>NC_059159.1:122688353-123938353 GCF_019923935.1 Bubalus bubalis | reverse complement strand
TCTATGATGGTCAAAGCCAGGGACAGGGAGTGGCAAGCAGGGACTGCTTGCCTGTATCTCCGCATGGGGGCGGGGTGTCCCCACAGCCCTGTGTGTATTGCAGCCTGTTTTGTGGACCCCTCAGAGCCCTGGATGTGGGCATAGACCCAGAGCACGCTGCCATCTCAGCACATGGAGGGTGGCCTGGAGGTTCTCTACCTCTTAACCAAGTCCCTGGACTAGGTGCATCCTCCCCAAAGCATAAAAGGCGAAAAAAAGGATCGTTCACAAACATTTTTCTTTTTGTGGTTGAGAAATGTGACAGCTGTTGGCATGCCTAATTGCAGCCAATTTTCTCTCTGTAATCATCACTGGGGCCTTTTCTGGGGTTTCTTCTTGGGTCTTTGTTTTGTCTTCCCGACTAGATTTTCAGCTTCCCGTGGACAGAGACCCCAGCTTGATCCCGGGCTCCCAGGAGGTGCCACCATAGCCTATTCTTTATAAACTACTGACCCGTCCCCAAGTCATGACATTATTTGCTCTTCGCGAAACTCACATAAAGTTGAGAAAGCAAATAGTTTTGCCCTGTTTCACGGAAGAATCGCTGAAGTTTGGAGAGATAAAAAGAAGCTTGGTCAAAGTTACCCCGCAAGGGTGAAAGAGAGTCGGCTCGGGCCAGAATGCTCTGTCTGGGACGTTTCTGCTTGGTGGGGGTCCCTTCTGTGGAGCCACTCATTTTTCTGTGTTTTTGCACAGTTCTGTCCTGCTGCTGGGGCTTTGGAAATACCACCCATCTTGGTCACGGTTGGGGTTCTGCAGACAGCCACCCAGGCAGGTATGCCTTGAAGCCAGTGTTCTGCTGTGGAGCAGCTGAAGCTGCACTAACAGAGCACAGAGAGGTGGTATCCAGTTTTCTGACCTCTACCCAAACCAGACAGCCGCCTTAGAGCTTCTGCTTGGGCACCTGAATGGCAGGAGCTCCAGTTCCCAGGCAGCTGTTCCTTTCACTGGCTGTTAAATGTCCTTCCTGACTCATCGAGCTTACTCCTGTATAGTTTGGGTCTCTGTGGAGCATCTGTCTACCTCCTCTTCTCCAGGCAGCCCCTCATCATTGGAAGCCCTCTCCAGACCCCCAAATCCCTGTTGTGTTAATGCCATCTCTTGGTCAGCATGGCAACTGAGTTTCCCTCTTGAGGATGTCAGGCCTGCCAGGGCCTGTGTCACGGTGGGCCCCAGAGGAAGACCAGGACTCCAGCCTGCCAGTCCCCTGATGAGGGCAGAAACAGGGAGCCACTGGCTGCTGCTGCCGTGCATGCTGTTCACTCACCTTCAAGGAGCCCTCCTGACCCCCAGAGTGGAGGGGAGGGCCGGGTTGCCCGTGTGGTTCCTGGGTTTCAAGCTGGAAAGCCAAGACACAGAACCCCAGGCTGTCCATGGCCCCTCTGCCCCTGCACAGTCCAAAGGCAGGCCAGTCATACACTGGCCTGTATTTTCAGCCAGGGATGTTGAATTATGCTAGAGTCAGCACCCATCACCTCCCTAAGGCAGAGAGAGCTCCTTTTGTCTTAGCTATTCTCTCTCTTATTTATTTTTGGCTTTACTAATAAATAAAATAAAATTGATTGATTGATTGATTTTGGGGGTCTTCTGTGCGACATGGGCTTTTCTTTAATTGCCACGAGTTGGGGCTACTCTGTTGCTGTGAGCGGGCTTCTCACGGCTGTGGCTTATCTTACGGCAGAGCACGTGCTCCGGGGCACTCGGGCTGCAGTACTTGCAGCTCATGGGCTCAGTAGTGCAGTCCCCAGGCTTCTAGAGCACAGACTCAGTAGTTGTGGCACAGACTTAGCTGCATGTGGATCTTCCCAGATCAGGGATCGAACATGTCTTCTGCATTGGCAGGCGGATTTTTTTACCACTGAGCCATCAGGGAAGCCCCTTAGTTGTTCTTTAAAGTGGTTCGAATGCAGTGGGGAGGCTTAGTCATTCAATCTGGGGCTCCTGACCTTTTTGAGAAGTGCCTGACACTTTGCAGGCATATATGAATGTGATGGAGGGAGCAACAACTTTTCAGTTATCAGATTCCCAAAGAGATCCATGACCCCGAAACCATGAAGAAAGCTAGCACAGTTTTAAGAATAAATTGATAAGGAATGGTCCAACTGGGACCATGTAGAACATTCCCAGGTGTGTTCACATGCAGTTTGCTTTAGAGTAGAGCAGACAAAAGCCATGTGCCTGGAAAGGACACAGAGCCTCATGGGTTGCCGCCCCCTCACTTTCCAGGAAGAGGAAAGCAGCGGAGGGTGGTGGAAACTGGTCTTGCCTCATCCCGTAAGTGGCTGAGCTGGGGCAGCCCAATGCTACCAGTTCTCACAGGCAGCAGAGCATAGGAGGTGCCTGTATGGCTTGGAGGAGGTGCCTGTGGGGCAGTGGGGACAGCACAGGCCACCCACTCCTGGAAGGTGGAGCTTCCCGTCTCGTATCCCTTCTTTTCAGTAGGCTTGAGTGCTTTTAGTAGGGATACCTGTGCATTTCAGCTCTTCTCTACAGTCCCACCAGCCCTCCCTGGAGCCAGGTAACCTTCCTGGAGAGTTTGAACAGCAGTCTTGTTCTGATAGAATCTATGCGTTGAACAGAGAGCGTTGCCCATCTTCACAGCCGGCCCAGCCTCGGCCCTGGCTCCCCTCAGGGGGCAGGGCAGTGTCTGGCCTCCCCCCAGCTCAGGCATGTTGCTCAATCTGACCAGCCCTCAGGACTGCACAGAGGATGCCATCACTCCCGCGTCTTGGATCCTGGAGATGGATCAAGGCGTGCTGGATCATCTCTTACTCCACTTGACCCCCAGGGAAGAAAGCAAGAGAGAGCTGCATTTTACACTGACTTCTTGCTTCACTTTATTGAACAAGGCTGAGAAACATCTGGGAAAAGTGGAATTCCAAAGTCATATCGAGAGGCTTAGTTTTAGATTGGTGGGCGAGGGGGCTGGCTCTAACTTAAGATTTCCCAAACTTTACTCATAAGAATCACCTGGGTTACTTATTAAATATACAACTTATTAGGGCTAAGAATCTGGGTTTTATAAAACAAGGATTCCAGGCCACGCCTATCTTCAGGCTAGTTTAAGAAGTAGTTTATCTTCTCTACCAAAAATAACCTGTGAAGAGGAGTGCTGTGGAAAATTTAGTTTTTCATATAATTGAGTAATAAGTTTTTCTTGTTTGAAAAATGTATTACTATTACAGACAAGTCTCCTTTGATTTTCTCTCATCACCCCATCCCAGTCCCTTCCTCCTCCCAGAGGAGTTGTCAGTTTGAAGAGTCTGTCTCCCCAGACATTTTTGTTACATTAAATAGAGATACAGGTTTCTGTTTAATTTTCATGAATAGGTATCATCTTGTATTTATCATTCTACAGCCTGCTTTCCTTCCATTCAAAGCTACGTCATGGAGCAGTGTTGGTGCGATAGCTTTAGAGTGACTGCTTTTTTTTTTTTTAATCTAAAACATAATATTCCTTAGTAGAAACTGGCACGGTTTATTTAGCAATTCCCCTATTGATAGACATAGAAGGTTCTTGAAGTTTCTCTTTATTACTTGCTTTAGTGAACATCCTTGCCCAAGTCTCCCTGTGCACATTTAGGAATAAATACAGAGAAGTGAAACTGTTGGGTCAAACCACGTGCTTTTTTGGAGTTTAGTGGATTCTGCCCAAAGTTAGGCTTCACAGTGGCTCTACCATTTACCTTTCCACCCAGAGCCTGTGGAGAGAGGACCCGGCTCTCCGTACAAGTGCCACTGTCTGTTAAAGCACGTGGGCCTGTGCCCAAGTGGAGACACCCACTTTCCTCTAGTGCTTCCCTTTGGGGGTGAATTGAAAGACTACCTCCCATCAGGAAACTAAATCCTCGAGAAAACCCAGGCTGCAGACTGCTGTCAGGGATGGACCAGTTCCACCCAGCAATGTGTGCAAAGCAGAAAGGAGGCCTGTGGAGCTAACTCCAGAGCCTTGTCAGAGGGCACTGAGTGTGCTGGGATTCTAGAATCCTCTGGACTGCTGTGGAAAGGAAAGGAAAGTGAAGTTGCTCAGTCGTGTCCAACTCTTCACAACCCCATGGACTGTAGCCTGCCAGACTCCGTTCATGGGATTTGCCAGACAAGAATACTGGAGTGGGTTGCCATTTCCTTCTCCAGGGATTCTTCCCCACCCAGGGATCGAACCTGGGTCTCCCACACTCCAGGCAGATTCTTTACTGTCTGAGCCACCAGGGACTGCTGTAGGCCATGTACAAAAATGGGAGGTGGGGACAGGGCTCTTGAGGACAGCACCCACTCTCCCCCTACTTGCCCCTGCCCCGCTCCAGTTTCACCGCTTTATAAACCTATGAAAATCCTTCAGGGCCACTGGCTAACCTGGGACTCTCCAATTTTGTTTGAAAGCAAGAAAAGGCTTGCCTGGGTTTTAGCCATACCTGGCTTCTTTTCTCAGAGAGGGGCGGGCAATACGCCCATCCCAGGAGGCCAAAACCGTGAAAGAAGATGTGTTAGGCAGCCACATCTAGTTAGGCAGCTGCACTCAACAGCCATCCTTCTGCTGCTCTCCTCCCTGGGGAGTGGTGGGCCCAGTGGCCTGGCTTCCCCTCTCAGCTCTGCACCTGCCCAGTGTAAGGCAAGCTGGCCATCTGAAGGGTCCAGTGCCCTGTTGGGTGTTTGCCAATTCAAGATCAAAATCAAGGAAAGCTTCTCGTATACCTGTGTGGCCTGACCTACAGAAGGGCCCTGGTTGGCTCCCTTTTGCTTGAACTGTTTAATTAGATATAAGGTACTTGTCCACTAACGGGGGCATTTTAAATCAAAGCGGCGTCCCTGGGCAGCTTGGATAGTGGCCACCCTTGAGGCCGGTGGCGCATTGCATGGCTAAGCTCCCCACTCAACTCTCCTAACTCTTGGTTAAATTTTTACTCCGAAAACCAGGACAAGATTTTGTGAAAGGTCAGACAGCTCAGTTAGTGTTTGCCGAGTTTCACGTTGCTTAAACCTCAAATTCCCTCCCCTCTACCAACCTTACTTTGAAGTTTGAAAGGAAATTGATTAAATATTATACATTTTTAGGAACCTTCCGATTTGCTTCTTAAACTAACAGAATTCTAAACTGTTTTTTTGTAAACGGAAGGATTTTCAAACTGTCAGCAGGTATAACTAGAACCATATGTCAGCAGAGACCAGGAGCTTTCCCTGGTTTCAGGATTTGTAAATTCTTATTGAAACGGAAGCAAGCAGGGCAGGCAGCCTGAGGGCCCCCATGACAGCCTGAGCTCAGATCTCATTTTAATTAGAAAATACAGATAGCGCCTGCTGAACCGAAGGCCTCCCAGAGCTCCTGTCCCAGGGTGAACAAAGATTTGGTTTGTATCCTGCTTGCCTCCGTGTTTGCAAATTACTGAGCACTTCCGGGAGGAGCTGGAATGTTGATTTCTAGATTACGCAGCCCAGCACCCTCCCCAGTTAATCCCCCCAAAGTGATTTTGTTCTTTTAGGGAAATATTTGCTCCCTTCCTTGTTGCAGAATAGTCGGAGGGTGTTCACGAAGAAAAGAGACTGCAAGGAAGGCGAGAACAAGAGAAATGAGATTACATGTTATCCACAGCAGGTTCATCATTTTCTCCATTGGACTTCTGGCCCCTTGAATTCTGAGACACAAAACCCTATGCACCCCAGATCTGCATCTGAGCTGTTCTGTAGGACAGTGGTTCACGTGTCTAATTTTCTCCCTAATGTGTTCTGCAAATGGTAGAGTAGAAATATCATATGGAAGACGTGAAAGGCCCTACTGCTCCTCTCCCCCATCTCTCCCTGCCCGTGTCATTTGAGCTCAGGGAGTCCCCAGAAAGGCCACAATTACAACGTCAGCATCTGGAAGCGCCTCCACTGGGACTAGAGCCTGACCCACAGCCGCTTTGGAGCGGTGGCACCGGGCCCTGCACATACTCAGATGGTGCTCCAGCCCTGGGTCTTTCACGGATAAGCCTGCCCTTGTTCAGGGAGAAATGACTGCTGTGTGCGATGCCTTCCGCCGGCCGTCCTGGCCACACGCTGGTGACAGGGCAGCTGCCCGCGGTCCTAACGTGGGCATCACATTCCGGGCAGCTGGAGGTCACTCTGCTCACCCGGCCAGGGCTGCTGCCACAAACTGCCTCTTACCCGGCAGACAAAGGGGGATTTTTCCCTTCCCCTGGGTTTACAGGCCCCTCAGATGCCTTACATTCCAGGAGCTGGGTGAAAGTGGAGGCTCCTGTGGTTTCTAATTAAACCTACAATTTAAATAACAATTCATGAAACCCCAAGGGTTGAGAGACAGGCTAACCTGCCCCCCTCCTCCCAAAAGAGGCAGCTGGGTGGCCCTGGCTGGGAGGCTGAGGACTTGCCCTTTGCCAGATGTGGGACCAAAGGAGCCCAAGTCACAGTGAGTTTTGGTGGAGCGAGGGTGCGTTGAAAAGGGACCTGTGCTTTCCCCTCTGGTGAGGGTGCCCTGAGGGGCACCTCCAATGAGAAGAAAAGTTGCTGTGTTTGCTTTTAGCCTGCAAATGGGAATTTTTACCTTTCTCCTGGGAAAAGAGAAAGCTTTGAAGTATTCAAAACTCAGATTTTTTATGGTCTCGGGGACTCCCCTGGCTGCCCCCCCCCCACCTAGCCCCAGGTGACTGCTCTGTTTGTTGTGGAACTTTTGTTGTTATCTGGAATACAGACAAATGAGGAGTCCTGGAAGGAGGCAGAGGAACCAGCCAAGGGTCCCGGTTCAGCCCCCGCCCGCTCTAGACCTCCGTTTCCCCATCTGTCACAGGAGAGTCTTCTGATGTGTGGCTTCCAAGGCCCTCGCTGCCGTTAGCAGTCTGTCTGGCCATTCCCGAGCTGCTCTTGTGTTTTCACTGGGCCCGGCTGGGGCCTCAGTCATCTTTGCAGAGCGTTGATCTCACCGAATTGTTGTCTGATTACCCAAGGCATGGTTGTGTTCCAGATTTGGGAAAGTGGAACGCTGGACATAATTATCTCGAGACAAACTCTTCTATGCCTCAGCCAGCACCAGGAGCATGTCAGCATTTCTGGGCTTTCTGCGAGCTCCTTTCCAACTTTCCTCCCTCTCCATTCATTCCATTGCGCTAAGCAAGTCACATCCCCTGAAGACGCCCTCCAGGTTCTTGCCTCTGTGCTTCTGTTCTCACTTCACTGTGCCTGGAGCAGCCATCCTGCCTGTGCAGGCCCAGGACCCTCCCTTAGGATGGAGCACAGCAACGTGGGTTCCCTGTTACCCCTGCAAGAATCAGAGCTCCCTGCTGGTGGGCACCAGTTCAGACTCCAGCCTCCACCTCCCCTTCCTTGCCCACCTGGCACAGACTCGGTTTATATTTGTTGGAGCAAAGCCTGGCTGTGAACAGAAGTGAAGTAGAAAGCCCCAGGTGGACTCACACCCTTACCATCTTCCCTACAGGTGATCATCGCTGATGACTACTCGGACCCCTTTGATGCCAAGAATGATCTCAAAAGCAAAGCAGGAAAGGGAGAGAGCGCAGGCTACATGGAGCCCTATGAGGCCCAGAGGATCATGACTGGTAAGCACAGACACTTGCAACTCCGCAGGGAGGTGGATGGGTCACGTGGTCACCGGCCAGCCTCTGCAGGGGAAGGTGTGTACTTTGGAGGTGGTGGTTGGGGGGGTGGCACTGTGTTGAATCTTTACCACAGGTTATCTGTTCAGGTTTCACTGACCTCAGGAAGAACCCGGCAGGGCACAGTGACTGTCCAGAGATAGTAGGGTACTAAGTACAGTTCATCAAGAGAGAGACCAAGAAGTAAGTGGGGAGGTGGGGGGAGTTTATCTTAGGAATTTCTAATTCAAAAAAGATACAGCTTTTGAGGTGGAAAGCTTGGAGCTTCCTAGCAATCAGGGCAATAAGAGAAACAGGCAGGGTTACCTTGCTTTTATTACTTAGTAGAAGGGGGCAGACTAGGTCTTTAGGGACAAAGTTATCCCTGCCCCCATCCAAGAAAATCTTTGTTTTAGGACAGGAAGCAGCTTAAAGCACCATGGTCTTTGTGGCAGGCTTATAGGAAACACAGAGACTTTCCTCCTATAACTGTTTTCCTATTGGCCCTTGATGATGAAACCTGTCAGAGCAGCAGTGTGGGGCCCAGAAGAATGTGGCCGGGTATGTGGTATCCTGGGGGGTCTGTTTTCACCAGAATAATACTTGGAACATCTTAAAAAAAAAAATGGTTATTTGGCTGCACCGGGTCTTAATTGTGGCATGCGGGATCTTCAGTCTTTGTTGCGGCATGCGAGATCCTTAGTTGCAGCATGTGGGATCTAGTTCCCAGACCAAGGATCGAACTGGGCCGCCTGCCTTGAGGAGCACAGAATCACAGCCACTGGACCACCAGGGAAGCTCCAGAGCATCTTTAAAGAATTAAGAGATATCAGATAGCAGCCATCTTGACAGACCCTAGGCATGGGCGGGTGGTAGGGAGATCACAAGCAGGGGAGAACCCCTCCATGAGGGTCCCCCTGGCTCAGGAGGATAGTCCAGGCATGGAAGAACGCTCGTGGGTTGGCCTGCTCTGACCCTGAGCAGGACAGTGATGTGAGCAGGGGCACCATGTACTGCAGACCACAGGCAGGTGGCCCTGAATTCTGAGCCTGTTGAGTCGGTGCCCCGTATGTCTCAGGGTTTGGGATTCAGGTGCCTCCTTCTGTGACCCTCTTATTGTTTATTTGGTGTTCATGTTTTTGAGCACGTTCTCCTGATTCCTTCTGAATTTAAAGGAGGAAGGGAGGGACTTCCCTGGCAGTCCAATGGTTAAGACTCTGTGCTTCCGCTGATTGGGGAACTAAGATCCTGCATGTGGTGTGGCCAGAAAGTAAAATAAAAAATAAAAGAACATATTGAAGAGAAGAAGAAGGAGGGGGAGGAGGAGGAGAAAGGGAAAGGAAGCACCAGTTACTGAGCTCTTAGCACATGCTGGGCTTGTGTTGAATGTTTCTCTCGGGCTGCAGAGACCCTCTAGGATAATTGCTGAAGAATCTGAGTATCAGTCCAGGCCCTGCTTCCAGGACTCTGCCTCATGTTCTTCCTGCTCACGGAAAGCAATTCTCTGGCTACCTGTGTAGGCTCCAGAACACCAGGCTGCTTTGTGAAGGGCTGAGGCAGGAAGCAACTGGTCAGACTCCCGAGGGCCGCCTCTTATGCCCTCTCCCACCTTCCTGATCTCTCTTGGCAGAGCAGCCTCTGTGGGCGCTCTGACATACGTGCTCATTAAGCCTCACCATGTCCTTGCAAAGGAGGTGTTGTCTCATTTCACAGGTGATGGAGACTCTGGACAAGTCACTTCCCTGGGGTCCCACCAGCAAAAAAGGGAGAAGGCATTACAGATCCAGACCTGCATCTTCAGAACCTGGGGGCGGGGAGCTGACAGGGGTGGGCGGGAGCATCTGCTGCGAGCCAGACTTTGGGGAGAGTCTGCAATTGCTCAGCGTCTCTGGAGTGGAGCCGGGCTCCTCCTGGGTGCTGCCGTGGACCGCAGTGGTGAGGAGCTGATTTGCCAGGTGGAATTGTCCTGAGGGACTTTGGCTTTTAAATGAGGCACACCCACAGGGGCAAGGCCCAATGCAGGGCAGTTTGAGTTTACCAGAAACCTGTTCAGATCTCAGGCATTCTCTCTCCAAAGAAGCATCCTTCTATTTTCTGCTCCGTGCTTTGTACCTTGGAGACTATGCTCCAATTTACCCACGTTTTTATGTTTTTAAGGAAATAGGTGATTAAACTGGACATTTTCTGGGTGTAATGACCTTGCAGCAGCTCCTTTGACTTGGAATTCTTTGTGTGTAACATCACCATCACCGCAGTGACTGATGGCGGGGCTGGGGGCTGGGTTAGCCAGCACCGTGTAAGTGTTCCAGGAAGTAGCTCACTGAGCTGCTGTGAAGCTCGCATGGGAGGGGAGGTGACAGAGGTGGGTGCCAGGGATGGCAGCCAAGCAAGGGGTGGCACAGAACAAGTTTACATTTGACCTTTTAGGGTGACCTTTCTTTTTTTGATGCTGTAATATTTATGTGTCAGTGCACGTAGCTTCTAGTAACGGGGCAGGTCTCTTTGGTATGTAAGAATAACGCTCCTGGGATGAGCACGGCCTCTGTGCCTGAGATGGCGTGCCTCTCTATACTGGTCTGAAAGGAGAGCAGGCTGATGTCAAGCAGATCTGGGATGGTCACTTGCCACCAAGTGGGCCTCAGTTTCTCACTGAGAAGCAGGTGCCTTAGAGTGGACAGTCACTAGTACTTGTAGCTGCTTTTGGCTGTGAACTAGCTGTTTTGACCCTGGGGTAGCATGTTCTGTGATTCTGTTTTTCCCGGTTTAAGGAAGGATAGATCAGTAATAACAGCAGCAGCAGTGGCGGCCATTGCCAAGTTCTCTCATACTTGTTTACAGCACTTGGTGTGAATTCTCGTCAGATCTTCACCATTACTCTTTGAAGTGTAGGTGCTCATTGCCCTGATACACTAAGGCACAGAGATATTAAGTAATTGCTCCAAGGCAACATAGCCAGGTAGTCAGTTGGGGGTGCTGTCTGCCAACACCCTGTTTAACAGCTACGTAGGGTCTGTCCAGCTTGATTTTCAGCCTCCTCATCATGGCCCATGTGGAATAGGGGGCCTATGATTAACTGGCAAGGTTTTGTTCTCCGCAGTCTTGGCACCGTGCAGCAAGCGGTAGAGAGCTTGTGGGAGGTATGATTTGGTGAACAGATAACTCAAGCCACCCCATTGGCTGTAGCTAGGATGGAGTGCATGGAGAAGCATGCCTGTTTTTCCAGGGGCTCCTCTTACCCACTTCCCTCTTGTCTGCTTCAGCTTACCCTCTCCCATCGGCTCCCCTAGTGTCATCCACGGGATTTAGGTTGTGGCTCCAAAATGGAGGCTCAGGTCTCCATGGAGCCTCAGAACCCATGTATGCCTGGACCTCACTTTTTGTCCTGATCACCTCTCTCACCCTAATAGCAGCTCTGGAGATAACACCTAGGTGTTAAGGAGTTAACACCTAGGGCTCTATGGAACCCAGTTGGAAAGCTAGTAACCCAGTCCCAGCTTTCCTTTTTATAGGTGGGGAAACTGAAGCTCAAAAAGGTCATGATCCTTTTGAGATTTTTTAAAACATTCTGGTTAAATATGAAGCTACTTTGTGAAGTACTGAGTTGCCCATCCCTAGAGGCATCCAAGCAGAGGCAAGACAACCAGCACTGGGAGAGGACAGGAAAGTAGTGAAGTCTCAGATGTGTGGTTGGTTCAGGCTACCTCTTAGGTCTGTGCCAGCCCTGAGCTCCAGGGTGTCCTGATTCACTGTGCCCTGCCCTGTCATCAGACACCTAGGACCAGTCCCACAAAGGGAGCACCTGAGACCAGCTCTGAATAGGAGAGGATCTGGTTAGGGCTGGCAGCTTCCTTTCTCAGTGCCAGCCTGACTCACAGCAACTGTTCAGTCCTGGTTCCCCTTTTCTTATTCCTTGGCCCATCCCTTGAGGTCAGGTTCTGGTCTTGACCTTTTCCATGTGTGCGCTGAAGAGGAAGGATCATACCACTTCTTGATGTCCATCCTGCCCCTGTGTCTACCTTTAGTGTCCCCAGGCCAAACCTCCCACTGAGCTGGTAGAATCATGCCACCCCTCTCCAAAACCCTGCTTTGCAGCCCATTCTCTCCTTCTTCCCTGAGGCTTGATGCTGGGACTTGAGAGCTCCAGATGCACAGAGACACCTACTGATGCAGAGGGAAGGGTGTTGGGCTGAGTCAGGCCCACTGGGGTGACTGTTTGGGCCAGGGTGCTTAGCGTGTTGGGGACCGCATTGTAAAACAAGGCATGTAACACTGATGTGAGTCTTGGGTGGAGGAACAAACTTCGTACATGTGCTTGAGATTGTTGATATTGGGGGCAGAGGGCCTGTTTGGTCCTTCACGTGGTTTTCTGTGCTGCTGAATTCTCTGACCAGTCCCCATCGGGGCCCTGCCCATTTGGAGTGCATGCATGCATACTCAGTTGCTCAGTCATGTCCGATTCTGCAATGCTATGGACTGTAGCCCGCCAAGCTTCTCTGTTATGGGATTTCCCAGGCAAGAATGCTGGAGTAGGTTGCATTTCTAACTCCAACCCATTTGGAGGTGGGTGGCCAAACAAGCAGGACGCTGGAGCAGTTGGTTCCCAGGTCCTCTGCAGTACCCTTGGTACCCGGAGCCTTTGCCAAGCCCTGTTGTGTTGGCATCTGGACCATGTAGCCTAGGAAAATACTGCCTCTGCCTCTGGGAATATCTGTGAAGCATGGAGACAGACATGGACCCCAGGGCTGGTTGGTGCGTGGAGGTGAGCAGTAAACCTCCAAGAGTTCAGAGCAGAGACAGCAGCTTCCCGTTGGGCCATCCCTGGTGGGTGGGAGGTGAGAATGGTGGGGGTGAGAGCTGGGCCTGGCAGCCAGGCAGAGGAAAGAGCTTGAACAAAGGCATGGAGGTGTGGGAACTCTCTGCCCGAGAGGAGTGGCAGGAGATGAGGCTTCTGATAGGATCCTGATAGGAAAAGCACGGGGCAAGAGCATGTAAAGACGGATGAGATCATCAGGCCCTTGTTACCCTAAAGGCACAGAATATTTCTCACCCGGGATCCTTCCTCCCCAGGCCTTCAACCCCAGGAATTCTCAGAGGTGCCCACGGTGATGGTGGTGACAAGGAAGGTGTTTTTTTAGAGGGCTTTCCTCTGTGTCAGGCGCTGCTCCACACCCTTTCCCTGATGTGCTCATTTAGTCCTCCCAAGGAACCTATGAGATTTAAGTACTACTATCATCCCCATTTCACAGATGAGAGCACTGAGTCTCAGAAAGGTTAAGTAAGCAGCAGAACCAGGAAAAGCAGCACCCTCTGGAGCCCCTGCCTTTAGCTAAAATGCACTCACATCTGTCCTGGACTCCCAGAGGGTCTGCAAAAATAACTGGGAATTTTACAGTTACTTAGGCCTCATTTTGAGGTGTGACTCCCCCCACCCACCCCCCATCCTATATAAAATTGTTCAAAGTGTCATCTCACAGGATGAATCATATAAGCATTAGTTGAAAGCATTTCATATAATTTTTAATATGTAAGCAATTATACATTTAAAAGTCCTTAGCATGTTTTTATTATAAAATCAATTTTATAGCATAATAATAGGAAATTAAAAGAAAACCATTTCACACAGAGCCCTGGTGCTCACGACTTGCCTTATGCCCTTTTAAACTCCATGTGCTCATGGGCACTCTCCAGGTAAAGCCAGTTACTGATTTGATTGCTTTTATTTTTGGCCATGGCATTTGGGACCAGGGATCGAACCCGTGCCCCCTGCAATGGAAGTGTGGGAGTCTGGCCCCTGGACTGCCAGGGAGGTCACTGATTTTAAAGGTGGAGGTGCAGGTAGGGGCATCCTTTCATATCTTCTTATCCTCTGGCGTGGCCTCTTCCAGTGGCAATGTGCTTTCTGAGAGAATGATGGTTGTGTACCACTTTCAAGTCTCTGTATTCCAGTGGCGGCCTGTTTCTGGAGGAAGGAGGCAGGAATGTGGACTCTAGCCCTGGCTCTGCTCTGGTGTACTGTGTGACCTGAGGCAGGTTGCTTCCCCTCTCTGGGCCTCAGTTGCCTCATCTGAAAAACCAGATGCTGCCTTCTTCCCTAGGCTCGATGAGGGTCTTTATAAGCCCTTAGGTTTCCTGCCTTTGTGGTCACAGTGGGCTTCTCTGGCTGTCCTGGGCAGGCCTGACAACCCCACCCGCACCTTGCCACCACTGCCCTCCTCGTAGCGGCAGCCCAGGTCTTGCCAGGTTGTGAGGAAGAGCTGGCGTGGCACTGTCCCAGGAGCTTCAAGTCTGCACCCTCTGGACGGCCACCTCCAGATGCCATTCCTGGAGCTGTTAGTCTTGAATCCCAGAATGAAATCTCCAAACACTAGCAAATGCTTCTCAGAGAAGGCGCCCTCTGAGTCTCGCCTGGCCATCAGAGAGAGGGGCCACCTCCTGCCTGAGATTCCTGCCCTCCTTACATGTTCACTGTCGTCCCTGCCCTCCCACTTGAGGCAATCCTTTTTTTTTTTTTTTTAATTGAAGTATAGTTGATTTACAGCGCGTTAAGTTCTGCTGCACAGCAAAGTGATTCAGTTATACACACCTATACATTCTTTTTTAAATATTCTTTTCCATTCTGGTTTATCACAAGGTAGTGAATATGGTTCCCTACGCTATACAGTGGGACCTTGTTGTTTATCTGTTCTCTGTATAATAGCCTGAGGCAACACTATTTTCCTGTCCTTTTAGTAGTGGGCAAGTAAAGGGCCTTTCTGTCTGGGCCCCTGAGCCCAGGCCCTTCCTAGCTCTGCAGCACCCGTGGACCCTGCTCCCAGGATATCTGTACACCCGTCTCTCCTTCTCACCTGGCCTCCTCCACAGCCCAGCTATCCGAACAGTCTCCACACCCTTCGTTTTCCTCACCCTGTACAAGCCCCATGCTCCTTTCCGCCTGCCTGCTCTCCTAGTTGCCTCAGGCTCCAACCTGTCCTGGGGAGGGGGAGCGTCACAGGTCTCCACCGGCTGGGGGATGGCAGATGGCACTCCCCTTAAAGAGCAGTCTTTCTGCCGAGCATCCTCTTTCCACATGAGGCCCAGAGAGGGGCACAAGCTGGCCAGTCACACAGCCACAAGCTGTGTGAGAGCAGGTCTCCTGACTTCTAACAGGGCTCCTGCCCTGGTTTTGAAATGTTTGGAAACCTGCCCAGGCACTCTCCTGCCTGACAGATAGAAGGCTTGGTCATGGACTGTGCAGAGTTCCCTGGCTGGTCTATCATTTACCAGAATGACTTACCTACCAGACAGGAAAGAGATAATCAAGTGTAAATAGATTTTGGATTAGTCACCCAATGACTTTCATGTTCTTGAGAAACAGCACAGCTCACACACACCCAGTGGTGCTTACCTGCTGAGCTCCAGGACTGGGTGGGGAGAGGAGCTGCTGAGGAGGACAGCAGGAAGTTCAGGTTCCCATGGTGACCAGCAGGCCCACACTGGCAGTCACTTCCTCTTCTCTTACCCCGAGTGCCCCTTGCCCTTTTGACCCTTGACATTGAGCGTGTTCAGCTTTTCAGGAAAGTTCTGACAGGACTGGGACAGGCCATGGACAGCTGACAGTCACTGATGGCATTCCTGCTGTGTGCCAGACCCCGGCCCCTGCCCTCCAGGGACCCCTGGTGGCATGGGGAGCTTGACAAGGACTCAAACACTGGTGTCTGTAGTATGAAACAGGCCAAGCAGAATGACACTGAAAAGAGAACGGAGGAAGGGGTGGGAAGGGCTCTGAAGACCAGGGTGGGCTGCACGGCGAGGGGGCACTAAGCAGAGCCACATTTGACATCTTAACTCGAAACTGTCTTCCCATTGAGGCCTTCCCTGGCCACTTACCTTAAATTTCAACCCATCTGCAACACTTCTTGCCTCTCCTTCTCTGCTTGACTTTGTTCCTTAACTCTGCTATTTAACACACTTCATCCATTTATAGTCTGTCTGCCACTAAGATGTGGGTTTCACAAGGGCAGAAATGTCTGCTATGTTCCTGCTGTAACCTCAGTAGCTAAAGTTGTATGTGGCACAAAGATGGGACTCAGTAAATAGTCATTGAATGTGTAAGGCTGTTAATTAATTCCAGGGACGAGGGGCTGGGTGACAGACATGCTGGGGCCCCCTCAGGAGCCCAGAGACATCACATCCTCCTTGAAAGGTGACAGATCTGGAAGTCCCAGTTTAACCAGTTGCTGAGTTGGTGGAGGGGGGCAGAGAAGGAGCTGACTTGACCTTGGGGGGGAGTCGGGCAGGAGACGCTTGGTGCCTTGTTCTACCCTGGAGATCAGTTCTGTCTCCGTGCTGCGGGGCGCCCTGAGGTCTCCGGTGGTGCCTCCTCCCTCAGCTCCCTCCCTGGCTGAGAGCTCTTTGAAGGCGAGGACTGGGTGTTACCCATCCTCACATCTCCTCTGGGCCTAGTACATATTTACCAGGTGAATGAATGAGCCCAGGAAACAAGTCTAGGTGAAGAATCAATGAATGAGAAGAAAGCAAACAGTAAACAGCTACTTGGTGTAAACAATTTTTTCTATTTTGCCAAGAAACCGCTGTCTGAAGTCACAAGGGCTGAGTCAGGGAGCCATGTGCGATGCATGTGTTCATTGGATGGATGTTTGCAGGCATCCACTGTGCGTTGGCACCATTCTGTGCTCTAGGGGTTGAGCAGTGAACAAGCCGAGTCCCTGTTCTTGTGAAGCTTTCGCTCTGGGTGCAGGATCAAAGGGGAGTGTTACGCAACCGTGATTCCCATAAACTCATTTCTGGGAACTCTGGTCCTGGGAGGTCTGTTTCGCAGACACTCCGCGGCCTCTGGGCACTGCAGCTCAACGGCTTTCTCAGAGTCAAGGGCAGAATGGAGACTTGTCTCCAGAGCCCTGGCCACCTTCAGGAGGCAGAATGGTCTCAGTGCTGTCTTTGGGGTTAGAGGGGCACAGCTCTGGCTCAGGGGCTGGCTGCTGTGTTCCTCTCTCTTCTTGGCCTCAGGGCAGGAGCACGAACTCTAGGGGTTGTCATGAATTTTCCCAGAGCAGCAAGCCCCATCCTGTGTGCTGGCACCAGCCTCATAGGTGTGAGGTTCCAGACCCCAGGAACGCAGCACCTAATTCCTCTCTGTCTCCTGGCAGCTGTGAGAGAAACGGGCATCCTCCCAAAGGTGGAAATGAAGGAATGGGAATGTGAAATTAAGGAGCTCACCTCCCCACCCCTGCCTCTTGCCCTTTCGAATTCCAGAGAGACATTAAAAGATCTGAAGGCACAGAGACTGATGGGAATGCTGTCCAGAAGTAGATGCCAGGCAGCTGGCAGCAAAGCTCCTGCATCCCCTTTCCACCCAGCAGCGCACCTCGGGTGTGGGCAGAGCACAGAGGCTGTGGGGAAACACCACCCATCCTGGGCAGGTTAGGAAGCCGTTTAGGAAGTCACGCCGCCTGGGTGCGGAGGATGGATTAGAGCAAAGAGAAGCAAGAGGCAGGGCAACTGGTTCTTTGGTCCTGTGGCTGCAACAGTCATCCAGGCCAGGGGGCTGAGGCCGGAGCCAGGGCCGGGGCTGTGGGGTGCTGTGGGTGGGAGCAGGTGGATGGGATAGAAGAGCTTGCCCGTCCGGTGCAGTGGGTGAGAGGGAGGGAGGAGCTGGGATCCTGGGGAGTGGGAGGATGAGCGTGTCAGTTACCCACTGGGGCCTGTCATATCCAAGAAGGGGAGGAAGTTTCTCGGGGGAGGATTCAGTGGGTTCAGATGTGGCACCTTTGCGTTCCATGTGTTTGGAGCTGCTTGACAGGGCCTACCCAAGGAGACCGCCCACCGGAGTTTCTGCCCCTCCAAAAGCCTGAAGAGGGAGATTAGTGATTTGCCCTCACACCCTATTATTTGACTAATTAATTCGTACCCTCCTCTAACTAGGGCTCAGCTTGGCTTTCTGCAAGTTTGTAACAGCGACAGAGTGCTGTATTTAAAGGGCTCTTTTATAGATTATGCCGAGAATCTGCTTAAGGCACCCGGGAGGAAGCAGTGCCATTAGTTCCATCTTGCAGATGGGAAAGCTGAGTCATGGAGGCTCCCTGGAATTGCGCCCAATTCCAGGCCCCCTCTCCCTGCAGGGTCAGTGCCTGGCCGCTAGAGGGAAGGATGCTGAGTAACAATGGATTTGCATTTTTTTTTTGATGCAACCTTTCGGTCTGTGGGACAACTTGGCAGGTGCCCGAGATCTATTCCTCCTCCACCTCCTTACCCTTCTTCTTCCTCCTGGGGAATCCTGCCTTTCAACTCTCACCTAGCTTGGTCTGTGTGTTTTCATGGTACTCTGCCTCCTTTTTGGTCCTTTTCTGAAACTGGCAGTGTGAGCACAAATAAATAAAATGTCTCATTTCCCTCCTTTCCAGAATGCATGCTTCTAATTGTACCTGGCGACCTGAAAAGTGATGTACTGGAGAAGGGGTCACCTCCTGGGGCCCGAGCCCCTCCGTGGGCTCCACAATCACTCTTTGTGCAATCTCGCTGATACAGAGCTTACCACATTGCTTTGTAATTTATCTGCTGGGCTGGGGGCCCCTGGAGGGCAGGGACCACAGGGACCACAGGGCTTGGAAGTCTTGTTGTCAGACTATTGGCACCCAGTGCTTGAGATAGTGGCCTGGAACTTTCTGTTGAAGAATGTCCCCAGGTCAGAATGTGCTGGTTTGGGTGCAATGTTGTGAAACAGTTGGTAAACTCTCCCTCCAAGGTTACAGGCTTCCAGGTCCAGAGCTGGGTCTCACGCCCTGGCCAGCTCACCCCTTGGTCCTGGTCACTGGGTCCCCCTCCTGTCCCTCTGTCTGATCCTGGGCTCAGCCCGCTGCCTGTGCCTCTGTAGATTCACTCCAGGCCTTGGGTCTGTATGCGGGGACCAGCACAGACACTTGTGTCCCCAGGCCCCAACCGCAGTGCCCTCCAGATGGGGAGGCCTTTCAGTCTGCCCTGCCCTTGTCACCCTCCCTTGGCTCAGGGTGTCACCAGCTGCCCCTTCCCCTCCCCGTCTAGCTGGGCGCCCGAGTGTCTGAACCCTGGTCTCCCTTACATGACCAGCCTTCCTCACACCTTTCTTCAGCACCAGCATCCTGCTTGCCAAAGCAGGGACATCTTTGGCCTCACCCACCCGACCCTGCCAGCCAGCGGACCTGGCACAGTGCCAGGTGGGGGAGAGTCTTCTCCTGTCCGTCTTTTCTTCACTGGGCTCCAACTCTAACTCGGTGCTTTGCTCATGCTCTGCCTCACCTTCTGACCCCAGCCCAGCCTGCCAGCTCAGGGTAGCCCTCCCCCGAAGCCCTCCCATCCCACCCACCAGCTTCATTCTAATTCAGAACTGACCGGTCAGCCTTCCATCAGGAACCTTGTCCTGCAGAGCACCCTCCTCACCCTCTCTAAGGCCCAGGGAGGCAGTACCTGGGGCTGTTTCCATTTTACTGGCTAGGAAGCCCAGAAGCAAAACCTTGAGTAACAACCAGGGGCCCCGAGGGAGATTTCTGGCATCCTGGGAGCTGTGTTCCAGAGGCCAGGCAGGGGTAGGGGCCAGGGGGAGGACTCTGGGCTGAGGTTGGTGGAGAGGGATGGACAGTTTTCAGGTCAGACTGGATGGATCTGTGGGGGTCAGTTCCCACCCCGCTCAGTGACAAGAAGCAGAAACCTGAAAGTGGGGGCTGCAGTGCTCCAGACACAACTGCGCAAGCCAGCAGAGCTGAAAAACAGCCAGTGGACCACCCCACCCCCCACCCCCCAGCCTGCCCCCGCTTCCCTGGCCTCCTCTAGGGCTTTATTCCCACTCCCTAGCTCAGAGCTGCTTCTGCGGACAGTCTGCTAGGAAAAGGGTTAGTGCTGGCCCAGCTGCTCTTGGGGGAAGGGGGAGGGTTGGTTGGAGGGTAGGGTGGGTGGTGTCAGCACCGATAAGGTAGAGGAGGGGCACCACCGCCCCTCAGGGTAAAGCTGAGGAGAGGGTTTTGCCCAGCACCTGTGGACCTCCTGTAGTGCTGGGAGTTCGGAGGCACCTGGGCCTGCCCCCTGGAAGGCCATTCCAGGGGGAGGTGGCCCGTGCCATGGAACTGCATCAGTGGTTGAGGATGTCAGATGTGGGCATAGAAGTGCATCCCTGGCGACTGCAGAGGAGGGCATGGACTGGTCTGCTTGGGCTCGGGGGTGGCATGGGTTAGGACAGACTCCCCTACCTGGTGGCTGGGCTGGGAAGTGTGGTGGGAGTAGAGGCAGCGGGGGCGTGGCTGAGCCCAGGCGCCAAGGAGGCCTGGAAGGAGGAGCTGCAGGACTGGCCCACAGGCAGCAGGGAGGCTTCTGAATTGTGAAAGACACCCACCCAAGGCAGTCGCCTTGGCTCTTGGCTCCCCAACCTCTACCCCGCCTTCAACCCACCTCCACCCCAGCTCAGCAACCCACCTCTACCAAAGCTTTGCCTAGGCTTTCGTGCAAAGGAATCTTGTTGAATTGAGCCTCAAAGGAAACTAGGCAATGTTCTTATGATTTTCATAATTTGCACCCAGAAATTAGGAGGAAGGGTTTGTTTGTTATTAATACACGCAGCCTGTGTGCCCCCTAGACTTGAAACTAATTTTCATCTGGACAAAGATTTGCTGTAAATCCCGAAGCTCCCAGTGCAAAGGGAAAGTTCCCGGTTGCCCTCTGGGCCCCAGCCTCTTACCCTGCCTCAGTCCTGAACATTCCCAGGAGAAGGGCAGACTCTCTTTCTGAGGCTGAGACCAAGGAGTCACCTCGGTCTCCAATAACACCACACAGAGTTCAGGTCAAAGTCAGCTAGAAACGGATGGCAGATTTCAGATGAAGCGCTACTTCCAATGGACTCCAGGCTGTGGGCACCAGGTCCTGGGGAGGCTGTGAAGCCCAAGGGTTCCATGCAACCAAACCAACCAAACCTGAGTCTCTGTGTCTCCTGCATTGGTGGGCGGGTTCTTTACCACTAGCGCCACCTGGGAAGCCCAGATAATCTGCGTGCAATGCAGGAGACCCAGGTTCGATCCCTGGAGCAGGGCATGGCAATCCACAACAGTATTCTTGCCTGGAGAACCCCATGGACAGAGGAGGAGACTGAGTGCTCAAGTCAGTGTTCGGAGGACTGTTGGTGGGCACCAGGGGAGAGCTCTCTCTGGAGCCAGCCGGCCCTCCATCCTGCTCTTAGGTCTGGGGACCATGTCCTCAGACACCTGTTCTCATCCTGCAGTGAGGCTGGACTGCAGAGGACCCTGCTGTCCTGGACAAAGTTTCCAGGTCACACCGGAAGCACTGGCCTCACAGGAGCCACCCAAGGCTCCGGGACAGGGCTGCCTGGGCCCTCCCATCCACAGCCTGTGTGTTTTTGCTCACACAGCACGAGGAGAGGCTCAGTTGCGTCTGGAAAGAGCCCCGGGTTTGACACTAGACACGGAGCTATAATTATCATCTTTAATTACACAACAGTGCCTCTGCCAGGGAGACATACTGGACGATTATCTCCTCTCCTGACAAGGGTGGTTCCATTTCCCTTTATAAGTACTGACATAAACAGCACACACGCACTTGGGATTCCAGAATTATGAAAGGCCCATTCAGAGTTGTCTACAAGGACCCCTGTTTTCTTTTCCTGGAGAAAGTGGCCAGCCAGGTGGAAGCCTACTGCTGAAAAAAAAACAAGCCAGCTTACCTCACATTGACTTGATCTCTAGCGTTAGAAGAAAAGAACACACCTTTTTCCTAATGCTTAAAAAAAGAATAGCAAAAAACCACCTAACAATAGCCCTTGTGTTGTTGACCTGAACATACCCATGCTCCTTTGATTCTCATGTCACCCTGGGGAGGTAGACAGGATGGGACATGTGGTGTTTATCCCTGTTATGTAGGCAGGGCTATGAAGACTCAGAGAGGTTAAGGCACTTTGCTAAAAACACACAGGAAACCAGGACCGGAGCCCGGTACCTGACCATAAGCCTGGCTTCCACACACACAGTCCAGTTTCTGTGATTCATTTCAGGAGCTTCTTCACCCCTGGTCCTCTGGGGCACTCAGGGGGCAAGAGAAGCCATTCTGGCCCAGAGTACCTTGCACATTAGAGGGGTGTGATGAGGGCAGCCTGCAGTGACTCTGGAGGACAAGCCATGCTAGAGTCCCCAGATGACAGGTTAGCCCTATGTTGCAGACAGCATCCCACTTGCCTCAGAGCAGGTCCACCAGGGCAGGAGCGTGCAGGAGACATGAAGGCTCCATAGAACACCCACCCACGCTCTCTGCCCCCAGGTCTGCTCTCCGGAGGCCAAGAGGCCCCTCATCTCTGCTGATCTCTGAAACATGAAGAGTGTCAGTCCAACACCCTGCCCGCCACCCTGGGTCAAGAGGAGGGGCAGGCCGCCTTGAAGATGTGAGTTCAGGGCCTTCCAACGTCAGTTTGTGTCATAGTCAACATGGGGAAGCCAGGGGAGGTAGATGTTGCACATGCAGATTGCCAGGCCTTGCACCAATATATGCTCTCGCTGGGGCCCAGGAATCTGCCTTTTAATAGCTGGCTCCATGACTCTGGGACAGATGGTCCCATGGTTTGAGAGGCTTCACTTTAACTTGAGGTCTCTTTCACTTCCTGGCACTCTGGTCTGGTCTGCCAGCAGCACTGCGCTCCTTGACTTCTTGCCTCCTTCTCTTTCTGCCTCTGCTGCAGGGGCATGGACATCCATTCTGGTATCTTATTGACATCCCCACCAGCCCCCTTGCAAGTCCTGAGCACTGGGAGCTGCAGAGAGGAGCAGAAACCCCTCCTCTGGGAGTTGTTAGTGGCAGGGGAACAGCCTTGCAGACTCATCCTGTTAGTTTCAGAGCTGTGACCTTATGGCTAGAAACCTGTGAGTGACTGGATTACACAGGGCCAGGGTAGAGGGCGTTTTGTGGTTTGATGGGGGATCGTGAGCTGAAGGACTCTGGAGCTCATCCCAGCTCCACAGCCTCCTGGTTTAAGCATGGGCAAGGCACTGCCCCTGTGGGCCTCAGTTTTCCCATCTCTAAAGTCAAAGCTCTGACCTGGTCATGAGGAGATTAAAGTGCTAATCTTCATTGGTGGTGGCAGTAGCAGCAATAAGACACAGTGGAATCCCACAGAGGCCCTGGCCCTGGCACTCGACCCCCCGCACAGATGCCCTCCTGGGCACTGCAGGCAGGGCTGCAGCCTTTGTTCTCTGTCACCAGTCACCACCAGACCTCCACACAGCCTGTTTCACCCTGCCAACCAGAGCTCAAGCCACACCAGAGATCTGGGGGCTGTCTTTCCAGAGAAGCCTGCTTCCAAATGGAGCAGATTTCACCATGCCTACTTTTTAAAAAAATCTTTTAAAATATACATTTTAAAAGGTTGTCATTTTGCACATACATCATCCCGTAAAGAGGAGGGGCATTTGAGTTCCTGGGTCCCACGTGTCCCCAGGGCACACATCAGGGGAGCTCTCAGGGAGAGGAGGGACCTGTCAAGGATCAAGTGAGGGGCCACAGGCCAGCCTGCCCGTGCACCCTTCCCAGATCCCTCCTTCTTGCTGTCTCCAGATGGTTTCCCTGGACATGGCCCGATGATGTTACTCCCCTGTTCAAATACCTTGACTGAGCCCCACAGACCCAGGCTTTCCAGGCCTTCCTCAAGCCATGCCTCCCTCTGCACCCAGCCCCTCCCAGGGACCCCAGACTCCAGGCAACACCTCTGCTGTCCTGCATCAGTTCTCACCTTAACCTCCTTCTTCCAGGAGCCACCCCCGGCTCCCTGCCCTGCGCCCCCCGCCCCCCAACCCCGGAACCCAAGCAGTGCCTCTACTCCCTCTTTCCTATTCTTGCTCTGGGTCCCAACTGAGTCCTTCTTTCCTCCAGCAGCCTGGACCAGGCCTGAGTCATCCCTCAGAGTCTAGCATGGGGCCCTGCACTCGGGAAGAGCTTGTCGAAATGGGATGAAAACAGGCCTTTCCTCTGCACGCATCTGAGGCTTGCCTTTGAAGTTGGTGTGATGCTGCAAACGTAATCATCAGTTGGGTTCTTAGAGCTCCTGTTTGTCCCTGAAAAATGAGCACTTGCACACAAATAATGATTTTGGGGCTGTCGGAGCACACACTCTCCTGAATATGAAAACAGGCAATGCAGAAAACAGTTGGCCTCACTCTGGGGGAGATATCATGGGTCCCCGGAGTGTCTGTGGCTCAGGGAAGTTTACAGTTTATGGAGCTGTTTGTGGTCTGGAGGTCCAGGCTGGTGGGGTAACAGTCTGGTCTGACCTTGGCCCTACTGCCTCCTCTTCCCTCCGAGCAGCCGGCTGCTGGTCACTAGTGCCTTGAAACTGTAGTGGTGAGATCTCAGAGCAACAGGAACACTAAATCCCCTTTACATGTTTCCCTTTACAAGAAGGCAGGTGAACGGGGCATCACTTTACAAGGGAAAAAAGCTCTGCCCCAGTGAAATGTGGCAAGATGGCTTCCCTGTCTCCTGAACCTGTTGGTTTTGTTATGCTGCGTGGATACCAGGCGGAAACCATCTTGAGGGCTTGTGGGCCTTAGAGGAGCCAAAGGAGGGTGGCATCAAACATTGCCCTCTGGGCCTCTAGGGTCAGCCACAAAAAGATGGCTGTGGCGGCGGGTGGGGGGGCTTGCAGGACTTCAGGAGCATTTCGTCCTTGCAGCAGTCATTTTGCAGCACTGACGTAAATGAGACCCTGGGAGGCACCAACGTTCTTGGACTTCACTTCGTTGGGTGGCAGTCCTCACCAGATGGCACAATCTCTCGGGTTCCAAGGGAAAGAGGCAGGAAAGGCTTCCCAAGAGGTGAAGCTTGACCCAAGTCTTGACAGATGAGCCAGCTGGGAGCAGAGGACCCACCAGTGGTTTCATGGGTGCTTAGCTGGGCCCTGAGGAAGCTCAGAGGTGGGTGCTATGTGGGGGAGGGGGAGAGACAGCCTGTGCCACCCCGGGAGTGAAGAGAGCAGTCCCGAGTGGCTGGTGTGGCTGCAGCTTCAAGGCTCGTGGAGAGCATGTGGGAAGATGGGCAGCTGGCGGGTGCTTGATGGCCAGGTCCCAGGAGGTTTTCTGAATCCCTGAAAGGAGTTTGGGCTTTACCTCAGTGACTGTTGGGAGTTAACTAACCCACCCTTTATCCACTCCCAGCCATCAGCTTATCTTTCCCCTGTATCAGTTGAGCCTCGAGCATCTACTGGCACCAGGTGGTCAGTGGGCCCCTTGGGGCACACAGATTGAACCCATTGAGCCTCTGCTCTAAAACTGAGGTCAAGTTGGAAAACTAAGTCTAGGATAAGAAGCTGGGGACACAGAGTCCTGTGGCAGTTAAAACCGGCACTGGAAGAAATGTCTTGAGGCCTTGCATTGATTGACGCGTGAATAGGCTGGGTCATCAGTGCCGGAGTGGGCAGCAGAGGGGCAGAATGCCTCCCCAAGGCATCCAAGGGCAGCACTTGAAGAAGATGAGCTCAACCTGGTCTGGAAGGCCTCGGGGAGCCGAAAGGAGAGGTGATTATTGGTGGGGGGCATGCGGTAGGGAGCAGGCCTGACACAAAGTGCATGTGCTAACTTTGTGATTCTGGATGTGCCCAGCGTTCAGAGGATGGGGAACCAGCTGGTGTTTGTAGAAATAAATGTTTCAGACTCTCACCTAAGTGTTAACTGACGTGCCAAATATTTTTTAAAGTACTGCTGCACTATTAAAGTCCTTAAAGCAGGCTTCTGCCATCTTGGCCCCTATGCACGTAATCACACAGCCAGGCCACAGGGCCTGGGTTAGGGACCCTCCATGCAGTTAGTTAGCCTTCAAGGCTGTTCTTCCAACGTGCTCCTTCTCCCTCCTGAGCAGACTTCCCCTGAGAGCCCCAGCTGAGCTCAAAAGCTGTCAGTGCAGACAAGAACCTGGGAAGCTCTTCTAGGGCATGAGGGCAGAGGTGGGCTTCAGATCCCCCTGAAAACTGAGCCAGCCAATCAAGCCTGTGAACAGGTGGCCCACCCTGTGTCTGCTCCCACCTGTGGACCGTGGCTGGCTGCAGGCACACAGAATGGCTGCAGTCATTCCAGCTCGGGCATTTTTCAAAGCAGCAATGTCAGGTTGCCCACCACGTAGAACAATCTCCACAAAGTACCCGGCACATCTCGTTTCAAACAGTGGGAGCTTTCTAGTGAACCCTGTAAGAGGAATTAGTTGCAAATTAAACCCCCAGGAAACAGAATGATTTGACCTATTGTATAGACTTGTTGGACGCGAGCCAGTTGGATGTTGAAAGACGTCTGCCTGGGATGATGATTTGGCTCTTAGAATAATTGGTCTTGAGCCGTTCCTTCTGGCAGATGTAAGGGAGTGCCGTGGAGGGTCCTATGGCAGCGACCTTCCTTATAGAGCGGATGAGAAAAATTCAAGCAGCCTTCTCTCTGTTTCCCCTTCCCTGCCCCCCACAATGTCACTCCCACTATTAATGTCCCCAACCTTGTCGGTGAGGAAAGCAGGCCAGGAGGACGGAGTCTTCCTCTGAGTGAGGATGAATGAGATTTTCATGAACTTGGGTGACAGAACATGGACTTAGGTAACTGAAGGCATCTCAGCAGGATCCCCAAGGCCTGCTGAGGCTGATCCTCAGGCTCGGAACACACCGTGACCACTGCCTTCAGGGGAGCGTTTTTACAAACTGGCTGAAGGATGCAGTGGTTAGCCCACTGAATTGGCAGGAAGACTGAACAGCAGAGCCTTTTCAGAATCAGCGGTGGGCAGATGGTTGAAGTACCAGGCCCAGAAGCCAACAGGTTTAAACGCTAGAGGAGAGCTTGCCCTGAAGACAGGCTGAGAAGTGCCTCGGGAGGATGGACATCCCTGGTGAGACACGGCCTCTTTGTCTCTCCGGGATGGATGAGCGTGGAGCCCTAGCAGTCATGCGGCCGGTGCTTCTGTCGGGGGATGTGAGAGAAATCTGAAGTGCAAGCGTGTAATGTGACAGCTGCCACTCCCACCCCTCCCAGCTCCTTCCCCTCTCGCTGCCCCCCACCCCCATTTCCGATCCAGTGAGGAAGCGTGTCTGGCAGCACCAACTCAGCTGTCATACCACATCAGTTTTTGTAGGTTCCTAGCCAGTGGAAAAGCGCCAAACGTGAGCAGATGATGTACTTAATGAAACAGGAAGAAAGCGTCGGTTCCAGTTACTGGGGCCTTTCTCTGTAACATCGAGGCACTCCTTTCCCCGGAGTGTTTCTGAATTGTTCAGTGATAGGTGCCAGGCCAAAAAATGTGTCATGTTTCTAAACCCTGGAATCAGATCATGTCATTTCAGAATCTTGCCACACATGGTAGGGGTCTTCCTTTGGGGGATGAAAATGGAAAATATTGAATAGTGAGGTAGAAGTTGATTCTGTTTGTTCAGCACCAGTGAGAGGCTTGGCACATGGCTGAAATTACAAAAGAAAAATGAAATGGGACGTATTCTTGTGGATGTAAACTGATGGAATGGCGAGTCATTTATACCAGATGTCAGGCAGAAACAAGGCTGTGTATGTGTGCACACGTCTGTATATGCTGCTCTAATCTGTAACGTCTGCATAGAGTTTTATGGTTTATAAGGCTGTCTTTATATCCTTTGTCTGGTTTTACTTTGTAACAGCCCTGTGGAGTTGATATTAATATTTTCCCTACTCCACAACAGAGGATGCCGAGGCTCTACTGGGGCAAGTCGAGCCCCAAAGGCTGTGAGCTGATAAATGGCAGAGCCAGGTCTTGAACCTAAGACTGCTCAGTCTAGTTCCAAAATGGATACAACTGGTCGGTCTCATAGAGTTTAGTACCTGCATTATTGGGCTTCTTCAGTGGCTCAGACAGTAAAGAATCTGCCTGAAATGTAGGAGATGAAGGTTCGAGCCCTGGGTCAGGAAGATGCCCTGGAGAAGGGAATGGCAACCCACTCCAGTATTCTTTCTGGGAAAATCCCATGGACAGAGAAGGTTGGCAAGCTACAGTCTGTGGGATCACAAAGGGTCGGACATGACTGAGCGTGCATGCACCACGCACCTGCATTATTGGGGGAAGTGGGAGGCTAATCATTTGCATTTATTCCAGGAGTGTCAAGGTTTGAAGCACACTAGAAGACAGGGAAGGCGGAAGACAATACTGTTTTCATGCGCAGGACTCTTCCCTCGTAACTCATTGGGTTGAGTGACGTCTTCTGGCTCTTGAGGAGCTGGAGGCCCAGAGAGGTTGGAAGACTCACCAGGGCACACAGCTTGGAAGTGGCCTGAACATAAGAGTCACATCCAGATCCCATAGATGCTTTCTACTCTCTGTGCTCCTGGGTTGCTATTATACAACCATGCTGCTGCTGCTGCGAAGTTGCTTCAGTCGTGTCCGACTCTGTGCGACCCCATAGACGGCAGCCCACCAGGCTGCCCCGTCCCTGGGATTCTCCAGGCAAGAACACTGGAGTGGGTTGCCATTTCCTTCTCCAATGCAAGAAAGTGGAAAGTGAAAGTGAAGTCACTCAGTCGTGTCCGACTCTTCGCGACCCCATGGACTGCAGCCTACCAGGCTCCTCCGTCCATGGGATTTTCCAGGCGACAGTACTAGAGTGGGGTGCCATCGCCTTAAGGAAGGAACAGCATGGAAAGGGGTGATTTAGTAAATAAATGAACAAGCGAGGTCAGTCAGCACCTAGTGTTGAGTCACTTTACAGATGCGGGAGCTGCAAGGAGCCCAGGTCTAACTGGCCATGAGCTCTGCCAGGCTTTTGACCTTCAGCCCAAGTTCTGCCTCTTGCCCACCGGCTTATCTGAGTTTTCTGCGAGTCTTTGAGCCAACAGATAGGAATGCTCTTGAGCTGATCTCTGTCCTCTATTGCCAGCTTCATAGTTGGAAGAGAACTTTAAATTCCAGACTGTGGCAACCCCTCCCTGCCGAGTGGGACTGCAATCTCGGGCTCATTTCAGAAATTCTGTATTTCTCAACGGTGAGTCTGTGTTAGTCTGCCAGTTATTTTTAGGTGGAACTTCATATTTTCTCTTTCATACCACTTTGGCTTCCCTGCCTAACAGGGGTTATATTTTCTGTCTAGCAATAACGTTGGAGCTATCTTATTTTTAACTTGGTTCATTTTTCTTCCAATTTATTACACACTCAAATAGGCTTTCTTTCTGGCTCCACCCCGCAACTCCAGTTCTCATTCACTGCGTCCTAAGACTTAACCCAAAGGCAAGTGCTAAGCCTTATTTTGTTCCAGGAAAAAGGAAGAAGAATAGTCTTCAGCAAGCCTAGAATATCTCTTGTCACATGGGCTGCTGCTTGTCATTTTATTGAGAGTCTCTTCACCTATCACTCACCCCGTGTGCCCTTGATAGGAAATACTTTTGACCTCTGCACTCCACCTCTGCAGAGAAAACCTACTGACCAGAGTGGCGTGGGGGACTGCTAGACTGCTAGAGGGCCTAGCATGTGAGCACATGACTGTGCGTG
Source organism: Bubalus bubalis (assembly GCF_019923935.1). Taxonomy (NCBI): domain Eukaryota; kingdom Metazoa; phylum Chordata; class Mammalia; order Artiodactyla; family Bovidae; genus Bubalus; species Bubalus bubalis. The sequence continues at coordinate 123,909,242 of NC_059159.1, read as the reverse complement.
TGTGTGTGTGTACGTGTGTGTGTATGCATGGGTGTTTGTACATGTAAGTACACACACACACGTAGTGCTCCCCAGACCCTGTTTCCATCTCCGGCACCTGTAGCGTTTGATTCTGGCTCATGGGCACCTGCACATAACACTTGCAGTGGGACCCACGGTTGATGTATGTTGTCATGATTTGGTTCATGCCCCCCTGCATGCAGTGGCAAGGCAGCAGTGAGAATGCAATCTAACACTTGAGGAAATGACACCCCTGGGCTGACTAGCCCAGCCTCCTGGCACAGGATAAGGTGAGGTGGGGCAGACCTGAGGCTCTGCCCACCTCTTAGCCGCCTCAGAAGGCTTTGATGGCTCCCCGTTGCCTCTCCACTGAAGTGTGATCCTCTTAGCCTGGTGGTACTTAAGCGGGTGGCACACATAACTACAGAACCCCAGAGAAGGCTGTACTTTAGGTTGTGAGCTTCTTTAGGACGAGGACCAGGCTTGACTGATCATTTCTCTATAAACCAGTGACACAGGGGCTCTGTAGGGAGAGCGAGCAAGTGAAAGAATGAACCAGTGGAGCAGGTTGTTGTGTCCAGACCTTCACCCTCGCCCACTTGCCGTGTGGATTTCTGCTATCAGGATCTCACTCCACTTCCCGAAGCACCTTCTTGTGTTGCAGGAGCTGGAATCCTGTGTCACTCCTCTGGATAAGCACTTGTCAGGCTGCTTGTAATCCCTTCTGATGCCTTTGGCAAGGAGCCATCTTTCAGAAGGCACCCTCTTTTTGCAGCTGGGCGTCGAGGTCTAGACCTGCTTCCCTGAGTATCTGTTCCCCCCAAAAGGGCAGCCTGCTTGCTATCACACATCCCAGGATGATTTTGGTCCAACACTTGCCAAGCAGTGTTGGTTGAAGGGAATTATCACCTTGACTCATCACTTGGAAGAAAAGATAACAAGCCCCTAAGAGGGTGGGGGCCCTTTGCAGTGAAACCACGGGTCCCAAATAGTGATCAGGCCTGCCCTTGTAGCTGTGTTTTAGGAAAGCTTTCATTGTTTGTGGTTGCCGAGACTGTAACTACAGTTCTTTAATGTGTCTTTAAACATGGAGTGCCTCCCCAGATGACCGGGGCATAGCTGGGAGCTGTGTTATAATTAAAATGTACATCTTCGTGTTAGAAACCAAAACATGATGTCCTCCAAACTCTTATTTCCTAAACTTCAAGTGTGTAAACATGACACGAACTGGTAATTGTTTAAAAACAGTTACAGCAGCAGAAGCTGTTGATTGGAAGCCTGTTCCACAGGAATGTTAAGTAGGAGGTGAAGGAATTCTGCAGACGTGGTGCTTCCCGGAAACAGCAGGGAACGAGAAGGACAGCGTGCGTGGACTCTGATGAAGGCACATGTGACAAGTCCTAGTCCCGCCCCTGACCTCACTTCCCTGTTCTTCCTGTTGGAGTCTCAGTTTCCCCATCTATCCTGCAATTACTATCAAGCTGCTGGCACCAGGCCTGGTTCAAAGTAGACCCTCAGCAAGTGCTGTCACGAACAATAATAATAAAGTGCCATGTTTGCACGTGAAATTTCCTTTAAAAAGATTTTTTAACTATTCCATTACAAAACCATGTGCTTTGGTAGGAAAACATATAGACATATAGAAAATAAAAAATGAACTGTCTCTTCGGAGACAAGAATTATCATTAATAATTTGTTTTGTATTCCTTTAGCCCTTTTCCCACTGGCTTACAAAAATACACATCTCTACATAGTACCAGCAATTCTTTTCCTACACAAATGCTATCCTGCTAGACATCATTTTGCATCACAGATCTTGTCCAAGGTCATTAGTCTGAACCTTTTAGACTGGTTAGAACCTTTTGACTGGTTCTATAATGTGACTGTAACACAGCATATTCAGTTGTTCCCCTAGATATATACTTTTAACTCGTGTAGTTTTTTGTTCTTACATTCTGCAGCAAACAGCCATGTGCATTTATTTCTGCTTGTGGGTATTTCTGTAGAATTGATTTTCAGAAGTGGAACCTGAGGCCTAAGGATATTTAATTTTTGTCAGATTTACCAGTTTTACCTCTGGAAAGGTCATTTCCAGTTTATACTCCCTCCAACAGTCTATGAGTCTAGTTCCCTTCCTAAGGTAAACAGATGTTTTAAAAATATTTTTCACTGTGCTAAATTCTGAATTTGCAAAAGACTGCACGTTGTTCTTTCCACCGGTATTTACTGAGGGTCTGTAGAACCTCCTTCTGTGTTAAAGGACCCGCAGAGGATGTGTCAGGATGGGTTGGACTTGAACTCAGCCCTCAGAAGCTGCAATGGGCGTGAGGGCTGAGTGTGCAGATGGCTGGAACTGTGGTAGGGTCTCAGGGTCCCTGGGCTGGGGGACCCTCACCAGTAACACTGAGCGCGTGTGGGCGTGATGAGCACCTTCCTGGCCCCTTGAGGGGAAGTGCTAGTGACAGTAAGGGCTCTCTGACACGCAGTGAAGGTTCAATACGTGGGGTCCCAACCCAAACAGAAACTGGGAACCGGGGCTTGGGGACTCCCAGCGGGAGCTGGTTGGGAAAGGCCACCAGCAGTGAGAAGGCTGTCTCCGCTCAGCATCACACAGCGCCTCTGTTCTCGCGTTCCGGGTGTTGATGGCAACTTTCACACAGTATGCAGTCTCCTCAGGACACCTTTTTAGGGCCCCAAGAGGGGCTGTTCTTGCGTTTCCCGGTATGAAGCATTCATTATCCAGATGTTTCCTTCCAAAAATTCTTGAGATGGTCGTATGGATGGCGTAATCTGTGATAGCTCTCGACAGGAAAGAGCCGCTTGAAGGCAGTTCTCAATGGTGGTAGCTTTCGGGTTCCTAATTCTGGTGCGTAGCACCTCACACACACTTTCCCCTTCCCCACTCCTCTTTCAAACAAAACAAAAACACTTCATTGGGGGGGTTTTTTGTGCCATGAAGTACAAGATGAAATTGTAAAGTCGGAAAGACGAGTCGAGTAGGAATCATGTAGATTTCTCACTCTGACTTTGGCAAATCACTTTGATTCTGGGTTTCCTGTTTGCCCTGTTAAATGCGGATGCTGGCTCTGACCATTAAAATCTGTCTATAGTCAGAAGGTCATAAGAACCAAATAGCACAAAGGGCTTTGTAGATCAGAAAGTTCTATATGGAATGAGGGAACCTTGCTGTTGGTCTTTTTTGTTAAGTTTGGGTTGGCTCGTGGCAGATGGTCATTCCTGGGCCAAGTAGGGAGCTCTGCTGAGATCACCAGTCTTTTGAGGGCTTTGCTACTGTGAGGTCTCCTGAGGGTGGAATTTCGTGGCACTGCATGTTCCTCTTAGGAAGCTGATGCTTGGCTGCCGCCCTAGTTCTTCAGGGTCATAAAAAGTGCAGGTCCCCTCTGCTTTGTGATAAGGACCTGGCTCTCTGTTTTGATACAGAGACTTTGCAGAATCTGTTTGAGAAAGGGAGCAGACAAGCAGCCCGTACTAGGATGACATGGTAGACATGTGAGAAAGGACTCTTCGTAAAGGTGTAAGTTAGGGCTCTCCAGAGAATCAGGACAATAAGAGAGGTTTATTACAAGGAACTGGTTCATGTGATTATAGAAGCTGGCAAGTCCCAAGGTGAGTGAGCAAGCTGAAGACCCCATAGCACCAATGGTTTAGTTCCAGTCCAAGTCTGAAGGCCTGAGAAGCAGGAGAGCTGATGGTGTAGTTCCTGGGTCTCAAAAGCCAACAGGCTTGAGACCCAGGCAGAACCAGTATTTCAGTATGAGTCTAAATGCAGAAAAAAAGTTGATGTCTCAGTATAAATGCTGTCAGGCAGGAAGAATTCTCTTTATCATCAGAGGGTTGGTTTGTTTGTTTTTTTTCTTTCCCTATTTGGATCATTAACTGATTGGACAAGGCCCACTATGTTAGGGAGAGCAATCTGCTTTACTTAGAGATTTAAATGTTAATCTCATTCTAAAAGACCTTTCCCAAAGTACCCAGAATAATGTTTGACCAGGTATCTGGGTACCCTGTGGCCCACTCAAGTTGACACATAAAATTAATCACAGGCAGGAAAACACAACTTTGTGTTGGTAGAGCTTCTCACTGCAGAGGATTCTAACTGCATACAGGGCTTGAATTTGGGAGGGGTTTGCTGGAAGGTGGTTGGGATGCCGAGGTCAGGGAACCTGCCCACTGTAGGATGGGTGCTCTTGTGTATGTCCCCTCTTCCTTCACGTGCTGGAGCCACAGCAGTGGAGCAAGAAGCCTGTGTGAACATCCAGTCTTCATAGAATCAGACTGAGGACTCTGGAGCCAAAAAGTTCTCTGAGACCATCTCCTTTACCGGCTTCTGCCTTGCCTGCAGGAAATCTTAGACCCCAGTGGATGAGGCAGCAGACCAGGGTCACACAGCCAGTGAGCAGAGGCCCGGGCTGGTCCTAGGCCGGCAGCCTCATCATCACCATCCAGAAGGCTGAGGTTGTCTACAAGTCCCCAGGGACATTAGTTCCTCTCTTGAAGCAGTTCCAAAAGCAAGGAAGGCTGGGGCAGAGAGCGTGCCAGATCTCAGCAAGTTGCTTCCGGCCAGACAGCTGTGCTGGGCATGGGGCACAACGCCAGCAACACCCCCCAGCATGAGCCATGACCAGCCCCAGGACTGCTGCCTCCACCAGATGGGTGCGTGTGGGGTTTGACCAATTTGGCTGCAAACCTGACACGTGGCAAGAGGGGCTGTTAGATACAGATGGAGTGAAGGGTCATGCTTGGTAGGGGGCCCTGGCTCTGCCCTGGGAGGCTGGCACCCTGCAACTATTGCCAGTTTATAACCACTTGCTTAGATCAAGCCAGCCTGGGACCAGCCATATGCATTGGCCACCCCTCTAAAGATCTAGAATGTGTTTATTAATACCTCCTCAATGGCCAGCTCTCTTCCTCCTGATATCACCCTTTGCTTTCCTAACAATTCCTATAGGGACCTGTATGTTGACCTGTCAGATAAAATCCAGGATGACTTGAGTTACCCTGACTAAAAGGCAAACTGGTAACCAGAAGGAAGAAGTAACTTGCCTGGCATCACTCAGCATGGTGAAGCCAGGAGCAAGTTAGCTGGGGCTAGGACTCGCTTCTTCCAGTGCTTGCTTTCTTCCCCTGCAGACCCAAACATGTTTGTATTATTTTGTACCTGGTGGAGGGGAGGGAGTACCAACTAGTGTTGGAGAGGTGGCATAGATAGCTGCATAGTTAAAAGCATGAGCTTTGGAGCCAGGCTGCCTCCACCACTGGCTTGCTGTGTGAGCAAGTTTAAAGCGGTAATACCGCCATCACCCCGTACAGAAGTGTGAGAATTAAATGAGAACCTGGAGGCACCGCCCTTAGCACAGACCCTGGTACATCACACACACTAAGCACTCTTAAAGTGTACTACTGAGGGTTGAGTCTCCCAGACCTTGGCTGAACCACACAGCCTATCTGAGTTGCAGATTTCACATCAGGGAGGTAGGGAGGGGGCTTGGGCGTGGTCATGGCTCCTCCAAGGCTCACTCTGGGAGGTTCCCTGAGAAAGGGTAAATGATGGTGCTTGGTGAGGGCTGTAGCCCAGCTGGTCTGGCATGAAAGCCTGTCCCCCATGGCTTTATCTCATTAGACTGTGGCCTGAGGCCTCTCTAGAAGCTGAGACCATGCCATGCCCAGCAGACTGGAAGATCACACCAGAGGGGCTGGCAAGCCCTCTCTGTAAGTACAGTCCATCAGTACTCAAAAGACACATGGCTGGATCACGTCTGGCTAATGTCTGAGGCCCCTGGCAGTCCCCGGGGGGCCCCAGCCTCTGTCCACAGCACAGGGGTCAGCAGACGCCCGCCCCTCAAGGTTGACCTGAAGGTGCTTATTCCACCCCAACCTCTGCCTGTTAGCCCAGTGGAAATGCTTGCTTTTCCCCTTTTGGGAACCGTTCACTGGAGAGTATTTTTCTTTCTGGAGCCCTGGGCATCCTCCACTTTTTGAACATGTAGAGCCCTAATTGTTTGGAGGGTCAGACCTTCAGGTCAGCAGCAGCTGATGACCACGCCCTGGTGTTTCCTGCCAGCTTCTATAAAGGCTTTTTTTTTTCCCCCTGAAAGCGCAAACCTGATGAAGACTGCTGGCCACATTTTCCAGTTTCCTACCCTCCTCCTGGCATTCGGGGCCCTCCATAGCCCAGCCCCAGTTTCCTTTTCTAGCCACGCCCCACATCCTTTCCTCGGGAGCCCTGGGCTCAGACAGCTCACAGTCTCTGATTCTGCCTCACAATGTCTCCATCTCTGCTCCATCCATGGCTTGGCCTGTGTTCACCCTGCCCCCGTTGCCCTTTCTCCTGAGGCCCTGTCTTCGCCTGTCCGAATCTTCCTCCTTTCCTTGAGCACATTTTTCCCTGAGGGGCTTCCCCAGTGGTTCAGTGGTAAAGAATCCACCTGCAGTGTAGGAGCCATAGGAGATGTGGGTTCGATCCCTGGGTTGGGAAGATCACTGAGGAGGAGGGCATGGCAACCCACTCCAGTATTCTTGCCTAGGGAATCCCACGGACAGAGGAGCCTGGTGGGCTATAGTCCATAGGGTCACAAAGTGTCAGACACGACTGAGTACTCACACACACATTCTACCCTGGGTTCCCCGTTCGATGTCTGTGATCCCAGGGAGGTCCCTTGGCTTCTGTGGCCCTTGAGGGGCCTCTTTGCACTAAGACTTGAGCTCCTCTTAAGTGCCACCTCCTCCCTAAGGATTCTTGAAATCCCTGGGACTGCCTTTGCTTTCTACCTCCATGGACTGCTAGCATCTGCACCACTCTAGAACTGGGCTGGCCCCTGTGGAGGCTCTGAGGCTGCCAGTCGCCCATGTCTCTTGTCTCATGGGGATAAGGAAAGCCATGCAGCCAGCACCCAGGACGGTGCCTGGCATGAGCAGGCGTTCTGTAACTTGTCATGGTTTTTCACTCGGTGCTTATGGTTGCTGGTGTCCCAGTTCTCCTGCTGAGCCATGGGTTCTTTGGGGTTGAGGGGCCTTGTCTCATACCATGTGAGTGCTCAGCACCAGCCTGGGGTCCACCTTGGCACCCAGTGAGGACTCAATGATGGGTCTGAGGAAGAAAAGCAGACAGGTTCCCTGCTTGCCTTTGAATGTGGATCTTCCTCCGACAAGGAGGCAAGAGAGCTGTCTCCTGAGGAGGCTGCTGCTCTATATGGGCCCTCCTTCAGGTACTGACTGAGCCCCAGAGCAGCCGGGACCCCGGAGTGGCCAGTTCACCTCAGTGAGTCTCCACAGGGGATGGCGATACAGCTCAAAGAGGTCTCTGCACGCAAAGGCAGTCACCGGAAGAGAGCAGAGTGACGGGCAGGGCTGAGGGGCCAACCGTAATTGCGGGCAGCTCCCGAGAGCCCTGCAGAGAGGCCTGCATGGCCTTTTAAATTGTGAGCAAAGCACAGTCGGTGTCGCCAGGTGTGCAAGCCTGTCTCCCTCCAGGGACCCCAGAACAGGGCCCTTCAGGGGAGACCCCCATCCCTGTACAGATGACCGGGGGAAGGGAGCACACCCAGCTCCCTGACTCAGACCAGGGCTTTCCCCTCAAGCTTGGGCTGAGCGTCCAAGAGCGGGCAGTGCAGGTTCCGCCAGGCAGTGACAGGCCCACACTGCTCCTGCTGCTTTGACCATTGTTCTTTTTCCACACCTCTGCTCCACAGAGCTCACCCTTTTTCTGGGGTATTTCTGTGCATGCCTGGAAAAGAGATGGTAAGGGAACACCAATTAGTCAGTCTCCGGGCTTTTCGACAGCTCCGGAAACCAGACTCGATGGAGGAGGGGGCGGGGCCTCTGCCTGCGTTGTGTTGGGTTTGCGTCCAGCATCCGTCTCCCAGCTGCCCTGCCCTTGCTGCCTGGTGGCGTCCACCCCGAGGACCCCTGCTGCCCCGTGCTGTCACTTCGGTCTCCAGGGGACCCCTGAATTCAGGCCCAGCCCTGAAGACCCCTGGTTAGGAGGAGGGTCTTTCTCTAGCAGATGTTGTAACAGTTTAGATGAGGAGAGCGTCCCCTGCCTTCCCTTTGATGTGGTGCCCGGAACTTGGCTGGGTTTGGGCTGTGTGTCTAATTGGGAACAGCCGCCCGCCCCTTCTGTGGAACGCCTCACTCAGGCTGTGGTGCTGGGTGTGACTTTTAACACCTCAGATCCGACCGAGGTAGTTGCCCCTTCCTCCAGAAGATTACAACCAAGACAGTCTGATAAAAGAGGTATGAGGAAGCAGGAAAGGCAGGAAGAAGAGCCTGGTCTAGGAATTAGAAGACCAAGAGCTTCATGCTTTCCCCAGGCCTCAGGTTCCCCATCTGTAAACTGTAGTCATTAGAGAAGGAGAAATAGCGTATGACATCCCTTATATGGGGAATCTAAAAAGAAATGGTACAAAAAGAACTTATTTACGAAACAGAAACTGACTCACAGACTTGGAGAATGAACTTGCGGTTGCCGGTAAGGGAAGGATCGGAGGAAGGGATAGTTAGGGAGTTTAGAATGGATGTTTACACACTGCTGTATTTAAAATGGATAACCAACAAGGACCTACTGTATAGCACAGGGACTTCTGCTCAATGTTACGTGGCAGCTTGGATGGGTGAGGAGTTTGGGTGTGAAAGAAGCATGTGCATGATGGCCAAGTCCTGTTACTGTCCACCTGAAACTATCGCAACATTGTTAGTTGGCTATACCCCAATATAAAATAAAAAGACGTTTTAAAATGTAGTCATTAGACTCCTGGGCACAGAGCCTTTCCCTGTGTGTTTTGTGTTCTGTGCAAGAGTGGATCTGAGAGCAAAGCTCCCATGTGGAAACAAGAGATTGCCAAAGCAGCAGCTAAAATCGGAAGCTGTCAATCCAGAAAGGAAAGGTTCATAGGTGGGTGATGAAACCCTTCCGTTTCCAGTGCAGGGTTGCCTGTTAGAGTTTGTAAGCAGGACTTCTGTGGCTCTGGGGGATGAAGGGTGATCTCAGAGAAGGAGGGGTCTTGGCATGGTATTCCAGAGATGCCCCGGTGGCATCTCTGGAATAACTGAAATGAAATCAACATTCCCAGAGCACCTTCTGTGGACCAGGCACTGTCCTAAACACTGAAGGTGCATGGATTCGTTTAATCCTTATAACATCCGGATACTATTGCCCCCACCCCAGAGATGAGGAAACTGGGGCAGCTTGCTCTGGGTCCCCCACTGGGGTCAGAACTTGAGCCCCAGCAGTCTGGGGGGATCCGTGGTTTCAGCCAGCACACTGGGCTGTTGAACCTGTCCATTATCTGGAGCCTGGACTTTGTCTCCCAGGTGGCTGGTGTGGGGCAGCCCCGGGCAGTGGCAGTTGCACTGTCCTGATTATACAGCCCTAGACCATGGAGGCCTGAGGGCCGGGCATGCCACCATTGGCTGAATAGAAGTTTCTTGGGCTGAGAGATGATGGTGGGGCCTGGGAATGGAGGCCTCCTTGGCCACGTATTTCTGTTGAGCTCTGCTACCCTATGATTTGGGATCTGGTGTGGATTCTCAGACAAACCAGCTGGCAAAATTAGAGATGAGGGGCCTGCAGGCCAGCATCTGTCATTTCCAGCTCAGCTTCTGCACGTCTGTGCCAGCCTCTCCCCACCCATCTCCACCCTGCCCAGAGTTCTAGGGCACCTCTCCTCAGACAGCCCTGGGGGTGCCGTCCTACAGCATTCAAGGCCACCCAGAACCACTTCCACCTGCCTCTGCTTCCTCTCCGCCTGAGCCCCTGGACGGCCCGCCTTCCCCATGTTCACCTCGTGGTTCCAGCTGCTGTGCCCCTGCTTCTGCCCTTCATCAAACACCCATTTTCCCTGCCACACCACCATGCATGCCCTCATGTCTAAATTCATTAAGGCCTTCCCAGATTTCCCCCAACTAAGTTGTAGGGTCACATCTGCCCCCTGTTGAGGACACTAAGCCACCTCTGTCTGTGTAGGGGACTCTGACCCTCTGTCCCCGAGGACCAAGTCCTGAAGACCAGGACTGTTCTGCTTCGTCTCGATCTGCTCACGTGCTGGGCATTCAGTAGATGCCTGACTGGGTGTGAGGGCAGGGGAATACCCATGCTCCTGGAGAAGGCTGGGTACACCAGCGATGTGCGCTGATTTTTTTAGACTGTTTCTGAAAGGTGAAGTCAAGCCCTGCCCTTTTGTATCTGTTCCTGGAAGGAAGGTCAAGAGATAAAGAAAAAAATTTTTTTTTCCTTCTAGTCTTTTTCGTTAGATGTATATCCACCTGCTTTCAAAATACAGATTTGAGGCTGTGCGTAATACAAAGAAATGTATATAATGAGGCTGCTATAATAGATATCAAGATACACATTCTAGAAGGAAGGGCAGGTGAACCCAAATCCACCCATATCTAAGCTAATCGAGCCATTGCAGTTAAGCATCAGAATTAACTCTGAGCTTCCCGACAGACAAAGGAAATAAAATAAAAACACGCAAACAAAAAGCTGTGAGGGGGAGGCACAGAAGTGGTGAGCACCAGAGCAAAGTGTAACTTGTTGCCCATGGACTCGGGGAACTCAAAACTCTCAGAGCCAGTTAGGAGGCCCCTGGTTTGCACCAAGCTCTGTCCTGGGCTCCTCACTCAGATGAACCCCCGGCCCTCCTTGCCTCTCAGGGCTACAGTCCTTAGCCAGCACACCAGCCTCACCCTCTGGACTCGATGCCCTTGGTGAATGTGCTCAGGGTGCCTTCCCCAACAGTCTCTGATTCTAAAGAAAGTGCTCTTTGTGTATGTGTGTGTGCTTCCTCCATATGTAGTTGCACTTGAAAACCTTTCTGCTCCAGAGGTCAGCAGAAATCCCTGCCCTGTCAATTTAATGTTTCTGCTCCCTGCCTAAGAGGCATAAAATCACAGCCTGCCACCCAATATTAAAGGTCATTTTCATGAGTTTATAGATGGTGATGTCCAGATAACTCGTGACTTAAAACATATGGTTACAGCTCCCTACTAGATCAGTCTCTGGACCGTCACAGATCAGTCAGAGTAATAAGGAGGATGGACCTGGTCATTTGGCAGGGGACAGTGACGGGCTGGCATGGTACCACAGCACTTGACTTCCTGGGACTCTTGGAAAGAGGAGAGGAGATGTTTCCTAAATAGGAGCAGAGATGCTCCCTACATGGGTGTTTTCTCAGGCAAAAGCAGCTGCTTCTGAAACACACAGCTCCTATAAACCCAACCTGCTTAAAATCACATTTACTTTCATGTGAGATTCTCTTAATTACATTTTCTGTTTACTAGCATCCTTATTCATTATTTAAAACTTTCAAAAATTATTATGCACTAATTCCTCCCTCTGAACACAGTATCAGATTTCCCACACTTTACTCATGTGTAGCAGTTCTTACAACATAGCTGTCATCAGAGTTTAGATATTAAGGGCAAAATGTGTGATGGCAGTATCCAGCAATTCCTGAACAAGGAGTAGAATTCCTTTGGGGCTTTGTTCACATTGCCCAGGACTTGTTTAGAAAGCCCACGAGATAGGGTCTGCTCAACACATAAACAGTCTTGTATTTCACTTTTTTACTTAGCATAATTTCATGCACGATTTTCCATGTAGCTACATAATCTTCAGATTTATCATTTTAATGGCTGCTTAATATTCCATCCAGTTAGCGTGCCATAATTTACTTAACTGCTCCCTATTGTTGGAGCCTTAATGAAAATTTGAATTCACCATGTAATACAGGGGGAAGCTCGTTTTAATGATTACCATTCTAACATCCTCTGCCCTGACTGCATGCCATTACTAACCCAGCTTTGGTAAGGCGCAGATGCTTTCAGAACAATAAATCCTGTCTGAGAGGTGTATGCATGAGTCCCTCTGATTTAATAGCTAATCTGTTCCCTGCACATGTTTTCCTTTTAGGCCGGTGTTTATGTAGAATATCCATCTCTTCTGAATATTGTGTAACACTAGACTATATTCATTTTTCATGTTGTTCCAGGTACCTTAACCCTGCAGTCAGAGACTTTCATAAATTAATTGGAATTTGGGGTAAAGAGGAGTTTCTGGCTGTCAGTTGTTGTTCATTTATCCCACCCATGTTCATGAAATATCTGTTTGCAGCTGCACTGTAGGACAGAAAATGAGCAAGGATGTTCATGATTACTGGCAGCCCACAGAGCATCCGAGAGTTGCTCTGAGGCCCAAGATTAAATGGCGAATTTTCATGCGAAGTGCTTTGGATACTGTAGAGCACATATTACTGGTTGTCAATCCTCCTTGTGAAAGAAGACGAAGTGGAAGGTGGTTTTCCTAGGTCAGTCCCTGTCAGCTGCATTCCCAATGTCCCAAGCCCTTGGAATTCTCCAAAGACAGGAAGCGAAACTGCAGTCTTTAGAACCAGGACGGCAGTGATGCGGATAATGACAACCCGACAAAACACTGCTCAAATAGCTTGATAGATTTAGTAATTTACAGAGTTGTCTCCAGTACTTTCCAGTTGGCTTTTGCCTGAAAGTGGCCAAGTCCTGCCTCTTATAACTCTTCTCTTCTCCTCTTGTGTACTAAGTTGCTCAGTCATGTCCGGCTCTTTGTGACCCCGTGGACCATAGCCCTCCAGGCTCCTCTGTCTGTGGGATTCTCCCAGCAAGAATACTGGAGTGGGTTACCATTCCCTTCTCCAGGGGATCTTCCCAACCCAGGGACAAACCCGGGTCTCATATGTTTCCTGCATTGGCAGGCGAGTTCTTTACCTTTAGCGCCACCTGGGAAACCTCTTCCTCTCTTACTCCCCCATAAAAGTGAAAGCATCATCCTCAAAACTAATAAATCATCCCACTTTACTCAAGGGACCCAATAAAGCCATGTGTTGCCAAAGTGTGGGACGTCTCAGAGGAGACAGGATTTTAGGTGGCCACATAGTGAGGTTTTCACTTTTCATTTTCTTTCTTTCTAAAAAGAGAAAGTTATTCTTATTTGCCAAAGATGGTATCTTGGTTTGCTGCTTGCACGCCCCATCAGCTCTCCAGTGCTTGCTGTTCACCTTTTCAGCAGAGAGAAAGCAAGCCTTGGGCTTTGGGAGATGTACCTACCTAGCTCGCTTTGTTCTTGTTTGTTCTTTTTATGTTTATCATCTGTTTTTTGGTAAAAGGTAATGGTTTATGGGGTGGTTATTAAAAGCTTCCTTTTTAAGTGGATTTATTTACTCTAAAAAATGAGGCAACATCAATAAAAATGGTAAATAATAACCCAGGTGGTACTAGAAAATGGCAAAATCATGAAGTTGGGATGTAACTCAGTGAAATTTGGGAGATACTGCCTGGTGTTGATGTTGTTCAGTTGCTCAGTCATGTCCAACTCTTTGCAGCCCCATGGACTGCAGCACACCAGGCTTCCCTGTCCTTCACCATCTCCCAGAGCTTGCTCAAACTTAGGTCCATTGAGTCAGTGATGCCATCCAACCATCTCATCTTCTATCACCCCCTTCTCCTCCTGCCTTCAATCTTTCCCAGCATCCGGGTCTTTTCCAATGAGTCAGCTCTTCACATCAGGTGGCCAAAGTATTGGAGCTTCAGCCTCAACATCAGTCCTTCCAATGAATATTCAGGATTGATTTCCTTTAGGATTGAGCGGTTTGATCTCCTTGCTGTCCAAGGGACTCTCAAGAATTTTCTCCAACACCACAGTTCAAAAGCATCAATTTTCCAGTGCTCAGCTTTCTTTATGAGTATGAAAAGGCCAGAAGATGTGACACTGAAAGATATCACCATAGCGCTGTTTAATTTAAAACACTAAAGGTCACTGCCCAGCATCAGTTAGTTTCTGTTGTATCGGGTGCTACGCATAGGGTGGAGTTTTTGTCGGCCCTGTGAGCTGGTATTGGATCATGAAGCCTAGTCTAAAGAATGCTGTTCCTAGGAAGGGCTGACGTCATCTGTGTGTTTTGTCAACTGCTCTTCAAGACGTGTGGCTCCCATGGGTTCCTGTTGTGTCCCTGTGGTGCTGGAGTTCTGATTTGGAGAACGCCTCATAACTCCATTTGAATGGCTCACTCTCAAAACCCTCACCACTTCTGTGTCAAGCGCCATCTCCCCTCTTCCCACCTCCTTGGACCTGGTGCTCCAGCAGAAGTAGGCAGTAAATAAACATCTGCATGTATGCTAAGTCACTTTAGTCATGTCTGACTCTTTGCGATCCCACGGACTGTAGCCCATCAGGCTCCTCTGTCATGGGATTCTTCAGGCAAAAATACTGCAGTGAGTTGCCATGCCCTGCTCCTGGGGATCTCCCTGACCCAGGGATTGAACTGCCATCTCTCGTAGTCTCCTGCATTGGCAGGCCGGTTCTTTACCACTAGTGCCCCCTGGGAAGCCCCAAACAGACATATAATGGACTATTATTCAGCCTTAAAAAAGAAATGGGCTTCTGACACATGCTACAGTGTGTCATTGTGGTAAGTGAAATAAGACTGTCAAAGAAGACCAAGTGTCCCCAGCCAAGTACCTTCTATGACTCCACTGTATGAGGTACCCAGGTAGTCAGAGTCACAGAGACAGAAAGGGGAATGGTGGTTGCCAGGGGCTGGAGGAGGGGAAATGGAGGGGTTAGTGGGGGACAGTTTCCGTTTAGGATGATGAGAAAGTTCTGGAGATGGATGGTGGTGATAGCTGCGTGACAGTGTGAATGTACTTCATGTCACTGACTTGCACACTAAAGAATGGTTAAATGGCAAATGCTATATATATGTATCTTACAAATAAAACAAGAAAGTGGGCAGTGAGCACCTTTTCTCCAGCTGTGCTGCCTTGGCTGGCCCTGGTCCTAGCACAGGGAATCCGGTCCCTCGTCCTATCCCTCCACTTGTCAGAGCTGTCAGTTCAATGTCATCTCTCCTGCCTCATCCCTCGCAGGCCCTGCAGGAGACCCCTTCCTGAAAAGAGTATTATGCTAATTTAGGTTTGCCTAAATTAGCAAACCTCTCTGCTTGCCGAGAGCAGCCTCAGCAACCCCTCCTGTCCCCCTGCACACAGGGGGTGTTTATGATCAAAGCCAGAAAAATGCCCCCTTTTTTGATGAGGAAGAGCCTGAGTATAGCATCCTGGCATTTGTCATTCAGCCGCCACTGTCCTCTCAGGAGTCAGCAGTCACTGAAAGGATCGTGCCCTGTGTGAGGCCTCATCTCGATTGGCGGCTGCTGCTCAGCCCACGCTGGAGCCGGGCCCTGGCATCCTCTCCAGAAGATTAAGAGCTTTCCTTCCTTATTCAGAAGTGAAACTGGACCTCTGCTCTCCAGTGTCTTGGCTATATTCAGCGTGTTAGGAGACAGGCAGGCCCTGAGGGAAGTAGAAATGCAGGGAAAGGGTCACTCATGGGGCTTTGTAGGGGAGAAATCAGTGACCCTGGGTTCTCTGGAGGTGGTTCTTGGCTTCTTAGGCCTGTAAAATGAATATGTGAGCTGTGTGGAAACTTGAGGGTCATTTGACCCAGTCTCCTCATCTCATCCCTGGTAGTTCAGCTGGTAAAGAATCTGCCTATGCAATGCAGGAGACCCTGGTTCAATTCCTAAGTCGGGAAGACCCCCTGGAGAAGGAAAATGCTACCCACTTCAGGATTCTAGCCTGGAAAATCCTATGAACTATATAGTCCATGGGGTTTCAAAAAGTCAGACACAACAGAGCGACTTTCACTTTCATTTTCCTCATCTTATAGGTGGAGAATGATAAGTCCAGAGACCAGGGAGCTGCCCTAGTGGGAAGACCACCCCCCCATCTGTAAGCGGGGGTTGCTGAGAGCTCTGCGTGTCCTGGGCTGGTGTTGGAACACACCCAAAACATCACGCTCGTGTGTGGACTCTGCCCTTGAAGATAGCGGATGGTGACAGGGAGTGTTCTGGTTCTGTTGTTTGGTCCAGAACCTGATATCTTTGTAAGGAAGCCTTGAGCCATGAAGCAGAGACACTGCCCTCGAGGGGAGGGCAGCAGTTAAATGCAATGAGGGGTCTGTTCTGTGCAGTCTCCATCTCCCTGGCTGGCGGCTCTGAATTCCCATGTGTATCATCCGGTAGATCCCAGGTGAGGAGGCATGTGCTGTGCACGCTTTACATCTCTGCTTCCTTCCTTTTTGACTGCAGAATTTCAGAGGCAGGAAAGCGTCCGGTCGCAGCACAAAGGCATCCAGTTATACGACACCCCTTATGAACCCGAGGGCCAAAGCGTGGACTCGGACTCAGAGAGCACGATCAGCCCCCGGCTGCGGGAGAGCAAGCTGCCCCAGGATGACGACAGGCCCGCCGACGAGTACGATCAGCCTTGGGAGTGGAACCGGGTCACTATCCCAGCTCTGGCAGGTAAGGAGCCAGTGGCCCCACTCAGAGGCGGCTGCTTACCTGCATGGCACTCACCTGTGTAAAGGGAGTAAGTGCATGGGTTCCTGCCTGCTCAGGTAAGCCACAGGGTTTCTAGTGCAGCTGGGCCCTTTAAAGATGAGGAAGATCCTGGAGGCCAGGATCTAGACAGCCCAGATGATCTCATTGTCAGACTCTGTCTTGGTCCTGTTGGTAATGCTCTAGTTCACTGAAGCCAAGATTTTGGAAGGAAATTTTAAAAACTAGAAGAAAATCAGTCTGCAGAGTGGCTCCTATTGGGCCTCGTGGATCCCAGTGACTCCATCCTGTCGTGCAGCTACGACGGCCTGCATACATCCAGGGCCACTGCATTTCCTGTGCCAGCTTCATTCAGCACAAGCCCGTTCACAGAGCACAGGCTGTGGGCACGTCCTGACCCCAGGGGCTGACCTCGCCCCTGGCCCGGAGCCCCTTGAATGACTCAGGTGCCTCTCTGCTCCCACAGCCTTCTGAAAAGCAGTATGTCATATGTATCACCTGTCTTCAGCTATGTTCACACCCTTTGATCCTAATCTCAGTCCTTAGGATCCAAACTTATGATCGAAAGCGCAGAAAAAGGCATGATGATCATGAGAGATGGGGAACGACGTGGATGTTCAGCATTGGGCATTGATTAAATGGAATATTGAGCAGCCACTACAAAGTGACGTTGACAAAGAGTATATTATGTATAGCAGCCTCGGAAAATGCTTATGTTTAATGTTAAGAGGGGAAAGTCAGATGGAAAAAATTTCTATGCTTCTAAGAGTTTTGGCATATGAACAAAGAAACATGGAGTGACTAACTCTTATCACATTGAAGGTCATAAAGGAAGAGTTTTTATTTTTAACATTCATTTTGTTTAGAATCTCCCATTTTCAAGCACAAGTGGACCCTTCCTCCCTTTCTGGGGCTCAGAAGTGAGGCTTCTGCCCTCCACTTGTCTTGATTCCCTCAGCTGAGGTTCTGACTGCTTTAGCATGTATGGCTCAGTTCCCTGGGTGTAGCGCTCTGCAGTCTCTGCCTTCTGCTAAGTGCCCTTCCCAGCTGGGTCCTATCTGGCAAAGTCCTGCACTTCCTTTGCCATCACTGTGAGCCCTCCTGGCACATCCACACATCCCACGGGCTTCCTTCTCTAGGCCTGCAGAGCTTCCTGCTGGTGACCCTGGTGGGGCAGTTCTTTCACCATATACAGTCAATGCTGTAGGTGCTGGGCCCGTCTGGCAGGTGGTGTGTGCCCGCCAAAAGCCGGGGCTGAGAGTAATTGGGTAACTGAAAGGTCTTTGGCCACCTCACATCTGTCCAGTGCGTTTCACAGCCTTTCCTACTCTGGGCACAGTGAAAGCCAAGGACTGTCCCCTGGCATGGTTGATCCTGGGTGTGGGAGAAGCTAGAATGGGACTGATGCTGCTCCAGAGGTGGCTTTTTGCAAACACCAGTTTGATTAAAGGGCTCAACGTTTCATGTGACAACTGTCCTAGACAGCACGGGGCCACATGGCAAGAGACGACACTGCAGGCAGCTGTGGCATCTCACCCTCTCCTGGACTGACCACCGTGCAGGTCATGTTACCTCTGATGTTTTGGTCTAGTCTGGTGCTTTACTGCCCAAAATGTGGTCCCTGGACCAGCAACATCACATCACCTGGGAACTGGTGAGAAATGCAGAGTCTCAGGCCCCAGACCACACCTGCAGAAAGTGAAAGTGTTAGTCGCTCAGTCATGTCTGACTCTTTGCAACCTCATGGACTGGAGCTGCCAGGCTCCTCTGTACATGGGATTCTCCAAGGAAGAATACTGCAGTGGGTAGCCATTCACTTCTCCAAGAGGCCTTCCCAACCCAGGGATCAAACCTGGGTCTCCTGTTTTGGAGGCACATTCTTTACCATCTGAGTCATCAGGGAAGCCCCCAGACCTGCAGAGTCAATAAGTTTTAAAAGACCCCCAGGGGATTCTCAGGCTTGTTAAAATGAAAAGCACTTACCCCACACGACATCATCTCTTCAGAAGGCTCTCAGGCCAGAACTTGCCCAATTCTGCCCAAAGCTGGTTTTAGAACTACTATACATTTCACAAAGGATCACAAGGTCTCAGAACTGGTCCCCACATAAGTTTCTGGGCCACGGGTCTCCATTCTGGATTTGGTTTTCTGTTGCTGAGTTCCTATCACATGTGTCATTGTAGGTCAACTTCTTAGGCTGCTGTTAGGAGGCAGATGCAGAATCCTGTCCCCACCTGTGTCTCATCAAGTCACTTACCTCATCAACTGTGTGTCCTGCTCTGGAGTGGATACTCATTGTGGGTGTATGCTAAGGCACTCAGTCGTATCTGACTCTTTGAGACCCCATGGACTGTAGCCCACCAGACTCCTCTGTCCATGGGATTCTCCAGGCAAGAATACTGGAGTGGGTTGCCATGCCCTGCTCCAGGGGATCTTCCCGACCCAGGATTCGACCTAGGGATCGAATCTCCTGCATTGCAGGTGGAGTCTTTACTGCTTAGCCCCCAGGGAAGCCCTGGATACTGATTGTGCTTTCCCCAAGAAGCTTTTGGCTCAGTTCTGATTTCTGGGGCATGGAAGGAAGTTGTTTCCCTTGGCTGAAGGGATGCTGTGAGCACCAGTCTTGAGTCTTTGACCAGATCCCCTCCCCACATCTGGACAGAAGTTGTCAGGTGAGGAGCACCCTCCTGTTTCCTAGCCCACAGTGCAGGTGGAGTGAAGTGGATGCACCACCTCTCGGGTAACCAGAACGAGTGGAAACAGCTCGACTGGGTTGCTGAAGTGCTGCCAGACTCCCATTTCTAAACCGGGAAGGGTGGCTGCTCAGGAACAAAGGTGGCTCCCACCTCCTGCCTGAATGAGTAGAGTGTGCAGCACATGCTTTAGCACGTCATTGGTGGTGTCAGGGAGCAAGGCGGTGCTGAGCTGGGCCTCGTCCTCCTTTTCACAACCCCTGTTTGAAGTGCCCCGCCCAGTTCTCTGGGCCCTTGGGTGCTGTGATGGGCCCCAAGAGCCTGGGGACAGGATCTGCAGCTGGGCTAAAAATCCACTGGGCAAAACTGTCATCATCTCTTTCCCTTATATTCTGATTCTGCCTGTTTAGCTCAGATGAAGGAACCCAGGCAGTGTTTTCAGATTTCCAAAGGTGTACAGTATGGGCACCCCCAAAGGGCAGAGGTGGGCCTACCAAGGAGGAGCCGTAGGGATATCGGTCCGGGTGAGTGGTAAGAATTTCAGGTACACCTGAAAGTGTATCATGAGCTTCCTGTCACTGAGATTGGCCAGCAGAAGCTTGAGTGAGGCCGCATTGGTATCAGGAGGGCTTTGCCCTGTGGTGGGAGGTTGGCCTGCATCCCCCCACTTCCAAGGCTCCTTCCATGCTTCATTTCATCAGGACCCCAGCATGCTGGCCGGAGGCTGGGGGAAGGGGAGCCCTTTGAACTACCTCTGTGATTCAGTCTATGAAGCCAAAGTGCTTTCCGCCCTTCACAGTGCTGTCCTGCACTGCAGTCATGAAAGGAGGCTCTTGTAAGGGGTGCTTCGGCATTTCCCATAGAAGGTGGCCTTCTCAGCCAGTGCAGCCTTTCAGGGAGTCTTGATTATCACTTCCTGGTTGTCGTGAAAACAGCTATTGCAGGGTGTGAGGTGGTCCTCACTTCCTGGGAATGATAGTCTTCCCTTCTCTCAGAGTTCTGTAGCAGGTGAAGGAGGTTTCCTGCCTGCCCTCCCTATGGGAAGCTGCTGATAGCCTCAGCCATGATTCCCACCCCCATGCACCCAGCACCGGAGTCTCAGCACACATGCCTGGCCTGAGGTTGGGGGTTGATCCCAACCCCCAAAACGGATGCCTTATCAGTTTTACAATCAGGCTGTCAGCCCTCTGCCCACCCAGCAGACTCACCTGCCTTCAGAGCTGGCTGGACTCCCCCCCCCACTGCTTTGACTCACCCCCCAGAGACTTTATAGGCAGCAGGTCCAGCCCCTCACTGATGCAGCTCCCTGCCCAGTGTGGGGCAGGAGAAGTACCCTGAGTGATTCCATGCTGTCTCAGGTGGCACAGCTTGGTGCAGATGGTCTGACCAGCCCCTGGGCTTTGTAAGATGGACAGAGCCTACCCAGGAGGTGGCCACACGGGGAGGGGGCTGAGGACTGGGTGGGTAACCTAGAGAAGCAGACTTGGGCTCGGGGTGCGGGAGGGGCATGGATGTGGAGTCTCCACATCTCTGGGGGCCGCTGGAAGGACAGGGATAGAACCTCTCCTGGGGCCTCCGTGCTCTCTCTGGGGAAACGTGTCTGCGGCAGAGGGTCCTGGTGAGGCTTACAGAGCACTGTACTGGTAGTGCTGGTATTTACAGAACACTTTTGCGTGCATTATCTCATTTCATCCTCCCAACCACCTCCTGGGATCTTAGTTTTGTCCTTTTACAGATACAGAAATTGAAGTCCAAAGAGAAGAAACAGTTGCCCAGGATCCTATAGCTAGTCAGCTGCAGAGCCAGAATTTGAACCTATAAAGTCCCACTTAGAATCCAAGCCCTTACCCTGTTGATGTCTCAATTCTCTGACACCACGCAAGATACTGCATGTAATGTGCTGGAGCCCTCACCCTCCCAGGGCCCCTGGGTTGTTGTTCAGTCGCTCAGTTGTGTCCCACTCTTTCCAACCCCATGGACTGCAGCACACCAGGCTTCCCTGTCCTTCACCATCTCCTGGAGTTTGCTCAAACTCACGTCCATCAGGTTGGTGATGCCATCCAACCATCTCATCCTCTGTCGTCCCCTTCTCCTCCTACCTTCAATCTTTCCCAGCATCAGGGTTTTTTCAAATGAGTTAGTTCTTCGCATCAGGTGGCCAAAGTTTTGGAGTTTCAGCTTCAGCGTCAGTCCTTCCAATGAATATTCCTTTAGGATTGAGTGGTTTGATCTCCTTGCAGTTCAAGGGACGCTCAAGTGTCTTCTCCAACACCACAGTTCAAAAGCATCAATTCTTCAGCGCTCAGCTTTCTTTAATGGTCCAACTCTCACATTCATTTATGACTACTGGAAAAACCATAGCTTTGACTATATGACCTTGTTGGCAATGTCACTAATTTCTCCTTGTGTCTACAGCGAGTAGGATATGTGCCTGGGGTGTAGGTTTCCACTCGAAATGGTTCCAGCTGAGGAGCCTGTGACAGCCCAAGTTCTAGAAGGTTCATGACTGCACGGGGATGACCAGAGCCATCCCATGGGTTGGTCATGCTCTGCCCCCGCTCTGCACAGGGAGGGGTCCCCACACCATGGCATCCCACTCCTCGTCCAGCCAAGGAAACTGAGGCCCAGGGAGGGAACAGGAACTGCTGGAGACCTCATGGCAGAGCCAATTGGGCCATACACAGAGGATGGATCAACATTTCTTTTTAATTCAGTGGGTTCAGTTAAAAGCTACTTTTTTAATGATTGCAGTTGCCTCTGAGAAGAAGCAAGTGATCAGAGTGCTTACTAAAGGTGCTGGGCAGCAAGAGAGTGGGTGAAGGGCACCCTTAAGATATTTCAGAGAGGGACTACCATGGTGGTCCAGTGGGTAAAACTTCCTGCTCCCAATTCAGGGGGCCCAAGTTTGATCCCTGGTCAGGGAACTAGATCCCATATGCCACAACTAAAGATTTTGCATGCCGCAATGAAAATAAAAGATCCACGTGCTGCAGCTAAGACCTGGCACAGTCAAATAAAAAAAAAAAGATCTTTCAGAGAAACAGAGGCATTTTGTTTTTAACTCACTGTCTGGAGATTTGTCCCCATTGAAGTTACTTTTAAAGCAATGTCCTGGTTTCAGCCAGCAACGGGCCTGCCTTCTAGCGAAAAGAGAAGACAGACATGACTCAATGCTGAATATACTTATTTTGAGTACTTATCTGTCTTCCTTACTAAGCTCCTTGGCCAATTTCTCTGCCCTTGAAAGCTCAACACAGTGTCTTGGTGTCAGGAGCCACTGGGACAGTAGTAAGAGTCAGACAATCCCAAGTTCACGTGCCAGCTCCACCACTCACCAGCTGTGGGATCTCAGACAGGCTCTCAGCCTCCTGAGCTTCGGTTTTCCTGTCTGTAAAACAGGGATTGTCACAAACTGTATCACACTGGATCTCTGTGGTGATCAAGGGAGAAGATTGGCTGAAAAGACTTCATAAACTCTAAAGGGTCATGCCTGAGAGAATGGTTACTGGTGCTCAGGGAAGGTTTGCTGTATTCAATAAAATTTAATTTTATATATTAAAACAGTACTGCATAAAAAGCTACTTTGGGGGCACAGAGGGCCCATTTATGAAATTCATTCCCAGTTACTGCGGCAATGAGAGGTATATCCATAGTGTGGAAAACAACACTTCTGTAGGAGATACTCCCTTCTCGATTCCAGCAACAGTTCTCACCGTGAACCACCCAGTTCTTCCATGCTTTATTCAGTCCCTCCTGAGGACTAGACCGCTGGTCCCCAGGTGTGAGAGGGTCCCCACTGCCAGTCTCCCCCAAACCCCTCTCGATTCTAGCTGTGACATGTTCGTTCGTTGGTTGGTTTGCTCAGAGCATGTGGCAGAGTCACCTGCAAGAAGCATCAAACAGATTACAGGGTCCCACCCCCAGAGCTCCTGATCCAGTAGGTTCCAGGGATGAGGCTGGAGAATCTGCCTCTCAAACAGGATCCCAGGTGTTGCTGAGGCTGCTGATCTGGGGACCCCACTTTGAGAACCTACAGCACACTCGGTACTTACTATATGTTAGGTGCTGGGGTCAGGGAGGAGGTAGGAAAGGGGTATCACAGCTTGGCTCGGTGGTGTCAGTGACACCTCCCCCAGGAAGCCTCCCTTGACATGACTCCCTTCCCTACCCCCGTCCCAGTTTGGGCTGGGGCCCCTCTGTGCTCCCTCCACATCCCCTATGGATGTGCACTGGTTTATTCTGGAACAGCGGGGTACTTCCTTGTCACTGTCAGCTGAAGGGGTGCTATTGCTGTGTTGGGTCACCCCTTTGGCAGGCACCCTCTTGAGTTTTGACATTTTCCCAGCCTCATCAAGTGAGGCTCAAAGGGCAGAGGAAGGGGAAAGTAAGGTCCCAGGTATGTCTATTTCCTAAACATCTGTGAGTCATCCCTAAGCCAGCTCAGTTGGCTAATTTAAGATAATCTCATGAAGGTAAGGCGGTGATGGAGGAGGGGCAGGAAGTTAATAGACAGTGAGCCCCGGTTACGAGGCTGGCGTGGGTTTACCCTATGAAGTCCTGCAAGGGATGGTGTGGTTTCACTGTCATTACACAGATGGCACCATTTGGGCTCAGAGATGGTGAGCAGCCTGTCCACAGTCACACAGCTAACGAAGTCGAGTCAGGCGCTCTCCCCACTGCTGCATTGACATTGTGAGTATGTCACGAGCAGGTCTGAACCTTCCCTTTACCTGTGCTGGGGTGAGGTGGCTTTTCTTAAGGCAGAAGCCGCTGCGCCCACTCCGTACTGGGCTGGTGACTTGTCACCGTGAAAAGCAAGTGCTCTGAAGGTGGCGGTGCTGACAGTGAGTGCGTCAGCGCCTGCTCCAGGCTCGCAGTTCCCACCAAGCCTGTGACTCATGCTCGTGTGCTTAGAATAAACAGGCTCAGCCTCGGCAGAAGAGTCCACGGGGAATCTGCCACCCTCACCTGGTGTACCCTACGCATGCCACCTCCTCACCATTGGCCCCAGTGGGGCTCCAGCAATGCTTCCTGCCCCCTGCTCGGCTTCCCAGAATGCCTTGGGCCTGGGAGGAAATTAACAATTGTGTTGGTACTCCGAGCTTTTTGCTATGTAATGAGTAACAGTTGTAATTAATGTTTAACACGTGTGAACAGCAGGTCTGCAGAGAGGAGGGGGAGGGTTTAAACAGAGAACTGGGATCACTCACTTCCTTTGGCTGATATGTTACCGAGGGACAGGTTTTTCCAGTTGGTTTTTCTGTTTGACATATGAATGAATTCATTTAGTAACCTTAAAAAAAAAAAGAAAAGAAAAACACTGGTGTTTCATAGCTTTGGCTTGCCTGCTAATTATGTTGATAGAAATGTTTCTTCTTCAAGTGCCTTTGTCTCCTGTGTGGAGAAAACCCCAAAGGTTTAGTAGAATGTCTTTGCTCTCTCTTCTGCTTGGCAAGACAGAGGTCTTCATGTGGAAAGAGGTTTTAAGTTCTGTGAGGTCAGAGACTCGGCGGGCCTTGTTGACACCTAGGTCCCCACCTTAGATCAGTGCCTGGCAGGTAACGAACACACAAGTATTTATTAAATTATTGATTAAATTAGGTCTCAGGAAAACCAACCCCAAGTTCTCTTGAGGAATATCACACAACCTGCTCAAACAGAGACGGTATGTTTTCACATCACTTTTTCAAGCTGTACAACTGTCTTCTCTTCAAATGAGGAAGAGGGGCCTGCACAAAATAGGGGCATTTGTGAGTGGCTGGTGACGGCTGTGGTTGCTGCCCTTGGTCTGAACTAGAAGCTGAGAGCGTGTCCCTGGATGTTTGAGGATTGGCCCGTGAATCTGCCTGCCAGGTTGTAGGTGGGGAGACTGGTGTGCCAGTAGGTGGCAAGCAGGGCCCTGAGAGCCAGGCACATGTCCCCTCCCGTCGTTCCTCTCCTGTAATTCCATCTATGGATGGGCAGCAGCAGAAACATCATGAGCAGCTGGGTTGAGGTTGGGGGTTCCTGGGAGGGAAGACTCGTTTCTACAAGTGCCCAGCCTGCTTCCTGCACATCCTCTGAGGCTTGTGGATGGGGGAAGTCCCTCTCCCAGGCCCCAGGACTGATTCTAAGTGTCTCTGGGTGTCTGCAGGTGAAAGTGTTAGGAGACACACTGCATTAGATCTGAGTGGGCATTCTCCATCTGACAGGGAGCCCAGCCCAGAGCTAGCAGAGCTGCGGGGTCTAGATTTAAACCCCTGGGCTGTCACTTGCTAGCAGGGTGACCTGGGTCAAACGGCCTGTTTCCTCATCTGTAAAACCAGGTGGTAATTGGAATCGGTGCCAGAAGTCGGGGGCACAGTGAGTGTTCAGTGGACACTGGCTTTTGGTATCTTTATCATCACTACTGTTTTTGAGAACCTGTTGCACTGTAGATAGGATTTGTGCTGAACTTGGTAGAGGCCCCTAGGATTCAGAAGATATGGGTTCAAGTCCAAGTTCAAGTCTAGCTGTTGAAATGGGACATGGGACAGTCCCTTTCACAGCTGGTCATTTCTCATTTCTAAAATGAGTTATGATGGTGGAGATGTCTTGCTTTGGCAGCTGTAAAGGCCTCTGCATTTAGGTCATTTTGTCATTTTCATTAGGATTTATCCCTACTTTTCCTGCAGCCAAGCAGCAGCCCTCGGGGTGGGGTCTTTGCACTGGGCAGCCACATCCATGTTTCCCTTTTGGGGTGCAGACTAGGAGGATAAAGGCATGCTCACTCGTGCCAGGCCCTCCTTCCCCAGTCCAGGCTTGGGTGTACATGCATGGACAGCATTCCTGGAACCCAGATGGCATTCCTGGAGCCCAGGCGGCTTCCAGGCGCCTACCTCACAGGCTTCCCCATGCCCTGCTTCTCGGGAAGTCACCACTACCCCCTCTTATAATGAGGAACTTCTGTTCTCAGGCACTGCCCTTGAGATATAGCAGCATGGTGTCCTGGGGCCTGCAAGTACCTGTGAGGGGAACACAGAGGCCTGTTATTGGTGATCCTAAAAGAGCCAGCCAAACATGTGCTGAGCTGCCCATTGTCTTACAACCTATCTGCAGGTACAGCCTTCACTCCCTGGGGAGAGGAGAGAGTGAGGCCTGCTCTTGAACTGCAGGGGAGAAGAGGGCTTCATCTCTCTGGGCCTTAGTTTCTCTACCTGTAAGATGGAAATTCTAATGCTTGTCTATGAGGAACAAGCGAGATGATGCAGAACATATGTTTAGAAAGTTGAAGCAGCAGAGGACCATTGTTGGGAACAGAGTTTTAGTCAAGTAGGAGCACTTGTGCATTGTCATGAAAGCTTCCATAGACTCTGGTCATGGGGGCCCCTCCTCCCCAAATCAATGCAGGGTCTCCCTCCTTGCCCCCTCTTGGGGGCTCACTACTGCCTGGGCTGCAGCCCCTTATATGCCTCTCCACCCCTGCCCTCGCCACTCCACACCTGTGCCCTCTACCAAAAACCGGCCAGAGCCAAGGCCAGCAGTGTGCAGGAATCAGCACCCTAGACTGTGTGGAAAGGGTGCTGTGGGCAGGCACCTTTGTTCTGGTCTCTCTGTCCTTGTGTTTTCAAAGTAATAGGATATCCATGAACAAACACCAGACCTGGAACACCGTGCAGGCCTCTCCTGTCAGCCCCATATTTGTTCCCTCCTCATCCTCATGGGGCCTTAAAAGGCCTCTTCAGCACCTGAAAGCTCTGTGCACAGAGTTTTGTTTTCAGTTCTCTGATCCTTGTTGCCCCTGCATAAGGGACTCTGTTCTGTGCTGGACAACTGGGGAGGCCAAAGGCCAGCCAAAAAGATGCAGCCACTGATCCACAGGCCCCACCTGGGGACCCAAGGCCCTAGGTCCCCTTCACTTCCTTCCAATTCCCTGTGAATCATCCTTAGGGGCCAACATCCATACTCATGGTCAGCCCGGAGGACTCAGGGATTTTTGGCAGGCTGTCAAGTCTTCTCTCCCTGCCTGGCCTAGAGAAAGGCACTCCTAGAGCACTCCTAGATGAGGGGAGGCTGCCCAGGCTTTCATCCCAAAGCAGAGTGTCAGGGGCTGGGGGCTGGCGCCCCCTGCCTGGCATGATGGCCTGCTCCTCTCTGCTGGGCAGTCTACTTGCCCGGTCCAGGCCCCGTTCATAAAAACATAAAATCCCACCAACCTCCTCATTTTGTTCTGAGGATCAGAGGATGTCACATCGGGTCCTCACATATGCCTGCCTGTGAACAGGAAGCACTCAGTAAAGGTCAAGTCATTTTTCAAAACTATTTTAAAATGATTTGAGGAGGGAGTCCAGCTCCTAAGTTTCCTTTCTTGATTGATGAATGAGGTTTTTCTGGGGACCTGCTGACCATAAATCTGGGTGGAGATTCATTCACTCAATAGAGTCTAAGCATTGACATCAGGCACTATCCTAGGCACTGGGAATTCAGCTTTAAAAAAACAGAACATGTCTTGTCTTCTTGGAGCCTCCACCTTAAGAATTTCAGCGCAGGCTGGAGAAAGTGGTTTCTGATACAAGGCACTTAATCCTCCTGAGTAAATGAAAAGGAGCTGCTCTGAGCAGGGATGTGGCCATGGGGAGAAGGTACCACCATGTACAGGGACCCTGCCTGGGCTTTGGTATGTCCTCTCTTACTAATCACCTCCATAATCCTTTATGGTATAGGCCTTGTCAGCCCTGTTTTATAGACGTGGCAGCTAAGGCTCAGAGAGGTTTGAAAACTTACCCAAAGTCACACAGTAGTGGCAGAGGCAAGATTCAAAGCTGGATCTTCCTAACTGCAGAGTCCATACCCTCTCCATGACGCTGAGCTGCTGCAGTTCTTCTGTTCTCTGGCCTTGTTGCAGCCCATGGACTGCATGTCAGGCACAGAGAACTTCAGGAGAGGCTAAGGCCTGAGGCCTCATCTCCGTCTGGTTCTGAGAAGACACCTATGTATGTATCATATGAACTGGGGTGGGGTCAGACAATGCCTTAGACAGGGGAGGCAGGGTTCAGGAAAGGAGAAAGGCATTCCTTTCTCCTGGGGCCTGCGTATGTGTACGTTGCTTCAGTCCTGTCTGACTCTTTATGACCCCATGGACTGTAGCCCACCAGGCTCCTCTGTCCATGGGACTCTCCAGGCAAGAATGCTGGAGTGGGTTGCCAGGCCCTCCTCCAGGGGTTCTTCCCCACCCAGGGATCGAACCCATGTTGCTTTTGTCTCCTTCATTGGCAGGCAGGTTCTTTTACCACTAGTGCCACCGGGGAAGCGTTCCACTTTGGGTGGTCTTGACAAAAGTTGCCCCCAGGAGGCAGCATTAAAGCTGAACTTTGAAAAATGACTAGGATTTTTGCACTCAGAGATAGTGAAGAAAGGAATTCTCCAGGGCAGACACAGCAGAGCAGAGGCCTGGAAGCAGGGAGATGAGGGATGGGGGACCAGCTATTCTTTGTGACTGGAGCCGAGGGGTGGGTGTGGAACCCAGAAGGGTTGTCACCAAGTCACCAAGGGCCTCAAGCACCAGAGTGAGTTCTCTGTCCTTTGCTGTCCTGGGGACCTAGGAGCTAGCAAGGGTTTCTGGACCCAGAGAGCTGTGCTTTAGAGGCTTATGGGAATTTGGGAACCTGATCTCTTTGGCTAGCCCTGAATGATAAACAGGAAGGAGCCAGATCTAGAAGGAACATATTTATTTCATCTAAGCAAACATTTACTAAGCACCACCTCTATGCCAAGCACTGTAGTCGGTTTAGGGGCTGACAAGATGTTGGAGAGGAAAATAAGTTATAGGTACTGTCCCCCAGAGAACCCCATGGGCTGCCGGGGGAGGAGTGGCTGGGGGCTTGCTGAACTACAAGAGAAGGTGGCGTGCTGTGAGCTGTACTGGAGGAGGGGAGTTCTCAGAAGGCGGGATGGGGAGGTTTTGTGGAAGGCAGGCTTTTGTGCCAGACCTTGGAAGCTTCTAGACATCATACAGTTGGTGGTCATTTCAAAGACTAAATGAGGGAGATGTAATGCCTGCCTGGCCGGCCCTGTCACTTTGCTCTGAGACCCAGATGGTAACCCCCTCCCTTCACCCACAGGATGGCAGGGTTGTCGTAAGGGTTAGAGCTAGCATGGGTGCTTGTTAACACTGACCCAACTTCAGGACTAATTGATATAAAATCTATAATACAAGTAGGAAGGGGACCACCAACAGCAAAGGCTAACCTGGATGGAGGAAAGGCCTCCTAGGAGATCTGAGCTGGGTCTTAAAGATCTCATCAGATCAGAGCTTTGGAAGGACATTTAGGGCATCATGAAGGGCCACCTCACCTGCCTTGAAGACAGAGGCTGGTGGAGCCATTAACTGGACCACCTCTCCCACTGCCACCAGGGCTCTGGTCCCTTCATCGCACCAAAGATGAAGGGCTCCAGAGGCCTGGCCCTGCCCGCCTGAGTCTCCCCTCCCTCCAGCAGAACCCTGACTTCTGTTTCTAATTGCTATAGGTGGAATTAATTAGATATTGTCATTCTAACAACTCACAGGGGTGGTATATTTTTTCTCTAAATGCAGATATTCTTTTGAGGGCTGTGGCTTCCTTTATCTTTTACAGAAAATCACTAAATTAAAAGAATTGCCTTTTAAAATTGCAGATTAAAGAGAAACTTAATTAGAAGGAATGAAAGCAGTTGTGTTTGGATCTTTTGTTCTTAACATTTTTTTTTTTTTTCCCTTGCGCTGCTGAATCACTGCACTTGGAGTTTGTATATTTTTATTTTAGGTGGAATGATTTGCCTAATTAAGCCTGTCATTCATCACCACCTGTTCCCTCTAAAATATATGCCTATATTATTAAGCTTGCAAGCGAATGTATAACTTAATTCAGTGGGGAATTGCAGTGTTGACTGGGACGTTATTAGGTTTTATCCAATTTATCTGGTATGAAAACTGATATTTTTCCCCAGTAAAATGAAACAGCAGCTCATTAAGTTTATTCATTCAGTCATTCTTTGAGCACCTATTATGTTGTGGTCATGTACTAAGGCTAGGGGAATGGGGGGAAATATGGTGTAGCCCCTGCTCTTGAGGGATCATGGGGAGCCAAACAAAGAAACTGGCCATTAGGGTACCATAGGCTGAGATCAGAAAACTAAGATCACGGCATTCAGTCCCATCACTTTATGGCAAATAGATGGGGAAACAATGGCAGTGAGAGACTTTATTTTCTTGGGCTCCCAAATCACTGCAGACATGAAATTAAAAGACACTTTTTCCTTGGAAGAAAAGCTATGACCAACCTAGACAGCATATTAAAAAGCAGAGACATTAATTTGCCAACAAAGGTCCATCTAGTCAAAGCTATGGTTTTTCCAGTAGTCATAAATGGATGTGAGAGTTGGACTATAAAGAAAGCTGAGCACCAAAGAATTGATGCTTTTGAACCGTGGTGTTGGAGAAGACTCGTGAGAGTCTCTTGTACTGCAAGGAGATCCAACCAGTTGATCCTAAAGGAAATCAGTCCTGAACATTCGTTGGAAGCACTGATGCTGAAGCTGAACCTCCAATACTTTGGCCACCTGATGCAAAGAACTGACTCATTGGAAAAGACCCTGATGCCGGGAAAGATTGAAGGCCAGAGAAGGGGTCGATAGAGGATGAGATGGTTGGATGGCATCACCGACTCAATGGACATGAGTTTGAATAAGCTCCAGGAGTTGGTGATACATAGGAAAGCCTGGCATGCTGCAGTCCATGGGGTCACAAAAAGTCAGACACAACTGAGCGACTGAACTGAACTGAGGCTGAGATCAAGGTGAGTCTGGGAAGGGGGTGAAGCCAGGGAGGGCTTCCTGGAAGAGGTGACTCCTAAAGAACAAGTGGAATCAGTCAGGTGGATGAGGAGAAAGGCAAGAGTTCTAATGATTCACACAAAGAACACAGCCTGGAGGGCGGCATGGTGAGACCTGATAGGTTAGATAGGTTGCCAGGTTGTTGGTCTTGAGAACCTGCGTTCCTTCCATGATCGTGTTGCGTGCTCCATGCCTCTCTTCTCACCTGGGCCAGGAGGTGTGTAGTAGGATTTTATACTGGCAGAAATTCCCAGATTCTGATTTAGCCAGTGGAGCACCCAGATTGTCCGGGGTGAAAGTGCCTTACAGTTCATCTGGTCTCTCACTCTTATCTGCCTCTGGCAGAACTAAGCCTAGAACCTTGTCTCCCACATACCCCTTCCCACACCCCCACTCTGCTACCCCTGGGGCACCGTTCACCACTTGGGGCCAGAGGCCTGCTGCACTGTCCTGTCTCCATTCTCTCCATTCCCCAAAACCAGAAAGTTAGCAGACAGGAGGCTTCATGGGAAAGTGCACACTAGTCCCGTTCTCCCTGACCCCACCTCCCACTGTGCCCCGATCTCCATCGCAGTGCGGTATTGCACGGGAGTCTTCCCCGACTTGCCCCGCCAGTAGTCAAGTCCTGTTGGAGTCATCTCCAACGTCCCTGTCATCACTGAGGGATTCAGCCTCCATCACCTTCCCTATCTCTCTGCCTCCAGGGTCACCCCTAAACCCTCTCTCCATCAGCAGTCAGAGAGGTCTTTAAAGTCCATTCTGAAGGATGGCATTCCTTGATTCAACCCAGTCATAGGATCAAGTCCCAGCTCTTTAGAAAGGTGACCAGGCCCTCACCAGTCTACCTGACCCTAGTGCTTGCCCCTGCCCAACGTCACCCATCCAGGGCTTTGCAAGTTAGGTGGCTCAGGTCAGAACTTGCTTTACCTCTCTCTCACACCCCCTCCCAGGACATGTACCCCATTTGATCAGTTGCCCTGAGGGCTGGTGTGGCTCCCTGCGAGCTCTGACTGGGGATCTGGGCTACTGGGAAGTTGGGGGAAGGCCCGTGGTGACATGTGTGTGGGGGCCCCCGCTCTGAACATCACCCCTTTATCACCACTGTGAAAGCTCAGCTCATCAGCTGGATGGAGGAGGATGTTTGTTTCTCAGATATCCAACCGCAGGACCTGTCCCCTGAAAGGGCCTTGAGGTCATTGCCACCTGGCTGTCTGTCCCCGTGGTTGGACACAGGACAGAACTGTAGCCAGAGAAGAGTGCAGGGAGCCTCCAGGCGGGTCCTCACTCTGCCCCAGTCCTGGCATCATAAGCTGTGGGCGTCTGGAGGTTGGGGCTTGGCCTCTGTCGTGTTTTCTCACAGAGCTTAGGGTTTTCTGTGAGCCTTCCTCACCTGGACTTGCCAACCCCATCCTCCAACGCTCAGGCTGAAAGCCAGTAGTGACCTTGACCCTCTGTCTCTCTCTCCCTCCATTCTGAAGACATGTACAAGTCCGATTCTCAGTCACTTCCATCTACCTCTCCAATGCCAGCCCATCCTACAGGAGTTTACTCACTGCTTGGCTTTGCTCCTCGTCCATCTCACTCTCTCTCTTTTTAATTAACAAACTTTTGTTTTTTTAAGAGTAGTCTTAGGTTCACAGCAAAATTGAGATGAAATTATGGAGAGTTCCCATAGACCCACATCCTCTGTCCCTTTTCAGCCCAGCAGTCCTGTTAAAGAGTACCAGGTCGAAAGCTTTCCCCATCAGAAGTCAGAATGGCTCTTCATTTTTCTCAGAATAAAACCAAAGTCCTTCCCAGGGTCCACAAAACCCCCAACCACGTGGTCCTGCTCCCTCCCACTCCCCTGGGCCTCAAATCCCACCCAGTTCAATCCACTCCAGTTGCCCTGGACTGTGTTGTTTCTCAGTCACCCTCAGCCCATTCCTAAAGTCAAGGGCCTTGAATCTGTTCTTCCTTCTCCCCAGAATGTCCTTCCCCCAGACGTCCACGCTGCTCTGCCCCCTTCCTCCAGGCATTTGTTCAGATGCTGTGTTTTGAGAGGCCTGCCTTGTCCTGCTTTCCTTTTCTCCTGAGCGCTTAGCCCCAGCTGGTGTGCTGTGGATCTGACTTACTTTACTTGTCTCTCAGACCCTAAACTCCAGAAGTGGGGATTTCTGTTTTGCTCAGTGCTGTTTTCCCCAACTGTAAACTAAGCCTGGCCCACGTGAACATGAGTCTAGAAGGGACAGCCTGCCAGACCCCGCTGCAGTCACGAGAGTGACCAAACACGTGGGTCCAACCTGTCTCAAGCCTTCCGTTGGCAGGAACCCCCCTCCCCGCTGTTTTCTGTAGTGATTAATAGAGAAGCCTGTCTCAGAGGGATGGAAATGCTTCGCCGCCCTGATGGATGATCTGGCTCCGTGGCTGAGACACACAACGAGTTCATTCACCATCTTTGGTGGTCCATAGACCGCACATCACCACTGTCAGGGCAGGAGTTTCCCACCACCTTCCGTGAACATGAGGTTGATTGCTGTGTAGCTGGGGTCAGAGGATGGCTCGCCACATCCGTGCTTGCTGGGTGGGGCTGGGGAGATTTCCAGCATTGTGTGTCTGTGGGCCTGTAGCTGGACGTGGCCTTGGGTACACGGTTCCGCAGGCCCTGGCCCAGTTTACTCAGCACTCAGTATATGTTGGGCCAATCAAATGTAGTCCCTCATCTGATTCCCACAGCAGTCAGTATGATAAGAAATAGGGCTTCGGAGAAGTGGAGTGGCTTAGCCAAGGCAAACAGCAGGTCATGGCCAACTTCAGAGGGGGACTCAGGGCAGTTCAGAGGCTTCTGTGAAGTACTTAGTACGTGTCCACATTGAGTAGGCATGATAATAGTAATGAAAGCAACCCTTTATGATAGCATTTACCGAGCACAGACTAGCTACACACCAGGCGCTCTGCCGAGATGGCTGTTCACCCCCTGGCAGACTCCTCACAACAGCCCCACGAGTTGGGTACGGTCGTCATCCCTAGTTTTCAGATGAGGCAACCGGAAGCCCATAGACATGACTTGCAAGGTGGACTCCTGGTCTCTACCAACACTTTTGGCAACTCCAATTTTGTTTGTTTTTAAATACTTATTTATTTAGTTGCGGTATGCAGGATCTTTCATTGTGGCACAAGGGCTCCAGAGCACATGGGCTCAGTAGTTGCAGAATGCAGGCTTAGTTGCCCCAAGGAATGTGGGAAGCTTAGTTCCCTGACTAGGGATCAAACCTGCATCCCCTGCATTGGAAGGTTAATTCTTAACCACTGGACCACCAGGGATGTCCTGGTAACTCCAGTTTTAGCTCAGTATTTTCCACTCTTTGTGGGGTGTCTCCAGGGTCCTGCCCTCCAAAGGTACCTCCCCAGCCCATGGGGTGAAGGATGCTCCTGCAGGTCCAGGGCTGGAAAGAAGGCACATTGGAGGGCCCATCCCACTGTGCTGGGCACTACTCCAGCCTCACCTGGAGGCTAGTCCAGGACGGGGCTGGCTGTGTGGAGGGCCCACACAGTGGGGTGAGTATAGAGGAGCAGACGGCTGTGATGCAACACACCCCTCGACTGGAACTCTCTGGTTGTCCCAGGAGGAAGGGGGCAGATGTGGCCGGTGCAGCCCTGTGTAGGGGGGAAGGTAGGAGAATGGCGGAGGAGAGGAGCCACTTGGAGGCAGGTTTTTGGCACAAAATAAAGAAAAACTTTGCCCCTGACAACTGTCTAGGGAGCAGAGCCCCCTCTGGGAGTACCATGGCCCCTTTGATGGAGGTTGCGGGAGGGTTCCTTTGGGGATAAGGCTGAGCTCAGTGGCCTCTGGAGATTCAACCAGCCCCTCGATTGCACCATCTGATTGTGACGGCTCCTCACATCCTGGTTTGGGAAGCCCACAACTTTTGAGCCATGTCTGTTCATTGCCTAGAGCTCTTCTGCCTGCAAATTGTAAATCATCAACCAACGGTGCTGATTTCCTGGCCCCACTATGTGCCGCCAGTGACTTGTTGGGCTGAGCTCTGGGTAACCGAGTAACCGTGCTCTTTCTCTGTCCCCCACAGCCCAGTTTAATGGCAGCGAGAAGCGGCAGTCATCCCCCTCGCCTTCCCGGGACCGGCGGCGCCAGCTTCGAGCTCCCGGAGGGGGCTTCAAGCCCATCAAACATGGGAGCCCTGAGTTCTGTGGGATCCTGGGAGAGAGAGTGGATCCTGCTGTGCCACTGGAGAAGCAAATGTAAGTCCTCAGGGAGCAAAGCTCAGTCTCAGTGACCAGTTCACGGAGTCACTGTCGATGCTCATAGAAGGCCGAGGCCACTGTCAAGTCTGTCCGGCCAGGATTAAAGCACACCTCTCCTGATTCCTGGCCCTATGCTTCCTCCCTCTCCTCTGTATCACCTGCCTACCTTCGGATGGCTAGTAGGAAGGACAGTGGGATCATCCACATGGTGTTCTGCTTACTTTTGTATCCTCCTTTCTAGTTTCATCATGCAACAAGTGAGCTTTTAAAAAGCTAAATGTATATTAAACCCTCCTGCCTGATTGCATATTAGCTTTATTTTATAGCAGGAGTGATGTTTTTGCCCCACATCCCTGGAAGCTTAGGTGGTAAAGAATCTGCCTGCCATACAGGACCTGGGTTCGATCCTGGATTGGGAAGATCCCCTGAAGAAAAGAATAGCTCCCCACTCCAGTACTCTGGCCTGGAGAATTCCATGGACAGAGGAGCCTGGTAGGCTACAGTCCATGGGGTTGCAAAGAATCGGACACGACTAACTAACACATACACATGCTAAATCCTGCTGCCTATTAGCTTTATTTTATAGCAGGAGTGATCTTTTTGCCCCACCTCTGCTTGATCTTAGTTGGGAAAGACCTTGGCACTCTTGATTTGGGTTTCCCCCAGAGAGTTCCCAGCTTTAATCAGCATTCGAGTCCCATCCCTGCTGCCCCTTGCCCCCTGCTTCTCCGCAACACTCTGGTCAGTGTTGTCTCCATCCTCTTGACCGAGATGGTCATCTCCTTTCTCTGATGGGGTCTTGGGTCCCTGCTCTGCTCTGAAACCTTCCATGGTTCCCCATCGCCTCCAGGATAAAATCCCACCTCCCAGAATTGCCACTCGCTCTGTGAGTTGTTCCACATACCTGCCCTAGAGTAAGTTTCTCCTGGAACTTAACAAAGCACATCCTGGATCCCATGCTCATACCATCAGGTGTATCGCCCTCTTCACAAGTGAATGTGGGGTAAGTGGGGTTATCATCTTACTGCAAAATGAGAAAATCAGGACCTCAAGAGATGTGGAGCCTTGGCTAGGATCTCCTGGCTCAGAGTGCTGAGGCAGGATTCAAATTCTGTGACTCGACCCCATACCTTCCTCTCACTTCCCTCTTGTATGCAATTTACCCTCACCCTTCGCATGTGGCCGGCACAGAGTAGGCACTCAGTAAGGCCAGGAGATTAGCTGACACCCAGCGGGTTCCTTGTGAGACCTCGTCGAGTGCATCATGCACTATATTAGTCTCCACCCAGGGGATTCTGGTCTCGCCCGGCCGGCAGTGCATCCCTCACAGGAAATGCTCCCTCGCTGAGCAGGATGCAGAGTTTTCCGAATGATGTCATGCGCTCGTGTGCCCTTTTTTAAGCGTGTGCTGCAGCCTCCTTTGTGACAGCCCTGCGCCTGCTGCACAGAGCACATGGGGGGAGGGGGGAGGCGGGTAGGCTCCCAGCAGGTGTCGTGTTAATCTCTTACGTCTCACAGCCACACAGATTGGGTGGCAGGTTTTGCTTATTTCTGATCAGAATGTGCGCTTTTTAATCAACAAACAAAATATAATCCAGAGAAGCCTGGGAGCTATTCAGCATGCATCCTGACCCAGGTCTGCCTGTGGTCAGCGGCCCAACCTCCCCTCTGCCCACACCCGGACGGAACTTCATGAGCCCCGTGAGGGCAGGTCTGCCTTTCCTTTCCTGTTCCCACCCAAAAGGCCCTCAGCCAAATCCAGAGTCATGGCTGGCTTTTCCTCCCCATCATCTCATCTCCCTGGGATTATTCCAGCTTGCTAGAGGCCTGCCTCATCACCCAAGAGGTAGGATGGTGGGCTTAGGTAAGATCCCACTTCCAGCAAAGCCCGAGGACCCAGGACCCAGGCCGAGAGGTTCACTGTATCCCACCCAGGCCAATGCTGCCTCGGAATTTAGTAGGCACTTCCAATTCCCGACTTCTCCCCACCCTAGTGCAGGGGAGAGGGAAGGTGGGCGCACTGAGCAGGTGCCCCAGTCTTAGAGGGTTGTCAGGGATGGGCAGTCACACTTCTGCCCGGGCACCCAAACTACTCGCTGGCCCTCCTGGGACAGTGGAAAGGCTGCTCAGGTACTAAGGGCCGACTGCTCGCCAGCCTCCTAGAGGCAGCACACCGCCCGCTCCATTCTGCATTATTATTACCATCAACACATGAACGTGTCCTAGTCATGAACTTCTTGGTGTTGTTCAGTCGCTCAGTCAGGTCCAACTCTTTGTGACCCCATGGACTGCAGCACTCCAGAGTTCCCTGTTCTTCACCATTTGCTGGAGCTTGCTCAAACTCTTGTCCACTGAATCGATGATGCCATCCAACCATCTCATCCTCTGTCACCCCCTTCTCCTGCCCTCAGTCTTTCCCAGCATCAGGGTTTTTTCCAGTGAGTCAGCTCTTTGCATCAGGTGGCCAAAGTTTTGGAGCTTCAGGTTCAGCATCAGTCCTTCCGGTGAATATTCAGGCTTGATTTCCTTTAGGATTGACTGGTTTGATCTCCTTGCTCTCCAAGGGACTTTCAAGAGTCTTCTCCAGCACCACAGTTCTAAAACATCAATTCTTAGGCCCTCAGCCTTCTTTATGAACTTCTTAAAACAAATAAATAAATAAATCTTGACTAGACATCCCCATCTGACCCCAGCCCCTGTTGGGAACGTAACCTCCATGAGGGCAGGAACTTGTCTGGGTCACCATTGCGTGCCCAGTGCCTAGATTGGTGCCCGGCACATAATAGGTGCTCAGTGAATAGGCAGCTGGCCCCTCGGGGAACAGAGTCCCCACAGAGCTGTCAGTGCATTCGCTCTCCCTTCCATTACCTCCCATTCTCTCATCCACCCCAATCTGCTTCCCTTTTCTGCCCGGGTAACCAGCTGACCTCTTCTGACCCCTGTGGCACCCAGCACATTAGACAGCTCCTTCCTTCTAAGACGCTCTCTGCTCCCAGTTTTCCTCTGCCTCCCCCGCCAGCTCCTCACCTCAAGCTGACCTGAAGGTTATACTGTCCAGGGCTCGGTTTCCAGCTACGTGCTCTCCCTGGGTAGTCTCCTCAGGATGCTGGTGGTGAGTCACCAGTTCGCATCCCCAACCCACACCTCTCCCAGAACTCCTAACTCCTACAGCCAGCTGCTTTCTTGGCATCTCCACTTGGCTGACGAATGGGCATCTTAAATTTAACATGTTCAAAACCGGACTCCTCATCTCCTGGACACCCGCTCCTCCCCAGTTTGCCCACCTTCCCCACTCCACCCCAACAGCATCACATCTACCACGTTGCCCAAGCCACAGTCCTGAAGTCATCGTGACTCCTTTATTGGTGTCACACCAGCATCTAGTGTGTTACTAACTTCCAGTTTTCCATCCAAACACATCCCGAATCCATCCATTCCTGTCATCTCAGGTCCTCCCATCCGGACCACTGCAGAAGCCTCCTCGCCTGTCTCCTGCTTCATTTCCCCTCTGGCCATTCTTCAGGGTAGCCAGTCTACCCTTTTGTAAAATCGTCCAGAGCAAGTATATCTTAACAACTCTATTTAAAACTCTCATTGCCTTCCCTATGCTTACAATGAAATCAGACTTCTTCCTGTGGCCCACACGGCCTCGGGGAACTGGGCCCCGCCTCCTGTTCACCCGCATCCTGTCCCACTTCCCACAGTCACAGCACTGAACCGTTCTTGCTGCCTTTGTGCTCTGTGAACACCTCAAGCTCATTCCTGCTTCTGGACCTTTGCACTTGGTGCTGCCTCTGCAGTTTTCTTTGGCTCTTCACATGATTGGCTCCTTCTCAGTGCAGATTCTCAGGTCGAATGTCATCTCCTCGGGGTTGCCCCCTGTCCATTCATTCCATAGTAGGCACCTCCCCCAGCCCAGTCACTGCCTTATCACAAACCCAGTATTCCTATATAGCGGTTGTCACTATCTGAAATTGCTTCCTGAATCTGTTGGTTGACTCTATCTGCCTGCATCAGCCCTTTGAGAACAAGGATATAGTAAGTGGTGAGTAAATAATTGGATGATCTCATGGGTGCTGGAGATTAATTAATTAATTAAGATTAATTAATTAATCTTAATTCCCCTGGTTCAGGCCTGAGTGGCCAGCTCTACAAAGTCCAATGCATCCCCAAGATGGCCTCCTGCCTCGATTCTCTTTTCAGTTCAGGCAGGTCCTCCTTGGGCCCAGGGGTTGCCAGCCAGGCCCATCCTGTCTCCTGGTAGCCATCCTCATCCTGACAGTCTGCCCTCTCCCCATCCCCCAGTTGAGTGTCCTTTGCCTCTTCTCTCCCCAACTCCTCCTGTTTCTCCTTTGATCCTCTACCCCGAGTCCCCTACCTTTCTCTACATGTGGAATGGCTGGAGCAGCTGGGGAAGGAACCAGCAGCTTATCCTGTTTACCCACCAGGGATCACCCTTAACGAGGATCCAGAACCCCCGAGGCCCATCTGCCACCGCCTTTCTTAGAGCCACTTGTCCTGTGCTCTGGGAGTCGGACTCAGGCAGCGCCTCCCTGGAGACTACTTCTTGGCCTTCCCTGAGGACGGCTCTGCTTCAAATAGCTGAAACTTGCTTGGCTAATAGAACAGCATTTTGTCAGCTCACTGGGGCTGTGTTACACAGGTGAAATTTCCTGGAAAACAACCTTGGCCAAACTGTTAACTCTCATCTCTAAAGTCAGCTCCATCCTTATCTAACCACGTCTCCCAGTTACAGTCACGTATCTTTTCTTAAACATACACTGGCCTGTCACATCTCTGGGAGTGTTGTAATTATGGCAACCCATGCAATTCCTAGCGTCACATCCTCTTAATTTCTGTGTAAGTATAGACAGGAAGGTGGGCCTGCAGTGTACACGTCCCTCGTCTTTTCCCTCAGCGAGTCCCCCTCCAGATGTCCAGCCCCAGGTCTGACCTGTGAGCGGTCACCTCTTGGGCCATCAGTGACTCTGTCACAAGCTCATTGGACGGGGATACTCATGTCTCTCTCACTCTGCAGTCCTTGCTTTCCTAGAGCTGGTTGAGTTGGGTTTTTGTTTTTTTTTTTAGGTTATAATTATGTCATCTTCACTGCTGCTAACTGTTTAGAACATTGCCTTATAAATGGCAGAACGTGCAGAGAAAGGCAGTGTGATGCTTTTCTCCACGCAGGATGTCTGTACCAGAACTCTCACGGGTACTGTTCACAGGGCACTCCTGGGCCAGGTCCCGGAGGCAGGCTCCTCCATACACCTGCTGCTGCTGCTAAGTCGCTTCAGTTGTGTCCGACTCTGTGCGACCCCATAGACGGCAGCCCACCAGGCTCCCCTGTCCCTGGGATTCTCCAGGCAAGAACACTGGAGTAGGTTGCCATTTCTCCAATGCATGAAAGTGAAAAGTGAAAGTGAAGTCGCTCAGTCGTGTCCGATTCCTAGTGACCCCATGGACTGCAGCCCACCAGGCCCCTCTGTCCATGGGATTTTCCAGGCAAGAGTACTGGAGTGGGGTGCCATTGCCATACACCTGGGGGAGGTATAAAATTAAATGCAGTCTACACAGCAGCAGCCTGAAATACTGGTAGTTGGGGAAGTGACCTTTGGCTGTCTGCAAGTTCACTTCTCTTTTGGCTGATGCTGGTAGCTGCCAGTTGCTGAAACTCACCCCATTGCAGCCTCTCCATCAGCCCTTCAATGCATCATTCTGTTTAATCCTCACAACCCCAAAACAGGAATAGAGTGACCCTAAGTTAGGAAACTGAGATGCACTCAGATTTAGCCTCTTGCCCCAGACTCCCAACTGGCCAGTGGCAGAGCCAGGTCTGTGCCTCCGCGGCCAAAGCGTGATCTATCCTTGACCACTGGCACCTCTGGTTCCCTTCCTAACCACATCTCTGGCCATCTTCCCACTGACCCGATCCCTCAGAGACCATAATGTAAGTAAGTAGAGACCTGTTCTGAGTACACCTACTGACCAGCGTCCTAGGATCTTCACTCTGCCGCTGAAACTTAAAGTTCAACCCTTCCAATCTTGAAAACCCACGTCCCCCTTTTGTCTTGCACTTGGGCCTTAGCCAGGCATCTGCCATGGCACCCCTCCCATGTGATTCTGCCACTCACCACGTGTTGCCCGGAAGCAGAACTGCTGGGATTCCCACGTGCCCGGTCGATGCCAGATGCACTTGGCGGGAGCACTGGTTTGGCCACCCCACCCCACCGCCTGCTTTCCTGAGTGACGAGCACCACCCTCTGTCCCGCAGATGTCGCAGAGCCAGCATGTGTCCCACCTGTCAGCGCCCTCTGATGGTTTCTGTGTCTCTCAGAGAAACCAGAGTCCTCGCATCACCTTGTACACAAGGCCCCCAACCCAGCACTGCCACGGGGCCTCTGAGGCCTCAGCGCCCACACCGCCCCCTTGCCTCACTCTAGCCGTCACTGGCCTTCTTGTTGTTTCCAAAACATGCCAGGCATCCTACTTTGGCTGCCTTTCTTCTGCCAAATAGGCTGTTTTCCAGCTTCTTCCTTTGTGGCATCTTCCCTCAGCTCCTTCAGGTCCATACTGAAATGTCACCCCCTGCAGAAGGCTTCCCTTGCTGCTGCTTAAGACAGCAGTCCCTCCCGCCAGCTCCAAGCCAGGTGACCCTGCTCCATGTCCTTCGTGGCACCCACACTAGACTGTGTGCTTCACGGTGTGGAGGCCAGGTTTGCGCACCATACTCTCCCCAAGACCTGCATGCAGCAGGCACTGTGGATGTCTAATGAATGACTGAACACACACTCACGCACGGCACTCGTGACATGTGCACGTACAGGGACGCTGCCTAGTGACGAGGCCCAGGATGCCACAGCTGCCCTCCAGTGGGGCTGAGCCTTCTCGGGGCAGATGGGTTTCAGGATGTCAATGGTGGGGGTCTATCCCTGCTGAACTCTGACCCTATCTCTTCTCCGCAGATGGTATCACGGAGCCATCAGCAGGGGCGACGCTGAGAACCTGCTGCGCCTCTGTAAGGAGTGTAGCTACCTTGTCCGGAACAGCCAGACCAGCAGGCACGACTACTCCCTCTCCCTGAAGTGAGTAACCTCGGCCACCCCTGGCCCTCGGCAGCCTCCCGTGATGTGTAACCCGACCCGGCTGTCTGAGGCAGAAAGACCCGCCAGTGTCCCCCCGGGGAAACTTACCAGCATCAGTTATTTCAAGCCTTGCTTTTCCAATTTGATCTAATTCTCCTGGGACACAGAGAAGTTTTTATATTCTCCATTTCTGCCTCCCTTGAAGAGGAGGGGCATTTTCCTAGGATTTATATTAAATATCCAAGAATAGCTTCCACATCTGCCGTGAGCCAGGGACTGTAGAAGCACTTAGCGTGCCTTGTCCCTCCTTCAAACCTCACAGCAGCCCTTTGAGGAGAAACATCTCATCCCCGTTGTGCAGATGAGGAAGCTGAGGCTCAGAGAGGGGCCAGGGCTGACCCAAGGCGGGCTGGGTCAGCACTCAAGGCCGGGTGTTTGACGCCCCACTGCTCCTGCTGCCCCTGTGAGAACCACCCTTTCCTTATGTTCTTGGCTACTGTTGGGAAAGTCTCTCTTTTATGTGTCGCACGAAGGTTGTAAGGAACCCCACAGAGAGCCAGGAAGAATCTTGCTGACATGATCACCTGCAGTTGCTTTGTAAACTATTGGGTCTTTGTGATCCACAAGATGTTGCTTTCAGGATAGGTGACCCTGAAATAAGAAAAGGGTTTTTTGATTGAGGGTTTCATCCTTCAGTGCTATTGCTGGATAGAACCCAACAGATTGACTAAAACCCATTTTACAGATAGGAAAAGTGAGACTGGGAGAGAGGAGGGATTTAAAGAGTTAATGACAGAACTGAGATATAAACCCAGGTCCTTCAGCCAGCACAGACCACTGAGAGCAATGGTCAGCGAGCACAGACCACCAGAAAGCAAGCAGCTGCCTGCTTTCTTTCTACTCAGCTTGCTGTTATTTGAGGCCAGGTGATGCAGACAGAACTGCCAGGACGCATCAGGAGAGCTCTGTGCAGGCCAGCTGTGAGGTCAGTAGGGTCGGTGCACACAAGCAGAGAGAGACTGGCCTGGGCTCTCTGCTCACGACTGACCCCACCTGCAAGGGACCGTGACAAACTGCAGAGCGGAGCCTGGGCAGGAAACAGAGGCACTGGAAGTCTGCCTGGAGAAGGGAGGATGTGTGGGGACGTGGAGGAACCACCGATCTCTCAAGGACATCAGGGCAGAAGTGGTAGGTGGGGCGTTATGGGCAGATGGATTCCAGGTCAGTGAGAGGTGAGGTTCTCTAACCCTTCAAGCCTATCAGGAATCAGAACTGCCTCAGAAGGTGGTGAGTGTCTCATCACTGGGGATGTGCAACCAGGAGCTGGACAACTGCCTTGTCAGGGAGGATGTCAAGAGGATTTCTGAGCCTCTGGGAGGGCACTCAGGGCAAGCGGCACATGGATACTTCATTGTCCACCATCAGGCCTGACAGCTTAGAATCAGGCTGGTTTTATTACAGCCAAGGAGAAGTCAGTACGCTAAACTGTAGCTGGGCTGGTGGCAGCCAAAGTCATAGGGCTGTCCCTGCCTAAGGGAGAGGGCAACAGCAGGGAGAGGTGTACACAGCTGCTGTGCTGCCAGGGTAAGGGGTCTTGAACTCCCCACTGCTCCATGTTGCCCCTTCCCGCCCCCACTGTTCGAGGTAACCTAGCAACCCGGGTGCCCATGAATGATGCTTCCAGATCTTTACCTTCCTGCCTCAAGGTGGACTGTGCCCTTCTGGGCTGCAGGAGGTGAGAGAGGTGAGTGACATCAGAGATGGGACTCCATGTCACTATCCATCCTTCCTTGCTGACCTGGACAG
The DNA here is from genome assembly GCF_019923935.1 of Bubalus bubalis. Taxonomy (NCBI): domain Eukaryota; kingdom Metazoa; phylum Chordata; class Mammalia; order Artiodactyla; family Bovidae; genus Bubalus; species Bubalus bubalis. The sequence continues at coordinate 123,865,199 of NC_059159.1, read as the reverse complement.
ACTGCGCACTCCCTGGTCTTCCACACACTCATCACACTGGCTGTCTCTGAGCTCCTCAGTGTATTTCACTCTTCCTGGAATTCCGTCATCTGGGACCAGGCCAGAGGCATCTTCCCTAGAGGACTGATTGAAGGCACAGAGGAGGGGGTGGGGCGCCCCACTCCAGCCCAGTCATTCCTGCGCGTGGCAGGGACCCATTGCGCCTCTGTTTATTCACTGGGAGCACACGAGGAATCTTGAACCAGGGGTGGGAACTACTCACACCAGCAGGGCCCGCAGGGTCTGCTCCCCAGCACCCTGAGCCCGTGCCATCCGTCATGCGGACAGACGCAAATGCTGGCTCACAGGTGGGTCTTCAGAAGAGTGTGTGTGTCGTGTTTCTAAGGGCGTAGTTCCCTTTTCATCCCAGGTTTGCTCCCTTCCCCGGACCATCCTGATCTGTCACAGACTTACAGTCCAGGGGCCGGGCTTTCCCACTCCCCGACCTCGTAGCCTCGGCAGCCATGTCACCTTTCTGAGCCTGTGTCCTCAGCTGTGCATGAGAGGCAATGCTGTTCTCCATATAGACAGAGAGGCCCATCAGTGTCCCTGGCTCTCCGGATTTCCCCTGGCTTTCTGTAGCCGGATCCCCTGCACCTCCTGGGCAAGGGGAGAAGGTGGGGGGCACAGCTCAGGGGGGCCTGTGCTGGGACCTCGACCAGAGCACTCTGCCATCAAGCCCGGGTTTGTCTTCCTACACCCGTCCTGCCTGTTCTCATTATCAGGAAGTGCAGTCTGGATGACTGGTCTCTGCCCACGGATGCCGAGGTAGAGGGTTTAGTTTTGCATGCTTGTCTAGAGCCATTAGATCCCAAACGCCAGAGGGGTGGTCTTACCTGGTCAGCTTTCCCTCAAAGGAGGCCAGAAGTGGGGAGGAGGGTTGGGCCAGGGCAACCTACTAAGGGGAGTTGGGCTTGTTTTCCAGAGCAGCCCCAGTAACCAGCCAGGCTGCCAACCAGGGAGAGACACCTGAATGTCCCAGCTGCTTGGGGAAGGTGCCAGCTTTGCCAGCCACCATGGAGTTTTGGGGTCTGTCTGATGCCGAAGGCTGCCTGGCAGGGGCGGGGTGGGGAGTGGCATTATCAGGATTGCAGTGCATATTGACATTGGAATTCTGGCTATGTTATCATGTGAGCCTTGGGCCCTGCTGCGAGGGTGTTCTGGGAAAGAGAGAGAGTGGGGGAGTGTGGCCCCAGGGGACAGGGCTCTCCACCCCTCCACGCCAGAGGACAGAGCTCATCCATCTGTCCCTTGACAGATACTTATCAGAGTCCTGGGTACCAGGTACAAGGCTGTGCAGAGGCGGGAGCAGAGGTGAGGACAGTCTGGCCCAGGCAGCAGAGCTCCCAGTCTGGGCCTTGTTGCTTGCAGAGGGCTTGGGGGCCAGAGCTGGCATAAGGGTGGGAGGGTCTGGAGAAGCCGCAGGGCAGAGGTACATTGAACATTAAGGAGAGGGTAGGTATTCCCTAGGAAGGGACAGTTGGTGGGCATCTCAGGTAGAGGGGACACGCCAGGCAAAGCCCTGGCGATGCAGAAGAGCCTAGGCAGGGCTCAAGCCCCACAGAGGAGCTGATACTCAATTCTTAGTGATGGGGCCACCCTCAGGCATCCATCCGTGTGCTTAAACCTCACTTCCACCCTGAGTACTCGCAGTACTTCACAGTTTTAGAAAACCTGCATATTGATGTTGGGACAGCCCCATGGGGTGGTCAGGGCAGACATCACCACCCTCGTCATCAGTGTCGAGCCTCTAGTGACCTTAGATGCCCAGCTGGTCCAGTCCCTTGGCTTTGTGGCCAGGGAGGCCAAGACCCAGAGGGGACTCAGGACTGACCCAGCTACCCAGCTGCAAGTGACCACACAGACAATAGAGATGGTGTCTGCATCCCACTGTGGGGACCAGTCAGATCCCTGGACCAGGCCAAGCAGCCACCCACCTGCTCCTTCACCAAAAGCTTTTCCCTGCACCCATGGTAATCCAAGACTGTGCCTGCCTTCCTCAGTGTCTCACATCCCTCCATGGCAGCGGCCCCCACCATGAAGCAGTCTCACAGAGGTCCTGCCTCGTCACTTTTCAACACTGTCCTCAACCCCTTCTGCAGACCTCTCCGTCTTCCCATCTTCAGCCTGACCCAGCAGGGCACTGGGCCACTGGCCGCCAGCACACACCACTGACCCCTGGTACACTCACTCTAGCCTCGGGAAAGCAAAAGGTTGAGCTCTTAGAAGTTGGCAAGAAAACATCACCCTCTTACACAGTTTCCTGTCTGGAAAGGCAAGCAGTGGGAGAAAGGGATTTAAAAAAAAAAAACTCATTAAAAGGGTTCTTTAGGCACTTTGGACTATGAATGACTCTTTGCAAGTTCTAGTTTCATGAGTTTTTACAAAGGAATCTGAACAAGATGAGGGAAACAGGACTTCAAAGACTGGAGGGTTTACAGCTGAGACGTAGGGAGAGCACCAGGGCCTCCTCGTATGCTTGGGAACAGGGACAGACAGAGTAACCCTCCTGGCCTCAGCAGAGATGCCCCTGCTGCTTTGACCTGGGCCCAGCCCAGCTGTCTTTAGGCCCTGAGCTGCCATCCCCAGTAGGGTACACAGCCCCAGGGAGGCCTCGAAAAGTGCCTTCAGCTTTCAAATCCCCACAGGCAAACTGCGCAACAACCTTGCAAATGTGGCCCAGATTCTGACCTCAAGAGACATTTCTGACCTTTCCATCAGATTGCAACTCAGCCCCCATCTCTCAAGAGTCTTCCTCGGCCCATAAGCTCTGTCCCTTCAGTTTCTTGTCAGTTACTGGGCTCCAGTCGCCAGGAGTTCATAGCCCAAGTGGGGAAGAAGTGGCATTTATACTGGTAACTCAAATACTCACAGAACATGTTTAAGGCTACCTAAGGCAGAAAGTGGGCTTCCCCTGATGGCTCAGACGATAGGAGACCTGGGCTCAATCCCTGGGTCTAGAAGACCCCCTGCAGAAGGGAATGGCTACCCACTCCAGTGTTCTTGCCTGGAAAATTCCATGGGCAGAGGAGCCTGGTGGGCTACAGTCCATAAGGTTGCAAAGAGTCAGACATGACTGAGTGACTAACACTTTTACTTTTTCACTTTTCAAGGCAGAAAGTGCTCAGGTCCGTGAAAGAGGGAAGGAACCAGAAGAGGGGGTGTTGGAAGGCTGGGCAGGTCTTAGACTGTGGAGAGGGCAGAGAGGACAGCCAGGCAGAGAAGATGGCACAGAGACAGGAAAATGCAGAGCTTGTGTAAGAATAACAAGTAACATTGGCAGGAGCCAAGGAGAAAGGTGGCACTGGTCATCCAGCTGAGGAACTGGGGCTCTATCCTGTACATCAGGGAGCATTCCTGTACTCCTGTACCCCAAACTCTCTCTCTTCCCCAGAACACCCTCGCAGCAGGGCCCAAGGCTCACATGATAACATAGCCAGAATTCCAATGTCAATATGCACTGCAATCCTGATAATGCCACTCCCCACCCCGCCCCTGCCAGGCAGCCTTCGGCATCAGACAGACCCCAAAACTCCATGGTGGCTGGCAAAGCTGGCACCTTCCCCAAGCAGCTGGGACATTCAGGTGTCTCTCCCTGGTTGGCAGCCTGGCTGGTTACTGGGGCTGCTCTGGAAAACAAGCCCAACTCCCCTTAGTAGGTTGCCCTGGCCCAACCCTCCTCCCCACTTCTGGCCTCCTTTGAGGGAAAGCTGACCAGGTAAGACCACCCCTCTGGCGTTTGGGATCTAATGGCTCTAGACAAGCATGCAAAACTAAACCCTCTACCTCGGCATCCATGGGCAGAGACCAGTCATCCAGACTGCACTTCCTGATAATGAGAACAGGCAGGACGGGTGTAGGAAGACAAACCCGGGCTTGATGGCAGAGTGCTCTGGTCGAGGTCCCAGCACAGGCCCCCCTGAGCTGTGCCCCCCACCTTCTCCCCTTGCCCGGGAGGTGCAGGGGATCCGGCCACAGGAATCCGGTGGAGTACAGCACTCCTGTACAGCATACCCTGTACTCCAGGGAGCAGGGTTGCAGTCATGTCCCCAGAGCTGTGCTCTAGAACCATTCATGAACTGGGTGGAGCATCACTCTGCCTCCCTGTGCCCTCGCATGTCCACAGACATGCCACCAAAGCTAGCACAGTCCAAGAAGTGGGCGGGAGTCCCGTGGGAGATCACTTTTAAAGATGTAGAGGGAGGGACTTCCCTAGCAGTCCAGTGGTTAAGATTCTGCACTTCCAATGCAAGGGGCTCGGGTTCAATCCCTGGTCAGAAACTAAGATCCTACATGCTGCATGGTGGGGCCAAAATTTGTTTTTTTATTTTTTATTTTTTTTTTTTAATTTGTTTTTTTAAAAAAGTAAAGATATAAGAGTGAAAAGCATGGGCTCTGCAACCAGTGAGATACATGGATTCGAATCCTTGCTCCACTCTTAACTGCTGTGTGGTTCTAGCCACATGAATTTACCTCCCTGATCATCACTTGGAAAGCTATGTAGGCCACTCTCATGAACTTCTTATAAAAATTAACGCAGCCTAGCAGGTCTGACCGACAGCAAGTACTCGGTATATGCAGTCTCCACGCCTCCCAGCTTTCCCAGAGCCTTTAGAAATTGCCGCGGAGCCAGCATGGTGGACAAGGCTGCACCAGGTCACACACCCTGGGGGTGTGTCTGGGCTGTAGCTGCCTCTGGATGACTTGTGCCGGTGTCTTTGTCCCCACCCCCAGTGCCCATAGAAAGAGGGTCCAGCGTTTGATTCATAAATTTGCTTCCAGGTCAAGGTCCCCATGGTCAGGACAAGCTTCTCTTCCTGCTCCATCCTAAGGACAGTGGGAAGGCCCCACCTCCTTCTTCAGGTGGGGAGGAGGGTGCAGAACGATTTATCAAGAAAATTCCTCCTGGTCTGATTGCCAAACGAGGCCCTTCAGGTTCCCACCTGGAGCTGGGAGGTTGTGCTGACCGCTGGGCAGCCAGTCTTCACCCAACAGATGCTCCCCGGGAGGGTGGTGCGTGTGGCGGGGCCAGAGGAGACGATGGGCTGTGTTCCAGGGGTGCTGGGGGCACATTTCTATTAGGGTTGTTTTTCTTTCTTCTCTCCCCTCATTGATTTATATGGTAAAGGAGAGAGTTTTCAAACAGTAGGCATGTCTGGGTCTAGGCAGGCGAGCAAGTGATTAATCTTAGTTTGTTGCTGCTGACAGCCAGGAGCAAGAAATAATAACAGTTTGTGGGGTGGGGAGAGGTGGGGGAACGCGGAAAGACTGCTCGCCCTTCTATCATCAGAGGGAGCACGGACTCCACTTCCTTCTGCCATCTGAGCACCCCTTGTTGAGTGGGCGTCTGAGGCTTTGTCCTCTTAGCTCCACAGTGGCTGCTCCCATGGGTGAGCCCCCAGACCACAGTGGAGGCTTCCAAGCCATTGTGGGCTTCCCTACCCAGCATGACCTCCTGCCCCAGAATATGGGACTCTGTCACCGCTTGCCCTCCTCCCCAGCCTGCCCCTGAGGGCTTCAAGGAAGGCAGGTATGTACCGCCCGGGGCACTGCCCAGCTCCGATGACCAGGGCCCTAGTTTCCTGGCTGTTTGCCCCCATGCCCCCCTTACTTTGTACCTCTCTGAGCTGCCAGGTGGGTGTGAGGGCTGGAGGAGGGGGGATAGCAAAGAAAGAGAGGCGGGGGTCAGGCAAACTGGCACAAGGTAGCTGGCTGATTCCAGGCAGACAGTGATGGCAGGAGAGGGTGGGGTAAGGAAGGGTTTTGACCTGGGCCTTGGGGAATGAGGAGGGCTGAGACAGTTGGGGATTGGCAGAGTAAGGAGCTGCCCATGCTGAGGAAACAGCAGACCAGGAGGAGAGAAGCTGCCTACTTTCCAACCCATTTCAGTAGATCCAATCACTAACATCCTCCCCATCTCCCCAGAATAGAGGCAGCTCAGTGTAGCAGAAGACATGAGCTCTGGATCAGTCTGGCATGGGCTTTTGAACCTCAGCTCTGCCACTTACTAGCAGGATGGTCTTGGACAAAGGGACTTAACATCTCTGAACCTCGGTTTCCTCATCTATTAAAATGGGCTTTACAGAGGTATTCATGAAGAGATGATACATGTGAAGTGCTGTAAGTTAGTAGTAGCTCACTGTCTGTTACAGACTTTGTACAGCCATGGGTTATTGAGAAAAGAGCTTGGTGTGGTTCAGTACCTTGAGAATTACCTGACTGTCCATGCCCACATCCACTCCCCTTTATGGTGATAGGATCTTAGAGTTCATACAGGGTGCCACTTGAGAAAATCCTGCACTGCTATGACTGAGACAAATCACTGAGAGCTGAGAGCTCATGTTAAATCCAGGCTGCCCTCTTGATGACTGTGTGACCTTGAGTAAGTCACTTCACCTCTCTGATCTGCCAGTTCCTCATCAGCTCCTGAAGATGATGACCACCTCAACAGGCATGCAGAACTAAGGCCGGAGAGAGGAAGAAGCTTGTCTGCCTCTTAGCTTCTCAGCCAGGCCCTGAGTTTTGGCGGCATTTGTGTCAGCCTGAGACTAAGACCAAGCAGGGGAGGGGAGTGTCTGCGTCTTTGCTCTTGCTACACGGAGGGTTTCACATCCTTTCAGGGCTGATGGAGGGAAAATGAACTTTCTGCTCAATTAGTGGACAGCATGTTTTCGCCTTCTCTAAAAGGTTTAAAGGAGATGGTGCAATTAGGAGCTACTGCTGTAGGCAAAACAAGAGGCTCCTCAAACGTTCTGTGTAGGAGACGAAATGAAAATAGTGAACTTTAGAGACAGAGGTTTTCAGAAGCCCCAACTGACGGTCGCTGAATCTGGAAGGCAGGTCAGGATGGAGGGCTGGCTGCTGAGGAGGCTGCAACAGTTCAGCAAAGGACTCAGGCAGTGGGAGTAAACAGAGGTCGTGTCTTGGTAGAATCAAAGAGGATGAGAAAGAGCAAGGAGCCTGGGGCCTCGTTCCGATTTCTGAACGGCCGGGTGAGTGGTGGCTCCACCAGCTGCAACACAGACCTGGAGCTCTCAGTTTTGAAAAACCCAGGAAACTCATCATAACTCAAGACGAGTTTTCATCCCTGCCCCAATTGCTGCCCCAAACCCAGAGGCAAGAGGTGCCTGCACTCACACTGCCAGCCCGTTGTCCAGAGCATCTGCCATCCTGGCAGCACCCAAGGTGCCCACTGATGGGTTGGGGTTTCCCTTCCTGACCTGCCACGTCTCCCCTCCCAGCCAGGCACACAGCATTGCCCTTTACTCCCCCGAGAGCTCCCTAGTGCAGCGTCTGAGCCACCCCGATTACATTTCCAGCTGGTTTTTAATTATCTTGTATCAGCCACATAAATCTGCCTGTGTGGCTCGCCTGCCGGGTGGCAGTGGGGGAGCGGGGTTGGGGCGGGGGGCGGTTCCAAATGCCCATTCATTGCCAGGAAGCCTCTCATGCCCTGGGACGGCTTCCTTTCTGAAGCACTGGTCTCAAAATGTGAAAAACATTTCTTTCCAGTCACATTTCTAACATCTTGTTAATAGGATTTATTTAACAATATTTTTGCAAAAGCCATCTGGGAATGGCTTCTTTGGGAACTTGGGAGGACACGTGGGTACTACAGGCCCAGGCCATGGTGACAGATTACAGACCTCGTACCTGCCATCAGAGAAGGGACAGAAACATGGAGAAGGACTCAGTCAGGGGCCAGGGGACCAGGGCCTGAATCCCACTGCTTCCACCGGCTGTGGGGGTCACCCAGCGAATTATTTCATGTCTCTGAGCCTCACCCCCGAGGCTCAGGGACACAGCGGAAGGGAGATCTCTTTGTAAATTCCCGAGTGGCTGTATAAATGCAGGTGGGGTTATTTATAGAAACTTGTGCCTTCCCCAGGGAAGTACTGGGGGTCTTATTTTGCTAATAGCTAAGTAAATAGCTGGATGTTCCCCAGAGGAAATATAACCAGCCCTCTCCTTGAGGCATCTGGTGGGGCTTGAAGCACCCAGCTTCATTCAGTAAAATCTCAAGGTTTCCTGTTCCCCACACCCTCAGGCCCTTGCAACCAGAAGAGTCTTGAATCATCCAGGTCAAAACCCTGGCTTTCAGATGAGAGAAACAGGCGCAGGAAGGGAAAAGGACCTTCCCAAGGTCCCGCAGCAAGTTGCTGGTGGAGCCCAGATGTCTCGACTCCCATCCAGGGTTATTACCCTTCTGAAGCCCCATAGCACTATATTTTCTTCTCTCATTTTCTCCATAAATGTTCTTGGTATTTGCGGCAGATTTATAAAATCGGATGTCAGATTTTATAGCTCTCATCTTTGCTCCCACAGTTCAAATTCTAAAGCTATAAAAATGATGTTTTGCTGTGTCTGAGTGTGTGTCACACTCACACATGCACACATTTTGTGCCTCAAACCCGTCCTTTGCTGAGCACACCCCACCCCCCAACAGTGAGCAGCCGCGACCTCCTTCCAGCCTAGGGTGCTTTCTGCCACCATTAATGCCTTTTTTAAAAAAAGGATCGCTTCACCCAGGAGGAATATAAGAAACAATTGGTTTTGGCAAAGCTGGCTTATTACAGATGCTTTAATTAGAACTTTTTTTTTTTTTTTTTTTGCTATTTTCCTTTTGAAAATCCACATGCTGCTCACAGCTCCAGGCGGTTTGGGGATCAGCCTGTCACATTCTCAGCACAGCCTTTCAGGGCAGGGATGACAGGTCAGCAGCCTAGGTGTCACTGCTGCATTCCCGCTGGGCACCAGGCCTCCAGCTGGATAGGGAGACAGAGGGACAAGAATAGGTGAGGGCTGTGGTGGAGGGAAGTGTGGCAGGGAATAAATAAGGGAAGAAGAAAGTGAGTCTGACTGGTGGCATCTTGGAAGGCTTCCTGGAGGAGGTGGCGTGTGAGCAGGGCCTAGAAGGATGATAACGTATTGGGAAGTAACAGCAAGAGAGAAGGACAATTAGGTTTGGCATTACAGGAGAGGTCTCTGCAGTGTCCCCTCTCCCTGTGGTGCCAACTTGAGTTTGCAGTTGTCCCCACCATGTCAGCCCCCCTTGGCCAAGGCGACTAAACATTTGGCCCAGGTGGACAAAGATGCGCCTTATAAACTCTGGAGTCCTGGTCAGCTCTCTTTCTCTCTCCCCGCAGCTTTCTGCATTTCTGGCCCTTTCTCTCTTGCACAATTCTTTCCCACCCCTCAACTTGCTCAGAGTAGCTGTGTGCTCATCATTTCCACCTGACACTAAGGTGTATAGCCCGGCCTGGCTGAACACAGCCTCCCGGGGGAAAACGCATTTACACAGTGCCAGGTAGGCACTTTGCAATCCCTGGTACCTGGTGTTAGAAACTGATTTGAAGAGGCTTCCACAGCGTATCCTCTAAGGTAGGTCGACTTGTGCCAATAACAATGATTAAAAACTTGGGGCAATTTATGAGTTCTGACACAAGTGATGATCAAACCACTGAGGCAGCAAATGCATGAGGTACTATGTGCCGAGCACACCCGCATCTCAAAAACAGTCAAATGTGAGCATAATCCCATTTTGAGTTCAGATTTTCAAACCAGAAAAATGCTTCTTCCTGTCCTGAATTGTTCCAATCTTACCGCCCAGAAATCTTCTGTGACAAAATGAGAGTTGACCGTTTCACTTCTGTGGTAGTTATGCTTTTAAAAAGCCATCAGTTCCAATAGTCAGTCACTTTTGGGAACTCAATTACTTGCAGCCATGCTGAAAAAAAACCGTAATTAATGTGATCAAACCCTAGCCAAATAATAAAATGAAAGCTTTGTTGTGTATCAAGGCAGAAATCAATTTCATTAGGGAGCAAAGAGCCAGCGATTTAATTTTGAGAGAACGCTCTACCCTGTGGACAGAGGTTGTCAAGAAGCTGCCAGAATGGATGCCCAACATGAGAGGACTCACCCTCCAGAGCCCAAATTACGAAGGGCTGACAGTGACCTTTCAAAATTACATTTGCAAACCTTCCAAGTGTGGCTACAGCCAGTGGGCATTTGCTTCTTTGTGTTCTTGGGCTGGTACCCTTTTTGGTTTGGGTCAAGAGGTGCATGTTGTCTGACCCACTAACACTCTAAAGCCAATGAGATCCTGTCTTTTGGGATCAGGAGGAGGAGGAAGACAGAGTGGACTCTGGAGGTCAGTAGACCGCAGAAGGAAGTTCAGCGAAGGCTTGGGGTGTGCATGTGGTGGTTGAATCATGTCCAGACAGCGGGACTAACGGCCAAGTGGGATAGACCCACGGGCGACACTGTCCAGTTGCAGCCCCAGCATGTGAGAGATTGTGAGCAACAGGGGGGACCAGAATGGGAAAGGATAGGAGCTTCTGCCCTCTGAGGACAGCTGGAGAGAGGAGCAGCCTCAGGTCTGTACCTGCTCTTCACCCCGCTCTTCAGGCGAGCCTTCCCAGGGCAGGTGGAGCAGCTGTGGCCTGCAGGGCTGTGCTAAGTCACAATTCAGCTCAGAACGTAGAAGGACTTTCTCATGGGGAGAGCCATCAAAGGCTGAAAAAGGTTGTCCCTGTAAGGAGTGAGCTAGCCCAGCGCTGTGGGTGAGCAAAAAGAAAATGCTGGATGTGAGATGTGAATGTGGACTTTGCATCACCAGATAAGGACTAGAATGGTGGTTCTCAAACTTGAATGTGCATCAGAATCTCTTGAAGAGCGTGTTAAAGGCTGATTCTAGTTCCAGAGAAGCCCAGGAAGCCACAGGCTTAGCAAAATCCCTGGGGACCTTGATGTAGGCATTCCGGGGCACATTTGAAGAAACTCTGTGTTTGAGAAACCTGCACTTCTCTTCAGCCCTGGAACTCTTGGGGCATCTGCAGTGAAGGTCAATCGTTTTGTTTAATATCTGAAGTCATTCTTTCCTGATTGCATGGTGTGAGCATCTTCTATGTGCTAAGTTTCAAAGGTTTAGAAGTTTGTGGGACCTCAGTGATCACCTCAGCCTCTCCCTTTGTTGTGTAGATGGGAAAACCAAGGCCCAAGAGGGCGAGAACCAGGGGTGGGACCAGGTCTCGACTTCCTGCTCAGGGCTCTTTTCCCTTGCTTTCAGTGAGGTTAGGGAACGTCATAAAGATCTCCCCATTTCACAGATGAAGAGACTGTGGCCCAGATCCCCAAGGCTTATTGGGAGCTTTTCCACTGAAAACCACCAATCACTGTCTCTCACATGATTTGCAAAAGGCTTTTGGCCAGGGCCACTTTGGCTTAGAGTCAAGTGTGTGCCTTTGAAATTCCAGGGAGAAAGAATGGATCCTCAGCTTAGAGGCAGGGCTGCTGAGCAAATAGATCTGTTTTAGTCTGCAGTTTTTAAAGACCCTTCTGGATTTTCCTTCTTTACTTGTTTTTGTTTTTTTTAAGTAAAACTGTCAGTTGGATCAGATGCTTTGTGGGCAAGTCCCCTTCTTTGCTGTGCTAATGAATCAGTTGCTCAGTTAGCAAGGAAAGCCCCACCAGGAAAGGAGTTGGGTCCGTAGGATAATGAGGGTAAGCACCGCGCTTTAAGGACGAAGGTGAGAACTGGGGTGTAGGTGGATTGCTGTCTCTCCCCCTCCCTGCATGCCCGCCTCCACCCTGCACCTTGTACAGCATCACTGGCTTCTCAGAGCACACAGAGGCTACGGGCAGTGCCCTATGGCTGATGGCACAAGGTGGGGGTTATATTGGGTTCACTGGAGAATGGGAGCAAACCTCCACCCCTTTCTGGGTCTCATGTCATCTCTAAAATAAATCAGGGAAAGACATGGCCTCAAAAGCCTCTGCTTGGTGTCTGGTGTCCATCAGAAACGTTGACTGCAAAGCAATACCAACAGTACTGCCTTAGACCAGGATTTTTTAAGGAGAGAAGGCTCTTTCCTCATCATTCCCATTCTGTTTTCACGTGGACCCCGGTGTGTAACAATGAGCTTTTGAGAGTGTTGAGAAATACCACTCGATGTTTGGGAAAATTTATCTCAGGGATGTAAACACCATGCCCATTGTCATCTGATGACAGAGCTGGGGCCAGAACCCAGACCTCCCACTTCAGCCAGGCAGGCTGCCCTGCTGGAGGAGGTGGGCCTGTCGCCAACACGGCCACGAACGGCAGACCAGGCAGAGCGGGGACACACTTAGTGCTCAGCCCGGGCAGCACCTTCTACGAGGGCTCCTGCAGTGTGTGGGTGCAAACGAAGCCATGCCCCACCCAGCTGGGACCTCAGGACAGTCCTTACGCGTGGGCAGTGAAAGCTCCAGTGAGGAAACTGAGGATCAGAGAGGCACAGCTCAGAAGTGGCAGTCTGGGAGATTCTCAGACCTGGGAGACTCAGTCCAGGTCTGGGTCCCTCTGGACCTGCAGGCAGTGATCCCTTTGCCGTCGTCTGACCTTCCTCACCCCGGAGTGCTCCCCTCATCTCCCTCTCCTCATCACCTGGCTCGGCCTCAGGTTTCCAGCTCCCCTTTTGCCTATGAAAACCACTGTGCCCTCCAAGTCCTCTCCGCAGCAGCTAGTGCTTGCCTCAACAACTGCCTTTGTCCAGCACCTGCCCGACCCCTGTTCTGGACCCGCCTTCAGGTGCTTCATGTTCCCCCTGCACCTGCTGGTTGGAGTGACAGGGGGTTGGGGGGGCTTGGTCCTTGCAAACAGCCTGGAGCCTCTGCATCCCTTTGGCAAATTCTGTGCCACGTCTTCAGCCCTTGAATGAGGAGCCGGACAACTAACCTTTATCAGGTGTTCTTGCTTCCTTCACAGACACATTCTTGCTTCTGCCTCACATCTATTCTTGTTAGTCCCACTTCACACATGAAGGATTTGAGGCACTGGTGACCCGTGAGTGGCCGCTGTTGAAGTTTGGGCTGGGTTACTCTATGCTGTGGCTCTGTCCTCTGCAGCATGCTTGACCTCCACCTAGAGATGCCAGCGGCTCCCCTGTCTCCAGACATTGTCAAGTGTCCCCAGGAAGGAGGTAAACTTGCCCCACTGATAATCAGTGCCCCAAGGAGAGTATGGGTAGGGAGGGGCTTGTCCTGTAGAAGGAGACACCCCAGGCCTGAATGCTTTCTGTCCATCCCATTGGCACAGATGCTAAAAAGCCTGCTTTTGCCGCTGTGTCGTCCCCAGGCCGGGGATCTGGCTATCCCTGTGTGAGTATGCCAGTCCCGCTGGCAGTGCTGGCGCAGCTCCCACGCCCCTGTGGCGTCTCGCCCTGGCTTGAGAACTTCAGCGCTGGAGGAGCCCCCTCTACCTTTTCCAGACAAGCATGCTGAGGCCCAGGGAGAGGGGACCTGCCCAGCCAATGACATAAGTGGGATCAGAGTTTGGACCCAGGCATCTGACTTCAGTCCAGCCATCACCATCAACCCCATGTGCTTCAAACACAAAAGGGTCTTCGTATTCCTAGGAAAGTCCTCTTTCCTCTTCCTAAAGCTCTGAAACATTTCACATGTCACCCTTCGCTCTGCATGCACATCTCCCCTTGTAGTTTTCGTGTGCTCTTGCTGAAGCCTATGTAGGGACACCGACCAGTGGAATTACAAAAGTCATCAAGCATCATTACCCTCCCAGTCACACACCTCCAGCGATGGGAGGCTCACTTCCTCAGCTGTCTGGATCATTGCAATCCTCCTGTCTGACACTTTGTTAGTCTACTCCTGAGAAAATTGCCCCCGATGGGTTCGTTCTGACCCACCTGCTGCATTTTGTGGCACAAAACAACCCTTGCTGCAAAAGGCATCGGCCAGCTCTCCTTCCCCCTGCTGCTGCTGCTAAGTCGCTTCAGTCGTGTCCAACTCTGTGCAACACCATAGACGGCAGCCCACCAGGCTCCCCCGTCCCTGGGATTCTCCAGGCAAGAATACTGGAGTGGGTTGCCATTTCCTTCTCCGATGCATGAAAGTGAAAAGTGAAAGTGAAGTCGCTCAGTCGTGTCCGACTCTTAGCGACCCCATGGACTGCAGCCCACCAGACTTCTCCGTCCATGGGATTTTCCAGGCGAGAATACTGGAGTGGGGTGCCATTGCCTTCTCCGCTGCTTCCCCCTGGAGGTGGCTTTTCATCGTGATTTACTGAAGATCTCATCCTGAGCCGCCAACATAGAGCTTGAGAAATGCCTGGGCTTCTTGGGGAGGCTAGTCGCTACCAATGCATTTATTGAAAGTCTGATTATTTGGTTGTAAATCAAGTCATTTGGCTCAGCGGTGTTCACATTTAGATGTTTGTGCTCTATAACTTGGTGCATGTGTCTTTGGCTTGTCCCCATGAAGGTGATTTCAGAAGGCGTGTGACCTTGTAAACCCCTTCCCCCAGCTCCCTCGACCCCTAGAACGTCTCAGCTAGAAGGGGCCTTCATGCCCCCCACCCATGCATGGCACAGCTGGAGAACCCCACCACATGGCTGTAAGGACTCAGAAAGCCCTGGTGTCCTCTCCCTGCGATTCAGGCAGATTGCTTCTCCCTCTGGCCCTTGGGGTTCTTGCAGATAATGTCAGCCCTCCCAGCTTCTTTGTGAAGCCACAGGTTGGTCCAGTCACCAACCAAGGGCAGCAGTGGCAATCACGTTGCGCACATTTGCTCTGCCAGGCTCCCAGGCCCCAAGAGGGAAGTTCAAAGCTTGTGCAGGGTCAGCCTGCACGGGCAAAGTCCTCAGGAGATGTCACTCCAGTGCCTTTCCCCTGAAGGCCCCCATCACTGGAGGTCTGGGTGGTTTCTCCCACAGCAGTTCCTTGGAGCATGCTTCTCTGCAGACACTCACAAGTGTTTCTGGAGAGGCTTGCTCAGAGGTGTGATGAGGAGGAAAAACGTCTTCTCTGTAGACATCTCCCTGGAGGTCAGAGAGCAGATGTGCTGAATCAGAGCCATCTGCTTGTGGAGGCAGCATTGCCACAGGAAGTACCTGTCGTGTGAGCCCCAAGGTGCCCATGGAGGCACACAGCCTCCTTCAGCCTTGGTTTCCCCATCTGTCAACAACGGTAGTTACACCAAGCAAAGTGTCAGCCTTGCTGCAGGCTTAAATGAGATAGCCGGTAGCAGCAGCTCGGTGCACGGTGGGGTTGAGCCTTTATTCTGCAGGGTCCCAAGGACAGCCCTGGATGGTCTTGAGCTGAGGGACAATGTGCTGGAGCATCTCTGTGAAGAGAGCAGCTCCCCAACTACCTTTCAAAAGAGGTAGACCTGAGATCACACCTCTGAGCATGGATTCCTGTAACCAGGTCCTACACACTAATCCCAAAGGACAATTTCCTCGACTTCTCCCACATAAATATTATATCAAGTATTTTTTAAGTCATTTCATCATGAAAAGAAGCGATTTAACATAACTATTACCCAAGATTCTTCATGAAATATGCATCAAGCAATTAGGTCTAAAAGCGTGAGGTGAGGCCTCGCACCCTGCTCGGGCCAGCAGCTGCGGGCTGAGTGATGTTTTATTAAAGCCCATGATTATGAGACGAGGTGGGGCCTGTTATTAGGCCTGACGCGCCAGGCACGTTTGATAATCCCGGTTACAAGGAGGTGCTTTTTGTGATGGTAATGAGCGATCTGAACACCCTGACAGCCCCAGCATCCCCAGCCTCCACCAGCCTTACAAGACTCATTAGACAGGTCACCCGCTGGAGACACCCCTAATTGTGACTTAGCTCTCGCAGAATGTCCTATCAAAGGAGACAGGACTGACGCAGGAGCTTGGCAGGAAGTGGCAGCCTGTCTGAGCTCCCCGGGGACCCATGCTTTCTCAGAAGCCATGACAGGGAGGTGGCCAGGCCTGGAACCCGGCCCTGGATGCATGGTCCCTAGGCTACTTCTTGCTCCTAAAGCCCCACACATCCCTGTGCATGCTGGGTATCCGATGTACCCTCCATTCTCCAAAAATTTTAATCTTGTGCTGGATTTCCTCCTCTGAGTTGGCAGTTATTAAAATCATCCCTGGCAGCTGTTTTTAAATCTTCAGCTGTCGTTAGGTGGCATCTCACTCGTAGGGACCTTGTGACCGATCAGGATATATCACTGCAGCACACCTGGGTGTGTGTTGACAAGGCTCTGCCCATCGTTTGTGTTAAGTTGGGATTTGACAGATTGTCTCAGAAAGAAAGCCCCGCTCACCTCTCGGGGCCCACCAACTCTATGATGGTCCCTCCGTGGCTGGGGACTCCACCGGTCAGGACACACCATCCCTGGTCCCCAGGATGGCCATTTACTGCCAGCCCCTGTGCTGCTCTCATCCACTGTTACCGGCAGGGTGGGTGCCATGGGAACTGAGGCTGGCAGTCAAGAAGTCACCTGCTCAGAGTCTGATGTCTCTCACCCGCCCCCCGGCTGGCCTCATGGGGAGTGTTGGGGGCTAGGTTGGGCCCTCTCTTGGAGCTCACGGCGCTGAGGTCAGGAGCATGGGTTCTGGGAAGGGCCCCCAGGGAGGGAAGCAACAGCAGCTGATGGCTACGTGACCCCCAGTCAGCTACCTCCTGTCTGGAGCTTCAGTGCTGAGCACATGGCCTGGCTCACAGGAAGTGCCCAGGAAATATCAGCCCGGAGAGCCATCCAGGCCAGCGCCCTGTGAGGGTGGGACTGGCGGCCAAGAGCAGCAGTGTAGGGGGCATGAGGCTGACTTGATCCCTTCCTACAGGAAGCCCTCACCTCATGGGCAGCAGATTATGCTCATAGACGTGGAATCTAGGACCTTAAGTCTAGAAGCGCCCTCAGAGGCCATGCAGTTAGCCTTCCCATGGGTCCAGTGTGGGTAGAGACAGAGCCCAGTAGGGCCCGAGGAGAGCCTGAGATCCAGAGAACCAGAGGGTGCAGTGCATGAGCCCAAGGGGAAGGGCCGTTCCTGCAAGAACTCCAGCCTGAGGGCCAGCTCGTGGGCCTTTCTCCCTCTGCGGGGGATAGTCAGGCCCTGGATTCCAGGGTCACAGGCCTGAGTTCTCTGCCTTGAGCTCTGAACTTTGTGACCGCCCACCCCCTCAGCATAGCCCAGCTCAGGGTTATAAACCAGTATGTACTGAAATACCAGCATCAGAGGAAAAACCAGTGGCCTGGAGAGTCAGGAAGGACTGCAGGGAGGTCCCAGTACCTGCCCATGTCTGTTGAGATGGAGACATCAGTGTGGAGTTCCTAGTATGTGGTGACCTTGAGAGCCTTCGATCTGGGAACAGAGGAGCTTCAGCTTCCTTCTCTGGCTCTGTCCTGTTGCCAGCATCCCTGCCCACTTCCCTCACTGAATGTTTTCACAACAACTGGTGTGAAAATATCCTGTTAACCCATATGAGTTATTTTCTTTAACCTCCTTAGATACTAAATCAGTTCCCCTAGCGACCTCATACCCACAATGCCATGAAAGCTTTGGCGTTCAGGCCAGCTCACAGCTAGTTGTTGAGATCTAACACATCCTGTGCTTTGCAGCACCAGCTGTAAAGCCCAAAATATCACCCAGGCAGAGGGCATGACATGTCTGAGGCCACACCCACCCACCCAGGTCACTCACCTCTGCTCCAGCCCTGTTGCCCCCATACCCACCCACCCCTTCTCCAGGTAAAACTGAGCACGTGGCCTCCAAGACTACAAGGCTTCTTAACTGTCCCCAGTTTTATTAGCCATACAATTTCGGCCCTGAATTCAAGCAGTTACAGACTCTTCTAGGCCAGCACAGATTTGCCGTCTCTCCACGGAGGTGGGTAGCAGGTAGCTGAGTCTTGGGCTCAGAGGGAGTTGCTCGTATTTTAAAGCGTGCACCGGCTTAAGCAAGTGCGCCTCCTGCTTCTCAGATGAGGCAATTCTCCAGTGAAATGACCCTTCACTGAGGAGCAAAGCTTGCCACGGGCTCTGTAATTAGAACATTGTCAGCCTTAAAAAATCTTGATTTAGATTTCAGTTCTTTACAGGAATTATTCTCTCTTGAAACATAATTGCTCTCCGAACGATTTCCTTTAAGCTGAGGGTGACATCTCTAAATACATTATTATGAGCAGATGTATTACTCAGTGCCTGCACTTCATTAAGCATTTGCTCTGCCCATTTGAAAATGGTCCTGGAGTCCAAATTGATGCATTAATAGAGCAGGCACCAGTAAGGGAGGAGAACCCAGTCCTGGATGGAAGAGATGTGGGAGCAGCTGAAACGAGAACCAAAGCTCAGAAGGGCTGGAGGCTGCACACCTGTGTCCACACAGCGCTCTCGGCCTCGCCTGGGATGGGCTTGGTCTCCTGGAAGCCGGCCCCTAGGGCTGCTCACAAAGGATGGGCTCTGGAGAAGGCGCAGGAGGTCAGAGCCCCAGCTTTCTCACTAAGTGACACAGTAAATTTGGACTGTGTTTTGGAAACCAGGCACCCACAGGTGTGGTGGCTAGGCCAGGCTTGGAGCTGAGTGAGCAGAGAAATGGCAGTCTGAGCAAAGGTGGGTTGACTGGGGGTTAGTGACCCGATGTGGTCAGAGTCCTCAGTGGGAGGTGGGAGAAGTCCACTTGGGCCAGGCGGAAGCGGCGCCCCACCCAGCATGCATGTCACAGGCTCAGGGCTCTGCTTTGATCTCCGAGGAACCCACCCACTGCCCGTTTCAGCAGATGCCAAGCACGGTGGGCACAGAGCCTGCACCCTGCTCTGGAGCTCCCAAGGGAATCGAGAAGATGGATAAGTAATTACAGTTCAGGAAGGCAAGTGCTGATGGAGGCATTATATCCTCGGTGCAGTTGGAGGAAGGAAAGCGCTCTGCCAGTGGGAACTTGGAAGACTTCCTGGCGGAGGAGACATTCAGGCTGGGCCTTGGAGGAGGCAGGCAGGGTTTACTGAGCAGAGAGAGGAAGAACCAAGAGGAGACTGCCAGTGTTGGGGCAAAGCTGGGGAGCACACGTTCTCCCCACATTCCATTGGCTACAACTAGTCACATGACAGCAGTGGGTGCAAGGGAGGCTGGGAAATGTAGTCTCAGGCTGGGCAGCCCCTTCCTGCTGACAGTTCCCTATTACTGAAGGGAGAGCATGTTTTTTGGAAACAATTCACCTGTCATCCTGCCACACTGTAAACTGGGGGTGCTAACGCTGCCCTGCCCACTTGTCAGGGCATTGGGGATTTAAGCACTGTGCCTGCCAGGCAAGGCTTAAATTCTCTGCACAGTAATAGGGAGAGGAGCCAAGTTTGGGGGTTTGCTTGTTTTCCTGAGGAAGTCCCTCAAATCTTCTGAGTTTTGACGACTCTCCTGCAGCCGTGTCTGCTGCTAGGATTGAGGGGCTCTCGGGTGAGGCCACATTTCAGCTGGGCCTGGGCCCCATTCCTGGCTGGGAGGGGGGCAGCTCAGGGCTGTTTCTTGTCTGTCCCAGGCAGCAAGGAGTCTTCCACACCTCAACAGGAGGTTGGCCAGAGGGAGAGCTCTCTCGGGTAATGAGTGTGAATTCATGACAAACTGGTTCGGAGCAGAAGCGAGAGGCTCTCAGGGAACTGCTCTCCTGAGGGACCCTCGGCCCTCCCACCCCCTCCCTCCTCCCGAGCAGCGTGGCGGCCTCGGCCTTCCTCATTCTGCGGATCCTAACAACCTCTGCGCTTTGTTCACAGGAGCAACCAGGGCTTCATGCACATGAAACTGGCCAAAACCAAAGAGAAATACGTCCTGGGTCAGAACAGCCCCCCGTTCGACAGTGTCCCAGAGGTCATCCACTACTACACCACCAGGAAGCTGCCCATCAAAGGCGCCGAGCACTTGTCCCTCCTCTACCCCGTGGCTGTGCGGACCCTGTGAGCCCCGCCCCGCCGAGCCGGGGCGCAGACGTGGAGCCGGTGGCCCCCGGCCGCTGTTGCCAGCCGTGTCCAGTTTGTGTCGTGTGTATGGTACTAGCACACCACTGCATGTCTTAGAATGCTGTCGCCACTCGCGGGGGGCTGGAGAAGGCCTGGATACAGACTGAAGGACAGCCAGTGCGCCACCCCAGCCCCCACCCCCCAACCCCCTCCTCGAGTTTCTGTGAATTAAAATATTTGCAAATCCAAAGAGATGCCTTCCAGGATGAACAAAGGAGAGCAGCTCCGAGGGGCGGGGGCGGCAGCTCCCGGGTCGCGGCTCTTTGTTCTCCAGCCGTCAGGAATTCACACCTGTGTACCGGGCCGCAATTTTTCCCACCGGGGCCCCCCTGGTGCTGGGAGCCGAGTGCTGGTGTTTTAAGAGCCCAGAAGGCCCCGGAGTCCCACCTTCCTTCTGGTGTGTGCGTGTCAGTGTGTGTGTGTGTGTGTGTGTGTGTGAGAGCATATTGGTGGAAGAACACGACCACACACAGATGTAAGCCCACTAATCCACTTCTAGTCACTCAGTGTAATCATTAGGAGATCTCCAAGGGATCATTGTGCAGTCAAAAAAGGATTCAATTATTTATGAATAGGGTGTGTAAATAAAATAGTCATTTAATATATATTCTTATCCCTTTTTTTTTTTTTAATATATTGCAGTGAGGGGGGCAAGTCCTTACCTGCGAGTTTCGTTCCCAGAGCAAGGTGCAACTCCTCTGGGCACATGGGAAGGAGGCAGAGCCCCCAGCTCAGGGCAGAGGGGTTTTCTTTGCCCCCTTGAGAGTCACCCTACAAGAAGGGGCATTCAGGCTCCAGCAGTGGTAGCCTCAAATGTTGACCCAGCATCCACGCTCCCTCTTCTGCATACAGCCACCCTGTGATGGCAAGTCTGTGTTAACCCCGCAGGTGCACAGCACCCAGGGGTCTATAAAGTGCTCTCACCATTAACTGGGGTCAGTGCTGCCCCATGAGCACTCACATGTGGGGAAAGGGAAGCTCAGAGAAGGAGAGTGATTTGTCCAAGTTCACACAGTCCACAAGCAGAGGAAACTCTTGAGCCAGTTCTTTGTCTCTTGCTGTCACCTTGCTCCTGGAGGAAGGCAAATCCTGACCTCTCGGGGGACATGGAGCCCTCTTGGTCATCTGCACTACCTCCACACAGATAGGAACACCTGCACCCACACCCACACTCCACCGCCATCTTGCCCCTGCCCTTCACAGGAGCTGGATCCTTCTCGACAGCAGACACTCAGTTACTCTTAACTTTCCTTTTCCTCCAACCCACCCACCCCCATACCACAGTTAAATGCAATGGAAGAAACAAAAGAAGCTCATGGAATAGCATGAAAGGCATGGCTTTCACCTACTGAAGGAGGTATGAGGGGTCCAGATACATCACGAGTTTCAGCACTTTCACCAAACCCATGTCATCCTGCCTGCCAGTGGGCTAAGAGGAATGGAAGTCTGGTCACCATCGTCCCCAGTAGGAGGGGGCTGAATTCAGCTTGAACATCACCAGCCCTGCCAGGCCTTTGAGATGCTCCCGACTCACTGTTCAGATAGGAGATGGAGGCCTCATGAGAGGAGAGGACTTGCCCTGGCTGCCCGTTAAGCCAGTGCAAAGCAGGACTAGAAGCCAGCCGTGTCCCTTTAGGTGTCTGGTGGATTTTAGCAGGCTATGGCTAAAGCTGTTCCCTTCGCATCTGCTTCCTGCCCAGTTCAGCCAATCAGGTCAGTCTCCTGAGTCCTTGTCTCAGTCCAGGCAGCCCCAGCCCCTCCCATCCATGAATCTCACAGGTCCATCCACCTCATGGTTGCCTCATTGCCTGTGACCTGGGCCTAGTCTCCAACACCTCAATGCTGACCTTTCCTTTGCTGTTTCCAAAACATCCTTTGAGGCTACAGTACCTAAAGTGATTCACGCTTTCCTCTTTTTTTTTTTTTTCCTAGCGAGTGAGAAAATGAGTGAAGTGTTGGCACTTGTCCAAACAGAGGTGCCAAAGGAGAGTGGATCCCTAGGACCCAGTTAGAGATTGGAGACAGGGGAGGTAGCCCGCAGAGTAGGCCGTTGGGATGAACCTCACAGTAGCCCTTCCTCCACCAGCAAATCCAGATTTCCTACAGGGCCCTTCCTAAGAACCACAGGTCAGGTAGTACAGGAGCCCACGACCATTCTCACTGAACAGACTTCTCCTCAGAAAAGGCTCTGCCCCATGGTCTGAGGGAAAACAAGGCTGCTTCACCCTCTGTTCTTGCCTTTACTCTTTTAAGGGATTCCTGGGCCCTGCCTCCATCTTCCTGAAGTTTCCCTGGGAGGCCCAACCTCCAGCTCCCCTTGGGGACTGAGGTCGGCAGAGGAGCCAGTTTACAGGATGGGAGCCACTAAAAGGAATTTTTTTCCTTAATTTTATGAACCTCTCCCTCTTCTTCCTCTAATTGTGACCATTTCCTCTGGCGGCGTGTATTCATGTTTTCTTGGACATCTAACAATTGAAACAGCTTTTCCCTTTCAGAAACACTCACATTCAGGTTATTGGCGTTGGTTTGGGTTTTGTTTTGGCTTTTTTATTTTTTTCATCTGCTGCCAATTAATGAGGGGGAAAATGAGCTGGATTTCTTAGAGGGAAAAAAAAGCTCCCTGCCACACAATATCCCGCCTCAGCATTTTGTCTCAGAGCACAGCCTCCAACCCCTAACAGGCTGCGTTGCTCAGAGCCACAGGACTGTTGGGGTTTTTTTCCCCTTTTCTTTCCCTCCATTGCTGGCTTCATTATTGACCATAATGCCCCAACCACTTCAGTAGTAATGTCCTTGAGCACCAAGGAGTCAAGGCCTTTTGGGCAGCCCCTCCAGAACAAGATGGCGGCCCAGAAAGAAAGGAGGCTTTGTGGGGAGAGAGGGCCCACCTGCCTGTCAGGAGACAGGCTCACAGAGCAGCGCTTCCAAAGAAAGAGGTGAAAAGGCCCCTCTTCCGAAGGCTGGACCAATCCCAGCTGAGCTGTACCTCCCCTCCCAGAGCGGCTCTGGTGGGCAGGCAGAGGACCATCTTGATGTAACTTCCAGCAGGGGCCTGGGAATCAACAGGTGGAGCCCTTGGTGGATGCTCTGCTTCTGCAGTCACAGGCCCAGGAGATTGCCTTTTTAAGATTCAGAACACCGAGCTCTGATCAGCTCTCCAATACACGCTCAGGGCAGCAGCTGATGTCACTTGATCAAGGGCCCAGCAGGGACAGCCAGCCAGGCTTACCATGTGCTCTCACAGACCCCAAGGACAGTGCCTGCAGAAACGGGCAGACAGGGCAGGCTGGCGATTAGAGTTGGCCCACTGATGCCCGTGAAGGGTCCTGGCGGGATCAGATGGTCATCCAGCAAGCTGCCACGTCTTTTACCTTCCACCAGCGATTACTGACAGAGACAAATGGGGCAAGTTGTCCAGTGGAACGAGCACAACCCAGAGCCCAGATGCAGGAGAACCTTCCAGAACCCCACAAAGACCCTCTCAGGCACCCCCTGGGCATGGACAGCCCCCAGTCTCTCCCCTTCTCCTCGGGGCTGTTGTGTCACTGCCAGGAGCCTTGTGACCACCACCTCCTGCTGAAAGTGTCCTGTAAAGATCTAATTCTGTGTGATGAACTGTATGATAATGTATATTTAATGTGAAGCTTTTAATATACACGTGTTTTGTTTAAACTGGACCTCACTGAGCCTGCATGTTTTCTTTCTTTCAAATACAAACGTGTGCCAGGGGTCTAGTTTGATTGCCTTCTTCTTGCCGAAGTTGAAGTTCTGCCATCATTCCCCAAAGATGGATCGTTATGGAAAAAAAGGAAACTTCCTGCTTCGTAATTAGGAGGAAGCTAGAGCCCTAAAGAGCTCGTTAACTGAAAACAAATTAATTTGTTCAGCAAACATGTGTTGAGTCCTTGAGCCTAGTGGCTACAGAGGAGAACAGAGTCCAAACCCTGCCCTCAGGAAGTTTCCAGTGTGGAGGTAAACAGGCAACTCCACGTGATGCAATAGAGGCGGGCCGGGGGTGGGGGCAGATGAGGGGGGATTGAGTCTGTTTGCAGCAGTCAGGAAAAGTTGTGCCTTGGAGGATGAGTCAGGAGCCTGAAAGCCTGGTACTCCCAGCAGAGGTAACAGGTGGGGGGTCACGGTGTAGCACAGCCTGCAGAGTAGGAGATGGCAAGGTCTCTGGGCCTCTGAGGGCTTCATCCCGTGGAAGCAAGGAGAGGGGCGTTCATCGCTTGTGGCAGGAAACCATTCTTGGTTTTCCTGAAGACTGGGAGGTGCTGGCCTGTTGAGGCCTTACCTGGTGACTCGGGCAGTAAAGAATCTGCCTGCAATGCAGGAGACCTGGGTTTGATCCATGGGTCAGGAAGATCACCTGGAGAAGGGAGTAGCAACCCTCTCCAGTATTCTTAGAGAATTTCATGGATAGAGGAGCCTGGCAGGCTACAATCCATGGGGTCACAGAATCGGACACAACTGAGCGACTAACACTTGCACTTTCTGCGTTCCGGGGAGAGGCAGGTAGGATACGACTGGCATACAGTCTGCCATTGTTTGTTCCCCTGTCATGATCATGATGATGTCCTTATGCAGCCTGAGACACGGAGGCCCAGGAGGGTCTGCAGCCTGAGCTCCTTCCTCCCTCACAGGTCAGCACCTGAGGAGGCACAGGGACCTCCCCACCCCACACCCCTGACCCCAGCTCGCCTGGAAGCCTGCTCTGGAGTGGAGCCCCACCCCCACCTGGCCCCGGGGAACTCCCTGTCTCTCCCTCCCTCCTGAGGGTGTGGTCCTCTGTCCCCTAGCAGGCTGCTTTCTCCACCACTGCTCCCCCAGGTCTCAGGCCTTGATTCCACATTGCAATCCTCAGGTCCAACTCCTGAGCCTATTAGAGCACAGCCCTCCCTACCACACAAACACACACACACACACACACACACACACACACGGCTTGCTGTAGGAGGCCCATGTTCAAGGGAGGACAAAGCCCTGGCATGTTCCCTGGCCCAACACTGGCAAACACCAGTGCTCTGAAACCAGGGATATTTCCTGAAGAGAGGAGAAAATGTCTCTGGTGGTCACTTCTAAATGCCTATTTCATGTTTGGGGAACTTTTTTAAATTTCTGTTTTGGTTCAGTTTAACAAACACTGAGAATAAAACAGGGCCTGGGAAGAGCTGGTGAGCAGGAGCAAGGTGAGCCCAGGTAACATGTTCCTTAACTAGTCGACAGGAAATGGTGGGCGACCTGGCGCCTGCCCCCCCTGCATTTCTGCACAGGGACCAGCATCGAGGGCCAGAGACTGAGGTTCAGAGAGGGACAGGAGGCCGCTCAGAGCCACACAGCGAGTCCATAGCCCCATGCCATGGGTGTTTGAGGGTGGCCAGCTCAGAGCGTTACCTTGGCTGGTGCAGCAGCTCTGGGAAGACTGGGGTAGGGGTGGGGGTTTTTCTAGGACAGTTTGTGAGCCAGTTCCTTGTCTCTCGCTCCCTCCTGAGTGGGAGCGTCCCAGCCTGCCGTTACTAGTATCATCTCTGGCTTTGGGGGACAATTTTGAAGGGACCATGCTGACTGGGAGGCAGGATGTCACCAGTGTGGTTTTGGCGCCCTCATGTGGTTCTCTTCAACACTGCAGCCAGTCTCAGCGGGAAGGGAAGGCAGCTCCAAGTCAATTGTCCTGTTACACAGACAGAAACTGAAGCCCAGGCTCTTGTGCTTTCCAGCTGTGCGACCTGAGCAAGGTGTAAAAAGCTTCCATTTTCTCCACGGTAAAGTGGCATGAGAAGTGACCTCACGGGGTTACTGCAAAGATTACACGAAGTGTTGGATAAACACCGTTCACATGTCTTAGCTTTCGTCAACCTACAGACAGCATCAGCTAGGATGAGAACAAGGTGTGCTTTCAGCAAAGGCAGCGTTCATTACAGCCACAGAATTCAAAGGAAAGAGGGTCTGGGGTTCTAGGAAGGCTTCCTGTAGGAGGTGACAGAGGAGTCCACTTTACAAGTGAAAAGTGCCCCAGCACCACTGAACATCATGAAGGATCAATGCTCAAGATCATTTTCCTGTCCGGATTGAAGTCCAGAATTGCTCTCTTCATTCCCTACCTCTGCATCTTCTGCTGTCCCATCTTTATGTATTTAAATTAATGCTAACATACTATATTATTTAAATAATAAGCAGCTGTTGTGTTTACCATTTAACTAATTATATGACATTTATTGTCTTTACTGTTTAAGCATCAAATCCATGCAGTGTGTTCACTGTTTATTAAACACATATCATGTTCATTATTTATCTGTCTCCACCCACTAGAATGTGGACTCCACACAAGCAGAGGTCTAGGAGAGCTCCTGACACATAGTAGGTGCTTAATAAGTATTTGTTAAATGACGTAACAATGATAAAAGTTCCCACATACGGGGGGCTTACTGTGTGTGCCCTACACGTTGTGCACACATGGTCTGTAGGTGTGTAGGTCTAGGACTCAGACCTGGGTCTGCTGATCTTGCAATGTGCCACATCTACTTCACTGGGTCCCACCTTTGCCTCATCATATAGTTCACTCAGGCCTCTTGTAAATTACAAATTCCTAAGCCCTTCTTTTCTAAGTACTTGGATGCAATCTCAAAAACGACAGAATGATCTCTGTTCGTTTCCAAGGCAAACCATTCAATATCACAGTAATCCAAGTCTATGCCCCAACCAGTAATGCTGAAGAAGCTGAAGTTGAACGGTTCTATGAAGACCTACAAGACCTTTTAGAACTAACACCCAAAAAAGATGTCCTTTTCATTAGAGGGGCTGCTGCTGCTGCTGCTAAGTCGCTTCAGTCATGTCCGACTCCGTGCGACCCCACAGACGGCAGCCCACCATGCTCCCCCGTCCCTGGGATTCTCCAGGCAAGAACACTGGAGTGGGTTGCCATTTCCTTCTCCAATGCATGAAAGTGAAAAGTGAAAGTGAAGTCGCTCAGTCGTGTCCGACCCTCAGCGACCCCATGGACTGCAGCCTTCCAGGCTCCTCCATCCATGGGATTTTCCAGGCAAGAGTACTGGAGTGGGGTGCCATTGCCTTCTCCGAAGAAACACCTGGAGTAACAGGCAAATTTGGCCTTGGAATACGGAATGAAGCAGGGCAAAGGCTAATAGAGTTTTGCCAAGAGAACGCACTGGTCATAGCAAACACCCTCTTCCAACAACACAAGAGAAGACTCTACACATGGACATCACCAGATGGTCAACACCAAAATCAGATTGATTATATTCTTTGCAGCCAAAGAAGGAGAAGCTCTATATAGTCAGCAAAAACAAGACCGGGAGCTGACTGTGGCTCAGATCAAGAACTCCTTATTGCCAAATTCAGACTTAAATTGAAGAAAGTAGGGAAAACCACTAGACCATTCAGGTATTACCTAAATCAAATCCTTTATGATTATACAGTGGAAGTGAGAAATAGATTTAAGGGACTAGATCTGATAGATAGAGTGCCTGATGAGCTATGGACTGAGGTTCATGACATTGTACAGGAGACAGGGATCAAGACCATCCCTATGGAAAAGAAATGCAAAAAAGCAAAATGGCTGTCTGGGGAGGCCTTACAAATAGCTGTGAAAAGAAGAGAAGCGAAAAGCAAAGGAGAAAAGGAAAGATATAAGCATCTGAATGCAGAGTTCCAAAGAATAGCAAGGAGAGATAAAGCCTTCCTCAGCGATCAATGCAAAGAAATAGCGGAAAACAACAGAATGGGAAAGACTAGAGATCTCTTCAAGAAAATTAGAGATACCAAACGAACATTTCATGCAAAGATGGCCTCGATAAAGGACAGAAATGGTATGGACCTAACAGAAGCAGAAGATATTAAGAAGAGGTGGCAAGAATACACAGAAGAACTGTACAAAAAAGATCTTCAGGACCAAGATAATAACGATGGTGTGATCACTCACCTAGAGCCAGACATCCTGGAATGTGAAGTCAAGTGGGCCTTAGAAAGCATCACTGAGGACAAAGTTAGTGGAGGTGATGGAATTCCAGTTGAGCTATTTCAAATCCTGAAAGATGATGCTGTGAAAGTGCTGCACTCAATATGCCAGCAAATCTGGAAAACTCTGCAGTGGCCACAGGACTGGAAAAGGTCAGTTTTCATTCCAATCCCAAAGAGAGGCAATGCCAAAGAATGCTCAAACTACCGCACAATTGCACTCATCTCACACGCTAGAAAAGTAATGCTCAAAATTCTCCAAGCCAGGCTTCAGCAATACGCGAACCGTGAACTTCCAGATGTTCAAGCTGGTTTTAGAAAAGGCATAGGACCCAGAGATCAAATTGCCAACATCTGCTGGATCATCGAAAAAGCAAGAGAGTTCCAGAAAAACATCTACTTCTGCTTTATTGACTATGCCAAAGCCTTTGACTGTGTGGATCACAATAAACTGTGGAAAATTCTTCAAGAGATGGGAATACCAGAACACCTGACCTGCCTCTTGAGAAACCTATATGCAGGTCAGGAAGCAACAGTTAGAACTGGACATGGAACAACAGACTGGTTCCAAATAGGAAAAGGTGTACGTCAAGGCTGTATACTGTCACCCTGCTTATTTAATTTCTATTCAGAGTACATCATGAGAAACGCTGGGCTGGAAGAAGCACAAGCTGGAATCAAGATTACCGGGAGAAATATCAATAACCTCAGATATGCAGATGATACCACCTTTATGGCAGAAAGTGAAGAGGAACTCAAAAGCCTCTTGATGAAAGTGAAAGTGGAGAGTGAAAAAGTTGACTTAAAGCTCAACATTCAGAAAACGAAGATCATGGCATCCGGTCCCATCACTTCATGGGAAATAGATGGGGAAACAGTGGAAACAGTGTCAGACTTTATTTTTTGGGGCTCCAAGATCAGTGCAGATGGTGAATGCAGCCATGAAATGAAAAGACGCTTACTCCTTGGAAGGAAAGTTATGACCAGAGACATTACTTTGCCAACAAAGGTCTGTCTAGTCAAGGCTATGGTTTTTCCTGTGGTCATGTATGGATGTGAGAGTTGGACTGTGAAGAAAGCTGAGCGCCGAAGAATTGATGCTTTTGAACTGTGGTGCTGGTGAAGACTCTTGAGAGACCCCTGGACTGCAAGGAGATCCAACCAGTCCATTCTAAAGGAAATCAGCCCTGGGATTTCTTTGGAAGGAATGATGCTAAAGCTGAAACTCCAGTACTTTGGCCACCTCATGCGAAGAGTTGACTCATTGGAAAAGACTGATGCTGGGAGGGATTGGGGGCAGAAGGAAAAGGGGACGACAGAAGATGAGATGGCTGGATGGCATCACCGACTCGACGGACGTGAGTTTGAGTGAACTCTGGGAGTTAGTGATGGACAGGGAGGCCTGGCGTGCTGCGATTCATGGGGTTGTAAAGAGTCGGACATGACTGAGCAACTGAACTGAACTGAACTGAAGCCCTTCTTTTGAGCGAGTTTGAGCCAGTAGGTCTTGACGGGCACCAGGAGCCTGTGTTGGTAACAAGCTACTCAGATGCCTTATGATTAGAGCATCCTGGGTGAAGGGCCAGTCTGCTCGCTGCTCTGCAGCTCACCATCCATAGATTCTTCCCCAAGTACCAGGCACCAGCTACTCAACAGTGCTTCTGTTCTCAAAGATAGTGGGAGGTGGTGCTGCCCAACCTCACCTCTTGATACCTACTAAACTTAAGCAGGTCACAGGACTTCCCTGCGCACGCAAATTACATGAAAACCAGAGGGGATAGCTATCGCGTCACTGCTTGGAAAACTCAAAGACTGTTGTGCAAATGTTTGATGTTGTTTTATTGACTCGGCCCTTGCCAGATAGAAATGTGTTTGTATTTCACAAGTATGTGTCACTTAGATACAAAGTAAGGTGTCCCAGGATTCCACCCCAAGGTCAACAATGTTCTGAGCCCTGAGGGCTACCAGGGGCCATAGGCTCTGCTCAGAGATGTGACTGGGAGAAAAGCAAAGCTGGGGGACAGGGATGAGGTCAAGGAAAATGAGAAGCCTGCTGTCTCCTTCCTTACACACTCCTTCCAGTCCTGTGCTTTTTCTGGAGCCCACCTTGTTTTAAGTCCTAGTTATGGTTTATGGGTCACCTCTTCCAGGTAGCCTTCCCTGATTGCAGCTAGGGCATTTTCATTCTTCTATGGGCATTCACAGTGCTTGGTATATGTCTGTTTCAAGCCCTGCTCATTTCTTGTTAAAACTGAACCCCAATTTCCTCTCTGGGCCACATTCCTAAGCCCTGCCATTGGGGAATTCAAACTTTAGGTTAGTAAAATTTTCAAACTTTAGGTTACTATTATGGATCAGGATATCGGTTCAGAGCTGTTGTTTCCCTAACGTGTCTAAAAAGAACCACCTGAGGCTTGTGTTTGAGCTAAAGAGGCCAACAAGCCTCTCCCCTGGAAATTCTGATTTCATAGTGCATCTGCTAGGATCTAACTTTTTGATCTGTAAAATGCATACAAGTCACAAAGGACAGCCCTGTGAGGGAGCTCTGTGTCAGGTAGTGAGGTCAGAAACAGCAGCAAGAAGCCTCTGCCTAAGCTGAGCAGTGAGGGGTGAATACAACTCTGTCATGAAGCAGGCAGAGCCTTTGAGGCGCAAAGGACAAAATGTACATGGTTCTAGGACAAGTCAAAGAATGCAGGGAAGTGAAGGCTCAGGGAAGGGACCCAGAAGTGGCTGGCCTGTGGCTGGAGCCTGGGGATGTGTAGGGGAGTGGCCAGAAAGGGAAAGAAACGTCACTGACCCCTTGCTAGGGACAGAACCGGTGACCTTATCTGGGCAGAGCCTCTCAAGGTAGCCAAGGCTCCACTGACGACAGCTTGTGTAAAGCTGTTTTTGTGGACATAAGGGCCCATAAGTGCACTAGACAAGTTTCTAGAAAGCATTTTAATGGGAGGTTGAAGGGGGAGTAGAGGGTGCTTAAGCAAAGATTCATCGGCAACACTCCCATGGCCCTTTTCCCAAGAACCCAGACCCTCTCCACCAGCATTTCATTTGGGGAAACACCCTTTATGCCAAGCACTGAGTTGGAGGGTCAGAAACGTCAGACAGCTCTGCCCTAGTAGAAAAGGGAGACACCTTCACAAGTGATTGTAACATAAACAGATATTAGAAGTGCCCCAAACTGTGTGCGATGGGCAGGGCAAGGGCAACCATGTCTGCCCAGGTTAATAAGACATGCTTTTCCAGGGAGAAGGCAGAGGGCCTTAAATGGTTAACATGTTTGACTACTGAGAGTCAATGATGAAAGAGGGAGGGAGGAAGGTTTAAGAAACAAGGGTTTGCAACACACTGAGAGACTGCGCAACGCTGAAGCACAGAATGAAGCTAGAGATGGGGTGGACAGATAGTAAAGGGGCAGGACACCAAGAACCCATGAGCCAAGTTAAGGAGTTTGGATTTGTTGCGGAAACAAGATGGGGCCCTTAGAAGTTTTTAAGCTGAGGAGTGAGATAATAAAAACTGGGTTAGACACAGGGGGCCTAGCCTGACACCCTGTGATGACCTAGAGGGGTGGAAGAGGATGGGGGAAGAGGCTCAAGAGGGAGGCTATAAATATATGTGTTTATATACATATTTATAGCTGATTTGCATTGGTATATGCTATCCTCCAATTTAAAAAAATTTTAAGTGAAAAAAATATGAAAAAGAGATGACTTCTCCATCAGATGGGCAGTATTCTTGGGCTTCCCTTGTGGCTCAGCTGGTAAAGAATCCACCTGCTATGCGGGAGACCTGAGTTTGATCCCTGGTTTGGGAAGATCCCCTGGAGAAGGGAAAGGCTACCCATTCCAGTATTCTGGCCTGGAAATTTCCATGGACTGTATAGTCCATGGGGTTGCAAAGAGTTGGACATGACTGAGTGATTTTTATTTTCTCCATCAGACAAAATAACATAAAATACCATCCAAATAAATAAAAGAAAACCATTAAATGCTTAATATTTGCAACTTGGAAAAAAAAAAAAAAGACTCGGTTAGAGGATGTTATCTGACAGATGCTGTGGAAGCTGGAGGTATAGACAACACTTTAAGAGACTGAAGAAAGAATACAACAATGGGTGGATGAGAATAGAGAAATGAAAGGATAACTTTATGATGAATCCTGAATCAGATAATAGAGGTTTTTGACCTTCAACATTCATATGTCCAAGAATAGCCAATTAAGGACCTGGGAGGTTTCTGACAAGGAACTAAGAGCTGGTGGGGGAGAGGCCACTGCTGTGACCTGCTGCATAAAAGAAACAGCTGGCTTAGCTCCAGACCTGAGTGTTCCTGTCCACACTGCCCTCTTTTGAGGGGATTCCCCCCTCTTTTGAGTCTGTTGTGACCCAGCTGTGTGTTTAGTTTCCATTTCTGCCTCCTCTTCAGGCTCTACCACAGGAGAATAACCTCTCCATTCTAATCAGAAATGAATTATTTATGCTATGAACACGCTGGGTGCCTGCCTAATTTATTTATTTTTCAAATAATACATCTGAATAGGAATTCACAAAAGACAGGGCAAACATAATTCTGGCATAAATGCCAGAATTATGTTTGCCCCAACTGTTGCCTGATTTTAATGATTCCAAGGTACAGAATGGCCTTGTCATTATCCGTGGAGCCTGAAATCTATCTCTGCACACTGGTTAGATGCCAGGTGCCTGCATCTGACGGTCAAGGTTTGCAATATCAGACCCCACCACCTGACCTTTACAATTTTACCTCCTATTCACTAGTCCAAATTCCACTCATTCATCCCCCAAGGCCTAGATGACTTCCTCCTCTGTGACGCCATCCCTGGTTCCCTCTTAAGGGGAAAGGCCCCTCATGCTTCTGAATTTTCAGAGTTTTTGCTTTTACAGCCTTCACTGCACTCTAAGCTCCCCCAAGAGAACACAGTGGCACACAGTAGGTACCTCAGCAGAGCACTGGCTGAAATTAGGTAGCACGGCCTCCCACATCCCAAGAAGCAGTTAATCAGACCAGCTCAAGCAGTCAGTATCTACAAAGTGCTCTCAGGGGAAGTACAAGAGCCACCCACCCTGTTTCACTCCAGGGAGTTGCTTATTGGACAAACCCCAAGTAAAGAGCATGTTGTTGTTGTTTAGTTGTAAGTTGTGTCTGACTCTTTTTTGCGACCCTATGGACTGTAGCCAGCCAGGCTCCTTTGTCCATGGAATTGTCCAGGCAAGAATACTGCGGTGTGTTTTCATTTCCTACTCCAGGGGATCTTCCTCACCCAGGGATGGAACCAGTGTCTCTTGCACCTCCTACATTGGCAGGCAGATTCTTTAGCAACGAGCCACCTGGTAAGCCATCACATATTTGATGATCCTCAAGAGGACCTCGCTCCCAGGCTGACCTTTCCAATTCCTTCGGTCCCTCACATCTGTGTGCCTTCCAGTTGATAAAAGAGTCCGATCATTATTCCCAGTGATTCTTACAAAGGCCAAGGGATGCATGCAAGGCAGGTGTTACTTTTCAGAGATCTGGGGCTCAAGGATCGCTATGACTTGACCTAGGCCTCCTAACCCCGACTGCAGTAGAGTCCAAGACGTGCAAGTTGTCTGAAATTGAAGGAAACAGGGTTTTTAAATAATCTGTATATTTTAGAGCACACATATTTGTATATTCTACAGGTGTTCTGTGAACTGCAGTATCAGTACCTGACAAAAGGCAACTCCAAGCGTTTGATGAAATCTAACCAATGATACAAAGGGTAGCGAGGTGGGGACTTGGAAGGCCTAGGCCCACGTGCGACCTTGCCATCCATAACTGTCGATTCCCAGTGGTCCTCCCACAGGCTGTGCACTAGCAAAAGCGTTGGCTATTTGTGGCACGGCAAGGCCACCATACACCAAGGGTACGCTATTCCAGCAAGCGGAATCCCAAAGCCTGACGACAGGTGTGATGGGTGACCCTACACCTGCCCTGCGGCGGCGAACCGCTGCCAGGAGTTAGCCGGCATCACCTGACCCTCCGCGGGATTACCGAGAGGTGGTGCGGCCGCGTCTCCCTCACGTGACCGGGCTCGGCGGCGTCGACCGCGTCACGCCCCGCCCAGAGCTCTGGGTCGGTCAAGGTCTGCGCCTGCGCCGTCTCGCAGGCTCACCAACCTGCCTGCGGGCCGCAACCGGGCGTGGAAGCCGGGCGCCCGCGGCGATGGGTGAGTCGGGAGGCAGGCGAAAGGAAAACACGGCGTTCCCCCGGCCTCCGCGTGGAGTGAGTGGAAGCACGAAGGAGGCTCTGAGGAGGCCGTCTGCCCGGCCCTCTGGCTCGGTTGCTCGGCGCCCACCCCCGTCCGCGCGCGCGCGCACTGCCTCCCCTTGGTGCGTCCCGCTGTTCCCGCGCGCGCCATCCAGGGTGGGGTCCGCAGTCGCCGGGGCCAGCTCTACGCTCCCTGCTCTGCCGCCCTCCACCGGGCTTTTCCGGGCCGAGGGCGCCGTCTGGCTGCTGGCAAGAGCCTTTTCGGCAGAGGAGGCTGTGCGTTCATTTGGGCGCGCCCCGGGCGCGGAGGTGCCTCCCGGCGAGCCCTGAGAGCGGGGCGGGGAGGGGCCGGGCTTTGCCTGAGTCCCGGGAGAGCGGCGCTGGGACCGCTGAAGGGCCCTTGCTATCTCGGGGCCTGGGATTCCAGGACCTCTGGTTCCGTTGAATGTCAGGGACTGGAGAGGCCTGGACGATCCCGTCCACTCCCCTCCCCTCCCCCTTAACCACAGACCGGGGAAATGGACGCCAGGGAAGCGGTAAGTTCAGCTACCCGGCCAAACAATGCTTGTTCTGCGACACCATGTTGCTTCGCGTTGCGAGAAACTCCGTTGTACTAGGCTGGGTTTTTTCCGTGATGGTGGGGAAGTGGAGGTGGGCATTGTTGTTAATTGAAAATCTCTGTACCAATTACTAAGCTTATCTAGTAGCTTATCTAGGTGGAGCGTGTCGGTGCCTCAGCTGCGTTTACGCTTTTCTTTTTTGCCCCTTTCAGCTGTACACATTTGGTCTTAATCCCCACCTGCAGGCAGTGAAACAGAAGCCCTTAAGTAACTCTGTAGTGCCCTTGTTTTGAAAGAATTCCATAAAATCAAAAGGTGTCAGGACTGGGTGGGCCCGTTAGTGGTTCCAGAGCACAGGTTAGGCACTTTGGATCTGGAGTCACCTCGAGTGCATCCCAGGGAAAGATCACAAGCTGTTACCTTTAAGAGGGAGTGGATTTATCTGGTCTCTCCTTTGGTAGATTAAAGTTAGCCCAGAGAAATGGAATTTTTAAATTATAGACATTGCTTTGTATTTATAGTATCAAGATAGTGTCCTAACTAGAACTAGAATCCAGATTAATCTTGTTCTGAATGCTGACTCAGACGTGCTGACTTGTGGGAGTCAACATCCTTTGAGAATAACAGTTGCTTTCTCCCCAGTTTTTGCACACAGACCTTTGTGCTGGCTCACATCTCGGTCTTACCTCGTGGGCTGTAAATTACAGTGAGCACTTAGACTTTACACTGTTTTCTTCTGCCGCAGAAGTTTAATTGACACTTGGAGTTTAATGAAAGTCAGCTTAATTAACTTTGTTTCCTAATGTTGACATAGGTTGAGTGTTTTAGGTAGCAAACAAATGTAAAATTATGGCAAATAAGTTTTGCAATAAATTGCAAAGAATTATTATCCATGTTAAAGAATTTAAATATATAGATCAGTTTAGCAAAGAAATTTAGTCATGTTCACACTCTAGATAAACATGCAAAATTTTAAATTTTGCTACAGAAGACTATCCTGCACACTAGCCTGCCTTCTGTTGCTAAATTGAGAACCTGTTCACACTATCCTGGTGTGTAGGATGAAATGAGGGAGAAAGCTGTAAATCTGTGAAGTATGGAAAGATTTCATTATGTTTCTTTTTCCTAAGTCCAGGCTTATTTTTTAAAACTCTGAAACGGTAAATGTACACATGTTCTTCAGATTTCTTAAAATAATTCAGTACAGTAGTAAAGAAATAACTGGCTTCTATTAGCCACAGATTTCTGTTTGTTTAATAACAGACCCAAAGAGTCATGACAAAACTAATTGAAGTACTTTAATTTGCAAAATTTTGAAAAGTAATGCAAGTACCATTCCAGTCATTAAGGGTGAACATGAACAAAATTTTGTTGTTCAGGTGTACAAGTATCTTGGTTTGTGTTATCAAGGATGTATATTGTTAAATAGCTTGTAGGTTGTGACTTTATAATTTAGATTGTTATGTGTTTTGTATGCAAAAATGAAATTTTTTTACATTTACAAATTGTCACTGTGTTAATGGCAAATAACATACATGAATCTGGATGTTTTTGTTGATTTTAACATTGGTTATTCCTGAAACTGAAGAAGAGCGAGAGAAGCATTACATGGATATAAAGTATTTCTATGCTAAGTTGTTTTTAAAATGTTGGTTAATCTTAGATTGACAAGTGTAGTACTAGTAAGAGTTTGAACTCATGTCTGGCAGCTGAAACGATAAGAAGAAAGGATATAGAAGACTGATCGATGAATAATTATCAAACTCTAGGCCCTGGCAAACTTCTCAAGCATCTATAGGACAAATTTTCTTTAACTAAAAATGCTGTTGACGCCTTGAATTCGTTAAGAGCACAAAATGTAACCGAAGATCTGTTTTAAACAAATTAAAAAACTGTTGTGTTTTTTTTTTCCAGTTCTCCCAAAGTCAGATTTATGCACCTGCAAAAGTTGTGTGTGAAGGACAGCTGTCATACATGCAGATCGTATCCTGGATTAAGGGAGACAGCTGTTGAAAGGGGAGTTAGCACAGTCAGAAACAGGCTAATAAGTTTAAAAATTGAGTCTTCAAATACTACACGGCACAATGTCAATACTATATAGATTAGTTTTGGTATGAAGGAGGAAGTCTGTACAGCTTTTATCAAAAGCGCTTTTCCAGAAAAAGAGTCGAAATAGTGCAGTCAGCAGGTCAAGGAGGCCCCAGCTGGATACCAGATTGCAGCTTCTCATATCTGTGCTGGAAAATCCTGTTTTTCCTGGATGGACTAAAAGTTCAGAACAGACATTTTAACATTTCTGGCTTCATTTTAAGATCTCAGTTTCTTTCCTCCTCACTCTGTATTTCAGCATGATCCGGCAGAAAGATGGCCACTTTGAAAAGTCTGTGTTTTATTTTCTTTCTGTGGCGAGACTGTTATGGAGCCTGGCTACTTCAGGCTTGTGTACATCCATGACCAGTGTCCCACTGTGATCAAAAAACTTAGCAGTGGACTTGGTGAACTTGGCTGCTTGCTGCTGCTTTGTTCTCCCACTGATGAAGGTCAGCCTCAAGGTGTTTTTGTCATTCAACCTTTTCAGACTGGAGGGTAGTTGTCAGATATCAAGGTTCATCCCTGTAGGATCTTTCCTACACAAGAAAGATTCTCTTCTCCTGAGCATAAATTAAAGATATGCTGTGATGCACGAACCCTAAATAGGCCTGGACTCTGGAAAGGGTGCATGTCATCCCAAATCAAAGCCACTGTGGTGAAGAACAGGAGATGATACAGATGGTAAGGTAACCACCAATTAGACCAAAACTCTCCATGGAATGGCTTAAAAAGTAATAGTAAAGGTTTTGCTTAAAGCAAAATACATTGCCTTGAACACTCAAATTATGAAACAAAGAATACATAAAAGTAAGAAAATTCCCTTTAAGAAATTAGAAGAAAATAAGCCCAGAGCAGGAGAAATAAGATGATAAAGAAGAAAAACAAAATTTTTGAAAACTGAAACGTAGTAAAATTGGTAAATTTAAGAACTGGTTCTTTGCTGTGATGAGAGAAATGTAAATTAGGTAAACTGGCTACCCTGCTCAAGAAAAAGGGAATGTAGACACACAAGAGTAAAAGTGTTCTTTTAAATAACAAGTGCTTTATAAAACTAAATAAATCAGACTTTTTCTGTTCTGTCTAGGGAAATCCAGTTATCACAGTTGACTCTGGAAAGTGAACCTAACAGGCCAGTAACAATGGAAGAAATCGAGAAGGTCTTTGTAAAGCTGCCCTCCCCCAAAACACCGGGCCCAGATGGCGTTTCAGGTGACTTCTCTTAACTTTCAAGAAAAAGATAATTATGATAAGATTTAAATTGTTCACCAGCTTAAAGAAGGAAAAATGACAGAATTCTTTTACAAAGGGAATGGAACGTTGACATCTGAACTTTACACGAAGGTAGTACTGAAATCGGAAACTC
Organism: Bubalus bubalis; assembly: GCF_019923935.1. Classification (NCBI taxonomy): domain Eukaryota; kingdom Metazoa; phylum Chordata; class Mammalia; order Artiodactyla; family Bovidae; genus Bubalus; species Bubalus bubalis. The sequence goes on along the minus strand of NC_059159.1, from coordinate 123,827,148 downwards.
AGTATGTTATGAATAATGATGTGAAATTTTAAAATATTAGAAAACTGTAGTGGTACATTAAAGGAATATTCCACTATGGCCAAGTAGGATTGCAAGGGTGACAGATTGTCAAGCAACGCACTAACGTATACACCAAACAGATACATCAGAAAAGAGCAGCAGTACTTTATCCTTGTCGAGCCATCTGTTGTGCTGTAGATTGCTTTCCTGGGTGCTTCCTATGTATTTCTTCAATTAATTGGCTGGCCTATGAGGTAGATAGCATTCTTATTTTATAAACAAGGAAACTAAGCCATAGGGACATGCAGTAACTTGCTGAAAGTCACACAGTATATACATAGTTCAACCAGGATTTGAACCCAGGCAGTTATCTGTACCTGTTAAATGTTACACTGGCTCTGTCTCCAGGGTCCATAGGATCCTCTCAGTAGCTTCCTGGAAGCAACTGACCAGAGTTCAAGATAGATTCCTAGCGTAGTGGTGGTGGAAAAGGGTGGAGGTGATCATAAAACAGGAATAAATGTGTATTCCCTTCTCATGTTTGAAAAAACGAAGAGGCCCTTATTAGTTGATTATTAGTGGCCAAAGCAAAAACAACACCCAGTTGTGGATGTAATGGGTAATAGAAGTAAAGTCTGAGGCTGTAAAGAGAAATATTGCATAGGAACCTGGAATGTAAGGTCCATGAATCAAGGCACATTGGAAGTGGCAAGAGTGAACAGGAGATGGCAAGAGTGAACATCAACATTTTAGGAATCAGTGAACTAAAATGGACTGGAATGGGTGATCTTAACTCAGATGACCATTATATCTAGTACTGTGGAAAAAAATCCCTTAGAAGAAATGGAGTAGCATCATAGTCAACAAAAGAGTCCAAAATGCAGTACTTGGATGCAGTCTCAAAAACGACAGAATGATCTCTGTTCCTTTCCAAGGTAAACCATTCAGTATCACAGTAATCCAAGTCTGTGCCCCAACCAGTAACGCTGAAGAGGCTGAAGCTGAAAGGTTCTATGAAGACCTACAAGACCTTCTAGAACTAACACCCAAAAAAGATGTCCGTTTCTTTATAGGGGGCTGGAATCCAAAAGTAGGAAGTCAAGAGCTACCTGGAGTAACAGGCAAATTTGCCCTTGGAATACAAAATGAAGCAGGTCAAAGGCAAACAGAGTTTTGCCAAGAGAACACACTGGTCATAGTAAATACCCTCTTCCAACAACACAAGAGAAGACTCTACACATGGACATCACCAGATAGTCAATATCGAAATCGGACTGATTATATTCTTTGCAGCCAAAGATGGAGAAGCTCTATACAGTCAGCAAAAACAAGACTAGGGGCTGACTGTGGCTCAGATCATGAACTCCTTATTGCCAAATTCAGACTTAAATCGAAGAAAGTAAGGAAAACCACTAGACCATTCAGGTGTGACCTGAATCAGATCCCTTACGATTATACAGTGGAAGTGACAAATACATTCAAGGGATTGATTAGACCTGATAGAGTGCCTGAAGAACTATGAACAGAGGGTCATGACATTGTACAGGAGGCAGTGATCAAGACTGTCCCCAAGAAAAAGAAATGCAAAAGGCAAGATGGTTGTCTGAGGAGGCCTTACAAATAGCTGAGAAAAGGAGAGAAGCGAAAGGCAAAGGAGAAAAGGAAAGATATACCCATTTAAATGTAGAGTTCCAAAGAATAGCAAGGGAGATAAGAAAGCCTTCCTCAGCGATCAATGCAAAGAAATAAAAACAATAGAATGGGAAAGACTAGAGATCTCTTCAAGAAAATTAGAGATACCAAGGGAACATTTCATGCAAAGATGAATACAATAAAGGATAGAAATGGTATGGACCTAACAGAAGCAGAAAATATTAAGAAGGGGTGGCCAGAATACACAGAAGAACTATACAAAAAATATCTTCATGATCCAGATAACCACTGTGATAGAGCCAAACATCCTGGAATGTGAAGTCAAGTGGGCCTTAGGAAGCATCACTACAAACAAAGCTAGTGGAGCGGATGGAATTCTAGTTGAGTTATTTCAAATCCTAAAAGATGATGCTGTGAAAGTGCTGCACTCAATATGCCAGCAAATCTGGAAAACTCAGCAGTGGCCACAGTGGCCACAGGACTGGAAAAGGTCAATTTTCAGTCCAATCCCAAAGAAAGGCAATGCCAAAGAATGTTCTGACTACTGCACAAGTGCTCTCATCTCACACACTAGCCAAGTCATGCTCAAAATTCTCCAAGCCAGGCTTCAATGGTACGTGAACCATGAACTTCCAGATGTTCAAGCTGGATTTAGAAAAGGCAGAGGAACCAGAGATCAAATCACCAACATCCAGTGGATCATCAAAACAGAAGAGAGTTCCAGAAAAACATCTCCTTTTGCTTTATTGACTACATCAAAGCCTTTGACTGTGTGGATCACTACAAACTGTGGAAAATTCTTCCAGAAATGTGAATACCAGACCACCTGACCTGCTTCTTGAGAAATCTGTATACAGGTCAAGAAGCAACAGAACTGGATATGGAACAACAGACCTGGTCCAAGTCGGGAAAGGAGTATGTGATGGCTGTATATTGTCACCCTTCTTATTTAACTTATATGCATAGTACACCATGCGAAATGCCGGGCCAGATGAAGCATAGGCTGGAATCAAGATTGCTGTGAGAAATACCAGTAACCTCAGATAGGCAGATGACACCATCCTTACGGCAGAAAGCAAAGAAGAACTAAAGAGCCTCTTGATAAAAGTGAAAGAGGAGAGTAGAAAAGTTGGCTTAAAACTCAGCATTCAGAAAACTAAGATCATAGCATCCAGTCCCATCATTTCATGACAAATAGATGGGGAAACAATGGAAACAGTGACAGATTTTATTTTGGGGGGCTCCAAAATCACTGTAGATGGTGACTGCAGCCATGAAATTAAAAGATGCTTGCTCCTTGAAAGAAAAGCTCCTTAAAAAGCAGAGACATTACTTTACCAACAGAGGTCTGTCTAGCTGAAGCTATGGTTTTTCCAGTAGTCATTTATGGATGTGAGAGTTGGACTATAAAGGAAGCTGAGCACCAAAGAATTGATGCTTTTGAACTGTGGTGTTGGAGAAGATTCTTGAGAGTCCTTTGGACTGCAGGGAGATCCAACCAGTCCATCCTAAAGGAAATCAGTCCTGAATATTCATTGGAAGGACTGATGCTGAAGCTGAAACTCCAATACATTGGCCACCTGATGCGAAGAATCAACTGATCAGAAAAGACCCTGATGCTGGGAAAGACTGAAGGCTGGAGGAGAAGGGGACGGCAGAGGATGAGATGGTTGGATGGCATCACTGACATGAGTTTGAGTAGGCTCCGGGAGTTGGTGCTGGACAGGGAGGCCTGGCATGCTGTAGTCCATGGGGTTGCAAGGAGTAACATGACTGAGCGACTGAACAGAGTGCTAGAAAAATGGAATCCATTTTTAATGGGAAACAAATTTCCTAGTAAATGGCAGGGGGCAGGGGCTTAAATTATCATTGTAGATGTACTAATTCTTAGAATGAATGCAGAGTGAAGTGTTGGGGGTTACAGTGTAATTTGTCAGATGAAATTGCGTAATGGCTCTGGGAAGACATTCTCCAGTTCATGTTTGCAGCCCAGTCCTGAAGATGGGCAAGGAGAGATGGTAAACAGATTACTTGAGTGGGAACAAATTTTACATGGTCTTTTTTTGTATCATGATGACTTGTTTCCCCACATAAGCTTGAAACTGCTAGGACTTGGTTATAAACAGTCAGATGATAAGAACCTCATGTTCCTGAAACCACAAGCCAGCGTCATGCTTCACATACTGGAGTCCCCACAAATGTCAGAGTGTAAGGATGTTTACTATTACCATAATTCAGTTTTGTTCAGCAAGTACATGCCAATCCGATAAGAAAGATGCATACTATAAAGGAGAAGGCAAAGTTGTTTGATATTTTATGTAGTGGAAATGAGCAGATCCACCAAAAAAAACTGAGAAATAGAGGCTGTTGGCCACCTTTAACCTTAATACACAGAAACTGGTAACTGTTTCATACGCAGACAAAGAGCAGAAAATTAATTGGAAGAAAATAACTCTTTCATAATAGGTACTAAAAAGGTAAGATACCTGGTCATGAGAAATTTCAAGATCTGTGAACAAAATTTTAAATGCTGCTAAGGTTTCTAAAAAGTAAATAGGAAGAAAGCACATCCTTGTACAGTTTTTTGTTTTTAAAGGTTCAATTTAAGAGAAAGTGACAGTTATTTAAATTTATAAAGTCACTTCTATGAAATTCCAAGATTTGGGGGAGGAATATGACAAAAATAGACTCAAGTTTACCTGGAAACTTAAATGAAAGTGGTAAATGAAAACCACAGAAGTTGTAGAAGGAAGTGTGGATTACTTATAATCCATGTTTATACTTCAAGAATAGTGAAGGCCTTCTGTGGAGCACACGAAACCTAGAAGCCAGAATCAATAGATGTCAGGTCAATATTAGGAACTTCAGTATCACAAAAATGATACAAAGTGGAGAAAGTATTTGCCACAACTTGGTTAATGTAACTAGGATTGATTTTCTTCAGATACGAAGAAATCTTACAAATTAACAAAAAAAATGCCTTCAGAAAAATTGATAATGTGAAATTTTATAGTAAAAGAAATTCAGATGGTCAATAAAGCATGACCTTCAGATGAAAAATGCTCAATTTTGATTAAAAAATTTCAGTGACAAGCTTTTTTTCACCCATCAGATGGGCAGAAATTACTGTTTCATATGTGGTATTGGAAATGGTAGGGAAACTAGGAACTTGCATACTCTTAATGGAAATGTAAATCACAGTAAGGTTTCTGGGGGCAATTTGGCATATCTTTCAAATTAAAATATACTGCTGCTGCTGCTGCTAAGTCGCTTCAGTCATATCCAACTCTCTGCGACCCCATAGACAGCAGCCCACCAGGCTCCCTGTCCCTGGGATTCTCCAGGCAAGAACACTGGAGTGGGCTGCCATTTCCTTCTCCAGTGCAGGAAAGTGAAAAGTGCTGCAGTCCATTCTAAAGACTTTACCCTACAGATAAACTTGTGAGAGTTCACCAGATGTAGTTACAAAGTTGCCCCTTGCAGCATTATTTAAAAGGAAAAAAATCATAAACAGTGACCATAAATAGGAGATAGAATAAATTACATATATCCATTTGATAAACTGCTATATGACCATTCAAAACACTGGGGTATCTGCTGCTGTTAGCAGATTTTTAAATGATGGAGAGGTTGGTGGGGATGAGATGCAGTGTGTGATTAGAGTCAGGCTGACTAGTAAAGAGGGTTTGTCAGTGGTCAGGCAGGAGATGAAGAGGACCTGGGCTAGGGCAGTGAGCCTGGAGGAGAGGACATATGTGTATTTCATTAATTACACTTTTATTTTTCTCTTAAGAAATATCTTTTTTAAATGTGTTTTTTTAGTTTATTTTATTGAAGCATGGTTGATTTAAGTGTTATTTTCTACAGCAGAGTAATTCCATTATCTAGCTCTATATATGTATATATACACTCTCTTTCATATTTATTACCATTGTGGCTTATCACAGGATATTGAACATAATTTCCTATGTATATGGTAGGACCTTGTTTATCCATTCTCTCTATAATAGCTTGCATCTGCTAATCCTAAACTGCTGCTCCATCCCTCTCCCAGCCCCCTCAGCAACCACAGTTTTTACCGTCCCTTTATTCCCCATCGTGATAGTACTAAGCAACATTTAGAGATAAGTCCCAGTCCTCCAGCCTCTGCCAGCGGTGACGTTTGTTCAGGTGAACACAGTGTTTGGTGTCCAGGGGTAGTGTGACTGCTCTGGTGATGGGGGCGAACAGTGAAAAGTTAGGACCCTGGCGCTGTCTCCTTTTACAGGTGTGACCAGCTGGCAGCAGGGAGAAGAGCGGACTCCTTTTATTACCTTCTTAAGGCAGGCTTTCCTTGGAGAAGGAAATGGCAGCCTACGCCAGTATTCTTGCCTGGAGAATTCCATGGACAGAGGAGCCTGGCAGGCTACAGTCCATTGGGCCTGCAGTGGTTTCCAGGCATAATTTTTCTCAACTGAGGGCATGTTTATCTTTTCTAATAGAAATGTGATAGCAAGCCAGCTCCAACTGCAAACAGCCATTGGGCTAGAGCATATAGATGTCATATTTTCTTCTTAATGTAGTCTGTCTTCTGGGAGACGGGCACACAGATCTTGGTATAACATGCCTAAGGAAAATAGTCTATTTCTATTGGCTTCACATGAGAAAGGGAAAAAACAAACCATAATAGCATCAGAGGGTCTTGGTATCATCATGAGGGTCTCTGGTAACGCAGGGCCTAGCCAGCTTTTGTGTTACTGACTGCCACTCATCCATCTCCCTCCACAGTAAGCTCCAGCCAGACATACTCCTAAGGAATGTGATCCTGCTGCTCCTTTGATAACAGGGCCTCCATTTTAGCCTGTGCTGCCTTTGGCCAAAATGTGCTTCACCCTTACGTACAACCAGAGTCCTATTCACCTTCCAGAGCCCTGCCCAGAAGTCATAGCCCACCCTGTCTTTCCCTCCAGACAGCTAATTAATGGCCCCTTCCTCTGTGGGGCCATATACTTTGTACATGTCCCTGTGGTTGCATTTATCACACTGTGATCCAGTTATTTGCATGTTGTATCTCCCCTGAGGCCAAGGTAATTTTTATCCCTAACCTCTGAACATTACAGGAGTTGAATAAATTGATTGAATTAAAATAAAATCTCTTAATAGACTGAGGAGACCAGTGTAAAAGCAGGCAAAGAAGGAATTCCTAACAGAAGTAAATGAAAATAACATCTTGATGATGTTATCATGCAAGTCTGAATGAAGCAAACAGAAGAACACAGTTCAGAACTCGCTGTGTCTGTGTCCCCAGCATACTACTGGGACCTGCCTGCTGTACTCTGCAGCTGACTTCTGCCCAGAGCACGGGTGGGCAGCCATGGCTGGTTGCACGTGTGGAAGCAGCCTCAAGGAGGCACAGCAATTTGCCTTTGGTCACTTGGGAACTTATCACGTCCCCCTGTCACTGTTGGCCTTTTGTCCTCCTGGTTAGACCTTTAGATTTATCACTGTCTCCAGCTAATTCAACTTGAAAAATATAGAAAGGGAAAATATAGCATTATCATTAAATCAGAAAATATAAAACTAATTTTGGCTTTTCTATTTCTTATCTAAATAATAAAAACGTGATTGTGCCATGTCAATAAAAGTATTCTCCCTTATTTTTTATTTTTTCTGTGATACTTTATTGATCAAAAGAAGGACTCGCTGCTGTCCAACACTTAACACCATTAAAAATTCAAATTAATCTACTGAGCCTTAAATGTAAATACTCCTTCATTTTTAGTACCTGTGTGACATCCTGTCGGTTGGCCACGTCTTCATCTGTGCAGTGCGTGCCTTTCTGTTCCACATTTTGACTCTGTATTTCTGTTAAGAGCACTGTCGTATTCGTCCTGTAGTTGAGTCTTTGTGTACCTCTTCTATTAATAACTGTTTGCCTAGGCTGTATTTCTAGAAGGAAAATTAGAGTCGTGTAGGTGTGTTCTGTATTTTCTGTCCCATGTCTGTGGCTTCTGCACGTGTGAACTGAACATACGCTTTCTGATTGTGCCCCTCACTCTGCACTCTGCTCCACCTTCACATGATGACATTTCTCTTTAACACCTTTTGTCCTGAATGGTTAGCAGTTTACAGCAGCATGTGTGTGGTATGGGGACGAAAGAACAATAAATTTGTTTGGGAAGGGGGGTGGTTTTATTTTGGTCATATGTCAAAGACCTAGATGGTTTATGTAGCCTATTTTATTCTTGTAATTACTTATAATTGAAACCCTTATATGTATTCTTTTCTAGGTATGTGGTTAAAAAAAGAAAAAATGTATCCTAAGATTTACCATCTTAACCAATTTTAAGTATAAATTCAGTAACATTAAGTGTATTTACATTGCTATAAAACAGACCTCCAGAAGTTTTCATCTTGCAGAACTGTACACATTAGTGAACAGTATAACTCTGTTCCCACCTCCCCCAGCCTCTGGTAACCACCATTCATTCCACTTTTCGTCTTTATGAATTTGACTACTTTAGGTACTTGTGTAAGTGGAATTACGTGGTTATTTGTCCTTTTATAACTTGTTTATTTCCCCTTATCCTCACAGTTGATTCATGTTGTAGCATGCAACAGGATTTCCTTCCTTTTTAAGGCCACATAATATTCTTTTGTGCGTATATACCACGTTTTGTTTATGCATCCAGACACTGGGGTTGCTTTCACCTCTTGGCTCTGTGAAAAGTTCTGTGAACTTGAATGTGCAGAAATCTCTTGGAAACCCTGCGATGAATTCTTTTGGATGTGTACCCAGAAGTGGGATTGGTGATGGTATCATATGGTAGTTCTGTTTTTAATTTTTTGAAGAACTGCCATACTGTTTTCCATAGTGGTTGCACCATTTTGCATCCCCACTAAACAGTTGTTCTTTTCTTTCTTTTTTACTAGCAGCTGTCCTAATGAGTATGAGGTCTTCATTTGCATTTCTCTGACAATAAGTGATATTGAGCATCTTTTTGTATGTCTGTTGGTCATTTTGTATATCTTTGGAGAAATGTCTGTTCAAGTCCTTTGCTTGTTTTTAATTAGGTTGTAGATGACTGGCAAGGAGTAATCTGGCTCTTTTTAGAAAGCGTATGTATTCCAGGGGTAGGACGTTGCCTTCATTCTATTCAGTGGGCTAAGCCTATGTATTTAGGCTTCAGATCTTTTTCAGCATGGTCTGGTACAGCCAGTCTGTCCCAGGACAGCCTACCAAAGTCACTGCCATCTGTGGTGTGACAACAGGAACATGAACTCTGGAGGCAGACTTCATTTCAAGATGCCAGCTCCACCAGTTACTAACTGTATCTTGGATGAAGGGGATATTGGTTTTTCATTTGTAAAACTGGGAATGTAATGTTTATGGAGTTGTTTTTGAGAATTAAATATGTGAAGAGTGTATAGTATATACCTGCAGGCTCTCTTTGATCCTGTTCTCCCAGCCTCCACTTCACAAAGTATATACTTGCTGTCCCTTACCTGTGTTCCCACAGTAGATATTTATCATAGAAGGTATTACACTGAAGTGATTGTCTACCTTGGCAGTCCTCTGTTAGATTGCAAGTTCCTTGTCTTTGAATCTGTGGCACTTAGCAGAGGACCTAGTTTACAGTAGATACTAAGTAAGTGTTAGCAAACAGAATGATCGAATGTGTGTCTTGTTATATTATTACTTACAAGAGCCCTTTGAATCTGTTTCAGAAGGATAATCGCATGTACCATTATGTAGTTTAGGCATTACATATGATCTAGTCCAGTGGTTCTCAAATTTTTTGGTCCCTTTACAAACTTAAAAAAATTTTGTGGACCCCCCCCCCCCCAAAGAGCCTTTATTTGTATGGACTAATATTCATGGTCTTAGAAATAAAAACAAAATTTTTAAATATTTATTAATTCACTTCAGAATAACAGCAATAAACCCATTACATGTTAACATAAGCAACATGTTTTCATGAAAAATAATTATTTTCCCTCCCCAAAAATTAATGAGAAATACGTTTTACAGTTTTGTAAGTCTCTTTAATGTCTGGCTTAAAAGGTCAGTGGCATCTCATATCTACCTCTGCATTTGATCTGTTGTGGTAAATTGATTTGGTTGAAGTATATGCAGAAAATCCAGCCTTACGCAGATATGTAGCTGGAAAAAGGAGGACCCCGTGGACTGCTGAAAGGGCCTCAGGCCGCACCCCGCCCCCCGCCCAAATGTGTAATAGAGTCAAAAAATTGGAGGAAGGATTAGGGGAATTTTTCATATGTTTAGTACTGTATATAAAGGTTTACCTATTATCATTTTGTTGTTTGTAGGTTAGAAAAGTCCTTTGTGACGGAGAAAGATCTTAAGCAACATGATGGATTCAGAAGCTCATGAAAAGAGGCCCCCAATCCTAACATCTTCAAAGCAAGATATAGCACCTCATATTGCAACTGTTAGTGAAATGAAGCATTACCTGTGTGGCTGCTGTGCAGCATTCAACAACATAGCAATCACATTTCCCATTCAGAAGGTTCTCTTTCGGCAACAGCTGTATGGAATCAAAACCCGGGATGCGATACTTCAGTTGAGGAGGGACGGATTTCGAAACTTGTATCGCGGAATCCTCCCCCCATTAATGCAGAAGACAACCACACTGGCACTTATGTTTGGTCTGTATGAGGATTTATCTTGCCTTCTCCGTAAGCATGTCAGTACCCCAGAGTTTGCAACCCGCAGCATGGCCGCAGTCCTTGCAGGGACAACAGAAGCAATTTTCACTCCACTGGAAAGAGTCCAAACATTGCTTCAGGACCACAGGCATCATGACAAATTTACAAACACTTACCAGGCTTTCAAGGCACTGAAATGCCATGGAATTCGAGAGTATTATCGAGGCTTGGTGCCCGTTCTCTTCCGTAACGGATTCAGCAATGTCCTTTTTTTTGGCCTTCGAGGTCCTATAAAGGAGCACCTGCCTACAGCAACGACTCACAGTGCTCATTTGGTCAATGATTTTATCTGTGGAGGCCTGTTGGGTGCCATGTTGGGAATCTTGTTTTTTCCAGTTAATGTTGTAAAAACTCGCATGCAGTCTCAAATCGGTGGGGAATTTCAGTCTTTCCCCAAGGTTTTCCAAAAAATCTGGCTAGAACGGGACAGGAAACTGACAAACCTTTTCCGAGGTGCCCATCTGAATTACCATCGGTCCCTCATCTCTTGGGGCATAATTAATGCGACTTATGAGTTCTTGTTAAAGATTATATGAAAGAAATTGGTTCAATGCCATTTGTCGACTGAATAGACCTAAGATGGATGCAATTCGGCCTTGTTTCTAATGGGCCAAATACAAATTGGTGTCCATATCCAGGGCCCAGTGAACTCTGGGCAAAGCTATTTTCCTTAAGCCCCAACAAATTCAGAATAAATGGTTTCAGTAGGAAAATTTAAAGGTTTTTTTTTGAGCGGGGTGGGATTTTTTAAATCATTATCTGAGACCTTTAGGCTAGTTGCCTTATTACTAGCTGTCTCTCATAGCTTTTGACAAGGAAACAGCCAGCCAAGGTATGATTTTCTTTTCCAGAAGTCTTCTGTACTGAAACATAAGTGGCCATGACCAGCCAGAGAAAAGGCTCTTAGGGTCCCATGAATTCTCAAACTTACTTCTGTTACTCCATTTCTTGCTTCTCTGCTCTTAGGAGGAGTTGCAAAGGGTAGTTTTTGTGACCTTAAGCATGTACATGGTAGAACAATGGAGCAGAACAGAGAAGAAAAATAGTTTATTATGTGTAGGCTTTTCATGATAAATTGCTTGTATTCATTTTGAAACTAAGCACCTCTTGTGATGGTCATTATGTGAGTTATTTGTCTAGACATGGTAGACTCAAGCATCTAAGGTTTGCTTTCTAGGGTTGAAAGTTTTCTCTGTAGTTCTGAACGTGACTTTAAACCTTTCCAAAATATTTTTATATTTCACTTATTTCATTGCCAAAAGATCTGGAGACTTAAATTTTGTTAATTTTGTTTCATCCCATTAAGTTTCATATTGCAGGTATCCCCCACTTTTCCAGAGTTTCCTTTATGCCACTTTGCTTTTACATAAGACCTACATTAGTACCTATTTTCACTAACTAAAAGTTGATTTTTGCTTTTACAAAAAGTAATTGCTTCTTCACTTTATGCCATTTTGACTTACGAAAGGTTCCATGGGAATGCAGGGGAAACCTATAATTGTATTTCAGATCTAGCTCTGTTAAGCTCAACTTCTTTGAATTGTTTTTGACAACTTAGTGAAGAACTTTGAAGTTTTTTTTTCATTTTTTCCTTTGAGTATTAGTTTGTCATTTTCAAGTATCCTATTCTCTTGAAACTCTCTTTAAAAAACAACAAAAGTGCTTCCATTGTATTTTGGAAGTCTATTAATCGGACCTCAGATTTTTTTTTTTTTTTTTTTCTGGTTTCGAAGTGTTCCAGAGGAGGAGGAGAAAAAACTCAGGATAACTTTCACCCACAGTATTAAGCTGTCTTTTTTATTTTACTCTTGGAAATAGAAACTTCTTTTAGGATCTTTACATTTTGGGAACTCAGTTTTACCATTTTATCATTTAAATAGTAAGACAGTTTAAGAGGATAAGGCTTAAATAAAGATATTTGAAATATTTTAAATTCAAGAAGTTGGTGATAGCTGGGTAGCATAGTTATCCCTTACCTAACAGACAAAAATTTGCTTGTCAGAGGAATCAGATTTTAAAATATTTTCTTCCAGATAAAAAAGCAAAGTGATTCTTTCAGTTGGTATTGAATAACTAGTAAAACATACCAGATATCCCAGAAAAATGGTTAATCAGTTTTTTAAAAATCCACATCTGTAAGTATTATGTAGTTAAGATTGCTTTCTAGCATTTGACATGGGCAGAGCACCTAGCTATTATCACCAGTTTTTCATCTTTCTGGATAATTGCATGTGAATATGTGCACATACTGACCAAAATAAATCCAGGGCCTCAAATGATAGTTTATTCAGTTTCTGGACAGATAGTCCAACAAAGATGTTTACCTCTCAGTGCAGGATGGCTGGTCAGGTGACAGGACCATCATCCTTCCGCTGTGAAGGATGGGGGGCGGTGTCAAGTGTTTGCCAGGTGGTAATGAAGCTCGCCAGCTTTACAGAGGCTCTTTGGGAATGTTGTGCTGGAAATGGCAGTTTATTCGAGAAACGAGGTGCAGGTGCAAGGATTTGAAAAAATAAGAATTTAACGCCAAATAAATGAGAGTAGCATCTTTTGGCCTATGGAACAGAGTCAGGATTTAAAACAGATTGAATTTCAGGGATGGGTGGCAAAGGCACTGTGGTGCCTGAACCTCTCGTTCTCTTGTGTGTCCCACGCTCGGGGGCATATCTGGGTGCTCAGCATGTGGTGGGCGAGTCAGCCTGGGGTCACGTCCTGGCCCTGACTCTCCTGGCGTTCAGTTCTACAGGGCTTCCTTTTGCCTATACACTCCATGTAGGTGATAGAAATCTAAATTCTAAAGCACTTTTGTGAAATAGAAGTGAAGTGAGAATTGGAAGGCTGCTTTGGTTTCTGCTATCTCAAATATGTGGCATTTAAAAACAATAAATATTTTTTAATGAATTTAACTCACTTTATTGATTTGTCACTTTTTACAGCTTTTGAAGACCAAACTGCAAATACATTACCAGGGATGGTTTTGTGTTGTCCTGTAGTTTCTTAAATTTGACAGAAAACTCAACAGAACTTGTGGTAGCCAACAGCTTTGTCTGAAATTTAAAAGAAGTCAAAATGTGTTATTAGTAAGTAAGAGATTCTAACTATTGTTTTTACCTTCAGTGTGAACTAGTATGGTAATAATTTTGAAAAGGCAAATAATGATCGAATGACTTTATCTGAAAAGCTTTAAAAGTGGCCTTTCTGTTACATATGTGGTGCAGACGGCTCAGAGCACAGGGCAGTTCGGGTCTTGCCTCCTATACTTCATTCTGATGCCACCAAAAATATGTTATAGAGTCTATACTAAACACCCTTAGAGTGGTATGAGCCCTCAGGACTGCACTACAGAGTAAACACAACCTCTATATGGTGGCAAGTGTGTCTTCGTTTCTTTTATGGTCGGAGATAGTTGGTGCTTTTGTTTAAGTAATAGTTAATATTACATATAATCACCTGCTATATATTGTGAACTGTGCAATGAAACAGAACTGTGTGTATATAATCAGCTTTGGAGACCTGAAATTCCCTAGCTTGATAACATGGTGAGACTCAGTTATCAGGCAATACAGACCTTAAGATGACGACGACGGTGGTCCTGGAGGCCTTTACGGTAAGCCAGTCATACTGACCAAGACTATTCAGTGTAGGTGAAGTACTGTCGTGTGAGGGGTATGCAGTCAAAATGAAGGTGCAGTGGCGATCACATTTAAAGACAGGGTAAGCACTCGGACTTGATTCTTTGAAAATAATCTGTTTTCTCATGTGCTTATAAATGAGTATCAAAGACTTGAATAGGCATTCTCCTTAAATTTGAGGATTTTTAGTTTTTAATGCTGCCTTTTTGCCTAATACTGAATATATGCTTGCCTGAATGGCTCCCAAATTGTGGGGGAGTCTCTATATGTTTGCTTTTTTAAAGTTTCATTATTAAAAGTGGTTAAGCACACAAAGCTGGTTTTGTTTGATATTTTCAGTTTTGTGACTATATCAGTTTAAATGAAATCTGTTAAATGTTTCAGAGTTAATGTGCTTCTTTTGGTATTTCTGTTTGGAATAAAGTTTTTTTGTTTTTTTTTTTAAGTCCTTTCTATTTGGTCTTCTCTTGTGGTTGGGTTACGGTTACTAGCACTTTGCTTTCTGTAGTAGGTTAGTCTCTTAGTCTTTTTCTTGGTAGACCATTTAGCATGCTACCGTGACTCCGCCTCATACCTTTGTAGGTAAAACAGTTCTTCACTGATCCATTTTGTTTGGTCAAGAAAAGTTACAAATAAGTTTCTTTTCGAAATAGGTTGACTGCAAAGCATTTTTTTTTTTTTTTTAAGGAATTTTCCAAATTAACTTTTCCCTTACTGAGTATAAACTGTCTTGGTAAATTCAGCTTATTAATACTTTGTATTATAATAATGTATCTTCAGGTCATGCTTATTCCCAAGCTAAATGGTCTGGATATGGGTGCTTTCTGAGCTTGTTATATCTGCTTTTCATTTTGCTTGTTTCTGTTAGGAGACTGTGAAATCATATGAGCTACACTGTTGGTTTACACATTAAATTGTAAGGCGCTCCCTGACCCTTACAAAGGGATAGTTGAGCTTCCCTGATGAGGGACCACCAGATGAGGAAGCAGTTGCCATACATTAATAATTACTCTAAAACATTCCAGTTTTAGAATTTTTAAAGACATTTATCATAAAAGTGAATATCCTGAACTCTAGAATTGATGAAAGGGGTGTTCAGCACGTCTTCTGATAAAATGTCATTGTAAACTGCCTGCAGAGTGAAGGGAGTAGAGAGCATTTCTCACAGTGTGATGCGGGGTGGGGGGCCTGGGGAGGTCTGCAGCTGCAGCACCTCCCAGTCTCCAAAGGCTGATCCCAGCTTCCTTCCTTCCGAATCTAGTTTCCAGTAGGGAGCTTTTTCTGCGGATGACTGTATCTGATTCTGAAGTAGAAATGGATAAAATAGGATTTATCAGGGTTCTCCTCTCCCTTCAGTCCATTCTTCATTATTTCTGTATTTTTTTTAGATCAAGTGATCCAGGCCCTGTCTCCCTTGTTGTCATCTGCAGCTAAAGCTGCCCTGCCCAGCCAATGGGGACTTCTGTATTCTCTGGTCTCCCAGCCTTGCCCATGCGGAGTCCCGCTGTACTGGTTCACTCAGTAAGTCCTGCTTGATTGCCTCCAGATCTCAGCTCAGATGTCACTTTCTCAGGGTTGTCAGCTTACACTTAAGGACCAATTCGGATTCCCCTCTTACATACTCTTGTGGTACCATATTCCTGTGCTGTTTTCATAGCACTTACCTATTTTATTTATATTGTCATTATTTGATGCCTTAGCCTGGTGGCTCAGACGGTAAAGCATCTGCCTGCACTGCTGGAGAACCCGGGTTCGATCCCTGGGTCGGGAAGATCCCCTGGAAAAGGAAATGGCAACCTACTCCTACAGTACACTTGCCTGGAAAATCCTGTGGACAGAGGAGCCTGGTAGGCTACCGTTCATGGGGTCGCAAAGAGTTGGACATAACTGAGCGACTTTACTTACTTAGCTTTTCAAATGTCAGCTCCACAAGGCAGAGACTGATCTAATCAGTTTCCACAGTTGCAAGCACCTGGCACAGTGCTTTACACCTGGTAGATATCTGATAAATACTTCTTTTAAGAATCAAGAGAGTGAAGGGACATATGAATATTCAGCATCACAGCAATCTGGAATATCCTGTCTGACTTTCATTCCTTGATGGGTCATAGAAGTTTTTGGAAACATTTTAACACTACTCGGGCTGCTATAATGAAATAACATAGACTGAATGGCTTAAGGGGTTTCCCTGGTGGCTCAGTGGTAAAGAATCCTCTTGCCAATGCAGATGTGCCTTTGATCCTGGGTTGGGAAGATCCCCTGGAGAATGAAATCGCAATCTATTCCAGTATTTTTGCCTGGAGAATCCCATGGACAGAGGAGCCTGGCGGGCTACAAGTTCATGTGGTCTCAAAAGAGGTGGACACGACTGGGCAACTAAACAACAACAAATAGCTTAAACAACAGACATTTCTCAGTTCCAGACACTGAAAAGTTCAAAATCAAGGTGCTGGCAGATTTGGTTCCCCATGAGAGGCCTCTTAGTGTACAGACTTCTGTGTCATCACATGGCAGAGAGAGAACCTCTTGACCTCATGTAAATGTAATCCTCCCCGCAGGCTGCCCTCCAAATACCATCACATCGGGGGGGTCAAGAGTGCCACATACAAGGTGGGGCACACAAACCTTCAGGCTATAACATACATGTGCTAAATGAGACTTTTTTCCTCTCCTCCTTTACCTTTAATGCTTGGTTATCTTTTTTTTTTTTAATATATGAATATAGTCGATTTACAGCATTGTGTTAGTTTCAGGTGTATAGGAAAATGATTCAGTTATACATTCTATCCTTTATCCAGCCAATGAGACAAGTCTGCTTGAGTCAGGATTCCAATGTGCAGGCACTTCATTTTTCTGTTCTTGCAGCTGTTCGTGAATTGTGGAACTCAGCTGAGTCAAGCTGACTGAGAAGGGCAAGAAGAAAGTATTCCTTAAAATTAGTTTGTCATTGATAGCTGCTTTGTTACTATAGAAGTGCCATGACTTGTTTTAAGCAGACCACCTCAGTAGGTGCTCTTCCTTTTACCATCAACGTTCAGTTTAAGTTCTTTTCAGTCATTAGTCAGCAGTGACTTGCTCCTGACAGAGTACACCAAAAAAGGGGAATGCGGTTAGTTAGACTGAGATGCTAGCTAACTTTGTTTCAAATGATAGGAAAAAGACTAATTTCTTTAAAGGGTCATCGTATCTGTAGCAATAGGTGGCTCCTGGTGTATAGCTTTCTCCTTTCTCTTTGGATAAAAGAAGTTTCCAAACTTTGCTTATCCCTGTCATACTTTGCTGGAAGAAGAGTGATTAATCAAATTTCAATACCATCACATTTTCTTGGGCTCCCCTCATATTTCCCCACTAGAACATAGGGCAAAGTTGGTATATAAGGGATCCAAGTACCTTTCATTTGTAATTTGTGTGTAAAATTTGAAGGTAATGAGTGAAAATGAGTTAGGGAAGTGAGGGCCTAAACTTGGAGATATATTGGGTGTGATAAGCCTTGAGAAAGCTAAGGCAAAGTCCAGGAAGATTTAAAGCTTTGCTGTTGCTGTTTGGAGCCCTTCAAAACTTCTGCCACTTGTGGTCCAGGACCAGAAAAGCATGGAGTTTTTACATTTGGAAGCAATGCTGAATACAGCATCTGAGTTTATATCAAACTAGAGAAAACAGTAACCCCAATTTCAGTTTGTAACTTTTATAGTTTCTTTGGCAGAACGCCTTACATCTCAGTACTGTAAAACTGCCCTTTTAAGGACAAATCATTTTGAGTTACAAGATTCTAGAATTGCAGATAATACAGAGTATTGGCTGCCTGAGATAAGTTCCTAGGTACAACGTTAAATTTCCCTTGATTCCCTTCTGGTTCCCAGACTGTATTAGGTCTCCTTCTGTGGCACGTGATGACTGTCTCAACTCCAGGACTCTGACCAGGATGTATCCCCTCAAGACAGTGTGAACTCCTTGAGGGCAGAGATTGTCTGTCTGATCTCTGTATCTACAGAGTAGAGGTTCTCATAATACCTGCTCAGTGAATGCATCAGAATCTGATCCCAGATGTTGTCTTTATCACTATTCTCCCTGTTTCAGAGACACTTTGAATTTCTTAGGAATTTGTTTTCTAAAAATTATCATGGGGAATACATAATGTCTGAGTCCATTTATGTGAAGTTCTAGAACAGGGAAATCTGGTAGGGAAAAAAAGTGGTTGTCTCTGGGAAGGGACATGAGGGAACTTTCTGGGGTGATGGTAAATAAGAATATTTTGAATAGGGGTGTGGGTTATATAGGTGTATGCATTTGCCTAAACTTATTTAGCACAAGTACCATTAATACTTGTGCACTTCATTGTATGGAAATTTTACAACAAAAGAAGAATACCGAACTTTAGTTAATAATATGTATTGCTGAGGAGTTTTAGAAGGATGGGTGTAAATAACTGCAATTCATTCATGAAAATACATCAAAAATGAAGATGGATTGATAGGTGGATAGACTATTGGATAATTGATATATAGTAAAGTGTTGACAGTTGAGTCTTGCTAAACATATATTCCCTGTAAAATTCTTCCAACCTTCCTGTATGTTTTGAATATCTCATAATAAAATGTTAAGAAAAATCATTAGGGTGTTGTCACAGTATTTGATGTCAGCACATATTGAGAGACTCGATTCAGTTCTTTTAGTATACTACTAATTCTTAGATTGCCATGAAGTCAGGACACACAGAAACACCTGCTGGAGGGGAACACAAACCTATGGCATATTACTAACTTAA
The DNA here is from genome assembly GCF_019923935.1 of Bubalus bubalis. Lineage (NCBI taxonomy): Eukaryota > Metazoa > Chordata > Mammalia > Artiodactyla > Bovidae > Bubalus > Bubalus bubalis. The sequence continues at coordinate 123,808,389 of NC_059159.1, read as the reverse complement.
CCGTCCCACTAGTCCTACTAATGATGTGGTGGCCACCAGCTCCCTCTCCTCAAGCCCAGAAGACATGCCAGATTGGGAGAGGACTAGTAATAAGCTGACGCTAATAAGCTGATGTTTTCCTTAAGACTACCCCAAAAGTGAGTGGTTTACTCACACCCGAAGTGACCAAGGTAGGTGGGCATCATGATTTTCCTGCCAGTACTCTGCAACTTTTAATAAAGGCCAGGAAGTTGTTCTTTTATACAAATGTTTATTGTATACACACACAAAATCTCTAAGGTAATAGCTCCCTAAGAATAATGTGTTCAGAACAGATCAGACACTTTGTATTTAAGAAAGTATTCTTTTTAGAACAAAATTTGGATTCATCTTACCCAAAAACGAATCTTTTATAGGGATGGGCTTTTGCAAGTTAATGTAAACAGAGCAGGCTCATGTACCCATAATTTAAATAGCTTTCAAAAGAGACAGCCATCCATCCCCCACCTGCCAAAAAGGGTTTAAAAGCTGTTCTGAGTGGTCTGTACTCTGGTTAGAGCTGCTATCCCTGTTCTCAACTGTTATCCTGTCCGCAGCTGCTGTAAGCTGTTGGGAGCTCCCTGTGTTTCTGTAGTGCCTCCTCTCATGTAGTTAGAAGATAAGCCACACAGCACCAGGTCTGTTCCTGAGAAGATAAGATGATCTTAGCATAATTAACTGCTCAGTAACGTAAATGCCATTTGAGAATAGGGAAGTCTTAGCTCTAGCTCTTGCTGAGAGGACGCTGTAGCTGACGGGAAGCATGGTTATCCCTCTCTCAACCTCCAAAGTTAAGATAGTCTCCAAACTGGCGTTCTTTATCTTCACAGAGATTCATGGAACTGTCATCCATGAAAAAACTAAACCTGAACTACATTTTCTATATCCCTGGTTCTCAAACTGTGGTCCCTAGATCTTCAGCATCAATGGGGAACTGGCTAGAAATACAAAATAGGGGCTCCCACCCCAGAACTGTGAAGTCAACATCCCTGGGTGTCAGCCTAGCAATCTTTTAACAAGCCCTCCTGGTGATACTAATGCCTGCACCACTTTTCATGTTCTCTGCCAGAAGGGAAGGGCCTAGAAGGAAATTTCTTAACCATTAAGTTTTTGGAAATTTGTTATATCAGTAATAGGAAATGAATATAAATAGTTCTTTAGTATTAATGAATGCCAAATCTCTTCTATTTAAATAAACTATAAGTAATCTATGTCAGTCATATTTCAGGAATAATTGAAATAGTGATCATTAATGCTATGGTTAAATTATCTAAAGAATGATTAATTTCTCCAAATAATCTGAACTGAAAGAGATTCACTCTATTTTCCTTTTCAGTGACTTACCAAAAGTTAGCATCCCATGTAGGATTGTCATTTTTCTAGTAAATTTAAAATAGCATGGCAAAATGAACTGTCACTCACACTATTAAATAATACAAGATGTCATTCTAGGGAGCAGTGTGAAAAATAAACATGTTCTAAATTTGTATGAGAACTAATCACTGTATACAGCTTGACAAAAAATTATCAACTATGCTTCCTATTTGGAATGAATAATTTTCACTGAATAAATCATTTATGAAATGACATACATTCATATTGGAGAAGGCAATGGCACCCCACTCCAGTACTCTTGCTTGGAAAATCCCATGGACGGAGGAGCCTGTTAGGCTGCAATCCATGGGGTCGCTAAGAGTCAGACACGACTGAGCGACTTCACTTTCACTTTTCACTTTCCTGCACTGGAGAAGGAAATGGCAACCCACTCCAGTGTTCTTGCCTGGAGAATCCCAGGGATGGGGGAGCCTCGTGGGCTGCCGTCTATGGGGTCGCACAGAGTCGGACATGACTGAAGTGACTTAGCATAGCATATACACATTCATATTGAATAAACTTGTAAATGGCCAGAACTTTAGTGAACAGATGTGAATGGTTCAGATCTTAATAAATGTGTTTTCAGTGTAAAATGCCAGTTCTGTGTTTTACAATAGCCTTCACAAAGTGCAGTGTGCACATAGCAGTGGAAAGACAAGGTGAACATAAAAGTGCAGGAGGTAATGTAGAACTTTGATTTTTTTGAAGCTGAAACTCCAGTACTTTGGCCACCTCATGCGAAGAGTTGACTCATTGGAAAAGATCCTAATGCTGGGAAGGATTGGGGGCAGGAGGAGAAGGGGATGACAGAGGATGAGATGGCTGGATGGCATCACCGACTCGATGGACATGGGTTTGGGTGGACTCCGGGAGTTGGTGATGGACAGGGAGGCCTGGCGTGCTGCGGTTCATGGGGTCGCAAAGAGTTGGACACGACTGAGCGACTGAACTTAACTGATCCTTCTAAAGTTTGCTTTATACATGTTTTATGATGTATATAATAGATGAGTATAATATGTGTATAATTTATAAATAACCAAAATTTAAAGTGTTTTCTCTCAACTTTTTCTGTTAGGAGTTACATGATCAAAAAAGTTTAGAATACCACTAACAAGAAACACCACTGCCTCTGTCATAGCCTTATGGTTGATTCTGGTCTAAAAACAAACAAAATGTAAACAAACGTTTTCAAACTAATACTAAATCCAAGTTTGCTATCTTTTAAATAGGTTAAAAGACACCCAAAAGGTGTGTCAGATGTTTCAAAGTAGCATTTATTTTTTTAAAGCACATTATGAGGTAGACTTAAACTATTCAATGCATATATTAATAAAACATTAAAAACCTTAAAATTGTATGTAGGTATGTAGATAAGTTCACCTGTAATTCTACCATCCATTTGAAAACTCAGAAAAGGTAAAAACCTATAAATAACGTGGGAAGAAGGAAGTTTTGTTTCAATTTTAGATTTGAGAAGTTACTAATTATTTTATGGCTAGTTTTCAATGAATGTGAATATCTTTACTAGAAGGTAGATAAAAGGTACTCTAATGCTTATTGTTTTCACTAGGTCAAAATGATACTATCCAAGCAGGACCAGCTACATAATTTGTGAGCCCAGTGCAAAATAAAAATGCAGGCCCCGTGTTCAAAAAATTAAGAATGTCAAGATTGCTTCAGCAGAGCAATAAACTAAGCTTGAGGCTTTTCTTAGTAAAGGGCCCTTGTGACTGCATAGGTCACATACCCATGAAGCCAGTCCTGGGTCTAAGTCTGTGTCACCTGCAGTTATGGAATACGAAAACCTTAGTTATCTTTGTCCCTTGAGCTCTAGTACTAGACTAGGCATCTAGTAGGGAGTCACATATTTGTTGAATGAAAAACTGAATCTCGCGGTTTTCGAGAACAATGAGAAATGCTTGGTTTTTCTGTCCTACTGTCAGGAAAAAACCTTACTCCAATGAATAGTCTGTTCATTATAATAAATGATGGACTTCTGTAGTACTGAATAATTTACACATCAAAATTCTGGCCTCACGGGAACTTGAGACCACATACAGTGAATTTGATTCATCCAACATTCAATTTATTTGATTGATCCTGCTGGGCACTGGGAATAAAAGTCCCTGCCCTCAAGGAGCTTACAGTTTGGTGTAAGAATCTAGTGAGAAAACTTTCTGGTGTTTGGCATATTATCTGGGACAATCTAAACTTCCTGAAAGTGTTAAATCTAAGATTTTCAGAAAGCACAGTCAAGAAATAGAAGATGCAGTGAAATTTAAAAGAAAATTCAAATATTCAACCTTTAATGTAAAAACTGAAATCTATATAAGGTAAAAAACTCAGGAAAGCTGAAAATTCTTTCTTAAGTATTTTGGACCAGATTTAAACTTTAAAAGTTGTTTTATTATGTCTGGCATTTTCATTTATAGTGACATTTATATACACATACATAGAGGAGGGTATGTGCATGGGAGATATATTCCTTGGAACTTTTGATAAAATCCATTAATAAAATCCATTTTCCCATCACTAATTCATTTACAACTAAAGCAGCACACAAGTAAATTTAAGACTTTGCTTTTGATAATAATTTCATATCATTTGAATGTGAGAAATTCTTCAGAATTGTGTTTAGGTTATAAATTTCGGTACATCTCATTTTACACTGAGATTAAACTATCTGTACAATGTGATAACCATATTTTTTAATAGTTATCGACAAAATTTAATGGCATTAAGAATACTCTTAAGTCTACCTGGATTTTTATTTTTTCACTCTGCACTCTTCTTTTTTCTTCAAAGCATGAAAGACCCCTGTGCAAATACAGAGCCTTTGTTTTTCCTTCCCTGTACTTTGGTACATTGCTTTCCTTAATATAGCAGCATCCTTAGCTTTTGTAGTATTTTACTTAGTGGCAACTGAAGAAAATCACTAGCCTGGGCTTTAACTGGGAACTTCAGAAGGTTGTTGTGAAACTGTCAGGAAGGTGGTGAGCAACCAAAAAAACTCTCATAGATTGTGCACCCAGAGCGCATCCAGCTCTTTAAACACTAAGCAGACTTGGTTATCTCACCTCCCAGCTCCTAACAGATGAACACAGCATATTAGAAGGAAGTGGGGAGCCTGTTAGAAGCAGGTGTATTGATAAGTGTAGTAAGAAACCACTATATAAGCAAAACAGACTGCTTAGCAGAGATAAAATTTTTTAAATTAAAAAAAAAAACACACCAGCAATCTGAGGCAAATGATTATATACCTTGGGGCTGAGGGAATCACTTTATAATAATATCAATTTGTTATAGCCCTTTACAATTTATGAAGTATTTTACATACATCAGAGCTCTTTAGATATTTGTAATAACACATGAATATCACTTACTTTTCACCATGAAAAAGTGAATTATACTGAGCATGCTGTTTAAGAAGAAGGCAGGTAAGGTATACTGACATATCTGAAAGACTTGCATCAAAAATAATTACAGGTTTTAAATTTTGGCACTTAAAGAGATATGCATTATTTATCCCAAAATTAATATATATGCTTTTCTTCATAACCCACACGGTGTTACTGAGTGAGTTTTCATAGCTCTCAGTGACTGCTGGTCATTAAATGGGGATGATTGTCATCAGTAAGTTATCAAATTATTTATCCTGTTAAACACAAGCTTAACAGATCCTTATGGATGCCAACACCATATATTCTAATATGGGAAACACTAGGCTCCCAAAAGATTCTCTGAGTGTTTTTCCTATATTGCACTTTCTAGAAAACAGCTTTAACAATAATGTGATGTGATCCTGGTTCTAGATATATAAGTGGGAAACAGGTGATTAACCTTTTCCATGCTTGTTTTCCTCAAGTTTTTGGTATAGCCTCTCTTCAGGGATGTAACAAGGAGAAACAACAAAATACACATGCTTTTTGGGCTTCTGAGAAAAAAAGACCACAGACATTTTCAAAAGATTAAAATACAGGTCTCTTCTGCATCAGCCATTTCATTTTCACAATTGAAAATGTGGAGTTGATGTTCTTAAAGTCATTCAACATAGCTTTGCCATAAATATACTACTCTGCAGAAAGCTTTTAAAAACAAGTATAATTTATACTATACTTACCAACAATTATAATACTTATCAATTATAATACAATTTACCAGTTATGAATAAAAATAACTAAAAATTTTGAGTTAAAAACACCAGATTAGACTTTATACTGTAAGTGAAATGGGACCTCAAAATTTTAAGTGTAATATCTCCCACTACTAATAGTATAGCATTCCTGATGCCCTTTAATTTCTTAATATTACCTGATGACGTTTTGATCATGATCATACCTCAGAGGAGGCTTCCCTGGTGGCTCAGAAGGTAACGCATCTGCCTGCAATGCGGAAGATCCGGGTTTGATTCCTGGGTCAGGAAGATCCCCTGGAGAAGGAAGTGGCAACCCACTCTAGTACTCTTGCCTGGAAAATCCCATGGATGGAGGAACGTGGTAGGCTATAGTCCATGGGGTCGCAAAGAGTCGGACATGGCTGAGTGACTTCACTTCCTTCTATACCTCAGAGAAGACAAAAATTTTACTGAGTTTGCTGGCTATTAATTTTTCATTCTCATCTGTGTGACTCTGTACAAGGCTATTAATCCTCCATTTTTCTTTATAGTTATTTATCCTACTTGAGGGTTTTTAGTTAGGTATGGACTGTATGTACACCCTGCAGTTTATGGCACTAATTCTAATGGAAACTGTCAATCTTGTAAATGTTCTTTTGCATAGTAAAGAAAATAAGCCAGCTCTGTTAATAAAAGACTTCCAGAGGGTGTTAAATAGGTAAATTAATAGGCCAGTTTACCATCCTTTACAAACTAAAGGGTAAAATGGTTGGGTAGTAAGCACAGGCTAGGAACTAAGACACTGGGTTTGAAATCCAGTACATGTCAGCTCTGTGCTCAGGGCATATCACCTAACCTGAGTCTCCATTTCCTCCACAGTAAATTGGTGCTCACATCACCAACCTTGCAGTTTTTGTGAAGGTTACCAGTAAAGTATGTACATTATTTGACATATCATAGAGTGGTTTAAGAATCATGTACTGAAATTTAGAGTTGGGCAACATTTGGGCCCAGCATCTAACATGGAGTGCTCTCCAAAGGAGATGCAATATATAGAAATTTCTTATAACCATTGTACTTAGTAGCTTATTTTTACTATCAGCATTAGGCATTTTTGTCTCCCAAACTTTCTTTTAAATATGTATTTTTTAAAAAGTTTATGGCAAACTTGTTTTTCAGTGTGTACTTTTTATGATGACTAAAAAAATTTACAATTTTTATTTTAACAACCATGGTAAAAAAAAAGATGTAATTTTTAAAATTTGTCCTAGAGCCAACATTATCTAAGTGAGATGTAACCTCTATGTGTGTAAATGGCTGTCTGGTAGATTCTACAAAAAATGTCATTTTTATTCATGCATTTGGGTTGCATAAATATTTCTATAAGATTTAAAACAGTTTCTCCTTATCACTGGAATTCTCAGCATCAATATTCTCATGCCTTTCTTTTTCGATCTATTGGCCAGTTTAAGGGTATCCATAGTAATACAACTTAAAGACAAAAAAAAAAGTCTTTATAAATCTTTAACAGCCAGCATAATACAGTAGAAATTGCCCTGAGCAAGGAATGGAGAGACCTGAATTCAAGTCCTGGCTCTGCCACTAATTTTGCAGGATGACCTTAGCTAAGTCACTTAACTTCTACATTCATCAAATAATGAGATTGCATCCATTTTAAGACTTCTAAAATTGCTTTCATTTGCTTATTTTTTAAACTATCAAAACACCTTCTGGGAGTTATGGTAAGCACCGGATGGGTACAGAAATATTTACTGATGTTTAAGGTAGTAATGTTTCAAGCTGTGATCTAGGAACCATCTGAATATAAATTATTTGGGGTTACTGTTAAAAATACAGATTCCTGTCCTCTCCCAGGCTGAATCAGAACCTCCTAAGGTGAGGGTCAGATTTCTCTATTTTTTACAAGCTCCTCAATGATTATTGGAGAAGGGAAAGGTTACCCACTTCAGTATTCTGGCCTGGAGAATTCCATGAAGTAGTCCATTGGGGTCACAAAGAGTTGGACACGACTGAGCGACTTTCACATCAATGATTATAATGCACCCTAAATGTTTGAGAACCACTGGCCTAAGAGAATATGTTCTAAGAGGGAAAAAACTAGCACGTGGCTCAAATTACTCTAACCTCTGGCAAAATCTCCTCTAAAGATAATCCCATTCAAAGCAGAGAAGACTAGAAAAAAGCTGCCTGCATCAGCAGAGTAGTCAGCCTTATGCCTGGCCCCTGCATGATGCTTTTTACTTGCTGTGTTCCATAACAAAACACAACAAAAGGTCTTGACAGCCGAGTCACTGACTGCCACAGTCATGACAACAGCTTGAAAACAAATGGAAGTTATCTCTTCATTAATAGTAAGAGTTGAACTCAAGGAAAATGAGAAAAACACAACTCTCTTTACTCTCAATTTTCCTTCCACCTGTCACTCTGTGATTCAAATAATGTGGTGGAGGAAACAGAAAATCTAAGCTACATTGTTCTCATCACTCGGTGGCCAGACAGACAGTATACTAATTTAATAAATAAATCCTCTTCATACAATAGAAATGACCCAAGCCCATTCCTTCCTCTCTCTTCCTTTCTAATGCTGTTGACAGGAACAAAATATCAACTAAGGACATATGCTGTAGACTTAAAAATTCATACAAATACAGTAAATTACAAACAGAGGTGATAATGTTTTTTCTAGAATTTCACAACAAAATTACTCTCATGGTGAAAAACATAATTTTGACAGGAAACCTAAAAGACATTTTGGTGCAAGACTGTAACAGTTGTAAGGATAATGCCATCATCTGTGCTCATTATAGAGAAACTAACAGCAACTTTAAAAGGCCAAGAATACTGATAAGTGAAGATGAAATTTCTTTTCAGCAACCAGTATGCCAACATCAGACTTCCGGGTTTTATTCAATACTAGCATCACGAGTGTCTCCTAATCCAACCAAAACTCCTGCCAAATGTCCACAAAATTCACACCAAAATCAAAAACAGAAAGAGAATTAAAAGAAAGAGACCTGACAAAGCTACCAGCAGAGCTGGAGTGTAGTGGCACGGGTCAGCAGGAGCGGAGGAATGCTGCAAAAGGAGTCTAACTTGGCGATGCCTCGTGATGCTGGATGATCAAGTACTCAGGTCACAGGTATGTTTGTGGACCCATAAGAACCAGGATCTTGACCCAAACTTTTAAGATCTTCTAAAAAGAAAATACTTCACCTAAATTGAAGTATATAGAAGTCGAACACCAGTAGAGTTTCTTATTTGACGTTAAATTGTGCCTAAAACTTTGGCTGATACAAAGAAACCCGTCCACTAAGGCACCCAGAGGCGATCTGACAATGTGTTGGAGAGAACTTTGTCGTCAGTACCACATCATTGTGAGAGTACAGAGAACGGATCACCCGCAGGGGACTGGCTTCTTTGGGCAAACAGTCAATAAGTTCACTGCACTGTTTGTCAAACCCCAACAAGCGAATCCCATATCCATGTGGGGACGAAATCATTCGCCCATCAGGGCTGAAGCAAAGTTCTTTGATATAACCCCTGCCTACATTGGCTTCTTCAATGTAATGAGTCAGGCGTAGAGAACAGCGAGGTGCAACTGGTCTCACAGGTGCTCCTTCTTGGAATTCATAGACACAAGTCCACTAGAGGGAGAGAAGAGAGCGAAGTCAAAGTTACAGAGCCTCATAAATGGAGTATCATCTTTAAAAATTGTGAATAACTGTAGTCAGCTGTAACTTATAAAATGCAGTACAGCAACTACACTTCAACTAAAATTAATTCAAAAACAAAGTTATAGAGCCCCAAACAGTGCTACAGATAATCTTTCTTTCCCCCAAAGGCTCAACAGAATGCCACAGCTACATCCCTGCTGCAAGAAAACATCCAGATGAATGCTACCCCTCTCCCAATTAACAAAATCTGTAGGCCCCACACTGTCTTATGTACATTCATATCAAGGTTATTGCTGTACTGTGACACTTGGAAGCATTTTATTCCCCGAGGCTACTGTGACTTCTAAAGTAATAATTCCCCTGACAGTAACAACAATCTTGATATTTTAGGGTTAAGATATCTAAGCCCTAGACTACCTCTCCTACACACTTCGAAGACTCTTCTCTCCTGTTAGCTGTGGCTTCTGAAGCTAGTGAGATTCTTGGAAGACACTAGCTTTCCAGAGTAAGGAGGATCCTAAGGTCATACAAGACCTTTCCCCCTAGTTATTGTTATCAGTTCAATCCCTTCCTTTCCCAAAGCTTTGTTTTTTTTGTTTGTATTTTGCCTGTGCTAGGTCTCAGTTACAGTATGCAGGATATTAGTTGTGGCATGTAGGGTCTAGTTCCCTGACCAGGGATTAAACCCTGGCCCCCTGCATTGTAAAAAGAGAAACTCATAATACTCCATTGACTTAGCAAAACCTCCCATTTAGTCAGCTTAGCTCAGTCCTGGGTTTACTATGTAAGAGGTTTTTTACAATGAGATGAAGGAGGCAAGAATTAAACTGGGCTTAATCCGAGCTGATGACTGGTTTAAAGTACTTCCCACTTGCCAAACCCAGGCCAGAGAGGAGGAAGAAGGATTTTGAAGGGATAAAGACACCATGAGCACACATGGCAATGGCAGTTTGTTCAGTCAGCCCCGTTGAAGGTGCAGTGGTGCTGCCCCGTACCTCCTGATCATCAGTGTTGCTTGAGCACCGAAGAAGAGTGGCCCAGCCTTTTGGGTGCAGCTGTAAGGATGTGATGCAGTTTCCACGGTCTCTCTCACCAGGAACTTCAGGGGTTAAGACTTCAAGACTATTTCGTGGTGAAATTCCTGAGATATAAGAATATTAGGATGTGGAATTCGTATTATTAAAAGACTAAGGCAGCTCATCAAAGCTTTGATTTCTGGCAGCCACCCTATCGGGGCTTTCTTATTTCTTCATCTGCCCTTTATGCTACCACATGTAAATACACTGAGGTGCCCTTCAGTGTATGGGCTATGTTTCTGGAGGTGGGTGTAGGGGAAAGGGTATGACAGGAACTAAAGAATCCAAGTTCCTGCAGCAGGAATCAACAGTAATCTATGTCTAAGGCAGTAATGGAGAAGGAAATGGCAACCCACTCCAGTATTCTTGCCTGAAGAATCCCACAGACAAAGGAGCCTGGTGGGCTACAGTCCATGGGGTTGCAAAGAGTCGGACACGACTGAGAGACTAACACACACACACACACACGGCAGTAAAGCTGACTAGGAGTCCTTTTGATTTGAATCTGCATCTCAGAAAGCTATATAAGAATCGAAGTTATGTGGTATGAAAGGAGTCTGGAAAAGTAAAAGATAACAATTCTCATCTCAGAAGACCTGGTGCTCTCTAGTCCAGAGAAAGAAATACTTGGAAGCCATGAGGACTGCCTTAATGTAGATTAAAGATATATGTAAGGAGAAGGACTTACAGCCCCTAGGATAGTACCATAAACAATAAATTGACCTATAATTTTGGAGGTAAGAGAGGACAACTCACACAGAGACATGTCAAGACAAGGGGTGGGAGATACTGCCAACTGTACATATTCCTGGTACTCTGCTATGGGCATCATTTCTTTCTACCTAGCCACTGATGCAAGTGACTGCTGTAGTGAGCCATTGTTACAAATGGGAGTATGTCATGTCCCTGAGTATGTGGAAAACCACTTTCATAAACATTGTAAAGAAGCAACTTCGAAATTTAATACCAAGAGAAATATTTCAACAATTCTGTGCCTATGCTGCTGCTAAGTCGCTTCAGTTGTGTCCAACTCTGTGCGACCCCGTAGACGGCAGCCCACCAGGCTCCCCCATCCCTGGGATTCTCCAGGCAAGAACACTGGAGTGGGTTGCCATTTCCTTCTCCAATGTATGAAAGTGAAAGATGAAAGTGAAGTCGCTCAGTCGTGTCGGACTCTTAGCGACTCCATGGACTGCAGCCTAACAGGCTCCTCCGTCCATGGGATTTTCCAGGCAAGAGTACTGGAGTGGGGTGCCATTGCCTTCTCCGAGGAGTTAGTTTAAAAATAATGAACTGCCTCTGTCAGACCCTTTGTGAATTATTTCTCACTTAGATGTGGTCTCTTCTTTTAAAAGCTTCCCTTTAGATTACTGCACTGACAAAAACCTGTTATGTTCTAAACTGCAGTTACAACCAAATTATATATAAGTAATTTCCCATGTGATTAAACTTTAACAACAATTTTAGGGAAAAAAATCCTATTTCAAGAATTAATTTTGAAAATCTATAACCTAAGCAGAAAAGAAACTCATTCTGAATAGATAAGCAGCGGTTTTTGAGTCTCTGCTCCTTGGAGGTTGCTTAAGAGCTGGCTAAAGGGAGGAACCATACAGGGTCAGAGTGGAGATGGGGCAGCAAGACTGGAGGGTCAAGGGCCTCTCTAATTACACTTGGATCAGTTACTCTACTTTTATTTGTGCTACATCCCTAAAAATCCACAGGAGAAATACTACATATCCAGGCATAAATCTCTAAGAGGAGAATATTTAACCTTAAAATGAGACAGCACAGTCTTTAACATCCAGAGGACCAGATGATGGATAGTCAATAGGTTAGGTTAGGAAAGACTCTCAAACCATTCTTGGCAGTAGCCATAAAACGTAATCAAGTAATTAAATAGGCATTTACCAGGTAAGGCCACCCAGGAAAAACCTGAATTAGAAATCTAATGTACGGTCTCTCCTCTAAATTTCTAGGTACAAGATATCTCCAAAAGGTGACCCAAAACTACCAAAAAAACAAAAACAAAAACAAAAACAAAAACAAAACCTGTATCTAGCCATCAGACCACCAAGAGGAGAACAAATAAAAAGTGTTGTAAGACCTCAAATGTGGGTTAGTATGGAGAGGGATGGTGAGTGAAATTTGCTAGATAGAAAGCATTTCAATTGAGGGGTAGATAGGCTAGATTAACCAGATAGTTCTACCAGACTGGCTGGGAAAAAACTGGCAAAAGCTAAGTGGGGCCACATTGTAGCTCACTTTATCCCACAACCCCTGTGAGGCTGCCAGGCATTGTTGAGGTAAGGAAACAGCAGAGAAAAAAGCCTACTGGGCTGGAACCAGGCGACTTTCACAAGCACCTGATAAATCATCCCTTTATATTATATATTATATAGCACTATCAGATCCATTGTTGTTACTCAGTTTCTAAGTCGTGTCCAACTCTTTGCAACCCCAGGGACTGCAGCAGACCAGGCTTCCCTGTCCTTTACTCTCTCCCAGAGTTTGTTCAAACTCATGTCCACTGAGTCAATGATGCTGTCCATCCATCTAATCCTCTTTCACCCCTTTGTCCTCCTGCCCTCAATCTTTCCCAGCATCAGGGTCTTTTCCACTGAGTCGGCTTGTCCCATCAGGTGGCCAAAGTACTGGAGCTTCATCTTCAGGCATCAGTCCTTCCAGTGACTATTTGGGCTTGATTTCCTTAAGATTGACTGGTTTCATCTCCTTGCTGTCCAAGGGACTCGAGTCTTCTCGAGCACCACAGTTCAAAAGCATATTCTTTGGTGCTCAATCTTCTTTATGGTCCTACTCACATCACTGTAGATCTGTACACATCACTACTGGAAAAACCATAGCTTTGACTATATGGACCTTTTTTGGAAAAGTTATGTCTCTGCTTTTTAATACGCTATCTAGGTTTGTCAGCTTTTATTCTAAGGAGCAAGTGTCTTCTAATTTCGTGGCTGCAGTCACCGTCTGCAGTGATTTTGGAGCCCAAGAAAATAAAATCTGCCACTGTTTCCATTTTTTCCCATCTATTTGCTGTAAAGTGATGAGACCAGATGCCATGATCTTCGTTTTCTGAATGTTGAGTTTTAAGCCAGTTTTTTCACTCTCCTCTTTCACCTTCCTCAAGAGGCTCTTTAGTTCCTCTTCAGTTTCTGCCATTAGGGTGGTATCATCTGCATTATCTGAGGCTGTTGATATTTCTCCCAGCAATCTTGATTCCAGCTTGTGATTCATCCAGCCCAGCATTTTGCATGATGCACTCTCTCATTTAATTTCTGTTACAATCTTAATTGGAGTCTGTATTTCCCAACTATTCTCTCTCCAAACAGGACCAAACTTAAATCCAGGAAGTAAAACCAAAATTCAAATTCCAACAAAAATTTAAGCCCATGATATTCAACCTAGAGACTCTGGTTAGCTTTGTGGGGTTTTGTTTGTTTTTTGGCCACAATGAGGGACGTATGGGATCTTAGTTCCTTGACGAGGGATGAAACCTGTGCCCCCTGCAGTGGAAGTGCAGAGTCTTAACCATTGAACCACCAGGGAATTCCCTGGTTAGCTTTTTGAAAATGATTATTGAGGGGCAAGGAATAACCTCATCTCTATTGGCTTTTATTTTTAAAGATTAAAATCAAACCAAAGAAAGCTATTTTAGCATCTACATACAAGATTATTAAATCCAACTTCTGACCTACCTTCTCTTTGTGAGGTGCGTGACATGTGTTTCTCAGAAGATGAATTAGAATCACTGTGATGACAAGGTGAGCCAGAAACTCTAGGACCAGACGAACTCGACAAAGTGGTAAGATCTTGAAAATACAAAACATTCCAACAGTGAATTCTGGTAATGTCTCAACTTTTAAATAATCTACTTGAATCATATTTTTAAAGTTCATATGAAGCATGGCAACTACATACCCACCTAAAAGTGGTCTATAAATAACTAAGATTGAGGTGGGCAAGATGTTTCTTTGGAATGTCCTATCCATTCCAAGGCTTAGTCGCTTTCTAAAATTCTTTACACCAATGACTTCCTTAAGTGAAATAAAAATGAAAAACCAAATAAACACAGGAACATCTTGAAAAGTGAAAGTGAAGTCGCTCAGTCATGTCTGACTTTTCGCGACCCCATGGACTGTAGCCTACCAGGCTCCTCCATCCATGGGATTTTCCAGGCAAGAATACTGGAGTGGGTTGCCATTTCCTTCTCCAACATCTTAGGTTCCCCATTATTTCTGTAGTGAAATGGAATAAGAAAATTCAGCATGAATGAAAACTGAGCTGCTCAGTCTGTTGTTTTATGTTAGAATAGCATCCAAACAACAGGCCCATTACTGAGAACACGAACAGATCTTCCTTAAAGCATAGCAACAACTTCTATCATGCTTACTGAAATTATGTGAATACTATCTTTGAAATGCAATACAAACATAATATTGAAATCTGAGAAAATAAAATGAATATCAGATAGGGGAGTTTGATGTACTACTCCCAACAGCAGTCTCTATGTCACACTTTTCTTGTAGCCCCACACATCTGTGGGGACTTCTTATTAATCTAATTTCTTTTGATGGTATTAAGTATCAGAATTACCTTTAAAAGACAGAAAACTTTCTTGGTTTTTAAGCAAAACATGCCAACTAGATCTCCTAAATCACTACTTCTCACTAAGCTTAAGTTGACTATTAATGTTTAACCTAACAAATTCTGAAATTAAAAGGACTGCACTTACATGTTAATGAATCTCTTGCTTGCAAATAAGCTGGTAAATCTTAAATTTCTACTTTCAGCAATGAAATTAGGCAACTGCAATACAATGAGGCCTATGCATTCCCAAAGATCCTCAAAAGTGGCCACATGCACAGAGAAAGATTCCAACCATTTGAAGCTGATTTTAAATGCCAATTTATCAGAAAGACTTAAAAAGATTGACAGTACTTTGGGCTATCACTAGTATTTGAGATAATGATGATTTACAAACACTGATGAAGATTTTCTGGCTACCAGAGGGCTAAAATTTTTTTTTTTAGAGTTTGAAGTTATTCTTCCTAGATAATTTGTGAGGTACAAACTAATACTACATCAAAGATACATGCAGATCATTATACTTCTTTGGGAAAAAAGCTCTCACTGAGCTTTCCAAAGAATGTCTTTTAATTTTCTTCCCTTCTTCCTGTTATCATCTCAAAAGAGAAACATATACCATCTCCACGTCTGAGATTATTTAGAAAACTCTTTCTTTTAATCAAAAAAGGAAAGCTTACCTGAACTTGATGTTGTTCTTCTTGCCCTTAAAATGGGATAGCTGCCTACTTCTAAAGACTTGGTTAAGTCAAGATCATGCAAAATCAAGAGATATCCAGAGGACGTTGAGATCAACATTTTGGAACAATCTGGTGTTAATCTCATCCGCATAAGAAAACGTGTGTGAAAGAATTTCTTATGTGGACATCCATCTTCTGTACACCTACAGAAGAAATCAAACCAACAAAACCTAGTTATCATAAACATTCAGTGATAGTCCTATTTTTGCCCTTCCAACTAGAATTTACACTCAATGTATACTCAGACTTCTACAGATGAAAAATTTTTGCTCCCCATTCCTTCTTCCATTTCTTTAACTTTTTTAAAAAAGATTATTCTTTCTTTCTCATGTATATTAAGTAAAACTTGGTTGAGGAAAACTCTCACTTTTTATTGCTCTGAAAAATCTTTATTTCACTCTTTTTGATTAAAGGTTCAGCTGAGCCTATAAGGGTTGATAGTTATTTCTTTCTAAATAGGACAATATTTCATTGAGTTCTGGCTTCCATTGTTGTTATTTTAAAGTCTGTTATCAGTTGAATTGTTACTTTGGATATTTTTTTTTTCCTTTGACTAATCTTCCCTTGTCTTTGGAGTATTGCAGTTTCACTCTGACGTTTGTAAATGTTGATCTCTTATTATTGATCTTCACTGAGATTCGTTTGACTTTCTAAATCTTAAGATTCAAATTGTTCATATATTCTGGAGGATTTTCTGTCATTATTCCAATGTTGCCTCTCACCTATTTCTAAATTCTTTTGGAGTTCTAAATAGATACTTGAAACATTCCCATGAGACTCTTGTCTCATAACTGCTCTTTCATGTTTGCTATCTCCTCATCTCCATATATTGCCTTCTGGGTAATTTTTCAGTATCTATATTAATCTGTTGTATAAACTGTTTCTGCTACTTGTTTTTATAAATTTCAACAGTACTTTTTTTTTTTTTTACTTCTTTAAGTTCTATTTGGCTTTATTTCAAATCTGCATGATCTTTTGGATACATTTTTATTCCTTGCCTAATATTTTTTATTCCCCATTTTATTTCCTTTTTATTTTTAAAACTGTGAAATGTATCATCCTTACAGAAAAGTACATAAAGTACTTGTGGAGTTTAGAGAAAAGTGAACATCTGTAACTCACCACCCATGTTAAGAAGTGTCAATACCAATACTTTAAGTCTCCTGTTTCTCTCCCCTTGTTGCATCCTTCAGTCAGCATGCAGCGCTTCAAGCATGCAATGTCTTTTCTTATCTGAGAGTTTTTCTAAAATTTAAGTCTTCTTCTCCTTATGTAGTCTCTACTTTTTCCAAAATATCTCCCCATTTGTTTAGGTCTTTCTATTAGACACTTCTGTCAAATGTCTGATTATCTTTTGACTGTCTGCTCATAGTTAAGAGTGGGGAACTAAAAAGGTGACTGGGAACTCTAAGTGCAAGGGCAGGCTTCAAAAAAGGAAGCCATTTTTTGAGGAACTTCTGATGTCAGTATCTTTAGTTCAATAGCTGAAAGAACTCTCAGGATATCTGAATTCAGTATTCAGTGTGCATATGGTCATTTAGTCCCCCAGATTTTGGTCAGGTACTCAAAGCCTTCAACTGTGTCTGGCATCCTTTAATATACAGAGATTTCTATTTTACCCTCTTTAGAGAATAAGATTTAAGATTTCTGCTGACAGAGAGGAGGTAAATCATCCAGCAGTATGGATTAAGGGAAGAGATATAAATTCTTAAATATCTTTCATTTAAATCCGTATTTTAGCTACCCTTTCTACTACACAGTACCCAGAGTTGCCAGTTCTTGTGATTTTTGAGGATTTTGTATAAACTGTCTTAAGTTCTTAACGTTTTCCACTGCTAGTTTAGTATTCAGCTTTCTTGTACTTATTATTAAGTAAGTTGCTAAGATGGTTGCCACTCATCCTCCTGCTTTCCAGATTTTAAAATTTTATTGTCATTGCTTTCTTTCCTGTTTCCCCATCTTATGAGTTTATACCCTTCATTTAAAATTTGTTTGTATTTTAGAGGAATCTGCTCATTCACAGACTCTATTCAGGTCTTATAATAACTTAAATAAAATTTTAGTTTTCTCCATAATGGTTATATAAATCTTCTGCTGTAATTTATTCCTGTGTACCAACTAAAATTTTTAAGAGTATTTTATTTATTTAATTTGGCCATACTACATGGCATACAGGATCTTAGTTCCCCGACCAGGGATTGAACCTACTATGCCCCTTACACTGGAAGCACAGAGTCTTAACCACTGGACCATCAGGGAAGTCCCCAGCTAATTTTTTTAATTATTAAAATTATGTACTTAAAATTTTTTAATTAAAGTTATGTATAGGAACACTATTGATTTTTGTATTTTGACCTCAACAATTGTAGTTAACTCTGATTCTAATAATTTGTCAGTAGAATTTCTAGAGTTTTCTATCTAGTCCACGTGTCTAAAAACTGAGGCCTATGGGCAAAATCTGGATTACTGTTTTTTTTATTAATTTATTATTTTTTATTAGAGGTCTTCACTGCTGCACATGGGCTTTCTCTAGCTGCAGCGAGCAGGGGCTTCTCATTGTGGTGGCTTTTATTGTTGCAGAGCACAGGCGGTAGGCACATGGGCTTCAGTAGTTCTGGCACTTGGGCTCAGTAGTGTGGTGCACAGGCTTAGTTGCTCTGTGGCATGTGGAATCTTCCTGGACCAGGGATTGAACTCGTGTCCCCTACAATGGCAGGCAGATTGTTATCCACTGTACCACCAGGGAAGTTCTCATTGCCTGTTTCTATATAGAAAGTTTGTTGGAACACAACCATACTCATTCATGTATTATCTATGACTGCTCAGAGACAATAGAACATGTGTGCATGCTAAGTCACTTCACTTGTCCGACTCTTTGCGACCTCATGGGCTGTAGTCCACCAGGTTGCTCTGTCCATGGGATTCTCCAGGCAAGAATACTGGAGTGGGTTGCCATTTCCTCCTCCAGAGGATCTTCCCAACCTAGGGGTCGAACCTGCATCTCCTAAGTCTCCTGCATTGGCAGGCAGGTTCTTTACCACCAGCGCCACCTGGGAAGCCCCAGTAGAACACACAAAATCTAAAATATTTATTCCACAGTCCTTTATAGAAAGTTTGCCAGCCCCTGATATAGACAATCATATCATCTGTGAATGTTGTTTCATTTTTTTCTTTTCCAATCCTTATATATTACAATCCTTATTTATTTTACTGCACCAACTACGACCCTGCCTCCCTCCACACTAAAACAATAGTGAACAGTAATAGTAATAGCAAGTATGTTCTCCTTCCTGATTTTAGAGAGAAAACTTCTAAAATTTCACCATTTCAAAATGTGCTATAGGTTTTTAGTGCATACTTTTAATGGGTTTCCTTCTATGTCTAGTTAATTAACAGATTGTTTTAAACAGTTTTATCATGGTATAATTTCATACCATAAAACTCATTCATTTTAAGTGTACAATTAAATGATGTTTTTAGTAAATTTACCGAATTGTGTACTCAATATAACCCAATTTTAGAACATTTTCATCTCTTTAAAAATCCCTCTTCCCCATTAGCAGTTACTCCCTTTCCGACTCCCAGCCACAGGTAACCAGTACTATTTCCTATCTCTACAGATCTGCCTGTTGTTGACACTGTATATAAATAGAATCATACAGTAAACTGTCTTCTGGTTTAGCTTTTTCACTTAACTTTTCTGGGGTTCTTCGACATTGTAACACCTAACAGTACTTTGTTATCACATATAATATATGTATAAATATATCATCACATGTTGTTCATCCTTTTACCAGTTTATAAGTATTTGAACTGGTTCTATTTTCTTCTGCTATTATGAATAATACTATTATAAGCATTCTTTGTGCAAACATATGTATTCATTTCTCTTGGGTAGATACCTAGAAGTGGAATTGCTAGATCATATGGCAACTCTTGTGGTTAACATTTTAAGAAGCTGCCGAAACTGTTTTCTAAAATGGCTGTATCATTTTATTTTCCTACAAGCAATATGTGAGATTCTGGTTTCTTCATATTCTTGCCAGTATTTGTTGCTGTCTTTTTTGTTAAAGCTATCTTATTGAATATGAAGTGGTATCTTATTTCGGTTTTAATTTGCATTTCCTTTAAGACTAATGATGTCATACATCTATTCAGGTGCTTATTAATCATTTGTATATTGCTCTTGGTGAAATGTCTATGTAAATATCTCATCTATTTTTCAAGTGGGTTATTTGTAATACATATAAGTGAGCTGGAAGTGTTCTTTATACATTCTGGATACAAATCCTTTAGTAAATGTGATCTACAAATATGCTATCCCATTCTGTAATATTCCTTTTCACTTTCTTAGTGTCATTTGATGTACAAAGCTTTTTAACTTTAATGAAGTCCATTTTATCTATTTTTAAAATCAGTTTGGTGTTATATGAAAACTCACTCACATGTTTTCTTCTAAGAGTTATATAGTTTCAGCTCTTATGTTCAGGTTGAAATCCATTTTGAATTCATTTCTGTGATGTGAGATAATGGTCTAAATTCATCTCTTTGCATGTGGGTATCTGGTTGCTCATATCATTTGTTGAACAGACTATCTTTTCCTGAACCACTGAATTACCTTAGCACCTTTGTTGAAAATCAGCTGATCATAAATATAGGGATTGATTTCTGGACTCTCTATTTTGTCCCCTTATGTTAGATTTCTATCCTATGCCAGTACCACCTTGCCTTGATTACTATGGCTCAGTAGAAATTTCTGAAATCAGAAAGTGTGAATTTTCCAAATTCATTCTTCCTTTTGAAGATTGTTTTGGTTATTCTGGGTTATTTGTATTTCCATAAAAATTTTAGAATTGGTTTAACAATTTGTCCAAAAAAAAAAAAAAAGGCAGCTAGAGTTGATAGGGATTGCACTGAATCTATATACTAATTTGAGAGAATTGCCATCTTAATGATATTGAGATCCATAAGCATGAAATGGTCTCTCCATTCATTTATATCTTATATTTTATTCTTTTTGATGCTATTATGAGTGAAATTTTTCTTTTCATTCTTTTTTGGACTGTTCATTGCTCATGAACAGAAACATAATTTTATATATGAATCTTACATATTTTATGACCTTGCCGAACTTATTAGTTCTAGTAGTTTTGTGAATTCAACATTTTTAATATATACGCTCATATCTTATATATAGATAATTTTACTTCTTTCTTTCCAATCTAAATGCCTGTTATTTTTCTTGTCTGAATGTACTCTCAGTGCATATCCAGTAAGATGTATAAAAGTGGTGAGAGTAGGCATCCTTGCCTTGTTCCCAGTCTTAGTGGGGGTGTTTTTAGTCTTTCAACACCGAGTATGATTTGAGCTGTAGGCTTTTTATAGCTGTCCTTTATCAAGTTGAAAAAGTTCCTTCTTATTCCTAGTTTTATCACAGATGGGTATTGGATTTTGTCTTGTGTTTTTTCTGCCTTTGGATGATCATATATATGGACTTTGACCTTTATTAATATATTACACAAATTGATTTTTAGATGTTTAACCAACCCTATCTATATCCTGGAATAAATTCCACTGGTTGTGACATATAATCCCTTACATATGTTGCTAGGTTAGATTTGCTAATATTTTATTGAGAATTTTTATCAAACTATCAGGAGAAGGATATTGGTCTGTAGTTGTCTATTCTTATGATGTTTGTCTGGGTTTGTATCAGAGTAATACCAGCCTCATAAAATGAGTTGGTAAGTGCTCTCCCTTCCTCTCTATTTTCTGTAAGACTTTGTGAAAGATTGATATTATTTATTCTGTAAATGTCTGGTAAAATTTACCAAACTTCATGAGTGAAGTCTTACAAGTCTGGGCTTTTCATTGTGGGAAGATTTTTAAATTGCCAATACAATTTCTTTACTTGCTATATAGGTCAACAGGTCTAGAGATTTTCTGTTTGCTCTTGAGTTAAATCATTTGTGATTCTGCAGGTATTTGTTTATCGAAGTTGTCCAATTTGTTGCCATAAAGTTGTTCATTGTGTTCTTTTGTGGGGCTTCCCTGATGGCTAAGTGGGTGAAGAATCCGCCTACAGTGCAGGACACACAGGAGTAATGGGTTCAGTCCCTGGGTTGGGAAGATCCCCTGGAGGAGGAAATGGCAATGCACTCTAGTATTCTTGCTGGGAAAATCCCATGGACAGAAGAGCCTGGTGGGCTACAATCCAAAGGGTCACAAAGAGTAGGATACAACTGAGTAAGCACGTATTCCTTTTTAATCCTTTTAATTTCTGTAAGGTTGGTAATGATGTCCCTTTTAATTATGAATGACTGTTGAATTTTATTCTTCAGCTGATAACAGTCATAAGGATTTATCTGTTTAATCTGTTAATGGGATAAATTATACTAACAGAATTTCTACTGATAAATCATCTTTTCATTTCTAGAATAAACCCAAAGTGGTCATGATTATTTTGATTAATTTCTTACAGAATCATTTTTTTTTTTTTAGAATATTCACATCTACATTCATATTACAGACTGAACTTTCATTTTGAATTCAAGTATCAAGGTCATACCAGCTTCATACCTAAGGTAAGGAGAATTCCATTTTTCTGCAATCTGGACAGTTTAATAAAATTGGAATGTTCTGTTTCTTGTAATATTTGGTAGAAGTCACCTGTAAAACTGACATGCTGCTGTTTAATTAGTAGCTATGTTTTAATTGACTTTTTTTTCTTTCATTTCTCTAATGGTTAAAGCAGAGGTGATGTTCAGAATATTTAAATAACCAGCCCTACATGAAAACTAGTCAGAGTTGATGCTGGAATTGGATCCTGAGTTTCAGAGCTTCAGTGCTGGAACTGGATCCTGCAATTAGTTTACTATTTAAGAGTGACTTCGGCTACTGGATCATAAAGAGAGATCTTGAGAGAGGTATCTCCAGAGAGGTTAGTGGGTACCCAGAGGTGCTAGGATATGACACCTGAGGATGATTCATGACAGTAACTATCTATTAGTTAGTTTGGAAGAAATTCAATCTTTTAACAACCTTTTCAGCTGAACCAGTGCATAATGGTTAAATATCTGTCCTGGTAATGTCTATTTTTTTCTATTCCTTTCTTGATCACTTTTGCAAAGGTGTATTTTTTGGGGTAATCTGTCAGTTTCATCAAAGTTTTCAAGTATATTGGCATAAAAGTGACCTTATTATTTTACTTTATATTGTATTTTTTATCGTCTCTCATTGTTAAGATTGTGTCATCTCTCTTTTTTCCTTAATGTATCTTACCAGAGAAGAACAAGCTTTTAAAAAAATCTTTATTGTACTTTCATTTTCTGTTTCATTAATTTCTGCTTTTATCTTAATCATTTCTATATATCTTTCATCAGATTTATTATCTTTTTCAAGTTTTTTGAGTAAGATGCTTAGTTCATTAATTTTTAGTCTATCTTTTAACTTCACTATGATTTTTTTCTTTGACCCATCAATTATTTAGGACGTAAGTTTATAAGTCTCCAAACCTTGGAATTTTAATTTACCTGTAGTTATTTAAACTATACTGATATCAGAGAAAAGATTTGTGTGATAACAATTCTTTGTTACTGGTTGAGACGTACTTTGTAGTCCAGAACACACTCAATTTTTGTACATGTTCAAACTCTGCTTCAGAGGATGTATTCACTATTTGGCAGCAGAATTCTACATCTGCCAACTAAGTCAAGGTTATTAATAACATTAAAATCTTCTAAATTAAAAAATAATTAGTTCTAAGTTTAAACAGGATGCTTGTCTTAAAGATAATCAGTAGCTCTATGCTTGGCTCAAGCACTATGCATAACTAAAAATCTTTAAGAATATTCCCCTAGTTTTACATTTGAGCGCTAAAAAGAATATTTCAGAAACTTATAATTATTTCCGAAACTTCAACTCTTTCAGTTCTCTATCAGGAGATATTCTATTGAAGTGTTTTAGTGACAACTTAGATGGGATGACTGGCCCACTGTGAAAACTACCCCATGCACCGCAGGATGTTTACAAACTCTGATCTCTGCTGACTAAATGTGAGTGGAAATCCTCTTCTCTTCTCCTGTAGTGACAACTAAAACTGCACCACACATTATGTCTCAACATTCCCCTAACATCAGTACCACTCTAACTGAGAAACTACTCTTTTAATGCATGAAAACAAACTTCAAAATTTACAAAATAGATTTAGAATTGAAGGATCAAAGGAAAACATTTCAGTTCCACAAAGGAAATAACAAAATATTCTTCCTTAAATTCAGGAAACTCATCTTATAAACCAGTTTTCATCATTAACTTGGTCTTGGTTAAGTATCTGGTACTTGGTCTCAAGTACCAAGTACTTGGTCTTTTTTCTATATAATTTTCTCCAAGTTTTTTAGTCATGATATATGACTAAGTGCAAGGAACTAAAGACAGAATCACTTTCTGATTGTTTTTCCCAAAGCCAGTTTCTTTCTTCTAAAGAAACATGAGAGCTAAGACAGAACACCGAGTGTTTTTTTTTTACCATTTTAAAACCATTTTTTTGTTGTTCATAATCCTAACATAGTCTCCTGTTCACAAACCTGTTGGTGTCCCAAATAATGACATTTCCATCAAATCCTGACGTTACTAAGAGTCTTGTATTAGTATCATATTCGATGTTCTTCACCCAGCTAGTGTGACCATGTAAAGTGCATACTTTCGTGTTCAGTTTTCTCAGATCCCATAGGGCTATTGTAGTGTCATCAGAACAGGTGGCAAACAGCCGGTTATCAAGAAATCTACAAAGCAGAAAAGAAAAACTGGTTTATTTAATCTCTTATTAAAGAAAACTGCTGTTACCTAATCAAGAAAACAAACCAAAAAAGGACTACAAACTTACTGTACAAACCCAGTGATTCTAATATATAACAGTAGTAAGTATACTTTACATAACCAGAGGATACAAGGAGTTAATGAGGACCATGTTGTAATTTTATCTACTTGTGTTAAATTATTTTATTGAAAATCAGGAATAGAGGTGGGTGTTTAGAGAACAATGCTAGAGAAAATGAATTTTAGAATCTATATAGGAAACACACATGGTAAGAGACAATAGGAGACAAAGGAGATTTTGAATACTTAATTGCAGGTGAAACATGTTAAGCATAAAGTGTTCAAAATTATGACAAATATTTACTTTGCTACAAATAACATCGCTTTCTATTTAGTGTACATTTCTCTTTAAAATATATTTACATATATACAAAATCAATTCAAAGTGAAAATGAAAGTGTTTAGTCACTCAGTTGTGTCCTACTCTTTGTGACCCCATGGACTATAGCCCACAGGGTCCTCTGTCCATGAAATTCTCCAGGCAAGAATACTGGAGAGAGTTGTCATTCCCTTCTCCAGGGGATCTTCCTGACCCAGGGATCTAATCTGGGTCTCCTGCATTGCAGGCAGATTCTTTACCAATTGAGCCACCAGGAAAGCCCAATTAATTCAAAGGCATTCCCCAAATAACTCACTTCTAGGACAATGAAGAAGAAATGGAAAAATTCTTAAAAAGGTACAGTCTTGAACCAAGATTAAACCAGGAAGAAATAGAAAATACGAACAGATCAATTATCAGTAATAAAATTCAATCAGTAATTTAAAAAGTCCTCACAGGGAATTCCCTAATGACCCAGTAGTTAGAACTCTGCTCTCACTGCTGAGGGCCAGGTTCCATCCCTGGATGGGGAACTAAGATCCTGAAAGCCACATGGCACAGCCAAGTAAATAAATTAATAAATATTTTAAAATTTAAAAATAAAAATAAAAACTCCCCACAAACCAAAGTCCAGGACCAAATGGCTTCACAGGTGAATTCTACCAAACATTTAGGGAAGAGTTAAAATCTATCCTTCTCAAACTATTCTAAAAAATTGCAGAGGAAGGAACACTCTCAAACTCATTCTATGAGTTCCTGATACCAAAACCAGTCAAAGATATCACATGCACATAGTAATTACAGGCCAGTATCACTGATAAACACAGATGCAAAAATCCTCAACAAAATATTAGCAAACTAAATCCAACAATATGAAGAGGATCATACAACATGATCAAGTCAGATTTTATCCCAGGGATACAAAGATTTTTCAATATCCACAAATCAATGAGTGTGATAAATCACCTTAAGAAATTGAAGAATAAACACCATACGATCATCTCAACATATGCAAACAAATCTTTTGATAAAGTTCAGCATCCATTTATGATTAAAAACTCTCCAGAAAGCAGGTATAGAGGGAATCTGGCTTAATATAAGGCAATATATGACAAAGCCACAACATCATACTCAATGGTGAAAAGCTGAGGGCATTTCCTTTTACCACATTATCGATCAGAGACGTATCAATATGTCTTTTGTTATCCCAAAATTATTTATCAGAGACATTTCAATATTCATTTACATAACAAACTGCCAGCCACAGGCATTAGTTTCTGCAAAAATCCCCCAGTCAATAATGCGTTAAGATCAGAAACAAAACAAGGATGTCCATTCTGAAGTCCTATCCACGGCAATTAGAGATGAAAAAGAAATAAAAGGACTCCAAATAAGAAAGGAAAAAGTAAAACTCACTGCTTGCAGATGACATGATACTACATAACAGAAAATCCTAAAGATACCACAGAAAACTATTAGAGCACATCAACAAATTTGGTCAAGTTGCAGGATACAAAATATACAGAAATCTGTTGCAGTTCTATATGCTAACAATGAACTATCAGAAAGAGAAATTAAGGAAACAATTCCATTTACCATCATGTCAAAGAGCATAAAATACGTAGGAATAAACCTACCTAAGGAGATAAAAGACCTATACTTAGAAAACTATAATACACTGATGCAAGAAACTGAAGATGAGAAGACGACACAGAAAGATATGTGTCCTTGGAATAGAAGACCTACTATTATTGTTAAAATGACCATACTGTCCAAGGCAGTCTACAGATTCAATGCAATCCCTATCAAGATACCAATGGCATTTTTCACAGAAGTAGAACAAATAATTTTAAAATTTGTATGGAAACACAAAGACTCCAAATAGCAAAGAACAGAGGTGGAAGATTCATGCTTTCTGACTATACTGTGCTGTGCTTAGTCACTCCTCGTGTCTGACTCTTTGCGACCTCATGGACTGTAGCTTGCCAGGCTCCTCTGTCCATGGGGATTCTCAATGCAAGAATACCAGTGGGTTGCTATGCCCTCCTCCAGGGGATCTTCCCAACCCAGGGATTGAACTTAGGTCGCCTGCATTGCAGGCAGATTCTTCACCATCTGAGCCACCAAGGCAGCCCTCAGACTATACTACCAAGCTACAATAATCAAAGCACTATAGTACTGGCACAAAAACACACACAGATCAATGGAACAGGATGGAGAGCCCAGAAATAAACCCACATACCTATGGTCAATTAATCTATGAGCAAGAGGCAAGAATATACAACGGAGGAAAGACAGTTTCTTCAATAAGTAGTGCTGGAAAACTAGACATGTAAGAGAATGAAATTTGAACATTCTCTAACACCATATACAAAAATAAATTCAAAATGGATTAATGACCTAAATCTAAGACCAGATACTATACAACTCCTAGAGGAAAACATAAGGCAGAAGAACACTGTTTGAAATAAAACACAGCATTTTTTTTTTTTCTGATCTGTCTCCTAAAGCAAAGGAAACAAAAATAAATAAGATCTAAGTAAACTTAAAAGCTTTTGCACAACAAAGGCGACCATAAACCAAATGAAAAGACAACCCACAAAATGAGAGAAAATATTTGCCAACGATTTGACCAACAAGGGATTAATCCCCAAAATATACGAAGAGCTCACACAGCTCAAAATCAAAACAACAACCCAATCAAAAAAATGAGCAGAAAATCTAGACATTTCTCCAAAGAGGGCATACCAATGGCCAGAAAGCACAAGAAAAGATGCTAATATTTTGAAAAACATGCTGCTGCTGCTGCTAAGTTACTTCAGTTGTGTCCAACTCTGTGTGACATGCTGGACACTGCTAATTATTAGAGAAATGCAAATCAAAGCTACAATGAGGTACCAATCAGAATGGCCATCAACAAAAAGTCTACAAACAATAAATGCTAGAGTGGGTGTGGGAAAAAGGGAACCCTCCTACACTATTGCTGTGAATGTAAACTGGTACAGTCACTATGGGGTACATTATGGAGGTTCCTTAAAAGTCTAAAAACATAACTGCTATATGATCCAGCAGTCCCACCCCTAGGCATATATCTAGGAAAAAACCATATTTTGAAAATATTTGGGACATGCACCCCAATGTTCACTGTAGCACTATTTACAACAGCTAAGACATGGAAGCAACCTAAATGTCCAGTGACTGATGAATGGATAAAGAAGATATATATATACAGGGTTGGCCAAAAAGTTCATTTGGCCAATCTAATATAATGGAATACTACTCAGCCATAAAAAGAAAAGAAATGATGCCATCAGCAGGCACCATGAATGCAACCAGACGTTATTTCACTAAGTGAAGTGTCAAAAAGAGAAATAACACATGATATCACTTACATGTGGAATCTAAAATATGGCACAAATGAACCTATCTACAGAATAGAAACAGACTCACAGACACAGAGTGATTGCCAAGGGGTGGGGGTGTTGGGCAGAAGAACGATGGACTGGGAGTTTGGGGTTAGTGGATGCAAACTAATATATTTAGAATGGATAAACAACAAGGTCCTACCTGTATACCTTGTATATCACAAGGAACTATATCTAATCTGGTGGGATAAAACATAATGGAAAAGAACATTAAAAAAAGAATGTATATATGTATATAACTGAGTCACCTATACAGCAGAAATTAGTACAACATTGTATAAATCAATTATACTTCAAATTTAAAAAAAAGACGTGGTACATATATACAATGGAATCTTACTCAGCTATAAAAAACAATGAAATACTCTAGAATTCAGTATTAAAAATATATGCATAGAAATAATACAAATATTAAGAAACACAAATAGAAAAAAAAAGAATGAAATAATACCACTTGGAGCAACATGAATGGTCCTAGACAGTATCGTGCATGTGTGCTCAGTTGTATCCAACTCTTTGCAATCCCATGGATTGTAGCCCACCAGGCTCCTCTATACATGGAATTTTCTAGGCAAGAATACTGGAGTGGGTTGCCATTTCCTACTCCAGGGGATCTTCCTGACCCAAGGATTGAACCTGTGTATCTTGTGTCTCCCGCAATGGCAGGCAGATTCTTTACCACTGTGCCACCTGAGAAGCCCAATAGATTATCAAACTAAGTGAAATAAATCAGTCAGAAAAAGACAAATACCATATAATGTCACTTATATGTGTGGAATTTTGGAAAAATGATATAAAGGAACTTATTTACAAAACAGAAATAGACTCATAGCCTTAGAAAACAAGCTTATGGTTACCAAAGGGGAAAGAGGGTAGGAGTTTGGGATTAACATATACACACTTCTACATATAAAACAGATGATCAACAAGGACCTATATATACATACATACATATACACACACACATACATATATATACACATATACATACATACACTTAACTATGTATATATAAAAACCTAAACTACTCTGCTGTACACCTGAAACTAATACAATATTGTAAATCAACTATAGTCTAATATAAAATAAAAATTGTTTTTTAAATGAAAAAAAGGACTTAGGGTTGGAAGATGTTGTTCCTTAGTGATTATATATATTTCAAAATAATTTTATGGCTATGTATAATTTGTGAACCACATTAATAAATTAATAAAAAAAATTTTTTAACTTAAAGACTTTTGTACAGTAAAGGAAATTACTGACAAAATAGTTTGAAAAGACAACCTACTGAATGGGAGAAGTTACTGCAAATGATATGACTGTTAAAGGGTTAATATCCAAAATATATAAACAGCCTACACAACTCAACATAAAAAAACAAACAACCCAGTTAAAATATGGGCAGAGGAAACAGACATTTTTCCAAAGTTGAAATGCAGATGGCCAACAGGCACATGAAAAGATGCTCAATATCAATAATAATCAGAGAAACATAAATTTAAAAATCACCATGAGGTATCATCTCATACTTGTCAGAATGGCTCTCATCAAAAAGAACAGAGATATCAAATGTTGGTATATATGTGGAGAAAAAGGAACCCTCATACACTGCTCATGGGAATGTATGGATACAGGCACTGTGGAAAACAGAGGTTTCTCAAAAAACTAAATTAGACCCATGTGACCCAGAAATTCTACTCCTGGATATATATCTGAAAATAAAATTCAAAAATATATATGCACTCCAATGTGTACAGCAGCATTATTTACAACTGCTGTGATATGAAAATAACCCATGTGTCTATCAACAGATGAATGGATAAAGATGTGGTGTATATATATATGGAATACTACTCAGACATAAAAAGGAATGAAATTTTGCCTACAGCAAAATGGATGGACTTGGAGGGCATTATGCTAAGGGAAATAAGTCAGACAGAGAAAGACAAATACTATATGATATCATTTGTAAGTGGAATCTAAAAAATACAACAAATTAGTAAATAAAAAAAAAAAGAAGCAGATGAACAGATACAGAAAATAAACTAGTGGCTACCAGCACTGCGAAGAAGGAAGCAAGGAGGGGCAGAAGAGGGATAGGAAGGGGAAAGGGGAGGGTTTATTACGGGATTATATGAAATCATCTATGTGAAACTTTTTAAAATTGTAAAGTAAAAGTGAAAGTTGCTCAGTCGAATCTGACTCTTTGTGACCCCATGGACTATACAGGCCATGGGATTCTCCAGGCCAGAATACTAGAGTGGGTACCTGTTCCCTTCTCCAGGGATCTTCCCAACTCAGGGACCGAACCCAGGTCTCCCACATTGCAGGCGGATTCTTTACCAGCTGAGCCACCAGGGAAGCCATTAAAATTGTAAAGCACTACAGAATTTTTAAAATCTTTCGTTCACCAAAAAAGAGGGAAAACATGCCATCATTTTTAATCTATTAAACTGGAGTGGGTAGCCATTCCCTTCTCCAGGGTATCTTCCCAACCCAGGGATCAAACCCAGGTCTCCTGCACTGCAAGCAGATTCTTTACCATCTGAGCCATCAGGGAAGCCCATTATTTCAAATGCATTCCCCAAATAATCTCACTTAGCGACATTTTACTAGGATCAGTCAAGATTACAAAATAATTAACAGTTTTCCAAGGCAAAAGAAATGAAAGACAAAATAGATAAATGGCACTTATGCAAACTTATAAGCTTTTGCATAGCAAAGAAAACCATAAACCAAACAAAAAGACAACCTACGGACTGGGAGAAAGTACTTGCAAATGTGACCTCCAAGGGCTTAATTTCCAAAATTTACAAAAGCTTGTACCACTTAATAATAAAAAACCCAATAAAAAAATGGGCAGAAGACCTATACAGACATTTCTCCAAAGAAAACATCTAGATAGCCAATAGGCACATGAAAAGATGTTCAACAATGCTAATTAACAGAGAAATGCAATTCAAAACTACAATGTGGTATCCCCTTACACCAGTCAGAATGGCCATCATTAAAAAGTGTACAAATAATTAACGCTGGAGAGTATGTAAAGAAAAGGGAATCTGTCTACATTCTTGGTGGGAATGTAAACTGGTATAAGCACTATGGAAAACAGTATGGAGGTTCCTTAAAAAACTAAAAACAGAATTGTCATATGATCCAGCAATCCCATTCCTGGGCATATAGCAGAAAAAATCTAATTCAAAAAATTATATGTACCCCAATGTTCATAGCAGCATTATTACAATAGCCAAGACACAGAAGCAACCTAGATGTCCATGGACAGATGAATGAATAAAGAGGATGTGATAATACATACATATATAGAGGAATACTACTCAGCCATAAAAAAGAATGAAATAACACCATTTGCAAACATGGATGGACTTAGAGATTATCATACTAAATGAAGATAACAGATGATATCACTCATATGGGGAATCTAAAAGATGATATACAAATAAACTTATTCACAAAACAGAAACAGACTCACAGCCCAAGAAAACAAACTTATGGTTACAAAAGGGGAAAGTGGGGTGGATAAATTAGGAGTTTGGGATTAGCAGATACAAACTATTATTTATAACACAGATAAACAACAAGATCCTACTGTATAGCACAGGGAACTATATTAAATATGTTGTAATAAACCATTATGGAGAACATGAAAAGAATATATATAACTGAATCATTTGCTGCACCCCAGAAAACAATACTGTAAATCAATTATACTTCAGTAAAAACAAAAACACAATTAAAATACTCTGTAATTCAGATTTTAATTATTTTACATTAATTTCTCAATCAGTGGGAATATATTTACAAATATTTAAAAATTATAACCTATCACATTTTAATTTCTGCTTAATTCAATATTAGGATGCTTTCTCTAACATATACTATTGTATGTAACTACCTTATCTCTCAAAGAAAAGAATTCCTCCAAGATAAAATTATATAGAATTATTTTCTATCAGAAATCAATATCCACAAGCACCATAATGGCCTTCCTGAAACAACAATTTAAAAAATTCCAGGCTTTTGTACAGGCTGTTTCTGCTACCTGAAACCACATTCTCCCGATTTCTTGACCTGGATAACACTTATTTCCTTTTTAATACTCAACAATTAGCCCTTCTAGGAAGACCTCTCTCTATATCCAGTCTGGGCCAGATTTACTGATCGTCTAATTTCCCAAAGCACTCTATACTTCTATCACAATACTTAATGTTACAGTGTAAGGGAATAACTTTAAAAGGCTATAAACTCCTTGAAGGCAGGCAAAACCTGTGTGCATAACTCATGGTTAGATCTTGTAGTACCCAACACACACAGTCCTACTCACAAATTCACAAATATTTATTAAATGAATGAGCACTTCACTGCCTAGTGGAGAAGGTATTATAAATATATAGCTATACAAAATAAATATGTTGAGTAAGCAAAGAAAAGAGGACAGTTAGTAAATGTTTCATGGTAGTGTCATTTGAACTTGTTTTTTTAAAAAATGAGCAGCAACTCCCTAAGGGCAAGGGGTAAGCAAAGGTACAAAGATATGCACAGGGATGTTGTACTCTGAGGCAACAGCAGTTAGATGTGCTGTGTGTGGAAAACTAGAGACAAGTAGAGCATAAATCATGGAATCATTCTATAGTGATTCCCAATAACTATTTCTTAATTATAAATACATATCCATTGAAAGTATTTTTTAAATGGAAAAAATCCACTACCAAAAATAACCACTGAAATTGATATTTAGCTTAATTCACCATATCCCATGCTTAATATTATTTTATAAATATTTTACATGTCATTATTTATTGACAAAATAATTTTTAATGGCTGAATAGCATTCACTATGAATGAATCATAATCTTTTCTCTTTTTTAAACTAACTTGCAAATTGCTGGATATTTAGATTGCTGCCAATTTACTATTCAAAACACTATGATAAACATCCTAACAGTCAAACATTAACCACATTCCTAGTTATTTTTCTAAATACATTTGCAGGAAAATGTATTGCTAAGTAAAAAGGGACTTTTTAAATGTAAGGCTTTTGAATATAAATAGCCAAATTGTCCTCAAAAGAACATACTAATAATAGCCAGTTCCACGAGCAGTTAGAATAGTGTCTGTTTCTCCAAACCCTTCCCAAACAAGTTATTTATATATTAATTCTATTAAGTGCAAGGAAAAAAATATCATCTTGTTTTAAGCGGAAATATTTATTCTTGGTAAAGTTAAACTTTTTTCATATTAATTGGAATATTATATTTCTTCTGGGAATTGCTATTCCATATTCCTTACTGATTTCCCTCTTGCAAAATGAGTTATAAAATCTGTTTGTAATAAGGATAATATACTTCAGTTTTTCAAATACAGCATGCTGAATGTTTTACATATGTTTCTATCTTTAAATGTGATTTATAGTTTTTACTATATGAAAATTTTAATTATATTGTCAAATCCATTTTTCCCCTTATAGTTTTAAATTTACTGATGAGGCTTTTAATAGTATTTCAAAGGCTTTCACACTTGACAGGAATTATATGATTTTAAAAAATACAAAATGACAAAGGCTAATGAAAAGTCAAACTTTTTAAACTGATTATCATCATAAAAGCATCTTCATACATTTGAAAAATTTAGGGAAAAAAACCTAAGATATTTTATTTAGTATAGAAAGAACATAATGTACATATGGATTTAAAACCCCAGTGGGATTATATTGCTGTAGACCATACCAGTCCACCCTGAAGGGTTTTAAGCAAGAAAGTAACATGATTGGTTAAGACTTTCAGAAGAATCTCTGAGCTGACCAGGTTCCAAAAGTATATTCATAAAAAATAAAATAAAGTGAGGGATCAGTTTAAAAATTTTGTCAATAAGGTCACTGAAAAAAATTACCATTGTTGCATAAAAGGATATTTTAATACTGCAGAAAATATAATCTTGGAAAAAAGTTAGTAATTTTGAACTGAGTAAGTTTAATGAAAAATTCAATACTTCGACTTTAGTTTTCTCATTTTTTGCCTCAAAATACATGTTCAGTTATTCAGTCATGTCCAACTCTTTGCAACTCTATAGACCTATAGACTGCAGCACGCCAGGCTTCCCTGTCCTTCACAATCTGCTGGAGTTGGCTCAAACTCATGTCCACTTAATCAGCGATGCCATCCAACCATCTCATCCTCTGTTGTCCCCTTCTCTTGCCTTTGCCTTCAGTCTTTCCCAGCATCAGGGTCTTTTCCAGTGAGTCGGCTCTTTGCGTCAGGTGGCCAAAGTATTGGAGCTTCAGCTTCAGCATCAGTCCTTCCAATGAATATTTAGTGTGGATTTCCTTCAGGACTGACTGGTTTGATCTCCTTCTGCTATACAGTGCTGAAAAAAATAAAGACTTGTGTGTCTTACAGGTGTAAGAAAGGAATGAAGGAAGATGACTGATGATAAGAACTCCTAAAAGTATTGGAGCTTCAGTTTCAACAACAGTCCTTCCAATAAATATTCAGGGTTGATTTCCTTAAGGACTGACTGGTTTGATCTCCATGCAGTCCAAAGGATTCTCAAGTTCTCCAGCACCACAATTCGAAAGTTATCAACTCTTCAGCACTCAGTCTTCTTTATGGACCAACTCCCTCACATCCACACGACTCCTGGAAAAACCACAGCTTTGATATATTGACCTTTGTCGGCAAAGCACATGAGCTCAGTCAAGTCCAACTCTTGGTAACCCCATGAACTGTAGCCCACTAGGCTCCCATGTCCACGGAAT
Organism: Bubalus bubalis; assembly: GCF_019923935.1. Classification (NCBI taxonomy): domain Eukaryota; kingdom Metazoa; phylum Chordata; class Mammalia; order Artiodactyla; family Bovidae; genus Bubalus; species Bubalus bubalis. The sequence continues at coordinate 123,773,380 of NC_059159.1, read as the reverse complement.
TTTTCAGGCAAGATCACTGGAGTAGGTTGACATTTCTTCATCAGGGGATCTTTCCGACCCAAGGATTGAACCCATGTTTCCTGTGTCTCCTGCATTGGCAGGCAGATTTGTTATCACTGCACCACCTGGAAAACCCTAAAGTTATGTCCCTGTTTACACTGCCTTGGTTTGTCACAGCTTTCCTTCTAAGGAGCAAGTGTCTTAATTTTATGGCTGCAGTCACCATCTACAGTGATTTTGAAGCCGAAGAAAAGAAAATCTGCCACTGTTTCCATTCTTTCCCCATCAATCTGCCATTAAGTGAAGGGACCAGATGCCATGATCACAGCTTTTTGAATGCTGAGTTTTAAGCCAGCTTTTTCACTCTCAAGAGGTTCCTTAGTTCCTCTTTACTTTCTGCCATTAGAGTGGTATCATCTGCATATCTGAGGTTGTTGATATTTCTCCCAGCAATCTTGATTCCAGCTTGTGATTTATCCAGCCCAGCATTTCTGCATATGAGTTAAATAAGCAGGGTGACAATATATAGCCTTGTCATACTCCTTTCCCAATTTTGAACTAGTTAGTTCCATGTCCAGTTCTAACTGTTGCTTCTTGACCAGCATACAGGTTTCTCAGGAGACAGGTAAGGTGGTCTGTACTCCTATCTCTGTAAGAATTTCCCAGTTTGTTCTGTTCCACACAGTCAAAGGCTTTAGCATAGTCAATGAAGCAAAAGTAGATGTTTTTCTGGAATTCCCTTGTTTTCTCCATGATCCAACAAATGTTGGCAATTTGATCTCTGGTTTCTCTGCCTCTTCAAAACCCACTTTGTACATCTGGAAGTTCTCAGTTCATGCACTGCTGAAGCCTAGCTTGAAAGATTTTGAGCAAAACCTTGCTAGCATGTGAAATGAGTGCAACTGTATGGTAGTTTGAACATTCTTTGGCATTGCCCTTCTTTAAGGACTGGAATGAAAAGTGACCTTTTCCAGTCCTGTGGCCACTGCTGAGTTTTCCAAATTTGCTGGCATAATGACTGCTGCAGTTTTAGCTGCATCATCTTTTAGGATTTTAAATAGCTCAGCTGGAATTCCATCACCTCCACTTGCTTTGTTCATAATAAGGCTTCGTAAGGCCCACTTGACTTCACACCCCAGGATGTCTGGCTCTAGGACATAATGTGTGCTCAGGTGACAAGTGGTGTCAGACTCTTTGCAACCCCATGGACTGTAGCCCATCAGGCTCCATTATCTATGGGATTTCCCATGCAAGAATACTGGAATGGGTTGCCATATACCTCTCCAGGGCATCTCTCTGACTCAGGAATCGAACCTGCGTCCCCTGTACTGACAGGCAGATTCTTTACCTCTGAGCCACCAAGGAAGCCTAGGATATAATAGAACCCCATTTAACTCTAATACATGACTATAGGAGCTCTGGATAAATTGAGGTTTTCATTTTCAGAGGATAACAGCAACTGAAATTGAATTTTCTTAAAACAGGTACCAACATTTCATTGTACAAGGGAAATGTATCTTAAAACCAAAATCATATAATAAGCCTTTTTGCATTTAATTATATGCAAATTCTTAGAAAGAGAATAAGTTAAATGTATGGGTTTTTACATAACATTTCCTATGAAATTATGATGCAGAATATGACATCCTTACTTTTGAATTTTGTACTATAATAAAAAGAGGGCCATTTCTGTATAATATTCAAGATCTTCATCAATTTTCCCAAAGGCCTTTCCCTTAGTCCTATGAGATATTCACTTAATTCTCTGAAGTTTCTATCATGTCATCAATTCTGTCATTCTCTTTTTTGTAACTGATAACTGGTCTAACTCTATCATATCCTCATTTGCCAATGATTTTGACCAGTTCATTAATATCACTTCTCAGGGTCTTGCAAAATTGTACATCCTTTACAAGATCAGAAATTTCATGTTCCCCATGATAAGGACTGTACCCACATTATATTGTCTGAAATGTAACAATCAGAAAAAGACCAACAAAGACAGTAGGAAGGAAAAGAAGATCCTAGAATATTTAAATGGGCACTGATTTTTTTAACTGCCATGTTGCTAAGTAAATAGTCTTATGATAACTTCACTTCCTCTTGCAACCTCATAACTAGGGAACCTTGATTATTATATGGACTCAAATCCTCATACAGAGTCCTCATGAATGAGAAAGAAGGCTGTATAATGGGCTTAAGAATTTAAATTACATATTTTCCCCCTGACTTTCACATGAAGCAACAGAAAATACTCTACAAATATCAGTATTTTAACTTTACAAGATAAGCAAACCTCAAAACTAAGAAATGAACTACAAAACAGCACTAAGTATGTGGAAAATGACTATCTAGAACCAAACTGGGAAACGCACGCCTGTACTTCTGAACAGTACACTGAGGTGGTCTAATGGAACTAAGTATGAATTCCAGTTCTATCACTTACTATATATAAGAGCACAGGCAAATCTCTTTATCTGAGTTGCAGTTTCTTCATTCCTTACAAATGGGTACAATATTTGTCTCACATCAGGATACTGTGAGGATTAAACAATATAGTGTATTAAAAGTGCTTCACAAAAGGTTTGGCACATGGTAAGCACTCAAAAAATAGAAGTTAGTATTATTAATAAGTAATGCACACTTAAGCTCATGCCAGAGGATCTTTCTGATGTTTATTCAAAACACTTATGAGATACATACTTCTAAATGGCTTCATAATCTGTTTTTCTAACAGATAAGAAGCAAATTCAAATTTGTGTCAGGTACTAGAGCAAGCACACTGACAGCAGCAGATGAGAACTGATATTGAAAAACAGCACAGATTCTAACAGCAAATTAGTCAGAGGTCATTTTGCATAGTGGCAAAGAACCTGACATGTCTTTTCTGAGATGAGAAATTTTTAAATTGTAAAAATATTAGAAACATAAAGAAAATAATGAAGAATATAACACACACCTGTGATACCCACCACCCAGCTTTATCACATGTGAACGTTTGGTTATCTTTTAGATTTTTTTTTTTGAACATTACAAACAATCAAAGAACCCTGTATATCCCTCCCCAATCCCATTCCCCTCCCTCCCTCTCCAGAGGGAACCACTATCCAAAATTTGTTACTCCCCTTGCAAGTTTTTAATACTATGAATTCACAACTGTATATCCATCCATAAGCAATTTAGTTTTGTTTTGCATTCAACTTATTTTGTCAGTATTTAATGAGCACCCACATGTGGCACAGTTCCAGGTGCTGGGGATAAAGCAGAGAACAAATACATGCCCTCATCAAGTTTACGTTTATTTAAACTTTATATAAATGGTATCACACTGTGTACAGCTCATTCTACAATTTGTTTTTCTGGCTCAATCCTGAATTTCTGAGATACATCTCAGATGCTGATGCTTCTACTTCATTTAACCGATGTATAGTATTCCATTGTATGAGTATACAATTTATTTATAGTCCTCTTGATGGGAGATTTGTTTCCAACTTCTATTACTGACAATGCTATAATGAAACTTCTTTACACATTGCTTTATTCATATGTGGTTTCTTTTAAACAACTGATATTCAATTTTAACCAGATATTGCTAAATTGCTCAAAATAATTTTACCAATTTATACTCCATCAATAATGTCTAAGTGTCTATTTTTCAGCATCTTTGCCAATACTCGTTCTTTATTGCTATTTTATTTGCATTTCCATGATAACTAGTAAGCTTGAAAATCTTTCCATATTTATTGCTCATTTTATTGATATTTTCTCTTAGTGAGTCTCTGCCTATTTTGCTTTAAGGTAATTTATTCATATATTCTGGATACTAATCCTTTTCTTGGCTATGTGCATAGAAAATATCTTCTCCCACCAGCTTATCGCGCATCCTCTCACACTGTTATGTCTTTAGTTACAATGAAGTTCTAAATTTTAATATAGGTGACTTTATCAATCCTTAATGGTTTATACTTGTTTGGTGTGTCTTAAAAAGAATCCTTTATTGTACTTAGAATATAAATATATTCTATATTTCTTCTAAAAACAAAGAAACTGGCAGTTATTTTTAGTTATGATATGAGGTAGAAATCTAATTTCATTTTCATCTTTTATATATATCCGATCAGATCAGATCAGTCGCTCAGTCGTGTCCGACTCTTTGCGACCCCATGAATCACAGCACGCCAGGCCTCCCTGTCCATCACCAACTCCCGGAGTTCACCCAGACTCACGTCCATCAAGTCACACACAAAACCAATCTCTTTTTCATTTCCCCCCACTGGTTTGTAAATAACCTGCTGTCATAAATCAAATTTTCATGTAGGCATGTGTCTGTTTCTGGAAGTTCTATTTCATTTCATTGGTCACTTAATTTATCCCTGTCCTAAGATAAGGTCTGATATCTAGAGGGGTGGGTACTCTTATCATCTCAGTCTTCCTCAAAGTTTTCTCAGACATTCTTGGTGCTTTATCGTTAAGTATGAACTTTTATATCAAGTTTTAAAAAAAAACAACCCTTTAAAAAAAAATTAAAAATAAAAAATCCTGTTGGGATGTTTTATTAAAACTGCACTAAATTCAGACTACTTTAGGGGAAGAACTGACTTCTTTATAATACTGAGTTTTCTCCTCCAGAGATTTGCATTTCTTCTCACAGCACTACTAAGCTGGAACCAATTTAAAATTGCTGGCTGGAGGAGTTTGGACCATATGGCTGTGTGAAGGCTGCATGAAGGCTCGCTTGTGGTTAGTAACTCACAGAGATTTTTGACATGCCTCTACCCAGTGCCACAGTCTAGATAAACAAGGTGGTTTATTTCTAGAAAACCTTAATGCTGAAACTGTAGCCCTTTGCAGAATTTGTAGCCCCAGTCTTATGCATAGTTTTCTACTAGACTCCTCACCTTGAACTGGATGTAGAATTAACTCTCCTGTCCTTTGTACTTCTCATACCTGTCAAAACAGAAACTCAAAGAGTCACAGGCATTTAGCAGATGCCTCCAGGGTAAAAGCCAGCTGAATACATGTTTACTTCTTTGCATTCTTGCTTCCACTTCATATTTGGCCCTAGGAGTCCTTACTTTCTTATCAGCTCAACTCTACATTAAAACAATATTAAAGAAAAATTATCCAACATTTCTGTTTTAAGCAGAAAGGTTATTCAAAGTATTTAAAATCTTTTACAACTTAATTTTTATTTGCTTGATTTACCAGTTTTTGTACAGAACTGTATTAAAACCTCTTACTATGATTATAGACATGTATTAGTAATTCCTTATTATTCTGTTTTTGCTTTCTTAATTTCAAGTTTTATACAAGTTCATGATTATTATATATGCTTGGTGGATTTTTCTTTTAATATGTAGTTACACTTTATCCTTATCAAAGAAAGCCTCTGGTCTTCCATCTGTTCAACAGGGATAACCTACATCAATTTTCTTTTCCCATTTCTGGGTAGTTTTATTTTTGGTATCTTCATAAAGAGTATATGTGTGATCTTGTTTTTTATTCAAATTTCTGTCTGTTAATAAAGAAGATCAATTCATTTATATGTAAATGTAGACTATTAATATTTTGGACCTATTTCTACTTCTTGTTTTCTATTTATCTTTCCTTTCCTTTGCTTTTTTATTTTTACTTTTTTAAGCTTCCCTTCTGTTTACTGATCAAGTTTTTAATAGTCTCTGCCACCCCCTACCCCACTCTGCTGGTTTGAAAGCTATAAATGAAATTTTTATTAATTTTTTATCATATATATTTAATCATAAATTGTTCTGAAAGAGTCAGAAATTACTTAGTATTTCTATCCTCTTCCTAAACATGATGTGAACCTTAAATGTTATACCTTCCCACTGAACAAATCTCCTTCACCCATACAACCTATTTGTTGTCACCATCCAGAGCTACAGTGTGCAATTTGGTAGCCATTAGACACATGTTGCTTTTGAGTCCTTAATATGTGGCCAGTCTGACTCAAGATGTGCTCTAAGTTTAAAATATACACTGGATTTTGAAGATTTAGCATGAAAAAAAAAAAGGAAGTAAAATATCTCAGTATTTTTAATACTGATAGCATGTTGAAATAACATTTTAGGCATATTGGAGCAAATAAATTATTAAAAATTAGTGTCTTTATGTGACTACCAGACAATTTTTAAGATAGTGCTGATCTAGAGCTTTCATTATAACTTTGTTTTAAATGCACCTTCTTCCCCCTAAAATCCTAACCTACCTTCTATTAATAATAACATTTATAATTATTATATATAATTGAAATTATTTATCCTAGAATAAGAATTTATCTGGATATGAAATGGTATCAAACATTACTTTGTCTTGCTGCTGCTGCTGCTAAGTCGCTTCAGTCGTGTCCGACTCTGTGCGACCCCATAGACGGCAGCCCAGCAGGTTCCCCCGTCCCTGGGATTCTCCAGGCAAGAACACTGGAGTGGGTTGCCATTTCCTTCTCCAATGCATGAAAGTGAAAAGTGGAAGTGAAGTCACTCAGTCGTATCCGACTCCCAGCAACCCCATGGACTGTACTGATATTTAAGGTATTACTCCTTTTTCTTCTAGCATCAACTATTGGTGATAAGAAATCAGGTAGTTTAATTATCATAGCTCCATAGATAATCTGGCTTCTAACTTTGGTGGTAAGATTTTCTTTATTTTTGATATCCTAGAGTTTCATCACAACCTGTCTAGATGTGAATTTATCCTTGTTTAACCCACTAAACACTACAGTTTACTTTTAATTCAAGAATTCAGGTCTTTTTTCAATGCAAAAAATTCTCAGCCTTTGTGTCTTCAAAATTTAGTTCTCCTTCAATCTCTGCAACTTCTTTTTTTCTGTATTTGATATATTACATATCTCAATTAATCTCTACGTAAAATTCTTAGTAATATTTTCCAACCCATTAATTCTCTCATCAGTGGTGTACAGGGTAATAATTATCCCATCTATTAAGTTTTTTAATATACCAACTATATTTTTAATTTATAAAAGTTCTAGTTACTTCTTTTCCATATTAACCTATTCTTGTTTCATCTCTTTTGTTTCATAATTTTGAGCTCTCTATTAATGGAAAGTATCTGGGTTTTTTTTTTTCTGTTAACTTATTTGAGCATCCTAAAAATGCTTTAAAGTGTCTTCCAATCAATGGAATACTATGCAGCCGTTAAAAAGAATAAAATCATCCCATGGGTACAAATATGGAATGATCTCTAAATATGTCATTAAGTGAAAAAACCAAGGTATGTATTAGTATGTGTAGAATGCTACCATTTATATAAAAGTGTGTATATATATATATATATGTGTGTGTGTGTGTGTGTGTGTGTGTGTGTGTGTGTGTGTGTGTGCATGTATGAGTGTATGTGTATATATGTTTGTACATGCATAAACTATTTCAGAAAAGATACCAAGAAACTGGTAATAGTGGTTGCCTCTGGGGAGAGGAACTGGGTGGCTAGGGGACAGAGGTGGGAGATAGACTTACTTTTCACTGTTTACCCTTTTGTACCTTTGAATTTTGTACCACGTGCATGTATTACCTAGTCAAAAAAAATAAATAATTCATTTTTTAAAATAAAGTCTTTGTTGGACTACTCCATAAAAGTTAATTTCATCTGGAGAAAATGCCTGTTCCAGTTGCTGATTTTGTTATATTAATATTAGATTACCTTAATGAGTTTTAGAATTTTGGTTGTAGACTCCTTTTGAGTAAGAAAGATGAAAAAAACAATTTCTTTCTCTCTTCCTATTTAATGATTTTATAGTTGTCCTGTTTGGATTTCTGGACCCAAATTCACTACTCGGTCTCATTGAGATCAAAGCTTCCAGTTTCATGATGATATTGGAACTATCACATATATACCTTCAATCACTGACTCAGCAATGGCTTCATTCAATTCATGGTCATGAGGCTATACAAATCTTTATCAGCTAAAAGCTATAGCCCCAGGTAATTAACAGCTTTCTCCTTTTTACAGCCTTTCACAAATATGGGACAGACATTCCAACTAAACCCCTGGCTTCATGTAATAATTCTGGTTCTGGTTCCTGCCTCACATGAAATACTTTAGCATTTTTGATTCCGGACAGGAGTTAAACTACTACATGTCAGTGCCAGCCTGAAAACCCAGTGGGCTTGTGTCTTCAGTTCTTTAACAGCTTTTTGTGTATGTTCCAGTCTGGCCACATGGCCACAAAGATGTTTATGTTGTTTCAGAGCCTAGCTGTATCTTTTGTGCTATTTAACCTACTGTTCTATATGTTTGGAGCATTTCTTTTTTTTTGATAATTAAAAGTAATCATTACAAAAGTCATATAATCTCATTATATAGTTTTGAAAACAGAAAACTACTCATAATCCATTCATTCTAATATATCTACTGTAAGCATTTTAAAATACTTCCTCTTTTTCTTCTGCATGTCCTATTTATACAGTTTTTATGATTTTAACCTGTACTATTTCAAGCATTTGTCCATGTTGATATGCAGCATCTGTAATCATCATTTTAATGACTGTGTATTAGTCCACCAAACTATACAACTGTTATTTCCCACATTATTGAGAATTTAAGGAGCTTAAAACAATAAAGAAGTTCTCTGTGCCTATCTGTTTTTTTCCCCTCAACAGTTTGAATCTGGGGGCTGGTGGTGAGAGAGGCTAAGCAATGGCACTGCCCAAAGCATTACAGGACTAACAAAATACATGGCTGAGGTTCATAATGATGGCCCTAAAACACAAAGAGAAAAGGTAAAATTATATGGAAGTGAAAATGCATTTCAGAAAGATTCCAATCCAAAATGGTTAACAGTAACTTTTGTAATTAAAAGGAAAAGTTGCACAATTCACAAATGTGTACCATCTAGTACTGCTGGTCAAGGCATTATAAATTTTCACTAACTTCCAAAACAGAATATTTTGGGTCACATTAATAAAATTTACTTTCTCACAGTAATACTAACCTTATATTATTTACACAGTCTTCATGAGCTTCAGAAAGTGTTTTTATGTGCTTTGAAGATATAGGATCAAAAAGTAGAACTTCAGTCTGTTCACAAGCAACTGTCAGCACTGACCTGGAAGGAAATGACACATTTCTTTTAGTTTATTTAGCATTCTCGTTTTATTGATATTCATCTATTTATGACTATATAAGATATACATGAATAACTTCTGTCCACATTAGTAGCAAATATTTAAAAGATTGAGACTATTCACTGTTCCAAGTAGTAGTAGGAAATACTACTCTCATACATTATGGTGAAGTATAAGCTGGATGCAGCTTGTATGGAGAGTACCAGTATCTACCAAATTTTAAACGTGCATATCTTTTATCTCAGCATTTTTTTTTTCTGAGAATCCAATCTACAGAAATAATAATTTCCAAATACAAAGAAGCACATATAAAGATATGCTTCATTGTAGGGAGAAACTAGAAGTAACCTAAGTGTACATGAAAGAAAGATCAATTATATAAGCCATAGTATATAATACTTTGCAAAATGGTGCAACACTTAAAAAGGGATAACTTTATATGCATATGAAGGAGCCTAAAAAACATATTTTTACATGAGAAAAGCTGGCTTCAGAAAAACATGCTTAAATGAGGCAACTTAAGATCATATAAATTAGGCAATTCTTCATCAGCATCTATTAAAATGGACTCAAAGGTCTAGCATACATCTTACCAAACCAGTTTTAGTTAAACTAAACCTTTTCTTTTATGGATTTTAGTACTGTTTCTTGTTTCAGCCCTTTCCTATTACAAAATTACATTTTTATAAACCTTTTACAAACACCATTTTTTAAACTTTTTTATTGAAGGATAATTGCTTTACAGAATTTTGTTGTTTTCTGTCAAACCTCAATATGAATCAGCCATCAGTTCAGTTACTCAGTCGTGTCTGACTCTTTGCGACCCCATGAATTGCAGCACGCCAGGCCTCCCTGTCCATCACCAACTCCCGGAGTTCACTCAAATTCACATCCATCGAGTTGGTGATGCCATCCAGCCATCTCATCCTGTCGTCCCCTTCTCCTCCTGCCCCCAATCCCTCCCAGCATCAGTCTTTTCCAATGAGTCAACTCTTCACATGAGGTGGCCAAAGTACTGGAGTTTCAGCTTTAGCATCATTCCTTCCAAAGAACACCCAGGACTGATCTCCTTTAGAATGAACTGGTTGGATCTCCTTGCAATCCAAGGGACTCTCAAGAGTCTCTCCAACACCACAGTTCAAAAGCATCAATTCTTCTGCACTCAGCTTTCTTCACAGTCCAACTCTCACATCCATACGTGACCACTGGAAAAACTACAGCCTTAACTAGACGAACCTTTGTTGGCAAAGTAATGTCTCTGCTTTTGAATATGCTATCTAGGTTGGTCATAACTTTCCTTCCAAGGAGTACAATCACCATCTGCAGTGATTTTGGAGCCCAAAAAAATAAAGTCTGACACTGTTTACACTGTTTCCCCATCTATTTCCCATGAAGTGACGGAACCAGATGCCATGATCTTCGTTTTCTGAATGTTGAGCTTTAAGCCAACTTTTTCACTCTCCTCTTTCGCTTTCATCAAGAGGCTTTTTAGTTCTTCTTCACTTTCTGCCATAAGGGTGGTGTCATCTGCATATCTGAGGTTATTGATATTTCTCCCAGCAATCTTGCTTCCAACTTGTGCTTCTTCCAGCCCAGTGTTTCTCATGATGTATTCTGCATATAAGTTAAATAAGCAGGGTGGAATTAGCCATAAGTATACCTATATCTGCTCCCTTTTGAACCTCCCTCCCATCTCCCTCCCCATCCCACCACTCTAGGTTGATACAGAGCCCATGTTTGAGTTTACTGAGCCATACAACAAATTCCCGTTGGCTATCTATTTTGTATATGGTAATGTAAGTTTCCATGTTACTCTTCCCATACATCTCACCCTCTCCCCATGTCCGTAAGTCTATTCTCTACATCTGTTTCTCCATTGCTGCCCTATAAATAAATTCTTCAGTACCATTTTTCTATATTCCATATATGTGTTAGAATAAGATATTTATCTTTCTCTTTCTGACTCACTTCACTCTATACAATAGGTTCTAGGTTAATCCACCTCATCAGAACTGACTCAAATGCACTCCTGCTGAGTAATACTCTATTGTGTATATGTACCACAACTTCTTTATCCATTCATCTGTCAATGGACATCTAGGTTGCTTCCATGTTCTAGATATTGTATAGTGCTGCAATAAACAATGGGATACATGAGTCTTTTTCAACCCTGGTTTCCTCAGTGTATATGCCTAGGAGTGGGATTGCTGGGTCATATGGTGGTTTTATTCCTAGTGTTTTAAGGAATCTCCATACCATCTTCCATAGTGACTATATCAATTTACACTCCCACCAATAGTGCAAGAGCGTTCCCTTTTCTCCACACCTTCTCCAGCATTTATTGTTGTTGACTTTTTGGTAATGGCCCTTCTGACCGGTATGAGGTGATATCTCATTGTGGTTTTGATTTGCATTTCTCTAATAATGAGTGATGTTGAGCATTATCTTTCTACATGTTTTTTAGCCATGTGTATGTCTTCTTTGGAGAAATGTCTGTTTAGGTCTTTTCCCCACTTTTTGAATTGTTTGTTTTTCCACCACTGAGTTGTATGAGCTGTTTGTATATTTTAGAAATTAATCCTTGGTCAGTTGTTTCATATGCTATTACTTTCTCCCATTCTGAGGGTTGTCTTATCACCTTGCTTATAGTTTCCTTTGCTGTGCAAAAGTTTTTAAGTTTAATCTGGTCCCACTTGCTTACTTTTGTTTTTATTTCCATCACTCTAGGAGGTTGGTCATGAGATTAAAAGACGCTTACTCCTTGAAGGAAAGTTATGACCAACCTAGATAGCATATTCAAAAGCAGAGACATTACTTTGCCAACAAAGGTCCATCTAGTCAAGGCTGTGGTTTTTCCAGTGGTCATGTACGGATTTGAGAGTTGGACTGTGAAGAAAGCTGAGTGCCAAAGAACTGATGCTTTTGAACTGTGGTGTTGGAGAAGACTCTTGAGAGTTCCATGGACTGCAAGGAGATCCAACCAGTCCATTCTGAAGGAGATCAGTCCTGGGTGTTCTTTGGAAGGAATGATGTTAAAGCTGAAACTCCAGTACTTGGGCCACCTCATGCGAAGAGCTGACTCATTGGAAAAGACTGTGATGCTGGGAGGGATTGGGGGCAGGAGGAAAAGGGGACGACAGAGGATTTGATGGCTGGATGGCATCACGGATTTGATGGACATGGGTTTGGGTGAACTGCAGGAGTTGGTGATGGACAGGGAGGCCTGGTGTGCTGCAGTTCATGGGGTTGCAAAGAGTCGGACACAACTGAGTGACTGAACTGAACTGAGGAGGTGGGTCATAGAGGATCTTGCTTTGATTTATGTCATCGAGTGTTCTGCCTATGTTTTCCTCTAAGAGTTTTATAGTTTCTAGTCTTACATTTAGGTCTTTAATCCATTTTGAGTTTATCTTTGTGTATGGTGTTAGGAAGTGTTCTAAATTCATACTTTTACATGTAGCTGTCCAGTTTTCCCAGCACCATTTATTGAAGAGGCTGTCTTTGCCCCATTGTATATTCTTGCCTCCTTTGTCAAAATAAGGGCCCCGTAGGTGCATGGGTTTATTTCTGGGCTTTCTGTCTTGTTCTACTGGTCTGTATTTCTGTTTTTGTGTCACTACCATACTGTTCTGATGACTGTAGCTTTGTTGTATAATCTGAAGTCAGGGAAGTTGATTCCTCCAGCTCCACTCTTCTTTCTCAAGACTGCTTTGGCTATTCAGGGTCTTTTGTGTTTCCATATGAATTGTGAAATTTTTTGTTCTAGTTCTGTGAAAAATGTCATTGGTAATTTGATAGGGATTGCACTGAATCTGTAGATTGCATTTGGTGGTATAATCATTTTCACAATATTGATTCTTCCTACCCAGGAACATGGAATATCTCTCCATCTTTTTATGTCATCTTTGATTTCTTCCATCAGTGTCTTAAAATTTTCTGTGTACAGTTCTTTTGTCTCCTTAAGTTTATTCCAAGGTAATTAATTCTTTTTGTTGCAATGGTGAATGAGATTGAATCCTTAATTTCTCTGATTTTTCATTGTTAGTATATAGAAATGCAAGTGATGTCTATGTATTGATTTTGTATCCTACAACCTTGCTAAATTCACTGATTAGCTCTAGTCATTTTCTGATACTATCTTTAGGGTTTTCTATGTACAGTATCATGTCATCTGCAAACAGTGAGAGCTTTACTTCCTCTTTTCCAATCTGGATTCCTTTTATTTCTTTTTCTTCTTTGACTACTGTAGCTAGGACTTCCAGAACTATGTTGAATAGCGGTAAAAGTAGACACCCTTTTCTTGTTCCTGATCTTCGGGGGAATGCTTTCAGTTTTTCACCATTGAGAATAATGTTTGCCATAGGCTTATCATATATGGCCTTTACTATATTGAGGCAGGTTCCTTCTATGCCTATTTTTTGAAGAGTTTTAATCATAAATGGGTGCTGAATTTTGTCAAAGGCCTTTTCTGCATCTATTGAGATTATCTTATGGCTTTTATCTTTCAATTTGTTAACAGGGTGTATCCCATTGATTGATTTGCATATATTGAAGAATCCCTGCATTCCTGGAATAAACCCAACTTGATCATGGTGTATGAGATTTTTGATGTGTTGCTGAATTCTGTTTGCTAAAATTTTGTTGAGGATTTTTGCATCTGTGTTCATCAGTGATACTGGCCTATAGTTTTGTGTTGTCTTTGTCTGGTTTTGGTATCAGGGTGATGGTGGCCTCAAAGAATGAGTTTGGAAATGTTCCTTCCTCTGCAATTTGTTGAAAGTTTTAGAAGGATAGGCGTTAGCTCTTCTCTAAATGTTTGACAGAATTCTATAAAGCCATCTGGTCCTGGGCTTTTGTTTTTTGGGAGATTTTTGATCACAGCTTCAATTTCAGTGCTTGTAATTGGGTTGGTCATAATTTCTATTTCTTCCTGGTTCAGTCTTGGAAGATTGAACTTTTCTAAGAATCTGTCCATTTCTTTAAGGCTATCCATTTTATTGCCATATAGTTGTTCATAATAGTCTCTTATAATCCTTTTATTTCTGCATTGTTTGTTGTAACCTCTCCTTTGTCATTTTTAATTTTGTTGATTTGATTCTTTTTTTCTTGATGAGTCTGGCTAAAGGTTTGTCACTTTTATCTTCTCAAAGAACCAGCTTTTAGTTTTATTAATCTTTACTACTGTTTCTTTCATTTCTGCTCAGATCTTTATGATTTCTTTCCCTCTACTAACTTTGGGGTTTTTCTGTTCTTCTTTTTCCAGTTGTTTTAGGTGTAAAGTCAGGTTGTCTATTTGATGTTTTTCTTGTTTCTTGAGGTATGACTGTATTGCTATTAACTTCCCTCTTAAGACTGCTTTTGCTGCATCCCATAGGTTTTGAGTTGTCATGTTTTCATTGTCACTTGTTTCTAGAAATTTTTTTATTTCCCTTCTGATTTCTTCAGTAACCTATTGGTTATTTAGAAACATGTTGTTTAATCTCCATGTGTTTGTGTTTCTTACATTTTTCTTGTAATTGATATCGAGTCTCATAGCATTGTAGTCAGAGAAGATGCTTGATATGATTTCAATTTTCTTAAATTTTCTGAGGTTTGTTTTGTGACCCAACATGTGGTCTATCCTGGAGAATGTTCCAAGTGCACTTGAGAAGGTGTATTCTTCTGCCTTTGGATGGAATGTCCTGAAGATAACAATGAGATCCATCTCATCTAACGTATCATGTAAGACTTGTGTTTCCTTATTAATTTTGTTTTGATGATCTGTCCATCAAAACTGGGGGTGTTTAAAGTCTCCTACTATTATTGTGTTACTGTCAATTTCTTTTATGTCTGATAGTCAAACACCATTTTGATTTCTGAAAATCTATTGTCTTTTATTGATTTTGTCTTAGTTTTCTGTAAATACTGATATTTTAGACTCAGACCTAGCAAACGAAATCTTGATTTCAATTCAAGATTGAAATGCATTGATTTTACTTTCAAATGAAATTCTGAAAGTGCAATCTTTTCAATTTATAATTCCAAAAGCACATGGGATTTTTACACTTTAAGATGAAAGTGCGTAAGATAGAATTCTAAATGGCCAAACTTTAAAATTCAGAACAAAGGTTTAACAAGGTAAGGGGAAGCATCTACTAAATTGAAATCTTTTCCATATTTAGAAATCATGAAATTATCCTTTAAAGGATGTCCGTCTAAATCCTTTTGTGAGGTATCTGAATTTAAAAAATTTAATAATATCCGTAGGATTTTTGTTTTAGTTGACTACCATGAGTAAAAATGTTCAAATATATGTAATTTTAGAAGACGCATAAATATTTCTTTTTGTTAGAAGAGTCATGAAATGAACTTGTCTTCTTTTCATGCATAAAAGTAATGAATCAATGATTTTTGGAAAGTCTTAATATTAAACATTATAAACAAGAGAGCTATTAAAAGATCAATAAGACTGATGGTCATTTTTTCATTTTAATATAATCTATTTTTGTACATGGCATAATTTGTAACTTTTAAAACTAGATGTCATTTGTCCCAACATCAAACTCTATACCTTTGTAAATTCCATCTTTGTCATATATAGATTTTCTTTTAGGACTCTATATTCTATTTCATGCAATTTCTAAAAGGTCTGGCAAGTAGCAAAGCAAGACCCCCTCACTGCCCCAATAAACATTTTAGGGGAAGCTAATGTCATACTCTCTTCTCCAAATGAATTTTAGGTATAGTATGTCAGGTCCTACTAAAAAATCTTGTTGGTATTTTTATTAGGAGGCAGTGACTTTACAAATTAATCTTGTACAATTTATATCATACAGCATTGGATCATCTCATCAGTAATATGCACAGTTTTCCATATATTTAAGATATTCTTAGCAAGAGAACTGTAACAATTCTTTGTACATCCTTATACATTTAGAATTGACATAGGAAGTTATACATACAGATACATATCCACCTGTGGATTTTGAGGTTGTAATAAATCTATAGAAAAGTTTGCATAGAGTTGATAGTTTTATAATACAAAGACTTCCAATCCTTGAACATGACATATCTCCATTTGCAGTGGAGATTTTCTCCATGTAGATCATGCCTATCTTTCATTAGATCTATTCTTGGGTACTTGAGATATTTTTTGATGCTCTTGTAAATTTTTTTTTTTTAATTTTGTTTCATTTGCTGCTGGTGTACAGAAGGTCAACTGATTTTTTTAAATGTTATTTATTCATCAATCTTATTTTAATATTTATCACATGTTATTTTAGGTTTTCTTTGTCAATTATCATTAATCATCTACAAACAACTGCTTTCTTATTTTTAATACTTTTTTTCTTTGCTGCACCGGCTAGGACCTTCAGTACAATGTTGAACAGAAATGTTTATATAGCAAGCACTCTTGTCTTATTCCTGATCTTTAAGAATACAGTCACCAGTTCATCATTAAGCACAATGTTTGCTATAGGGTTGGTTTGTTTGTTTTGGTAGATTCCTACTATTGGATTAAGGAAATTCTCTTCTACCTCAAATCTGTTACATTTTTTTTCATTAATATACATTAAAGTATATAAAATATTTTTTAACATTTACTGAAATTATCCTATAGTTTTAATATGTTAATGTAGTGATTTACAATTAATATATTTTCTAATGTCAAATCAATCTTTCATTTCTACCATATTGCTACATTCAGTTGGCTAAAAAGGTGGATTCACATCTCTGGCTACCCTCCTTTTGCAGAGCTTAGCCCTGCAATTTCCTCACTGCCTCAGTTCTCTATTCCCTTCAAACGTAACTGTTTATATCTTATATTAGATGTTGATGTTTTTCTGTAGATTTTCTAATTATTCTCAGTTGGAGGGTTGGTCCAAACCACCTATTCTGCTACTTCTGGAAAGCTACAATCTCTGCTTCTTGCATCTAAAATTATATCCCCCTTTTCATTCTAAATATTGTTTATCTGGGTATTCTATTGATCAATTTAATGAACATGTTTCATTATTCTTTGTCTTTTCAAAGACAAATCTTTCTGTTGCATATTTCTATTGATTTTTAGAATTTCAATAATTTTTTGCTATATTTCTGTATTTCCTTCCTCTGGCTTTCTTCAGATTTACTTTGTTATAACTTCACTATTCTGTTATCGTTTCTTGAGATAGATACTCTGCTAATTAATTTTCCTTGTCTTCCTTTCTAGTTTATTAAAAATCATAATTTTCATACTAAGTACAGATTTATTTATATCCCACAACTTTTGAGATGTGGTATTTTCATTTAGTTCTAAATATTTCTAATTTCCATTATCATTTCTACTTTGACTTATGAGCTATTTATAAATTTTTACTTATAAATATTTAACTTGAAAATACATGCTATTGATTTCTAGCAATCACATTATCCTGAGAAACTATTTAATGACAATCTTTTGAAATATGTGGCCTTATAAGAGAGGAATTTTTAACTCATCTTTGTGTGTGTGGGGAAAAAAAAGCCATGAGGCAGCTGTTACATAAGTGTGATATTAAAAAATACTAAATATTCAATAGTAATATAAATTAACATATGAATAAAAATTTTAAATTTACAAAATTAAAAAATAGGCTAACCTATAGGTTATAAAAATGCTTGCCAAGTGATATTAATTCTAACTCAAATTGTTTATCAAATTATTCTAGTAACTCCCAAACATTTATTAATTTTAGAAATTGTAGCCATAATTATCTCTTTGACCCAGATGCCTTTGTTTGGACCATGAACTGCCATAGGAAACTGCATAAAGACCCTCCAAGAATTTCCACATTAAACAGGTAGTCATCATATAAAACAAACATGGTTACAAAAGAGGAAGGAAGGAATGATAAATTAGGAGTGCTGCTGCTGCTAAGTAGCGTCAGTCGTGTCCAACTCTGTGCGACCCCATAGACGGCAGCCCAGCAGGCTCCCCCGTCCCTGGGATTCTCCAGGCAAGAACACTGGAGTGGGTTGCCATTTCCTTCTCCATTGCGTGAAAGTGAAAAGTGAAAGTGAAGTCGCTCAGTCGCGTCCGACTCGTAGCGACCCCATGGACTGCAGCCTACCAGGCTCCTCCGTCCATGGGATTTTCCAGGCAAGAGTACTGGAGTGGCTTGCCATTGTAGGAGATTTTTTTTTTTTTTCATTGTAGGAGATTAACAGATACAAACCACTACAGATAAAATAGATAAGCAACAAGGATTTACTATACAGCACAAAGTATAGTCAATATCTTATAACATCTATAATGGAAAAAAATCTGAAAAAATATACATATATCTAAGTCACTTTTCCGTATACCTGAAACTAACACAATATTGTAAAGCAACTATATTTCAGTTTAAAAATTCCTTATAAATAGGTAGTTATTAAGTAACTTGTGGTCTTGATAAGTAAAAAAAAAAAAATCACTCTTAATAGCAATAAAATTGTTCATGGAGCTGAATCCTCTTTTTATCTTTTGCTGCAGTTAACAGTAAGTATACTGGAAAAAATTTAGCCCTTATAATGCTTGCTGTTAATTTTTACATTCAATTATATTAATAACTGTCACAAAATAATTGATACATCATATTTGATATCAAACCTAATCCTTCAGCCCAGATGAGACATAATGTAATACAGTAGTTAAGAGCATAAACGTTAAGAGTACAAATCCTTTAACATCCTTTCTGCATCTCAGTTCTCTTAACTAAATGTTTCTGATATAGAGAACACTTACTTTGGCAGTCATGTTCATTAATAGAGTGTTACTGATGCCTGTGGTGGGTATGTATTCAGTGGCTTTTGGGAAAATTATACCACTAAATAAAGGTGAAATTCAGTAAGAACGATAAGATTAGGGATCTGTATCCATATGGTATTCATCCACAAACCACCCCACTGACCTCATTTACCTGCCACGGGTTCTATCCTGCAGTGGGTGTTCACACTTTGTCAAGAGAATTAACGTTTGGATGGTGCCTCCAGTAGTGCCATTACTCTCATCTGACTGCTCCTTTTATCTCTGGATCTCCCAAGAGTCTAGTTACCACAAATGGGTTACTCTAGGAGATCCTATGGAAGGTGCTTAAGTACTAGGAGGGCACTCAGTGGACTTGGGGCAGTAACTAACTATTCAACCACCATGGATATATATTAATATTTTAACAACTGGTACAGCTGAACCAATGTGTACTAGCTGAACATCAGGCCTGAATGCGGTACTCTATACTCTTTAGAAGTAGTACTGTTTCTGTCTGCCTGATTTAACTGAGGTATGCTATAATGTACATTAATATCAACTCTATAAGTTTTCTCTTTTCTCCTTGAAGTTATCAATTTTGGAGTATATAAGTTAAAAAACTCAATTTCAGAATTTTTTTATTTTTCAGGTGAATTGATCTGAATATAAAGTAACGTATGTCTAGTAATTTTTTTGCCTTAAAGCCCATTATGTTGATATTAAATATAGCTCACCATCTTTCTTTTGCTTAGGTGTTTGATATATCCTCTATCTTATGTACAAGAAGTACATTTAGTACTTCTATATTGTAATTAGTAATATTTGTATTTATTTTCAGTGATTCTTTGTGTTTTATTATACCTTTTCTACTTTTCTTCCCTTTCCCTTTCTTGTCTTCTAGAATATGTTTTCCTCATTCTAAAATTTTTTCTTCTTCTAGTCCTGAAATAATACACTTGTCTTTTGGTGGTTACCTTGTACATTTCAGTATGTACACATTAAAGCCTAAAGTGAATATATCACAATTCTCCCTCAAAAAAATAAGGAACTTCGAACATCCGTTCATAATTTATATGCTATTGTTGTCTTCTATTTTAGCTACATCTTTGTTAATCCCCAAAAACAAAATCAGATTGTTTTACATACAAATTTCCCACTTTCTTTGATCTTAATTCCTTCTACTATCTCAAGACCTTACAGCTGAAAACACTTTCTTCTCTCTGAACTTAGAATTCCATTACTGAAGGTCTGGTGGCAAACTTACTCAGCTTTGATTGGATGCTTATGTATTTATCTCATCTTTGTTCTCGACAAGAACAAAGAACCCATATTTGCTGGGTATAGACATTCAGGTTGGCAGTTTTTCCCAGCATACTGAAATGTAATCACCACTATCCTCTAATTTACACTATTACTGATGACTGATTGGCTTTCACTTGCATAGTTACTCCTTTGAAGGCCTTTTTCCCTCTGGCTTTTACTATTTTATATCTGTTGTCCTGCAGTTTCCTCTATGGCAAGGGAGAATTCCTGCTAGGCGTGTGTCAGGTTTCTTAAATCATTTGATACCTTTCTTCAATTCTGGAAAGTTCTCAGCTATTGCTGCTTCAAGTTTGTTTTATCCTATTATTGCATTTTCGTTAGGAACTAATCAGATACACAGTATGCATTTTTCTCTTTGTGCTTTGTGTCACCAATCCTCCTTCATATTTTCAGTCTCTTTGCCTCTCTTGTCTGCAATCTGGATAAGTTCTTCACTTCTATTTTCCACTATACTAATTCTCTCTACATCAGTGCCTAATGTATTCTTATAGAGGATAGCGTAAGAAAATCCATATTATTGCAAATATTATCAAATTTCCTTTTTCAAAATACCATTTTAGGAGGTGACACACTTATCTTGACAATGCTGCTATTGCTTAAAACATTTTACAGTTCTTTACAAATTACCTTCTGGTCCATGTAGCCTTCATTTTTCTTTCTTAGTGCCAAATTGTTTCTAGTCTGGTCTCTATCAAATACTTAATTTTAATTCTTACCTTCTGTATCACCTCTTCTTTTTGTGCTGAGAAGTCCTTGTCAGTGGTTACAGTATCCAGTAGGCTGATTTAACTTATATGTAACTGAAGGATATGTGAAATCATCTCATTTAACAAGATATGTCAATTTATATAAAACCATTTTAAGTCCTATAAAAAGTGGGGCATATTAGATGTAGTCAGAAGACTAAAAAATTAAAACACTGAACTATTTTCACCTATTACCTTGACAGAAATGAAAAAGAATGGCAATGTGCAATACTGGCAAGGGTACAGGAAGACAAGCACTTTCATTGGGACTGATAAGAATAAGGATTGGTACAGTCTTCACAAAGGACAATTTAATAATAGGAATCCAAAATCTTCATAACCTTTTACTCATTCTAAGGACTTACCATAAGGACATAAATTTAAAATATCAGTTTAGAGGTTTTATTTTAACCAATGAAAAATTTTAAACAATGCTGTAGAAATATATTCATTAACATAGATAATTTATAATGTATGAAAAAAAGCAGGCTACAAAACAGTAGGTTCTATTTTTATGTTAAATATACAAAGGGAGTTCCATGTAGTGCAATGGTTAGGACTCGGCACTCTCACTGCCATGGCCCATGTTCAATCCCTGGTCAGGGAACTAAGACCCACAAGCTGCACATGGTGCAGTGAAGAAGAAAATTTTTTTTAACAAATAAAAAAGATATATACAAAGAAAAAGATTCCTTAGATATTCATTTACTCTCTGGGATCATAATGGATATTCAGCTTCTTTTAGTTTCATTTACTGCCTAGGTTTTCTACAGTAAGTAATTAGTAATTGTATAGTTGCATGTTATTGCATGAAATATCAGAGTACCTAAATAAAGTACCACCCTTTACAAAAATGTTACTATAGGAAAACATAGCCCATATTCAAACAAGAACTATCAGTAATATACTCCTCATTCTTATAGTACTGGTAATGAGAATTCCTTCTTCATAACTCATTCTATCCCTCTCACCCTCTACTTAAAATTCCACCTTCAAAGAGTAGAAACAACTATTTCTGAAGGCCTGAGAAAACAGGTAGGAGGCTGGAAGGAAAGGAGCTGAGATATGCTGAAGAGAGGAACTGAAGGGTTATGAAGAACAAACTGCTGATATTTTGGGAGAAACTTTAGGAATAGCACTTGGTTGGAGGAAGGAGTGAGGAGAGGAGGTTCCACAGATAAACTTCAGCAGAATAGTTTCTCCTCTCACCAATCTTCCCTGTATTCAGGTGCACAGTCACTGTTTCAAGTCAACTACTATACTAAGAAAAAGCATTTGCAAGTGAAATGAAATAGGGTGTACCTGCTCCGTGACCCCAGATTCTAGTACTTTGCTCCTTCGTTAGCATATTTTATGTCTTTCTTCAGCACAATTTTTTCCTTTGTTAAGCTATCGTCTTTCAGTTTCTCTAACATGATATGTTAGAGAACCATAGGTCGTTTGACATACCAGTTCCTTCATCTGAAATATTTCTATCCCCTCCTCAACACTGTCTTGACTAATTTATCTCCTACTCATCTTTCCATCTTGGTTAAGTGTCACTTTCTCAGGGAAACCTTGAACACCCTAGTCCACAACAGGTTCTTTCCAGCCTTTATCTCAACTTGTAAATATACATTATGAAATTATCTAGTATGCTTATTAATGTCTAGTTGAACCAATAGGTCCCAAGACTAATGAACGCGATGCCATTTGTTGTTTTGCTCACCACTGCCACCTCTGCCTCTGGAGCATAGCAAGTGCTCCACAAATACATGCTGAATGAGGGACTGAGTGAATGAACAACTAAGCAAATGACTAGGAATCCAGAGGCCCTGATTTGGTAAGAGTTGTATTATTTATGTCTCCTCATGGTGGAACCCTGTGTAAAGTTTTTCCTTTGACTGCTGTTGAACTTGTTCCTGTACTCAAATAACAAAGTTTAAAAAATAGATATCACTTTGAAAATTCTCCATAGCTCAAAGTAAACCGAGGCCAAACATGGTATTTTAATTAGCCAAGAAAAAGGCTAGATACCGTTAACAGAACATCTAGTCTAGCCTGGAAACTTCACAGATGCCCACATCACAAGATATCTCTCTGCAGGATCTTAGTATCTTACTGGAGAAAAGGAACGAAGAAACCCACACTTGTACCCTCAGCGCAGGTCGGGCACAGGGAACAGGGATTGTGCAGGCTCCATACCCTTGACAAAGCTTAGGTGGGAAAAACATGCCTAGGGTGCCGGGGGAAATGGGAATTTATTCAAAGTGAACTTATTGAGCATCTGCGGTGTACCAGAAAACCTTAACTGTGGACTGGCTCTGACAAACCTGCCGGGATTGCTTTAGTCACTTCGGAGAGCTCTGGTCCAGAAGAGGAGCAAACCAGCCCCGGGTTCACCTACCTCCAAGTGCCGGACGGGGCCTCCAACAGCGACAGAGCGCTTCACAGAGTCAGGGGCACGAAAGCCGGCTGCCCCACTGGGACTCCCAAACCCCAGGCCTGGCTGGGCGAGCAGGCCCCGGGCAGCCGCGCACCGGCAGCCTCGCCAGGAGAAGGCGGGTCCCCGCCCTCCGAGGGGCCGCGCTTACCCGTCGGGCGAGTACTCGAGGTTGAAGACTGCCCCGTGGGTGCGGGTGCTGAGGTACACCGAATCCGCGGGATGGATGGAACCATAGAGGTTAGTCATGGTGCGGAAATTGTCCCGCGCCGGGTCCACGAACAGCCCGCGGCCCAGGCTGCGCTCTCTCAGCCACCCGAAGAGCCGTGCGCCAGGGCCGCCCAGGCGGGCTTTGAGGCAGGGCTGGCCACGGCTCCCGGCCCTGCAGTCAGGCCCGGGTGGCCGGCGTGGCGGGGAAGGCGGTGAAGGATCTCCTTGAGCGGAAGCGGCTGAGGACTCTGGAGCTCCGGGCAGCCCGAGCTCCAGCGCGCGCCCGCCGGGGGGCTCCGAGGGGGCGCAGGGACTGCGAGGGCTCCCGCCGGGCGACGGGGGAGGGGCTGCGTCAGCCCTGGGCTGTAGTGGCGAGGGCGGGGAAGGGAGCGGCCCGGCAGCAGCCGCCTCTCTCCTATAGGGTGCCGGCTCCTCAGCCCCGGCTCCAGCCGCCCTGTTCCCTCCGGGGCAACGGAGCCCGAGGGGAAACATGGCCAACGCCCCCGCCCCCGGCTCCCGGCCGCAGCACAGCCGGCCAACACCTCAGTACTCCCGCTCCAGCCGCCACTTCCGGCGTGCCGCCGCCTAACCTCGCCGGCTGGGAAACCCGCGCCGCCTCTCGGTATCATCCGCCGGGGACCAAGAAAGCGGAGACACCATTCGACTGGGGGTGCCACAGTCGAGAGGGTTGAAGGTCTAGAGCTACCGTGTGTGTGCGACAGTGAGGATGCCCAGGGCCTAGGCTGCATGGGGTAGCGCTAGCACCGGGGAACTGCGTGCCTTATTGTCGGTATGTGGTTATCAATGACCAGACTGTGTCTTTGGGGATGACAGGGTCTGACTGGTCAGTCCCAGAGGCTGAGTATGATTGGGTACTGTTTACATAATCATCTCTACTTTACACTGAGACCAACGAAGGTAAGAAATGACCATATTATGTGCTGCTCACACAGTAAGCAGCATGGTGTACTGCCTACTCAGCCTGGGAATCTAGGGACTCAGGTTTAACTTCTGCACTGAAAAGCCCTGGATGGAGCTCTGCCCAGTTACCAGCAACTTTACCTACTAGGTCAAGCCTTTACCAAAGCCTTCCTCTCTGCAAGGAGCATATACCCAGCCAGGAGTCACTGAGAGGAGCCGAAATCTGAATTCAACCTTACAAGCGACAGAGCCCAGGGTCAATCCTGCTTACATCTGCCAAGCAGGGCATAGAGGGCATAATAGATGCTGTTAGTGCTGCTGAAGATAAATACATAGAATTCATTTGCAGAAAAAGCTTAACTGGAATTGGGGTGTTTCTTGAGGAGAGAAGGAAAGTCTTCAAGGAAGGGAACCTTGAGGTATAAGAAGAGGTAGGTATACGAAATGACAACCCTTCCGGGCCTTGGAGCTTCCCTGGTGGCTCAGCTGGTAAAGAATCTGCCTGCAATGCAGGAGACCTGGGTTCGATCCCTGGGTTGGGAAGATTCCCCTGGAGAAGGAAAAGGCTACCCACTTCAGTATTGTGACCTGGAGAATTCCATGGATTGTATAGTCCATGGAGTCACCAAGAGTCAGACATGACTGAGAGACTTTCACTTTCCAGGCCTTGAGCAAGAACTGAGTTACAGAAAGCTGTGATTTGGTGACGGTTTAGGATAGTCTGAAAGATGCCAGGAGGAAAGGAATGATATTTAGACAGGGCTGAACATTCAGCAGGTCCTCCCACCAGCAAAGTTAGTAGTTACTCAATAAGCTGACTGAAACATGGGCAAGAAGCAAGTGTCTGGTGTTGAGAGAAGATCAAGGGAGACATTCTTCTGGAGATATTCCTTGTGTAAGGTTTAGAGGTCTGTTTTATGATTAACAAATAATGTCCCTTAGTGACCCACAACTTCTGACTGCAACAAATGTTTATTAAAGGTCCTCTGCTTGATTCCAAGTTATGGCCAATGGCTAAAATTTCTTTGGTCTATAAAACTTTGACCATGATATTCACCAACATTATTAACTTTCTCAGTAAGTAAAATAAAACTCAACTTTCTTTCCTTTGTCTGCCTCCTTCCCTCAAAACTCAATGTTAAAAGGTTACATATTCCAAAGTATTTAAGATATAATTCCAACAGAGCTCTGCAACAAGAGTTGTGCTGTCTCAAGATAATCAGGTTTCACAGTTCAGGCAATTCAAAATTAACTCACTATTGCTCCCAAACTAATTAAGAACTGTTCACTGGCAACTTAGAGAATCTAAAGAAATCCAATGGAAACAAAAACATTTTGTAGGTTTGCATGTACATCTAAAAGTTAGATAGCGAAAATGATTCCTGAAAAGTTAAGATAGCCACAAATCTAAGGTGGTGGTTGTGGTAACCATTTAGCAGTATTAGGTTTGGGGTTTTTTTCTTACACTTCTACTCAAAATGTTTCACCATTATTTTAAAACCTCTCAGTGAAAAAAAATAAAAATCACTAGAGATTACCAGAGAAGGCATTAAAGACAGAACAACTCTATACATGCTTCTATTTACCTGCCTTTCAGAGCCCTTAAATACCACTGTGTTAACAAGAAATCTATTTCAAACTGCAGTCTATAGACCAATTTCTATGCAATGCTATTTTTTAAAAAACTAAAAAATGTTCAACTTCAACTGCTGAAATTCACAGATATCAATTCTGTCTGAAGCATTGGGATATAGCATATCCCATATCATTTTGATATCCCATATCAAAATGTCTGAAGCATCTTCTGAAATCCTTTGCCCCGATACTCTTTTCTAATCCCGATGCGCCTTTCCAATCACAACAAAAGTAAAAAAAAAAAAAAAAAAAAAAGAAAGCAAAACCACATGTGATATCCATCACATGTCCTTTTAGCATCAATCTCATTAAGGAGGCAGAGAACAAATTTGTTTACTTTCTTCCCTATCCGTTGACTAAACATTTTTTAAAAAATTATTTCCCAACTGGTGTCTTATAATGAAATGTGCTAGAAATGTAAACACTGGCCTTTCCGTTCAGGCTTTTATATTTCAGGAGCAGCAGGTTCACTCCTGATGTCTTTGACATCACTGGTTCTGCCCATCAAATAGAATTCTTTGTTGGGAACAAGATTGACAAAATGAGCAAGGCGGTTGGACATGGCATAAAAAGCTGAAATTGCAGCTATATCCCAGGCATCTTCCTGGTTGAAGCCATGCACCTCGAGCTTTTTGAAATGGTCATCTGTTATGTCATCAGCTTGGGAAATAGCAAGTGCAAATTCCAGCATTGCCTTTTCCCGGGCAGGGAGGTCAGACTTTCTCCAGTTGATACAGACCTGTAAGAAAACACACAGAGACAGAATCTCTGTCCATCACAACATAGCCAATAAAACACATGGCCTAACAAAAGCAGCATTAATGAAAAAACCTAAGTCAGAGTAAAGAGGTGAAGTGAGGCCAAAATAAACTTTACAGACAGGAAGTATCTTGGTCAAGTTCAATATAATGCAAACCTGGAACTCTAGCTCTGCCAGGAAATCTTTGCTCACTCCAACTACAAGTACTTTTTTCTCCTCTAAACACCCATAGCATGAAAAACCTCGGAACCAAGATTCAGAGACTCTTAATACATAAGGGCCCGCAAATATCAACCTTTTTGTATGAGAAAAGTGAAGCTCAGATAATTATCCCTTTATCCCCACTTAAGTATCAGCTATTAATTTGCAAAATTAATAGCTGATACTTAAGCAATGACTATGTGCTAAGAATGTGCTCAATGCTTCATATTCATTATCTCATGTAATTCTTATAAAAATCCTAGGAAGTAATGTTTTTTATTAGTCACTCCCAATTTTACTGGCAAAGAAACTGAAGCTCAAAGAGTTCACACACTTTCCCAAGGTCACACAGCTCGAGTGGCAGAGCTGGGATATGAATCCAAGTATATTTGATTCCAGTGACTATACTGATAATCATTACCCTTACTAAAGCAAAATACTGGAAACCATTAATGACCTGGGGTTTCCTGGTGGCTCAGACAGTAAAGAATCTGCCTGCAATGCAGGAGACCTGAGTTTCAATCCCTGGGTCAGGAGAAGAGAATGGCAGCCCACTCTAGTTTTCTTGCCTGGAAAATTCCATGAACAGAGGAGTCTGGTGAGCTACAGCCCATGGGATCACAAAGAGTCAGACACAACTGAGTGACTCACACACACACTCACACACACACACTCACACACTAACTACCTAAAAATCGGAAGAACAGTTGAGCAAATGGTGTGATAGTACATCCTATAATCACTAGGGAGACTATGTTTGAGACTGGTCCTGGATGAGCAAAGTTCTGGTGAATAAGCAGGCAGCTCTGAGAAGGGCAAAGGTGATGATATACCTGTCTTGTTTAGCTTTTGGGTGGCAACAGAGGCCCTTGGAACAATTTTCAAGGTCTCCACTCAGGTGGGGTCAGGAAGGAAGGTTGGAGGATAGGAAAAGACTGAAGACTCTCCCTCAGGAATAAATGCATAGAACAGAAACATCTGTTTCTGAAGAAACATCTGGGTCAGAAGATCAGGAATTTCACTGTAGGGATGAGCAGGGTTTTGTAAACTTGGTGACAAACCCATGTTTACTGTGTCTTTATCCTCGGTTCATTTCTCTAGGAAGAATTAGCACGACCTCTGACATTCAAACAGCCTGACTCTGGATGAAACAAGAGTAAGCTGCTGGCTGGGGGGTTGAGACCCATTTCACAACCAGTCATGGTGGGAAAGAGCAGGTAGGGGCAGTTCCAGAATGGGAGACTGATAAGCCCAAGCTTGGGGCCAGCTGTACGAAGTAAAAGAAATCTTAAATCACCAGTCCAGGTTCAATGCATGAGACAGGGTGCTCAGGGCCAGTGTACCAGGATGATCCTGAAGGATGGGATGGGGAGGGAGATGGAAGGGGGGGCTCAGGATGGAGAACACATGTACACCCATGGCTGATTCATGTCAATGTATGGCAAAAACCACTACAATACTGTAAAGTAATTAGCCTCCAATTAAAATAAATTAATTAATTTAAAAAAACTGTTTAGAGCCCATTAAGAATAACTAGTGGATAGACTAAACTCACAAGGGCTTCCCTGGTGGCTCAGACAGTAAATAATCTGCCTGTAATGCAGGAGATGCAGGTTCAATCCCTGGTCGCGAAGATTCCCCTGGAGGAGGGCATGGCATCCCATTCCAGTAGTCTTGCCTGGAGAATTCCATGGACTGAGGAGCGTGCTGGGCTACAGTCCACAGAGTCACAAAAAGTCAGACACGACTGAAGCGACTGGACACGCACGCATAGACTAAATTCATACTGGAAAATGCATACTATACAATGTAGCAGAGAAAGTGTAAACTTTGAAAGTGGACTCTGCCATTCTAGTTGTGCACCCCACATTAATTCCAGGTCTGAACCTCAAAGGTAAAAGGGTTATAATAAGGTTCAACTTAGGGAGTTGTGTGCATTTAAGAGAATGTCAGGTCTGGCACAAGGCTAGAGCTTAGCTATCCCTTCGTCCCAAACATCACGTGCACACCGAAGCAGGTGGGTACAGGAATGGGAAACTGTCACGGGGAGGTGGGCATTCACCTGGTCAGAGAGCACTGGGTTCTTCGAAAAGACCCTGTACCGGGCACTGTGGACAACCACGCTATATGAGCACCTGTTGGCCAGGCTGGTCACCAAAATGATGAGTTCCTTGTCAGCTCTGCTGAGCTGGCCTGGGGAGGGAGAAGAGAGAAGAGCTGCCGTAAGCCTGGAGAGCAGCTCAGAAGAACCTAAACAGGCTCAGCCATATTTTAGCCAGTTGTGCGCCTATCTGCTCACTTATTCATTCCCAGTCCTGTGCTATGAGCTAACCTATTTTATTTTCTTCACAATACTTAACACTTTCTGAAGTCAACTTGTTCTTTTATTTTAAGTTGTTCACTATTTTCTCCTCTCTGGAATATACTTGAAAGTCTATGCATTTTTCTGATTCGTTCACCACTGTATACCCAGAGGAATGCCTAACAGATAATAGTTGCTCAGAAAATACGTGAATGAATTACTAATTCAAGAAGTATTTTCTTAAAAAAAAAAGTATTTTCTGAGGCGCATCAGGTACTAGACACTTTTTGAAAAGGAGGTTAAAAAAAAAAAAGACATTTTCCAACCTCAGGGGCCATGCTACCTCTAGGTAGAGAAAGGCAGAGAAGGGGAGAGTCCACTTTGGTACCTGGTACCATCTGGGAACTTTAGATAATCTTCACAACAGCTCTGTAGAGGAGGTATTAATACCATTTTACTAGTTAGAAAACCAAAGCACTGAGACATTTAAGTACTCTGTTGAAGCTCACATCATGATTTATGGCAGAATCAGTTCTGAACACAGGACCTATCTCTTCCCTCTAGGATGGAGAGGCTGAGGCAGTTGTGGAAGATACAGCAGACAGCACTCTGCATGCCACTGGAAAAGGACAAATGAGGGAGGCTGTGGGAGGTCAGAGGAGAAAGAGTCCCTCATAAGTGAAGGCAGGTGAGATGGACTTTGATGGAAAGTTCAGATTCACAAAGCATGGATAGGAGTCAAGGCAGCCCAGAGGCACAGTAAAGTGTGATCCAAGCTAAAGAGGAGAGATATCATGAGACTGGAGTGCTTTGGAGAGTAAAGCATAATTCACAGTTCACTTTGACTTGAATGGACAGAACATGAAGAGAGGCTGAAGGAAATGAGGCTGGGAGGCAGGCTGGTGTCAAGCCATAGAGAGTCATGGTGACAGGCTGCCTCCCATCTCTGCTGCTCACTCTTCCTTTAATAATAAAATCCCTTAGTTTTATCTGGACACATGGCCAGAGAGCCTCCCTTGCAGCTAGATGTGAGGCAAGTCTAGCCAATGGGAGGTAAATGGAACTGATGGGTGTGGCTTCCATGTCATGACCATAAAGGAAGGGATATGTGTCCACACATACCCTTCTTTCTTTTTCTGCAGGTAGTAGTGGTAAATCCACATAAGCATGTAAGCAAGGGCAATTCCAGATAGCAAACAACACTACACTGCCCCTCAGAAGCTCATGTGAGACTATAGGAGAGACAGAGAGAAAAAATACCTTGTTTAAATCAATGTGTCTTTGGTCTGAGCAACAGCAGCCTAACCTGAATCCTAAGCAAGAAATCCATGATTACTGGTCTAAAGTCCCTGAACTTTATCCAGGGTGTTGTAGGGAGCCAGAGAGGGCCTTTGAGCACAAAGAAAGTCGAGCCAGAGTTATTATCTAACTTATTTCCGTTCTATACCTATAACCATCAAGTAACATTCAGACCTCAGCGTCAGAATCCAGACAATGTCTCTGCCAGCTCCAGTCCTTCTGAGCTTCTCCCTAGCTCCACAGTAATCTGGGACTATGTGGGAATGAACTCTAGCGAGCAGGCACCTGGATCTTATCTAAAAATGACTTAGCACTTCCCCCGCGCCCCCCACTTACCTGTTTTCTTGTTACAGATGACATTGTAATAAGCAAAGAAGGCTCTGAATTCCAATGGCCGGTGAGACAACACTTTAAATACATTTGGTAAAAATCCTGTCTGCAGGGAAGGAGAGAAACAGGGAAATGTAAAATGACAACTAAGAACAGGATTGGCAAATAGTAACTGGTAGTCCCCATACTGTCTGCTGAATGCCAGATGCAGTCTTAAGAAGGCCACAGCCTTGTGTCAAAGCACAACCCACACATCCTTTCACGTTTTAGGGGATTATAAGGGTTACTTCTAAAGGCATATGTAATTTCTTTTTAGTAAGGCATTTTATAAAATTTAGAGAGTTGTATGTAAACTAAATGATATTTCTTAGAATTTAGGCTATACTTATTACCTCCCTTTTCACAGAGGGGCTGATGGTGCTCATTTATTTCTAAGAATTAAATCAGTAACAAGCCTTGATATTAGTAAAGTTCTTTCATACATCCAATCTCGTTTTTTCTTCTCCACAACTCTCTAAGGTAGGTAAGGCAAGGATCATTATCCCAGTTTACAGATAAGGAAACTAAGGCCCAGAGAGGTTGACTGACTTGCGCAAGCCAAACCAAATCTAAGAGGCATGTTTGCGATTTTGACATTGGGTTTTCTTTTCTTTTTTAAAAAAAAGATATTTATTTACTTATTTATTTGGTTGCTCTGTGTCTTTGTGGCACATGGAATCTCTGATCTTGGCTGTGGCTCAATGGCTTAGTTGCAGCACACAGGATCTTTAGTTGTGGCATGTGAACTCTTAGTTGTAGCATGTGGGATCTAGTTCCCTGACCAGGGATGGAACCCAGGCCCCGTGCATTGGGAGTACAGTCTTAGCCACTGGACCACCAGGGAAGTCCCTCAGTATGTTTTCCAATGGGACGCTATGGCAGAAAACTACTGACTGCTTCCCAGTAGCCATTTCTTTCCTCTTCCCTTGACAGTGGATATGGACGTTGTTCAGATATTAGATTGCCATGGGCTCCAGGGAAGGTTAAACCCTTCCCCATCCCCACTGGGTGAATCCTGATTGATCTAAACCAATTATAGTGATTCTATTCTACTTGTCAGTGATTGGCCTAGGAATGGGCATGTGACGCCATTATGCCAAATGAGAAATGAAGGGAAATCAGCTGGGAGACTTCTCCCCACAAAAGGAATATGGGAAAAGGGTGTGACCTCCACATCCATTCTAGGAGCTATGCAAGGACGTAATGTTTGCTGCTGTTATACCCAGGAACCAGGAGGTCACAAGTCTGAACACACAGTTCTCATATCAAGGAAGTCAGAGCTTAAAAAGGCAAAGAACTTGATCCTTGATATCACTGAGCAACTGGATTAACAATCCAGAAATCACCCTGTGTCTGGACCTACTGTTAATACAAGACACTGAATTGTCCTTGCTGTTATATCAACTGAATTGGATTTTCTGTTACCTGTAGCTGAAAGCACTCTAACTGATAATAGATGCTAAAGTTCATTACTGATCTAGAAGACATGGTAAAAGAACCATTTATGTCTGCTGGGGCAGGAGCTAGGGAAGAGGTGATGATGTGAAGAGGTACAGACAGGTACTGAGAGAGAGGCTGGGGGCTCCAAACCTTTCCCACCAGAGCAGCTGGGTTTCTATATACTTATAAATGGATTTACATACAAGATTCTGTCTGGAAAAAAAATCCACAAAGTTTCAGCACCAAGTTTCAAAAACAAAGTTTAGAGTAAACATCTGCATTCAGACAAGGGTTTTATAATTTGACAATATAAACCATCAACTTTAAAAAGTACCCTTGGACTTCCCTGATGGTCCAGTGGTTAAGAATCTGTCTGCCAATGCAGGGGACACAGGTTCAATCCCTGGTCATGAAAGATACCACAGGCCTCAGGGCAACTAAACCTGTGTACAACTACTGAAGCCTGCACACCTAGAGCCCCTGTTCCACAACAAGAGAAGCCACTGCAATGAGAAGGCTGCATACTTAGCTCCTGCTCACCCCAACTAGAGAAAGTCCACATGCAGCAACACGAAACCCAGCACAGCCAAAAACAAATAAATAAAAAATTTTAAATAATAAAAAGTATCCTCAAGAAATAATTCTGGGATGTTCAAAAAGATATCTGTATAAACATGTTACAAGTCACAAATATCCAAGATTGGGAGATTGCTGAAATAAATTAAAACATCTCTATTATACAGTGCTATATCATGCAGCCATTAAACATGATGTTTTAACCCAGAAAAGTGTTCATGTTAACATGATCTCATTAAAAGAGTTACATGTATATTTATTTTAAAAAAATAGGGAAGAAGTGCTACAAGTGACTGACTTTGGTGGAATTTTTATTTTTGAAATTTTTGCTTATTTTTCTAATTTTTCAATACATAATTGCAGGAAGGATCAAGGTACCTCTCACATTTACTGAAGTATCTGGCACGTATCTCATGGTTCTATCTCCACACCATATTATGGTGCTAAAGGGAGCTACAGGTCACAATGGGCAGAGAACTGAGTGACAGAGTTCCAGAACTTAAAATGGTGTGCCTAAGACAAGAGGAAAAAGTGCATGTTCTTCTGACTGGGAACCCCAAAGGAAGGGCTCATGCACAGTGGGAACTGGGGCAGACCGCGGCAACCAGTTCCAGGGATTACACTCCAGCCAACAAAGGTCTGCACTGGCTGTGGCTCTCTGCATGAGGCGAGTGTCTCACCTTCTTTTCTGTCTCCTCCATGAGCTCTAAAATGTCAAAAGGCAGGTCCTTTTTGTAGGGAATGGGGTAACGGCTGATGGGTTTGGACTTCTCTTCCTGCTGCTGAGACTCATAAAGGCGCAAGTTCAGGGTCACCAGAGGCAACTTTTTCCAAAATTTATTGGTCACAAGGCGAAGAAGAGACTGAAAGGAAACAAAGACAGGATTGGAATGGGCTACTCAAGGAATGGCTTGGATAGCTTGTTTGTATATCTGGACTTAAAGAAAAAATGGTACTTCCGGGGTCAATTCCCATTAACTACAACCAATTCTTGAGCAATCATGAAATGGATTCTGAGCTCAACAAGAAATAATGCTGTAATCCATTGATAATGTCTGACATGAGAAGAGGATATTGAGGGCATGATGGTCCAAATAACATATCTACAATGCTTGCCTTAAAGCCCAGCTCAGATACCACCTAATAACAATAAAACCTCCTGGGGTTCTTCAACACCATGAAGACTTTCTGAAGCCTTTTAAGGCTACCAAATGATGGCCGGGATTTATACATATCATCTGCTGCCAATAGCAATGACAATAACTGTCATATAATGAGCAACTGGTATGTGTCAGGTTTTCTGCATACACTCCCCCAAACTCCCAGCAATCCTGTACTTTACAGATATGAAATCTAAGGATCAGATGGATTACGTCACACAGAGATAAAATTCAGGTCTATCTGACTCCAAAGTCTTCATTATTTTCACTTTACAATCCTGTCTCTTAAAAAAGAATCTAACTAAAAAATATAGAAAACTAAAAACTTTACATTTATTCTAAATGAAAACTGAGAAAAACCAACATAAACCTAAAAGGGCAACCTCTTTATTTTTTTTACATTAAAAAAATTATAGTTGATTTACAATGTTGGAATAATTACAGCTGAACAGCAAAGTGATTCAGTAATACACACATACATGTATACATACATATATATATATATGTACACACTATTTTTAATATTCTTTTCTATTATGGTGTATGATAACATACTGAATATAGTTCCCTGTACTATACAGTAGGACCTTGTTGTTTATCCTTTCTATATATAAAAGTTTGTATCTACTAACTGCGGCTTCCCACTGCATCCCTCCCTCAACCCCCTTCCCCATGGCAACCACCAGTCTGTTCTCATGTCCATGATTCTGTTTCTAGATGGGTTCATTTGTGTCATATTTTAGATTCCCATATAAGTGATATCATACGGTATTTGTCTTCTCTTTCTGACTTTCTTCACTTAGAATCATAATCTCTAGTTGCTGCAAATGGCATTATTCTTTATAATGACTGAGTAGTATTCCACTGTATATATGTACCACATCTTCTTTATTCATTCACCTCTCAATGGACATTCCCACATCTTGGCTACTGTGAAGAGTGCTACTATAAACATAAGGATGCATGTATTTTTTTGAATTACAGTTTTATCTGGATATCCCAGATAATCCCAGGAGTGGGATGGCTCAAACATATGGTAATTCTGTATTTAGTTTTCTAAGGAATCTCCCTACTATTTTCCACAGTGACTGCCCCAACCTACATTCCCACCAACAGTGTAGGAGGGTTCCCTTTTCTCCTCATCCTCTCTAGCATTTGCTATTTGTACACTTTTTAATGATGGCCAATCTGACTGGTGTGAGATGGTACCTCACTAGAGTTTTGATTTGCATTTCTCTAATAATTAGAGATTTTGAGCATCTTCTCATATGCCTATTGACCATCTGTATGTCCTCTTTGGAGAAATGTCTATTTAGCTCTTCTGTAATGGGTAGCCTCTTCATGCATTTTACCATACAAGGTTCTAAAATGAGTGCAAGAAAACAAGATTATGCTTTCCTAGAAAACTCAGTCTGGTCAGTAATCCAACTGTGAAAGATAGTATAATATAGGGCTGTCTGAAGCCTAACTGCCTGGGTCCAAATCTTGACTCTGCTACTTATGTGCTATGTAACCAGAGGCACACTACTTCTCTGTCCCTCCATTTCTTCACCTATAAAGTATGAATTGTAATAATACCAACTCATAGAGCTGTTATGAGGATTTAATGAGTTAATACACACAAAGCTCTTAAAACAGAGCCTTGCACTTAGTAAATATTGTGTATTAAATAAAGTGTTACAGGTTTAAAATAAACGTGTGATTAAAGTATATTGGGTACATTATGGATCTATCAATTGACATTTGCTTATATATTCAGTATGAGACCCACAGAAAAGATCTGGACAGCTCCCTTCACAGAACCCACCTGCCAATACAGGAGACTTAAGGTCTGATCCCTAGGACAGGAAGATTCCCTGGAGAAGAAAATGGCAACCCACTCCAGTATTCTTGCCTGGAGAATCCCATAGACAGAGGAGCCTGGCACGCTACAGTCCATGGCGTTGCACAGAGTCAGACACAACGGAAGCGACTTAGCAACTTCACATCCTCTGGGGACCCCTGATGGGTTCTATCTACTGTATGCAGCAGCCTACCTGCCTGCCTTTCACATCTGACACCTCACCTATGTGCCAGCATATACATCCTACTAAAGGGGAAGGCCTAGGCTGTGAAACTCTGTAGCTTTTCTACCTTAGTTTTCCCTACCCATTAGCTAGGGTGGGGCAAGTATCTGAGTATCCAGGCCACAGACTGGCCACTGCTCCATGAGGCTACTAGGACAAAAAGCTCTGCCCACCTAGATTCATACTCTTTGGGATCTGAACTGGGAAATCAGGAGTGAGCTAGCTGGCAATGAGAGCTGGAGCTGAAAAGTCATGAGGTAAAGCCAGGCCACTGAGGTCATGCTGGTCAGTTATGCACCAAAGGAGCAAGAGAAAAATCAGGAGTAAACGGCAGCTATGAGAGGGAGAAAAGACTCAGGATAGAGGGTCATGAAGAACACTGGTGGTAGGAGGAGATGCAGACAGACAAAAAGAGGTAGAACTGAGAGTAACTGAGACTTGTTCATGACACAGTTCCCAGGGTCTGGCTGCAGAGGTCCTCTGAGGTACCAAAATGACCTCTCAGTTTCAGTTCACATGTAACATGATGCTTACTTTTATAATACTTGAGACAGAACTCATGCATTGCCAAGAAAAATCAGAATGACAAGAAAGAGAAAGCAAACATGTCTTCTCAATCAATGAACCTTCTCTAACCCAAAGAAAACAATGGAATCAGAAGTAAAGGGCTCCTATCACATAAGCTTATTTTAAAAATAAACAAAAAGTAAACACTCAGAAAATGCTTAATACATGCCTAATATTCTGGCTGCTTTATCTATATATTATTTCAAGATATGTCGGTACTGTTCTTGTTCTCATTTTAGAAATGAGAAAACATTTCTCATTCTCTGTGCCATCTCAAAATAGGCACAGGAAGGATAAGTCACAAGAGCCTACAAGTCACAGAGCAGGATTCAACCCCAGGCAGCCTACCTCCCAAGTCCACGCTTATAATCTTTGTGCTGTGTTGTATATACAAGCTCATTGCCAAGGACAACTACTACTTTTTTTTTTAGTCCCTAAATCCAAACTAATCTATAAATGTCAGGTCTTGTCCTCCTATTCCCTTGAATGAATGAATGTGAATGTGAAGTCGCTCAGTCGTGTTCGACTCTTTGCGACCCCATGGACTGTAAGGGACCTATTCCCTTAAACACTTGCAAAATTTTCATTCTGAACCTTGGATAACCAGAATACTATTTTAAAAGAACAACTTCCATTAGTACTTCACCAGGCTTACTGGCAGGAGCTTTACAGGTATTGTCCTCTGAACGTTAAATGTCACCACTGTATATTCCTCCACTGGGGCACACCAGACCTCAGCTACCAGGAATGCGTTCAGGATCAGCACTGTCACAACTTTTTCAAGAGAAGCTGCAAATTGAAGTTCAAAATAAGACCTGCTGTCTGCTTGATGATGCAGCAAGAAACAGGACACAGGACTATGTACCTAGCATACCTAGCACAGCAAGGAAGCACCTCCTGTGATTGTGGGTAAAATCAGAAAACACAGCCACCTCCATTTTCCACTTTCTCAGGGCACTAAGCCCCAAATGCTGGACTTTTCACCTGGAACAGTCACCTCTGAACTGTGCACACTTCTCTGTGGAAGTGGGGAGGGGGGCAGCTATGTCCTTGATTCTGTGATTCTATGTCCTTGACTCTCTGCCCTGCTTGTTTGCCAGTTTGATACTACACTGAAAGAAAAACAATGTAAAGGTGATATTATTCTTTCCAATCTTTGAACTCATACTGGGTGTTCTGGATTAGCTCATCAGAAATTTTCAAGTAAAACTGCCTGATTATTAAATGTTGACTCAATTGTTTTTCCCATGAGTACAGATGTGGCAGGACTGGTGGCCACTGGGGTTCTATTTTGGCTACATGGAAGTTCACTATAGTAGTCTGCCACCTTTTATGTTTGGAATCTTCCATAATAAAACAAATTTAAAATGATAATTATTTTTTAAAAACCTGTAGGACAAATACGTATTTTTAAAAAGTCTGTAAAATGTTAGCTTACATTTTCTAATGTAAAAAGCCAACTGATGAAACCATCTGAGGTATGTACACAGGCACAGTACTTGACATTAGATGAGTGTAAAATGACAGCTGTTATTGGTGAACTATAGGTTAAAACTTTAATTCTGTAAAAATGTCAGATATTTCATGATTCTAAAATATAGAGACTGGGTTCCATTTTGTTGTTGCTGGTCAGTCGCTAAGTTGTTTCTTGACTTTTTGTGACCCCATGGACTGCAGCACGCCAGGCTCCCCGTCCTTCGCTATCTCCCAGAGTTTGCTCAAATTCACATCCATTGAGTTGACGATGCTAACCATTTCATCCTCTGCCACAGCCTTATCCTTCTGCCTTCAACCTTTCCCAGCATCAGGATTCCACTACCAGTGGTTACTAGTTCAGTTCAGTTCAGTCACTCAGTGGTGTCTGACTCTTTGCAACCCCATGGACAGCAGCATGCCAGGCCTCCCTGTCCATCACCAACTCCCAGAGCCTACTCAAACTCATGTCCATTGCATCAGTGATGCCATCCAGCCATCTCATCCTCTGTTGTCCCCTTCTCCTCCTGCCTTCAATCTTTCCCAGCATCAGGGTCTTTTCCAGTGAGTTGGTTCTTTACATCAGGTGGCCAAAGTATTGGAGTTTCAGCTTCAGCATCAGTCCTTACAATGAATATTCAGGACTGATATCCTTTAGGATGGACTGATTTGATCTCCTTGCAGTCCAAGGACTCGCAAGAGTCTTCCAAAACACAGTTCAAAATCATCAGTTCTTCAGCACTCAGCTTTCTTTACAGTCCAACTCTCACATCCATACATGACTACTGGAAAAACCATAGCTTTGACTAGACAAACCTTTGTTGGTAAAGTAATGTCTCTGCTTTTTAATATGCTGTCTAGGTTGGTCATAGCTTTTCTTCCAAGGAGCAAGCATCTTTTCATTTCATGGCTGCAGTCACCATCTGCAGTGATTTTGGAGCCCCCCAAAATTAAGTCTCTCACTGTTTCCATTGTTTCCCCATCTATTTGCCTTGAAGTGATAGGACCAGATGCCATGATCTTAGTTTTATGAATGTTGAGTTTTAAGCCAACTTTTTCACTCTCCTCTTTCACTTTCATCAAGAGGTTCTTTAGTTCTTCTTTGCTTTCTGCCATAAGGGTGGTGTCCTCTGCATATCTGAGGTTATTGATATTTCTCCCGGCAATCTTGATTCCAGCTTGTGCTTCATCCAGCCCGGCATTTCACATGATGTACTCTGCATGTAACTTAAATAAGCAGGGTGACAATATACAGCCCTGACATACTCCTTTCCCGATTTTGAACCAGTACAGCACAATCCAAAAAGAAAAAATCGGTACACTGGATATCATCAAAATTTAAAACATGCTTCAAAAGACACCATTACAAAGATGAAAAGACAATCCACAGACCAGTAAAAAATATTTGCAAATCATATACTTGATAAGGGATCTGTACCCAGAATATATTTTAAAATATTTTATAATTCAATAAGAAAGCAAATAACACATTTTAATAGTGGGTAAAAGATGTGAATAGACATTTCACCAGATTAGTCATACAAATGGTGATTTAGTACATGAAAAGGTGCTCAACATTATTACTTATTTGGAAAATTAAAAATAAAACCACAATGAATTAATACTTCATACCCACTTTAATAAAAAAGACAATAACAAGTATTAGTGAGGATGTGGAGAAACTAGGACCTTTATATACTGGTGGGAGAAATGTAAAATGCTACAGCATCATTAGAAAAGTTTGGCAGTTTCTTAAAAAGTTAAATAATAAGTTTATCACAAGCCGAGCAATTCCTATCATAAGTACTCTATCCTAGAGAAATGAACTTATACATCCACAAAGGCTTGTATGCAAATGCTAACAGTATTATTCATTAGAGTCAAAAAGTGAAAACAACCCCAATGGCCTTCAACTTGTAAATAGATAAACAAAATGTAGTGTATCCATGAAATACTGGGTTGGCAAAAAAGTTTATTTGGATTTTTCCATTAGATATTACAGAAAAACCTGAACAAACTTTTTGACAAACCCAGTAGAATACTATTCAGAAATAAAAAGCAATGAACTACTAATACATTCTACAAACATAGATGAACCTAAATAACATCATGCTAAGTGAAAAAAACCCAGACACAAAGAAACTACATGCTGTATGATTCCATCTATGTAAAGTGTCCAGAAAAGGCTAGAGAGACAGAAAGTGGGTTAGTGGCTGTGTGGAACTGGGGTAGGAAAGATGTTGATCACAAATGGACATGAGGGATCTTTTTAGGGTGACTGAGGAGAAGGCAATGGCACCCCACTCCAGTACTCTTGCCTGGAAAATCCCATGGATGGAGGAGCCTGGTAGGCTGTAGTCCATGGGGTCACTGAGGGTTGGACACGACTGAGCGACTTCACTTTCACTTTTCACTTTCATGCATTGGAGAAGGAAATGGCAACCCACTCCAGTGTTCTTGCCTGGAGAATCCCAGGGATGGGGGAGCCTGCTGGGCTGCCGTCTATGGGGTCACACAGAACCGGACACGACTGAAGTGACTTAGCAGCAGCAGAGGTGATCTAAAACTGGATTTTGGTGATGGTTGCACTACTAATACATTTACTAAAACTAACTTAATTGTATATTTGAAGTGCATGAAATGTCGTCTGTATAGCAGTTTTAAAATCCTGCATGTATGGGGGGTATAAAATATCATGTTTAGTTTTAGAGTGAGATTTGGAAAAGGTTTTGCCAGAATGGAAGAAGAGCAAACTTCTGTACCCTGCCATAGTTTTATTTTGTTTTTGCCAT
This sequence comes from Bubalus bubalis, assembly GCF_019923935.1. Classification (NCBI taxonomy): domain Eukaryota; kingdom Metazoa; phylum Chordata; class Mammalia; order Artiodactyla; family Bovidae; genus Bubalus; species Bubalus bubalis. The sequence continues at coordinate 123,732,287 of NC_059159.1, read as the reverse complement.
AGTTGTTTTAAGACTCTGATAACGAAGTAATGCCTAGAGTCTGACCTAAGTGTACAGGAGAAGAGGTGGTTGCCTCTTGGGATAGGGACTAGAGGAACTTTTCTCATCTTCCCATACTGAAACTCTTTAACTCCCCTTCTCCCTACCCCTGGCAACCACCAGTTTTTTTCCTTTGAAAACCTTGTAGACTTTTAAAACTCATCACCTACATTATTTAAAGGAAAATTAGAAGTGAGACACACATTTTCAAAGGTGGGAACCATGTTTTTCCTCAAATATATTGTTTTTAGCCTAGAGCAAAAGTAAACTAAGTAGTTCCTGCAGGCATATGTGACATAAAATATTAATTAAGCTAGAGAATTATCTGACAAGAGTAAGGCAATGGGGCTTTTTCTGGTATAAAACTCCTTCACAGGTATAGAAACTCCTTCATGTGATGACTTTAATATACCAGTTTCTGCATCCCAGGGGTGTGCATAAATTTGGTAGTTTCAGTAGAGACAGATGCAGCATCTTTCTTTTGCCTGTAGATATCCAGTTGTTCCAACACTACTTGGGACAACAGTACTGGAAGATTTTTCTTCCCCCAATGAATCATCTTGGCACCCTTGTCAAAAACCAATTGACCACAATTGTGAGGGTTTACTTCTGTATTCTCAATTGTATTCTGCTGATGTACATCTATGCTTATGCCTCTGGCTATCTTAATTACTGTAAGCTTTGTAGTAAATCTTGAAAGCAGAAGTATAAATCCTCCAAATTCATTCTTTTTCAGTTTTTTGGGGGGAGGGTGTGGTGCTTCTCTAGGTCCCTTGCATTTCTATCTAAGTTTGAGGATCCATTTATCAAATTTTGCAATGAAGACAGTAGAGATTTTGACAGGGACTGCTTTAAATCTGTTTATCACTAATTCATCTGATCCATGAACATGAGGGTACCTTTCCAATTATTTAGATCTTTAATTTCTTTCAACAGTGTTTTGTAGTTCCCAAGGTTTTAAGGTTATTTCTTTTGTTAAATTTATTCCCAAATGTTTAATTCTCTTTCCTATTGTAAAATAGATTCCTTTGAATTTTATATATACCAGATCATAGCACCTGCAAGTTTTACTTCTTTCTTTCCAATCTAGATACCTTTTATTTTTCTTGCCAAACTGCCCAGGATAGAATCTTGAATACAACGCTGAATAGAAGTGAAGAGAGCAGACTTCCTGATCTTGTTCTTGACCCTGGGGAGAAAGCTTTCATTCTTTCACCGTTAATTATGATGTTAGCTGTGGGTTTTTCCATAAATGTTCTTTATTAGGTTAAGTGGTTCCTTTCTAATTCCAGTTTATTGTTTTTTATCATAACAGGATATTGGACTTTTCCATATGCTTTTCATCCATGTACTGAGATGATAATGTGGATTTTATTTTATTGATATGGTGTATTATATTGATTGATTTCAGATGTTAAAAGAGCAGGTATTCCTGGGATAAATACCATTTGGTCATGGTATGTAACCCTTTTTGTAGGTTACTATATTCAGTTTGCTAGTATTTTTGTGTTTATATTGATAAGGAATACTGATCTATGATTTTCTTTTCTTGTGATACCTTTCACTTTGATATTAGGGTAGTATTGGCTTCATAAAATGAATTAGGCTATGTTTCCTCCTCTTCTATTTTTGGGATAGAGTTTGTATTAATGGCTATTAATTCTTTAAATATTTGGCAGAACTCATCAGTGAAGCCATCTGGGCCCAGGCAGACTCTATCTTACTGCTATTACTGATGAATTTATTCATCTTAAAACCTCTCATGAGACTCCGGGCCAGTTATCAATGTATTGCCACTCAGCTCTAAAATCACCCTTCACTGCCTGCTCTGAGAAAATGGATCTGGGCCTTTAAAACATTTTTCCTTTGCTATCTATCATGAAGACAACCTTTGTAGGCAGAATACCCTGCAGAAGCACTGCAGAAGGAATGAGATTTGGCTGGTAGTTCCACTGTGCTCTCTGGCATATTCCTGCAGTACCACAGCTTCTGCAGCATCAGCTCCTGTTTGGTTTGGTGGGTGCAATCACCCAGCAGTCAGCAGTTTCCCCTAGCATGCTATTAGGCAGTTTTATAACAGATGCTTCCAAGAAACACCTCCCCAGGAGTAGCTTTCCCTCGCATCCTAGAAATGCCAGCAAGTTCTGAAGGGTTGATTTCCAGCAAGTTCCACTGGCACAGATTTATTTCTTTATTGGCTGTGGTGGGTCTTCATTGCTGCATGTGAGCTTTCTCTAGTTGTGGAGAGTTCAGGCTTCTGATTGTGGTGGCTTCTCTTGTGGAGCATGGGCTCCACATGGCATGTGGGCTTTGTAGTTGCAGCTCATGGGGCTCTAGAGCACTGGCTCAGCAGTTCTGGTGCAGGGGCTTAGTTGTTCCGCAGCATGTGGGACCTTCCAGGACCAGGGATTTAATAGGTGTCCCTTGCATTGCAAGGTGGATTCTTAATCACTGGACCACCAGGGAAGTCTGGCACAGATTTCTAATGACTTCCTGCCATTTAACAAGCCATAACAATGTCCTCTACAACAAGGTCTCAATCAGGCCAGGCCAGTGAAGAGAGTTTGCTTAGGTGAGCTAAGTACTAGGAGTAATGGCTGTTCCTTATATCTGCTATTCTTAAACCCTTTAAAGCTCTCTTTAGTTTTCACAAGCCATGATCATTTGTGATTAAAAATGTTTATTCCAAACAGATTCTCACTTGTGTAGTGATAATTGTGAGCATTTCATTTAAATTCTTCACTTGAATAAAAATATTAACTTTCATGGATTCTTTTCCTATTAATTTTTGTATATAAATTAGCATGCAGTTCATTCATAATTTTTAGAAACCTGTGAACTAAACTAATTTAAAGATTCATTCAAATTCTACTTCTTTATGGACATCTATTCTGACTCCCACCTTCCTCCGACATAGAGGTAATCATTTCATCTTTTGTACTCTCGGGGCTGACACACAAATCAGGTTGTTATTGTCAGTTACACTTGGTATTTCCATGTGGTGACAGTCATCTCCCCCAGGGCAGGGACCATGATTCAGCTGGTTTCCGGGCTCACTGCCCAGCTCAATTCCTGGTCCAGAGCACAAGCTCAACTAGTCTTGACTGAAAGTGACAAAAACGCCCAACTTCACCAGTCAACAAAGAAAAGCAACCATGAGATAGCACTTTTCCAGCTTCTCAAGTAGCAAAGATTTCTAAAGAGGAAGTTCTGGGAAAGAGTTCAGAAGGCCACGGTCTGGACCAACCTTTCCGAAGGGCAATGTGGTTATTTTCTCGAAGGAAACGCTAAGAAATGCTGGGGTATGTCCCAAACGCAGTCGAGGGCGGTACCACTCCTGCTGCACAGGCTCCAGGCCCGCAAGTCCCCCAAACAAGTAGCCGGCCTAATTCACCCTGGTGGATACGCCCGGAAGACCCCACGTATCAGCGGAAAGCTACGCAATGAAAGGCGCGCCATCGACTGCACGGGCCCCCGCCTCCTCTTCATTCCCCAATGGCAGCGGCCACTTTCATACCCAAAAAAGGCTGCATGCGCCATTCTAAAAGCGAACTTTTCAACGAGCCCCCACACCACCCGCGCCCCCTTAGTCCGGGTGCGCAGCTCCGAGCCGGGCTCCGCACACTTGGCTGCGGTCTCGGTTTCCACCCTCTCACGCAGGTGGACCTCAGCACCCCTGGGCCTGCCCGCCGCGCCAGCCACGGCCACGGCCACGTGCGCTCACTCACCGCCGGCTGCACGACGCCGAGACGGCAGAGAACCGACACTGCGGCACGCGGCGCACGAACCCGGATGCCTCTAGCGTGCTCCGCCCTCTGGGCGTGTCGCGCAGGGCACCGCCCTCCAGGGGCCTTCGACCCGCCCTCCAAGCCTGAACTTCCGGTCTCAGGTGACTGTTCTTTCCAGACCTATGCTTGCCATTGTGGACTTGGCAATGTACCAGACCAACACCCACATGCGGACACACCTGCCCGAAGTGCCCTTGGTAGACCTCCTCAGCCAGATTTGGGCCACGTTTCTGACAGAGGCTCCTCTATTGACGTAAAGGTGCGTGAGAGATAATCCAAGGATCATTTCCTGACCTCTGTCTCTGGCCGGGACCTGAGGTCATTGAGTACCGTACAGCATGGCCTTAGGCCAGCTGCGATAGAGGTAGTCTTGGTCACTGATTACCTGCTCCATGCAGGCCCTCTGGAACTGGGTTGGAGTGGGGAGGAGAGAAAAACATATCTACGCCATCCCTTCTGCAAAGGTAGCCAAACAAGAACAGCTCTTGCAATAATCCGTCGCAAAACCAAAGTTCCATTTCAGTTGGCCTCTATTATTGTATTTGGGGCTTCCCTTGTGGCTCAGCTGGTAAAGAATTCACCTGCAATGCAGGAGATCTGGGTTCGATCCCTGGGTCGGGAAGATCTGCTGGAGATGGGAAAGATTACCCACTCAAGTATTCTGGCCTGGAGAATTCGATGGACTGTATAGTCCGTGGGGTCCAAAGAGTCTGATACGACTGAGCGACTTTCACTTCATTGTATTTAGTTGATTCACCAGCGTCTTATAAAATTGTGAAGGTATGTTAGAGATGGTCTAAAATCCTAAAAATCTAAAGACTCAGGTTGGAAGCAGATACCTCAAAGAGCTGAGCAGTAGAAACAGAAGACAGCTAAAAGCCATTGGTCAGGGCCACGCCCTCCCAAGTCCCCAGGAGTTCCGACTCCTACTGGATAATCTGACCAACGCTAATTGGAGGTACCAGTTGACAGAGAAAACTGATTTCAAGTGAGAGCCTTGAAAGTCAGAAGGGCAGACCCGATGTGCTATTGATTTGCAATTCAGCTGCTCTTCACCTGGGCAACTAAACCGTGCTCCAAGGAAAACAGTAGCAAAAATTTAACTGCAGTTACTGATTTTCCCAGGCCGTGGAGGGGAAGCTCAGTTATACGGAAATATGCATGTGATATGTAAATATTTTCAGGGGGAGGGGGAAGGAAACGCACACCAAAATGTCAACATTCATTTTCATTCATGCATTCACCAGGTATTATTTATTTCGTGCCAGGACCTGCGCTAGAAAAAAAAGGGAGAACTAGCTGACAGCCTAGCAGAAAGACAAACAGGGAGCAAAACTAATGCTTTTCATTTTCTTGCTATTCTTCTCTGGTCTTCCACAACGTGAACAGATAAAAGTTTCCTACGCAAAAGAAAATACTGAATACTCTTCCTGGTAAAAGATTAGCGGTCCCTCTGAAGGTAGAGTCAGAAGAGAGAGCCAACTCCCGAAGGCCTGCTCAGTTCCCAAGGTTTCCACGAAACCAAAGGTGGCGGGGTCTCATATCCCACTGTGCATCTCAGACACCGGGAGAGGAGGCTCCGCGACTAACTCAAGCTACGCGTTTCTCCTGCGGACCTGCGAACAGACTGCTGGATGGGCGGCCAGCTAAAGACAGAATCATAGCCATCATTAAGGAACCCGCCGACCAGCGCGATCGGACTTTGGAAAACAGGTTCAAGTCCCACAAGTCTGTGCTGCCGGAAACGGAAAGTCTTGGGAGGGCTGGCGATTGGTCGCGGAGCCGGAAGCCGGAAACTGTGTATAGTGACGCCCGTGATGGCCGAAGCAGCGGGTGTTCCAGCGGAGTCCCTGGCTGGCTGCAGGGCGCGGGCAGCACGGACGGTGCTAGATCAAGTGGTGCTGCCGGGCGAGGAGCTGCTGCTGCCAGATCAGGAGGACGGAGACGGCCCAGGAGGTGCAGGGGAGCGACCGCTGCGCCTAAACGCCGCAGCGCGCTCCCGGGGACGCGTGGTGTGCGGCCCAGGCTTGCGGCGCTGCGGAGACCGACTGCTGGTCACCAAGTGCGGCCGGCTCCGTCACAAGGAACCTGGCAGTGGCAGCGGCGGTGGCGTTTACTGGGTGGACTCGCAGCAGAAGCGGGTAAGCTGGGACTCCGGAGGGGTTGTCCGGCCGGGAGAAGGCTGAGGATACTCTTAGGAAGCACGGAAGGGGCCCTGGAGCCTTCCTCTGATAAGGCTAGCCAAGAACCACTGGAGTCTTGTGCTTACTTCTACAATTCCTTTAGAGGGACCGTGAACAGCTGGAACGTGGCCCTAGATGGGCGACCAGGAAAGAAATGAGCCTGGGAATATAAGGGCGCATAAGAGGATAAAGACTGTGAGACGTGGTCATTGTCTTCAAATCCCCATAGGTCAGGTAGCGGCAGACTTGCCTTTCGGGGTTCCAAAGAATCGAATCAAGTTCAGTGAGTGGATGTCACAGGGAGTTCAGTTTCTCTTAGAATAAGTAAGACATTTCACATAGGAAGAAACTAACAACAGAATGGCCTTGCTTGGTTGTGAGGACCCCTGTATCACTGGACTCTTGCAAACAATAGCTAGGGAGTTTCTGATAATGATTCAGAAGAGATAAGATGATACAGACTTAAATGAATACTGTTAGAAGCTGGAAATCTGAGTTTATCATGTGATTGGTTTTCTTTTAGGGAGAGTGACACATGATCAGGTTTGTTGTAAGGTTTGTATTGATTTGTAAACATGGGTTTTAAAATATTTTCTAAATATTTAAATGATAAACATAACAACTGCTGAGGACTTGTTGAAGATGTCTTAAAAATGATTGTCATTTATGGTTGTTCTCTCATTTTTTGTAGTATGTCCCGGTGAAAGGAGACCATGTGATTGGCATAGTGACAGCTAAGTCTGGAGACATATTCAAAGTTGATGTTGGAGGGAGTGAGCCAGCTTCCCTGTCTTACTTGGCATTTGAAGGTGCAACTAAAAGAAACAGACCTAATGTGCAGGTAATGACAGGACCTTTGGTTTCAAAAGTAGCAAATATCCATTTCCTAAACACTCATATATCCAGAAGGCTACCGGAACTGTCTTATTTTCCTAGTGCTATTGGATGATCTTGGAGCATCTTTGTAATCACTCCAGGCTTCAAGAGTTCTTTCAGATGCTCCACCTCTGGGACCAAAGCCACATACTTAGTTTACATTTGCTATGTTGGGGGATGTTTTCATCTCTGCTGAATTGAAAGGTTATATCAGTTATTTGTTATATCCATATACACTGGGCAAAGAAGTAAGCCAGAGGCTTAGGGGAGGAAGGAAGGAACGGTGGTGTAAATTGCCGTATCACTCATCCATCTTTCCTGGATGTGGTCCTGGGACTTATATCTCACAGCTTCAGTTACATCACTGTTTCCCAACAATCCCATTTTGCAGCTGACAAGAGGAGCAGTCTTGCTACTTCAGGTTTCAACTTGGGCTTTTCAGTTGGCATGGCCACACTCTTCCTGTCCATCCAAGCCAGAAATTTGGAGGTTTCTTTGCCTTTTCTCACTCATCCCTCATATCGAGTCTCTCTGATTTGCCACATGTCCACCACTTTATCTCCACTTAGCAAGTTCAGGCCTTGGCTGTCTCTTTGACTGGACTTAAATCAGTGATCTCCTTAGTAACATCCTGCCTGTACACTTCTGCCCCTTCATCCAGGCTTTTAAGAGCTGACAGCCTCTCATACCCCTTTCTGCAAAAGAAAAAGTTCTTCAAAACCTACCTATTACTATTTCCAGAGATCTTCCGTCATCCATAATTATATCTCCATGTGGCCCTGCCTGAATTACACTGAACTATTTAGGAGTACCACTGAATTCATAATCTCCTGCTCCTGTACCTTTGTTTATGCTGTTCCCTCTGTCTGGATTGCTTTATCCTCTTCTCAACCTGTGGAACACATTCTGGTCTTTCAAGACCCAGGCTGAGCACCACTACCCCTCTGTAAAAACATCCCTAATTTTCAGTCATTTTTCTTACTTACTGGATTCAGCTGTGAATGAAGTTTGTTTACATATATATCCCCACTGCCCTCTGAAACTAAATGCTTCTAAAAGGCAGAGAATGTTCTCTCTAGTTCCTTGAGTCACCAGCAGTTGTTGGTACTTAATGGAACAAGTTTACTCTTCATTTCCATAGTTTTTGTCATTTTGAAGTTCAACTCTTGAGGCTTTTAAAGCAATTATTGTATGGAGAACAGTCAATGAATTGCCAGTGTTGTTTTGCTTTGAATAATTTGCATGCCAGGCGTTGTTTCTTGTGTAGTTCCCTAAAGCAGTGCTGTGCAATAAAACGCTGTGGTGATGCTTGCGTTTTACGTATGCACTGAGTATTATGGGAGCCACTAAGTCACACATGGCTATTGAGCATTTGAAATGTGGCTAATGCAACTGAAAAACTGCATTTTAAGTACATCATTTTAATTAAATGTAAGTTTAAATAACTACATGTGAGTAGTGGCTACTGTAGTTGACAGTGTAACCCCAGTGGGCACTCTGGCTTTGCTGAGGCTCCCAGTCTGGGGATTTTCTGACAAGGGAAGGATGAGGGTACACACTTTAATTTGCCTTCTTTTAGGACGCAACTCCAGCGGGACTGTGAGAATCCTGGAGTGTAGTCTGTCATTTAGCCACAGAATTGCAGATGACTGGCATTGATGTCATCAGCCAATAGCAGCACCTATAGCATAGTTCCGGAGAAGACAGTGGCACCCACTCCAGTACTCTTGCCTGGAAAATCCCATGGACGGAGGAGCCTGGTAGACTGCAGTCCATGGGGTCGCTAGGAGTCGGACACGACTGAGCGACTTCACTTTGTTTCACTTTCATGCATTGGAGAAGGAAATGGCAACCCACTCCAGTGTTCTTGCCTAGAGAATCCCAGGGAGGGGGGAGCCTGGTGGGCTGCCGTCTATGGGGTCGCACAGAGTCCGACACGACTGAAGCGACTTAGCAGCATAGCATAGTTTGCTGAGAGGAAATGATGTTTTTTTAATTATCATTGTAGGTTGGAGATCTCATCTATGGCCAGTTTGTGGTTGCTAATAAAGATATGGAACCAGAGATGGTCTGTATTGACAGCTGTGGACGAGCCAATGGAATGGGTGTGATTGGACAGGATGGTCTGCTTTTTAAAGTCACTTTGGGCTTAATTAGAAAGTAAGTCTGATGCTTTCCAGCTTTCCTGTTGTCTTTTATATTATACCTTCTTAGAAAGCTGACTAATCTTTGGCTATAACAATGGCTGTATTTCTTCGAAGTTAAAAATCAGTATCCATTTTAGCACAGTTGTAAACTCTTGCATTTAGCCCCATCCTCACAATGTGAATACATAAAATTCAGACATATTTGTCATTATAGTTTCTGTATTGATATGGAATCTGGACTTCTCTGCTGGTATGTCAGTTGTTCCTTATATATACTCAGACCAAATGTGAAAACTGGCCTTTCCCCTTCTACGTTACTTGAATACAGATGCAATTTATTATTGTACAAAATCATCATATTTCTCTTATAATGGGAGCCAAATTAAGCTAGAGTGATGCGACCCTCAGACTTATGCAGACATTCACAAAAGGCTCCTGCTTTACTGTCCTTTTAATAGTTCCCAGAGGCAGATTCTCTTTGTTAGGTTTAGATCTTTACCTACCCAAAGCTATGCCCTGTTAAACGGCTTTACTCCTAAAGCTGAGGGTCACAGCTATCTTGTATATCTCTCTTTGGTACTTATTTTGCAGATTTGCAGAATTAGTTCAAGACATTTAAAGAAGCATGTTATTAACCAAGCAACATTTTGTGGTTTCAAAGAGTCAACACTCTTCTCCAAGTATTGAATTCAATACCAAAGAATAATTTACATGGTCAGGAAAACAAGGTTAAACTGTTCTGTTAGCACCAGAGACAATAAAAAAAGCTACAGTTCTAAAGTCTAGAATTAAGGTGCTCTGACAATGTGCAGGAAGAACTTTATGTATTTTTTTGTGAAGTTGGTGGCATAGGGAGATTGGTTTCTTTGTAGAGGATAGCCCACCATTGTGACCTCTGGTATACCTGTAAGTTATAAAGCTTCTTGGAAGAAAAGGGGGAGCAGATGTTTTCATGTGCCCTGTTGTTTTGCAATGATGTTGGTGGAGCTTTGAGTGACTGGGGAGAACTGCCCAGAAGAAGAGTCCCCTGAAGTAAAGTCAAGGCACACCCTGCCACTTAATAAAGTTTTGTTTTGTTTCCCGTCCTCACCAGGCTGTTAGCTCCAGACTGCGAAATCCTACAAGAAGTGGGAAAACTCTACCCCTTGGAGATAGTATTTGGAATGAATGGAAGAATATGGGTTAAGGCAAAAACCATTCAGCAGACTCTGATTTTGGCAAACATTTTAGAAGCTTGTGAACACATGACAGCAGATCAAAGAAAACAAATCTTCTCCAGATTGGCAGAGAGCTGAAGGACCTATGTGGGTTTTTTTATGGGTCAGCTGAACCAAGAGACTGGGTTTCCTGGGGAAAAGGTTCTCAGGTGAATTCCACATTAAATTTTCAGGAGACAAGATGTGAATGTACATAATGTCTATTACAGTCCTAAATAAAATATTTTTATAAAAAAGTTACTCGTTGCCACCCAAATTCTTATGGGTGAGAAAAATGAAAAATGAAGCCATGATGTAGTTTTTTGTTTTTTTACAATAAAGTTTACTACAGTTACTGTTACGGTTTATTTGATGTTAACTGTTACTTTGGCCACCTCATGCAAAGAGTTGACTCATTGGGAAAGACTGATGCTGGGAGGGATTGGGGGCAGGAGGAGAAGGGGACGACAGAGGTAGAGATGGCTGGATGGCATCACTGACTCGATGGATGTGAGTCTGAGTGAACTCCGGGAGTTGGTGATGGACAGGGAGGCCTGGCGTGCTGCAATTCATGGGGTTGCAAAGAGTCAGACACGACTGAGTGACTGAACTGAACTGTTACTTTGCTAGAGTGTAGCTTCTGCAAGTGGAAGTGAGCATTAAGATAAAATTATTTTCTGATAGTAAGATATGTTCACCAAAGAACATGCAGAATACATAAAAAAAATATAAAACAAACAAAAACCACCTGTAATCCCACTATTTAGTGCATGAGTATGTAGCAGCTAACAATTACTGGTTCCAAGTATTTTGCATGGATTAATTCACTTAGTAACTGCAAAAACATTTAACTTTTTAGTTGAAGAAACTGAGGCATGGATTAACTTGGCCTACATTCTCAACTACTATATGTGAATGTGTTTTTCAAACTGGAACTACAGGATTATACTCTATATACCACTTCATTATATACTTTGTCCACTTCAAACAACATGTAATATATTTTGTGACTGCTATTAAAAATTCAATAGTTGTAGAATATTTCATTTTCATGTTATAGGATATTTTAGATATGTGTAGTTTTTTATTGTTCTATAGATAACACTATGATGAAGGTCTCTGACTCCAAGTCTAGCCAGATCTTACTTTGTTAAAATCATTTCTGGGAAGCCAAACAAAAAACTACCTGTGGGTTTTGAAAAAAAACAGCAGAGGTTTGTGATGGAGTCAGAGAGGAAATTTGCATTTTAAGCAAAGCCTTTAAAGGTGAAAATGAAGCCTGACAGATGATCCAGGTCAGTGCTTCTGTTAAGAGACCTAGTTACAGACCCCTGAAGCCTATCCATAGGTTCTTTCTGATGACAGAGATTATAGAACACATTCAGTAAGTTGATAAAGACCAAGGAGCATTATGTATTCCTAATGATGTTTCCTGAAGACTGGGCCATTTGTAAGTAGTAAAAAGACACTGATAAAATGTATCAAGTGATCACAGCTCTTGAGGAACTTAAATTATGAAAGAGAGGGGAGAGAGCAGAAAAGTAACCTTTTGGTTCTTCTAAGATACAGAATACATTTTCTGAACTTGCTAGCAGCTAAATTAACAAGTTTACTACTAACCCAAACTGGCTAGAGTAACTGAAGTAACTCTACCTGACTAGGACATGAAAAAAAGGGATCGCTGAGATTTAGGTTACCTAACATACTTGTCGGAGAAGGCAATGGCACCCCACTCCAGTACTCTTGCCTGGAAAATCCCATGGATGGAGGAGCCTGGTAGGCTGTAGTCCATGGGGTCACTAAGAGTCGGACATGACTGAGCAACTTCACTTTCATGCATTGGAGAAGGAAATGGCAACGCACTCCAGTATTCTTGCCTGGAGAATCCCAGGGACGGGGGAGCCTGGTGGGCTGCCGTCCAAGGGGTCGCACAGAGTCAGACACGACTGAAGCGACTTAGCAGCAGCAGCAACATACTTGTGTCAGATGCAATGTATTTTCTGTCTCTTCAAGTTAGACTTAAAATACTGTGTGCTTTTCAATTTGACCTGTTAATCACAAGTTTATATGAAGAATCTAGTTGGTACAAAGCTCATAAGGATACAAAGATACTGCACCAAATTGTTACAAGGCTACTATTAGGAAGAGAGAAACACTCACTGCCCATACTCAGAATAGGGGAGACAAAGTAGGAGCCACAGATGGAACAAAATGCTATGGGGGCTTAAAGCAGGGCTGTTAGGACAGGCTGACCCTGCAAAGTCTGTATAGCATATTACTGAGCTGGGGAAAATCAGCATGTTTGAGATGGCTGGACAAAGTCATGCAACTTTATGATGCCTGTGCAGTGAAAATTTAACTCTTGATAGAACAATTCTTACTTGATTATTTAAGCTATTCTTAAGAGTAGCTATTTTACAAATAGATGTACAGAAGATGAATTAACATCCAAAGCCATGTAGTCTTAGGGCTAATTCATTGTTATGTAAACTTTCTAGTTAGTCAACATATATCTGGGCACTTCCTGTGAGGCACTATGGGAGATACAAAAGAGCATAAAATGTGGTCCCTCTTCATCCCAGTGAACAGCCAAGATGTCAAGTAAAGGCCAATGAGTACAACCACCATTTTCTGCTCTGCTCTTTGGTCAAGACAACTCCAGCAACTTCACCTCCTGCAGCTGCCTCCTTAGGCTCTCCATCATTCCACTGAGTTCTGGAGAACATAGCCTTTTCTGGAAGAAACTCCTTTCTTCAATGCTTCAGGCCAGTTTTGAGTCTCAAAGTAAGTAGACAGGATATCAAACACTGTTAGAAGGGTAAACGGAAAACAAAGGGACCACACAGAGGAAAAAAGAGCATTAGTATATGACTAACAAGGAAAAAAGTGTTCTGGAATATTTCAATCAACAAATCTACTCCACCACATATGGTACCACATATGTCTCCTGGGGAGACAGGCAAAGACAAAGGCCCTGCTTACCTACAAGGATCTCAACCTACACTGAGAGATACAGGCCTGTGAATGGACAATGCTGCAGCAGAGAGGGACACAGTACAATGGGAACACAACAGAGGGGCCTGACATGGCCTGAAGGGGAAGGGAGCAGCCAAGATGCCTGTGAACAGAATCATGAAGGACAAGCAGGAATTCACTGTTCGGTGACAGGCTGAAGGCATGGCATACTAGGACAAAGAAACAATTTCAACCATCTGTAACACAGTTGGGAATAGGAAGAAAATGCAAAATGCCTCTGAGAGGCCAGGATACCTGTCACAAAGTGCATACAATAAAGTCCAAGCACATTAGTCACATGGGAGGCTGCTTCAAGGACCATTTATACTTAAATACAATGTAAAGAAGCAGTAGCATAACTAACATATATTAAGCATGGGCCATGTGAGCAGTACCTTGATTGATGGTCAGTATCTCTGAATGATAGTTCTTCCCATTCTGGCATTTGACCATATATTCCTGGATTGGTAAGCGGGCAGTCCTAACAGAGTGTTCTTGGGCCTTCTGAAATGTCACCTTCTGTAAATCACAAACATTTTTCTTATAAAAACAATACATGAAGTTATTCTCAATATAATATGCAGCAGAGCAAATTGTGAGAATTCCCATTTACCATTTACATCTGTAATCATAATTAAATAAGTGTATTAAAAAAATAGAAAGGAAGAAACTACAGATAATGAGTATTTCTGGCAAGTAAGAAATGGCTTATGCAGCAATAACTCACTTATTTGGAAGCCATTTATCTGCTAGCTTCTACTTGCTGCTACTTATCAATACAACCAAGAAGGAAGGAAGTAAAAAGAGGCATATCTGCAGTCACAATCTGCATCCAAAAATCCAAGCAGTCTAATCAACCAGAGAACATTACTGGCCCGAATTCAGTAAGATCCAATTCTGGATATCTGGAGTTGTCAGCCATCACCAACTGGTAGCAGCAAATTAGAAACGAGGAGACAGGATTCAAGTTAATTACACCACTAGTAACAAGACAGCATTAAGGTGTAAGAACATACAGCCCGATACAGCCCGATGAAAAGGCAAGGTTCTGAAAACTACAAAAAGGAGACAGAACTCAAAAAAATCCAACAATCCAAGGTCATTTAGCTTCAGAGTACTGAGGCCATTTAGCATTACAGTACAGTTATTAATGTCCCTTAAAGATGTCCCTGAGTCATGGACTGAGTTTAAATTATACTCACTACCTTTTAAGAAGATCCAGGAAAGTCATCTACATATTTAGAATCTCAGGATTAAAGTTTTAGATTACTGAGAAAATTAGCATACTCAGGTTTGAAAGGGACCTTGATAGTCAACTATTCCACTTCAACCACCCATTCAATGTTTGTCTATTCTCTATGACCTCGTTCCCAGGTGGCCTCTGGCTTTAAATGGACAACTCTTGTGACAGGGAGTTCATGCGTCCTGGAGTAACCCATTCCAATTCTGATAGTAGCAGTTAATAGGAAATCTTGATATTGAGGCACATTTTCTATTTCCTCTGAGACTTCTGGTCATTTGTTCTAGTTCTTTTCCTCCAGAGCCATACCAGGCAAGTCAAATGGCCCTTCCACAGGACAGCCATTCAGATACTTAAAGGCAGGGATCATGCCCTATGAATCCTCTCATCTCCAGGCTGACAGTCTCAGTTCTGTCAACTTTTCCTTGACCATGATTTAGTTTTGAGTCCCTTCATTATTCAGGTCAACCTCTTCTGAACTTGTTCTAGCTTGTCAATGTCTTTTCATTTACCATCCCTTATTGACTGACCACTGTGGGTGTGGTCTAAAGAACTGGAACAGCATAGAGCAGGCCTAGCACCTTCCTTCTTCTGACACTGGACTACTAGCCTCTCAGATTCACATGAAACACGGTTCCAAGAAAGACCTTCCAAAAATGTTTTAAGTGATGCAATTTGGATGAAATAAAGGTACAGCTACTCAAAGGACTTCTTTGAAAGTTAACAACCTCTTGCATATATGAGCTGTGATTATTAAAGTCTACTCCATTACTTTATAATTAATTTGAACTAGAGTACACAGGAGGAGACTTGGATGCTTCCCTGAAGGAGTTTACAGTCTAGTTTCTGTTCTCTGAACATTTAAAGATAAAATGATTCCCCTTGAATAAATGTTGTTCTTAGCATATTTCTGTGATGGAGGAAATGGCAACCCACCCCAGTATTCTTGCATAGAGAATGCTGTGGACGGAGGAGCCTGGTGGGCGCTATCCATAGGGTTGCAGAGTCGGACACGACTGAAGCGACTTAGCATGGATTGGAAAAGTAAATGGCAACCCACTCCAGTGTTCTTGCCTGGAGAATCCAAGGGACAGAGGAGCCTGGTGGGCTGCCATTTATGGCATCACACAGAGTCGGACACAACTGAAGCAACTTAGCAGCAGCAGCAGTGAAGGAGCCAAACTCTTAAGTAGCAACCAGAAAGTTCTATACCTTTGACAAATCTTCGTACCAGTTATTTTTCAGTTTAAATGTTGGTGGAAAACAAAGAGGACAGTGTGTTACATTTGTGCATCTATATATTACACACTGCTCACTGGCCCTCTAGAACTGTATGCTTCAAAAAAGGGGCTGTCACTCTGCTGCGGGAGACTGCACTTTGCTGTTCTGTCTTTTTAATCTTTTTAACCTAAAACAGCCCCCATAGCCATATCAGTTTTCATTACACTGACTTCTTTGAAAGTCTGGTCCAGTTGTCTTATAGAATGTCTCACATCCTAGGTCTGTTGATGATTAAATTCAGTTTAAACATTTTCTAGTAAGAATACATCACAGGTGAGATTCCATCATAAGGAGGTACTTGCCACCACTGGGGATTCTGTTTGATCATTTGTTAAGATGGTGAACTCCAGATCACTCCATTTTAAGGGTACACTTTTGCCTTTCTAATCTGTGGGCTGGTACTTTGAGACCACATGAAGAGTTAGTTCCCTCACAACCTTTCAGTCAGTTCCCTGAATCAGTGATTACACTGGGAGTGGCACAATGACGACTTTTCAATTCTATCATCCGCTTCGCATTTATTAGCTGACATTCTTTACAGCCCTGCCCTACCCCTACCTCCTCCTGTCCAGATTTTAAGACTGTCATTATGGAGTTGTGGAACACTGACTTTTTTTAGAATAAATGCAATACAGTTAAGTATCATTTGTGTTAAATATGTGTATGTATCTCACATACATATGAAAAAATACACTCTCATACATGAACAAATATATTAATTTAATATGCCCATAAACCCATAAACACATACTTGTGTGGTCACAGAATATATCAAGAGATACACAAGAAAACCATGGCTGCCTCACACTGCAGACGCTGGGCGACAAAGATGAGAGATAGACTTATTTTTCGCTGTGCTCCTTTTTATACATTTTAACCATTATATCATTATTTACATCTACAGAATATCCTAATTATTAAGCATAAAAAATTATCTCAACAAATATTTGTATAATAGAAGTGTGTTTCAAAACTCCAATTATTCTCATAAAATTCAAATTCAACAAAAGAAACCTGGACAATTCTACTGCGGTTGAGATTATGGGTAAGACATCTGTCAACAGGGAAGATGATCCAAGAAGGAACAAACTACTCTTTCAACAAAGAACAAATAGTTGGTAAGAATGTTGAAAGCGTCCCTGGTAGGAACTTCCCTGGCAGTCCAGTGGTTAAGACTCCTGGCTCCCAATGCAGGGGGCCTGGGTGTGAGCCCTGGTCAGGGCACTAGATCTCACGTGCCACAACTAAAGATCTCATGTGCCACAATTAAGATCTGGTACAGCCAACCATTTTTTTTTTTTTAAAACAAACTCCTTGGTCAAGATCAGAGTAATCCCTACAGAACTGAAGACAAGAAAAGAAGAAAGGAGTTCAATAATGGCTATTTACGTAATTACCAAATACTCCCCGCTCTAGTCCCTGACTGGATTCTGTCAGGTATCAGGATTGTTAACATTGGTGATGAGAAGAGAGGGAACTTGGCAAGTAGGAGGGTCAACCTAGATAGAGTAGGCTCTTTCTTCCTACTCCTTCTGGATTCTCACGTCTTTTGGGTGAGATTATGACAGGGCAGGTGCCTCTAAAAGAAAGCTTCATTTTTCAAAATGCAGTTGTCAGGCCTAAAATGTACACTTACCTTCTGAATGCTTTCATCCACAAGTCCACCAAGGATGTAAACTTTGTTTAGATCAACATTTTCAAGAGCTAATGAAAAAATAAAGGCCATTAAGATTAATCTGTTTTATAATTTCTAAATCCAAAGACTGTAAAAGGAAAGAATTTATTAATGATAAAAAGTAGAAATTTAATGAAATAGGAAATGAAAAGAGAGTAGATTTGCTAATCCCCTGGAAAGTTCAATTAAATAGATAAACCACTGGCATATCTAATCAGATAGGCAGACTCAGATCACCATTAGGATTCAGAAAGGAGGCAAAATTTCAGAGAAATATAAAGTAATTAGAAGACAACTACTGAGATCAACTTAATAAAACTGAAAATTATGTGAAATAGATAATTTTCAGGGAAAAAAATATTTATCTAACATTGATCCAAAAAGAGTCAATGCAAGGAGGTGACCAGGAAAACTCAGGAGGATTACCAAGTAGCTCACAAGGTCCAACTGAGGATGGAGACCCTAAATCTGTGCAGCTTTGTACACATGGCAGGACAAATACAATGTATCCAGTGAGGTCTCTATCCATAAGAGGTGTGCAATTAATGTTCATTCCTTTTTTACCCTGGATACACCATGGGTGGCTTTAACAAATTCTGACACCAGGAATAATGAAATAAAGGGCTAAGAAGCAATGAATGCATAAAGAACATACCATGTTCTGAGTCCGGAGTCAGGTACACAAGGGTTTCCAGAGGAAATAAACTAAAGCAGTCTTCTTCTGTTCTGTCTAGCTGAAAAATGTAAACAATCCAATGTAGTGTTAACTAGGTTAAGACACAGCCCACACTGCAGCACCCAGTTACTTACAGAGCATGCAGTGGTTTCTATCAGGCCTGGCTCCAGATGCATCAGGGGGATACATGTCTGACAACCTGTTCTCAGAACGGGCTCAGTTGGGGAGCAGAAGTAGAAAGGCACAGACATTCAACCTTACAAAATGAGACAGAAAGTGGTAATGAGGCCCTAACAGACACACAGGGAGCATGCCCTGGGACTACAGAGCGAGAATGACAGCACCAGCAACGACCTTGTAGTGAAGGGAATGCTGGAACTGGGTTTCTGAAAAGAGGTGAGACTGACACAGACAAAAGGAAAAGGTATTCAAACTGGAGGGAATCATCTAAGAAAAGCACGAAGGCAGGAAAGCAAGAGGGCTGAACTACATGGGCCTTAGAGTGGATCTGTCTGGCTCATATGCAGGAATCACAAAACATGTACAGAGAAATAAAGCTGGGACTGGCGCATTACAGGAGGGATATGAAGGTAACAGCACCATGACTAACTGTGCAGCAATGCAAACGGCACTTTTCACACCTGGGGCCTCTGAGGACCTCCCTGGGAAAGGTCACACTACTCAGTCTCAGCTACACGATGCAAACACACAAGGGCACTTTTAGAGTCACTTCTTAGGCACTGATCTATAGATTCCTGCCTGTATACCAATGTCTACATTTAAGAGATCCTAAGCAAAGTACTGAAAGTAACTTAATACTCCCTAAAACTCACCTTAAATCCATATTACTTCCATAAGGATTCTCTCTTCCCCTCAAAACTCATGTTTCCAAATTCTGCACTTTAAGAACAAGGAGTCATGGCATTTCCCTAAAACATTCCTGGAATGCAGTCTAGTATAAAATACACCAGATACAAAATACAGCCCTAGATACTGGTAATACTAGTTTTCCAATGCAGTGGGAAGGATGAAAATTTTTAAATATAAGAACTGATGAGAGGTTCTAAATTTTTTAAGACTGTAATAGTGAAAATATATAAATTATATAAAATTTTTTTTACATCAAAATATGAAAAAGTTAAAAAACTTACTATTATCTCCTCCAACCTACTTTTCAAATGACAATTCAAATAATATGCAAAATAAGGCTTACCAGATAACTGGAAAATCCATCATTCATCCTCAAACACTCTTCATACAGGGGGCTGTCTGTGGTGAACCCAGTGAGGTAGATCCAAAATGGCCTGTCAGCTTTCTTATTGGAACCATACAACCTTCGGATCTGTCCAGCCAGTCTACTTAATTCCTTCAAAGTAAGGATAACTTAGGGTAGTAACATGCCCACTCTTTCTAAATTCATTATCAACAAATGGTTACTGAGTAAGTTCACTGAATACGACTCTGGGAAAGCTCATGAAATACAATGGCCCCTTTTACTCCACAAGTGCGTACACATATGTATGCACTTGTGTTACATCCCATGGCATCATACCTTATAGATGAAAGTTAAGGTAATGATACCAGCCCAGAAATAGTCAGTTAATGAGAAAACTAAGACCTCTCCCTCCTTCTGGACTGGCTAATACATACATATATATACATGTGTATATATATTTATTTTAGCTTTTTAAAAAACTTCTATTGAAGTATAGCTGACGTCCAATATTGTATTAAGTTTCAGGTGTACAGCAAAGTGAATCATTTATACCTAAACCCACTCTTTTCTAGACTCTTTTCCCATATAGGCCATTACAAGATATTGAGTAGAGTTCCCTACGCTATACAGTAGGTCCTTGCTGATGCTACTGCTGCTAAGTTGCTTCAGTCGTGTCCGACTCTGTGCGACCCCATAGACGGAAGCCCAGCAGGCTCCCCCGTCCCTGGGATTCTCCAGGCAAGAACACTGGAGTGGGTTGCCATTTCCTTCTCCAACTCATGAAAGTGAAAAGTGAAAGTGAAGTCACTCAGTCGTGTCCGACTCTTAGCGACCCCATGGACTGTAGCCTACCAGGCTCCTCCATCCATGGGATTTTCCAGGCAAGAGTACTGGGAGTGGGGTGCCATTGCCTTCTCCGACAGTAGGTCCTTATTAGTTATCTATTTTATACATAGTAGTGTGTATATGTCAATCCCAAACTCCCAATTTATCCTTGCCCCTCCCTTTACCCCATGGTAACTGTAAGTTTGTTTTCTATATTTGTAACTCTATTTCTCTTTTAGCTTTTATCAAAAAGCTTACCATGTAATATTTACTATTTATTAAAAAGAGGTTAGATTACTGTATAGGCATTTTTATACTCCCTCAGGTAAACTTGGCACATTCTCCCTAACTCCAGGAAATGTCATAGGTTTGGAATTTTTAACTTTCCATCCTGATTCAGAGACATAACCCTTATAGAAAGGTAATTTCACAATCTGGCCTGACTTGGTTCAGTACAGGAAAAAATAAAAACACACAAAAAAAACCTTAGGCTTTGATTTAATCTGATATCTCAATGAATACAAACAGAAAATTCTTGGTTGACCTTTTCAGTGGGCTATAGTTAGAGGTTTCCTGGAAGAATCTCAGATCTTAATTCTTCTGAAAAACATGGAGACACGAGCACGTACAACAGGGACGATGGGAAACAAAGATGCGTTTTAAGGTATAAGGCCCAAAAGCAAGGTCCAATATTGTGTGCCACTTTGTTATCTGGTGAAAATGAGAGGGCTGTGAAGGGCTAAGCTGCAAGTTCCTCTCCAAATTCTGCTGCCACTGATAAGGTGCACAAGCTAAACAATTCTTTTCTATCAAAGGGATTCCTCTGATAAAGGGCTCCTGTTTATCCCTGAATGCATGCATGTGTGCTAAGTCCCTTCTGTCATGTCTGACTAGCTGCGACCCCATGGACTGTGTCGCAGGCTCCACTGTCCATGGGATTCTCCAGGCAAGAATACTGGAGTAGGTTGCCATGCCCTCCTCCAGGGCATCTTAATGGGTTTCAATGCTCCTGCCAACCCACAGCATTATTCCAACAAATCAATCAATCTTCCTGCAGAAACCTATAAAGTCTGCCCCCTATGACCCCTGGCTATTTATTCTGTTCCCGAACGCAATCCCATGTGGCCCAAATGTTGTGCAGTATCATGCTCCTTTCCGGATAAGTACATGTGACCAATAAACGGTTATCAATCTTATCTGTCTGGTGTGGAGTGTTGTATGTTCAGCCACCCCCAGAATCCTAGGGTGAAAAGCCATCCTTCACCAACAGGGCTTTACAAAACACCTACAGTGTAGAAAGACCTCCCACCAGGTAATCTCCCCACAACATGCAACCAGGCAAACATTCCTCTCCCTAGCAGAAAGCCAAAGATTTCCCTGGAGAATTACACCTGAAAGGCTCCTTCTAGACTTGGGACACCATGAACACAGTGGCAAATGCATTGGGTTTAAAACAGAATATAAGGCAAAAAATCTTAAACTAAACCAAAGGATGTCTATTCTCTTCCTATTTACAATAGCCCTCTTGGAACTGAGTAGCCATAACTAAGCACATTTCCTGGATTTCTAGAGAATCCTAGAGACTGGAGCTGGCCATGCTCTTTGTAAAAGCTGCTCCCACCTGAACCTCTCTCATGTGAGCAGACATTCAGAGTTCAGAGGATGCTTTACCTTCTTAGACATGTGGTTAGTCATACTCAAATCGATACAGAGTCTTGGGCCTGAGTGCTTGGCTTCCAAAAGTCTTTCCTTGATTATGGATCTCAGAAAACGTTTGCTGTGCTGCGGGTAGATGCCTAGGGTAAGAAATACCAGAAAGGAATAAAAGTGGAAAAGCAGAAAAATATTATTCAGTAAGAACTAAATGTCCCCAGCCAGGTGAGTACTTTTGCATAAGAAGAGAAACTGGAAGCTCATACAAGGTATTCATTCATTAGGCAGCATAGGTATCGCAGAAGAGTGAAGTCAGTGCTCTGAACACACTGCTGGATCTAAGGCAGAGTTCAGTTTGTTCATTTATTACCTATATGATCTTGGGCATGTTATTTAACTGCTTTGAACCTCAATCTCTTTGCTGAGAAAATGAGGATAATAAAAGTCCCCTTATGGTAAACCAGGTAAAATTCTTAGCAATGAACCTAGTACATAGTCCTGAATAAACATTAGCTGTTGTTAGTATCATTCCTTCTACTTCTGAGCTTATAAACACATATATGCACTAGACTGCTTATATGTGAAAGGCAGTCTCAAATTTTGCTTTCTTTGATACTCTGATTCCCGACAAAATAGAACAATAGGTCATATCTCCCAGATGTTTTTACTTAAAAACAATATCCCCACTCTTCCAGGAACAAGCAGGTATCAGTTTGCTAAGAAATAAATATACTAATAATTACACAAACAATCTAATTTACTGTTACCTGAATTTTCTACACGGTTGGCTTTTCGTCTTTCTTTTTCTTGTTTTCTTTTACTCTTCTTTGCCGCAACTATCTTTTCCCAGTGTCTCTGCTTTCTTTGGACATTTTTCTTATGTTATCCAGAAAACAAAATTGTTTGAAAACTTCATAAGCACCAAAAAGGAAAATGAATATTAGAAATAGTTACTTATTTTTCAAATTTAGATATAGGATTAGGAGAGAAAAGCGGTGTTAGTCTTAAAAACAAAAATGGCCTAGATTGTGTTTAGAGAAAGCAGAACCCCAGAAAAGAGAAGTGGCATGCCCAAGGTCACAGTAAATTTATTAGGAACAGGGTTGAGATTTCCTGACCTTTCTGAGGTATACAAAGATTCCTCTTGAACTTAACTTTTTCGATGATCCAAATGAAATTCAACCTTAAACCAGGTAACATGAAACTCATCCCTTGGAATACACCTAACTCACTCCCAATCTTCTCGTTACCAGGATCTATCCTTGAAATAGGGGCCTCTGGGACATTCCATCATCTCAAAGCCTGTGACCTGGCAACTCGTTCCACTCACCGAGCACCACGCTGCACCGCCTGTGGGCAGGGCCTCTTGTTCCCAATGCTCACATCCCACATCAACCTGTAGAAGCTGGAAGCTCTCAGAGACGCCATCTTCACCTGGGTCGTCCAGGGTGATTTCCTGCTCCTGCAGCACCCGTGACTCTGTTTTCTGAGCACTCCCTTCCAATTTCCAGTCCATGCGTTTAGTCCTCTGTCCTTGTCACTCAGATTAGAAAAAGGAACTATTATACTTGCAGAAGTATTTCCCTATATCCAAGTGACAAATAGTGTTAAAGTGTGTAAAATACTAACACAGAGAAAAGCATGTGTGTCTTCTTGAGAAATATGTAAGCGCAGAAACCTTTCAGTAGTAAGGAAGCCAAATTTCCTGTTTAGAAGACAGGCATGACTCCTGACACCTCCAAGCAGTAATTATTCACTGATGCAGTGACATCAGTTCATTTTCTTTGGAATGCATGCATGAGTTGAGGGTGAGACACAGAGATGGTAAAACCTACCTATCCCATTACGTTTCCATTTATTTTCAAAACCATTCTTTTAGCAAATATTTACTAAGCACCTATGCTATGCAAAGTCCTGTACTAGAAACACCCTGGAAGGTTTAGAGCTGGCCAAAAATTATGGTAAAGAGCAGCCCAAATCCCACCAAGGATTCTAAGGTGCTGGTGATGTATCAGAATTCACTTTTCAAATCTACATATTTCCTCCTCTGACTTACATATTACTGCAGCAGAAAGCCATAGTCACAGAGGAAATGGGTAATATCCATCAGAAGAGCTGAGGTAGAAAAATACGAAGAATCACTGTACAGCACACTTAACTAGTGTAATAATTTCAAAGTGGTGTTCAAAATCCCTGAGGAAGATATGTAAAAGAAGTGCTCTAGTCTACAGCCAAGTGGCAAACTAAGAATGCTATAACCATTGCTCATGACTACTCCTCTGAGTCCAGTGTGCTACCAACATAATAGGAAACGTGTATCTTTGAAAAAGTAAATCTCTGTAATGATCCATTGAAATTAAAATGGATGGGGAGGGAGGAAGGAGGAGGGTTCAGGATGGGGAACACATGTATACCTGTGGCGGATTCATTTTGATATTTGGCAAAACTAATACAATTATGTAAAGTTTAAAAATAAAATAAAATTGAAGAACAACAACAACAAAAAAAAATAAAATAAAAATAAAATAAAATGGAGTAAGAGTTCAGGCAGACAAAAATGGAATTGGGTGGCCACTGAAGATCTGGTTGCAGACAAGTCTCTGCACCACTGAGAACTTGAACTTTCTTTGAACTGTACCAGACCCCCAAGGACACTATCAGTCATATTCAGAATAACACCAGCCAGCTGCAACCCTACAGTCTCAAGATCTCCTTTCATAACTATGCAACCATTTCAGACCTTAACCAATCCTTACTAATAATCACCCTTATTTCTTGCCAGCTCCAATTATAATTCATGACAAGTAACTCATGTAACTAACTGTAACCTTGCAGTTTTTACCTATATAAGGTTCTCCCATTTTGTTGTCTGGTGGAACACACTTCAGGTGCTTCCTGAATTTATGTCTCCCATGCTATACTCCTCAATTTGGCTAGAATAAAACTCTCTTCTATTCCTATTATAGATTGCTTATTGGTTATTTTCCTGAACACTTACAATGGCCTACACTGATTGTTATTGATCATCTACTGTTGTCTGAACTATCTGGTCTACTTGCTGTTGACCAATACTTGCTATATTTATGTTTCTTAAATATACTTAAGGATATAGCACCTTAGGGTCTTTGCACTTGCTGTTTTTTCTACCTCAATCCTCTTCCCCTGGATAATTATATGACTACTACCTTTCTCACTACATTCCAATTTTCCCTATCCAACATGGCACACATCTTACTTATTTTTTGGTCTGAACGTCCCCACTCCTGTAAGTGTTATGTTTGTATTGTTCACTATATCCCCTATGCCTGAAAACAGGCTTCGTACGTAACAGACGCTCAGTAAAGACTTGCTGAATTAATAAATCCTCCACTCCACCCCCATTTCTGAGTTGACGGAGGCCTCAGAACTTTTCTAACCCATGTTCCACCTGATGAATATATCCCTGGGCGCTAAGTGATGGACCAGCCTCTGAACTCTTCTCTTAGTTTTTCATTCTAGGTTTTAGCTACCAAAGTCGGCTCTCCTCCTCTGGCACCTTGAGCACTAGAACACACTGAACCCAAGCTCGAAGAGTACCCCGACGTAGGCCCCGTATGGCCCACAGGCTGCGAAAGCGACGGGAAGCAGAAAGGAACATCATCAAGAGTTTGGCTCCACACAACTGCAGGGCGAGCGCCTGCTTCCCAGGCTTCTGCCACACGGTCAAAGGAGGCGGCTATCAGAGGCCGGACCCTCATCCCCGATTCCTCCCACAAACAAACGCCTTACGTACCTGAACCAGTCTCCTCCCGCGGCGGAAGCGGCACTCACCAAGTCCCGCCTCCGACTCCACTTCCGGTTCCGGCCCCTCTCCGACTAGCATTCTGGGAGTTGTCGTTTTCAGCCTGGCTGATCGGTGTGCGGCGAAGGCTCGGGCTTAGGATGCCAAGCGCACGGTGGTACTAAGGAGCTACGTCCCGCTACAAGGTTCCTGCGCCTCGCTGAGCCTCGATTTCCTTGCCTGTTCGCTGGGGATACAATCCCAGCCGCTTGCCGACCGCACAGCGCTGCTGCAGATGACCAGGCGCTTTGATGGCTGTTAAGGTCTGAACTGTGGTGTTGGAGAAGACTCTTGAGAGTCCCTTGGATTGCAAGGAGATCCAACCAGTCCATTCTAAAGGAGATCGGTCCTGAGTGTTCTTTGGAAGGAATGATGCTAAAGCTGAAACTCCAGTACTTTGGCCACCTCATGTGAAGAGTTGACTCATTGGAAAAAACTCTGATGCTGGGAGGGATTGGGGGTAGGAGGAGAAGGGGACGACAGAGGATGAGATGGCTGGATGGCATCACTGACTCGATGGACGTGAGTCTGAGTGAACTCCGGGAGTTGGTGATGGACAGGGAGGCCTGGCGTGTTGCAATTCATGGGGTCACAAAGAGTCGGACACGACCGAGCGACTGAACTGAACTGAAGGTCTGAACACAGCGAAACTGGACTGAAACCAGACGTGAACCACCCCTCATCTGGCATCCTGGGGCCTTGCCTTCCCCATAACCAGCAGAGCCCTCGGGATGACACAGTTCCCCTCACCACAATCTGGTCATCCAGGATAACAGATATCCTAGCTTGGGCAGATCGCAAATGAATCTAGCCTCTGGCCACTCTCCCTCCTTCATCTCATCTCACAAATCCACAGGGAAACTGACTCTCGGAAACCTAAAGTGTCTTGTCCAAGCCTTGGCTTGATAAAAACTATCAGCCACTCTTTATTCTTGCAGCCTTAGATGTCTCATCCTTTTGAGAGACCCTACCCTGAATGAGCCTGAAATATCTACTGTCCAAGAAACCACAGCCTTGTTGGATCTGTCCTTGGCCCCACAGTTTTCCTCTTTTCTTTCCACAACTTCTCCAGCACCTCCCACTCCCAGTCCAAGCCTTAATCCATCCTTTATCTGCCAGTGGAACAACTTGTAAAATACTGAAACCAAACATGATTTCCTCCCTCAGAAGGCTTTTTTCTGAAACCCAGCTCTAAAGTCTCTTCTTTGCTCAGAAGTTGGCCTTGGCTTTGTACTCAGCAGGACTTGAAAATTGGCCAAAATGGTCTTCAGTGGCTCCCACACCTACCAATCCATGCACCTTGCACTCAGCTGTACCGAACACCATTCCTGTGAGCTCATGGCCACTTCCCCACGGAAAAGAGCACCTGGCTGGTGTCATTGCCCACCCTGCTCTGCCCCCATCCATTTACCAGATGACTATGTGTGTCCTGTACTCCCTCTCAGTGGTTTCCCTTTGTACTTGAAGGTAAAATTGAATCTTCCTAAGACCTTGCACAGTCTGGTTCCTGGATGCCCCTCCAACTTTATCTTTCACTCTTATTCCAGCCTGCTGTGTTCCAGTCACACCCATCTTGAAATGATTAAAACACATGAAATGTTTCAATGATTTAAACAGTACTTTGCAAGTACTGTTCCCTTTTCTCTCACTTTTTAAATGCCTGGCTCCTTCTTACCCTTTCGGTTTCAGCTTAAACCTTCCCTCCTCAGAGAGACCTTTACTGATCCCTGCTAGGGAAGATAGGCTCATCCCAGCCCCATCTTGACACTCTTCATTTTGTTTATTTCACCTTCACCTATCAGAAATCTTTTTTCTGTCTTCCCTGATAATACATCTATCATGTAAATGATTATATTCCCAGTGGCACTGCACAGTGAATATTCGTCAACAGGATAAACAAATGAATGATTTTTCACCTTTCCTGAGAATAACTTACCTTCCTATCTACTAAACCCAGGACCTGACACACAGTAGCTACTCAACAAATACTTCTTGACATACTGGTTCTAATTAATGCTGCCCTACAGGAAGCCTTCCCTGATCACCAGGATTCAAGACCTGATTGCATTGAAGTCCTGAGCTCCTTCCCTAAGCTTGTGAATACATGGATTGTGTTCACATAAATTGGTCATGTAGCTCTTCATAGATGTCTGCTTGTTAAAGTATTCAAGTCCTGTTTAACATCATAACAATTTTTATTATTTCTTTGTCCTGTTGTTCCTCCCTTTCATGGTCATGAAACCACTTCAAATTTGTTCTCAAGAGCCTTATTTAAATTTTGTTCAAAGTATTCTGTGAAAAGAAACAGGCCTCTAAGAAAATAAATCTTGTCCTGGCACAAGTACTGATTAACTGGTTACTAGTCAACAAGTAACTGATAACAGGTGATGGGAAGATTCTCCTCCCTTCTCCCCCAATACTGCTTTCCTTCTGATTGGCAAGAGCTTGGGTATCTCACTTAACACCCCCACCTTTGCTCTGCTTTTGCTGGGTGAAGGAGAGGAATTAGGGAGCCTCAGAGGAGAGGGCACACTGAGCTCACAACTAATCAGGAGCCCCACAGGGGGTTGAATAAACTCTGATAGCCCAAAGTCAGTGTCTAAATTATCTTTGGCCTGGACAGAGAAGTCGGGGGGAAAGGCATCCCAAGGGTATCTAGAAATCAGTTTTCCTGGAAACAAAATGCAGGAAAGGATTTCAGATGGGGAGAAGCATCCATAAACTTTGGGGATGATTACTAACTTTTATTGACCGTTTACTAGTTTCTACCACGCAAAGTAGGCACTACTAATATCTCCGATATTCAGAATAGAAAACCAAAGCGCTGAGAAGTTAGGTAGCCATCTCGAATCAAGGTCCCACCAAGATTAATAGGGATTAACTGGCTCAACTGGAATTAGTGAGAAAGGTACGGGATATATTTCTTTTGCTGTAATATTAGTCTTTAAAAGGCAAATCTAGATTCAGGAATTTAATATTTGCCTTTTTAGCTATTTAAAATGGATAGAAGTGACCTAAGTGAAGTGAAAGTCGCTCAGTCGTGTCTGACTCTTTGCAGCCCTATGGACCATACAGTCCATGGAATTCTCCAGGCCATAATGCAGTAGATAGCCTTTTCCTTCTCCAGGCGATCTTCCCAACCCAGGGATCAAATCCAGGTCTCCTGCATTGCAGGCAGATTGTTTACCAGCTGCGCCACAAGGGAAGCCCAAGAATACTGGAGTGGGTAGCCTGTCCCTTTTCCAGCAGATCTTCCTGATCTAGACATTGCAGGCTGATTCTTTACCAACTGAGCTATCCGGGAAGCCCTAAATCGGATAGAGGGTACAGTCAATTTCAGGTCAAGCACAGAGCACTCCCGGCTGTGGGGGCCATGTAACCAAAGTGCTTACTGCCACCTAGTGGCAACCTATGCTCATTGCAGTGAGGCCACCAAGAATACCAAGCCTCCAGGTAGAGATGCTGCCAACCCTAACTTGTGAAGGTAGAATCTATCAGATATCACAGGTATTCACTCCTATTTGCAGAGGTTACTGCCAAATAAGTGTGCTGTGAGAGGTTAAAATGATTTTTTAGCAACTCCACCTTCCTCCCCTATCCCTGCCTTCTTGGGACAGAATGTGACTTCTTGCTTCCACACTCGCAGAGTATACTCCTCCTAGGGTACACACATTACTGATGGCAATCTGCTTATCTGTACCCACCCAGAGGGGCTGTGAGCATCCTGGCCAGGGGCAGGGACTTGTCTTACTCATCTTTATGAATAAGATCCTAGTACACGCCCTGACTAGAGGAGGTATCCAGTGAATGTTTGTTGAATGAATAAGAGTGAATGCTTTTGACCCAAACTTGTCATCACTTTGTAGAATTCAGGCAAAGATTAAGCAGTAGTTTATTTGAATACTTTAAATAGTAAACATTTGAGAGGGGTGGGTAGAAGAATGGTAGACACCACTCGGGGAAGTCAGGGCAGAGCAGGGGGCCGGGGCGACTGGCCTGCTCACAGGGCAGTGGAGGCCCGGAACTTCTGGGTCAAACAGAACACGGAGGCCGTGAGGGCCGTGCACTGACGGGCTAAGAGTTTCACACTCAGGTCATGGTAGCCTCTCTCACAGGTCAGCTTAGCGGCCTCCACAAACTGGTGGTAGGTGTACACCACATCTCTCAGGTTCCCCGCTGCTTCCCTGTGGCGGGTGGAGCAGCGGCTGCAGTCTGTGAACTGGAAGCACAGGCTGGCCAGCTGGACCAGGTGCTGGAAGGTGTCCCGCACAGCACTCTGCATCTCCTCCGGGGTCTGGTCCATTCTGATCACATGCTGACAGCTCGACAGGAGCTTTTGGGAGCCCATGCAGAGGCGGCTCCGGCTTTCAGAAAAGTGCCAGGTGCACTTCTCGGGGGGGTGTTTATTCCCATTCCCCCAGGAAGCTTCTAAAATGTCCTGTAATTCCAGCAAGCTCTCCATGAGTTGGATGAAGCCCTCAGGGATGCTGGCAGGGGCAGCTTTCAGCTGTCTTAGAGCCCTGGAGCAGTACTCCGGCCAGATGTGGCTGTTCCTCGATGGGAGCTCAGCGCTGCAGCTGTGAGCCCGGGCAGGCCTCCAGGGCAGAGCCAGCCGGCTTCCTGCAGAGGGCGGTGAGGTGAGGGGGCCTGTAGGACATGCTTCCAAGTCTCTGTCTTCCTCCTCTGTCTCTGGCTGCAGGCCAGGGAAGCACGTGGCATAGGAGAACTGGCAGCTGCACTGCTCCATGCCCATCCTGGGGGCCACGGTCTCATTCACACCTGCAAACCCCAAAGACGGGGCTGTCCTGAGACTGTCAGAACCTTTAGGATAGCTCTCTGGGGCAAAGCACAGAAGAGACTTCTCAGCAGGAAGGCAGATGCTAGGCCTTTTGCCTTCGCTTTCTGGCACCGAAAAACGGTTTGAACCTTCTAAGTGGGGCTGCTCTTGGGGACACAGTAGTGGTTCCGGCAGGGCAGGCCCTGGATTCAAAGAGACGTGCTGGGGAATGTCCCTAGGGGTGGTGTCTTCCCCTGTCACATGATTAGATGGCTCTGCCTTGACCTCCTCTAGAGAGAAGGCTGATGAAATGGTCTGGTCCCTAAGCAAGAAATCTGAATTAAAATCCAACTCTGCCGGTAGTTTTTGTTCTTGGGCCTGGCAGGCTTGACCTGGGATTTCTCTGCTTTGTCCTTGGGGTTCTGTAGGGGAACTTGGTGGGGTCTGCTCAATCCCTGTAACAGGAGTCTCCAAGAAGAGGGAGGCTACCATGCCACCAGCTGGAGCACTGACACCAGTAGTCTGTGGAAGAACATCCAACCCATCAACCTTGGGGTCACCTGGATCCTTCCCAGACTCATCATGAAATAAGCTGGTGTCATTTTTGTTTGTAACTTCTCTACCATGTTCCAGAGATAGTTGTCCTTGTTGCTCCTCCTTTGCAGGGAAAGAAGCCATCGTCTCTTCCGAATTTATTCCACAGTCATCACTTTTAGGTCTGTCTTGAGAAGACAACAAAGGCTCTGTGTCCTGGGGGGCAGTTTCTGGCATAGGATTTATAAACAGAGATCCCAATCCTGTTTCCAACTGAACTCCTCCCAGCTCCAGTGTGTCTCCTTGAGCAATAGTATGTGGCCCTGGGCTGACGGTCAGGCAGACTCTGTCTGGGTTCACATCAGCACTGGAGAGGGACGAGGTGCTGTTCCCAAGCTCCATGGTGAGTTCTTGGGGGGCACTGCCATTCAAGTCTTGAAATGGAGATAAGGCCTGGGGAGGCCCTGCCTGAGCAGTATCTGGGCCAGATGAGCCTGGGTTGAGACCGTGAGGGGTGTTTGCGGGGGAACTGGCGACACTGGAGGTCAGAGGGGCAATCCCAGAATTCTCTTTATGGTTAGGGTCAATCCGGAGGCGAATGGCAGAAATAGATGACACTCGAGAGTCGATGACAGATTTGGTTTCCATGGTCTCTGGCTCCATCTCCATGGCCCGAGAGGCTGGGTTTTTGCTCTTGGTCTCCCTCAAGGGAGTCAGCAGCCCCAGGGCCTTGGTCTCCAGGACGCCAGGCTCACCCTGCACGTCTTGCAGCGAGGACACGGTTGGGGAGGGCGCACCGAGGGCCAGGTAGGGCTCCCGGTTGTAGTAGCACACGTCGTCCACGCTCTCCAGGGAAGCTGATGCCACCAGGGGGAAGGAGACC
The DNA here is from genome assembly GCF_019923935.1 of Bubalus bubalis. NCBI lineage: Eukaryota > Metazoa > Chordata > Mammalia > Artiodactyla > Bovidae > Bubalus > Bubalus bubalis. The sequence goes on along the minus strand of NC_059159.1, from coordinate 123,700,463 downwards.
TGACAGGTGTGGTCGGTCTGCAAGAAAGACCTTCTTTTCCTCAGGGTCTTGCCATACTTCTTCACCCCTCCCCTTCTGTTTGGCTCTCTTCCATCTGGCCCAGGATTCAGGCTGACCTCAGGGCTGCAGGGGCTGGCCTCACTCTGTGATCCCGTGGCACTGGTTTCTACAGCAGAAGCAGCTCTGAGCCCTGAGAAACAAGAAAGGAAAAAGAAGATGAAAAGCAGAATAACAAAGAGACGTGTAGATCTCGGGCTCAGGATGCAGGATGGCCTGGGTTTGAATCCTGCCTGGGCCGTGTAACCTGGGGCATGTTAAACCTTGAGCTCCTCAGTTTCCTCTTCTGAAAGATGGGGATGGGCACTGTGGTAGATGTGTTTTGATTCTGGGTTGCCCAACATCCATTGCCTTGTCTTTTGGTCAACTTCCTTTCAGGAGATGACATCTCTCCAACAATTATAGGCTGCTGAAACTATTAATGAAAGAGCCCTATCCATGTCAGCCAAGTGGTCAGAGGTATGAGCTAGAAAGTCAGTCACAAAATTTCCTAAAATTTCAAACTCAAACATATTGATAGAAAAACAAAAAAACCAGTACAACCCATTCTTTGCAGCCATGGAATCCTAATAGTACAATGAGGAATCCTGCTGCCTAGCCTCCTGGTCTGGTATCTCTGCCTATGTCAGAATCAGGGCTTCACCTCTGCTGGCAATTCTCTAAGCTATCTGACATCCTTCCAACACTATCTCACTTTCTCTCGTTAACCCAAGTCAGGCAGTACCAGTACACTGCCATGCTGGGTAGATGACTTAGTACATATCAGGCTCCTAGCACAAGCCTGTGCCTAGTGGGTGGTCACTAAAGGAAGCCTGTGCCATTACCGTTAGGATCATCACCACAGGGTGAGCGTTCTGAAGGAGCTTTCTTTTGACAAAAAGTGACTGCAACTCTCAGTCTCGGGCATGAGGGATCTTGTGCATACCGAGAAGGATCATTCTGAAAGGAGAAACACTTCTATGAAGAAGTCCTGGGAATCAGCCAAAAGGAATTAGGATCACAGGCTAATGCCTGAGAATCAGAGGCCTCTTATACTCGGACCGTTTTTTTCCAACCTGGCTAAACCTTATTAAAAGCCTCATCAAATCCTATGCTGCTCCTCACACCTCCTAAAGCAGAATCTTTGAGGCTGGGTCTAGGAATTTATAGTTTTTGACTCAGGCCCCTTGGGTGATTTTGATGCCCAGACACCTTTTGAAGTTGCTGCTCTGCTCTAGGCCCCTTCAGCCACTGGCCAAGGGTGTTTCTGAAGCTTAAAAAAGGGAGAGGCTCTCACAGTGAGTCAGCGGCCCAAGCAGACCCCGGGCCCATGAGTCTCAGGTCTGGGCTGCCTCCCCAGCACCTCACTGGCTCTCCATGAAAGAGGAAGTGTCCAATGCGGATCTTATCTCCCTGACTGGACTCCCACAAAGGAAGGCCTTGAGTGATGGTCTGTTTCACCTCCATCATGTCTCCAGCACAATGGCTGGCCTAGCGGGACAAGACTGGAGGCATGGATGGCAGCTGACTGTGTTCTCTGGGGAGCAGTGTGCAACCCGGCCGTGGGTTTCTGCTAATCAGTTCATGAAATCAGGGTAGGTGGTGGAAAGGGCATTCATTCATCCATCTAGCAGCAACTGCCAGGAACTCTGTAGCAGGACACAGAGGTGAGTGTCAAATGCACTGTTCCCACATCACAGAAGCTTTCGCTTTAGTGAAGGAGAGAAATATCCATACAAAAAATCACACAAATAAATATGCAGCTACAGGCAGGAAGCACCCAGGGTGTGTGATGGGGGTGGGGAGACCTCATCCTGGCAGTCTGGTTAATATACCCAGAGGAAGTGAATTTCCAGGTGGGGCCTGAGAGATAGAAGGGCAGCAGCAGCCAAAGATGAGGGTAAGGAGTGTTTCAGGTAGACGGAGCGGCATGTGCAAAGGCTGGAGGCAGGAGAGAACCGGGCACCTTTAAAAATGCCAAGGAGGTCTGTGTGGCAGGAATGCAGGGAGAGGGCTCAGGGGGAAGGAGAGAGACACACTGAGGCCATGTCACAGAGGGCCTCGAGAAACCTCACAGGGGCTGCTAAGGAGTTGGCCTTTCTCCCACAAGCAATGGGAACCCACTGGAGGACAGGGAGCAACAGGAAAGGGCTGGGCACAGAAGAGGGCTCACAGCTTCCCCCGCTCCTAGTAGGTCACTCTTAATGTCTGGGTGCCATTTTCCAATTTTTTTTTCCTTCAGAGTGCAGTGAGAGAGAGGGAGAGAGAGTGTATGTGTGAGTGTGAGTATGAGTGTGTGTGTGTATGTAAATGTTCTTCAAGGACCTCAGGTCAGCTTAGCAAGTCATTCTATGAGTAAAGACACCCCACACTCTTTGTGGAGGAAAGAATGAGGAATCTGATCTTCCCACCTATGTCTGAGTCCCTTAAGGACCACCAGTGGCCTGCCAGTTAGGTTCTTTTTGTTTTAAGGCCTCATTTAAAGCTTCCAGGTCAACAATAGCACAGCTGCTTCCCTCTACTGGGCGCTCATATCAAACCTTTTCTTTCTCTGTGAATTTTGTCCATCTCACAAGGCCTGGCCCATTTGCTGCCTCTTCTGGGAAGCCTTCCCTGATTCCCACTGTAGAATTAATGCCACCCATCTCTGCCTGTCCACAGTTCTCTGAACCTCCCCTGTAGCCCTTACTTGAAGTTGGGATGCCTACAACGTGGTCCACTGAGCCCAGGGAGCCCACCTCAAAAGAGCATGAGCACCCATGCTTCACCCAAATGTTTTCCCCTCAGGCTTGCACACTGCCCTCCCTGGGGACTGAGGAGCTGCCTGCACGATCCACAGACCTGCCGGGGAGGGCTCACCTGAGAGGGCCTCTGGGGGTGTGAGCTTGTCAGCTGCATCATAGTATTCCTCGTCGGAACTGCCATCCTCCAAGGCTAGTGGCAGGCCTGGGGCCAGGGCTTGCAGCAAGGAGCTGGACGGGGTCTCAGACCCTCCCCGCGGGCTCAGGGCTGCCGTGCCCACACCCTGCCTGGTAGCCGTGCTATCAGAGCTGTCGCTCAGGTGGCTGGCGGGGGAGACATTGGCACACAGGCTGTAGTAGTCAATCTGGCTGCCCTCGTACAGCCTGGGGTCCAGCCTGAGCGCATTCAGTTCTGGCCCCCAACTGAAGGCCTCAGGAGCAGGACTCGCAGAAAACTCTGTCTTCTGGCTCTGAGGGTTGGCTCTCTGGGCCAGGTCCAGGAGACAGAGGAAGCCACCAGTTTCAACCCTGCTTCTCTCCTCCTGGCTGTCTGAATCAAGACTCTCCGGGAAGCCAGGCAAGCCCAGGTGGAAGAAGCCGGACCTGCTGGAAGAGCAGGCATCCAGGTCATCCTCCTCCAGAGCGTCCATGGACTCACTGGAGCCGCTGGTCCTGCAGCCTCGGCTCTCGGTGTTGGCCGAGTCAGATGCCTCCGATTCGGCACTGTCTGTTGTGCTGCTGGCCCCACAAGTGCTTGGGCCTTTCCCAGCCACTGCAGGCGTGGAGCTGTCCCCAGGGGGCTGCTCTTCTTCTGTAAGTGGTCTGCAGGGGCCCAGCTTCGGCAGGCATCTGTCAGAGAAGGGCTCCGGCACGCAGTCCACTTCGGATGACTCCTCGGAGTCACTGCAGGCCCTGGACTCGTAGCCTGACACAAGAGTTATGTGACACGATTAGGGCACTGGCAGATGCTCACGTGTCCACCCGCCCCCACTTTGCCTGCCCTCTTATTTTGCAGATGAGAGAACAGAGGTCCAGCAGGGTGACAGACCTGGACCATGCTACACTGACTGACACGGGATCCACAGGACTCCAAATTTCCACATTCTCCACACAACTGTCAAGTCTCCTTCCCCACATCTATAAGCCACCTAAAGAAGACAGGATTACCTCCACCTCCAAGGAGATCTATCTGTTTATGGAAACAGCCGGGTATTTAGGTGGTTTGCTACACCTCTCCTAAAAATCTCAGCTCTGTCCTGACTGGGTATCAAAATCAGACAGGGAATCATATTTAAAAAACAAGAATAACATATCCTTGGACCTCATCCTGATGTATTGAGTCTAATAGCTAGGTAGTGGAGCCTGAGAATCTGTATTTTTATTAACTTTATGGGGGTCCTGAGGCTGCTAGGCTGGCATCATTCTGAAGCCTGGCCTAGCGACCCACTGGTACTACAGAGCTTTTAGAAAAGTGAAAAGTGACCCACTGCTGGTACTTGGAAGGATTCATGGTGAGAGGGTTGGGGGGCATTGAGCCAGGTCTCAAATTGCTCATGCACCATAAACCTCCAGGTGCAATCTGTTTTCAACTTCTCTCTGGGGACTTCCCTGGTGGTCCAGTGGTTAGTGCTCCATGCTTCCACTGCAGGGGGGAAGGGTTTGACCCTTAGTCAGGGAACTAAGATACTGTATGCCATACACCACAGCCAAAAAAAAAAAGTCCCAAACAAACAAACAAACCCACTTCTCTCTGATAACATCACATTGTATTTAAACCTCTGATGGTTTCTCTTGCCTACAGGGAAGAACCTAAGCTCTCCTACTGAGGCTGGGGGCTCTCACAGGGTGACCCTCAGCAGCTTGGTCACCCTCTCACAGTGCAGGTCCCACCCTTCCTCAGCAGCCTGGTCGCTCACTGCAGCCTTCCCCAGGCTCTAGCTACTACAGAGAGCTTTTCAGCCTTCATGCCTCCATTGTGTCCCTCTGCTTCAAAGGATCACTCTTCCCCTCTTTGCCTGGGTAACTTCATCATGTTCGTCATAACCTATTACAAACAGGCTGAAGTAGGCCTCCTGTGACCACCCCACCAGGCCTCCACAACAGCATGGCTCCATGGGGTGCCGTCTCAGAGGCATCATCCCTTGTTAATAAGCTGTGTTAAAGACAGAGGGAACAAGTACAGGAAACGCTTCACTTCTGAATTCTTAGTTTCCTATCAGCCAATCTCTGAGATTACTTATGCTTGTCTTATCCACATGGAGGAAATGCCATACAATGGTGTGCTACTGAGCACCTTTCCCCACCTCCACGTCCAGTGACAGCATGTCAGGGGCTTGAAATTTTATCTTTGACAGTAAAACAAGATGTCACTTATTTGTTTAGAAAGTATAGCTGACACGGTGGGAGTGTTTCTGCCATTGCCGATGTTTAGGCAATTGCTTCAAATCAGGGTTCTGTTTCATTTTGTTTCTTCCCCTGCAGAGACAGTTGTTAAACATTTAACAGCAAACCGCTGGGGAAAATGCTGCATCAATAGTGCGGAAGCAAAAGCCTGGTGGAAACTGGGAAAATGTTCACCTAATCTGGCCTCCCCTACTTCATTCCTTATGTTGTATGATTTTTAGCTTCTATCTCCATGTACCCTGTTCTTATAAACATGTAAGGCAGAGAATTTTTATTATAATTCAAGAGAAGCAAAAGAGGCATGAGATGAGAAGCTAGGTCAGCTATACTTTCTAAACAAATAAGTGACATCTTGTTTGACTGTCAAAGATAAAATACTGTGGATCTTGGAGATGATTTTAGGTAATACTACAGGGAATCAGAGACCTTCCACAGCCTTGCTTGGCTTTATGGGACTCTCAGGTACAAAAAATCCTCTCTATTTAGGATTTTGGAAAGATCAGCTGTTAACCAAGAAATGAATGGCGAAACAGCTCTCATCCCCTTGAGTGGAAGCCTCCGCTCTACTCAATGCACCATCCTCTTTTAGGCTGCCTTGACCTACAAGGCAGCGAAGTGGGCCTGTCCTTCCCGGGTCCAAGCCTCAGCACCTCACCTTCTTCAGCAGACACCCGGTGCACCTGCTGTTTGTTTCCAGGCCAGAGGAAAATGGAGGTCACTGGGTCGACAAACAGCCTGTAGTACCCAGCAATCAGGCAGGCTAGGTCTTTTGCACTGTTGGATTCCAGCAGCAAAGTCAGAACCTTTGAAGGTAAAGAGGCTCTTAAGCGTATAAAGGGCTAAGGCTGGCAACAAGGGATACAACGTCTGAAGGCTGGCAGCAAGCGATAGAAAGGGCAATCAGGCCATGTGGGGCCCATGAGAGATTTCAGGTAAATCCAGCCACGGTCCATAGACAGGCCCTCTGGTGTCCTGACAATATACCTGTCCTCACCTACAAGATTTGAAATGAGTATGCACACACACAGCCACACAAGCACTCACACATGCGGTGGGTTCCTCCCAACCAGTCTCCACAGTGACTATCCTTCTATCCCAACCACCCCACACTGCTCATTCATGCTATGGGACCTCTTCAAGACCTGACCTAGAGAAGAAAAAGGAGCAGGATCGAGTAGAGAAGGAAAGAGAGGGGGATAAGAAGAATGAAGTACCAGTCCCGTGCATGTTGGGATTAAGTCAAAGGAAGCAGGATAAATGTAGGACCTTCCAGGGAGGTACAGGAAGTAGCCTATACCACTGATCTATTTTAATTGCTGTCACCCAAAATCTTGGGCAGCCATTCTGGTCTAATGTATGTGATAATACCCTCTGGTGCTCCCATCTAGGTTGCTGAACCTGTCAGGAAAGTACACGGTCAAGCACAGTTTATAGGAAAAAAACCTTTTAGGACTTGCCCGGGAAAATGTACCCTGTTCATTACTTTCCCTTTGATGAGACAGGATGGACAATTCCATCTTTTAAGAAAATGTTGGACATGAGACTCTGTTAATATCCAAACTCACATAAACTACACTCAAGTAATTTAGCCCCAGATTCCAGAAGCTGGATTAAAAATTTCTTCCCCTTTACCTTGACATCCTGAAGATACACTTTGACCATGCTCACTTTCTCAGACTCTTCTGTCAGCTCTACACGGCTGATGTTGGCAAACTCTGCCAACGTGGACATGATGTTGAGTTTGCTATTGATAATTTGGCTAATGCCATACTTGGCTCCAACCAGAAGAGCAATGTAGGATTCTCTGTCCTGTAACTGCAGAGGGCAGGAAGGGGAATTAGTTTCCATTCACAAGCTAGGGAAAATACATTATACACGTAGGACATGATACCTCTTTCTGCAAACCCCCACTCCTCTAGATGACCAAGTTAGGTGACAGCCTAACCTGGGCCCCATCTACAGATAAACTCAATATTAATTTATCTCCCATAATACTCTTCACAATAGAGGATCAAACCACGGGACTTTTACCTGTTCCATAAACACAACCATATACTTGCACACCTATATGCCTAAATTCACATTGTGCCCTCCACTTGGGATCCCTTATTATCACTACCTATCGAAAACCCACCCTTTTTTAGAACCTTCCATTAAAACCTACTGCCCATTGAAAACGCCACCTGATTTGCTCCTCAAACCAGAACAGTCGTTTTCTATGTTGATTCCACACCATGTCCTCTGTCCTTCTCAGACAGCACGGGACTGTCTAGGACTAGGATTTCTAGGACTTCTAAGCTCAGACTTCTTACTGTTATTATTTGTATTTGAGTTGCATATTCCATTAAGGTCCCTGACAACAGAGTCTGTGTATGTCTATGTCTGTACCTCCAGTGACCAGCAAGCACCCTGAGCCAGTTCAATGTAGTTGGTTTCTTCTCCCACTCCCAGGTCTTTCCTTAGACATGAAAGGTAAAGCGGAGTTGGAGATAGGAACCGGACAGCTGGCAGAGGGCAGGATTAGCCCTAGAGAAAAGTGGGTAGTTTTTCTTGTACCTTCAAGTTTCCTTTCTGTGATCTAGTGTCTTCTCCATCATTTAGTCCACTACTTGTACAAAGACTCGGCCAATTTTTCTCTTCCCCAAACAATCAGATACTCTTCCTTTCTTTCAAAACATCAATTCTCTTTTTCCATCTACACTGTTAGGTCAGCAGCCTAATTAAATTAACCCATCACTGTAAATGACTAAGAAGCACACTAAATCCACTGAAAGGAGCTTTGCTATTATTATTTTTTTTAATCTCTAATTGGTAAATTGTCTGGCTTTGTGCTTGAGAGTTCTGGGGCTGACTGGTGGGGGCAGAATTCCCTTAAGCCACATCCCACATCACTGACTGCAGCAGAGCACAGAGCTCCAGGCCTAGGCTCCAAAAAGCAGACCAAGGGAGGAATGGATAACACAGCAGAGGACTCTTCTTGTTTTCCCTTCTCAGGTCCACTCCTCACTTCTTCCCTTCTGAATAATCAGGGCCCCAGCCTCCAGTCTAACATTCTTATCTTTTCTTCATGATTTCCCTTTTTTCCCTCTTCACCTTCATATATCCAAAGCTCCAGGGTAAACTGATCACAGTATCATGCCCTCAGAATGCCTTTCCTCTGAAATCAGGCCAAATGCAATCTTCTTGCCTTTCCTTAATGCCTTCTCCTTCCCCATTCAACCTGAAGCTGGCAGTGGTGGTCTCTGTCTTTGACTTTTCAGTAATGGTCCTTTGCCTCTCATGGCTTTGCTCTGCCCTGTTTGGGGCCTCGTTGCATCATTTGAGGATGGGAACCGTGTCTCATTCAGCTCTGCCTCCCCCAGCATCTGTCAGAGGGCTGGTGTCAAGCAATGGCATGATAGATGCTCCCTGACATCATAATGTTCACTTTCCCAAACAAATTCTAGCCCATGACAGTCCTCAGGAATTTTAGACTAAAAGATACATTGATGTTCAGAGGCTCTCTTGCATCCCTTATAAGAAGTTCTTTAATACATACCATTAAAGTAGCATTAAAGATTTTCCCACCGTACGTCTTGAGTTCCCCAAGGATCTGTAGGTAATTTAAACGTAGCTGGGCAGCAGAAATAAGTTGCTTAAATAAGGGTGAAAAAAAAAGAAAACAAGAAAAGACTGTTGAAGTCAGAGCTATTCACTTGTCTAAAATGCAGGCAATGTTGAAAATTCTCCCCCTGAGGTTTCACAACAGTCAGCGTGTGGTTGGCAGGGGCTGTGGCTAAATTACCTTCTGTCTGGGTTCCAGCAAGTTCTGGTTCCTCTTCATGTGGAAACTGATGGCTTTCTTGATGTCTTTTCCTTTCATGTTTCGTAATAAAGTTGGAGATATAAAGTTCTCGATTCCCCAATCCTTCCTGCCATGAGACATTGGAGACAAGGAGGCTCATGTCTACAGCGAACTTGACTCTAATGAAGAACGTAATTATATTTGATTCAGTAGTTATTGCTCCAAGAATACTGTAATTATGAGCTTCTTTCTCGGCAGAAGATATCTGGCTGGTCTTGTGGAGTATATGTAAATATATATATACATGAATACTGTATATGTGTGATATCTATCTACCTATTTATTTATACAAACACACACACAGTCCACAAAAATGAGCCATTCTGGAATTAAACCCCATGATCATTCAAGGAGCCCATTATTCCTTACACATGTTCAGCACAGTCTCATAGGGCAACACACAGAACACATGAATCCCTGAGGCCATGCTTGAGGATGATGCCAGCCTAATCCCCCACCACCCCACCCAACAAACTAGTTAAAAATACAGATTCTTAGGTCCCACTCTCTAGAGATTTAACCTAGGATATCAGGGGGAAGGCCATGGATTTTTTAAAAAAATTTAAATATAATTCATCAGCAGGCAAGACAGAGCTGAGATTTGGTGAGGAGATGAGTAAATCTGGGTGATACCATCCAGAGCAAAGTGACATTTTAAGCTAAGAATCTGGAGAGATGTCAGAGCCTCAGGACTTGAAACTGCTCTAATAGAAATGTAATACAACAGGATTTTGTTCACCACAAATGAATTTCCAGGGAATTCCTGCTCTCAGAAGAGCTTGATGCTGAAGTTGTCAGGATTTCCTGAGATATCCTCCCAGGAACTGGGAATTTACGAAGGGATCCTGTGTCATTCCATCTGGAGTTGGCGTGGGCCCCAGAGGGAGCATCCGGGTTCTGACCTGGGGGAAGCCAGGCTGTGTTGGAAAGGGTGCAGAGGGAAATGAAGGGAAGACAACGGACAGATGGGGCGGTGGGTGAGTGTCAGTGTGGATTCTGGCCATCCTGGCCCAGCGCCAGCCAAGTGATAAATGCAACACAGCTGCCGTTGGCGGGACATCGAAGTCCCCTGCCACTCACTCTATGTACTTCAAAGAGATCTTCTGCGGCTGCGCACATGCGTAGATCCGCTCCTGGATGTGCAGGGCTGCCAGGCGGAGCGCCGAGCTGCACTTCATTTCAACCGCAAAGCGCTCCTGGAGCACATCGCTGCAGCTCTAGGAGAGATGAGATCAGAGACACTGGGAAAGAAGAACACATGGATTGGGTTCCTAGTGCTCTTGGGTGAAAGGCAACTTGGAGACCTAGCTCTGCCAATTCTTGCCTGTGTGACCTTGGTTGCCCCTTTTGGCAATAAAAACTTAACTCTAAAGATCCTAAATGGTGTTAGAAAATGTAAATCTACATGGAGGACTAAGCTTTAAGTTCATTAATATATTGCAAATCGCCTAACATAGCAACTTAGTGACATAAAATGGAATTCTAAGGGATAATCAGGCCTACTCTCCCTCAGACCAAGATAATCCCTACCAGTGAGTTGCTTAATTGCCTCGAGCTCGTGTTGAAAATAACCCAATGTGCCATCTTTGAGAAAAACCACTGTTATTTTAGGAAGGGCAGACCAGGTCACCTGCAGATAGAGGTATTCAAAGGCCACGGGGTCTTCTTTCAGGAGGTCCAGGGGGTCCCTGGGGACAAAACAAACCCTGAAGAGGCAGCGGTAGTCATGTGACTCCTCCCTTTCCACTACCTGCAATGCATAAGAGAGACACAGTTCATCTTCTGTTTTTGTTCTCAGTTATTCCACAAACGACTTAAATAAAAAAAGACAATGAAAGGCAGTCCCTAGAGATTTCAGTTTTGGTTCTTCCCAAGGCAGCACAGACCTGTGCCCTTGATTGACTTTCCCATGGGTATAAGATGTAAAAAGCTCAAAAGAATAGTTTCCCACTCATCCCATCAACCTGTTCCCTTTTCCAGAAGAAATCTCTGCATCTGGTTTCTTATATACCCTTCCAGAGACTGTCTATGGGTATTTATGCTCCTATAAATGTACATTCCTTTATTTCCCACAAATAGTAGTATACAATACATTATGTGGGTATATATAATAAATATGCCCTGTACCTTACTTTTTTTTCACTTCAGCTATTTCAGTGGTTTAATTTGATCTCTTTTTCCAATGCTAATGGAACAGAAGTGATTTTTTTTAAAGTTTGTAAGCAGCAATGTTAGGAAATGAGTGACCACGGCAGGAATTCGTCTGCAATGAGGAACACTCAGAGTGGTTTCCATGAGCTCATGCCTTGTTCACGCTGCTCCTCTTCCTAAAAAAGCCCCTTTTCCTTTTCCAATTACTGAAATCCTACCCATCTTTATAGTAGTACACACTCAGTAAGAATTTATGGAACTGACCTGTGTTTGGCTGTTGAAAGCTGGTATAACAAATCACTGCATGGCTTAAAGACTGAGAGATACAGATGGACAGTGTTAGCCCTGTCCTGCTCAGGACAAGCTTCACAGAAAGGGCTGAGATCCAGCAACAGATGCTTCCCTGACATCTCAAAGGTGGGAGGTTCAGAGGAAGGTCATCAGAGCTGGGAGCAAAAGATGGGGTCTAGTGGTTGCGTTACCTTGAGTAAATTACCTCACCTATCTAAGCCTCTTTCTCCTTGTCTGCAAAACGGAGGCCTGCCTAACTTTGTTTGCAAACCAGGCTGAGTGAGCTCTGTGTTGTCGGGGCACAAGGAAGCACATCAAGCCTGCAGATGCGCTGCACCCTGTACCCAGAGGCTGTGGCCGAGGCAGGCAGCTCACCCTGCCCAGATCTCCCCACTGGGAGCAGAGGCAGGAGGTACCTGCTGGATGAGCTCCTCCTCATGCAGCAGGTGCAGCCGGGAGACGTTGTACTGCTCCTCCAGGACCAGAGCAAAGTACTCTGTGCTTCGGATCGACAGCTTCTCCTTCACCGTGAGGATGATGTCCTGCGGGCACAGAGGCACAAGGGTCACCAAGGAGCGGGCCGGTCCTCATGTTCAGGCACAGAGTGGGGAGGACTCCCCTGACCTCCCCTCTGCTCCTCCGTGCTGCCAGGGAGAGAAAGGCCCGTGCTGGCTGGGTCCACTGCCAATACAGGAGGCTAATCTTGATGGGCCACATGTGGGACTTTTCATCACCCCTTCAGGGCCCTGTGCCCGCTGCTCCCTTCCCCTCAGGGCTCCAGTGCCCCCCGCATGGCCGCCCTCTCTGGCTTTACTTGGGAGGCTGAAGCTATCCCTTGGGGCCTTACGCCCCTCTTCAACGTCTCCAGATCCATCCTATCTCTGGAGTCCGCACTGTCAATTGCTTACCAGACATAATCCCAGCACCAGCCCTCTCTGCCACTGACGGAAATCAATCTTATGCCTCTGAACCTGTTTCTTCTTGTGAAATAGAGGATAACGATGCCCACTTAGAGGGGCTGATGGGGTGAGTCTAGCATCTAGCAGGTAAATACTGGGCCACCAGAACGGCCATGCCACACTCCCCTCGTTCACTACAGGGCCCCCTTGGCATCACAAGGTCTTTGCTGCCTCGGGGCATTCAAAGTGCTGTTTCCTCTGCCTGGCACACTCTTCCTGCACTCTTCCCAAGGCTACCTCTGGTCTCTGTATCTAAATGCGACTGTCCCTGTTATTCTGTCCCAGGGTCCTTCATCACTATGAGATCTTCTTCGATGACAGCACTGTTCTTCAGTAATAGACAGTACAGTGAAGTGAGTGGGCTCCAGACCTAGACTTCTATGCTGAATGGCAACATGGTCAGCTCCAGTGCAGGGTTCAGGGACAACAGACCAAGTTGGAAGAACTGATTTTGATGAGTTTCGGATATCTCAGTGTTCTCACCTGAAAAGTGAGACACTTGTCACCTTACAAGGTTACTGGGGGCATTAAGTGAGATAGCAAATAAGGAAGTGCCCAGGGAATGCCAGACATGGAATGACACTGAACAAATCTGTTCCTCCCTCCTATTCCTCCTCTGGGCTTGAACTTCCCAGGGCCAGACAGGCTTTCTCCAGCTTCTCTTCAGTCACGCTGAAGTAAGAATGGAATAGGGCATTTGGGGCAGCCCTAGGAACTGCCATTAAGGTATGACCTAAATCAAATCCCTTACGATTATACAGTGGAAGTGACAGATTCAAGGGATTAGATCTGATAGACAGAGTGCCTGAAGAACTATAGATGGAGGTTCATGATGTTGTACAGAAGGTGGTAGCCAAAACCATCCACAAGAAAAAGAAATGCAAACAAGACAAAATGGCTATCTGAGGAGGCCTTCCAAATAGCTGAGAAAAGAAGAGAAGTGAAAGGCAAAGGAGAAAAGGAAAGATATACCCAACTGAAGGCAGAGTTCCAAAGAATAGCAAGGAGAGATATAAAAAAGAAAGTCTTCCTAAGTGATCAATGCAAAGAAACAGAGTAAAACAATAAAATGGGAAAGACTAGAGATATTTTCAAGAAAATTAGAGATACCAAGAGAATATTTCATGCAAATATGTGCACAATAAAGGACAGAAATGGTATGGATCTAACAGAAGCAGAAGGTATTAAGAGGTGGCAACAATACACAGAAGAACTATACAAAAAGGATCTTAATGACCCAGATAACCACGATGGTGTGATCACTCACCTAGAGCCAGACTTCTTGGAGTGTGAAGTCAAGTGGCCGTAGGAAGCATCAGTACAAACAAAGCTAGCGGAGGTGATGGACTTCCAGCTGAGCTACTTCAAATACTAAAAGATGATTCTGTTAAAGTATGCACTCAAAATGCGAGCAAATATGGAAACCTCAGCAGTAGCCATAGGACTGGAAAAGATCAGTTTTCATTCCAATCCCAAAGAAAGGCAATGCCAAAGAATGTTCAAACTACCACACAATTACACTCATCTCATATGCTACAAAAGTAATGCTCAAAATTCTCCAAGCCATGTTTCAACAGTACATGAACCGTGAACTTCCAGTTCAAGCTGGATTTAGAAAAAGCAAAGGAACCAGAGATCGAATTGCCAATACCCGCTGGATCACCAAAACAGCAAGAGAATTCCAGAAAAACATCTACTTCTGTTTCATTGACTACACTAAAGCCTTTGACTGTGTGGATCTCAACAAACTGTGGAAAATTCTTCAAGAAATGGAAATACCACACCACCTTACCTGACTCCTGTGAAACCTGTATGCAGGTCAAGAAACAACAGTTAGAACTGCACATGGAACAATGGACTGGTTCAAAATTGGGAAAGAAATATGACAAGGCTGTATGTTGTCACCTTGCTTATTTAACTTATAAGCAGAGTACATCATGAGAAATGCCGGGCTGGACGAAACATAAGCTAGAATCAAGATTGCTGGGAGAAATATCAACAACCTCAGATATGCAGATGACACCACCCTTATGGCATAAACTTGAAGAGGAACTAAAGAGCCTTTTGGTGAAAGTGAAAGAGGAAAGTGAAAAAGCTCACTTAAAACTCACCATTCAAAAAACAAAGATCATGGCATCCAGTCCCATCACTTCATGGCAAATAGATAGGGAAACAATGGAAACAGTAACAGATTTTATTTCCTTGGGTTCCAAAATCACTGCAAATGTGATTGCAGCCATGAAATTAAAAGACACTTGCTCCTTGGAAGAAAAGCTATCACAAACCTAGACAGCATATTAAAAAGCAGACATTACTTTGCTGACAAAGGCCCATATAATCAAAGCTATGTAATCATGTATGTGTGTGAGAGTTGGACCATAAAGAAAGCTGAGTGCCAAAGAACTGATGCTTTTGAACTGTGGTGTTGGAAAAGACTCTTGAGAGTCCCTTGGACTCCAAGGAGATCCAACCAGTCCATCCTAAAGGAAATCAGTCCTGAATATTCATTGGAAGGACTGATGCTGAAGCTGAAACTCCAGTACTTTGGCCACCTGATGCGAAGAGTTGACTCATTTGAAAAGACCCTGATGCTAGGAAAGATTGAAGGCAGGAGGAAAAGGGAACAATAGAGAATGAGATGGTTGGATGGCATCACTGACGCAATGGACATGAGTTTGAGCAAGCTCCAGGAGTTGGCGATGGACAGGGAAGCCTGGCATACTGCAGCCCATGGGGTCGCAAAGTGTCAGACACAACTGAGCAACTGAACAACAATAGGAATTGCCAAAGGAAGGTGCCAGGGAACACTGGTGGTATGTGTGCATCATGTTTGCATGTGTGCACACAAGTGTGTGTGCAATATGTGTGTGTGTGTATCTTGTCCAGTACCTAGAGGCGTACCTACCCACCTGAACCTGCTCTTCTTCTAAAAACAGAGGAACTGGGCTCAGTGTTGACTCTTACATGGTTTCTAATGTTTGAACAAATTCTTTATTTGTTTCTTCCCTGGAGCCTGCCTCTAACACTATTTGCTCCCTTATTGAAAAACTATAGTGCTATCCCATATCGTCCATGGATAAAATCCCAATTCCACTGCCTGCCATGCAAGGCCATCCCTGCAGCCAGTGTGCACCCTCTCCCACTCCCTCTACAAGGAAACGGTCTCTGCTCCAATCCCATGGGATGGTTTACTACCTCCTAAGCGATGCCTGTCTTACTGGCTCTCTGCCTTGTTCATGGGACGTCTTCAGCCTGATTTACATCCTCTGACCCCTCTACAGCTGTGCCCCCACCTGCCCTTGATGAATTCTTGTCACCCTTCAAAGCCTAGCTCAGGTCCAGCTTCTCAGCAAAGCCTTCTCTGACATCCTGACGGGATGAGACAGAGGGCTCCTTCTCTTGTATGCTAAGCATGCCCCTCGGCCCTCTCTTTACAGCCCTTCCTTCATCCTGCCCTGGACTGTTGGGAGCTCCTTGGATGTCCATTTTCCCTCAACTAGACTGCAAGCTAGGGGGACAGAGACCACTTTCTACCTCTCTCTGTATCACCCGCCTCAGAGTGCCTCCTTTGTGGGAACGTAATTAAATTTAATTCAAACTGACTTTCATCCAGAACAGAATTCCCAGGGGCCTGGACCTGCCCTGATACCTTGCCTGGGTTTTTTAGTGACTCTGGCCTTTTGGGAAGCAGGTGGAGCCCCATACAAGAGGCAGGAAATCCCAGTGGTTAATGGGGAAGGCTAATGAGTTGTATTGGGTACTTCATCTCTTTGAACCCTGATTCCCTCCCCTGTAAGAGGGTGATTAAAATAGCAGCTTGCTGGGTGTTTGTGCAATGAACTGAGATGACACAGTGCGTGGCTAACTGCAGGTGCTCAGACCATGGGATTGTGAGATCGCCGAGGCAGCTGCTAGCAAGATGCCCGGGGGTCCTGGGAGCCAGCAAATTCTCACCAGAAAGAGAGTCAAGTTTACTCCAAATTACCTTCACAGTCGTGTGTGCCTCAAACTTGAAAGCTTTGGTCTGTCCATTCTCCAGGTACAACTTGAGCACGTTGGGCATACACAGCAGAGAATTACCCTGGAAGACACAAAAGCAGTGTCAAAACTATCCCTCCCTGTTCCTGGGTGTGAGAGAGCCTGTTTCCCTGGCCCTGCCTTGGTGTGGAGAGCAGGATTCTCCCCAACTTCCTCACCACATTGTAGGCTGACTCTTGACATTCAGAGATTTCTGCAAGGGAGGAGGCCTACGCCACATAGATACAGGCTTTGTTCCAGGGCCAGCCACAAGAACTGTTCGACAGGAGGGAGGAGGGTGAAGAGTGAGCCCTGCCACGGGCATGCTGATGGCATTGCGCAGGCATGTATGATATCATGCGCTGACACGTCACTGCTCATTGCCACCTACAGCAAATCAAGTGACAAGCATGCCCACTGCCCCAAATGGGCCTTTCTGAGATTCTCTCACTGTGCCTTGTAGGCTTGGGTGAAATGGGGGGCAGAAAGCTCCCTGAGAGTCCCCTCAACATTTCACTGCCGCATTCTCTGTAGTAAAGCATCACCAAAAGGCAGAGGGCTGCTTTCCACCTCTTGTTGTTGCTCAGTTGTTCAGCTGTGTCTGACTCTTTGAGACCCCATGGACTGCAGAATACCAGGCTCCCCTGTCCTTCACCATCTCCCAGAATTTGCTCAAACTCATGTCCATTGAATTGGTGATGCCATCCAACCATCTCATCCCCTGTCACCTCCTTCTCCTCCTGCCCTCAATCTTTCCCAGCATCAGGGTATTTTCCAGTGAGTCAGCTGTTTACACCAAGTAGCCTCTACTCACTCCAACTATCACTCTGGATTCATGGGACCCCTTGAGGGGTTCTGCCATTCTTGGAGGGCTTTTAGGGAGGGAAGCACAGGACTGGTCTGTGATTGGTGACCCCAGGCCAGCCAAAATTCCTGAGGCAGAGCAGGGCAAGGGAATCATTCCCTTTGGGTTTGGAGAAACCCTTAGGGCTGGCTCTCATAAAAAGTGACTTCTGAGTGTTGAGCTGTCAACAAAGAAGTGGCTGGTGCCCTCCAGAACCTGTAAGAGATTCTAGAGTCTCCAGGATTTGAGCTACAACTGCCCCCCAGCTCTCATCTCTGGAAGCCCACCTAGGTTAGAAGCTTATCACCTATTTTCAGAAAACTGACAGTCTTTTTCAGTTAAGAATTTTGTATCTTCTAAATATAAGGGCATTTGTATCTTTTAAGCAAGACACATTCATCACTCTATATAACTTTTTTTTTTGAAAGCCAGAGTACTTTTATGGAAGAAAAGGCATATGTTCATACCCCAGGGCCCGTTCACACTCAACCAGGGATGAGGGATTTTAAACCCTTCACTCTGCTGTCATCTCCTGACTCTGGTTTTAGGTATTTAGAAATCTTAATCTTTGGATTTTCCAAGTATGACTGCTTTCCTTGATCCTTGTGATTTACAAAAAAATACATTCATAACATCACCACATAACTAACACTATTTATTTTTCTCTAAGGCGTCTTCCAATTTTTATCTATACCTGTAAATAGCTCTCAGAGAACTGCACTAATAGATTATGCACAATTCTATGTGTATTTTTACTCAATGCATATATACTTCTTCATGTGAGTTTAATGTTTATAACTTTAATGGACTTATAAATATTCTATTGAGTTGAAACATCAGAATTTCTTTAACCATTTCTCTGCCTAAGCATTTAACATTTTCCCAAAAATTTTTGTGATATATATATATATATGCAAAAGATATTTTTAAATACATGGATTTTTGCATTTAAATTATTTTATAGAAATAAATTAATAAGAATGTGATCCTTGGACCATTTTTATGGTATTCATTAACTTTTTTTCTACTCCCAAAGATTAAACCAATTTAGAAAGCCACCAATTAGTACATGAATGCAGCTACTTTCTCAGTATCAGGGCTTATATTTTCCTTTTTTGTGCTAATTTACTAATAATAAAGTGGCAGTATTTTCCTTTGCATTTCTTTAATGGCTAGCAAATTTAAGAATATTTGAAGTGTTGGTTTCCTTAAGTCAGGCAGAGAAAAATGATACTGTATGATATCACTTATGTGTAGAATCTAAAAAGTAAAACAAACTAGTGAATATAACAAAAAGAGACAGACTCACAGATATAGAGAATAAACTACTGGTTATCAATAGGGTGAAGGAAGAGGGGAGGGGCGTGGTAGGGGTAGGGCATTAAGAGGTACAAAGTATTGTATATAAAATAAATAAGCTACAGATATATTGTATAGGACATGGAATATAGCTGATATTTTATAATAACTATAAATGCAGTATATAACCTTTAACAATTGTTAGCCACAATGCTGAAACCTGAAACTTATATATCAACTATACCTCAATGATTAAAAAAAAAATCCAAACATGGTTTTTCATTTCAGATTCTTCTAGGGTCAGTCTTGTCTCCTGAACCCCCATATTCAATCACATCAATCCTGGGTATTCCATATCAAAAAGGACTAGACAGCATATTATAGTGGAAAACAGAAAAACTAAAGTCACACAGACCTATTCTCCTGTATTTCCTAGCTGTATGATCTCAAAAGTTAATTCTCTTAACCTCTTTAAGCTTCTGTTTCTTCTTTGTTAAAATATCTTCCCTTACAGGGTATGGTGATGATGAAGGACTA
Source organism: Bubalus bubalis (assembly GCF_019923935.1). NCBI lineage: Eukaryota > Metazoa > Chordata > Mammalia > Artiodactyla > Bovidae > Bubalus > Bubalus bubalis. Next base: position 123,681,341 of record NC_059159.1, on the reverse strand, counting down.
TGTATACCCAAGATGTTTTGATTCACGTATCAGAGATTCAGTAGAAGATAGGGTCTTTTAAAAAAGCAACCCCTGCCACCATCTCTACTATCAATGTATCACCTTCAGAGGCAGTACTAAGAAGATTCAGAATGAGAGGTGAATAACTGGAACATGTTGAAATTTCAACCCAGAAAAATGGAGTCTCAGAAAGACACAGTCACACCCAGTGTGTCTCTCCCTGTCCACGGTTTGTAGGCACCTTACTGAGCGAGCATAGAGCCTCCAGCGAGCCCACTACACTCCCACTTTGTCCCCTCCGTGCTGTGGATTCCAGCGTCTCCAGGAGACAGTGCCAGGAGGCAGCTTGCCTGCTTCATGAACAGCCATTGCCGCCCCCGACCAGTGCCACACCTGGCTGTGTCCACTGACGAGCACTTCCTCCGCAAAGTGCACCTTCACGGGGTTGGTCTTCAGCCTGGCTCGCTTCTCTTCTGTCAGGAAGGAGGACTTGGGGACTCCCTGCAAAACATTAACATGACGCTGTTTAGAACAGGACTTTCAAAAAAGCCATGTACATCTTCTCATTTCTTAAAAGCAAAAGCTCTGACAGCTGCTGAGAACTCAATTAAAACCACAAAAAAGGATGATATCCAATTAAAGATCTCTTTTCATAAAATTTAGAGATCTCAACCAAATATGTCTTGTGTGTCTGAGAAAAGCTAAAGCTTTAACACATTGGCCCAAGGCTGTGGTATGATGAAGACAAAGAGAGTTGGCCTGTGAACAGAGAGACCTGAATTCTAACCCAACTTCAGCTACTCAACAGTTCTGAGAACTACCTTAAACACAAATTATTATGGAAGAAAACCAGTTGTGAGTGTGTGTGTGTGTACATTTCCCTCTTTGGCCTCCAGTCTTCTTTTCTGCGCAATAGGGGAGTTGGACCAGGAGGTAAAAACAGCATAATGCTAACGAGCATAGGTTCCAGAGTCTAACTACCTGGAAAAATCCCAGCTCTACCGATTTCTGAATGTGAGACCATGGGTGTGTGAGGTCATAGTGTCCTCATCTGTAAAAGGGATATTACCAATATATCTATCTTGTAGGATTTTCTTTTGGCAAAAATTAAATAAGACAAATATTAGCATTCATATTCTAATAAATAATTAATGTAATGCTTATTATATTAATAAATAATTAATAGAAATACAGATATAGACAATTAAACCAAAATATATTTTGATCATAAAACTGTATGTTCTAGAGAAGCAGTCATTAATATTCCAACTTTGGATATTATAATTCCTAATCAATTTCAAATCATTTGAGGATTCTAAGAATCCACTCAGACAAAAATGAGTATTCTTGTTGAAGTAAAATATATATGACATGTGTCTTGTGATCCTATCACTTCTGGTGAGAGGCCTGAGTGGGCTAGACAATCTTCAGGGCGTTTCTCAGGGCCTCTGGGACCATCAGCTGGGCTGGTATCAGCTTTCCCTGCAGGACCTCTAAAGTACAGTATTCACACTCCTCTCTTCTGGGGAACCTCATACTGGATCATGCTAATTTTCCTCTCTTTATACTTTTTATGTTTTAAAAGGAGGCAGCTATATGCTGTTTCCCTCTCTCCTTACTTAACAAGTGCTACCTTCTGCTTTCATTTCTTGGAAATAGAGTAGGAAAAGAACTACCTAATTAAAATTCAGATGTTCTCCATTGAGATGATAATCAGCTAGATGAAAAGAATCTCTCAACACCTGCATGACTATTTATAGCAATTAGCTTTCAGCCTGGAGAATCTCAGGGATGGGGGAGCCTGGTGGGCTGCCGTCTATAGGGGTCGCACAGAGTTGGACATGACTGAAGCGACTTAGTAGCAGCAGCAGCAGCAGCAGCAGCAATACTGCTTTTTATGTATTGGTTTCACATTATTCCATAGATAAATTCTTCTATTTAAAATAGAAGAATCTCCATTTATGTGTGTGTAAAACACTTGGTCTGTCATATTTATGGCAAACTTCCTAGTTCTATTTAGGTGAGTTTATTTCCTGTTCTATTTCCAGGAAACAAACAAAAAAGATAACACTTGTTAAATAAGGAGAAGAGACAATTTCTTTGCACATAATCAAAGAGCTGTCTGTTCTACTGTACTTCCTCCCACTCCCTATGTGCTTAGGAATTCCTTCTGCAACTTACGACCAAATAGATGCCCTTCCATATTGTTGACATTTCTATGATTTGTTTTTTATATTTAAATTTTTAACACTAAATGGTGTGGGATTAGACTTATTTTTTCCAAATACCTAAAGAAATGTCCCAGTACAATTTCTTGAATGATCATCTTTTCTCCCATTGATTTGGGATGCCATATTTATTATATACCAAATTCTTATACTAGTATCTATTCTTGGACTTTCTATTTGATTAGATTGGTATATCCAACATTTCATCAATATCATATTGTTTTAATTATTGCAGCTTTATTAGTTTTAAAATCTTGTATCTCAAGGCCATCCTCATTATCCTTTTCAAAAAAAAGATTTTCTTGATAAGTCTCACCTTGACATACATTGTCAAAATCCAAATAAAATTCCTACAGGGAGTTTGAACTTGCTTTAAGCATATACATTAATATGAGAAAATCTGATGTGTTAATAGTCTTCCTATCAAAGAATATAACATGTATCTCCTCTTTATTAAAAAAAATATTTTATTTCCTCCAGTATTACTCTAGTTTCCTTCACATAAGGCCCACATAGTTCTTTTCCTTCAAGTTCTTCAATTTTTTTACTTTTTCCTGTAAAGAACTAGCCCTTGGATTTACCAACTTTCTAATTTTTCTGTGTTCCCAAAGCATCATTTAGATTTAAATTTTTATCATTTTCTTTAATGTGCTTTATACTTATTTTATTAGTCTTTCTTTATGCTTCTGGCACTGAGTATTCTCCTGACCTGTTTTCTTTTTTCTTGTTAAATAATGAAATCACTTTTAAGGTTACAAATTTTACTCTGAGTATAGCTCAACTGTATATAATAAGTTCTAAGAAGTAGAGCTTTAAATTTTAATTATTTTCTAGCTAGTATATAATGATAATTTTTAATTTTCCATTTGATTCCATCTTTACTTAGGAAATTGCATTTTTATTCCAAATGACTGGGTGGTGTTAAGCTTTTGATAGTTATCAATTTGTGCTTTATTGTATTTTAGAGAAGACACTTACACAGTTGCTTTGAGAAATTTAGCTTTTGGGTAGCCTGATATGGGATCAATTAGATTAGATTATTAAATGCATTATTAAAATTCTCTATGCCCCTATTTATATTTTTTTCTCTATTAGTGACCAAGGGCTGAGAAGTATGTACTAAGGTCTCTCAGAATGAGAATTTTCTGTCAACTTTTCCTCCTTGGTAATTTTCTCTTACAATTTGATTATGCACTTTTCCCTCTACCACATACAAAAGGCTCTTGGATGTGTGGTGGTTTAGGATGGCTGTTGCTGCCCTGGGCATCATCTGTTTCTTGTCCTGTGCCTTGCCTTGTGGCTGACAGAACACGCTCACATCCAACACCTCACTGGGTCCTCATAACACCCATTAGATAGATGGGGCAGTTATTGTCCTCATCTCTGTTTTACAAAATTCAAAACTGAAACTAAGGGACCTCTGCACAGTGATGCCACTCAGATTTGTCTTGAAACTCTGAGCTTGGTGCCCTTGTCACCTGCATAATCACAGGCCTGTCTCCTTCGCTAGACCATGAGTTCTCGAAGCCTGGACCCACATATGAGTTCTCCATAATACGAGCACATATGTGGTCTTCAAGCAACACTGACTGCCTGACAGCTTCTCTGATGCCCTTTGCCTTCCCCGTTTATTCTCTGAGGAATATTCTGCTGGTGGTACAGGGTCTTGGGGCCAAGAAGGGTGCAACTAACACACAAGACATAGAAAGAGCTTTACCGATGTGCAGCGAACAACCGTGATTGAAAGAGAATCTTCAGCTTCCCTGAAAAAAAAAGAATAAACAAAAAAGGTGTCATTGTCCTGGGTGATACATGAGGGTACATGTGTGGGGTTGGGGGCATCAAAGAGACTGGTAGAATTACAAAGCAGCTGCTCTTGCCTCAGCAAAATTGAGAAGGACATTGAGAAAGCAGTGATCTGTGAAAGAACTTAAGTTGTCCCAAATGCCACTGTGACCTTAAGAAAGTCTTCAGATACTTGTCTCTACCATCTTGTCTATACCTACAGCCACTAAATGAAGTTACTTAGCCTTTATTTAGTCTGTATGATGGAAGACTCATCTAGTTGCTATGACCACTAGCTAGGTTTATGTCCAAAATATTTTTGAAGAGAAAACAGTAACACAGATAACTTAGGTTGCTATTTCAGAAAACTTGGCTAAATATCCATGAAACAGAATAAAAGAATGTGGATAACACTTATCAGATTAAAGCCAATCAGTTTATGGTGTTTGAGCAAATAAAGTCAGTGTAATGAGCACAATCATGTAATCAAATAGTAGACATTTTTGTTTTGTTATAATCTCTTAGGTTCCAAAGGTGATCAAATCAACTAGATAAGCACCAAACTTCAACTTTTTTGAGGATAGAACTGAACAACTGATTCATGTTTTCCTTTTCCTTTTTCATTGCTACATAGAAAAACAAATACATTTGATTTCTTGCAATATGAAATTGAGGCCTATTTCTGCCCGTGTGTTACTGCCTCAAACAGATAAACTCAACCCAAGGTTTCTAAGGGTCTGGAGACTGCCTCTTACCCATTTTATGTAAGAATAGGTCTTTTCCAAGAGAATTCACAGCAAACCAATGCCCAAGAGCTCTCAGAAGGAGAGTTTGGCCTCATAGATAATTGGAGGAATTAGAGATTTTGCTGGTTTTTTGTTTGCTTGGTTGTTTTCCTTTTGTAAATGGCACTGACACTGGGAACTCTGCTACAAAAGTAAGCAGTCCCAGCATTCCCACACAAGGCATGTAGCTGAGAGTGCAGGGGCAAGCAAACATTAGGTCACATCCCTGCTCAGCAGTCTTCGGTGGCTCCTCCTGCCAGAAGGAGAATAACTTGCTGTGTCAGCACCAAGACCCTCCATCATCCTCTGGACCTCACTTGTCAGAACTTTGTCTAGGCATCCGGTGCCTTAGACATACTGAACCATTCAGCACACCCAACTCCCCAGCCAATGGCGCCTCCTGATCACTTTACTTGGTCTGCCCTTCACCTCCATCTTTGAGGCACAAATTCTGCCCAGCATTTAAGGTAGAATTTGGTCAGCTGAAATACTTCTGGACTCTTCTATATTTTGTCAAACCACAACTTCCTCACAAGTTGGAGGACTCTCCAGCGTTTACGACCCCTTTCCCCTGTTTAGCTCTCTTTTTTAAATTAATTAATTAACTTATTTATTATTTCTGGCTCTGCTGGATCTTCATTGCTGCCCATGGGCTTTCTCTAGTTGCGGTGTGAGAGGAATACTCTCCAGTTGCAGTGCGTGGGCTTCTCATTGCGATGGCGTCTCTTGTTGCTGAGCACAGGCTGAGGCACACAGGCTTCAGTAGTTGTGGCACAAAGGATCTAGTGCGCAGGCTCAGAGTGGGCTTAGCCACTCTGTGACACATGGGATCTTCCCTGATCAGGGATCAAATTCACGTCCCCTTTGTAAGGCGGACTTTCAACCAATGGACCACCGGGGAAGTCCTCCCCTACTTCTCCGGATGCACTCTCTGCCCTCCATCTCAGTGGGGTTTATATGACTTATATCTGCACTATGAGCCTAAGTATCGGGGAGTAGAGTCCGTTCCCCTAGAGGGTTCCTTGCCCAGTGAATCGATCTGAGTTCAATGTTACCTAAACATCCAAATTCTAGTCTACTGTTTTAAATTGTGAATACTTTTTCATTTATTAGTCAGACTTCGATCTAACTTGGCAGAGATATTAGTGGCACTGAAAATGTAAAACCCATTTGCTGGACTTGAGAAATTCTTTGAGAAAATCACCCAATAATTGGGAAAGCAAACTTCACGATTTCCATAACCATATTTCATTTTTAAAACTGAAATCATCAAATCCTTTTCCTGGCTGCCCAACCCACTCACCTTAGCCTGGCAATCCTATTTTCTACACTTTGATGGAATCTCTGTAAATCTTACACTGTGTGTGTTTCTCCACAGTGAGACTGTGGGCTTCCTGAGGGTAGAGACTGCATCTGCATTTCCATTTTCTTTCTCTGACTTTGCTATTATTGCCTGTTACTCAGTGTGTGCTGCACATGACAGGCCCTCAGAGAGGAAAACCACCACTCACCAAAAGGCACAAACTCAAGTACAAACTTGATGTATCTTCAAGGTGGCTTTGCTCTATTTCTCATTTCCCTTTATTTTATTAAAGTCATTCAAACAGAGTTGGGTGGAAGTTTTAAAAGCCAAAGCCTGCATCGACCTATAGAACGTCCGTCAGGCCTCCTCACTCCTGTCACTGATTTCCTCTGTCTTAAGACGAGGGTCACCAGCTGTCAGTGCCAACCTCGTTCACTTGTTTCATTGAGCACCTGCTGTATGCCTGGTCTCAAGGTGATCACAGTCAAGGCAGAAAGTGAGGCATTCACAAAGATCACCATGACACCAGGTAGAAGGTGGTGAGTGCTGTATCAATGGAGCTACATATATATCAAGCAGGCTATACCAAGAAGAATTAGGAAGAGATATTAAAAGTGTTAAAGAACAACAAGTAGATTTAGTATCGGTTTAGTCCAATCTTTGCCATATGTTACAACAGCCCTACGCATCCATAAGGGATAAAAGTGTTAGTTCCTTAGTCATGTCTGACTCTTTGTGACCCCCACAGACTGTAGCCCACGAGGCTCCTCTGTCCATGGAATTCTCCAGGCAAGAATATTGGAGTGGGGAGTCATTTCTTTCTTCAGGGAATCTTTAACAACACTATATTGTACATCCTTAAGGGGTAGGGCCTATGTATCATTCATAATTACATTCCCCACAGCACCTAGCACAGTGTTTTGGGCATTGCAGGGGGCTGATGAATATAGGACCCATGCCTCCTAATCTCATTTATAAGCAGGTGAAAGGGAGCAGGGAGGAACCGAGATGGAATTCTAAAACGAGGCTATTGTTGCTGCTTTAAAGGAGCCTGGACCTAACTTAAATCACAGCGGATCAGCTATGCCCTTTCTGTCACTCATTCCTGCTGTGTAATAATCTGTGCAACTCTATGGATGATGGAAGCCAATTTAGTACCTCAGAATATTGACTGCTCGTTCATAGGAAAGGTCTTCAGCAGGCACATCATTCATCTGGAGGATCTGATCACCAGGGAAAAGTTTACCGTGAGCAGAGCCCCCTGTTGGAGAGAAAAGAAATACCTGGTGCTCATGCCAGGAGGGCCCAGACCCAGTGTCATAGCCACTCAGCTGAATGGCAGCCTGATCCAGTCTCCGGGATACCAGCTCATCCCCACCCCTACCCAGACTTGGGCTCACCTGGATCTCAGTTTCCCTGTTTACAAATCTTGGATAACATACCTACCATCCATCACCTTCAAGGGATGTTAGGAGACTATCCAAGGAAAGAGGACTAGCAGAAGAAATCCCCTGAATCAACAGAGCCAGCCAACAAATCTACTACATTCATCTCTAAAGAAATCTGGGTGTGTGTGTGTGTGTGTAAATTCAGATTAATAGATTTTAACTGGTCCCAGATCTCACATCAATACATAACTGAAGAATGAAAACAAACACTGGACATTCCCAGCCTACTCCTCTTCCCCAATACAGCCTATATTTTACAGAGACTCAAGTGAAAACAAATCAATAATTTCTATTACTGTCTGACCAGAAATTCTCCCCAGCTCAGAGCATGCAGGGTTCAGAGAAGAGGGCCTGCTGATCCCAAAACTGTCACTGTTCCTGAGACTGGCCAGGGGGCCATGGATGGGCAAAGCCTCAGCTGAGGCCAGTGGACCTGCAAAGCAGATCAGCAAGTGCACTGGGGCTCCTCTTCCCTGTACCATAGGAAAGTGCAAAGCCCCAGGCAGAATTAGGTCAAAATTAGATGTGCCCTTTCTAACTTCCTGGGCACAAATGCATTTTCTGCATTATGTTACAGCACAGAGATATGGGAAGAGAGCTGGGGATAATCCCCCACAAGAAGCCCAAGTCCTTTCTTGTTTCCCAATCAGCCCCTACCTGCTGTGACGGACACCACTGTGAGGGGAAGGCCCTCGGAGATGTGAAATCCAAAGTCCTGGAGGAGGGTGTCTTTGTCTATTTTCACTGTGTGTTTCACAGGGATGATGGTCTGGGTTGGGACCCCGGGGGGCCCATCAGCTGTGGCAACTTTAGCCCTGGAAGAGAAGCAGTGTGTAAAAGAGACAGCGAGGGGAGTCTAGTGGGTGGCACAAACCAGGTCAGCCTCAAACATCCTGGAGAAGGAAGATGGAGAGCTGAGTGGACACTAACTCTCCTCTTGAGAGAAAGAAGACACAAACACCAGCAAATAAAACAGCAGGACTCAGCACCATGCTCTGAAAGACAAGTCACAAAGTGCTGTGAGTGTGCAAAGAAGAGGCGGAGCAGTTTAAACTTTGTGGGGCTAGGGGAGAAGGAATCAGGCAAGTATTTGCTACCTGGAAGAAATGGCATCTGAGAGATTTCAAGGGTATATCTACCCAAACCAAATCCTGGCACGACGAAGATATTCAATAACTGCTGCTGAGTGGATGGATGCATGGATGGATAGATTGATGGATCCATGGATGGATGGATGGATGGACAGACAGGCAACCCAGGCAGGGGGCACTGCCTCAGTAGAGGTACAAAAGAGGAAAAACATGGACTGTGAGTAGGAGCAAGCAGTTGCTCAGTTTGGATGTCTGATGATGACTAATTTTTTATAGGTGAATTGTTTCTTTGGTGATCTTTTCTTTTTTTGCTTTATGATGAATGCTGCTTCCCCTTCAACGTTGTATCTATGAGGATTCCAATATAAAATCCTAGAGAGCACAGAGTCCCTCTATATTAATTGTTAAAAATACGTGTGTTTTCAGTATATCTAAAAGCAGATAAGTTGAAAGTTGTATCTTCTATCTCTCAATATCACAAAGGGAATTTACAAGCTACTTTTTATTTGTGACAAATGTTTTTTGTCTTTATAAGGGTCAGTGGTTCTTTCTGAGGAAGGTCATATAGTGAGAGATAAGGTGTTTATTGTCATTGTACACAACAGAAATGTGGAGGAGTAACAGCTTCCTTGGGGCTCTGCAGTTAAGGTTTTTCATTTATTCTCATCCATTTACCAAATACTGTCAGGAACTCTTCCTAATGCAATAGGACCTCACTTATCTGAAAATCACCTCTCTGTCATTTATAATCATCTGAAGTTTCAACAAGGACCAGGAAACATATTTTTTAAAACTGCCTCAAAGAACCAACATGCATGTGACAAGTCCAAGCACAAAGCCATATTATGCACATTACCCATAAAGGAGTTCCCTTAGGAACAAAGAAAGGATTTCTCCCAGGCAAGCACATGGGTAGTACTGAGAAGTATTAGAAGCCAGACCTAACAAGAGAGAAGAGACAGAAAACTCTATAATTTATACTGAATAAAACCATAGGTTTTCCTGATTAAAAAAGAAAAACTTTAAAGCTTTGAGAGGGCCTCTCTAAATAAAATAAATAATATAGTACACTGAAAAACAAAAACCAACATTTGTGTTCCTTTGAAAAAGCAACAGGAAGGACACCCTAGACACTACTCCTATTTAAGTGGCAGGAGAAATGCCTGGAATAGTTATTGGAGAAGGAAAAATGATAAGAGGAGTAATAAGCATACCTTTTTTTTTTCTCAAACAAATGACGATCTACACTGAGAAAATGATCCACAAAAAAGAATTGCTAGTACTTAAAAAATAAGTTTAGTGGAGTTTCAGGATAAATACATAAAACACAGCCACAAAAACCATCCTACAATCCATTAAAGACAGAACAGCTGAATGTGTATCAGGAACTAGGTTTTCTTAAAAAGTTGACGTAATAACAGAAGACACAAGTAATACTGATGCTGGATTCCTGGTTGGGAAGATTACAGATTCAACAATGAACTGGATGAAAATATAAATTCGATGGAACACTGGTTCAAAAGCCTTCCAGATTAAAAAAAAAAATCTAATAAATTGATGACAGTAAGAGTAGCAGTAACAACAACAATAATCACTTGCAACATTCATTGAGCACTAACTATGTACCAGGCAGTGAGCTAATTCATTTTCATGCTCCTATCAGAGGCCAGCAATGATCAAAACTACCTGGTCTTTACCAATGAAAGTGAATAGAAATTCCAGAATGTCTTTTAAAATATTATGTGGCTAGCCAGAAATACGGAGAAGGCAATGGCACCCCACTCCAGTACTTTTGCCTGGAAAATCCCATGGGCGGAGGAGCCTGATAGACTGCAGTCCATGGGGTCGCTAGAGTCGGACACGACTGAGCGACTTCACTTTCACTTTTCACTTTCATGCACTGGAGAAGGAAATGGCAACCCACTCCAGTGTTCCGGCCTGGAGAATCCCAGGGACAGGGGAGCCTGGTGGGCTGCCATCTATGGGGTCGCACAGAGTCGGACACGACTGAAGTGACTTAGCAGCAGCAGCAGCAGCCAGAAATAATTCAACATGGTGACAAAATCATCACACTGTGGTACTAAACATTATACAAAGTATTAAATTTCAAAAAGGTCAAAAAAGAGAATTATAAAAACTGGAAATAAATGTGGACCCTTTGTGCCAGCTCTGGAGAGGAGATACATTTCTAAGGATTGGAGAATTAAAGATAGGCATAAGATATAAGGGGGATGGTTTGAATGTGAAATTTCAATAACCAATACATCAGATCAGATCAGTCGCTGAGTCGTGTCCGACTCTTTGCGACCCCATGAATCATAGCACGCCAGGCCTCCCTGTCCATCACCAACTCCTGGAGTTCACTCAGACCCACGTCCATCGAGTCAGTAATGCCATCCAGCCATCTCGTCCTCTGTCGTCCCCTTCTCCTCTTGCCCCCAATCCCTCCCAGCATCAGAGTCTTTTCCAATGAGTCAACTCTTCGCAGGAGGTGGCCAAAGTACTGGAGTTTCAGCTTTAGCATCATTCCTTCCAAAGAAATCCCAGATTCAACTAAATAAAAAATTGGATAACTACATAGAAAAGCACAAAGAGAAATTTAAGTGCAAAAAAGCTTTTAACTTCTTCTTCTTATAAACAAAAATTAACTCAAAACAGATCACAGATCTAAATACAAGAGCTAAAATTATACAACTCTTAGTAGAAAATATAAGAATATCCCTTTGTGACTTCGGTGTCATTTTAGATATGACACTAAAAGCACAAGCAACAAATGAAAACATAAATAAACTGAACTTCACAATTGAAAATTTTGTGCTTCAAAGGACACCACTGAAAAAGTGAAAAGGCAATGCCCAAAATAGGAGAAAATATTTGCAAACTATATATCTAATGGGACTTCCCCGGTGGCTCAGACAGTAAAACAAACTGTCTGTGATGCAGGAGACGGCTTCAATCTCTGGGATGGGAAGATCGGCTAGAGAAGGGACTGACTACCCACTCCAGTATTCTTGCCTGGAGAATTCCATGGGAAGCCTGGCAGGCTACAGTCCATGGGGTTGCAAAGAGTAAGATAAGGACCTGGTATCTAGAATATATAAAGAATTTTTATAATACAGTTAAACAAAAAAGACAAACAACCCAAATAAAAATTGGGTGAAGGATTTGAATAGACATTTCACCAAAGAAAATACACAGTCAATAAGGACATGAAAAAATTATTAGCAGTTATGGAAATACAAATCAAAACCAAAGGGACATACCACTTTACACCCACTAGAATGGCTATAATCAAAAAGATAGATCAAGTGCTGACGTGGAGAAAAACGAAACCTCATATAGTCTTGCAATTCCTTAACAGACTAAACACTGAATGACCCAGCAATTCCACTCCTAGGCATACATCCAAGAAAACTGAAAAGCATATGTCCACACAAAATTTGCAGGCAAGTGTTTGTAACAACATTACTTATAATAGCTCCAAAGTGGAACCAATCTAAGTCTACCTCAACTAAGGACAAAAACAATATTCTATAGCAGAGTATTATTCAGAAATACAAAGGAATGAAATACTGATATGCACTATAACATGGATAAACCTTGAACACATCATACTAAATGAAAGAAGTCAGTCACAAAAGACCACATACTGTATGATTCCATTCATGTGCTATGTCCAGACTAGATAAATCTATAGAGACAGAAAGTAGATTAGTGATAGCTTAGTGATAGCCTAGGGCTGGGGAAGGAGGGTTTAGAAAGGAAATAGAGAGTAACTGCTAATACATTCAGAGTTTCTTGTTGGGGTGATGAAATTTTCCAAAATTTATTGTGGTGGTGGTCTCACATTCCTGTGAAAACACTAAAAATCAGTGAGTTGTGCATTTTAAGTGAATGAATTGCATGGTATGCAACATATAGATAGAGCTGTTGGAAATTAGTAAATCAACTTATAAAATCCTGGAGGGAAAAAGCTTACACTAAAAATATATGCAGAATGGACATAAAAACATGCAGTAAATACCCAGACTTCACATCCTCAAAGCAAGTGAGTGGAAAACTCACACATGAAGAAATAAAGCTTGTAAATAACAGAAAATGTACAACTCTGGTGATTAAAGAAGAACAACTGAATGGACTACAGAGAACTATTACATGTCACTAAAGCACCATATAGGAATAAAAATAATAAAGTCCAACATGTGTGGGCCCTGGGATTTAAGGGGGACCATATAAATTGGCTGCTTACTCTCTTTGGAAAGTCATCAGGGAAATTATAATATGAATTTAAAATTTGATCCTTTTCTTTGACCTTCTGTTACCATTTGGAATAACATTCCTCAAAGTAATATGCATCCCCCTAAAATATAAAACACTGTTTGCACTAGACTATGAGTTCCTAGAAGACAAACATTCCCTTGTATCATAAAGCCCTAGAACAGAGTATGAGCTCAAAACACCCTGGCAATTGTGTATTCAAAAATATTTACCATAGCTTTATTTATAATAGTTGAAAAAATTGAACCATCCAACAGAGAATAGATCAAGGCATAGTAAGGAATTGCCCCAAGACTCTACAAAAATGAAGGGCCACAAGCCTGTGAAACTTAGACATACATGGAAATATAGCTTAGAAAATACTCTTCCAAACTGCCCAAACCCCCTTGTGTGGATTATTCTGCCCCTACAACTCCCCATCACCTACAGGATAAAAGTTAAACTCCTCAACCTTACCCTCTTGGTCTTTTGTCTTTAGGTCTCAGGTCCCAGACAACATTCTCCACCCACTCTCCTTCCCAGGCCTTCTCTCCAGCCTAACCTTTCCTGCTGCACCAGTTTTACATTTGGGCTTCAGTTCATGCAGCTGCCTCACAGGAAACTGTGAGGCCAATCAAAATCCAGCTCAAATGCTACCTCTTCCAAAAATGCTCCTCTGATTTCCTAGCTAGACATAAGTTCACTCATCTCTGAGCCCTTCTGGCCTTGAGCACCTCAACTGTCAGTGACAGCTATTTGATTCCTTATATCATCACCCCACATAGAGTGCAAATTCTCAGAATTCAGGAACCATTTTTTACCCACCTCTGTATTTCTCACTATATCGAGTGAAGAACTTTGCCCACAGAAAGCATCTCTATTTATTAGGTGAATATATGAGCAAAATACTGAATATAGAGAGCATGATACAAAATAGTACACCTAATATGATTAGCAAAGGTGGAAATGTATATATAGCCACTAATAAATAGCAGTAAATTTGAATATGACAGACTTCAATGTTTGTCATTTGTCCTGTAAGTTTGCTTAATTTGATATACAGCGCAGCCTTTTGACTATGAGTCCTAATCAGGACCCATCTTCTCCATATCCCAGAGCTCAATAAATGGTATCTGGAGAACAGTGATCAGTTGCTAAAGACACACTCCTGGAAGTAATCTTTGACTTTACCCTGCTCTCACCCCTAGTATCCTATCAGTCATGACTTCAAAACCCTCTAAAGATGTCTATTTCTCTCTGTCTCCATGACCACCATTCTATTTCAGGACCTTGTCACCTGTCCTACAGACAGATTTCTCTAAGTGTCTCCTCACTGGTCTTCCCACTTTTCGTTCTTTTTAAAAAAAATATATCTATTTATTTGGCTGTGCCAGGTCTTCATTGCAGCATGCAGAATCGTTTAGATGTGGCATGTGAACTCTTAGTTGCAGCATGTGTGATCTAGTTCCCTGATCGGTGATTGAATCCAGGCCCCCTGAATTGCAAGCATAAAGTCTTAGCCACTGGACCACCAAGGAAGTCCCTCCCCACTTTTCATTCTTGTCTCACCTAAATGACTCTCCATCCAGCAAGTAGATTGATATTATATTAATAAGTGCAATCCTGCTCATATGTCTGCCCTGAATGAATGACTTAATCCAAAAACCTTAGTATGGCTTAATACAGCCCCTGCTCGCCACTGAAGCCTCTACAACCAAGCCATTCACTCTCTCAGTATTTTTGTTCTAGCCAGACAAGTCCCTTTGGAGTTCCTCAAACACACAAGGTCTTCCTTCTGCCTAGAATATCCCCTAGCCCTTGACACAGCTCTCAAAACACCCCACCATACACTTCACCTGCACAGCTCCTACTCAATCTTCTGTTTTTGGTGGAAATACCCCTCTCCCTCTGCTGAACCTGTACACAAAACTGTACATCAATTTTTGAAACATATCATATTTGTAATGACCAGTGTGAAGTCTCTTGTCCTTTCTAGACAATAGCTCATATAGTACAATCGTGTCTTTCTTGCCCCCATGTGCTGAATTCAATGCTAGGCATAGAGTAAGGCTTAATAAATGTTTACAAGACTAAAGAAAAATACAAACCTTACCACGTGGTTAGAACAGAATTCATTTGGATGCTTTTCAAGTGAGTAGTCTTCATTTATCTGACTTTTCCATTTGGAAGGGTGTGCTCCCCAACAATGGTAGACAAACGAGGCCCTGCTGTGTTGATTAATCCCTGGGCAGTGTCAGGAGCTTTGGCCCAAAGTCTGGATTTGACATTTTCCCCGAAGGCCACATCTAGGCTTTTGTTTGGAAAGGGATTGCTTAAAAACAGGACAAAGCCATAGTCTCTCCTCGAAAAGAATGTTCGACAGGGAACTGAAGGAAATGATCTCTGCAGCAAAATTTCCTCCTCTGAAGAATCTTATAAACATCAAACTAAACGCTGACAATCCAAAAGCCTCTGTCTGCTGCCTTTGTAATGGTTTTAAATCACAAATCTGAGATCATTCCTGTGGTTTTACATCGGAACAGCATAAGACCTGGCGACACTAATAGAAATTTTATCAGATAACTGGATCCTAAGGTAGAACTGGAAAACACATGTTAAATTTATCATGAAAATAGCTTCATTCTATATTTTATGGGTTATAAATTCACATTGAGCTGATCAATAACCCCAAGAAGAAAAAAAATACCAGATGGAGACAGATTAGGCTTCAAATATTCTCTGGCTTTTTATCTGCTCTCTAATAGGCTGTGAAATATATTTGCCCCTATCTTGTAACAACAAAGAATTCACCTCTGACTTCCAGCAGGATGTGGAGAAACTATTTTGAATCTGTGTTTAAACACTGTATTATGTTCAGCTTGAGTGATTTTAAAAGTGAACGTCTGGTATAAACTGGATTTTTAATCTAAAGTTTATTCAAAGAAAGAAGAAATAGAGGGAGTGGCCTGTTTCAGAAAGAAATTTCTCTTGTCATAATCACAGGACTAGGCTTGTGGCTGTGATAGTTTCTAGAGACCACTGAATGTATATCTTGTGTGTACAGTGCTATATGGCAAAAGCTTACAGCTGAGAGGAGAAAGTATTCCATTGCTACTTTAAAAAAGAGGTTCAGAAGACAAGGGTGACCCTACAGACACAGCACAGGAACTTTCTAACCTGTTCTCTTAAAATCTTTCCCTTTTGTCCATGGTCAAATAGCAATAAAAAACTGGTACCTGAAATGGTCTTTCTACACCATTAGGAGTATTAGAAAGGTCAAAAACACCATTCCTATAACTAGTAAACAGACTATGGTTATAATGAACCAGCAAATTTAGAAGGAGGGAAAAACCAATAGCCAAGACTTCTGACACAGAGATGCCATGATGCATGTTTGCACATTTGTGAATACATATGCCTGTGTGTACATGTGTGTGTGCATATGTGTATTCATTAAACATACATGTGTGCACATTAGATTAATACTAATACACACTAATATTAAGATTAAATATAAATTGAAAGAAATCTTTTTAAGCTTTGAAGTTTATAAAACCAAGCACCAAGAAGAAAGCATGAAATTCATCAAACTCCTTAGATTTTTTTAAGTCTTGACCTATAAAACCAACATTTCTAGATTACACATAAGAGAATTCAGTAAATCTTACACAAAATTGTTTCAATCATACAATAAAATTATTCTAAAGCTCACATGGAAAAGGCAGATAAGAATATAAAATGGCAAATGAAGAGAACAAAAGTCTAGTTTAACAGACAATAAATATAAATAGTTTTAATACAGGTGTGTGAAAGAAGGCAGTTAGGTCAATTAAACAGAATAGCTAGCCTAGGAAGAGATACAAGTTTTCACCCACAGACACAGGAATTTCATATATGATAAAATGAGACCATAAGTCAGTGAAGAAAGGAAAGGTTACTCACAGTTAATGGTGATGCAAACACTACTTATTTTGGAAAAAAACAAGCTAGATCTTTATTTCACAGCCTGTACTAAAATAAACACCAAAGTAAAAACTTAAATATAAAATATCTTAAACTATCAAATTGAAAATTAATTAATTAATTATTGGGTAAGGATTTTCTAAGCTTTGAACCAATCAAAGAAATCAAGAGATTATCATTTAACTATATAAAAATCAAAAATTGTAGGTATAAAAAAATGGTATAATTAAGCAAAAAACTATTCTATAACATGTCCTTCTCATCTCATTTTATCACCTCCCTAGTTATAGAAAGTGGTAAAGAAGGTGACAATTTAGTACAAAGTAAAATGGTTAAAAATTAGTTTATAATGTAATGTCACTATGTTATAGCTTTTATTAAGTGGTTTGTATTACACTATTTTTACAGAAATTCAAAACATGCCACAGAGACTATTTGAGGGGGTTAGCTATTTCTAAAAGAGCACTGACACTGTAAATGTTATTTTTATATTGGAATGTGAAATCAAGTGGTAAAATAGCAGTCATCTTAATAATATCTGAGTAATTTTGCATTTCTACAATTATTGGTATCACTAAGCTTCCACCCTACCCAAGCACGCACACACACACATTCAAACTGAGTGCCACTATCTGAATTTGACTAGGGATTGTCCACTCATTTAAAATTGAAGAAATCAAAGTAACTTTGAAAGTTGACACTCTTCCCCAGAAAAAACCATTTTAAGATGACTTATAAAGCTCTAATATTACCCAAGTTCATAAAAATTATAAATTTGTTTAATAATGTTTGGAAATGGAAATTGTTATTTTTGACTAATTTCTTCCTAGACAGTTCAATTAGTGTTGGAGATAAAATTTAACTTTATGGGAAAAATGGCAATTATAATTAAGTAAGTACAACCAGCTAAAATGAGTAGAAGCTTTTAAAGGTCTGAAAAGATAGCAAGATTGTTGAAAGATGCATGTAAACTTATGACTGCAGATTAATTTCTGTTTCCTTTTCTCTGGACTATAAAAAACACTTCAATGAATTTTTTTCATTTCTTGACCTGGCTGTCAGGAAATGCAGAGCCAATGTTAGTACTCAAATGCTAAATCCTACATCTAATTGGTTTTCTATTCTATCTATAGAATTTCCAGTCTTTATTTAAAAGTTTTTATGCATTTTAAAACTGTTAATCATCAAAAATTCCATTTGGAAGAAGAAACAATGCAAAATTTAGATATATTTTAAATAAATAAAAATAAGTAATATAGTCCCTGACTGTGAAAGCCCTTAATCAATAAAAATTTATTGAATATCTACTTCATACTATGTATGCATTCTTCTAGGGCTGAAGATACTTTTTAGACAAGATAGTTATGGTCTTTGGTCTTATATGTGGCAGGAGGGTTGGGGGAGAAGAGTCATATATTAAGCAGGCAGGGGGTTAGGCAAAGAACAAGCAAACAAATGGATATATTGTTATAAACTGTGGCAAGGAAGTAGGAGGAACAAGATGAAGACATGAAACCAGGATGAGATTGTAAAGGGACTTGTAGGCTATGGCATGGTGGCAGGTGGTCACTGAATGGTTTGGGATGGGGTGGAGCCAGAAGCGAGCATGTGGGACAGGAGCAGTGTGTATTTTGAAAAGCTTACTATGGCTTCAGGGTGGAGCAGAGAAAGAGTGAGTGACTATGGCAATGCCCTCTTGGGACAGAGAGGTGGACAGAGTGGAGATATGTTTGAGGATGAACTGACAAAAGTTGCTGATGGGGTAGATACAGAGTATGAGAGAGAGGAAAATTCAGGATGACTCACAGGTCTCTTGGTTAAGCAATTCTGTGGAAGGTGGTACCATTTACTCTACTTCAGGAAAACAAATTATGCTTTTCAATTCTTGACCATTTTCAACTAATCTGAAGACAGAAGAACCCAGCTTGAATCAAGGTTGCAGGATTAGAGATGAGAAACAATTTCAATAAGACTACATGTGATTTATCCTGCTGCTGCTGCTGCTGCTAAGTCGCTTCAGTCGTGTCCGACTCTGTGCGACCCCATAGACGGCGGCCCACCAGGCTCCCCCGTCCCTGGGATTCTCCAGGCAAGAACACTGGAGTGGGTTGCCATTTCCTTCTCCAATGCATGAAAGGGAAAAGTGAAAGTGAAGTCGCTCAGTCGTGTCCGACTCTTCGCGATCCCATGGACTGCAGCCTACCAGGCTCCTCCGTCCATGGGATTTTCCAGGCAAGAGTACTGGAGTGGGGTGCCATTGCCTTCTCCAGTGATTTATCCTAGAAACACAGAAATAATGCCTTCCATGGACACTTCTAGGAATCACTCCCTCTTTTTCTTCTCTTTCTAAAGCACTTGGAAAACAAACTTCCTACTAATTTCATGGAAAGATGCTCAACATCATTAGCTATCAGGAAAATACAGATCAAAACCACAATGAGATACCACTTCACACCCACTAGGATGTTTATAATAAAAAATAGCAGATAATAACTGTTGCCAAAGGTGTGCAGACACTGGAACCTTCATGTCCTGGTGGTGGAAATGCTTTAGAAAACAGCCTGGCAGTTCCTCCAAAGCTTCAACATCAAGCTGCTATATGACCCAGCTATTCTAATCCAAGTATAAACCCAAGAGAAATGAAAACATATGTTCAAATAAGAAACGTTTATAGTAGCATTATTCACAATAGCTCCCAAGTGGAAACAACTCAGGTGTACATTAACTGATGGACAAAGAATATATACCATAATAGAATATTATTTGGCAATAAAAAGGAATGCAAGCACTGTTTACAACAGCCAAGATATGGAAGCAACCTAAATGTTCATTAACAGAGGACTGCATAAAGGAGGGGCAGTACATATTTACAATCGAATATTACTCAGCCATCACAAAGAATGAAATAATATTTGCAGCAATATGGATGTGGACCTTAAAATTGTCATTAGAAAAGACCCTGATGATGGGAAAGATTGAAGGCAGGAGGAGAAGGGGACGACAGAGGACAAGATGGTTAGATGGCATCACGGACTCAATAGACATGAGTCTGAGCAGGCTCCAGGAGACAATGAAGGACAGTAAGGCCTGGAGTGCTGCGGTCCATAGGGTCACAGAGTCGGTCACAACTGAGCAACAATAAAAATTGTCATACTGAGTGAAGTAAGTTAGACAGAGAAGTAGAAACATCATATGACATCCCTTATATGAGGAATCTAAAAAACATGATACAAATGAACGTATTTATAAAACCAAAACACACTGACAGACTTAAGAGAATGAACTTAAGGTTGCAGCAGCAGTGGGGGGCGGAGGATGGGGGAAGTTAGTTAGGGAGTTTGGGATGGACAGGTACACACTGCTATATTTAAGATGGATAACTAACAGGGAACTCTACTCAACGCTATGTGGCAGCCTAGGTGGGAAGGGTTTTGGGGGAGAATGGATACATGTATATGTATGGCTGAGTTGCTTTGCTCTCCATCTGAAACCACTATGACATTGTTAATCCACTCTACTCCAATACAAAATAAAAAGTTTTTAAATAAAAGGAATGCACACTGATGCATATTATAACACAGATGAACCTCAAACACATTACACTAAGTGAAAGAAGGCAGTCACAAAGACAATATATTGTATGATTCTATTCACAGGAAATATCCAGAACAGACAAATCTAGAGAAACAGAAAGTAGATGAGTGGTTGTCTAGAGCTGGGGGAGGGGCAAATACGGAATGACTGTTAATGGGTATGGGGTTTCTTTAGGGGGCATCGAAAGTATTCTAAAATTAGATTGTGGTAGATTGTTGCAAAATTCTATATATACACTAAATATATACTGTATATACACTAAATAAATCTGTACATTTTTAAATGGGTAAATTTTATGTTATGTGAAACATATCTCAAAATAGATGAGGGAAAAAAAACTTCCTAGATGTTGCCTTTTATTTACACTCTGTGAGAGAAGCTAGATATTAGAGAGTTACATGGGCGAATATTCAGGTAAGGCCAAGTCAAAGTTACACAGGTCTTTTTCTGCAGGACTTCTCAGAGCCTTTAATGTGCCAAAACGCACTATGAATTACCAAGAGTGGGTGGGTAGGAATCGGATATAGGTTGCATCACACACACACCACACACAACTAGGTTTTGCAGAACCCACTTCAGAAAACAATGTATCTAGGACTTTTCCCATTTATTCACCAAGCACTACCTGAGTCCTTGCAGTCTCCTGGAACTCAATCGGGGCTATGAGGTGAGGCTGATACTTTCCCTGCCTTCCACTGAGCTTGTATAGAAGCTCAGAAGAAAGAAAAGGGATGTGCTCAAATTTAAGCTGAACACATCAGGAGAAGCACAATGCTGATGCTACAAACTAAATACTATGGGACCCCTTGGGAGAGATTAATTCTGGCTGTGGACTGTGGAACACTTCATGGAAGACCCAGCATTTCAGCCAGACCGTGAACTGTGAGTGGGGTCTAGACACATGGAGATGGGAGGAAGGGATGTGGCACAGGAACCCAGGTCTAGGTGGTGGAAGGGGAAGTTGGGTGCTTGGGTCGGGGAACAGCGAGTAGGTCATTTCAGCTGGAGTATGATGTGAATGAAGCAGAAGAGTAAGACAGACAGCTGTAACAGATTGTGGGTTGATCACAGAGAGCCTTGAATGTCCAACCAAAAATGTTTGTACTCGTCCTATAGGAGATGACGACCCAGCGAACATTTCAGAGCAGAGCGGGTGTGGATGGCTGTGAACGAGATACTCCCTGAACCTCAGTTTTCATCTGTAAAATGGGGCTAGTCCTCCCAACCTCATCCTATTGCAATGTGTGAGGACCCGAGCACTTGGACACAGGGCAGTGCAGCTCTGAGCAAGTTTACTGCTCGGCAACAGGACAGCTGTTCCCAGTTCCTTTGGAAGAGTATGTGTATCAGAAACACCTGACACGTGATATTTCATCTCCATGTCAGGGCCAGACAGGAAATCTGAGATGGAAAATGAGCGCTTTCAAACAGAACATATTTTAAGTTCTCTTGTAGCAGTCAAATCAGAGCTGTATTTGATTTCATTTCATTTTGTTTAGAATGAAATAGGGACTGCAAGGAAGGAACAGCTGCTGGAAACAAAGACGGGGAAAGAGTATAAACAGCAGATTGCCTGACATCAAGTACTAAGACAAGGGGTGTGTGTGAGACAGACAGAAACAGTGAGCATGTGTGAGTGTGTATTCAAAACTGTGTGTGTGGGTGTGTGTTTCAGAGCATATAGGCACATGGATGAAAGTATGTGGGTATGAGCGTGCATATGTCTCTGTGTGTGAATGTGTGTCTCTATAAATGTGGGCATGAGTTTGAGTTTGGGGTGAGTGACTCTATGTCTGTGAGTGCCTGTTGAAGGATGCAGAGGGGAGGAATTGGAAAGGAACAGAGAGAAAGGCACTCCAGCAAAATTGCTGACCCATTTACACTTCTCCCCTCACAGGATGTAAGAACAAAGCAAGCCGGAGACAGTGATCCCCAGGCGCTGCCAAGACTGCAAAACCTCCTCCCACGGGAACACTGAACCCTTACAGACAGAAATCTCTGCCAGCCCAGGAGTCTTACCGGGCTGAGCTGTCCCGGGAGCGCCGGAGCCATCTTGCCACCATTTGTTCTATTCTGTGTGCTTTCCGTGTTTGGAATAAGCTGGTCTCCAGCTCTTCCATTTACCTAAAAAGAAGAAGAGTTTTCTTAAGAAGCTAACCAAAATTCTTGGAAGAGGATTCTAACAGATCACCGTGATGCTTCCTATGTTTGCCAATTTTAAGACACGCTGATCAAATAACCAGGGCTTTCTTTGTATCTGAAATTAACACACACAGGTGCTCAGAGTGCACAGAGTGAACAACTTTAGCAGCCCTCTGCCCTAAAGAGCCCACAGTCTTGTGATACACAGACTGGCTTTATTTCTTCAGTGGTTAAAGATAAGGATTGGGAAATGTAAGTAAGGCTTCTCAAACTGTGACTATGACCCACTGTCAGAGACACACCTTCTGAGACGCTGCCCTTCCATCTCAACTCTGTGTGCATCCCTGGACAGCACAACTTGGTTTTGACTGCATCGGGAACTACATGGAGATGGAAGCATTATAATCACATTGTGCCCACTCGTCTGAGTGCTGGTTGTTTTTTTTTTTTTTTTTTTGCTTAGCATTTTATATCTAATTTTTGAACAGGTAATTCTGAATTTGTATAATTCAAACCCAAGATTTAAAAAAAGAAAAAGATATACAGTTACTGTATTGAGCACTTAAAAATTTGTTAAGAGGGTAGATCTCATGTTAAGTGTGTTCTTACCATAAAAATAAAAAAAGATATACAGTGAAAGGTCTCCCCTCTCCTCTTCCCTAACCCCATCCACTCAGTTCCCATACTGATACATAATCAGTTTTCCCACTTGAGATATCTGTCTTTCCAGAGTTTCTGGACGCCTGAACAAGCAAATACAAATATAGATTTTATGTATCCTCTTCTTAACACAAAGGATAGTACACCATACACATTGTTCCACACCAAGCTTTCTTCATCACTATCTTTTCACATTAATACAAAGAATGCCTCCTCATTCCTTTTGACAGCCTCTGAGTATTACACTGTATGAATGTACTCTAATTTAAGAAGTGGTCTTCCCTTGATAGACATTTGGGTTATTGCCAATCTCTCTATTGTAATATTGCAACGAGTTATGTTGTACAAATATCATTTCTGTACAAATGCAATTATATATTTGGTTAAGTTTCCAGATATTGAATTGCGAGGTCAAAATTTACATGCATTTGTGCTTTGATAGATATTATCAGGTTACCAAGAAAAACAGTATATATGCTTGAGATTAAAGTTTCCTCAAACAATATATAATTTTCTACTTCTTAAAATACTGTCTCAACTGATCAAGTTAATTTCACAATCCAATAAATACCCATACAAAATAATATATGACACTGGGAAATAACCATGGATACAGAAAAAAAATTTTTTTAATTACAAGAGATTATGTTGCTTAACAATACATAAATACCTTTGAAAAACTTAATAACTAGATGGTTTTCAAGGGAAATATAAATGATATGAGATGACCCTAGAAGAGACAGAATGTCTAAAAGACAATTATCACAGAAGAGAAAGTTGTTAAAGAGCTACACTCAAAAAACATTCTGGGCAATAGGCTCAAAAGTGAACTCTCACAAATTTATAAGACATAGCTCACCCTAATGGTTTTTATTTGTTTTACTTTAAATATTAAAAAAAAAAAAAGCTATTCCATGCAAATAGAGATGAAAAGAAAGCAGGAGTAGCAATACTCATATTAGATAAAATAGACTTTAAAACAAAGGCTGTGTGAAAAGAGACAAAGGACACTACATAATGATCAAAGGATCAGTCCAAGAAGAAGATATAACAATTATAAATATATATGCACCCAACATAGGAGCACCACAATATGTAAGACAAATGTTAACAAGTATGAAAGGTAAAATTAATAATAACACAATAATAGTGGGAGACTTTAACACCCCACTCACACCTATGGATAGATCAACTACACAGAAAATTAACAAGGAAACACAAACTTTAAATGATAAAATAGACCGGTTAGACCTAATTGATATCTATAGGACATTTCACCCCAAAACAATGAATTTCACCTTTTTCTCAAGTGCACATGGAACCTTCTCCAGGATAGATCTCATCCTGGGCCATAAATCTAGCCTTGGTAAATTCAAAAAAATTGAAATAATTCCAAGCATCTTTTCAGACCACAATGCAGTAAGATTAGATGTCAATTATAGGAGAAAAACTATTAAAAATTGCAACATATGGAGGCTGAACAACACACTGCTGAATAACCAACAAACCACAGAAGAAATCAAAAAAGAAATCAAAATATGCATAGAAATGAATGAAAATGAAAACACAACAACCCAAACCTATGGGACACTATAAAAGCAGTGCTAAGGGGAACGTTCATAGCAATACAGGCTTACCTCAAGAAACAAGAAAAAAGTCAAATAAATAACCTAACTCTATACCTAAAGCAACTAGAAAAGGAAGAAATGAAGAACCCCAAGGTTAGTAGAAGGAAAGAAATCTTAAAATTAGGGCAGAAATAAATGCAAAAGAAACAAAAGAGACCACAGCAAAAATCAACAAAGCCAAAAGCTGGTTCTTTGAGAAGTTAAATAAAATTGACAAACCATTAGCTAGACTCATCAAGAAACAAAGGGAGAAAAATCAAATTAACAAAATTAGAAATGAAAATGGAGAGATCGCAACAGACAACACAGAAATACAAAGGATCATAAGAGACTATTATCAGCAACTATATGCCACTAAAATGGACAACTTGGAAGAAATGGACAAATTCTTAGAAAAGTACAACTTTCCAAAACTGGACCAGGAACAAATGGACAATCTTAACAGACCCAACACAAGCACAGAAATTGAAACTGTAATCACAAATCTTCCAGCAAACAAAAGCCCAGGACCAAAAGGCTTCACAGCTGAATTCTACCAAAAATTTAGAGAAAAGCTAACACCTATCCTACTCAAACTCTTCCAGAAAATTGCAGAGGAAGGTAAACTTCCAAACTCATTCTATGAGGCCACCATCACCCTAATACCAAAACCTGACAAAGATGCTACAAAAAAAGAAAACTACAGGCCAATATCACTGAAGAACATAGATGCAAAAACCCTTAACAAAATTCTAGCAAACAGAATCCAACAACATATTAAAAAGATCATACATCATGACCAAGTGGGCTTTATCCCAGGGATGCAAGGATTCTTCAATATCCTCAAATCAATCAATGTAATACACCACATTAACAAATTGAAAAATAAAAACCATATGATTATCTCAATAGATGCAGAGAAAGCCTTTGACAAAATTCAACATATATTTATGATAAAAACCCTCCCGAAAGCAGGAATAGAAGGAACATACCTCAACATAATAAAAGCTATATATGACAAACCCATAGCAAACATTATCCTCAATGGTGAAAAACTGAAAGCATTTCCCTTAAAGTCAGGAACAAGACAAGGGTGCCCACTCTCACCACTACTATTCAACATAGTTTTGGAAGTTTTGGCCACAGCAATCAGAGCAGAAAAAGAAATAAAAGGAATCCAGATTGGAAAAGAAGAAGTAAAACTCTCACTGTTTGCAGATGACATGATCCAATACATAGAAAACCCTAAAGACTCCACCAGAAAATTACTAGAGCTAATTAATGAATATAGTAAAGTTACAGGATATAAAATCAACACACAGAAATCCCTTGAATTCCTATACACTAACAATGAGAAAACAGAAAGAGAAATTAAAGAAATAATTCCATTCACCATTGCAACGAAAAGAATAAAATACTTACGAATATATCTACCTAAAGAAACAAAAGATCTATATATAGAAAACTATAAAACACTGATGAAAGAAATCAAAGAGGACACAATAGATGGAGAAATATACCATGTTCATGGATCAGAAAAATCAATATAGTGAAAATGAGTATACTACCCAAAGCAATCTATAGATTCAATGCAATCCCTATCAAGCTACCAACGGTATTTTTCACAGAACTAGAACAAATAATTTCACAATTTGTATGGAAATACAAAAAACCTCAAATAGCCAAAGCAATCTTGAGAAAGAAGAATGGAACTGGAGGAGTCAACCTGCCTGACTTCAGGCTCTACTACAAAACCACAGTCATCAAGACAGTATGGTACTTGCACAAAGACAGAAATATAGATCAGTGGAACAAAACAGAAAGCCCAGAGATAAATTCATGCACCTATGGACACCTTATCTTCGACAAAGGAGGCAAGAATATACAATGGAGAAAAGACAATCTCTTTAACAAGTGGTGCTAGGAAAACTGGTCAATGACTTGTAAAAAAATGAAACTAGAACACTTCTAACGCCATACACAAAAATAAACTCATAATGGATTAAAGATCTAAAGGTAAGGCCAGAAACTATAAAACTCCTAGAGGAGAACATAGGCAAAACACTCTCCAACATATGACCCACCTCCCAGAATATTGGAAATAAAAGCAAAAATAAGCAAATGGGGCCTAATTAAAATTAAAAGCTCTTGCACAACAAAGGAAACTATAAGCAAGGTGAAAAGACAGCCTTCAGAATGGGAGAAAATGATAGAAAATGAAGCAACTGACTAAGAATTAATCTCAAAAATATACAAGCAACTCCTGCAGCTCAATTCCAGAAAAATAAACGACCCAATCAAAAAATGGGCCAAATAACTAAACAGACATTTCTCCAAAGAAGACATATAGATGGCTAACAAACACATGAAAAGATGCTCAACATCACTCATTATTAGAGAAATGCAAATCAAAACCACAATGAGGTACCATTTCACGCCAGTCAGAATGGCTGCGATCCAAAAGTCTACAAGCAATAAATGCTGGAGAGGGTGTGGAGAAAAGGGAACCCTCTTACACTGTTGGTGGGAATGTAAACTAGTACAGCCACTATGGAGAACAGTGTGGAGATTCCTTAAAAAACTGGAAATAGAACTGCCATATGACCCAGCAATCCCACTGCTGGGCATACAAACCAAAGAAACCAGAACTGAAAGAGACACATGTACCCCAATGTTCATCGCAGCACTGTTTATAATAGCCAGGACATGGAAGCAACCTACATGTCCATCAGCAGATGAATGGATAAGAAAGCTGTGGTACATATACACAATGGAGTATTACTCAGCCATTAAAAAGAATACATTTGAATCAATTCTAATGACGTAGATGAAACTGGAGCCTATTATACAGAGTGAAGTAAGCCAGAAAGAAAAACACCAATGCAGTATACTAACACATATATATGGAATTTAGAAAGATGACAACAATAACCCTGTGTGTGAGACAGCAAAAGAGACACTGATGTATAGAACAGTCTTTGGGACTCTGTGGGAGAGGGCGAGGGTGGGATGGTTTGGGAATATGGCATTGAAACATGTATATTATCATATGTGAAATGGATTGCTAGTCCAGGTTCGATGCATGATACAGGGTGCTCAGGGCTGGTGCACTGGGATGACCCAGAGGGATGGGATGGGGAGGGAGGTGGGGGGTGGTTCAGGATGGGGAACAGATGTACACCCATGGTGGATTCATTTGTCAATGTATGGCAAAACCAATACAATATTGTAAAGTAATTAGCCTCCAAAAATAAATAAATAGGAAAAAAGAAAAAAAAATTCCGGGTAAATAGGTTCAAAGGTGAATTCTCACAAATTTATAAGACATAGCTCACCCTTACGATCTTTATTTGTTTTACTTTAAATATAAACTTTAAATTTTGGAATAATTTTAGATGAACACAAAGGCTGCAAAGATAATACAGAGAATTCCATTACACCCTTCATTCAGCTTTCCCTAATGTTAGCATCTTACATAATCATTGTAACTTTGTCAACACTAAGCAATTAACAATGGTACACTAATATTAGCTAGGCTGTAGATTTTATTCAGATTTCATCAGCTTTTCCATTTATGCTTCTTTTCTGTTCTAGGATTCAATCTAGGATATCACATTGCTTTTAGCCAGCTTAGTTTATTCCCCCCAATGCTATGCCAGGTATTCAAGAGCATTGAAAAAAAAAAGAAAGCTTCCAAAATTTTTTAAACAGTCATTATAACATTGATACCAATTCTGATAAACATACTACGATAAGGCAGAAATACCATCTCCCTTACAATTATCAAAGTAAATATCCCAAATAAAATATTAGCAACTAGAACCTATCAGAATCTACAGAATAATAATGGAATCTATACTAGGAGTGCACTAACCGTTTTCATATAAAAATGAAAGCAGGACACCCAAACTCATCACTTGGGAAACACGGAGACAGCATTTTTCATCAAATGGCAGCCAAATACAAATTAATGGGTATAAAACATAGACTGCAACCAAAAATAAATTCCATTTGGATCAAGGGATGTGTCAGTCTAGCTTTTTTCCTATGGGGACAGCAGACCTGAATACTATCTTCAGTTCTACACAGCTCACTTTTTATAATTATAAAAGTGAGAGATTTCTAGTTAAACATGGTGAATTGAAACAATGTCTTAATCTCTTCTCTTTTCTAAATCTTACAAATTACAATAAAAGAAATAAACCCATAGAATAGAGAAGACCATAGATGAGCAATGTTGACAGTGTCTGGAAGATAAACTGTTGGGAGGAGATATAACTGAGCAGAGCAAAGGAAACAGAAACCAATGTGCTTGCAGAAAGAGACTCTGATGGAAAACAGGCTGATATGCCATTTGATGGCTCAGGAATTAGAGGCAGCAGGTATGGGAGAAAGCAAGGATGAAGGATAGGGCTGAAAACATGAAACATGTCTGTATAAAGCAGCAACTATATTCACAGGCCCCATCCTACTACCTGCCTAGACAACCATCCCTTCCCTAGCCTTCTGGGGGAAAAAGACTTGTTCTTTAGCAAATCAAACATGAGAGGCTGCGGATTTGTGGAGAGCAGGCACAACACAGGATATAGGAATGAAATAGAAGGATTAAGAAAAATTCTTCTTACTAAATGACAAGAACTCCTTTGCCCAGTTCCCAGAATCCAGGCAGCTAGGAATTTACATCCAAAGAGACAAGAGATCTTTTTCTGGAGAACTAAAGAGCACCAGAGAAAAGACCTTTAGATAGTGATACTTCAGGTAACTTGCTGCCAGATCACCCTGGCTTGAAATCTGCCAGTGTCCTGTCAGTGGTCTCCATCCATCCATCATACAAAGCTTCCAATCATTTTGGTTTTTTTCCCAAAACATCTCAGATCTCTTTTTATTCTTTGATAATCTCAATGCCCTGACCATGCATACATATTGTTGATGACCTGCCCCATCCAATTGCTTTTATTTTTTATTTATTTTTTTTTAGCCCTCATATAAAAACTTTATTGGAAAGCAGGGAAAACTACCAAGATATGAATGAAGACAAAAAATAAAAAAAGTTCAGACATAAAGTGTATGACCTTGGTTTAAGTGGAAATGGAATCGTTTGGTGGTTTGCAGTTAGTGACCTATATTTTCACTTTGTGGCACTGATGCTGCTACAGCTAAGTCGCTTCAGTCGTGTCTGACTCTGTGCGACCCCATAGACGGCAGCCCACCAGGCTCCTCTGTCCCTGGGATTCTCCAGGCAAGAACACTGGAATGGGTTGCTATTACCTTCTCCAAGGCATGCATGCTAAGTCGCTTCCGTTGTGTCCGATTCTATGCCACCCTATGGACAGCAGCCCACCAGGCTCCTCTGTCCACAGGATTCTCTAGGCAAGAATACTGGAGTGGGTTGCCATTTCCTTCTCCACCAATTGCTTTTAATGCTTCACTCTTACACATGAATAGATATTTGAGGAAACCTATACTATTTTAAAAAGATCAAAACAAATGGAACTCAAACAGAGACAATGCAGGAAATAAGAAAAAATGTTAATCTACAATTCAAATCCTCAAAAAGATAAGATGTTACATCTATGAAACAAGAAGAGAATTTTCTTTGAAAAAGAATAATCAGAGAACATAAATCTGGAAACTAAAAATAAAATAGCTGGAATAAAAATTCAGTTAAAAAGTTGAGAAATGTAGTCAATGAAATATAGAAAAAGTAACCAAGAGCCAAAGACAGGGTAAAAAGAAAAAAATAGATAGGTATAGTTAACAATCCAGGACGTCCAAAATTCATCCACCATGAGTTCTGTAAGGAGAGAGTAACGGAAATGGAGGTAAGGAAATTGTTAAATAAGTCAATAACGTTTCCCTTAGAAGCTTGTTTCCAGATTAAGAATGTTTACTAATTACCCAGCATAATTAATGAAAAAATACCCACATCAAGAAATAACATTGTAAAATTTCAGAAACTAGAAACAGAATATCTTCAAAGCTTTTGGAGGAAAAAAAATGGATCACACACGAAAAACTGAGAACAAAAATGGCATTAGACTTCTCGGGAAAAACAGAGGCTGGAAGACATCGAAGCCGCGCCTTCGAATCTCCGAAGGAAAATAATTTTCAATCTCTAGGTTGAATTATAGATTATAGATTCTATAGATTACAGAATTATACTATCAGTTCAGTTGAGTCGCTCAGTCGTGTCCAACTCTTTGCGACCCCATGAACCCCAGAATGCCAGGCCTCCCTGTCTGTCAACTCCCGGAGTCCACCCAAACCCATGTGCACTGAGTTGGTGATGCCATCCAACCATCTCATCCTCTGTCGTCCCCTTCTCGTCCTGCCCTCAAACTTTATAAGCATCAGGGTCTTTTCAAATGAGTTAGCTCTTTGCTTCAGGTGGCCAAAGTATCAGAGTTTCAGCTTCAACATCAGTCCTTCCAATGAACACCCAGGACTGATCTCCTTTAGGATAGACTGGTTGGATCTCCTTGCAGTCCAAGTGGCCCTCAAGAGTCTTTTCCAACACCACAGTTCAAAAGCATCAATTCTTCGATGCTCAGTTTTCTTTATATTACAATTCTCACATTCATACCTGACTACTGGAAAAACCATAGCCTTGACTAGACCGACCTTTGTTGGCAAAGTAATGTCTCTGCTTTTTAATATGCTGTCTAGGTTGGTCATAACTTTCCTTCCAAGGAGTAAGCGTCTTTTAATTTCATGGCTGCAGTCACCATCTGCAGTGATTATGGAGCCCCCCAAAATAAAGTCAGCCACTGTTTGCACTGTTTCCCCATCTATTTGCCATGAAGTGATGGGACCGGATGCCATGATCTTAGTTTTCTAAATCTTGAGCTTTAAGCCAACATTTCACTCTCCTCTTTCACTTTCATCAAGAGGCTCTTTAGTTCTTCACTTTCTGCCATAAGGGTGGTGTCATCTGCATATCTGAGGTTATTGATATTTCTCCCGGCAATCTTGATTCCAGCTTGTGCTTCCTCCAGCCCAGCATTTCTCATGATGTACTCTGCATATAAGTTAAATAAGCAGGGTGACAATATACAGGCTTGATGTACTCCTTTTCATATTTGGAACCAGTCTGTTGTTCCATGTCAAGTTCTAACTGTTGCTTCCTGACCTGCATACAGGTTTCTCAAGAGGCAGGTCAGGTGATCTGGTATTCCCATCACTTGAAGAATTTTCTGCAGTTTATTGTTTTCCACACAGTCAAAGGCTTTGGCATAGTCAGTAAAGCAGAAAGAGATGTTTTTCTGGAACTCTCTTGCTTTTTCAATGATCCAGCAGATGTTGGCCATTTGATCTCTGGTTCCTCTGCCTTTTCTAAAACCAGCTTGAACATCTGGAAGTTCATAGTTCACATATTGCTGAAGCCTGGCTTGGAGAATTTTGAGCTTTACTTTACTAGCATGTGAGATGAGTGCAATTGTGCAGTAGTTTGAGCATTCTTTGGCATTGTCTTTCTTTGGGATTGGAATGAACACTGACATTTTCCAGTCCTGTGGCCACTGCTGAGTTTTCCAAATTTGCTGACATATTGAGTGCAGCACTTTCACAGCATTATCTTTTAGGATTTGAAATAGCTCGACTGGAATTCCATCACCTCCACTAGCTTTGTTAATACTGATGCTTCCTAAGGCCCACTTGACTTCACATTCCAGGATGTCTGGCTCTAGGTGAGTGATCACACCATCGTGATTATCTGGGTCATGAAGATCTTTTTTGTATAGTTCTTCTGTGTATTCTTGCCACCTATTCTTAATATCTTCTGTTTCTGTTAGGTTCCTACCATTTCGGTCTTTTATCGAGCCCATCTTTGCATGAAATGTTCCCTTGGTATCTCTAATTATCTTGAAGAGATCTCTAGTCTTTCCTGTTCTATTGTTGTCCTCTATTTCCTTGCATTGATCACCGATGAAGGCTTTCTTATCTCTCCTTGCTATTCTTTGCAACTCTGCATTCAAATGGGTATATCTTTCCTTTTCTCCTTTGCTTTTCACTTCTCTTCTTTTCACAGCTATTTGTAAAGCCTCCTCAAACAGCCATTTTGCTTTTCTGCCTTTCTTTTTCTTGGGGACGGTCATGATCCCTATCTCCTATACAATGTCACGAACCTCTGTCCATAGTTCATCAGGCACTCTGTCTATCAGATCTAGTCCCTTAAATCTATTTCTCACTTCCACTGTATAATCGTAAGAGATTTGATTTAAGTCATACCTGAATGGTCTAGTGGTTTTTCCCAATTTCTTCAATTTAAGTCTGAATTTGGCAATAAGGAGTTCATGCTGAGCCACAGTCAACTCCCAGTCTTGTTTTTGCTGACTGTATAGAGCTTCTCCATCATTGGCTGCAAAGAATATAATCAATCTGATTTCCGTGTCAACTGTCTGGTGATGTCCATGTGTAGAGTCTTCTTTTGTGTTGTTGGAAGAGGGTGCTTGCTATGACCAATGCGTTCTCTTGGCAAAACTCTATTAGCCTTTGCCCTGCTTCATTCTGTACTCCAAGGCCAAATTTGCCTGTTACTCCAGGTGTTTCTTGACTTCCTACTTTTGCATTCCAGTCCCCTATAATGTAAAGGATATCTTTTTTGGGTGTTAGTTCTAAAAGGTCTTGTAGGTCTTCATAGAACCATTCAACTTCAGCTTCTTCAGCATTAGTGGTCGGGGCATGGACTTGGATTACCGTGATATTGAATGGTTTGCCTTGGAAATGAATAGAGATCATTTTGTCATTTTTGAGATTGCATCCAAGTACTGCATTTCAGACTCTTTTGTTGACTATGATGGCTACTCCATTTCTTCTAAGGGATTTCTGCCCACACTAGTTCATATAATGGTCATATGAGTTAAATTCACCCATTCTACCAATCAAATAGCGGAGACATTAAAAAATGTTCAGTTCAGTTAAGTCACTCAGTTGTGTCCGACTCTTTGTGACCCCATGGACTGCAGCACGTCAGATTTCCCTGTCCATCACCAACTCTCAGAGTTTACTCAAACTCATATCCAGTGAGTTAGTGATGCCATCCAACCATCTCACCCTCTGTCATCCCCTTCTCCTCCCACCTTCAATCTTTCCCAACATTAATGTCTTTTCAAATGAGTCAGTTCTTTGCACCAGGTGGCCAAAGTATTGGAGTTTCAGCTTCAACATCAGTCCTTCCAATGAACCTTCAGGACTGATCTCCTTTAGGATGGACTGCTTGAATCTCCTTGCAGTCCAAGGGACTCTCCAACACCACAGTTCAAAAGCATCAGTTCTTCAGTGCTCAGCTTTCTTTATAGTCCAACTCTCACATCCATACATGACCACTGGAAAACCTCAAAAATGTTCAGGTCTATAAAAATTTACTTCTCATATACACTTTCTCAGGACTCTACTAGAGGATGTATTCCAGCAAAACAAGGAAGAAAAGAAGAAATGGAATCGAAGAAGATAGGGATGAAATACAGACAAGAAGCTAAGGGAATACTCAGGATGACCATGAAAGGATGTACTACGGTAATGCCTGTCTATAAGACCTAGAGAGAAACCTATACAGACTGGTACATGAAGACACAGGTCTTAGAGAAAAGAAATATGAGCAGATAGATTATCTAATCTGTTTCTGCAGAAATCTCACTGAGATAGTGTTGGAAAGTGTGAAAAGTATTAGCAATAAGTACATGGAAAACTAAACAAATCAAAAACAGGGAATTATAAAATCAAAAAAAAAAGTTGTATAAGAAAGGAAACAAAATTAGAGCTCACTACTTGGCTCAGTATTGAATAATATTTACATTTCTATAATAATATAAACACTGAAAAATTACTTCTCAAAATTAGTGACATGATGATATTGGGAGGATATAGTAAAGGAAAGCTAGTACAGTGGTAAAAGAGCTAAATTCTCATCTGCCATAATAATTAAACAATCTATAAAATTAATAAATTAGGGAAGTAATTTAAGCATACAGTCCATGGGGTTGCGAAGTCGGACATGACTGAGCGACTTCACTTTCACTTTTCACTTTCATGCACTGGAGAAGGAAATGGCAACCCACTCCAGTGTTCTTGCCTGGAGAATCCCAGGGATGGGGGAGCCTGGTGGGCTGCCATCTATGGGGTCGCATAGAGTTGGACACGACTGAAGTGACTTAGCAGCAGCATCCTATATATGGAAGAATAAAATAGGAAACAGAAGAGTAGAAAGAGGTTGCTTCTAAAAAAAAATAAGAAATTAGAGGCTGAGGAGGAGTGGAGTGGAGACTGGTGTTTTCCATTATAAGCCCTTAATATTATTTTTTAAAACTATTTACTTTTAATTATTTAGTTTTAAAAGTATATATACTTATAATAAACACACAGAAAAATATAAAAACAAAATCTCCTGTAGTCCTAACTCTTAGAGTTATCACTTGTGTATTTCCATTCTTTTTCTACATTTATACATGCTATATATTTTTATTAAAATGAGATATTATACATTTCCCACTTAATATTTCATGAACATTATTCCATATTAATATTTAAGCATTTAAATAATTTAAAATTTCTACACAGTATTGTTTTCTTTGGTCATATCATAATCTATTCAGTAAGTCTAATATCAGATATTTGTGCTATTTCCAATTTTTCACTATTATAAAAGCTTTATAATGACTCTTCTTATTCATGGTAAATGGCTACTTCCCAGGTATTTTCTTGGGATAATTCCTAGAAATAGAATTATTGGATTTAAGCATATGTTCATTTTTAAGAATTTGGATGTATTACGTCAAATTGCTTCCAAGAAGCTACCAATTTGCACACCAGCCAGGACTGACCTTTGTAAATATTGAATACTTTTGAAAAATATTTGCTAACAGGATGGAAAATAGTGATTTAAATATTTCTATTTTGAAAAATACATCAGATATAAGTAAACAAAATCCACATTCTCATATAATATTAAGATACTATGCTTTAAATATTTGCTAATGGGATGGAAAGTAGCATCAAATTATTAATTTAAATATATTTCTTGAGAAATATAGAAAACAAAAGTAAATGTCACATATAATTCAATAACATTAAAAATTATATAAGTTGAGTATCTTTCTTCAAACATCCAATCTAGTTCCTAGAGATTATCACTGTTAACAATTTGCTGTGTATTCATTCTAACTTGGACTTCCCTGGTGGCTCAGATGGTAAAGCAGCTGTCTACAATGCGGGAGGACCTGGGTTGGGTCCCTGGGTCAGGAAGATCCCCTGGAGAAGGAAATGGCAACCCAGTACTATTGCCTGGAAAATCCCATGGACAGAGGAGCCTTGTAGGCTACAGTTCATGGGGTCGCAAAGAGTTGGACACAACTGAGCGACTTCACTTTCACTTTTCACTTTCACTCTAACTTTGCCCTAAACTTATAGAGATCTACATTACATATATTAAAATATATAGGCCACAAAAATAGAATCATGTTATACTCAGTGTCTGCATCTTGCATTTTTTAATTGATTAATACATTGTAGATATATTTCCAGATTAGAATGCATTATAGTTTTGATTTGAAGTTACCTGATTACTTGTATATCTGAAAATTTTTTATGCACTATGGCCATTTATGTTTCTTTTTTGTTACTTTCTCATTTTTGTTTTCTCCTTATCTTTCTACTAGAATGTCTGCCTTTCTGTTATTGCAAAAGCACTTTCATACTAAGGATTATTTAATGTCCTTTTGCCAAGGACACTAAGCCACATCATATTTCTATGAGACTTACCAGGGAGAGTCAAGAATGTAGGTTCCAGTGTCCTGACAACACCAAGACTAATCACAAAGGATACAAAAATAAACATTCAGTAAAGTCCACAGGATATTGCTTTCAAGTATCAATTGCCTCAAACACGCCCTTAACAGGAATGAGTTAGCTAGCAATTCTAGGATATGGATGTTAATTCCGTTTGCCTTATGTCTGAACATCACACTTCCAGCACCTCTCCTAAGGGTCTGGGATGCTAAGGAGACTTAAAACCAAGTCATATGAAGATTCACTAAAAAACTGTTTTTGTTCAGTCCCTCAGTCATGTCTGACTCTTTGCGGCTGCATGGACTACAGCGCACCAGGCTTTCCTGTCCATCACTATGTCCCAGAGCTTGCTCAAACTCATGTCCACTGAATCAGTGATGCCATCCAACCATCTCATCCTCTGTCGTCCCCGTCTCCTCCTGCCTTCAGTCTTTTCCAGCATCAGGGTCTTTTTTAAAGACTTGGCTGTTTGCATCAGGAGGCCAAAGTATTGGAGCTTCAGTTTCAGCATCAGTCCTTCCAATGAATATTCAGGGTTGATTTCCTTTAGGATGGACTGGTTTGATCTCTTTGCAGTCCAAGGGACTCTCAAGAGTCTTCTCCAACACCACAGTTCGAAAGCATCAATTCTTTGGTGCTCAGCCTTCTTTATGGTCCAACTCTCACATCCATACATGACTACTGGAAAAACCATAGCTTTGACTAGACGGATCTTTGTTGGCAAAGTAATGTCTCTGCTTTTTAATATGCTGTCTAGTTTTGTCATAGCTTTTCTTCCAAGGAGCAAGTGTCTTAATTTCATGGCTGCAGTCACCATCTGCAGTGATTTTGGAGCCCAAGAAAATAAAGTCTGTCACTATTTTGTTTCTTTAAAAAATTAGAGAATGTTTATTCAACAAAGATCTGTAGGTGGCCTGTTATGATCATGGTTCACAAACGCCCAAAAGGCTACCAGGTAGAAGAGACATGCCATATGTTTCTGGAGTGCAGGGTCAAGATTAATGGGGGAATGCCACAGAGAGGGAGACTCCAGCTCAGACTGAGGTTAGAGCTCTCTAGTGTTCCTAGTGATTCAAGGATGGAATGGGTTTTCTCAACAGTTAGCAAGATCCAGGTCACTGAAGGCAATCAAGCAGAGTCTAAATAAATAACTCTGCTTGGATTACAGAAGGGACCTTACAATAGAGCACAGGGACCAGATGACTTCTTCAGTTGCTTCCATCCATGGAACTTTTATCTAAAAAAGCAGACGAGATGATATTGTGTTCTGTCTCAGAATTCAAAGACCCACATCCCCTGGGGAGTAGCTGGAACTCCTGAAGTCACCACAGTTCTGGAAGTTAAAAATCTCTGACCACTATGTTATTTCAATCTCCAAATGACCGCAGAGTTGCTAAGGATCTCAGACTCATCCATAATGATGCTCCATTTCTTTCAAAGGTCATCTGACTGCAATGGTAACTTACAGGAGACTGTTACAAATGCTGCCAAATATAGTCTAGCTAATTGATTTCTATAAACATATATAGCTCTAATTAAAGTAATTAATTTGAAGTATATATCTGGACTGTGGATAGGCACATGCCTTCATCTAGGGATCCCCAAAGACCAAACAAATGATATCAACCAAGCCATTAAAAGTGCTCCCTGACTCAGCAAAGCCTGAGCAGGAAAGTTTAAAGTCAAGAAAATGACCTGCTAATGGTTTTAACATTTGCCTTGGGAATGCTGAGCCAATAGAAGAAAATAAGAGCCCAGATACTTTCCATACACTTGAATCTTCTCTATAACCCCATTGCTAAGAAGTCATCCAGCCTCTAATTGTTCTGTCATTTATTGTTAGAACTATCTTACTGCCAGAAAATTGCTTTACATAAAGCTGAATTCCACACCCCACACCAGCACACCAACCAGAATAAAGCAGCTCCCTCTTCTATACATCAGTCTCTCTGGACTTGAACAGAGCAATCTTGCCCCCTCTGTCCCAGACCAAGCATCCTCAGTTCATTCAAAAGGTCGTCACACAACAGGATCACTTTAGATTGTCCTCCTAGGGGCACACGCCAGCTTCGCAAAAAGAGCATGAATCTCCAAACGGAGCACACTTCTGGTTGTCTGGAACAAACCACTGTGAAGAGACAAACTCTCTCAAAATATTTTGCAAATGGAAAAGACCAAACACACTAGGGTGATAATCATCTTATAAAGCAAACAGACAAGGATATAAACCCTTCAAAAGGGATATAAGGGGTGATAATAAAGAACTTCAAGAAACCATTAACTGCTAATGAGTAATGAAAAACATCAAAGGAGGCAGCAATGGATAGAAGATAAAGTGAAGAGCTAAAAATCACTTACACTAAATTGAACTTCAGATACCAATTCAAGTGAAACTGTCAGAGCTAGAATCAGGTTGAGGATATTCAGCTTACAAATAATAGGAGCTAGTAAAGAAAGAAAAGGAACGCACAAAATTGTAATAAAAAAAGTTAAAGGTAAATTTCTTGAGCTGGAAAATACATTTCAAATATAAAGAACACAAGAAGCAGCTCTCAGATATATGCCTCAATGAAGGTTCCTTACACATCAGCTCGAGTTCTTAAGTGCCAAAGATTAAAGAATCACCATTAAAATCTGTTTTAAAGGAGTTAAAAAAAATATCATTTGAAAAAGAAAAGATTAAGCTCTTATATTTTGTAGCATATTATTTAGGTATAAACATAGACTCAGTTCATTATTTCTCTTTGGGGAATGTAAAAGCTTTACAAGTGATGTTTGATGCTGTATCCTTGAAAGATATCCCTGGGAGTCGTTCTGTGATTTTTTTTAACCTACTAGTGAAGGTCGTTTGTCCGCTTAGTGGCTTTTTTTTCTTTCACTATTTCTTCTCTTATTACTACTATCAGAAACTTGAGCATAAAGAACATGCCTTATCCCTTTTAATTCTCTCTCAGGACCTGTCACATAGGCTGAATAAACGTTTGTTGAATGACTGAATTAAAATAAAGCAGAAATAAACCAGAAAATAAGAAAAAAAGAGTCACTTAATAAAGACAAAATTAATGTGGGTTCTTAAAGATTGACAAAAAACAGGAAACTACTGGTACAAGTTATTATGAACAAAATGAGAAATGAGCAAAGACAAACAAACATTAGGAAAAAAAACACTAGAGAGTCCTATACATGTTATACACAATTTAGATAAGCTAAGAATATGAGTGGCTTTGGAAGATCTACTGGGAATGCATCTTTCTAGATGCATTCTTCTCATAAATCCTTCAGTCTTCTTGAGGGGCAGACTTCTGCCTAACAAGGTCAGCCCCATAGAACAGTGTCTCCCAAGATTTCCATATCAACCCTTGGTATGTAAATGCATTTGGACCTGTGAAGGGATTTTCCTAGACCAGTTCTTTGGGCAAAGGGGAAGAAATACTTTCTATGTTGGGTGTTAAAAGGAGAAGACTCTAAGACCCATAATGAAGGTGAAAATAGTGAAACACCCTGGTAGTAGCCTCTGGGGATCTGAGATGTTGATCTTTCTTGGATGTGTTAAGATATATACCATTTGTTTAAATATAAATCCAAGTGACTAAGCACACATTCATTGAAAAAACACTCAGGGCAGGTGACCAAGAATGAGAGATGAGTAAGATGCAGCCCCTACCTCAACACCTTTACCCTCAAAGCAAACAACCAGAATTAAAGTTAAAAATTTGAGTAAATTTATACCCGTGGAAGAAATTTTGAAAGTCAATTTTTCAAAAATCTATTTAAAAGTCTACATAGAACTTGCTGTTGTGTTTATCAGAGAATTATTTCAAACACTCTCTCAAAAACTAATGGACAATATTCTTCAACAGAGAAAAACAATAGCATGCGACCAATTTCTCCTAATAATGTAAAGGTAGCCCTAAACTTAAAATTAGCAAAGCTTATACTAAAAAGGGACATCGAGGCCAATCTTACTCATAAAATATTCACAAAATTTCTAAACAAGATTCTAGCCAGAAATGTTAATAATTCCTGATGCTAGCAGATGGGTATTTAAACTTCATTTTACCATTCTCTTGACTTTTGTGTACTTTAAAAATCTTCTCAATAAACTTGTTTTTTTTTTAATTTAAAAAAACCTCCAGTAAAATCCATAAACAACACATTAACAGGATAATATATCATAATCAAGCTGGATTTATCCTAAGAAAGAAAAGTTCCATTTAAGGAAAACTATTTATATGTTTTAGCTCATAAACAGAAAAAAAATAATGGATGATCACATCATAAGATTCTGGAAAATCATTTGTTTTATGTAATCTAATCTCCTTGTTTTGATTTTAAAAAACCAGAAATACCAGGCAATTCAAAATTACTTTAGAATAAAAGATAAAAGCATTCCACTCACAAAGGAAAATAAAAATAACAGTGTTCATCACAACATTAGGGTCACTGGCTAGTGTGATATAACATGAAAGAGAAATGAGAAGTAAATAAACCAAAGGAGCTTAAATCACCAGTGCCTACAGTTGGCATGACTGCATATGGGCCTCAATTTCAAAATATCAGAAATAATAAATAACCTGAGCAAAACTGTTCAGTTGTTAAGACTTAAGAGACTTTATGGACAATAACAAGTACTGGAAAGGACTATACGTGTAAAAGGTGCCTGAACTTGTTCTGAATGAAACCTAAAGTAAAAATTTATCTAAGCTTAAGAAAACAATATAAACAACTTTTCTCTTTAATTTTTCTTAAGGGAAATTTCAAAACATACACAAATCAGACAATAGAATCATGAATCTCCATGCACCCATGGAGTTAGCTTTTATTAATATTTATTGATTTTGTCCACCTTGTTAAACACTTCATAATCAGAGCTATTATACCAAAATGGCATTGGGCTACCCAGGTAGAGAAAGAGCTTTTATATGTGTATCTTTTTATAACATCTAATCTCCAATATACACTAGATCTGAGGATATAAACCAATTGATGATATAAACAAGAAACAAAATGCATGGCAAACATCCAGCCTTTTGAAGAATGAGAGAAAATAAACTACCAAACTAGCATTTTCTCTTAAGCTAACAAATAATTAAGTGCTAAAATGTCTTGACCTTCGTTCCTTGGCTCTTGTGACATCTGTCTCCCCAGTTTCCTCCAGCGTCTCAGACTACACCTACTCACCCACTCCTCTTTCCTCCATCACCTAATTACAGGTTTTGGTTCTCAGCTCCCTTCTTATGTAAATAAATGACACATTATTTCTAAAGCAGTAGTTTCTAAACTTCAGGAACATGAGAATCACCAGGGGAGCTGTTAACAATCCCTGATCACACCCTTGAACAATTAAAACAGACTCTTTGAGGGTTCAAGCCAGATACTGTTAGTTTTAAAGACCCGCCCAACCCTGCGATTCCAATGAACAGCAAAGTTTGAGGCTCCACTGCTCTAAACACTCTCCATTCAGTTCAATTCAGTTGCTCAGTCACGTCCAACTCTTTGCGACCGCACGGACTGCAGCACACCAGGCCTCCCTGTCCATCACCAACTCCAGGAGTTTACCCAAACTCATGTCCATTGAGTCGGTGATGCCATCCAACCATCTCATCCTCTGTCGTCCCCTTCTCCTCCTGCTCTCAATCTTTCCCAGCATCAGGGTCTTTTCAAATGAGTCAGCTCTTCGCTTCAGGTGGCCAATGTATTGGAGTTTCAGCTTCAATATCAGTCCTTCCAATGAACACCCAGGACTGATCTCCTTGAGGATGGACTGGTTGGATCTCCTTGCAGTCCAAGGGACTCTCAAGAGTCTTCTCCAACACCACAGTTCAAAAGCATCAATTCTTTGGTGCTCAGCTTTCTTTATAGTCCAACTCTCACATCCATATATGACTAATGGAAAAACCATAGCCTTGACTAGATGGACCTTTGTTGACCAAGTAATGTCTCTGCTTTTTAATATGCTGTTTAGGTTGGTCATAACTTTCCTTCCAAGGAGTAAGCGTCTTTTAATTTCATGGCTGCAGTCACCATCTGCAGTGATTTTTGGAGCCCTCCCAAAATAAAGTCAGCCACTGTTTCCACTGTTTCTCCATATATTTGCCATGAAGTGATGGGACCGGATGCCATGATCTTAGTTTTCTGAATCTTGAGCTTTAAGCCAACTTTTTCACTCTCCTCTTTCACTTTCATCAAGAGGCTCTTTACTTCTTCACTTTCTGCCATAAGGGTGGTGTCATCTGCATATCTGAGGTTATTAATATTTCTCCTGGCAATCTTGATTCCAGCTTGTGCCTCTTCCAGCCCAGCATTTCTCATGATGTACCCTGCATATAAGTTAAATAAGCAGGGTGACAATATATAGCCTTGACGTACTCCTTTTCCTATTTGGACCAGTCTGTTGTTCTATGTCCAGTTCTAACTGTTGCTTCCTGACCTGCATACAGGTTTCTCAAGAGGCAGGTCAGGTGGTCTGGTATTACAGTCAAAGGCTTTGACACAGTCAATAAAGCAGAAAGAGATGTTTTTCTAGAACTCTCTTGCTTTTTCAATGATCCAGTGGATGTTGGCAATTTGATCTCTGGTTCTTCTGCCTTTTCTAAAACCAGCTCAAACATCTGGAAGTTCACAGTTCATGTATTGCTGAAGCCTGGCTTGGAGAATTTTGAGCATTACTTTACTAGCGTGTGAGATGAGTGCAATTGTGCTGTAGTTTGAGGCTAATAGAGTTTTGCCAAGAGAATGCACTGGTCATAGCAAACACCCTCTTCCAACAACACAAGAAAAGACTCTACACATGGACATCACCAGATGGTCAACACCAAAATCAGACTGATTATATTCTTTGCAGCCAAAGATGGAGAAGCTCTATACAGTCAGCAAAAACAAGACCGGGAGCTGACTGTGGCTCAGGTCATGAACTCCTTATAGCCAAATTCAGACTTAAATTGAAGAAAGTAGGGAAAACCACTAGA
Organism: Bubalus bubalis; assembly: GCF_019923935.1. NCBI lineage: Eukaryota > Metazoa > Chordata > Mammalia > Artiodactyla > Bovidae > Bubalus > Bubalus bubalis. The sequence continues at coordinate 123,637,729 of NC_059159.1, read as the reverse complement.
CCATTCAGGTATTATTACCTAAATCAAATCCCTTACAATTATACAGTGGAAGTGAGAAATAGATTTAAGGGACTAGATCTGATAGACAGAGTGCTTGATGAACTATGGATGGAGGTTTGTGACATTGTACAGGAGACAGGGATCAAGACCTTCCCCAAGAAAAAGAAAGGCAAAAAAGCAAAATGGCTGTCTGAGGAGGCCTTACAAATAGCTGTGAAAAGAAGAGAAGTGAAAAGCAAAGGAGAAAAGGAAAGATATACCCATTTGAATGCAGAGTTGCAAAGAATAGCAAGGAGAGATAAGAAACCTTCCTCAGCAATCAATGCAAAGAAATAGAGGACAACAATAGAATGGGAAAGACTAGAGATCTCTTCAAGAAAATTAGAGATACCAAGGGAACATTTCATGCAAAGATGGGCTCGATAAAGGACCGAAATGGTAGGGACCCAACAGAAGCAGAAGATATTAAGAAGAGGTGGCAAGAATACACAGAAGAACTATACAAAAAAGATCTTCATGACCCAGATAATTACGATAGTGTGATCACTCACCCAGAGCCAGATATCCTGGAATGTGAAGTCAAGTGGGCCTTAGGAAGCATCAGTATTAACAAAGCTAGTGGAGGTGATGGAATTCCAGTTAAGCTATTTCAAATCCTAAAAGATGATGCTGTGAAAGTGCTGCACTCAATATGTCAGCAAATTTGGAGAACTCTGCAGTGGCCACAGGACTGGAAAATGTCAGTGTTCATTCCAATCCTAAAGAAAGGCAGTGCCAAAGAATGCTAAAACTACCACACAGCACTCTCCAAGGGTGATGTCATTTACTCTCCCAGTTTCAGCTGCTTAGAGAATCAACTGCTTCTTTAGGATCTCTACCAAGATGTCCCATAAGCACTTGGGCCAGTTATATATAAGATAGAATTCACTGTCTTTCATTGCTCCACTCCTCAAATCGTCTCCTCTAGGGTGGAACATTTTATTGAAGGAGACCACTATTTAATTTTCTAACTGCCCAAGCCAAAAATCATTCTTGACTCTTTCCCCTTGTTACATGCCCCACTTTGAGCAAGTCACAAGTCCTATTGACTTTGCTCCCAATTACCTTTGTGCACGTGTGTGTGCTTTAGTCATGTCTGACTCTTTGTGACCTTATGGACCGCAGCCAGCCAGCCAGACTATTTGTCCATGTGATTCTCCAGGCAAGAATACTGGAGTGGGTTGCCATGCCCTCCTCCAGGGGATCTTCCCAAACCAGGGACTGAACCCGCCTCTCTTATGTCTTGTTCATTGGCAGGTGGTTCTTTACCATTAGCACAACCTGGGAAACCCTCCAATTACCTTCATCTCTCACTAACTCTCCTTTCTTAGTGCTATAGCCATTGCTCAAACTTTGATCCTATCTGAAATACTATGATAATCTCCTAGCCAGTCTCTATGCTTCTAGACTTACCCTCCATCAATCTATCCTCCATGTGGCTGCCAAAATGATATAATGTAATCCTAATTATGTCACTTTTATTTTTAAAATCCTTTAGTGGTTTCCCTTCATCTTTAGGATAATGTCTGAGCTCAAGAATTACAATAATATTAATAACACAAGTACATTAACATACTACCATTTACTATGTGCTAGACACTGGGCTAAGCAATTTATATGTGTTATCCTATTTAATGCTTATTACAATCCTCACTTAAAAAAAGGAAATTGAGGCATGAAGAGGCAATTTGGCCTTTTAGTACATAGCAAGGAAGTGGCAGAAATGAAATTCCAAATCAGATTAGCTTGCTGGTCTCTGGAGCTGGACTCAACTATTCTCTCCCACTGCCTTCCTCCCAGCCTTGAAGTGGCAGTCAAAGCCTTTTGTGAGCGGCCCCCTGCCTACCTGTCTGTCATCTCCCTTACACTGCACACTCCATTAGAACTGAATTACCCACTGTTCCCCAAACACTGTCATGCCTGATTTCTCACACTGCCATGCCTCTGTTGATGCTATTTCCTCTGCCTCGTCCACTTGCCCTGCCTGTCACGCCCCAAATTCCAACTGATACTTCAGTGTGTGGGCATAACAGTACACCGGTCAAGCACAAACTCTTCCCTCTCCAGCTTGTCTTTTCATCTGGAAGAACAAGTGCGATGATTCCTGCATGGTCATGTTCCAGGGTTGGTTAAAGGTTTACATTCCAATGTGTTGTGACAATTCTTTGAAAACTATAAAGTTCTACACAAATGTGTCCAAGGGAAACCTGTTTTTTTGAGGTTGTGTAAAGCTCAGTTATATAACCAAATCTGAAACATAAGTTTGAACTATGAGAAGTTCATCTCTGGGACTTCCCTGGTGGTCCAATAGCTAAGACTCCATGCTCTCAATGCAGAGAGCCTGAGTTCCATCCCTGGTCAGGGAACTAGATCCCACATGCTTCAACTGAGAGTTCACAGGCAACAACTAAAGATTCCACATAATGCAACAAATATCGAAGATCCTGCATGCTGCAACTAAGACCCAGCACTGCCAAATAAATAAATAAATATTAAAAAAAGAAGTTCATCTCTGCCATAAAAAAGGAATGAAGTCCTGGTAGGTGTTGCAACATGGATGAAACTTGAAAACATTACACAAAGTAGAAGCAACCAGACACGAAAAGCCACATATTGGATGATTCTATTTATACAAAATGTGCAGAATGTACAAATCCATAGAGACAGAGCATTGATCAGTGGTTGCCAGGGCCTGTGGGAAAGGGGAAATGAGGATTGACTGCTAATGGGGAAGACGTATATTTTGGGAGTGATAAATACTCTGGAATTAGACAGTGGTGATGGTAGCATAACCTTGCAAATATGCTAAAAACCACTGAATTGTACATTTTAAAGGAAGTTTCTCTCTGGCACTGAGCTTAACCCTTCTGCCCCCTTTCCCTTAATGGTAAGTAATATCCAACTCCAATAAGGAACCTGTCTTTCCTCATATCCTCCCCCCGTTCTTTCTTAGTAAAACCCAGAACACTGGTTCCCAAAAAGCATTACAAGCATCTGGAGGGCTGATTAAAACACCAATTGTAGGGCCCCAGAGTTTCTAATTCAGTTGCCCTACAGTAGTACAGTAGGGCCCAAGAATGTGCATTTTAACATCCCTCTAGATAAAAGCTAGGGAATCTGAAAAGAGCACTGAGCTAAAAGTCAGGAAACCTGGATTTTCTTCCTGACTTTGACTCTAATTAGGCCTGAAATTGCACAAGTCACCAAACTTCTGGTTATTTCTTTTATAAGCACTGAACTTCTCTAAGAATCTGCCAGTCCTAAAATTATGTTTTGGACCTCATCAGTTTCCTCCTTAAGGCCTCCAGGGCTTCCCATCCCTAATATCCAATCTCTACCCAGATGTCCAATTCAACTTCCCACCTGACACATTTGGCAAAGGAAGGGAACAAACATAAATATATAACCTACAGCGTGTCACTGACTTCTCATGACAGCCCTGTGTGGTGGGAATCCATAATTGCATTTTAAGGACAAGGAAGCTGAGTCTTGTAAAGGGTAAAGAACTTCCTCCAAATGACCAAGGGAACCCAAGGCCGCATCCTCCTCCAATCATGTAATTCTCTCTTCCAATGCTTAGCTGGCCCTCGGAAGAGCCCTAGGGGGCCGCGCCTGTGCATTTGTTCGTGATCTCCTCATCTCTGGTGGCTCAGATGGTAAAGCATCTGCCTGCAATGCAGGAGACCCAGGTTCGATCCCTGGGTTGGGAAGATCCCCTGGAGAAGGAAATGGCAACCCACTCCAGTACTCTTGTCTGGAAAATTCCATGGATGGAGGAGCCTGGTGGAGTCCATGGGGTCACAAAGAGTCAGACATGACTGAGCAACTTCACTTTCTTTCTTTCCTCACTCTCTGAGACTTAATCCAAATCCTATCTAACCTTCAAAACTCAGCTGGAGCTCCACCACATCCAGGGTGGGTTCCTGCTTACCAGTCTACCACGAACTACCCAGTTTCCAACATAGCAGAGCTGTTGTGCTATGTCTTACCCTTTCTTTCCAGCACCTGACCTCCTTGTCTATGCTCTCGTCTTATGTTTCCAAACTTCATATGGATTCAGAGTTGTTGTTGTTGTTGTTTTTTGCCTTCCAGATTGTAAACTCCTTGAGAGGAGCAGAAAGGTGTCCTGTTTCTTCATAATCCTTGCAGGGCCCAGCAGAATGCCCCGAGCTCAATCGACATTTGCTGAATTAATAATGGCAGGTTACAGATGTCGGAAATGCTGTGGTGAGCTCAGAACACTAGAACAATAAGCAGCTTTAATTCTTTTTCAAAAACATTGAAAGATTTATTGAATAATTCTATAGTGCCTTACAATTTTCTAAAGTTTCACACACATGATTTCATATAATCCCCAAATAACCCTTCCCCCCCCCCCACCGACTCCTGTATTGCCCCTCCCTCTTCCCCCTCCTTGTAACTACTAGTTTGTAGTTATATCTATAGTTATATCTCTATATCTGTAAGTCTGCTAGACTCACTAGAACAATAAGCAGTTTTATTTCCTGAAGTTCTAAGCCAAAAGGAAAAATTAATTGCAAATATTTTAGGGAAATGCATATTTACGTTTCTGGTCAATTATTTGAGATCATCTTGGTTCATTACAGTGATTATAGCTCAGTGAGAGAGAATGGGCTGCATTCATTTTCTAAAAGAAATTCAGATGAAGATGGTACTTTATCAGAAAAATGACAGTTCTGAGAAAGTGAGAAAGGTAGGGGGAGCAAGTCAGCCAGAGTATTATGCCTGTGACATGCCATCTGCCTAAAGAAAGATTCTATGGTACAGCACCTCCTACTTTACCTTCAGCCTAAATATTAATGATAATATTCATTAAGTCACATGTCTGATCATACTATTGATAGATATGGGGTTTTTTCTTGGTACATATTAAAGTAAATATACAACTATTTAAAGAAAAATGGTTGTTCCTGAATCACCTGAAACCACCCTGGGTGCCACATGGTACAAAAACAAACCTTTGGGAAACACAGGCTCAAGGCATCACCATGCCACCCAGATTTCGCATCTGCCTAACAGGATTAGACATCTCTCAGGAAGGGCATAGCCTCTTATCTAGCTCAGTGCAGATGGCCTCTGCATGGCCCTCTGGGAGCGACAGGGTGGCAGCAGGAGCAGTCAGCACGTGGGGCTGTGCCTTTCCCTTGCTAGTGATCTAAGGGCCCAGTGACACCAGGAGACTGGAAACTGGTCACACAAGGCATCTACTTTATCAAGTGGACAGTGAGCCCTGGAAAGAACATGGGAGAAAGCTGCCACTAGCAATAACACTGTCTCCAAGGCCTCATCTCACCATGGCTATGCTTGAAGGGGCCCTATAGGCAGCCCCGAAAGGTAGATGGCAAAATGGCACTGCTGAATTGGCTGTGGCTGCCAAGCCTGTCAGTCCAAGAGAGACAGAACACCTGCAATCAGCCATACCCTCAGGACACATAACCCAGGTCATGTACATTCCTTCTCTGAGTTTCAATTCTCCTGCCTGTAAAGAGGCAAGCATGGATGTACCTTGAAACCCTGTGCTCAGTGAAAGGAGCCAGTCACCAGGGACATACGTGTTATACGATTCCATTCATATGAGAGTCCAGAAGGGGCAAATCTATAGTGATAGAAAGGAATTAGTGCTGGCTTAGGTCGAGGGGCTTGGGGAAAGAGGAGTGTAACAAAACAGACAAAACTGACGACCCTGATGAAGCTTACTTTCTCATGGAAGCTCTCACTAGACAAGAAATGACAAACATGATAAAGGAAATGAATTAAGAACGTTAAAAACTGATAAGGGCTAGGGAGAGAAAAAAAGAATTAGATTAGTTTATCAGTGCTATGGAGCTGGAAGTCAGGGGTCAGGCCAAAGTTTTTCCCATTATGGGTTCTCCCATTCACATCTCCAGAAGGCCAGAGAGCTCTTCTCTTTCTTTTCAATTCTCATCAAAGCCTTTGGCTATGACATACCTGGACAGACATCATCTTGGCACCTGTTTCGCTTTCCTCCTCTCCAAGCCAAGGCGTACACCCACACACTCACTCAGGAAATACTCACTGATCAGCAGTGTGCCAGGACACAGGCTGACGGGGACACTGAGACAAGCGAGCACAGTTCTCACCCTCATGGAGTTTGTAATTCACTGGGGGGAGTCGGAGCTATAAACACCCAATTGTAATTCACAGCAGAATGGTAGCAGTGATCTGCTGGAGACACACAAGCACGGTTTGCGAAGGTTTTGCACTGTCCTCTGCAGTTTTCAAAGCAGTCTCCGGGGCATGGAGAGCTCATGTGGTGGGCACATCTTCATTCCCTCCTTCTGTGCTTTGACAGTGCTGCTGGGCTCAAGGCTCTTCCCCAGTAACTTCTCATGTCAAGTGCACAGGCCTGGATGTGACCTGGGTTCCAGTCCCAGCTCTCACTCACTTGTACATCTTTCAACAAATACCTTAACCTTCCTGAACCTGTATCAGTGAAGTGGGTTGACTTCACCTACCTCACAGTAAATGAGATAATCTAGTCATCTAATTATACTATATATTATAGGGACTCAGGGGAGGAGGGAATAGGGTATGTTTGTTTGATGGTTTCCTTATGAGATGAAAAAATCCAGAAACTAGTTAGCAGTAATGATAGCACAATACTGTGAATATACTTAATGCCGCTGAATTGTGCATTTGAAAATGATGTTTTAAAGGTAAATTCTATGTTCTGTGTATTTTGCCACACATATATTAAAGAATATGTGACCAACCATTTCAAATACAAGACAGCCAAAAGTCCATCTTGAAAAGGGGCCAAAGCCTTGATGCCTGGGGCCTTCATGATAACACATTTTCCCTGCGGCTACCTGCTGCTTCTCAGGTGCACAAAGTATCCAGGTGCTGGACCAGAAGCTCATTAGGGATTTTCTATCTCAGAGACCGTAAGATCCTCCAGCTTTTAGTACCTGCTTGTTATGGGGTCACACAGAGACAGACACGACTGAAGCGACTTAGCAGCAGCAGCAGCTGACATTCAACGTGAAGTTCTTTTTGTCTTCATAGACTTGTTGGTTATTACAAATGCTCCAAACCTGTTAAGAAAAATCCTCTTTACCACCATTTGGGTATAATTCAACAAAACTGTAGAATGTAGACTCAAAGGCTAGATTTGTTTTTTTATGATCAAATGAGTCATCAAATGTCATTACCTGCCAACTAATTTCAATAGCTTCTGGCATGTGTGATACCACAGGCACCAAAAGCAAAACCCACAGCAAGTACAGTGCTTGGGAAATTCAGACCGAGCACCCCAGAGTGGCTCAAATGAAGCAGCTTGCCACCCGGGTGGACTGAGATTTGCCTCCATGTGTTTGCATCCAGGGAAAGAAAGCAAGATTCCAAATCTACCATGCTAAAAGAACAACAACAGCCACAACTACAGCACAAGAAACTAAGAATGGTTCCCAAAGCTGGGTGCAAGGCATGCTTTTCAGAGCTCCTGCCTCATGACCTGTGACATCAGGCTATGTCCTGCCCAGAGAGATCTTGAGGTCACCTCAAAAAGTCTTTACCCTTCCCATAGACTTGGCACTGGCCATGGGCTTGTAGGCTCCCAGTCCCTGCATTTCTCAAGTCTAGTCCCTGCAACTATCTCAAGTGGAGGGATCTGGTCCAAAAAATCAATGCTTTCCATTCAATTCATATCAAGCACTCTCTTTTTACTGTGCCCTATGCCGGGTGTGGTAGAGGAGATCAAGGTTAGCCAGACACAGCACCTGGCCTTTGAGAGTTTGTTGTGTTATCAAGAGGATTCGACACCTACATAATTAACTCCTAACCAACGTGAGGCCGAGTGTGGGGCCCATGAGAAAGGGATGTCTAAAATGCTCCAGGGAGTCTGTGAAAGGGCTCCTACCAACCAGTGTGGCAGCATGTGTCTTGCTCATCTCTGCATGGGGCTTAGGGATGGCTGGTGGCTGTCAGACAGCCAAGAATACCGGGTGTCACCTGCCCATCAGGACCCTGTGCAAGGATTCAAGCCAATGAGCCACTCTGGCCATCTTAATTAAGCCCTGATTAAGCATTCTGCCCAGAAACCTCCTCTCCATCCTGTAGAATTGCCCAATTTATAGCCAACGATTCAGAGAATCAGGTCAGCTGTTCAGAGATGGCAGCCATTAGGAGCAGTGCCAACAACTGTGAACAGATGCCAACTGGAGTCAGAAATCAGTGAAGACAGTAGGGCCCAGAAACACAGAAACTTAGCCCTAACTGAGCATTCTGCCTTCTGTCCCTGACTTCAGTTCAGAAAAGTGTCCAGTTGGGCCAGTCCACTTTAAAAGGACAGACTCTCCTGGCTGGGAGTTTTGCTCAAGGAAAGAAGGCAAAGGCTGTGCAACAAAGATGCTCAATGAGACAATATCTCCAAGAAAGAAAAACAAAACACCTGACAACAGAGAGTAAGTAAGTTACAGCACATCCTCTTTTCTGAATCCTTAAGAAATGATAACCAGAAGCTGTATAACATTTCAGGAAAAGCAACTGTTTTCATGTAAAGTGTAAACTCTGGGCTATAAAGCCACATCTGTGTTCTGGGTACAGCTGTAAAATTGATGTTGGGCAGTGGCAGGCAGGAGACACAAAACAGCAAGTTTGATCTGATGGATGATGGGTTTAGGCTGTAAATGTCTTCTGTTTTTATTTGCATTCCAATTATTGTTTGTGTACAATGATACCTCATTTTAGGATCAGACTGACAATTTCTGAGCAGAGAAACAAAGCTCTGGGGACTGGCAACGTGGCAAGCAAATGCAGTCAGCCTGAGTGTCAGCAGGGGCACACCTTATGTGCCCCTGTGCGATCTTTAGCAAGTCCCTTTCTTCTTCTAGAACCTCCATTTCCACCTCTAGACCTAGAAGGATTCTAAGGCCCCTGCCACCCCTGATTCCATGATTCTCACCAGCAGAGAGCTCAGAGGTCTGAACTACTCCCACATGACAGACACTAACCAGCCCACACTGCGGCACCTCTGTGGCACGGACATCATGGGCACCATTAAACCCCCCACTACCCCAGCTTCCCAAGCACAGGACCCTGGCATCCATTTGAGAGTCTTTTCCTCTGTCTCACTGCTCTCGATCTCCCAGGGAATGCAACCCTACCAAATCGCTCCCATTTTTGCTCTTGCTGCTGAGCCTTTGCACTTGCCATTTCATTGCCAGGTACCCTCTTCCCACTCCTGGCTTGTCTGATTCATTTTTTAAAAAACAGTTTTATTAAGATGTAATTCACATACCATAAACTTCACCTACTTGAAGTATACAAGTCAGTAGTTTGGGTAAGTTCATGGAGTTGTGCAACCATTACCACAATGAATTTTACCACGTTTTCATCATCCCAGAAAGGAATCCTATAGCTGTCACTCTCCCATTTTCCCCTCAACAATGCCTTCTCAGTCTCAGGAAACCACTGGTTTACCCTAGTTGATTTTTAGGTCTTGGTCTATATCCTAACTGCTAACTTTTTTCTGATCTCCAACTCTGGGTTGGGTGCATCCATATATCCCTAGTTTCCCTCTCTCAGAACTACGTGTTTATATATCCCCTGCTAGAGTATAAGCTCCATGTCAGCAGGACTGTGGTTGTCCAAGTCACTGTGTTTCTTCATTGCCTGATAGTCAGTAAACATTGGTTGAATGACTAAAACCAATGGTGCAATTTAAAGGAGAAGGTGAAAGTCACTCAGTCCTGTCCAACTCTTTGAGACCCCATGGACTAATACTGGAGTGGGTAGTCGTTCCCTTCTCCAGGGGATCTTCCCAACCCAGTGATCAAACCCAGGTCTGCAGGCAGGTTCTTTACCAGCTGAGCCACCAGGGAAGCCTAGAGCTAACGAGTCAAAGCCAAACCCTATGAAGATAGCCCTACTGAAAAAAAAACTCAACAATGAACAGGGTCTTCTCAATACTACATATAGTTGAAGTAACAACACATTAAAAAATTTATGATATTCAGGTTTTCTACCACTTATTCCCACGAGAGCCACCATTGGAATAAGGCAGATCCTTGTAAAATGAATTTTATTCAGGTGTGTTAACAAAATAAGGCCATGAGTGAGAGGGAAAACTGCCTTGGAGGCTGAGTAAGAAGAGCAGAAGGGACTTCCCTGGCTGTCCAGTGGCTAAAACGTCACCTTCCTGTGCAGGGGGTGTAGGTTCAACCGCTGGTTGGGGAACTAAGATCCTATATGTTTCACACCAAAAAACCAAAACATAACACAGAAACAATATGGTAACAAATTCAATAAAGACTTAAAAAAATAGTCATATCAAAAAAAATCTTAAAAAGAAAAGAAAGATTCATGTTTTAGGAATTCAATATTTATAGAGTCTATGTGACCTGGCATTACCAGGTCATTACTGAGGAAAATGAATACAAATACTTTTTGCTTAAAAGAAAATGTCAGGAGAGAAAACAAAGAAGGAAGGAGTTCTGAAAGTTTTCTATAAAGCCATTCTGTTAAGCAATTTCTATTTTCTTGCAGATTCCTCATTATAAAATTAGAGCTGTGTTTCCTTGGACAATAACCTAGGCCATGGGAGCTTATTTCAAAATCCAATGACTCTCATAAGAAAAACCAATTACTTCCTAAATAAACATTGAGATGATTTTTCCAATATATCAACATACTGCTGCAAAACAGTTACAGAATAAAAACAGAAGTCTCACCTACTCCCTCTCACACACTTCAATCTACATCGTACACTAAAAGCAGATTAGACTTACTAAAAGCACAGCTCTAGTCATGCCTAGTCCTCATTCAAAACCCTTCAATGGCTCCCGTTGCCTTAAGGATAAAGAACAAACTGTGTTTGAAGATCCTCCTCCTTTAGGAACTGACCTACTTGTGTAGCCTCATTTCCTGCTGATCACATTCAAATAGGGCTTCCCTGGTGATTCAGACAGTACAGAATCTTCCTGCAATGTGGGAGACTTGGGTTTGATCCCTGGGTTGGGAAGATCCCCTGAGAAGGAAATGGCAACCCACTCTAGTATTCTTGACTAGAGAATTCCATGGACAGAGGAGCCTGGTGGGCTACAGTCCATAGAGTCACAAAGAGTTGGACACAACTGAGCAACTAACACTAACTAACCTTCAAATAACCCCTGATTCAGACAAATGCACTGAGAGCCCCTGCCATGCCATTATCTTTTTTCCACCTCTGCCTAGAACGTTCTTTTGTTGTTGTTTAGTCACTAATTTGGTCTGACTCTTCAGCAACGCCATGGATTGTAGCCCCATCAGTCTCCTCTGTCCATGAGATTTCCCAGGCAAGAATACTGAAATGGGTTGCCATTTCCTTCTCCAGGGGATCTTCCTGACCTAGGAATCAAACCTGTGTCTCCTGCAGTGGTAGGTGGGTTCTTTATCATTGAGCCACCAGCAAAGCCCCAGAATGTTCTTTATGCATCTCCAAACTCTTCATGTCAAAAGCCTGCCTCCTTTTAAGACTCATTCAAATGTTCCCTCCTCCATGAAGTATTCCATGATGTCCTCTTCTGTAACACATCATCTCTATCACCTCTAGGCCTCTATAACCCTTTCACTGGAGATGATTCTCATGTGTTTATCAATGGCTGCCTTAAAAAGTAAGAGACTCAGGTTCAATCCCTGGGTAGGGAAGATTCAATAGAGGAGGGCATAGAAACCCACTCCATTATTCTTGCCTGGAGAATTGCATGGACAGAGGAGCCTGGTGGGTTACAGTCAGAGGGTTGCAAAGAGTCGTGTCTGACTGATATGATTTAGCACACATGCACAGCTTATATTACAGTCATTTCTGAACTTAGTCTCTACTTCCTGATAAACTACAAACTCAAATACATTTCCCCCTCACACTTAACATATGCCATGCAAATAGAAGATACTCAAATATCTGTTGAACGAACAAATTTTAAAAAATGAAACAAAACATAGCGCAATACAGTCAGTGGTAGTCTAATTTATCTCTGTCCTTAGAAAGGTAGCAAGTCTTAAAATTTTAAAAATATACCTCACTGGTTGGAATATTTTGCTGTCTACAAAACTGTTTTCATTGATATCCTCTCTTTACTTTCATTATTTGCCCACAAATATTTCACTCATTGCTAGATTGTGTGTGTGCTTTGTGATGATGGGAGGAAGAGTGAAGAAAGGGAATTATTATTAAAAACTAGCAACAGAGAAGCTCCTTCTTCAGTGAACAAAGTCAAAATCAACAAAAAAGCCAAAGTGTGTCACTACACTGGCTGTCAAACATGGGAGGGGTGGTAGGAGTGGGATACAGTTTAAGACCTGCCAGGCAATGGTTATCTTACTTTACTGAATACAGGCACAAACAAACCTTGTGCGCACCAGAACCCACAGATCCCACTGAGACTGACACAGAACTGTGTTTGGGTGTCTCCTGCAGAGGTACGGGTCAGCAGTGGACTGCTGCAGGGGCAGGGCATCTGGGTGCAGTAGACCTGGGTATGGCATAAGCCCTCTTGGAGGAGGTCACCAGTAATCCCACCATACAGCTACCAGGACTTACACAGAACTGGGGAAACAGACTCTTGGAGGGCACAAACAAAACCTTGTGTGCACCAGGACCCAGGAGAAAGGAGCAGTGCCCTCACAAGAGACTGACCCAGACTTGCCCATGAGTGTCCAGGAGTCTCAGGCGGAGGTGTGGGTCGGCGGTGGCCTGCTGCAGGGTTGGGGGCACTGAGTGTAGCAGTGCACGCATGGGACCTTTTGAAGGACAAAACCATTATCTTCATTACCTCCACCATAGTTTGGCCTCAGGTCAAACAACAGGGAGGGAACACAGCCCTGCCCATCAACAGAAAATTGGATTAAAGATTTATTGAGCCTGGCCCCACCCATCAGAACAAGACCTAGTTTCCACCTCAGTCAGTCTCTCCCATCAGGTAGCTTCCATAAGCCTCTTATCCTTCTCCATCAGAGGGCAGAAAGAATGAAAACCACAGTCATAGAAAACTAACCAACCTGATCACATGGACCACAGCCTTGTCTAACTCAATAAAACTAAGAGCCATGCCGTGTAGGGCCACCCAAGACGGACAGGCCATGGTGGAGAGTTCTGATAAAACATCATGTGCTGGAGAAGGGAATGGCAAACCATTTCAGTATTCTTGCCTTGAGAACCCCATGAACAGTATGAAAAGGCAAAAAGATAGGACACTGAAAGATGAACTTCCCAGGTCAGTAGGTGCCCAATATGTTACTGGAGATCAGTGGAGAAATAACTCCAGAAAGAATGAAGAGAGGGAGTCAAAGCAAAAACAACACTCAGTTGTGGATGTGACTGGTGATGGAAGTAAAGTCCGATGCTGTAAAGAGCAATAATGCATAGGAATCTGGAATGTTAGGTCTATGAATCAAGGCCAATTGGAAGTGGTCAAACAGGAGATGGCAAGAGTGAACATTGACATTTCAGGAATCAGCGAATTAAAATGCACTGGAGTGGGCGAATTTAACTCAGATGACCATTATATCTACAACTGTGGCCAAGAAAGTCTTAGAAGAAATGGAGTAGCCATCATAGTCACAAAAGAGTCTGAAATGCAGTACTTGGATGCAATCTCAAAAACGACAGAATGATCTTTGTTTGTTTCCAAGGCAAACCATTCAGTATCACAGTAATCCAAGTCCATGCCCCGACCAGTAACGCTGAAGAAGCTGAAGTTGAATGGTTCTATGAAGACCTACAAGACCTTCTAGAACTAACACCCAAAAAAGATGACCTTTCCATTATAGGGGACTGGAATGCAAAAGTAGGAAGTCAAGAGATACCTGAAGTAACAGGCAAATTTGCCCTTTAAGTACAAAACAAAGCAGAGCAAAGGCTAACAGAGTTTTGGCAAGAGAACACATTGGTGATAGCAAACACCCTCTTCCAACAACACAAAAGAAGACTCTACACATGGACATCACCAGATGGTCAATATCGAAATCAGATTGATTATATTCTTTGCAGCCAAAGATAAAGAAGCTCTATACAGTCAGCAAAAACAAGACCGGGAGCTGACTGTGGCTCAGATCATGAACTCCTTATTGCCAAATTCAGACTTAAATTGAAGAAAGTAGGGAAAACCAGTAGACCATTCAGGTATGACCTAATTAAATCCCTTACAATTATACAGTGGAAGTGAGAAATAGATTTAAGGGACTAGATCTGATAGACAGAGTCCCTGAACATCTATGGACAGAGGTTCATGACATTGTACAGGAGGCAGTGATCAAGATCATCCCCAAGGAAAAGAATGGCAAAATGGCTGTCTGGGGAGGCCTTACAAATAGCTGTGAAAAGAAGAGATGTGAAAGGCAGAGGAGAAAAGGAAAGATATACCCATTTGAATGCAGAGTTCCAAAGAATAGCAAGGAGAGATAAGAAAGCCTTCCTTAGCGATCAATGCAAAGAAATACAGAAAGACAATAGATAGAATGGGAAAGAGTAGAGATCTCTTCAAGAAAATTAGAGATACCAAGGGAACATTTCATGCAAAGATGGGCTCAAGAAAGGACAGAAATGGTATGGACCTAACAGAAGCAGAAGATATTAAGAAGAGGTGGCAAGAAAACATAGAAGAACTATGCAAAAAAGATCTTCATGTCCCAGATAACCATGATGGTGTGATCACTCACCTAGAGCCAGATATCCTGGCATGCAAATTCAAGTGGGCCTTAGGAAGCATCAAACAAAAGTATGAACAAAGCTAGTGGAGGTGATGGAATTCCAGTTGAGCTATTTCAAATCCTAAAAGATGATGCTGTGAAAGTGCTGCACTCAATATGTCAGCAAATTTGGAAAACTCAGCAGTGGCCACAGGACTGGAAAAGGTCAATTTTCATTCCAATCCCAAAGAAAGGCAATGCTAAAGAATGCTCAAACTACCACACAATTGCACTCATCTCACGCACTACCAAAGTCATGCTCAAAATTCTCCAAGCCAGGCTTCAACTGTATGTGAACCATGAACTTCCAGGTGTTTGAGCTGGATTTAGAAGAGGCAGGGGAACCAGAGATCAGATTGCCAACATCTGTTGGATCATCAAAAAAGCAAGAGAGTTCCAGAAAAAACATCTACTTCTGCTTTGTTGATGACACCAAAGCCTTTGACTGTGTGGATCACAACAAACTGTGGAAAATTCTTCAAGAGATGGAAATACATGACCACCTGACCTGCCTCTTGAGAAATCTGTATGCAGGTCAAGAAGCTACAGTTAGAACTGCACATAGAACAACAGACTGGTTCCAAATTGGAAAGGAGTACGTCAAGGCTGTATATTGTCACCCTGCTTATTTAACTTATATGCAGAGTACATCATGAGAAATGCTGGGCTGGATGAAGCATAAGCTGGAATCAAGATTGCAGGGAGAAATATCGATAACCTCAGATATGCAGATGATAGCACCCTTATGGCAGAAAGTGAAGAGGAACTAAAGAGCCTCTTGATGAAAGTGAAACAGGAGAGTGAAAAAGTTGGCTTAAAACTCAACATTCAGAAAACTAAGATCATGGCATCTGGTCCTATCACTTCATGGCAAATAGATGGGGAAACAGTGGAATCAGTGACTGACTTTATTTTGGGGGGCTCCAAAATCACTGCAGATGGTGACTGCAGCCATGAAATTAAGAGGCTTGCTCCTTGGAAGAAAAGTTATGACCAACCTAGATAGTATATTAAAAAGCAGAGACATTACTTTGCCAACAAAGATCCATCTAGTCAAAGCTATGGTTTTTCCAGTAGTCATGTATGGATGTGAGAGTTGGACTACAAAGAAAGCTGAGCACTAAAGAATTGATGCCTTCGAACTGTGGTGTTGGAGAAGACTCTTGAGAATCCCTTGGATTCCAAGGAGATCCAACCAGTCCATCCTAAAGGAAATCAGTCCTGAATATTCATTGGAAGGACTGATGCTGAAGCTGAAAACTCCAATACTTTGGCCATCTGATGTGAAGAACTGACTCATTGAAAAAGACCCTGATGCTGGGAAAGATTGAAGGCAGGAGGAGAAGGGGACAACAGAGGATGAGATAGTTGGATGGTATCACTAACTCAACGGACATGAGTTTGAGTAAGCTCCAAACATTGGTGATGGACAGGGAAATCTGAGGTGCTGCAGTCCATGGGGTCACAAAGAGTCAGACACGACTGCATGAACTGAGTATGTGATCACCTGGAGGGCTCATTAAAAGACAAATGGGCCCCACCCCCAGAGTTTCTGTGTCTGTAGTCTGGGATGGGGCTGAGATTTTGCATTTCTAACAAGCTCCTGGTAACATTGATAGGGACCACATTCTAAGGATCATCCATGCAGTCTGGAAAATGAATCCAGGGCTTTAACAGAGGAGGATTTGCTGTGGTATATGGCGCAGGCATTCCTAAAGCTAGAAAATTCATCTTTAATTAGATTAAAACACACAGAAAAATTAAGTTGGAATGTGATTTTCTTTTTTTCCTTATCATGTGTAGTTCAGAAGCTAAATTCTACAAGCTAGACCAGAGAGTTTTGGAGAAGCGAGTCAGAAGCCCTGGGTTCAAGTCCTGACTCTGTCACTAGTTAGCTGTGTAACTAAAGACCACTCATTACCATCTCAGGACATCACTGCGCCAAGTGAAACAGATATTCAACCTCTAAATCTCCAGTATCAGGTCTTACATTCTATGATCTCACAATCTTGAAAACCTGTTGGCAGTTTAGTCCCAAAAGTATTTAATGATTATCCCATCTATATATAAAAAGATTAAGTGTTAGTCGCTCAATCATTTCTGACTCTTGGTGACCCCATGGACTGTAGCCCACCAGGCTCCTCTGTCCATGGAATTCTCCAGGCAAGAATACTGGAATGGGTTGTCCTTCCCTTCTCCAGGTGATCTTCCTGACCCAGGGATCAAACCCAGTTCTCCCACATTGCAGGCAGATTCTTTACCGCCTGAGCCATGTCTGCCCTTCATATGAAATGATTAAAGACACTGCAGTTTCAAAACACAAATCATGTGAAATAATTACCAAATTTCAGAATGTATAACAAATAAATTGCAATTATGAGAACTGAAAGAACTTTTACTTAAACAGGTTTGTGCATAATATTAAGTGCTCAAGAACAAATATGCCATAAAAATGGATTAAAAATATACAACAAAGATACTACAATTAAAAAAAACAAAAACAAAAACACCATTCCCTTTCTGAGAAAAGTCTCAGAAAACAGAGAAAACAGAACAGGTTATAGAATGAGAAAACATCAACTCACCAGTCCAGCAGAGTGAAAGGGAGTCCTCCAAGGAAAGAAATCTGTCCCTCTTCCCAGTGCTGGCACCTCCCTCCCATCCCAGGACACTGCACCTGGGCCTCCCAGCACACAGCTATTTTTAAAGATAAAAGGCCACATTCCAAAGATTGTGGCCACAAGAATGTGAATATCAAATAACCTTCCCGGAGTTCGTCAATGAGCCCGAGAAAAACGGATTGCCAGGCCATGTGGGCAAAGCTGGATGGTCTTTGTGGCTTGGGTCCCACATATCTGCTGACACTGGGCAGCTGCAGCTATGTCCTTAACATGAGTCTGGCCTCTCTCCTTTCAGCTCAGCAAGCCCAGAAGCCCTCCAGATGCCATTCTCAAGACCTCAGCCACTTGAGCTGGCTGAGAGAGGAAATCCTAGAGGTTCTTGAATAGCACACTGGCCTCCTCTGTGCCAAGGGCAACACAGAAGGTGATGTCTGAGGTCTCATGAGGCATCCATCTGACAGCTGGAGAATTTATTCTGTGCCTGGTCTCTCACTGTTTCTGCCCAGCCATCTTCCGTTCAAGTTAATAGCAACAGCAATAAGTCGATAAGCCTCACAACATCCCAGGGAGGGAGGTCACCCTCAAGCACATTATCCCTCCTTAACAGATGGGGAAATGACGCCATGGGAAGATTAAATAACCTGCCCAGCCTCAACAGCCTGCCACAGGTGGAGCACGAGATGATACCAGCCCCCATGCCAGCTCATGAACAGAGATGCTCTGGATGAAGACCTTTGAAGTTCTAGGGTCCCAGGCAGTGTGAATGATCTGCACAACAGAGGTCAAGAAAGAAATAAGCACAGAGGTAACCTTTTTAAAACCACTCCAACTGTCTCTCTTTGTGTGTCTTCCTAGAAGGCCATGAGAAAGGAATGATTTTTAATATATATATATTAGCTGAAAAATGGTGTGAGTGCAATGAGAGGACAGAATAGGTCTGTAGGCAGCGAGGGGCCTCAGTGATTAGGATCAAAGGAGGGCTCAGGCCAAGCAGGGTTCTATCAATGATCTCTGTCTTCTGTACCCTGCAGGACCCTGCACAAACTGGTGAACTCTGGCCTGAAATTACACCCATTTCATTTCATTATACAACAAATACTTGCACATCTAACATGAACAAGTCACAGAGAGAGACAGAAAGATGAAATGGACTCTCCCTGCAGTTAGGAATCTTGAAATATCATCAAGAGTGTGCATAAATCACTAAAATAAAAAGTAAAAATTAGTAAGGACCACAACAAAGAGACTGGTAAAAAGCCTGGGTTTGATGGTGGGAGACGACATACAGCTGTGGAAACAGTAGGCTGATATCAGGGCAGGTTCAGTGGAGGAGGTGACCAGACTGTGGAAGACAGGAGGGCACTGGGGACAGTGGCTGAAGAAGGGAGATGCTAGGCACAGGGCTATCCTGAAGACCAGCTCAGCAAGAGGGATGTGAGGTTCAAAGGGTATGTGAAGTAGGGTGGAGGGCTTTCAGGTACATAGGCAGGTATAAGCCATCTCATCAAAGGCCTTCAGTGTGGGATTGAGGAGGTTAAATTTCACTGCTAGCCATAGCACTCAGCATTGTACCTTGTTCACGGTAGGCACTCAATAAACGCTGGTGAAACAAAAAGCAGTGAAGGCAACTTAATCCACGGAAGACGCAGGACGATTGTGAACAAAGACACCAAAAACAAACAAACAAACAAAAGCTTCTATTTTTTTTTAATCAACTGATATCTAGTTAGGACAACTCCTAATTAGCGCTTAGGAGTTTGTCTAGTACTGGACATTTTAACTATTTAAAATATATGCTTGGGACTTTCCCAGCAGGGCTTCCACTGCAGGGGGCATGGGTTCGATTCCTGGTCAGGGAATTAAGATCCTGCATGCATGTAGCATGGCCAAAATAAATAAATAAACAAAAATATGCTATATATTCTGCCCCAAATGGAGATCATAGTACCTACCATCAGCTTCTCACTCAAGAACACCACAAAAATTAATGATGAGGTAATGTCTGTGAAATGCTCAAAGCTCTTTGGAGATGTGTAGCAAAAGGCATCACTCCAATTAATATTTAAAGAGACTCTACCCAGCTCTGATCTCCTTTTCTGCAGACTAATGTTACGTCCACAGGATACGGTGATGCCAGACTGGCCTTTAAATAAACCTTCCTAACAAACAGCACCCAGCACAGGTACCTCCTCCTGAGTTCCTGACCCATGGCTGATCGCACCCATGATCACAGTAAGGCAAAGGTGGTTCCCACCTTGGTTATTGGGAATATCCAGAGTTACCCAAAGATAAGGGGGCAAAATACATGCAAAAGGCAGCTTTTCTTGGGACCCCCTCTTTTAAGCATGAGAGAAAGTCTAGTGGAGACTTTAAGGGGATCATTTTAAGCAAAACCCACATCCTTAGCCAGTTAACATTTTTAGTTCTCATGCAGTGTCCAGAAAGGAAGAAATAAGAATAGCTGCCTGGGCTCAATTACAAATGGAGTGGAAACAATTTAAAAAGTTCAAGGGGAAAAAAAAAAATCAATCTGTTTCCTTCCCCCAAAGCTCTCACTTCTATAAATACACTCCCACAAATGGACCTAAGACCACTCGCCCTTATGAAAACACTACCTGTCAGGAATTTGCAAGATAAACGATGTGCCCAGCTTGCTTTCAACCCACTGAAGTTCGAACAATGCTCTCCAAAAGCTTCTCTCTTCTTCTTAAATCACAGTCGTTTTCCCCGCTTCTGATAATTAAAGTGATACCTGTGTCTGGTAGAAAATATTAAACTTTTTATTTTTTGGAAAGAATAAAAATTATCCACTGTCATCTGTGCTGTGCTTAGTCACTTAGTTTTGTCTGACTCTGCAGCCCCATGGACTTTAGCCTACCAGGCTCCTCTGTCCATGGGATTCTCCAGGCAAGAATACTGGACTGGATTGCCAAAACCTACTCCAGGGGATCTTCCCAACCCAGGCATTGAATCCAGGTCTCCCGTTTTGTCAGCACTTTCTTTACCATCTGAGTCACCATGGAAGCCCAAGAATACTGGACTTAGTAGCCTATCCTTTCTCTAGGGGAACTTCCCAATCCAGGAATCAAACCAGGCTCTCCTGCATTGCAGGCAGATTCTTTACCAGCTGAGCTACCAAGGAAGCCCCCACTGTAATCTACAAGTTGTGAATTACCCTTCCAGCCTTTTTGTGTGAAAATGTACATTTTCGACATAATTGGGAACTTACTGTACATACTGGTTTGTACTCTGATTTTCCGCTTAGAACAATATTCTATATACATGTGTATGTCTATTATTCTACAGTATTATTTTTTATGCCTTATAGAGAGGAGAGCCACTTGTAAAGCTAATCCTCTAGTGCTGGACATTTGGTTTATCTTGTCAATGTCTGTATTACAAATAATGTTGAGATAAATATCTTTGCATGATATGTCTCCAGTTATTCTCTTAGGATAAATTCCCAGAAGCGGCACAGCTGGGTGAAACCCTGGGTAAGTTTATAAGGCTTTAGATGCAGGCAGAAGGCCTCCAGAAAGGTTATCCCAGGCTCTCTTCCCGGCAGTACCAGAGCTACTTCCTCCAGTTGCTCACTGATCCTTAATTTAGTAGATTTATAAAGGGGGTGTTGCTGCTTTTATCTGTAGTCCTTTGAATACTCTGGAGGCAGACTTTTCTCCAAATGTTTTATGTCTACAGTATTTTTGCAGAGAATTTTTAAAACTGTGTACTTCTATTCATCAGAAAGCCAAAGTTCAATCTCCTCTCCAAAAGGTATTTCTGCCACCCCACATCCAAGAGCAGCCCCAGGGTCTCCCTGCTCAGCACCTGCCACCCACATTTTCACCTTGGTGCCCTTCACTCCTTTCTCAACAAACATTTCACAGTTCTTGAAGTATGCCAGACTAAAACCCCCATAATCAGTCATTTATTCACTCAGCCATCTATTCACCTGCCATCTCTTGGGGGTCTGTAATGCTCCAGGTGCTAAAGTATTAATATAAATGAAACACTATAAGAAGCCGGGAGAAGGGAAGTCAATGAGGCCCCGAAAGCAGAAGTACACTTTAACTGAAAGATAACTCATAGTTTCATTGGCAGGTGAAGGGGAAAGAGCAGGCTAGGCAAAGGGAATAGCATGAGCAAAGGTCCTGAGGCTTGCTAGAGAGTCAGGTGTTGAAAGAATATTTTCATTAATAAGGCATGTGAATGAGGGGCTGAGAACGATTTTGAAAAGTTAGCTCCTGGTGAATTCACCTGCTGAACTGCTCTCTTCCCTGCATCTCAACTCTGCTTGTACTCCCTGCCCTGCAGACAGACTCCTCCAAAGCCCTTCTTAAAACCCATCCACACCATCCATCTCTGTATACCTCTCTTTTTGGGGCAGGAATCCTGGCCTCACACCAATCTCCTCAGCAACCCCCAGTGAATAGATGGCTCTGTTCCGCTGATCCCTAACTATAAGTCTTACCAGGCCAGCTAGAGAGAAACCTCTGGATGGTGATATATTCTCTTGTACCCATAGCCTCTCAACATGGGGCTTAACTTATAATTGGTAAATGCTCATAGAATGTAACCGAATTAAACTGGGCAGAATAAATACAAGAAAAGGGATGAGAGTGCACATGTATGCATCTAACTATCATCCAGACAGCTGGGAAAATGGAAACTTCGAAAATTAGCTTCTGAACACAATCACAGCAAAAGACAGATTAATTCTCTTCAGGCCTGCAATTCTGCATCGACCTAGACGTTTCTCAGTCACACAAATGGTACTTGTTAAACTATGCCGTATATCCTAGAAACTTCTGTGCATAAAGGTCAGTGTAGTTTGGAGGTCTGGATTTTTTTCTTTGCGTGGAGGCAAGAAGAAAAGAGAAAAGCCCTCTCTGCTGAGATAGTCCATACTGATAATTCCAATAAAAAGTTAAAATCCTAAGGCCACCTGGGAGGAACCAGTCTTCATCACTCAAGCAGGCAACATTCCTAGATAATTCTTCCCTAAGGGCAAAGAGCCCATATGTCCCTCAAGTAGCTGGTCTCTTTCTGTTCTGGTTTGGATCCCCCCGCCCCCCGAGCTCTGGATTCGTTTCCTACTACAGCATTCATTACACTGCTTTGCCTGTCTGTCCCCACAGTAGACCGTGACCTCTAAAGTCGGATGACTGTTTTCCAATCCCTGTGTGCCCTGAGGCCTGGAACATCACCCTCCACACAGCAGATGATCCATCAATGTCGTAAAATCAAATGTCATGCTAGGGCTGGAAGTTCAGTTCAGTTCAGTCACTCAGTCAAGTTCAACTCTTTCCAACCCCATGGACTGCAGCACGTCAGACTTCCCTCTCCAACACCAACCTTTGGAGCTTACTCAAACTCATGTCCATAGTATCAGTGATACCATCCATCCATCTCATCCTCTGTTGTTCCCTTCTCCTCCATCTTTCCCAGCATCAGGGTCTTTTTAAATGAGTCAGTTCTTCACATCAGGTAGCCAAAGTATTGGAGTTTTCAGCTTCAGCATCAGTCCTTCCAATGAATACCCAGGACTGATCTCCTTTAGGATGGACTGGTTGGATCTCCTTGCAGTCCAGGGACTCTCAAGAGTCTTCTCCAACACCACAGGTCAAAAGCATCAATTCTTTGGCACTCAGCTTTCTTTATAGTCCAATTCTCACATCCATACATGACCACTGGAAAAACCATAGCTTTGTCTAGACAGAACTTTGTTGGCAAAGTAGTGTCTCTGCTTTTTAATACTCTGTCTAGGTTGGTCATTACTTTTCTTCCAAGGAGCAAGCCTCTTAATTTCATGGCTGCAGTCACCATCTGCAGTGATTTTGGAGCCCCCAAAAATAAAGTCAGCCACTGTTTCCATTGTTTCCCCATCTATTTTCCATGAAGTGATGGGACCAGATGCCATGTTCTTAGTTTTCTGAATGTTAAATTATAAGCCAGCTTTTTCACTCTCCTGTTTCATTTTCATCAAGAGGCTCTTTAGTTCTTCTTCACTTTCTGCCATAAGGGTGCTATCATCTGCAAATCTGAGGTTATCAATATTTCTCCCTGCAATCTTGATTCCAGCTTGTGCTTCATCCAGCCCAGCATTTCTCATGATGTACTCTGCATATAAGTTAAATAAGCAGGGTGACAATACAGCCTTGACGTACTCCTTTCCCGATTTAGAACCAGTCTGTTGTTCTATGTGCAGTTCTAACTGTTGCTTCTTGACCTGCATACAGATTTCTCAAGAGGCAGGTCAGGTGGTCAGGTATTCCCATCTCTTGAAGAATTTTCCACAGTTTGTTGTGATCCACATAGTCAAAGGCTTTGGTGTAGTCAATAAAGCAGAAGTAGATGTTTTTCTGGAACTCTCTTGCTTTTTTGATGATCCAACAGATGTTGGCAATCTGATCTCTGGTTCCCCTGCCTCTTCTAAATCCAGTTTGAAATCTGGAAGTTTGTGGTTCATATACTGTTTAAGCCTGGCTTGGAGAATTTTGAGCATGACTTTGCTAGCACATGAGATGAGTGCAATTGTGTGGTGGTTTAGGCATTCTTTGGCATTGCCTTTCTTTGGGATTGGAATAAAAATGGACCTCTTACAGTCCAGTGGCCACTGATGAGTTTTCCAAATTTGCTGGCATATTGAGTGCAGCACTTTCACAGCATTATCTTTTAGGATTTGAAATAGCTCGACTGGAATTCCATCACCTCCACTAGCTTTGTTCATACTGATGCTTCCTAAGGCCCACTTGACTTCACATTCCAGGATGTCTGGCTCTAGGTGAGTGACCACACCATCGTGGTTATCTGGGTCATGAAGATCTTTTTTGTATAGTTCTTCTATGTTTTCTTGCCACCTCTACTTAATATCTACTGCTTCTGTTAAGTCCATACCATTTCTGTCCTTTATCGAGCCCATCTTTGCATGAAATGTTCCCTTGGTATCTCTAATTTTCTTGAAGAGATCTCTAGTCTTTCCTATTCTGTTGTTTTCCTCTATTTCTTTGCATTGATCGCTGAGGAAGGCTTTCTTATCTCTCCTTGCTATTCTTTGCAACTCTGCATTCAAATGGGTGTATCTTTCCTTTTCCCCTTTGCCTTTCACTTCCCTTCTTTTCACAGCTATATGTAAGGCCTCCTCAGACAACCATTTTGCTATTTTGCATTTCTTTTTCTTGGGGATGGTCTTGATTACTGCCTCCTGTACAATGTCATGAACCTCCATTCATAGTTCTTTAGGTAATCTGTCTATAAGATCTAATCCCTTGAATCCATTTGTCACGTCTACCATATAATCGTAAGGGATTTGATTTAGGTCATACCTGAATGGTCTAGTGGTTTTCCCTACTTTCTTCAATTTAAGTCTGAATTTGGCAATAAGGAGTTCATGACTTGAGCCACAGTCAGCTCCCAGTCTTGCTTTTGCTGACTGTATAGAGCTTCTCCGTCTTTGGCTGCAAAGAATATAATCAATCTGATTTCAGTATTGATCATCTGGTGATGTCCATGTGTAGAGTCTTCTCTTGGGTTGTTGGAAGAGGGTATTTGCTGTGACCAGTGCATTGTCTTGGCAAAACTCTATTAGCCTTTGACCTGCTTCGTTTTGTACTCCAAGGCCAAATTTGCCTGTTACTCCAGGTATCTCTTGACTTCCTACTTTTGCATTCCAGAACCCTATAATGAAAAGGACATCTTTCTTGGGTATTAGTTCTAGAAGGTCTTGTAGGTCTTCATAGAACCATTCAACTTCCGCTTCTTCAGCATTACTGGTTGGGGCATGGACTTGGATTACTGTGATACTGAATAGTTTGCCTTGAAAATGAACAGAGATCATTGTGTCATTTTTGAGACTGCATCCAAGTACTGCATTTCTGACTCTTTTGTTGACTATGATGGCTACTCCATTTCTTCTAAGACTTTCTTGGCCACAGTAGTAGATATAATGGTCATCTGAGTTAAATTCACCCATTCCAGTTCATTTTAGTTCTCTCATTCCTAAAATGTTGATGTTCACTCTTGCCATCTCCTGTTTGACCACTTCCAATTGGCCTTGATTCATGGAGCTAACATTCCAGATTCCTATGAAATATCAGTCTTTATAGCATCAGACTTTACCTCCAGCACCAGTCACATCACCACAACTGGGTGTTCTCCGTCTCTTCATTCTTTCTGGAGTTATTTCTCCACTGATCTCCAGTAGCATATTGGGCACCTACTGACCTGGGAAGTTCATCTTTCAGTGTCCTATCTTTTTGCCTTTTCATACTGTTCATGGGGTTCTCAAGGCAAGAATACTGAAATGGTTTGCCATTCCCTTCTCCAGTGCATGATGTTTTGTCAGAACTCTCCACCATGACCCATCTGTCTTGGGTGGCCCTACACGGCATGGCTCTTAGTTTCATTGAGTTAGACAAGGCTGTGGTCCACGTGATCAGGTTGGTTAGTTTCTGTGATTGTGGTTTTCATTCTGTCTGCCCTCTGATGGAGAAGGATAAGAGGCTTATGGAAGCTTCCTGATGGGAGAGACTGACTGAGGGGGAAACTGGGTCTTGTTCTGATGGGTGGGGCCATGCTCAGTAAACCTTTAATCCAATTTTCTGTTGATGGGCAGGGCTGTGTTCCCTCCCTGCTGTTTGACCTGAGGCCAAACTATGGTGGAGGTAATGAAGATAATGGTTTTGTCCTTCAAAAGGTCCCATGCGTGCACTGCTACACTCAGTGCCCCCAACCCTGCAGCAGGCCACCGCCGACCCACACCTCCGCCTGAGACTCCTGGACACTCACGGGCAAGTCTGGGTCAGTCTCTTGTGAGGGCACTGCTCCTTTCTCCTGGGTCCTGGTGTACACAAGGTTTTGTTTGTGCCCTCCAAGAGTCTGTTTCCCCAGTTCTGTGTAAGTCCTGGTAGCTGTATGGTGGGGTTAATGGTGACCTCCTCCAAGAGGGCTTATGCCATACCCAGGTCTACTGCACCCAGATGCCCTGCCCCTGCAGCAGTCCACTGCTGACCCGTACCTCTGCAGGAGACACTCAAACACAGTTTTGTGTCAGTCTCTGTGGGTCCTGGTGTGTACAAGGTTTATTTGCGCCCTCTGAGCACCTCTGGCAGGTATGGGGTTTGATTCTAAATGCAATTTCATAGCTCCTACCATCTTTCTGGGGCTTCTCTACCCTTGGAAGTGGGATATCTCCTCAAAGTCCATGGCTGTGTGGCACTGGAGGGCTGGAAAGGACCCTAGAAATAATCTAGTCCACATATGGGCTTCCCTCGTGTCTCAGTAAAGAATCGACCTGCAATGCAGGAGACCCAGGTTTGATCCCTGCATCAGGAAGATTCCCAGTAGAAGAGAATGGCAACCCACTCCAATATTCCTGCCTGGATAATTCCAAGGACAGAGGAGCCTGGCAGTCTACAGTCCACAGGGTTGCAAAGAGTCAGACATGATTCAGTGACTAACATAGACATATAGGAAACAGAGGCTCAGACATGGGAAGCAGCTTCTCCAAATACACAGAGAGTTGGTGGTAATTAGCAGGTGGAAGAGAGAAAGAAATAAAAGATGTTAGCAATGCTTGAGAAATTAGGAGGCTGAGGGGTTTGATGGAACTTAGAAAGGATCATAAATTGGGGGATAACTAACTTTGGTTTTGGACAGCCTCTAACACAGAGAACAAGCTTTATCTTTCTTCTCCATGACAGCCGTTCAGATAATATAAAAAGGAAATTGACTCTTATTGAATATTTAACCACATACAGGTAGAAAACAGCAATCCTGTCCTCTCTGTGTCTTCTATAAGTTTAACACTCACAGATAATCAATTAAATAAACAAGTAAATTATGTGTCTCAGTTTACACAGCTAGTAGACCTGGGTCTGATTGAGGCCAAAGCCCAGGTGCTTGCTACTGCGTGAGGTCACAGGTAGCCCTGGCCATATCTCAGGGTGACAGGCAGCAGCTCCAGATGCTGAATGTTAGGTCTGCAGCCTCCCCACCCTCTGAAAAGGCAGAGAGCAGGCACCACCCTTCACGAGCACTTGGCTGACAGGCTAGACCCACTGCAGAAACAGGTATAAGACAGAGAAACAAGAGGCCCATATTTGCCCTCGACTTAGAGGATACCACTGATGACTTAAAAGCAATGGGGCAGCTGGGAGCCAGATGCAAGCAAGGCAGTCCTCAGAACCATAGCCCTTGGTTTCATCAGTCAACACTGTATGACAAGCCTCTGCCCAGGACCAGGCCTCTTTTTGTCTTTATATTGAACCAGGCTTGTCCCTACCTGGCAGAAGCTCACTGTCAAGTGGGGCAGGTTACATGGAAACACCCCATGACCACAGGGCCTGGGGAGTGTTATCCGGGAGGGATGACAGAGTTGGGGAGGAGGGCTCTCCTAGCCTGGAAGAGACCTCCCAGACAACGCAGGACACTTTGATGTGGGGATATTTCCAAGCGGCTACACCAAACAAGTCTTGTCAAAATGGGAAGTTGTTCTTTACATCCAGCAAATAAATTGAGTAGAAATCTCTGACGTGCTCCCCCTCTTCTGCCCTTAGGGCTCCAAGCCATAAAGTGGAATATCTGCTTTACTGGACATTGAGATGGTTGGATGGCATCACCAACTGAATGGACCTGAGTTTGGGTAAACTCCGGGAGTTGGTGATGGACAGGGAGGCCTGGCGTGCTGCAGTCCGTGGGGTCACAAAGAGTCGGACACGGCTGAGCGACTGAACTGAACTGAACTGAAGGTCCCTTTCAGACCTGAGGTTTATCCAGGTCATGTCCAGTGGGATGACCAGGAAGGGGGCAATCTAGGGTCCTGGTGGGGACACAACTGAGGGCACCTTTGGGTGAACTGCTCTATCTGCCTTTCCCCTGAGGGCTCAGTTCAAATGCCAGTCCCTCCTCAAAGCCTTCCCAGCCGTCACCCGAGGCATGGCCAGCCCTCTGCTGGGCTCCTGTTAGTCTCTGTAACATGTAGCACTTTGCCCCACACTGACTTCCTCCAGGCTGGGCAGGAACCATCTGATTCACCTGTCTCCACTCCCCTCCCGAACCCTCCTGTCCCCTTCCCCACACAGGCCTTTCTTAGCAAAGCATATTGAACTGAGTGGAGCAGCGGTCCAGGAGGCCACTCTGGGCAGGTGTGAGCCGCAATCCTGGAGCAGCAGTGATGGCCACAAGCAGAGAGCCTGGCGCTGCTCGGCGCCAGGTCCTCCCAGCCGCTCCCTTCCCTCTGGTTCTTCTCAGCTCCCCCACCTGCCTCAACAGACCCAACGCTCCTGCTTGCCCTAGGCCTCTCTGGTACTCTGGAATGTCAAGTGCAAACGAAGTGGTGCACACACTTTTGGAGGGGCAGGGAAGCATATTTTGCTGTGCATTGCATTTGGAGAGCTCCTTAGCCGGCAGCAGATGGAAGACCCCACTTAAAGGACTGTGAACTTCAGCTAGCTGAAGGGCAAGAAGATCACACTGCAATGTGCGTTCAGCGCTGCAAAGCACCATTGCCTCATCACTGACAGAAAGAGACATGAACTTGGGCACTGACAATATAAATAATTTCC
The DNA here is from genome assembly GCF_019923935.1 of Bubalus bubalis. Classification (NCBI taxonomy): domain Eukaryota; kingdom Metazoa; phylum Chordata; class Mammalia; order Artiodactyla; family Bovidae; genus Bubalus; species Bubalus bubalis. The sequence continues at coordinate 123,608,799 of NC_059159.1, read as the reverse complement.
CTCGAGTTCAGTCAGTCAAACTTGGACTAAATTAGAGGGGAAATTCAAGGACATTAAGTCTTCCTGTACATGTCCCTTCTCTACCCAGAGCATGTTCATTGTGGGATTTCCCCTAAGTCTAAGACCCGGTAATGAATATTTTAATAGACACAGCTTCTCCTTTACATTGACAAAAACTCCCCCTGATCAGCCAGAGCATGCCTAAAGATGACAGGTGGACTAGAAACACCTGCATTTTCCCTGGCAGCCTAATCCGTGAGCCCCTCCTACATCTGTGGTGGGGTGGATTAGAGCAGGCTCACCACCCTCAGAGTAGCAGCCATGATGCCGAAGGAAGAGACATGAAACATGCAGAATGAAGACTCAAGGCTGACCTGGAGAGCTGGGTCCAAATATAATTGAGAGAACGAACAGTCATGAGAGGTGTCAGGAGAACTGAATTTGACCCCAGCTCCACCTCGTATTAGCTGAGAGGTCTTAGCTTAGGCAATTTCCCTGACACTTAGTTCCTTCATCTATAAAATACAGCTTAAAAATGCAAAAAGAAGAAGAAGAAGAAAGATAGTCACATAAGTAGAAAAAGTAGAGTTAAAAAAAAAGCAAAAAAGTAGACAAAGGCCCACTAAAAAAAAAAATGTTCACGCCTTAATCCCAGGAAACTGAAAATGTTAGCTGACTTGGAAACAGGGTCACTGCATTAAGTTAAGGATCTTATCCTGGATTATTCAGGTTGGCCTTTAATCTATCGGGCTTTCCAGGTGGCGCTAGTGGTAAAGAACTGCCTGCCAATACAGGAGACATAAGAGAGGTGAGTTCGATCCCTGGGTTGCAAAGATCCCCTGGAGTAGGGCATGGCAACCCACTCCAGTATTCTTGCCTGGAGAATCCTATGGACAGAGGAGACTGGTGGGCCACAGTCTACAGGGTCGCAAAGAATCAGACAAGACTGAAATGACTTAGCACGCACGCATGTCTCTATAAAAGTGAGGCAAAGGGAGATTTGATGGATGGAAGAGAAGGAGACAATGTGACTAAGGAAGCAGAAACTGGAGTGAAGCAGCCACAACTCAGTAAGTGCCAGCAGCTACCAGGAGTTGGAAGAGGCAGAGACAGAATGGTTCCTTAGAGCCTCCAGAGGGAGTGTGGCCCTGCCGACACCCTGATTTCAGACTTCTGGTCTCCAGAACTATTGAGAGAATAGATTCCTGTTGTTTTAAGTCAAAGTTGTGGGGATTTGTCACAGCAGCCAGAGAAAAGTAATGGAGTCATGGGACTGATGAGGGATCTGAGTCCCAGACAGAGAAGGGGCAGACTCACCCAGAGCCACTCTGTGTCAGCCACTGATCCGGGACACTCCTCCATGGCCCACCTGGTCTCTGTGACACCAATGTGCATGCAGTCCCCAGTGGCCCATGTAAAGCCCAGAAGCAGCAGCTGATAGCAAACTATATGCAGAGCACATCATGCAAAATGCTGGGCTGGATGAAGCACAGCTGAAAGCAAGACTGCGGGAGAAATATCAATAACCTCAGATAAGCAGATGACACTACCCTATGGCAGAAAGGAAAGAGGATAAAGAGCCTCTTGATGAAAGTGAAAGAGGAGAGTGAAAAAGTTGACTTAAAACTCAACATTCAAGAAACTAAGATCATGGCATCTAGTCCCATCACTTCACGGCAAATAGATGGGGAAAAAAATGGAAACAGTGACAGACTTTATTTTCTTGGGCTCCAAAATCACTGTGGACTGTGACTGCAGCCATGAAATTAAAGACATTTTCTCCTTGGAAGAAAAGGTATGACAAACCTAGACAGCATATTAAAAAGCAGGACATCATTTTGGTGACAAAGGTCCATCCAGTTAAAGCTATGGTTTTTCCGGTAGTCATGTACTGATGTGAGAGTTGGACCATAAGGAAGGCTGAGCACTGAAGAATTGATGCTTTCAAACTGTGGTGCTGGAAAAGACTCTTGAGAGTCCCTTGGACAGCAAGGAGATCAAACCAGTCAATCCTAAAGGAAATCAACCCTGAATACTCATTGGAAGGACACATGCTGAAGCTAAAACTCCTGATGCAAACAGCTGACTCATTTGAAAAGACCCTGATGCTGGGAAAGATTGAAGGCAGAAGGATAAGGGGACAGCAGAGGATGAGATGGTTGTATGGCATCATGGAATCAATGGACATGAGTCTGAGCAAACTCCAAGAGACAGTGAAGGACAGGGAAGCCTAGCATGTGGCAGTCCATGAAATCACCAAGAGTCAGACACGACTGAGTGACTGAAAAACAGGGGCTCACAGAGAGCCCAACTGGGCCACAGGCTGTGTTAATACAAGGACAGACTCTGAAGTGAGGCTCCTGAACCCCACCTGCACAGCTCTGTCCAATTCTCAGCTCTGTCCTTTCCAGGGGACTGGATAAATTGGGGGCATTCTGACTAAAGAAGTAAAGACTCTGGGAACTTATCCCTGTCTTTGAATGTCCAAATGGCTAAAAAGGCTGTCATGGGAAAAGAAATGGATTTTTGTACAGGGCTTCAAAGAGCAGAATCAAGGCCAATGGGGCAGCCGTTGCCTGAAGGAAGAGCTGGGTTCAGCATAGTGAAGAACCTTCTAATAATCAGAGCCAACTGACAAGGGACTAGGAATGCCTCAGGGACAGGCAGGTCCGTGCACAGAGGCTGGGTGTGCTAGGGAAATTCCTGCGCCAAACAAAGGCTACACTTGATCTTCTTCAGGGTTGGCAACTTTGTTTGAAGGTCTGTGCCTTGTGGCTAAAATATCCTGTGTGAATCTAGGTTTTCGGCATACAGACAGGGAACGCTCTCACTAAAACTTATTACACAGCTTTTGTGAAGCACTGAGTATTGCCACTACCCAGGAATGAGCTCCAAAAAGAAAACAATCAATTCTTCCTGTTTCTATATTCAAAATGTCCTTCGTTTCCAAGGAGGAAGGAAGAGGAAAAACATACACTTCTGTACAGACATCACCTGTAAGCTGGCCAGGGGCCAACAGCACGTGCACCAGTCCCAAAGGAGCCCTGAACAGCCTGGGCTTGATGCCCTTCTCCAGGGAAAACCAGAGAGAACACAGACTCCGGCTACCAACTGAATTACTTTCATAAGAACAAATAAACAGCACCCTCATCTTTATTTTGATAACTGCTTTTCCTCTTGCATCCTTCTGAATCGTATATATGGAATAAAGTGAACTACGAAGCAGTAGCCCAGAAGTTTAACCATGTCGATGCTCGCACGATGCTCACAGCTTAGCCTCAGAGAGGTCACCCGGTGGGGACAGCGGGTGGGTAACAGCATTGTTACCACTGGTTGTTACAAGTTCTAGCCTACACCCTACATTCTGGATACTCGGAGAACAGGAAGTGCAGCCTTTCACATCTGCCTGCACATCTGTCTTCTCTTAAGTCTAAGTCTCATTGAACTAAGCACTGTTGAATCCAGATGAATTTCTCTGAAGCTCTTTCTGTTCAGGATTTTGACAGTTTGCCATGTTACCCTTTTGCTGAAAAGGCTGAGCTTCTCCAATCATTCCTCAAGAGAGGTCAAAAGAACACAGTTTCATACTTTTAGATTTACCACCATACCACTTCTAGCCTGTAATTAGAGTTTTTCCTTCCTTTTTTTTCTTTTTTCCATAAGAACCAGTGTTAAGCACACACATCATTTAGCAGCCACTTTGTGAAATGACTGGAAGCCTGAACCATTTCTAACCACTGGCAAAAAGGTCTCCAAACATCAAGTGGGTCCCTGAAAATGTTGTTTCACTTCAGTGAAGATAACTGGCTGCTGCCCTCACATCGATCAGCCAGGCACTAAATCAGGCTGCCCATGGTCCTTCAAGCAGATAGTTAACTTTGTAAAAAATCCTTACATTTGCAGAGCTGCATAATATAATCTGTAGTTACCAAAATAAATGTAAGACTGTTTTACCCTGCTTCCATGAATGTGGGGTAAGTTTGGTGTGTATCTTGGACTATCGTAGAAGTACAGCTACAACAGCTGTGCATAAATCAGAATTTTATATACTGATTGGTGTTAAGTACACAGGCATGCTTGGTATTTGAAAGTTTCCCACATCAAATCTTTGAGTATAGGACAGAATCCTTCTATAATATGAACAATTATTACCAAGTCTGTCTAACTTGAAATTTCAAATTTTACATAGCATATTTATTAAAATGGGTTGTTTAGTCACTAAGTTGTGTCTGACACTTATGTGCTTGTGACCCGGTAGACTGTAGCCCACCAGATTCCTCTGTCCATGGGATTTCCCAGGTAAGAAAACTGGAGCAGGTTGCCATTTCCTTCTCCAGGGGATCCTCCCAACTTAGGGATCGAACCTGCATCTCCTGCATTGCAGGTAGATTCTTTACCAATAAGCTACCAGGGAGGCCCATTTAATAATATAGGCCATACTGAATAAGCTAAACTCAGACTCATCTCTGAGGTTACATCAAGTCTTCATCAAATGAAGGGCCTACATTTCAAGGCATCTGAATGTCACAAGGGAATTTAGCTGAGGACCACACCCCCTGTGCATTAGCATCATGTTTCTGGCCTGATTCAAACCATTTCAGAAATCATAAAATCACCAGTTTCTGTTACTCCAGTATGGCAAAGTCATCACTAGGGCTGGGCTCTGTGAGAAGGGCTGTGGGGTAGAGGTAAGAGGGGGGTTATGCCCACCCTCCCAAGGACTTCTCAAGGCCATGGCCAAATACACAAGTGGCCACACACAGAATCCTTCAAGGTTGACAGTGATGCTGCTAACTGCAGAGGTGGGAGGTCAGGTGAAGATGAAGATCCTGCCTGGGACAAGGGGATAAGGAAGACAATTCCCAGAACAAATCAGATTTGAGCTGGGCCTTCAGGCGAGGGCAAGACAACCAGGGCTGAGGTGAATGCTAGGCAGAGGGGCCATATGGATGGATGAGCAAAGCCCTAGCCCTGGGTCGGGGGGGAGGGATTATGCATGGAGGACAGGGTGAAGGAGAAGAGGGACTGAGGCAGGATGAAGACAGCCCATTGTGTCTGCCAGGCTGAGGTCCCTGGACTTCATTCTCCATATACAAGGGACTCACTGAAGGCCTCTGGACCACATGTTAGAAGAAACAAGTTTGACACTCAGAGAGAGAGAGTGGAAGGAGGAGGATGTGTTTGAGAGAGACTTTAGAAGTAAAAAAAAATCACATGATGAGTGATTAGAGGACGGAGGGATCAAGGGAACAGGGAGGTCCCAGATGACCATTCTCCCCTGCTGTGCGGCTCCCGGCTTGGAGGCGGAGGGGAATGCTGGCCATCGGGGATCCCACAGCAGGCAGGCAAGGCTAGCTTTGATGCCACCATGGGCTCAGCCCCAGTCAAGCTTCCCCCGGGCACATCTATGGGGGTGCCCTGGGTACCTCCATGGGCATTACTCTTCAGAGTTGCAGAGAGAGAGAGGAGAAAAGGGAAAAGAGAAGTGAAGGAGGGACAGAGAGGAAAGGAGAAGCCGACAGGGAAGGGATGCAGAGACAAGGTTTTTGTTTTTTTTTTTTAAGTGAACTGTCAACAACTTTAATGAGCTTGAACTGTGTCCACCAAAGCAGACTGACTCGTGGATGCCTGAGGGTTCCAGCTTCTGTAGTTCATTGTGGCCAGTTCTCTCAGATCAGCTTCCACCTTACCTGCAGAACTGGGTCTACAGTGAGACATCCCAAAGCAGAAACAGCAGCTCACCACACCCCCGGGGCCCAGTCCTGAAGGTGAGAGGGTGGTTGGCTGGATGTGTCTCTTTCCAAAACTCCAAAAACATAGTTTTGCATTCAAGGGGCAGACAACCTGCTCCAGAGTCTCCTTAATAACGATGAGGATGATATCTGTCCAGACAGCCCATCTAGGCCTAGAACCCACCAAGTTCCTTCAGACCTCCAGGCCTTTGCATCTGCTGTTCCCTCTGCCTGGAAGCTTGCTACATCCCTGGCTCTATTCTAATATAACAGCACATGTAATCCCCAAAGCAACCCTATCAAGTAGGATTATTACCTCCAGTTTATAGGTGAAGAAACCCAGAAGACTATATATAACCTGACCGTGGAATATATTTAGTTGTCAGGGGGGCCAGGGCTCCAGGCGGTGTGGCCCCAGGGTTTGCATACATCTATACAGTTGACCCACGTCTTCCAGAGCTGGGTTGCCTCTCTCAGTTTCAGGCATGACTGGCTCCCTCTCTCGCTGCCTCTCCATGGCTCAGACAGGCCTTGCCTGCCCACCCTCAAATGGAGCACTCCACTACCCACCTTCTCTCACATTACCCTGCTTATTTCCTTCCCAGCCCTTAGCACCACCTGCAATTATCTTATTTATGTATTGTTTGTTTATTATGTTTGTCCAACTAGAATATATACTCCAGGAATGCAGGGATCTTGCCTTTTGTTTCAGTGTATTCCTGGGGCACCTAGAATAATTCTCTGGCACAGAGTAGGTGTTCTATGAATAACTATTGAATGAGCAAATGAAGGATAGTGCTTTGGATGCTACATGGCGCTACCCAGGTATTGCAATGCTGTCCTTTACCCCGCTGTCCTCTTCTTCTTCCTTGGCTACTACAAATGCCCCTCCCTACACTAGGCAGATGAGAGCTGGCACCCAGTTCCCAGTATATATGGACAAGACTGATCTATTTATAACTGTGTGGCGGTCAAGTCCCCCAAACCCGGGTCCTTGAGCACTAATAAGCTTGTGGGAGGCAGAGATTCCATCTTCAATTTATCCCTCTGTAGCCTTCCACCACTGAACAGTACTTGCAGGTCACTGGCTGCTGTTGATGTCAGTTATGGTCCGAGCAACCTCCAAAGAACAAAAAGCCCCCACACCTTCAATCAGGAGGCATCTTGAATACAAATCACACTGTCATAGGAACTCCGTCCTGGTGGAGGGGTTCTAACACAACGAAAAGTGAAAGTGAAAGTCTCTCAGTCGTGTCCAGCTCTTTGCAACCCCATGAACTATACAGTTCGTGGAATTCTCCATGCCGGAATACTGGAGTGGGTAGCTTTTCCCTTCTCCAAGGCATCTTCCCAACCCACAGAACGAACCCAGGTCTCCTGCATTGCAGGCGGATTCTTTACCAACTGAGCTATTAGGGAAGCCCTCGAACACAATACAGATTGCTAAAACAAAAGTACTATTTACATACTCCAACATTTAGGAAACTTGCCTATGAATCTGCTATTAAAAGGAACTAACTTATCAAACACTCATTGTACGCAAACACTCTGTTAGACACTTTTACACACAAGACCTCATTTAACCCTGTGAGTCTGGAATTATTATTATTCCCCTTTGACAAAGGAGAAAAGTGAGGCTCAGAGGTCCAACATCCCCAGACCAGTGTGGATCCCAGCCCAGGGTCAGTGCCTTCTGAATCACTTTCCACTGTCCTCTGCTCTGAGGCATTCTGCCCTCTCTTGTGCTTCCACCAGATTTGCTGTTCTTCGTCTGGGCCCTGTGCTTTCCTACCTGTGTATCTTTGCTCATTCTAGTGCTGTGATCTAAAGTGGTCTTTCCACTTTTCACCATCTGTTGAATCCTCTTCTTCCTTCTACTTTCCATGGTGCGCATGTCCCCAGTCTCCCCAGTTAGAATTCACTCCCCATGGCATTCCCAGAGGTCCCAGGGTTTAGCTCCCAGAATGCCCTGTGCTATTTCTCTTTATTTCTCACTAAAATCTGAGCTCCTTGAGGGTAGAGCCCATCAGTATTTTACCTCTTTGTTTCCTCCAGAATGAGTTGAGAAAGTTCTTGCTGAACCACTGAAAAATGAAGAGGGGAAAGACTGGTGGCACTGGAAGGCATCTGAGAGATCGAAGGCTCTGAACAAATTAGCTTCAATTACAGAGTATTGTTCAGGAAAGGCAAATTTATGATTTATGTGCCACAATTCTGCCATTTTCCTGCTCCAGTCCCAAAACACACTCTCATTAGTCCTCTGATTTCATAAAGCTTGAAACTTAAAACCGGGAAGTCTAGGAAGGAAATCAAATAATAAAATCACTTCCATAAGAATCCTTTCATAGTAATGGATTTCACCCACACACTGTGGAGTCACTAATTGCAGCACAAGCAGGAGATGGGGGGCAGGTGGTGCTGGTAAGAGACTGGGCAAAGGACAAAGTTCAACTGCTAGGACGTCACAGTTAGCCACCTTGAGTTTGTTCTGCCATGGATGCACCAGAACTCACTTGTCCTGGAAAATACGCACTTGCCTAACTGTTGGCCTCTCCAATCACAGCTATGTTGAACATCCACCAAAGGATATCTGGTCTATAAGTGATTTCAAATTGTCTTGATTGGAAAACATCTCAGTCTGTGGCTTTAGACTAGAAACTAGGAGATGCTGGCCTCTATGTTAGGACCCTTAGATCAGTGAAGTATTTTTTCCCCACACAACTATTTGAGGTTTTTACTAAAATAACCGACTCACAAACAGAAATGCTTCCTGATCTACAAGCCACTTTGAAAACAAATCATTATGCCCTTAAATATTTTATGATGGTCCAAAGCTCTGAAGGGGGAAAGGTGAGCATTCACCAATCCTTACCATGTCTATTTCAGGACTCGAAACAAACTGCCAATGTCTCCTTTATTTTCTAAACGCCTATTTGCAAGTGCTGCGTGGATTCCTGGTGAAATAGTCCCTCCCCAAATACAGAGACCAGGGGATTTCACTTCACCAGGTTTATAGCCGAAGGATCTCAACGATCAGCTAGTGAACTCAACACCCGCCCCCACCTTTTTATGGGTGGCAAAACTGGTAGGGGGTACTTGCCCAAGGTCACATAGTCAGTGAATGGCAGAGCAGCCACCAGGAGCCAGGGGCCCCGACTCCCCGCCCTGGGAGCATCCGCTATTTCCAAAGGCTGACTCAACACTCCTCCTAAAGCTCAGCCAGAGCTGCTGCAGGTTAGCAACTTTACCCCTGAGATTGACTTCTGTAAGGTCCCAACATTTCTCTACACCCCCAAGGAGCTGTGGAGCTGAGACACTCAGGGGTGCCCCGCGACTCACAAAGTGGCAATAAAGCAGGACGCTTCAGGTGATCGCCCCTGGCAAACCCCTCCCGGTCCAGGTGTGGCCGCGGAGACGGGGTAGGGCGAGTTGGTCTGCGGTCACTCAGAAAGTTGGCCGCTGGCCGTGGGCGCACTTGAACCCAGGTCGTCCGGTTTGCCGCTCTTTTGCACTATGCCATGCAGATCTCGAAAACTTAAGCAATACATTGATACTGTGTAAAGATTTAACCACCGCAGGCCCTGAGCGAGACCGGGACGCGCGCCCCCCACCAGGAGTGGAGGCTCTAGGACTGGAGGCGGGCACGGGTCACCAGGGGCCGGTGGTGCAAGCGGAGCGCACGGCGGAGGGCGGCGCGGAGGAAGCCGCGGGGGCAGGCAGTCTGTAGCTCCCGGAGGCGCAGGCCCGGGGCGTAGGGACCTGCAGTCCCCCCCAAAACTTTGCGGCGCCGGGACCTCGCCCTTACCTGCAAGGAAGCGCCGCCCGCGCGGACGCGGATCTGGCGGGCTGACGCTCTCGGCTAGGGGCGGCCCCGCCCGGCGGCGGCACGGACGCGGGCAAGGCTCGGCCAGCGGCTCGGCTCGGGATCGGCTCGGGCTCCGCCTCCCGCGCCGCGGCTGCAGCCGGAGGGGGGGCGCACGGCCGGGCCGCGCCCGCCCGCGCCGTCTGGCCGCGGCAGGTGCTGAGGCTGCAGCTGCGGGGCTGCCAGCTGCCGGCGCCGCGACCCCCGCCCCGGGGGAGGAGCCCTGCGCGCCGCCTCCGCGGGCCCCGGAGGTCCCGGCCCGCCGCAGTGGGCGGTCCCGCTCCCACCCGGGCCCTGCCTCCGCCGGCCTTGGCCAGCTCCTGCCTGGGCGCGCAGCGTCCGCCGGGTACCCACTGGGAGACTGAGGCCGGGAGAGAAAGGGGCTCCCAGGCTCACCCGGACCGGCGGCGGTGCAGCCAGAACTAGAACCCAGTAGAGTCACGATTCCCTTCTCACTCCTCCCTTCCCCAGCTCTCTTACTCCAAGGCCTTTTGAAGAGAGCTCCAGCTACACGGGACTCTAGGGACACAGATGATCCCGACTGTCCCCCACACCACCACCACAGACACGCGCGCGCGCTCGCGCACACACACACACACATACATGCCCTCGCGCTGAGGGGAGGTAGAAGGGGTGGGTCCACCCTTGGCACTATGGACCACCTCCCCTGCCTCTGCAAACTCCTTGGTCTCTGGGATGCTGGTTCCTCTGATCTCTCTAGCCACTCCTTCCTAGTCTTCTTGCTGCTGCTGCTGCTGCTGCTGCTTCTAAGTCGCTTCAGTCGTGTCCGACTCTGTGCGACCCCATAGACGGCAGCCCACTAGGTTCCCCCGTCCCTGGGATTCTCCAGGCAAGCACACTGGAGTGGGTTGCCATTTCCTCCAGTGCATGAAAGGAAAAGTGAAAGTGAAGTCGCTCAGTCGTGTCCGACCCTTCACGACCCCATGGACTGCAGTCTACCAGGCTCCTTCGTCCATGGGGTTTTCCAGGCAAGAGTACTGGAGTGGGGTGCCATCGCCTTCTCCTGAGGGCTCCTCAAAACCCAAAGCCCTAAAATGTTGGAGTGCCCTCAGGACTCTGCATTCAGCCCTCTTCTGACTCCCTGGCCACCCACCCACTCCACTGGCTCCAGTCCTACCACTTCTCTTTCCATCCTACCCATTTGCAGGAGATACTCAGAACTCTTCCTTGCGGAAATATCTACTCAACACCTACTAGGTCCCTGTTCTGTTGTTAGACACCGGAGATTCAGCCTCGAATAAAACACAGTTCCTACTCTCACAGAATGTGCTGCCTGGCAGACTGCTAATACAGTGCAGTTCCTGTAACCGTAGTGTGATCCTCGGGGGCCAAGGAGGCATGGCAGCCTGCACTGGCTGAAGAAAGATCGCCTCCTGGAGAAGATGCCCTCCAAAAAGAAACCTGAAAGGCCAAGGGGGTTGCCAGTGAAAGGTACCAGTGTGGAGCGAGCCTTCCAGACATAGACCATAGAAACAAAGACCCCAGGGTTAGAGAAAGCCCAGTGGGGAAGGGCAGGAGTCCAGGGCTGAAGCAGCAAAGTCAGCAGGGACCATGCTGGGAGTTTTGAGTAGGGAAGGGGCATGTTAGAAGGGGTGTGTTAGGTTGGCATGTTAGAAGGGACATCAGTTTGGCATGGTAGATCATTTTGGTGGTGGAATGGAGCATAAATATAAATTTGAAAGTGTGTCCTTCACCCCCACTACACACATACCCAAAACCACCCAGCTGCATTGCAGTAGCTGGACCTGGAACCCACCTGGCCTGGATGAAGAAAGGCTTTTCAGCACCTACCCCCTCTCATGGTTCATTCCCAAATCCAGGCTTCGATAACTCTCTCCTGAGAGGCTCCATCTTTAAAATGTGTCCTAGGTACCTCCACCAAAAACTCCTTTTTCTCCTAGTGCCCCAGGAGTGAAGTTAGCCCTTCACTCCTTGGGGCCTCCTTCCCTGGCCCATCTCCACACTAGTTAGAATGTACAGAGTTCTTCCCCCACCATCAGCACCATTAGGGAAAGTGGACAAAAATGGAAAATTTTGAAGCCATGGTGGAAATAAAATCAGCTGCTAAAAAGTTAAATTTGTACCTCTCCATATTGTTACTTATAACTGAGTGTGAATCTACAATTATCTCTAAAGTTTAAGCTTTAACATTATGTGTTATAGATAAAAATAACCAAATTACTCTCCCTAATGTAAATTAAAGAAAGAAGAGGTCACTTGTCAAGAAAGAAAATCAAACTCAAACTTCTTGTCCAGTGAGTACAAATTTTGCCCATGGAATTTTGTCCTGTTCCTCTCAATGTCCTAGCTGCCCATACCAGAAGTGTCTGCATCTTCAGGTGCTTTATGTATATCTGTATAAGCAATTTCACCTTTGAACCCTGGGTTCCCACTGCCATTCTGATCCCTCATACCCCTTCAGCCTTCCTGGTGTACCTGTTGCTTAAATACCAAGGTTGCTTGTGTCCCCTCTTGGTCCCTAGTCTCTCGTCACCCTCACTGAGAAGTTCCATCCACTGCAATTCTAATCTTCAACTGAGATCTTCTGTGCTCCAAACCCAGAGACACCACTGGCTGCTGCAACTCCTGAATGCCCCTCAGGTCCCCAAATCTCAACAGAGCCAAAACCAAATTCACATCTTTCCCCTACTGCATTGCTTCCATATCTCAACTGGTGGTGGGACTTAAGCCAGAAACCAAAGGAACATTCTAGACTTTTCCATCTTCCTGGCCCTCATATCCTACTGGTCACTAAGTCCAGTTAACTCCGTCTCCATAACATCTCTCATACACATCATCTCTTTATCCTGCTGCCCTTGCCTTAGTTGGAGCCTCATCATTTCTTAGTGAAGCACAGCTTCACCAAGTGCTGCCACATGCTGCCAGTGACCTTTCTAAACCATAAATCTGATGTCACTCTCCTGCTGAAGATACCGCCATTTTTCCTTCTTGGCCTGGTGATAAAGCTCTAACTCCTTAGCATGGCATGAAGTCCCCAGTGATCCAACCCATTACTGCTGCAGCCCCATCCCCACCTCATCCTGTACCTGCACACCAAAGACCTCATGTTCCTAGGGCAATCATATTTTACAATAGTAAAAGCAGCTATAATTTATTAATTTATTACTCTATGTCAGACACTGGGTTGAGTGCTTTACACACAATATCTCATGTAATAAAAGGCATAGAACCCAGTGCTAAAACCGACAGTCTCAAGCCAAACCGCCTGAGTTCAAATCCCAAAGAAGTCACGTGTTATCCTGTGTCATGTTGGGAAAATTCCATAAGCTCTCAGTTCTAGGTTTCTTCCTCTGCAGGGGGGAACTTAATAAGAATACCTGCAACCTAGGCATGTTCTGAAAGAGCTATTAGAGATGAAACAGTAGCTAGCACTGTTAGTCATGCTTATAATCAGAATACACAGTGAGGATTACTATGCTCCGCTCCTTTTACAGTGAAGGAAACTGAGGCTCCAAGAAGGAACATCACTTACCTATGATTCCACAGTTTTAAAGTAGCTGCACTGGGATTCACCCAGGATTCTACATCCCATACTGCAAAATACTTTGCATAAGCTACTGCCTCACTGGGGAGGCTTCCCTACTTCCCCGGGTTTACCACAGCCCTCCAAACTTTCTTCCACCTTTAAATCCTGGTCAAAAACATCTTCTCTTCTCTGGGGTCCCCACAGTCCCTTGTTTGTGCCTGGACTGTGCTTGGTTTGCTCCTTGGCAGAAAAGCTATGACAAACCTAGACAGTGTGTTAAAGAGCAAAGACATCACTTTGCCAACAAAGGTCTGTATAGTCAAGGTTATGGTCTTTCCAGTAGTCATGTACAGATGTGAGAGTTGGACCATAAAGAAGGCTGAGTGTCAAAGAATTGATGCCTTTGAACTATGGTGTTGGAGAAGACTTTTGAGAGTCCCTTGGACTACAAAGAGATCAAACCAGTCAATCCTAAAGGAAATCAACCCTGAATACTTCTTGGAAGGACTGATGCTGAAGCTGAAGCTCCAATACTTTGGCCACCTGATGCAAGCAGCTGACTCTGGAAAAGACCCTGAAGCTGGGGAAGATTGAGGGCAAAAGGAGAAGAGGGTGACAGAGGATGAGATGGCTGGATGGCATCACTGATTCAATGGACATGAACTTGGGCAAACCCTAGGAGATGGTGAGGGACAGGGAAAGCTGGCATGCTTCAGTCTATGGGGTTGTGAAGAGTTGGACACACTTGCTGAATGAACAACAAAAAGTGCATGGTTTATTCTTCAAATAAAGTACCAGGCATACCTCACCACAATGGTTTATTTATATGTCTGTCTTCTTGAGACCTCCTAGAAAAAGACACTATCTTCTTTTTGTCTTCCTGATGGTGGTTGGTGGTAATTTAGTTGATCAGTTGTGTCTGACTCTGTGACCTCATGAACTGTAGCCCCCCAGGCTCCTCTGTCCATGCGATTCTCCAGGCAAGGACATTGGAGTGGGTTGCCATTCCCTTCTCCAGGGGATCTTCCCAACCTAAGGATTGAACCCCGGGTCACCTGCATTGCAGGTGGATTCGTTACCAACTGAGCCACCAGGGAAGCGTTTGTCTTCCTAGAACTCCATAAATATTTGTTGAATGAATGAATAAATCAGTGAATAAAATACATATTAGATTCTCAGAAGAGTTTTACCCTAACAGCTGTCATTTCAACAATGATAGCTCTGTTTAATCTCTGTCATTCTGAGGTCATTTTTGGTGAGAGGATAACATTTAATGATCCAATATTATTATAGAGCAAACTATGGCAAAGCAAGGCTTCCCTGATAGCTCAGTTGGTAAAGAATCTGCCTGCAATGTGGGAGACCTGGGTTTGATCCCTGGGTTGGGAAGATCCCCTGGAGAAGGGAAAGGCTACCCACTCCAGTATTCTGGCCTGGAGTATAGTCCATGGGGTTGCAAAGAGTTGGACACCACTGAGCGACTTTCACTTTCACTTTCATGGCAAGACTGAAATTTCTCAAATTGCTATTTGGTTGTGTCTTGTCCCTCTCAGATGTCTTTTCTTTTTTTAGTGACACTATGTAATAACCCATAATAAGAAGCTATGTAGCATCCTAATGAGACTTCCTGACTAAAGCATCTGAGGTTTGAATTTACTTCCCATAAGTACCATTTCAGCTAAAAGTTTGCTTTCTCTGTGGCATGAATGTGCCATTTGTCATCTGTTAAGAGCCCATACCTTCCCCTTATCTGTATTAATCTCCTTTGCATTCAAATACTTTGGAGAGCTGACTTAATAGTAAGCTTTCCTATACAATTTCCTTCTTAGAATGCCTAACTCTTCCTGACTTTATATCTCTTGTTCCCAAAATAGAATCATTTACTGCTTCAAGTTTCAGCTTACTGTCTGTAGTGATATAGGATGAGTTTCTGCTCTTCATCCACAGGATTAAGAAAAAAAACAACCTGACCCTGTCATTTTGTATGGAGTAGTGTTTTAAAATGAGATGTTAGAAACACTACTTTTATATACCAGACAAGTAAACTGGCTATTTTAATGTCTTTATATCAAATTAATGAAAAGCAGTGCAGGTGGAGAAAAGAAAGCTGGTCTGGGAAATAGAGAAAAGTTGGGGCGTTCTAGCTCTGTTCTGCCACTTGCTCAAATGCCCTCACTCCTCAGGCTGCAGAAGATAGGAGGAGTAGACATAAGGACCTGCAAGGTCTCTTTTAGATCTAAAATGATGTAGTTCCTTAATGAGCCTCTAAGTGGTCATTCATTCAGCATTGTTGAGTGCCCTCCTAGCAACTCATGCCTTTTGAAGTGTAGTGATTCAAACATAAATCCAGACTGGTTAGGTAATGGAATGGTTTGGTTAAGACATAAACTGGTGACATGTTTTTAATATTCAAGCTCTAGTTAACAGTGAACTATAATGAAGACAGTGTCACTGAGATTTTGCTGAGCCAAGACTCATGGACAGTTGGAATACTGCAGCAGGACCATTAGGAACATCCATACCAGCATTTGCGGTCAGCTGCTTGTAGAAAAGCTGGGCCCTGCAGGTCTAGAACCTAGTTCTGTACTTAAACTTGCCACATGGCTATAGGAAAGTCACACTACCTCTTTGGGCTCTTCTGTAAAAGGAGGGAATGATACCTTGTGACAAACAATGTCTCTTGAGTCCTAAACCAAATGATCCTTTGAGTTTAAGGAAGTTAAATATTATTAAGTTGAAAGAGAGGTTCTGCTGTTGTCTGCAGAAGAAACCGGGTGCTTATCATATGGATTATATTACCTCTTGAGGACAAGTAAATTCTTGCCCTACAGAGAAAAGCAATGGCATAAAAACAACATGTTCTTGCTTCCAAAATTCTAGGACACAGAGGCAGACATTCACTGCTCACGTCTTAAAAATGAATTGTCCAGTCCATTGTAAAATATCTAGAATAGAAAGTTAGGCTAGAACGTCCATTGTGTGTTAGCAAAGAGAGATCAGTCTCCCGGTACTTTACAAACCTTACACGATCACCTATCATAGTCATTCTCCCAAAGATGATCTATTTTCCCTTCTTGGGGAAGGGTCAGGGAGTGTGGAAAACCTTAGATCTCATATAAGGCTTGCCTGCTTAAATTTATTTTCTTGTTCCTAATCCTATTTTCTGATCCTTGATAAAACTGGTGTTCTACTCTGTTGTAATTTGATAGACTTAATGACTTGGTTGGAAACAGAGAAAAAGGATGGGATATTTGCATAGGGAATGGTTATCACAATTAAAAACTATATATTCAAGATCTTTATATCTCCTGTCAGATATTTTTATCTCATTCTTTAGATGATAAATCTTTCAGTGTTCTGAGGGACAGCTTTGAAAATATATGAGTGGTTTTAGCATCTTTACTCTTTCCTTTTTAATCTTTTAAAAATTCTCTTTTCCTCTGCTGCTTCAAGTTTTGGAAGGTCAGCTCCTAAGAAGAAGGCATGTCCTTGAGGTTGTGGCCAGTGTCTGGGGTGGCCCTACTCTGGTCTTGCCAATCCTGACTGCTGCAATTCCCACAGGTTTGATCCTGCTCTGATTCTCCTGGGAGACTATGGCTTCACACCACTGCCCTGCTTCCCACGGCCCCAGGGACGGATGTCAACATCACCCGTTTCTCATCTCCTTTACCTTTTCATTGTACTTTACAGTTTAATAAAGCAGTAGACAGAGCGGTCGTCTCATTTTATTCTTTCAATAGCTCCTTGAATTATAGAAGACAAACATTATGACCCTCCTTTTACAGACAAAGAAACTAAGACAAACTTAGAGAAGTCAAATGATGTGTATGAAGTCACAGATCTGGTAAATGGGATTTGAGTTCAGGTTTTTCTAGGTAATATATCTCTATCCGGGGTGGGGGTGGGACACGGAGATGACTGCAATAGAATTGCAATATGGGAAAATTTCCTAAATAATTTTAGGATGACTATCCAAGGGAATTCTCTAAAGATGGGGACTTGCACCCTACAGCTGACACTGTCTCTCTCAACCAGCTCTCTGTAGAAGTGATTCAAACTATGAGACATATGTTGACTAGAGGGTAGGATGCTAGGGCCTAGAGCTGGAGCCTAAAGCAAACCTCACACATCCCTGGAAGACTGAGCCAGTGCAGGACTGGAGAAGGATGGTGCCTCTGCCACACTTTTTAAAACTGCAGGGAGGACCAAGGCCCAGGAGCCTGGGAAGTGCTTGCTTCACTGGCACACCTGCAGCAAAGGCTTCCAATTCTAAAGCTACCCAGCTGGGCCCAACTGAATGGGACCCCTTAGCAGTGAGAAAGAACTGTCTTTGCCCACTTCTTGCACAGAGTGCTGAGTGAATTCTATTGGGGCTTGCTTCCCTAGAGGGGAATGTCACAAGTAAGCCAAACTACCCCTCCCAGGGCCACTACTAGCTTATACAGCGTCTTCATGTGGGTTACAAAAAGGCATCACATTCAGATGCTTTTGTGCAAATGAGGAAGTAATGTTTCCTTTTTTCAGGCAGATGTAGCTCCACACCAGGGTAAACAGCTCAACAAGTGGATTTTAGCTCCTAATATTCTCTCAACTAGGTACCCTGTGTGACAAACAATTTACACGTTAACAGAAGCCCCATCCTTCCCCGTTCATCCTGGGAGTGTCTAAAGATTCCAGGAACCTCTCCCACATCACCGCAGCCCGGTGGGCCAGCCGACCAGCCTTGTTCACCACCAGGTCACTGGAGAAATAGCAATCTTTCTTCCTTTTCACAATTGTTCAGCTGTTGCTACCCAAGAGGCCACAAGAGCCTAACCTGCCCAGAAGCTGGTATGAGTAGCCAGGGCAGATCAGAGATCAGTTAAGGCAGCAGTCCTCGACCTTTTTGGAACCAGGGATTGATTTTGTGGAAGACAGTTTTTCCATGGACCAGGAGTAGGGGAGAAGGTTTGGGGATGATTCAAATCCATTGCATTTATTGTGACTTTATTTCTAATCTAATGTCATTGCTGATCTGACAGGAGGTACCAGTCCACAGACCTGAGTTAGGGGGCTCAGTCACTTACAGGAGAAAGACCAAGGTAGATAACTAAAAGAGAGGACTCATATTCAGACAGATTTAAAATAAGACAAAATAAGCTTTGAAAATAAGATTTTTAAGAGGATTTAGAGATTGGGGGGAAAGTAATAAGAATGAGTAAAAATGGTTTTGGGATGTAAAAGAAAATTCAAATTTGAACATTTCAATTGTGGAAGCAAAGAATAGAATGAACACCACTGAAAACTGATTTAATGGTCTGAAAGATTAAAAGGGAGAACAATCCCACAGAACCAATTCCAAAATACAAAGAAATGGAAATGTGAGGGAAATATTTAAAAAAAAAAGTGGATGAAGTATCTAGGAGTCATGCAAATAACAGGGGTACCAAATAGAGCAAAAATAAGAAAAGAACAATGCAACAGCCAAAGAAGTAATAGGAGAAATTTATAATTTATAATTCCAGAAAATTGGAATTTTATAATTTCAGAAAATGGAATTTTCAGGTAGAAAAGACTCATTAAATGGTACACAGTAGTAATTTAAATTACACACCTAGGAATTCCAGTTCTGGACAAGATGGAGGTGATACATTTCTCCCTATTTCTCCTAAACCCCTAACATATAAAACAACCATAAGAAA
Organism: Bubalus bubalis; assembly: GCF_019923935.1. NCBI lineage: Eukaryota > Metazoa > Chordata > Mammalia > Artiodactyla > Bovidae > Bubalus > Bubalus bubalis. Next base: position 123,590,016 of record NC_059159.1, on the reverse strand, counting down.
ACTCTGAATGGCAGAGAAAGCAGACCAGCCAGGGACCTCAGGACTCAATGAACAACATGACAATGAATTCCCCAGATTTTCTTTTTGCCTCCTATACATCCCAGACTGAGTACTAGAGAAGCCCACATCTAAGAAATGCCAGTAGGGACAGACAAAAAGAGCCTCAAGGAAAGCCTGATCTTCATTGTCAAAGGAATGGGAAAGAGCAGCCTAACAAGGCAGAAGCCTTGGAATTTCCCCAGTGGTCCAGCGGCTAAGGTTCTGTGCTCCCAATGCAGGGGTGCCCAGGTTCGATCCCTGGTCAGGAAACTAGATCCCACGTGTCACAGCTAAAGATCCCACATGCTGCTTCGAAGATCCTCCATGCCACAACTAAGACCTGGCACAGCCAAATATATAAATATTAAAAAAAAGAAGAAGACGCTCTTGTGATAACACCAACCCATTTCAGACAAACACCCCAGAAAAAAATGACACACAACACTCCTCTTCTCCCACCTCTGGTCAGTAGAGGCTAAGTGGGGAACTTGGATTTCCACCCCTGCCCGTGGGTAATGAGGCAGTGTTCCCTTTCCCCACTAGCACAGTGTCAGCTTGCTAAAACAGAAGATGCAAATAAGATGCAGCATTTAGAACATGATACCTAAAACGTCCAAAGTACAATTTTTAAAAATCATGCATCACACCGCAATCAGAAAAATTTCACCTTGAATGAGAAAAAGACAATCAAATCAACAGATGCCAAAATGGAGAAAGTACAGATTTTGGAATTATCTGACAATGATTCTAAAGCAGCCATCATAAAAATTCTTAAACAAGCACTTCTGAATTCTATTGAAACAAGTGAAACTTTAGAAACTATCAGCAAAGAAATAGATGTTATTAAAAATAACTAAATAATATATAACTGGAAAATAAAAGGAGTGAAAAACTCACTGGATAGGCTCAATAGCAAAGCAGGGATAACAGAGGATAAAATTCACTGGTCTTGGGGCAGATTAATAGAATTTAACCAAGCTGAACAACAGAATGAAACAGCCTTGGGGGAAAATAAAAGAACAAAGTTAAACTAAAATTCATATCATCATAGTCCCAGGAAAGAAGAGAGAGAGAAGGAGAGGGAGGGACTAAAAAAATAGTTAAAGAAACAATCTCTGAGAATTCCCCAAATTGGCAAAAGGCTTAAGCTTAGATTAAAGAAGCTGCACAAACTCCAGAAGGGATAAGCTCAAAGAAACTTAAAGAAATCTACAGACAGACTTAAGTCCTAACATTTCAATAATTATCAGGCATTGTAATTATACTTCTAAAAACTGAAGACAAAAAAAAGAGTTTTGATAGTGGAGAGAAATGACTTAGAGAGGTATACCAATTCAAATTATAACAGAATTCTCATTTGAAATCATGAAGACTAGAAGGAAGTGGTGCAATGTTTTTCAAGTGCTGAATGAAAACCGCTGTCAACTCAGAATTCTGTATTCAGTTAAAAAAAAAAAATCCTTCAGGAATGAAGGTGAAAAACTAAGATGAAAAACCAATATAACTTGTGAACAATAGATCCACCTAAAAGAATGACTATAGGAAATTCTTCAAACAGAAAGGAAATGATAAAAGAAGAAAACTAGGAATATCAGCAATGAAGAAAGAATAACAGAAAAGGTAAAAATATTAGTTAATATAATAGATTATTACTTTCCTCAAGTTTTTAGATTTATATTTAGTGGGAGCAAAAAATATAATATTGCCAGATGTCTTCAGTATATATAGAGGTAATATTTAAGACAATTATATTGGGAGAGGAGGCTTCCCTGGTGGCTCTCAGCTAGTAAAGAATCTGCCTGCAATGTGGGAGACCTAGGATCAATCCCTGGGTTAGGAAGATCCCCTAGAGAAGGGAAGAGTCACCCAGTCCAGTATTCTGGTCTGGAGTCGCACAGAGTCCGACACAAATGAAAAACTTTCACTTTCACATATTGGGATAGAGGTTAAACAAAGGGACCTAAAGGCACATTTTACTTGAGTGGTAAAATGTCAACACCAATAGACTGTGACAAGTTGGGTATGTATCAGTTCAGTTCAGTTCAGTCACTCAGTTGTGTCCAACTCTTTGTGATCGCATGAACCACAGCACACCAGGCTTCCCTGTCCATCACCAACTCCCAGAGTTTACCCAAAATCATGTCCATTGAGTCGGTGATGCCATCCAATCATCTCATCCTCTGTCATCCCATCCTCCTCCTGCCCCCAATCCCTCCCAGCATCAGGGTCTTTTCAAATGAGTCAGCTCTTTGCATCAGGTGGCCAAAGTATTGGAGTTTCAGCTTCAACATCAGTCCTTCCAATGAACACCCAGGACTGATCTCCTTTAGAATGGACTGGTTGGATCTCCTTGTAGTCCAAGGGACTCTCAAGAGTCTTCTCCAACACCACAGTTCAAAAGCATCAATTCTTCTGTGCTCGGCTTTCTTTATAGTCCAACTCTCACATCCATACATGACCACTGGAAAAACCATAGCCTTGACTAGACAGACCTTTGTTGCCAAAGTAATGTCTCTGCTTTTTAATACGCTGTCTAGGTTGGTCATAACTTTCCTTCCAAGGAGTAAGCGTCTTTTAATTTCATGGCTGCAGTCACCATCTGCAGTGATTTTGGAGCCCCCAAAAATAAAGTCAGCCACTGTTTCCACTGTTTCCCCATCTATTTCTCATGAAGTGATGGGACGGGATGCCATGATCTTAGTTTTCTGAATGTTGAGTTTTAAGCCAACTTGTTCACTCTCCTCTTTCGATCAAGAGACTCTTCAGTTCTTCTTCACTTTTTGCCATAAGGGTGGTGTCATCTGCACATCTGAGGTTATTGATATTTCTCCCAGCAATCTTGATTCCGGCTTGTGCCTCTTCCAGCCCAGCATTTCTCATGATGTACTCTGCATATAAGTTAAATAAACAGGGTAACAATATACAGCCTTGACGTACTCCTTTTCCTATTTGGAACCAGTCTGTTGTTCCATGTCCAGTTCTAACTGTTGCTTTCTGACCTGCATACAGGTTTCTCAAGAGGCAGGTCAGGTGGTCTGGTATTCGCATCTTGAAGAATTTTCCACTTTCTGTTGTGATCCACACAGTCAAAGGCTTTGGCATAGTCAATAAAGCAGAAATAGATGTGTTTTTTTTTTTTTAACTCTTTTGCTTTTTCGATGATCCAGCAGATGTTGGCAATTTGATCTCTGGTTCCTCTGCCTTTTCTAAAACCAGCTTGAACATCTGGAAGTTCACGGTTCACATATTGCTGAAGCCTGGCTTGGAGAATTTTAAGCATTACTTTACTAGCGTGTGAGATGAGTGCAATTGTGCGGTAGTTTGAGCATTCTTTGGCATTGCCTTTCTTTGGGATTGGAATGAACACTGACCTTTTCCAGTCCAGTGGCCACTGCTGAGTTTTCCAAATTTGCTGACATATTGGTTATGTTAATATTAATACTTTATCAACAACTGAAATATATACAAAACTGTACTTTAAAAAAATCTGCAGATAAATCAAATTGAAATTCTTAAAAATGCCCAAGTAGGGCGTCCTTGGTGGCTCAGTGGTAAAGAATTTGCCTGCCAATCCAGGAGACACAGGTTCAATCCCTGATCTCAGAGGATCCCACATGCCATGGGGCTACTAGCCCATGCACCACAACTATAGAACCTGTGTTCTAGAGCCCAGAAGCTGCAACTACTGAGCCCGTGTGCCACAGCTACTGAAGCCTACAGGCTCTAGAGCCTGTGCTCCACAACAAGAGAAGCCACTGCACTGCAACTAGAGAGGATCCCCATTTCCTACTACTAGAGAAAAAAAAAAAAGCCTGCACAGCAACAAAGACCCAGCATAGCCAAAAATAAATAAAGAAATAACTAAATAAAATTATTATTTTCAAATGCCCAATAGTTCACAGGGAGGCAGAAAGAAGAACAGATAAATGAAAATGGAGAATAAACAGGCAATAAGTAATAAAATGTCAGACTTAAGTCTTTACATTTCAATAATTACATTAGAAGTAAGTTGTCTAAAATACACCAGTTAACAGAGATTGACAGAATGGATTTTGCATGACCTGGTAAATTTGAATGACCTGAACTCCAAGAATAAAGTATAAATGTCATAAGCTTCTAGACAATGTGAATAGCTAATTTATGAAGGAAAGAGAACCCTCCAAAATTATTCTGTGGACCCTACAAAATTGTTAAAATTTATTGAGACCTAATACTTGTTAGTCACAGTTCTAAGCAATTCATGTGATCTCATTTTAACATAATTCTACAGGATTTATATTATTAATTAGTACCTTCATTTTGTAGATGAGAAAACTAAAGCTAACTTTTCCAAAGTCACTTAATTAGTATGTGGCAGAGCTTAGATTCAAACCCAAGGAGTTTAATGAAACAATCTAAAAAATAAGTACAAGTTAGCTACCGGGGGAAGGAGAGGGAAGATAGAGCTCATAGGCAGAGACAACAGCCTATGAGAAGGTTCTGAAGGTCGGAAGGAAAACCTATGATATGCAAGGTGTTTTAAATATAATATTAATCAATCACAAAGGTCTAATAAGCAGATATTATGGTGTCTGTTTTGCAGACGAAGAGATTCAGCAAGGTTAAGTAACTTGCTCAAAATCCAGCTAGTAGGCAATGAAGACAGAATTTAAATCTGGGTCAGTGACCATTCTCTATTCAGTCAACAAACTAGAAAAGCTCTTGGAGCCTATTTCCCATGATGATCGTCTTTGTCACCCGAATAGTTTTCCTGCAGGAACTCAGCAATTAAAACCTTAAAGAGAAAGGGATCTGTCCTACCTTTCTGGATAATTTTGGTCAAAGCTGCTCTGGGTCTTAGTGCCTTATCTATAAAAGAAAGAATCGGGCTACATCACCTTTTTTCTCTTTGGCTGAGGGGAGACTGTGGAATCCTTTATTCAATGCAAAACATATTAAACAGAGCCCAATGTGGAAGACAGGTAAAGGCAGAGCGAACCTGACTGAAGGGGCAGTGCTAGCCTGGATGCTTTTCAGTTAGTCGCTCAGTAGTGTCCGACTCTTTGTGACCCCATGGACTGTAGCCTCCCAGGCTCCTCTGTCCATGGAATTCTTCAGGCAAGAATACTAGAGTGGGTTGCCACGCCCTTCTCCAGGGGATCTTCCTGATCGAGGGATCAAACCAGGCTCTCCTACACTGCAGGCAGAGTTTTTACCATCTGAACCACCAGTGAGGCTCTCAGTTAAAACACTCCTTTACAACCTAAAGTCTGGAAAGGGTGCATGCTCCAGGCACAGGGGAGAGTCTTGGAGGCACCCTCTTTCATTTTTAGTCCAGGACAGGGAGAGAGATGGGTGATGTCGATTTTCTTAAAAACAAGGCTTTATTCACGTTTTGTTACTATGTACTGTGTACTGCAACATTGTGTTTCAGTCTGCTTTGAATCTCAGGGATGTTCTGGGAAGGATGTGTGCTGGAGTCAGATGAGGCCGAATTCCAGCTTCTGTCCCTTGTGAGTTTTGTGTCCTTGGGCAACTAATGTAACCTTTCAGTTTTTCTCATCATAGCAAGGAGATAATGCTGACCTTGAAGGGTGTTGTGAGGACTAAATTAAATAATAAAAACAAAGTATGTAGCATATGATCAGGAGCGTTGTAGACATTTGATAAAGGCAGCTATTATTATGCACATTGAAACTCCCAGATCTGAATACTTTGCTGTGGAGCTTGTGTCTGTCTTTTTTCTTTTTTGATGAAGATTTTTTTGATACAAAAAGAGACAATACTTTTTGCAAAGGAATGCTGAAAGTGAAAGTGAAGTCACTCAGTCGTGTCCGATTCTTTGCGACCCCATGGACTGTAGCCTATCAGGCTTCTCCGTCCATGGGATTTTCTAGGCAGGAGTGCTGGAGTGGATTGCCATTTCCTTCTCCAGGGGATCTTCCCAACCCAGGAATCGAACCAGGGTCTCCTGCATTGCAGGCAGATGCTTTACCGTCTGAGCCACCGGGGAAGCCCAAAGGAATGCTGAAGGTATTTTAAATTTAGGGTGGTGAATTATGAAAAACTGTGTACTTGTTAATGATACTGAAGATATGGTATATTTTCCTAATCTGGACTCTGAATAGTGACTGCTATACATGCTAATTAGCTTGAAGTCCAACAGCAAGAGCATTCACAAAATAATCCACAAAATAATAATTAATAATATTTATTAAAACATTCTTTTTTTTTTTCCAAAAATAAAACATGACTTTATGAGCCTAGAACTGACAGGATAACATGACTTTACAGATTTTCTGTCTTATGCATCATCATGTAGCTGGGGGCACAGCCTGACACCCCAGAGCCTAGGAGATCTAGGAGTGTGTTTTAATAGAGGCTAAAGTCATGGCAGATTTCCTATAATGGACCATGAATTCCTGCTATTTCCCATGGAACTTAATGGGAGAACATTTTAGAAGCATATGGTACTTTGTCAACTGATACTAATGTGACCATTAGTATGGCTCCAGAGGGAATTTGAGTCTATGCTCAGAGAATGAACACTTGGGGAACAGAAATAGCTACTTACAGCCCTGCCTTCCCCACAACTCTGTTCAGCTTCCCCCTCTTCTTTCAGTCCTACCAGAAAAGGATGCATAATAGGGGCATGTCGTTAGTAGCATCTGCACCACTCACGCTTGAACCAGAATCCCTTAAGGCGCACCACCTTGATATCCTTCAGACCCCTTATGCAGAGAGTATCTCATTTGACTCTCACAGTACTCCTCTAAGCTATGTATTGTTATTCCATCTCACAGACAAGGAAAACAGAAGCTCACAACAGTTAAACTATTTGCTTGGAGGTCAGAGATAAGTGGCAGAGCTAAAGCGTAGTCCAACGTAATAGCCCAAAACCATGCTGGATATGCAGAAGTATTGACTTGACATGACTGGATTCTGTGAATTGCTCACCTGAATCAGATGTGGCCCAAACTTAGTATATGCAAATGCATTCATTTATTCAATTATCATTGACTGGGAGCCTTTGAGTGTGCTAGGTGAGGGGAAGTAGTGTCCTGGGGAAGTGCAAGGGCCCTGGAGTCATTCAGCTCAAGAATGTACAGACATCCTGGCCTGAGCAAGTGCTCATTCAGTCCTAGGCATTATTAGTGAGAGATATTATGGAGCACGGGAAGATGCATCAGACGTGGTCTTGACACACAAAAAGCTCTAAAATTTAAATAAAATATATGACTATCTGAAAAAACTAAAGAACTGAAACTCTATCTTGCTTCCTATATCTTACTCTTTATTCCTAGATAAAATTCAAATGAATCAAATGTTTAAATGATGAAACCATCAAAGCACTAGAAGAAAATATGGGAAAGATTGTGAACATTAAATAGAAGATGAATAGATATTATTACATAAAAATAAAAAATCTTGCATAAGAGGGGAAGGGGAAACCCTATAGGCATACTCAAGAGATAAATGAAAAATTGGGAAAAATATGTGTAATACATGTGCCAAACATGGGAATAATATCCTTATTATATATTTTTCTAAAAATCAATAATAAAAAGATCAACAACCCAGTAGAAAAATAAACAAAAGATAGGAATAGATAATTTATGATAAAGCAATAGTAAATGACCCTAACAGTGATAGAAATACTCAACCTCACTCATAAGGGAAATTCAAATAAAGGTTAACATTGAAATGTCATGCATTACCTATCATAGTATCAAAGATCAAAATTTTTCATAATATACTGTGTTGTTGAAATGTGGAGAAACAAACTCATATATTATTGGTGGAAGAATGCTGCTGCTGCTGCTGCTTAGTCGCTTCAGTCATGTCTGACTCTGTGCGACCCCATAGATGGCAGCCCACCAGGCTCCTCTGTCCATGGGATTCTCCAGGCAAGTGGGTTGCCATGCCCTCCTCCAAGGGATCTTCCCAACCCAGGGATCAAACTCGGGTCTCCTGCATTGCAGGCAGATTCTTCATTGCTGAGCTACCAGGGAAGCCCTGATGGAAGTATACATTCATAAAATTTCTGTGAAGGACAATTTGGCAATATCTATGAAAAATTTTAAAGGTACAGCAAAACATTTTAGACAACCTAAGTGTCCATCATTAGAGGACAGGTGAGTTATGGCACATCCATTCAATGGAATAGTGTGTAACAGTAAAAAAAAAAAAAAAAAAAAAAAGCTCTTTTGTACCACTGAGAATGGTTTTCATGATATATTAATTTTTTAAAAGCAAGGCACAGAACCATGAATATAATGTGGTACCATATGTATATAAAAAAGGAAGGAAATGGCTCTTTAAGAATACATATGAAACTGATAACACTGGTTAACTCAGGGAATAGAACTAGAAGGCTGAGGACAGAAATGAAAGTTACACTTTGTACATATACCCTTTGAATCTTATGAATTTTGAACTGTATAATGGTATTAAATATTTTTAAGTTTTAGTGTTGAAAAAAATCTTTAACTCAGGAATTCCAATTCTAGGAACTAATTCTATAGGTATATTTACACATGTGTTCCATATGTACAAAGATATTCATTGCAGTGTATTATATAATGGCCAAAGATTGGAGACATCCTAAATGCTCGGAGGAGGGCTTAATAAACTATAATACAGTCATACAAAAAGTTGCATGCATTCATTAAAAAAATAAGGAAAAAATAAGCTGGTGGCACTATATGGACTGATAGAGAATAATCTTAGTTTTGAATGAACAAAGACTATGTAGAATAATCTGTATCATCTGCTTATGGTATGCTTATATATACATAGACTATTTATGGAGGAATATATGAGAAATTCCTGGGGAGGGGGACTGAGTGACTGAAATACAGACATGGGAAGACAATTTCCTTTTCATTGTATATCCCTTTGTAGTTTATGAATGCTTTATGATGGCAACTATGACCTAATCAACAAAAAATGCTCAAACATATGTTTAAAAATAGGGGAGTGTCTCTAATGAGTTGAATCTTGCCTCTCTGTGGGTTCTTGCCTGTTGACTCAGATTCTGTCATTAGAGTCATTACCCCTCTCCTACTAGTCTCTTTTGAGATATCTGGACACTCTGAGTCTTCACTTCCCTGGTCAAGCTCCCCCAGAGCACCAAATTGTTTATGAGAGGCTCTTCCTCATCCTATTCTCCATCTTTGGACTCTCTCAGGTCCCAGGATTCCTTAAAAAGAACATTATCCCAAATCAGGCTCTGCTCTTCACACAATGTAGTAGGCGATAATTTTGTAGATTACAAAATGGATACCCCATTACTTTTAAAAGTGTATTTGCATTGACTGGGTTCCCCTTGTGGCTCAACTGGTAAAGAATCCACCTGCAATGTGGGAGACCTGGATTCGACCCCTGGGTTGAGAAGATCCCTGGAGAAGGGAAAGGCTACCCACTCCAGTATTCTGGCCTAGAGAATTCCATGAACTGTATAGTTCATGGGGTCACAGAGTAGGACACAATTGAGCGACTTTCACTTTCACTTTACTTGATTATAAGTGAAGCTTAAATATGTTTTCATAGGCTTCCCAGGTGATGCTAGTGGTAAAGAATCCACCTGCCTATGCAGGAGACACAGGAGATGTGGGTTTGATCCCCAGATCTGGAAGATCCCCTGCAGGAGGAAATGGCAACGCACTCCAGCATTCTTGCCTGGAGAATCCCATGGACAGAGAAGCCCGGTAGGCTACCATCCACGGAGTAGCAGGGTCAGACACGACTGAGTACACACACCTTAAATGCTTTTTCATGCATTTATCAATATTTAATCAATAGTTATTAGTTAAAGTTTGTGGTCTTGGGTCCTATTTAAGTATTGCTCATATTTCAGAAGAGTTGTATCAAGTGCCTGCCTAATATTATTGCTGTCAGAACTTAAGTTCATCAGGCAACATTTTGATTATTAATACTGTGCTTTTATATAAGCACCCTCACCCAGCACTTGCTTCTCCCATGGAACAGCAGTGGGAAACAAACAAAAGGTGTCTAAATTACTGCTCATATATTTAAAAATATGGACTTCAATTGCCCTCCGTTACCTTCCATGAGACTAATTGAGCCTAAAAAGACCCTGGTATGGAATATCAGTGCTACAGAAAAATGAATTCATATGTTTAGTAGTGAGTGCTCTCTGTTCAGTTCAGTTCAGTTCAGTAGCTCAGTTATGTCCGACTCTTTGCAACCCCATGAATTGCAGCACGCCAGGCCTCCCTGTCCATCACCAACTCCCGGAGTTCACTCAAACTCATGTCCATCGAGTCGGTGATGCCATCCAGCCATCTCATCCTCTGTCGTCCCCTTCTCCTCCTGCCCCCAATCCCTCCTAGCATCAGAGTCTTTTCCAATGAGTCAACTCTTCGCATGAGGTGGCCAAAGTGTTGAAGTTTCAGCTTTAGCATCAGTCCTTCCAAAGAACACCCAGGGCTGATCTCCTTTAGAATGGACTGGTTGGATCTCCTTGCAGTCCAAGGGACTCTCAAGAATCTTCCCCAACACCACAGTTCAAAAGCATCAGTTCTTCGGCGTTCAGCTTTCTTCACAGTCCAACTCTCACATCCATACATGACCACTGGAAAAACCATCGCCTTGACTAGACGGACCTTTGTTGGCAAAGTAATGTCTCTGCTTTTGAATATGCTATCTAGGTTGGTCATAACTTTTCTTCCAAGGAGTAAGCGTCTTTTAATTTCATGGCTGCAGTCACCATCTGCAGTGATTTTGAGTGCTCTCTGTAGTAATCAAAATAATTGCTTTATATGGTTCTACAAAATAAAGGAAGGATTCTTCCTATTTTACTGTATGCATGTTAGACCAAGCTAGGAGGCAAGAGGCATATGCCTGGCCCTGGGCTGGGAGTTGGAATGCTGCATTATATTCCTCAATCAATCTCTAACTCTAGCCTCACTTGCCCTGGATCTTGAAATAGGTTCTGGATATCTTGAGGACATCTCCGTCAGCCAAGGTGATGAGTTTCTTTTCCATGGGAAACAATTCTCTGGAAAAGGGGAAAGAATGGGCTGCTGCTGCTGCTGAGTCACTTCAGTCGTGTCCGACTCTGTGTGACCCCATAGATGGCAGCCCACCAGGCTCCCCCGCCCCTGGGATTCTCCAGGCAAGAACACCGGAGTGGGTTGCCATTTCCTTCTCCAATGCATGAAAGTGAAAACTGAAAGTGAAGTTGCTCAGTCGTGCCCGACTCTTAGCGACCCCATGGACTGCAGCCTACCAGGCTCCTCCGTCCATGGGATTTTCCAGGCAAGAGTACTGAAGTGGGGTGCCATTGCCTTCTCCGAAGAATGGGCTATTTGGTCTATATAACTGGTTAGAGCAGCTGGCATACCAGAACAACTGCGGATGAAACAATGCATCATTTTCTCATCTGGAGAGCACCCAGATGAACCCTGGGGTTACTTCCAAGCTCCGATACTCTATGAGTCACTGATGGGAAGTTTGTCTTTGTATCCTGAGCATGAGCTGAGTCCCAGTCTGGGATCAGATATTTCACAGACTGCAGTCTCTGGAGGAACCAGTTGGTGGATGGTTGGATCTAGCTTCTCACCATTATCAGAAAAACAGATGAAAGTTTCTGCTTGTCTCATGATGTGCCACCCTCATAGAATACAGTGAGTACTTTCAGATTGCTCCCAAACTGCCCTGCAGCTTTCAATTCTGGACCCAAATCAGCAAAGGGAGCCTGCCCAGCAAACCCTGAGAAGTGTGGGAGCTCCTCTCCCACGAGCCTCCAGCTTCTGCAGGGACTGCTGCAACATCATCACCCTCCATTTGTGAGGATGTGCTCCTAGGAGGCATGTACAGTGACAGCTTTATATCAGCTTTATACCCTGCAGAGGCTGTTTCAATCTGTACTGAATATCAGCAGATGTCCTCTGTTATGAAAATGCATTATCTCAGTCAGAGGGGAAACATCAGAAATATGAGGGAAGATGATGGCTGTTTTCAACTTTGTGGAAGCTCACAAAACAGATTCAGTTTGTTTCGTGAGCCTCACAGGGCAGAGCCACAACCAATGGGAGGAGGTGGAATCAATGGATGGAAGACTTTTGGAGTTAAGACAGGCTTCTCTGTTCCCCAGAGCCTGTTCCTTGATGGAGCACATAGAGAAGGCCACACCTTGCCTCCTGGGCCTCAAGCTCAGGCACTAAGAGCAATGCTCTGAGAGTGGGGCCTGTGCTAGGGTTCCTCCTCTTATACACTGGCAAGGTGGTGATGCCTCACTTTGTAACCAATGAGAGCAAAATGGGGTCCCTTCAACTGTGGTGTTGGTAGACCCCGCACAGTATTATCTGTAAAGGGGAGTGACTTGATCTGCATCTACCTGTACTCAAGCCTTGGAGAAGGCAACGGCACCCCACTCCAGTACTCTTGCCTGGAAAATCCCATGGACGGAGGAGCCTGGTAGGTTGCAGTCCATGGGGTCATGAAGAGTCGGACACGACTGAGCGGCTTCACTTTCACTTTTCACTTTCATGCATTGGAGAAGGAAATGGCAACCCACTCCAGTGTTCTTGCCTGGAGAATCCCAGGGACAGGGGAGCCTGGTGGGCTGCCATCTATGGGGTCGCACAAAGTCGGACACGACTGAAGTGACTTAGCAGCAGCAGTACTCAAGCCTGAGCTCACAGGAATCCTTGACTCTACTTCCTTCTCTTACAAGCAAAACTGAGGTCCTATTAAGCCTATAGCTCTCAGTCTCTAATTCTGTGTACCTGTAGCTACCCCATCCATCCCCACCCACAGACAAATTATCGTATTAGTCTACTACTGCCGCACTCCTGAAAAACTTGAACAGCACTAATAATCTCTATCCAAAGTATTAAAAGAATCTCTTGCTTCAGATTTTTTGATGACAAAACCCAGATCGTTATGGGAGATGGAGAGAGAAGGTATAGAACATCGTTCTTTCCTAAAGCCAGTTGGAGAGGTTTGTTCAATTGCTCACTTTTCTATTAGTTTTCGACAATGATTTTCTTCAACACACAAAAATGTATTTCAGAAAGGGTCAGAAAGATAAGAGAATTTTCATTAAGGACAAAAGTTTGCTGGTTTGTCTTTAAATTATTAAGAAGGCAGAGAGATAACAGTTTTTTTGGACTATATTTGGAACTCTTAAACTGCCTTAGATGTTGTCTAGTCCAACTGCCTGCTTTTTTCAAATGAGGTCTAAAGAGAGAAAGCAAGGCAGAAGCTACTCAGTATCCATTCTGTGCTTCCTCCTTAGTAGTAGAGTTCTGGGTATTGCGCCTAACCAAAACCTTATATCTCCTAGCCTACACCTTAGATAAAGGTGCCCATTAGGATTTAAGAAGTCATGGGAAGATTGTCCTAGAAAAGCTTTTTAGTGCCATGCTCCCTTTTGCCTGTCTCCCTTTCTCCTTCCCATTTTCCTAGAATGTGGATATGATAGCTGGCACTCTAGCAGCCATTGGGACCATGAGGTGACCTTGAAGATGGAAACCTATGCTAAAGACTGTGAAAAAAAAAAAAGATAAAAGAAATCTGGGTCTATAAGAAGTTGAGGTTATATATTATAATCTCTAGGGTAGCCACTAAAGTAAAAGAACATATAATTAAGAAATTCAAAGAGGGAAAACATGGAACAATGAAAAACAGTTGATTAATCCAAAATAAACAAAGAATAAGAAAAAGAATATAAAACAGGTGGGATCAATGGCAAACAAATAGTAAAATTGTGGCAATAAACTTGAAAATATCACAAGCCTAAATCACTGCTGGAAACTGAGCTATCATACCTACACTCTGGCCCAAGGTGGGATACTCTGAGTCCCAATAAGAATAATAAAAGCACTATGTTGAAACTCATATCCAATATATTTAAATCCATGAATTCTAATGATATATTTAAAAAACCTATTTGGTCACCTTTGGGTGATGCTGGAGTAAATAAAAAGAAGTGTTTACCCTGCCTTACCTATATGAATGGTACGGTTAAATGCTGGTAAAAGTTTAACTACTAGCTTTCTGGCAGGGGTGGGGAGGAAGCCCTGATTTGCATCATCTGCTAATTTCCATAGTGTAAATAATACCATAGCCAATTTCAAGCTAGTCATGTGACATAGGTGAACACCAGGTTGGGAAGAGATGTGTACAATCAGCTTTCATGAGCTAGCTGGCTCTATCTCTAAGTAACAAAATAGTCAGTGAAGGGAAACATCTCTTTATCAAAAATATCCCAACCTATAAGTGAAAAAGAAATAATGGAGTTAGAACAATCATCATTTTGCAACTTCCAGTGAATTAGTAGATCTTGGCATTTGGCACCCACAGCTGCAGACATCACACTAGGAGTCACAACTGATGAAAGAATCCTGCACCACTGAGGGTCTTGCCAACGGGAATGAACCCAAGTCTGCAGAGCCCCTGGATTCAGCTGTAGTTTTGCAGGAAATGCAAAGAATGGGGAATACACTGAACTGCACCATGAGTGTGATAAGTAAACCTAGGCTGTGGAAAACTCAATGGGTCAAATGATCTAGGTTATTCAACAGATGAATTGTTAGGGGAAAAAAAAAAAAGGAATCGAAGGGAAGCTGGTAGACTAAAAGATTTAAATGACATAATCAACTTCTTTTAATGGGCAAGACTAAAAATATAGCATCTAGGGATGCAGAGTCAGGTGATAAAGCTATAGGAAGTACAGGACATTGTCATTCTAAAATCAGGAGAGTGATTATTTATGGAGGAGTGGAGTTCAGATTGCAGCAGGGCACAGGGAGGGTCCCTGGGTTGGCTTGCAGTGTTCTATTTCTTGGCCTAGGTGATAAGAACATATTGAACTACATGGTTGTATGTTGTTTTCTGTAGCTATGTACAATTTTACAATAAAAGAGGTTAAAACAGAAGCCAGACAAAAATAGTACATACTAATGATTTCATTTAACAAAGTTCAAAACCAGAAAAAACTAATTCATGTGTGTTAGAGGCCAAAACAGTTGCTACCTTTGGGTAGGGCTAGTGTCAGGAAAGAGGCATAAGAGGAGTAATATTCTGTTTTTTTATCTGGTTGCTGAACACATAGGTGAGATCATTTTGTGAAAATACAGGATAGAAAATGAATTCATTATGTGTTAGTGCCCGTGCATGCGTGCTCAGTCATGTCCGACTCTTCCCGACCCCATGGACTGTAGCCCACCAGGCTCCTCTGTCCATGGGAATTCCCAGGCAAGAATACTGGAGTGGGTTGCCATTTTCTTCTCCAGAGGATCTTCCTGCCCCAGGGATTGAACTTGTGTCTCCTGCATTGGCAGGCAGCTTCTTTACTGCTAAGCTACCAGGGAAGCCCCATTATGTGTTAATGCCACTGTTATTTTGGATTGTCTGTTATATGTAGCTGAACTTAATCCAAAATCCCAGGTTAAATCCTGGGAATCCTCTCTCCTTCACAGAGAATCCTCTCTCCTTTTCTATCACTATGATGCTGCCTGCCCTACAGGTCCTAAGTGACTAAGCACAGCCCCAGTTGCTAGGCTTTGGGTCAGTCTCCTCTCCAGAAAGCAGAGGGTCCTGAGCACCAGGTCTTCCACTGCCTCTGAGAGTCACTTAGTCATTCCACGAATACTACCGAGCCCCGACTCCTAGAATTACAGAGATGAGCGACATAGCTGCCATCCTCATGGTCTCAAGTGTTCATATGAATGAGAACCAACTGTATTGCACTGGGAACTCTACTGAGTGCTTTGTGGTGACCTAAATGGGAAGGGAGTCCAAAAAAGAGGGAATATATGTACACATATAGATGATTCACTTTGCTATACAGCAGAAAATAACACAACATTGTAAAGCAACTATGCTCCAACAACAGCAAAAAACAGAAATGCACAATCCATGACATTAGTTTAAACTGTGTTGTTCAAAGACCCTGATGCTAAGATGAACCTTAGAAATTCCTTAAAGTTTAGCACTAGGAAAACAATTTGTCTCTTTTGAAAAACTGACGTAGTTCCCTTTATCAGTAATGAAAGCTGTCTAATTCACCACCCATTTCTTTGTGCCCAGACTGCCAAGAAAGAGTTACATTTAGTGCCAAATGACAGCAGCTTTTCCTGCCCCAGAGCAACAAATCTCACATTTTCACAGACCATTCTGCCAACTTCCAAATCTCTGTTTTCTACTCAACACTCCCGCCTAAATTTCTGGCCACTTCAATTTCTTAATAAAACAAATAAAACTTTACAATCTCATTACAACAAAATGTCTTCCTCATCTTTCACCACTGACATAAGCACCCTCTCTGCTGGTCACAAAGATGTTCTTGTCATTTCTCAAGGTACACTTTAGGCTCTAAGCACTTTCCTTTAAAATTTTTTTATAAACAGCTTTATTGTGCTATAATTTACATACCATAAAAATCACCATTATCCATGTATCCAAGTGCTTGGAACACGCTGTTCCTGCCTTCCTTTTCCACTTAGCCATCTCCCACTCTTCTTGAAGACCCAAGCAGTATCACCCCCTCTGTGAATTCACATCCAGTAAACCCAGACAGACTGAATTTTTCCCTTCCGTGCAAGTTTATATTTGCCTGTATTGGCAATGGCACCCCACTCCAGTACTCTTGCCTGGAAAATCCCATGGATGGAGGAGCCTGGTAGGCTGCAGTCCGTGGGGTCACAAAGAGTCAGACACGCCTGAGCAATTTCACTTTCACTTTTCACTTTCATGCATTGGGGAAGGAAATGGCAACCCACTCCAGTGTTCTTGCCTGGAGAATCCCAGGGACGGGGGAGCCTGTTGGGCTGCCGTCTATGGGGTCGCAGAAAGTCGGACATGACTGAAGCGACTTAGCAGCAGCAGCAGCAGCAGCAGCAGCATGTCATTTAGCCTATGACATTATTATTGTTTGTGGACATTCATGTTGTATCCACTAGTATGTGAGCTCTTTGAGGGCTGGCTGTGTGTCAAGGCCTTTTCCACCCATTACACTGTTTTCCAGAACAACTGTCCTTCTGGATTGATCATCATAATCAGTCAGGCTGCCCAGAGGAAGCTGCTCACCCAGCCCTGAACCACCTAGGAGCCACCAAGGTCGTGGGAGCTTTATCAAGAACTGCCTGGATACCTTCTGCTTGAGTGTGTCCAAATGCCTGAACCATGGTGCACACTGCACAGGAACTCTAATTCCAGACACGGGGTTTTTAGAGAGCTTTAGACTTCAGAAAAGGATAGGGGGAAAATCTTGACATAGAATGGCTTCTAGGGAACATTAACAGTGCCAACAATATACTATATTTCATTGGATCAAAGGCACCATGAATTGTAAGACACATCCCAATCTCAGAAGTAAAAAGATACACTTTTTAGAAGTCTGTGAAGTATAGTAAGTTACTTACCGCAAATCTTAAGGAAAAACAAGGAGAAAGGGAAGGCAAGATGGAGAACTTTAAATACCCTAAACTTTGAAAATGCTATATAGAGAGCCTACCATGTTCCCATCTCTGCCTTGAGAATTTCAAACATAAAAGCATTAAGTAACAAACTAAATATAAAGAGGTCTAACAATGTTCTGATTTTTTTCCTATGAGGTCTATGTACTTTAATGGGTTTTTTTGAAAACTAAGGTTCTGAATTTTTTCTAAACAAAAATAACACTGGTAAGTGCTTTGCTAGTGCCCTGGGCACATGCTCAGTGTGCCTACGATTGGGCCATCTGGTACTGGAGAGACAGAATGACAGGGCTGTGGCTGAGAACAGCCCCACGACACTCCACGGCACTCCATGACCAAGCAGCTGTGTCTTGGCCTGGAGCACTGACATCTGCCTCGATTGTCTAAATCTGCTTTGCCCAGGCTTACTTCATTTACAGAAACACAGAATGACTAGTCCAGTGGGTCTCAGACTTGAATCAGCTGGAAGCCTTATAAAACGATACAGCTGGGCCTCACCCCAGAGTTTCTGCTGCAGCAGGAACTGGCATTTCCAGCAAGTTTTCAGATGATGCCCCTGTTGATGGTTTAGGGACCACACATTTAGAACTACTGACCTGGTCAAAACTACTCAGGATATAAACTGGAGCACTGAGAAGGGAAGGGGTTTGCTGAAGATCACACACTATATCATGGCAACGCCAGGCCTGAACCTCAGCCCCTTCTCTTCTTTATCCTCATGGCATGTGACTTCCCCTCACAGAGTTATGTTAGTTGCCAATCCAGAGAGTTAAAGGGTCTGATGAACACTTTGTATCTACAAAATTTGTTTTATATTTAAATTTTTAATATAATTGCCAATAATCAAGTGAGACTCGTGTCATTAGGTTGATTGGTACAACAAATACATCCCATCCAAGCCATTATTTCTGTTTGCTTTTAAAACTTCATTTCTCCTTCCTAACTCTTTTTCTCTGTCCTTTTCCTTCTCTCTGTATTCTTCAGAGCAATTTGCAGGAAGATTTCCCCAAAGACTAATATGTTTACAAGTTCTCTTTTTGTCTAGATTCCAAGTGTCTCCTTCACATTTTCCAGTAAAACTCCATCCTGCCGCTGCCCCATCCATTATCACAGAAGCAGAAGGATAACAGGACTAGGAGGAATGGTACACACAGTCTTGCAACATAAAGCGCTATAAAAACTGCTCTGTGAAACGCAAATTCACAGCAACAGAGGAAAAGACATGTATAATCAAAGGCAGGTCAGTCTTAAAGTTTTCTTCATCTAACCAAGATTTTTCATTAAGCGTCTACTCTATGCGGAGGAGCAAGCCTCATTAGTAATGGGATCCACCAGTGTTGGGTTTTCCCTTTTGTCTGAGCCTTCTCCTGTATACATCCTGTTCATTGTTTAGGCTCTCAATAAAAGTTTCTTGAATCGAGTTGAGCTTAAGCCTGGTTGGGCCCTGCTGATAACTCTTAGGACCCTTCCATTCTTCCCAGTACTTTCATTACTTTGTAGCCAGAATAGGCTATATGTTTTCCCAATGAAAATTCAGCAACCTCATGTACTTGATTGAGTACATATCCTCCACCCCTCAGCATTCCAAACTAGAGAGATTTAGAAGTCACCCACTCCGGGGGGAAGGCATGAAGTCAAATAGGTTGTTTACGATGGAAATCATGACTGGGGATGAAAGGAGAGGACCTTGAATCTTAAAACTCTCATGGGCAGTGATGTGGGGATATGCCACTGATATAAAGAGTAAGAAATAAAATTTTGTCAGGAGAGTTATTATTTTAGAAATTGAAGAAGGTAGAAGTCAAAAAAGAAAAACTTAAAAGAAGGGGAGCAAAGAGTCTGAGGGATCTAAAGCAGCTCTTACGCCGGGAGGGAAGGAGAAAGACCAGGGAAATTCTGAAACTCAGGGGCTTGAGATAAAGGGATTAGGCTGGAATTCAGAAGACCTTGAGATCCTAGTTTCAAACTGGGGTTGAAAGAGTGAAGAGTAAAAGAACTTACTTCTTTGGGACCATCAGAGCTGAAATAAACAATTTCAGGCACATGTAAGGAAAATTGGAATAGCAAAGATGGCCTGAAAGATGAAAGAACTGACAGTGACAAACACACACACACACACACACACACACACACACACCCCAATTTGGTCTGAATCTCTGTTATGCTAAAGGGAATGAAGACAAACACAATCACCTCACTGCATATGATTTTACCTTCAAGATCTTCACACTCTTGGGCAAAGCAATCTCTACACCCTCAACCAGTACTTCTCAAACTTTAAAGTGCACACAAAACCTCTAGAGGCCTTGCTAAAACACATTTCAGGGCCCTTTCCCCCAGGGATTCTGAGTCAGTAAGTCTGCAGTAAGGCCTGAAATTTGCATTTTTAACAAGCTCCAAGTTGATGCTGATGGTGCTGATGGATGGACCACATTTTGAGTAGCACTGCTCACACAGCCAGTTTCGTGGGCTTGGAGAATCCTGGGCATGGAGGGGCAAAGCTGTGGGCACAAGATGGGTGTCCGCTTTGGGGAAGACAGCCCCCTCATTCCCAGAGATGGCTGCAGGGTGAAAACCACTTCATGTCTCCCACCCCAGTTGTCTCATCTTCATGCTCCACACTTGCAGTTCTTTTCGCTACTCACACATTTTCTCCAGGTCCTTCAGCTCTGGAAGCAAGGATATCAAGAGGCCCTGGGACAGGTCTGTGGCCAGGAGACCCCCTAAACATTTAGAGGTTCCCAGAGTTCAGGAGAGGTTATCGGTGCTGATGTTTCAGGGAACCAGTGAAGGGGAGTACTCCCGAGAGTGCAGGAGTCTCCCTGTCCTCGCAGGACCAGCAATCACAGGCCTTCCCTCAAATGACTTCCTGGCAGGGAGCTCCCTGCCTGCATTTCATTGTACAGACTTCAGCAAAATCAGAGCTCTGAAGGCAAAATCACAAGTACTGGAGATGGAACCAGCCTAATATCTCATCGAGGGCCTGTCCCTGAGGGCCAGACTAAGGAAAGCAATTACAGCATGAGCACTGAATCATTTCACACATGGGGTTTAGAGATTTCATACTGCTTTGAAGGGCTTTTCATCTTTCAAACTGTACCTCCTCCAGATCACAGTATGTGCAGCAGTTTTAGGCTGTGAAAGGAAACTAGTAAATTCAGAGAAGGAATCCTAGGTCCAGAACCTGGGATCCTTGGTCAAAAGTTATTCACAATATCTTACTCTAAGAACACAGGAAGGAACTTTCCCTTGATGAAGTTAAAATTTTTCTGATCATTTTAATTTTTAGTGGTCTTAATTTTTTATTGAGAAGGGAATGGCAACCCACTCCAGTATTCTTGCCTGGAGAATCCCATGGACAGAGGAGCCTGGTAGGCTACAGTCCACGGGGTCACAAAGAGTAGGACACAACTGAGCGACTTCACTTTCACTTTCAATTTTTTCTTGACAGCCTATTAGAGGGATGGAATATGTTGAAAAAGGTGAAAAGTCCCACAGTAGCAAAAGCTGATTGAAAGAGATTGTGCAGGAATCATGGGAGAAAGGAGAAGTGCGTTCAGAACTCAAGTTAATTCAATGCTGTGAATGTGGATGGAGCAGCAGCCCCCTGGGCCAGGCACTGTGCTGGTAGGGTGGAGAGTACCAAACCGCAAAAGGGATGATCCAGGTGATAAGAAAAACCCTTCACATCTTGCAAATGATTTATGCCCCAAATTAATTTTTTAATACTTTAAAAAATGTATTTATTTTTGGGTGTGTTGGGTCTCACTGTTGCGTGGGCATTTCTCTAGTTGTGGAGAGGGTGTGCTATTCTTCGTTGCAGTGTGCGGGCTTCTTCCTGCAGTAGCTTCTCTGGTTGCGAAGCATGGGCTCTAGTGCTCACAGGCTTCAACACTTGTGGTTCCCGGGCTCCAGAGCACAGGCTCAACAGCTGTGGCACACGGGCTAACTGCTCCACGGCATGTGGGGATCCTCCCAGACCAGGTATCGAATCCGCGTCTCCTGCACTTGCAGGTGGTTCTTTACCACTGAGCCACCAGGGAAGCTTGCAAAAGTTAATTTTAAAAACACTTTTACGGGATGTCCCTGGTGGTCCAGTGGTTAAGAGTCTACCTTCCATTTCAGGGATGTGGATTCGATCCCTGGTCTGGGAGCTAAGATCCCATATGCGGCAGAGCAGCTAGTGCGTCACGTCCACAACTAGACAGAAGCCAGAGTGCTGCAACTGAGACCCAACACAGCCATAAATAAATATTTTTTAAAATAAAAAACACTTTTACAACCTTTATCTCACTTTATTTTCATAATCACCTTACAGAGTAGGCTCAGCAGGAATTAGCGTTGTTCTACAGATAAACTGAGTTTCAATAGTTAAATTATGTGCCTAAGCCTGGCTCTCACCTTTCATTATGTATATTTGATTACTTGCTTTTATTATCAAGAGTGTAGTGATGATTTTATTGGAATCAGCATTCATGGTGAAACCCCTCTGTCTGAAATCTGTAGGATTCAAGAAGCTCCAGGACACTATCACCTAACATTCAGCACAGTTTAGCACTGTTTCTTGGTTATTCTCCATTTGTTCTCCCTACTCTCTCCTCATCATTATTTCTGCCCATCTTTCCCCTAATCTGTGGCCTGAGAGGCCCACCCCTGTAACTGCATTACCTCGACACCTTTTCAGCTGAGTTTGGCCAATGAAAGGAACCAGCAGTAAAGGAGAGAAGTAAGGGTATTTCTTTCCAACTCTCTTGCTTTTCTTTCCTAGAACACAGCACCTCCATGGCTCCAGCTCTCATTGGACACTGGGAATGCTGTTTACTGCCCTTGCTCTGTAGGTGTGCTAAGCTTCTCAGTCTTGCTAATCTCTGGGTGCCTCACCATCTCTTGCTGGTTCCCTTAATCCCACTCACCCCTCTGCAAGTAATGCTGTCATTAAAAATCTCACCTCAGTTTCCCCCAGGACCCTGAATTACAAACCTCTTTCCCACATAGTCCTAACCTGTACAAATAAATCTAATGCCCAGAGGAACAGACTGAGCCTAAAACATCCACAGTCACAAACTCATTGATTTTTCCTTTTTAATAATTAATGTTTGTTTCTCCAGTGCTTATTTGCCATAATCCTACCTTGGGCTCTTCTTTATTCCTGGCCTGAACTTTTGCGATGGTCTCTAAAGCCTCCCACCTCCAGTCGATTCTAACCAGAGCCTGCTACTGGATTAAATTTCCTTGTGCACAAGTCTGATCATATCATTCCTACTGTGGTTCCCAAGTGTCTACAACAAAAGGTTTAAACCCTTTAGCCCAGCACTCGGTACTCTCCCCTGTGAGTCTGTGCCCTCCAGGCTCCAACCCCTCACCCAAATGTATGATCTTCATTTTGTTTACACTGTTCCCTTAGCCTAGAAGGGAAGGCCTCAATTTTTTAATTTATTTTTAAAAATGTTTTATTGGAGTATAATTGCTTTACAATGTTGTGTTTGTTTCTCCTGTACAACAAAGTGAATCAGCTATATGTATGCATATTTCCCCTCCCTCTTGAACCTGCCTCCTACCCCCACCCCCATCCCACCCATCTAGTTCATCACAGACCACCAAGCTGAGCTCCCTGGGCAGCTTCCTACTAGCTATCTATTTTACACATGGTAGTGTATATATGTTAACCTCGCTCTCCCAATTCATCCCACCCTCCCCTTCCCCATTTGTGTTCACATGTTTGTTCTCTACGTCTATATCTCTATTCCTGCCCTGCAAAAAGGTTAATCTGTACCACTTTTTTTACCATATATATATATATATACACACACACATTAATAGGATATTTGTTTCTCTCTTTCTGGAAAAAAGCCCTCAATTTTAAAACTGTTCAGAGACTTCAAGGTCAGCCCAAATGCTGCCTTCGGCCTAAAGATTTTCTATTTCTTAATAAACAACCACTTCCTCTTCTAAATCCTCATGGGTCTTTCTGCATCTTTCTTATGGCACTTAGCATGTTGAATCTTTTAATATTGTTATGGGTTTCTATCCGATCCCACACCCTATTCTAAGCAGCTTTCCCAACAGAGACTGTCTAGTAGATGGTGGTCCACTAATAAAGAGCACAGACATAGCACAGAGTAGGTCTCAGCAAGTGTATGTTGGATGAATGAACACATGAATAGATTCAATTTAACACTCTCAGCAAACTCGAGGCTAAACTTTCAAATATTTGAATGATCACTGAACAAGCTGCCTAAGGTATGCTAAATATCCTATATAAGATGCTGTATATAAAAACATCTGCATATTTGCCTATTTTTTTTATTTTTTTAATTTATTTTTAATTGAAGGATGATTGCTTTACGGAATTTTGTTGGTTTCTGCCAAACATCAAAGCCTATTTTATATGATGATCTCTTAATATGAATATATATATTATTTTATCATATGCTATTTTTTAAAAAAGATCTCCTTTTGGAAAGTGGTACCACATACATAAGCATCTTTAAAAAAAAACAACTTAAGTGTTCTAAAGCTGAACAAGGTCCTAGAAGAGGTTTCTGAAGGGCAATTGAATGCGTGCAGTTTTGAAATATTCTACTTCTTTCTCATTTCCTATCAGTCAGCCCCATCCTCTCCTTGCATCCAATTTTGTTTAATGAGGCTACTGCAGTGTATTTATTTTGGGGTGATTGAATTTAGAAAGACATTCATCTAACACGTAATTGCTGCCACAAGCTGAATGGCTGAATCATAACAGGGGTGATGGCATTAATCCGAGGACAGCTGTTCCTTATCATTTCTAACACAAAAAGAAGCTCAGCCAGGCAGGAGGTTTTGCCTCAGCTGCAAGATGGGAGTGATAGCATCAGAAGCAGAAACGTTTCCAGACAGGTGGACATAGACAAGAAGAAAGGAAAAATGCCCCGCAAGGGGCTAAGTCTTTGGTTTTCAGAACCATGTCTGTCATGATGCAGGAGAGTTGCCCCTGGCCCTTTGGGATGCTCACAAAATTCCTGTCAAAAGGAGATAATTTGGTGAGGACAGCAAAAGCATCTTGTGGGTTAAATGACCTTTTAAGAAGAGCTTACAAATCTCTTGTGAGTAGTTGAAGCTATTAAAGAATCATGATAATGCTGGCTCACATTTGCAGGGTATGTTATAGTTCACACCATGCTTTCCCATTTACCGTCTCAGACAAGTTAAGCTGGAGAATGGGTATGCACCTGGGCAGCTGCCCATATGCCCAGAGGCCAGGTTCCCAGGGAGCTGGGGAGCCACAGCCAAAGAAATCTCCATCCGCATTTGCCTGCTGCAAGTGCCCCAAACATACCATGAAGGCATCACTTCTTTGAACTCAGGCAATTCACAATTAAAGCAAAAATGTCCCTGGAAATAAGCATGTAGCCAGATCTTGACTCTTCTACGCCTGAGTGTGAATGCATTCTGAGCACCTTCTCAGCAGAACAGCTAGCTAATGTTTTCAGCAGGAAATGAACACAATCAGAAAGTAAAAGGAGGTGAGGGACGTAACAAACATTGGTGACCCACTTCACTTGCTACAGCTTTGGAGGTAACAGGAAACAGGTAGGATGGTGCTAATTTCAATACGGGACCTTAGTATAGCCAACAGCCAACAGTAGTGTCTACCTATAACCACACACCTTCCAAAGATGATAAAATGTCACAAGAATTCAAGTTTTAAAAAGCCCTGGGGTTTCCCTGGCTCTCCAGTGGTTAAGACTTTGCCTTCCAATGCAGGGATTTCTGGTTCGATCCCTGGTTGGGAAGCTAAGATCCCACATGCCTCGTGGCCAAAACATCAAAAACATAAAAACAGAAGCAATACTGTAGCAAATTGGATAAAGACTTTTAAAATGGTCCACATCAAAAATACCTTTTAAAAAATTAAAAAATAAAAAGCCCTAAGTTTGAATCATAGTGCATCCTAATATAAACAACACTCTTTCATTCATTTTTAATCTGTTCATTTATTCATTCTGTAGCTAGTACGTTGAACAACCAAAATTCAGGGAATATAACAAAAACACTATTTTAAATCTTCCACCACCCTTTAAACTTAGCAGGGGTGGAATGGGGACAGAACTTCCTCTGTCACTAGATGTAAATTTAAGCATGCCCCTAGGTTTTAGTGGCCACTCCTAAGTAGCCACAAGTCCTGGCTTTAAGTCACAGTTAATAACCATTTCAATTCAGTACATTAAAATATCCACATCCATGGAAGAAGAAACTTCTAACCTCGTTCAGGGGGCTTTCAATGGCTGGGAAACCAGAATCTAAATCTTCTCTTTCCTTCCTGTTACACTCCTGTCTTCCTAAATGGGGTTTCTGACCCCTCCTGGAGAAAGAGAGGAGGAGAGGAAAAGTGGGCATAAAGGGCCTGCCTAATTGGGCCCCTGGTGAGATGGGTTCATCCTCTCCAGGCCTGGCAGTTGTCTGAAACTGATTTTCTCCTATATTATATTATTTCAAGTTCCTCAAAGATCTTCGCCCTTCCCCAGCCCTTAACCTGAGCAAAAACATTCTATTCAGGCAGGAGTTTCTAGAAAATGCTGCAGCCCTCACCCAGCTTCTCCTCATCTGGGGCCTCTTTGAACTCCCTCTAAGCAGATCTAAGGTGCCTCCCATACTGGCTCTATCCACTCCTTGGAACACTCCTTGGAACTCTAGGAGTGTTGGCCAATCTGGGAGCAGCAGCAACCTCCTTTGATTTGCTGCCAAAGCGTCAGCCAGTCCTGCTCTTTTCCTGTAAATTAGGGAAAGGAGTCAGACCCAGTCCCCAGGGCCCATAACTACAGGAGACACAGCTCACGCTCTGAGTGGTCTTGTTGCAGTGAGATGAGGTGGGTACCCACATCCCTTAAGCCCTGGGGCCACGGGTGGCACTGACACTCATCACTTCCTCCAAGGAAATCCTCTTCAAAAGCTTCCAAGAGTGTGGCATCTCTGGACCCTTGATGGGGTAATAGCACAAGAGTCATGTAACTACTTTTCTGCTAAAAATCTTTGGTAGGTTCTTTGGGGTGGTCTGTCTCACAGCTTTGGGTATCTGATAGCTATTATGTCTTGCTTCTCTCTGAGAACTTTCAGTCTAATGCTCTGAAGTTGCAATTCATTAATGTGTCCAGCGAATGACTGTTAAAGGTCTACCCCAGTGTAGACTCTCCTGTTTCCTGCTTCCTTCTCTCCTCATTCTCTTTTTCACCTTCCTGTTATCAAGAGCTATGATGAATCTGTCATTTTTCCCTGCCTTCCTTCCCACAAACTTCCAGCTATCATTGTAGATACACAAGAGAAAATGTTTTCACTTTCTGTACCAGAATAGATAAGGAAACTGAGAATAATTTTAAAACTACAATAATGAAAATATTGGAAGTCAGATTATCTTACAAGCAGAATAATTTTTCTAACCCAAAGTCTAGAATGTTGTCTATTTGGATTGGAACTCTTCAAAGTTCAAGTTGCAAAGTTCTTGCAAAACTCTTGCAAACATGCACTTTTTAAAATGTTATAGAAAAGAAAGAGCTTTATCCTGTGTTCCTAGTAGGGCCTGGGGTAGAAAGAAACTAGATGAGGATAAATTGGGGTCAGGAATGAATTTAATTATTGCTAAAGGAACCAGATAAGTGTGCCATACTTTCTGCAGCATATAAATACAGACACAGGAATGGGATAAAATAAAAACAGGGAGTGAAAGGAATACCAAGGGCTCTAAAACTATCCCATCAGACAACTGGAGCAACTAACAGGATTTCTGAAATATGTATTGATAACAGCTGTCTACAACGTTAGGCCCTTGAATCCTTACCCCAAATATTGGGTTGCCCAAAAAGTTCAGTTGGGTATTTCTGTACCATCTTATGGAAAAACCCAAACAAACATTTTGGTCAACCCAGTACTTTAAATAATGATGATCCATAGCTAACCATTTACATAGGACTTGCTCTATGCTGGGTGCTGGACCAAGGTATTTGTGGTACATGTTACTTAATTCTCA
This sequence comes from Bubalus bubalis, assembly GCF_019923935.1. NCBI lineage: Eukaryota > Metazoa > Chordata > Mammalia > Artiodactyla > Bovidae > Bubalus > Bubalus bubalis. The sequence continues at coordinate 123,562,548 of NC_059159.1, read as the reverse complement.
CAACAGTCCCAGGAAGAAGATAGTATTTATCCCCATTTTATAGATGAGGGAAATAAGCTTCAGTGATTAAGCTGCTTAGGTTGTGTGCCTTGTAAGTGGTGAAACCGCCAGGCATGCCTGCGCAAAGCCAGAGTCACCGCTCCTTCTGCTATGCTGTGGCCCCTGACTGCAGGCAGGTGAAAGAGAATGTGTGAGAATACTGGAGTGGGTTGCTAAGTCCTCCTCCAGAGATCTTCCCAACCCAAGAACTGAACCTGAGTCTCCTGTGTAGCCAGAGAAGGCGATGGCACCCCACTCCAGTACTTTTGCCTGGAAAATCCCTTGGACGGAGGAGCCTGCTAGCCTGCAGTCCATGGGGTTGCTAAGAGTCAGACACGACTGAGCGACTTCACTTTCCCTTTTCACTTCCATGCATTGGAGAAGGAAATGGCAACCCACTCCAGTGTTCTTGCCTGGAGAATCCCAGGGACAGGGGAGCCTGATGGGCTGCCGTCTATGGGGTCGCACAGAGTCAGACACGACTGAAGCGACTTACCAGCAGCAGCAGCAGCAGCTCTTGTGTAGCAGGCAGATTCTCTATGTACTGAGCCTCCTGGGAATCCCTTCCACTCCTAATTTTGCCTTTTGTGTAGAAGCAAGGGAAAAAGAATTTCAGCCTCATCTGGAAGTCTTTGTTTTTTTTTTAAGAGTTACCTTAAGTGGCCATTTGAAGGGTCTTTGTGTTGGTGGAAGCTCCAGCAATCACAATGATTGTCTGTAATGAAGGAGGAATGGGTTGCAGCTGCCAACTGCCTCCTAATTATCTTATATTGAGGAAAGTATCACCGTGCTAACTCTAGGATGTGGGAGGAAGAGGGGGACAAAAGGATCTAGGAATACTGAGTTGGGTTTTTTCCTTATTTACTCAGTGCCAATTAGCACCTACAAAAAGCAGTATGTAAGAAGTGAGCACTTTCATTACGTCAAGCTACTCCACCAAGACAATTTGGCAGAGCCCCACTTATGACTATACGTCTTTGGATTCAATTTCTTTATAGTGTTCACCTTTTTCCATCTCTACATGAATAAACTCTCCCTTCCCTCTCTCCCACCCTCTTTTTCCTCCTCCTACAAATAATTGCTAGGCACCTACTATGTGTCAAGCACTGGGCTTGGTACAAAAATATAACAGGGACTAAAGTTTGGTCCCTGCCCTCAAGGATCTTCGAGTCCAGGAGATAAATCAGACATATTTGTTGTTGTTGTTTAGTCACTAAGTCATGTCTGACTCTTTGTGACCCCATGGACTATAGGCTCCTCTGTCCATGGGATTTACCAGGCAAGAATACTGGAGTGGGTTGCCATTCCCTTCTCCAGGGGATCTTCCCAACCCAGGGATTGAACCCACATCACCTGCATTGGCAGGCAGATTCTTTACCGCTAAGCCACCAGGGAAGCCTAAATCAGATATATTAATATAAGGGAACAATTAAAATACCAAGTTGTGAATACCACAGTGGGGGGGGGCACGGCATACAAGAAGGACACATGTCACAAGAGGAGGAGAAATCAGGGAAGGTTTACATGAAAAAATGAAACCTTTCCCGGTCTTTCCTACTTGGAATTCTATTCCACTTTGGAGCTCTGGCATAGAACCTTGTAGTATTGTGGCTGACAATAGTCACTTTGGGCTGGGTTTATCTGCCCCATACCATTCAGTATAATTCACTCCACACGAGTACCATGCTTGTTAAGCTGTGGGAGAGGAAAATAACAAAGCCAACCCCAGGACCAGTTCCTCAGGAGACTTGCTGGAAGAAAACTCAGGCATGATAGCAGGATAAACCAAGTACAAAGGAGGATAACATGGGGATTGTTGACATCCCATGAGAGGCGGCCAGCATCAGACAATGCTTCAGAGAAGAAGTGGCACTGGAGATGAGCCCTGAAGCCTAGAGGCAAGATCTCTCTTGTCAGAGATGCAAGGGGAAGGCATGCTGTGCCTTGTAACAGACTCAGGAAAGCAGGAAGATGGGGAGAAAATGAAGACTGCATGTTTGAGGAAACCGTAATAGACCAATAAGCCTGACATGGAGGAGGGCAATGTAGTTAGAGAAAAACCTGGAAAGATTAATTTGGACCAATTTATGGGGTCTTTAACATTGGCAAGACATTTGCACTTAATGTGTAGGCAATGGAAACCATTTTGAGTGAAGAGTTATGAGACCAAAGTTTGTATGGATTGTGGCTGAGGAAACACAGGAGACGGGAGACCAGGTAAGAGAGGTTACAATGGTCCATGTGAGAGGAATTGCAGGTACCGATGACATGTGGGAGTCGGGTTGGAGAACTGACACCCTAGAGTCAGGGGCTGAGTGTCACCCATGTTGTTCCCATAATGTCTAGCACTGTTTCTTGCCCTATTCACATTTCATAAATATTTATGAAATTGAACGGTATTAAAGATTCCATGTGGAAGCATGAAGTTATGTCTTGTACTTTGTGGTCGTATTTGCTTTAATCTTGTCACCTAAGCCATTCAGTTTCAAGTCATAGAAGGTTCTTGCTCAAGGCTGCCATTATCTGGCACATATGTGGCACCTCAGGGAAGTGGCACCTCATTCAGTCCTTAATTAGCTTATGCACCATTTTAATTGGTCTGCAGTTGCCTGTGTGGACAGAGCTGATTCCCTTCCTGGAGTCAACTGGGGCGGCCTCACCCTTCCTGCCAGCTTAGGCATCTGGAATCTCACCAGCTGAGAAGATGCAGGAGCCTGCTAAGCTACAAAGCATGCAAGGAATGGGCTCTCTGGGGAGTGCTAGCCACCTGTGAGCTGCTGACACCCACATCAGGGCAAATCTCCAGTAAATTTATCAGTCACTTTAGACAAGCATTTCTAGGAGAGGGGGGCAGAGGGTACAACAGAGGCAAACTGTAGGGACTACCCATGGTGTGACCCTAGAATTCTAGATGACGCCTAGTATTTACATTAGCAGGGATGTGTTAAAATGGTTAAGATGATCCATTAAAATAGTTCAGATGACCCATCTAGAAAGCAACCTACCCCAACAGGTGGCTTCAGTTCAGTTCAAGTGCTTGGTTGTGTTCAACTCTTTGCGACTCCATCGACTGCATCATGCCAGGCCTCCCTGTCCATCACCAACTCCTGGAGTTTACTCAAACTCACGTCCATCGAGTCGGTGATGCCATCCAACCATCTCATCCTCGGTCGTCCCCTTCTCCTCCTGCCTTCAATCTTTCCCAGCATCAGGGTCTTTTCCAATGAGTCAGTTCTTCACATCAAGTAGCCAAAGTATTGGGGTTTCAGCTTCAGCATCAGTCCCTCCAATGAATATTCAGGACTGATTTCCTTTAGGTTGGATCTCCTTGCTGTCCAAGGGACTCTTAAGAGTATTCTCCAACACCACAGTTCAAAACCATCAATTCTTCAGCACTCAGCTTTCTTTATAGTCCAACTTTCACATCCATACATGACTACTGGAAAAACCATAGCTTTGACTAGATGGATCTTTGTTGGTAAAGTAATGTCTCTGCTTTTTAATATGCTGTCTAGGTTGGTCATAACTTTTCTTCCAAGGAGCAAGCTTCTTTTAATTTCATGGCTGTAATCACTATCTGCAGTGATTTTGGAGCCCCCCAAAATAAAGTCTGTCACTGTTTCCATTGTTTCCCCATCTATTTGCCATGATGGGACCAGATGCCATGATTTTAGTTTTCTGAATGTTGAGTTTAGAATTATGGAATTAAGGAGGCTGCAGTGTCTCTCAAAGCCACTGAAGGGGTCAGACTGGATTGAGGTCAAGACCTCAATTTAATCAAGATATTAATGGCTAATTTTATTGAGCATGTACTATGTGCCAGATACTTTTCTAAGCACAGGCAGATTCTTTACCATCTGAGTCCCCAGGGAAGCCCCTTTCTAAGCACTATAATTATATTAATGTATTTGATTCTCACAACAATCTTGTGAAGTGAGTACTATTATTTTTTTTAAGTGAGTACTATTATTCTCCTCATTTTAGAAGTGAGGAAACAGGCACAGAAGAGGGTAAGGCTTGCCCCAGGTCATCCAGCTAGCAGGTGGTAGAACTTGACCCCAGATGATAGGGCTCTAGCAGGTACTGAATGCAACACTTTCCTGCCTTTCTCCTGTCTTTTGTTCTCATCACTCTGACTGCAGGACTGGAGGACAAAAGAGGCCTGAATTGTAAGATCTCTTTCAAAGACATGAATGTATTGAGGGTCAGCACGGCACAATGGGGAAGTTTGACTTTTACATCCAAACCAACCTACCTTAGAAACCCTTTTCCAACATATATTAGTTAAGTGACCTTGCTCAAGTTACTTAACGTCTAAGGGTTATAGTTTCCTGGGTTTAGGTTGGAGGCAATACAATCTTCACCCTTGTTAGGAGCAAAATAATGTCCCTAGCCCCGAATTATCACAAAGGGAGGTGGGTTGTATAAAGTATGGGGCAAAGACTCAAAGAGTGTGAATGTATCCTCCTATTTCCAGCAATGAAAGAGTGTTTTGATTCCAGAAAGGCTAAGAGGCACCATTCACCCAATTTTCCCTGGGGCATAGTGGCAACATCCCTCAGGAATACCAGCCCCTTTATCCCAACTCTGGGCTCACCCAAGGGCCTTCCGGTCTGTGATCTGGTCTTTGTTCCTACTGCTCCTGCCAGTTGTGACTGCAGGGATCTGTCTAATCTCATTGTTCTGCCTCCTTGAGGTAGGGGTGGGATTTTCGTATCTACTGCTAATCAAGCCCTGGTCCTGATACTAGACTTCTCCATCACTCATATTGGAGAACTGACTTGACTTCTCTGCATGATCTTCAGTTAGATAAATTAAATGTTAGTGTAATTTGATTTTTTCTTTCAACGTAAATGGAATTTAAAAGAAAACTCTTCTGTTACACGATCAAGGAGTGGGATATACTAGAAAGTGGCCTGGGATTTGAGCTCTGTTTCTGTCTCTTGTTGACTATGTGACCATGAGCAACTCAATCCCTGCCCTCTTTACCTTAAGAGGTAAGGAATTTCATCTTAGAGTGATAAAAGACATGAGCCTGTGTTTTGATTGCAAAAAGGAACATGAGTGGAATGGAAATAGTTATTATCACTGAAGCTTCATCTAGTTTGTAACAATCTCACAATGTTAAATAAGATTGTTTCAAACCTTTGGAGGCTTGGGTTGCCCTAGAATCTCCAGGCTGGAAAGTGTTGTCAGTACTAGGGCCAACAGTGAGTGAGTGATCCTGAAAGAATTAGAAATGAGATTGTCCTCTGAGAATTAAACTGGGACATCAACACAACATCAGTTACAGGAGAGATTTGCTAAATCACTCTAAAGAAACAGAATGGTTCTCAGACCAGGAAAACTTGATGAAATCGAATTGAAAGTGTTAACACAGCTAGAAAAGCCAAGCATCAGTCAGAAGGGAGGTTGACCAGCCATACAAATGCAAAGAAAGGAGGTCAGACATGCAAATCTTGGCATAGTCCATTTAATACCATCTAGAGAAGAGGGGTTCTGGTTAAAAACGTGACCCAGGTAATTCTGGTGACAAGTACCTGCCTATTACAGATGTCAGATGTCTAGAAACATTCTTTTAATTTTTTTTAATTTTATTTTATTTTTAAACTTTACAATATTGTATTAGCTTTGCCAAATATCAAAATGACGCCACCACAGGTATACCTGTGTTCCCCATCCTGAACCCTCCTCCCATATTGGAGCATAGGAGACCAGGGTTTGATCCCTGGATCAGGAAGATTCCCCTGGAGAAGGAAATGGCAACCCACTCCAATATTCTGTGCCTGGAGAAATCCCATGAACAGAGGAGTCTGGTGGGCTATAGTCCATGGGGTTGCAAAAGAGTTGGACACAATTTAGCAACTAAACAACAAATAGTTCATTAACAACATTGTGTTATTCAGTTACACATATGCATGTATCTATTCTTTTTCAAATTCTCTTCCCGTTTAGTTTATTACAGAATACTAAGCAGCGTTCCCTGGTAGGCTGCGGTCCATGGGGTCGCTAAGAGTCGGACACGACTGAGCAACTTCACTTTCACTTTTCACTTTCATGCATTGGAGAAAGAAATGGCAACCCACTCCAGTGTTCTTGCCTGGAGAATCCCAGGGACGGGGGAGCCTGGTGGGCTGCCGTCTATGGGGTTGCACAGAGTCGGACACGACTGAAGCGACTTAGCAGCAGCAGCAGCAAGCAGTGTTCCCTGTGCTATATAGTAGGTCCTGTTGGTTATCTATATTAAATACAGCAATGTGTACATGTCAATCTCACACCCCCAATCTATCCCTCCCCTCCTACCCTTCCACCAACCCTGTAACCATAAATTCATTCTCTAAGTCTGTGAGTCCATTTCTATTTTGTAAATAAGTTCATTTGAAACATCCTTCTAATGAGTTTCCCTTGTTCTAAATTCCAAGTTTATCAAGCAACTGATTGTAGTTTGGCCTCCCGTCTAAATCTACCGACAGGAAATGACTACCTAGCTACTGGACTTGGGCATCCTTGGGGAATGTATTTCTTGTGAGCTAACAAGCTAACACCTAATTATATATGACTTTTAATGTGATCTGCTTACAGGGCTGGAACATTTTAGGACTTGACTATATGATACCTGTAGCAATGCTAGTTTTCCTTATGAATTACTAAATTAGCATCCTGGTTATATACCGTAGCCTTGTGAGCTTTGATCCACCTTTGAGTATGGATAAACAGATTTTTGAGCCTGACAGATAAAGCGCAAGAACCTGAAACCTATGAGATCCCTGATAATTACACCCTACTGTGAGGACATTTAAGGAGACACACAGCTGGCCTTCTACTGAAGTCACCCAGTCCTTGTCCATGTCATATCTTTTGAAAAGCTACAAAAGGAACTGACACCCATGCAATGCAGGGGTCCCCTCTATGGCAAAGCCTGCCAATAGATGAATAAGTCTAAACCCTTTATCCTGCCTGCCTCAGCGGGATCCCAGCCTGCCTCCCCATGTTATGTTTCATCACTCCTGGACATACACTCTGAATTCCAAACTGGATATCTTTGCTCATGCTGTCTATCTCTAGCTAGAATAATCTTTTTCCATCTACTTCTCAGTTCCACTTGCCAAATCCCATCTTTGATTCAGTACTCAGGTCAGGTGCCCTCCCTTACATAACCGCTTCTATCATTGCTATTCCATCTCCGAGGTGCCACAGCTCATTTCCTGTCCACTCACATTTCTACCTTATGTTAGAATCCTGCTCTAAGTGAGGTCTCCAAGAATTCCAGAAATAAAAGTCATCTCTCTGCTCAGAAAATTCTTCTCTTATAGGAAAAAATCTTCCTGGGAAATCAGATTTATTCCATCTTTCATTTATTTATCCAGTCATTTGACAAGTATTTACTGAGTGCCTCTGTGTGCCAGGCAATGGGATACAGGGGTGAATAAGACTGATGCAGCGTCTGGTCTAGTGGGGGAGAGAGATGCCAAGGAACAATGAATAAATTACAGCTGGAATAAGTGCCACATAGGAGAAATATTACTCAGTACTGTGAGAGTGCCGATGAGGGTTTTCCAGGAAAGTTACATTTATGTTAAAACCTGAAGATAAGTAGGAGTCAGCCAGGAGAAGAGATCTCCTTGAAAAGAGTGGTACGAGTGGTATGATCTCCATGGCCAGTGTCATTGAGCTGTGACCGCCCGATGTTCTCAGTCCCTGATCCACGAGCCTGTGTTCAGATCTAGCTAGGAACAAATTCACAAACACTTGCCCTTTAACTCCCTGTCCTCTAGCTCCAGACAGACCACTCCCTTTCACACTGTCCTCACAGTTGCCAAAGTATGATTTGTTTTTGTTTAAATTTTTTCAGTTAAAATTACATTGCCATTAGCCAGTTGATTTTCGTTTCATGTTAACTTTTCCTAGTTTCATTCTCGAAGACTGACATTAACTTCACGCTTTAGGGGTTCTTATTGTCAAACTCATCTACCAGCTGCAAGACACACAAACTCTCTGTTTTATTCAGTACTGTATAGCACCCAGCGCTATGATACCTCAATATACAGTTGGCCCTCTGTATCTAAAAGTTCTGTATCCCCAGGTGTGGAGGGCAGACTATACTGTTTTACAGATGATACTGTCCATCTTACACAAGGAACTTGAGCATTCTTGGGTTTTGGTACCTGTGGGGAGGGCAGAGGTCCTGAAACTAATCTCCCATGAATACTGAGGGACCACTGTAGATTCACTGGATTGATGGATGGGTTTTATCTTCCCTCTGACATCTATGCTAAGAGCACAGTACTTGTCTAGTTCACATCTGGGCTCCTCCAGCACTCAGCATAATGTCCTACATAGGGTAGGTAATAAATCAGTAAGTTATTTGAAAATAAGTCATCTAGCCTTTCCTTAAACTTTTCCATGGCTGGGAAAAACTCCCTGCCTTTTCAGGCATTGGTTCCACAGTTGAACTGCTCCAATTGTTGAAGTTCTTCCCACTCTTGGGCTAACACCTGCCTCCCCACTGGTCCTGGTTTTGCCCTCTGGGTCCAAGAAGAACAAATCCTCTGCCCAACAGCAGCCCTTCTTATGCTGGAGACAGGGACTGGGTTCCCTGTAGTCACACTCAGGACACGTCTCCAGTGCAAAATGAAGTGCTCCACAACTCTTTGGAGTACTCCCAACACATGGCAAATGAGGACACATCCCTCACAGGTTTGTAGGGTGCTCTGAACTCCAACAGAGGCTACTGTGCAAGCAGATCCTCTCTCCAGGTCAGGAACCCAGAGCAGAACTCACCATGAAAACAATAATTAATGTTTACTTCATAACTGATTATGGTTTACTGGTTAATCCACACAACACCCCTGGCATATGTCAGGGTTTCTAGTCTATAAATGGTTGAGATGCAGAGGATGATTGAGTCCTGGGGTCTCAGTGACTCAAGAGCCCATATCTAGGCTGATCCACCTGCAAACACTGCTGGTCTCTCTCCCTGTTCCAGAGAATCACTTGGCTCCAGTCTTATTTTACAATTTGCTGATCTGTGAAATGATTCAAGTTCTAGGATAAGGGGTAAAGGCAGGAAGAGCATACAGAAGATAGACATCATTACTCTGTGCCCAGCTTTACATTAGGCTCTGTGAACTTAAATATGTCAAAAATATTTCCAAATACAACACCTTACATATAACAGCCCCCAAACTGTGCATATAGGTTTGATATTAATGGGAATAAGAGAACTGTTAGCTAAGGCTTAAACATCTATCTGTTACACATAGATTTTACTATAGTCGGATATACTCTGAATCCTCTTAGAACTGATACACTTGGGTCACAGAGTCTAGTAAAATAATTAAACATATTGATTTCATTGTACTGTAAATGCACAAGACATTTTCAGTGACTCCTTTTATCAAATAAAAAATCCTTTTCAAAACATTTTATAATTTGACTAAATGCTTTCCTTAAATTGGATTTTCAAATATGAGGTTTCCTCCAAGCAGTGATTCTTAAGCTTTGGGGAGGTGCTGAGTCTTTCAAGAAGCTGGTAACCACTAGATAGGTTCTCCCAGAAGAATGCACAGATTTATATATGCACAAGACACTGCAAAAAATTCAGGGTCGGTGAACTCAAGGTGAAGATCAGAAAAGAAGTTAGCCCTGACTGAGGCTTTGCAGCCATTGGAAGGGCTTTGATTTCTACTCTGAGTCAGATGAGTAACCACTGGAGGATTTTGAACTTGCCTTTTAGCAGAGGCAGTCTGGACTCCGTGAAGAGAGTAGACTTGAAGGGGGCGAGGGCATAGACTTGAAGATCACTGCAGTCATCCAGATGAGAAAGGATGGTAGTTGGAACCAGGTAGTAGCCGTGGAAGAGTGAGAAGCAGTCAGATTCCGACATGGTTTGAAAGTACAGTGCCAGGATTTTCTAACCACGTGGGATGCGGTGCGTGAGTGAGAAAAGAGGAGTCAAAGACAACTCCAAGATTTTTGGCCTGAGCAACTTGAAGGCTGGAGTTGCCATTACCTGCGATGAGGAACACTGAAGGCATGCAAGTATGCTGGAAGAAGGGGAAAGAGAAAGGGAATATTAGCAGCCAAATTTTGGACTTTAAACTTGAGATGCTTATTAAATATCCAAACAAAGATGCTGAGTAGACAGTTGATGTCTAGAGAGAGGTTGGGCTGTAATAATATTCATCTGTAAAATTAGGATAATAATATAATAATGCCTACATAAGAATACTTTTTATTGGGAGGATTAAACAAGACAATGCATGTAAAGCTCTCAGGGCAGGATCTGGTGCACAATATGCCCTTGATACATTTTAATTATTGTTTTTGTTAAAACTTAAATACTTTCAGTACTTCTATCATTACTATAAAGTTATGATTGTGGTTGCTTTTAAGGTTGATAAGTCATTATTAGCGACAGTTCTCAGGCATGATTTGCAAAGGAAAACAAGGTTTTCTGCAATGGCAGTGGTTTGGAATTGGTTTCTATCCCCCAGAGTTTAAAATCTGGAAGGCTTCTGCACACATTCAAGAATCTTCACAGGTAGGTTATGTCACGTTTCTTAAATAATCAGTGTGTTGTTTCATCAACCCAGAGTTCACTTTGTTTTAAAGAGAATTTGATGTGAAGAATGAGGCAGTTTATCAGAGGAAACTGAGGATCAGCAAAGACCCTGCAGGGAAACACTTCCAACCCATCTGTGTGCCCCCGGTGATATGAATGTGACATGAAGGGAGCATGAGAACTGACTACCCCATCTCAACTTCAGGAGCTACAGATATTACTGCCAGTCACAAGCTCATCTAGCTCCTCTTAACACTGATTTACAAAACCCACAACCAATGTCTCCCTGAAACAGCAAGATTCCTAGGGGTATTCTCCATGAAGAAGCACATCTTCACTGTCTCTTATTATTCAGTGATTTTTTGGCTGTTGAGAAGGTGAAAACGAGAGATGGCATGGCTTTATTACATACTTGTAGATCTTTGAAACAATGAGCTTCTAGCATCAAAACCTGAACAATATCTCCTTCTTTTTGTATCCCTTTGAATTTTGACGATAATTTCTTGACCCTGTAATTCCCTTCAATATCTATGACAGGCCTAATGCTCAATAATTGTCTATTACTATTCCTCCTAATCTCCAGCTGTATCCAAAAGGATGAGGTGATGAGGCCATTCAAACAGTCCAAAAATGCTTCGTAACAAATAGATGACTAAGGTCACGTACAGCCACAGGTCTTGCTTGATGGCTTTAGCAACAGCCGCGCAACAACACAGGCAAGGGTAGATGTCCCAGTGAGGGGAGAGAGAGAGCAAAGGACACACAAGAGAGCTCCTTCCCCAAATCCTTGTTTTCTTCCGTGTGTAAATGAGGCCATGTAAACTGAGCTAAGGGATGCTAATAAGCAGGGCAATGCTCAATTAAATTTCATGAAACACCGCCAGTTTCATTTCTTTTCCTCGATTCTTTTGCTAGTTTCTAACAATTGCTGCAGTCACGGTGACTATGTTTCAAGCAGATCTCCACGGGTGGCTCCACATGAGAAAATAACTCTCCTCCCTCTCTTCCCTGAGGAGTCAGGAGATCACACCTCAAGGACTAGGGTCCTATAGAACAGCAGGACATGCGAGAGGCTGACACGACCCCTCTACATCTGTGGTTGCCTACCAGCACCCTGCTCCAGCCTCTGTCTGCTGTGGGCCCCAGAACTTTAAGTGGAGGAAAACGAAAAGATATGAGAACTGATAAGTCTAACTGAAGCTAGTCAAAGAAGTCTATGGCAAAAGCTGAATGAATTTGTACCTTGCCCGTGTTTTTCTATTTCTAAAGAGATTTCTGGAAGTGGGGAAAGGTTTTATTAATTTTTAGAGTAAATTTTAGTTTTACATTTTCCAGCCAGGCTAAGGGGGGAAAAGGACAGAGTTTTGACCATATTCAGGCATGATGGTAACAGAGGAAAAGGCTATCTAGCAAGAGGTGTTTATACTTCAATCTCTTTGGTCTCAAGCCCACCAGAAAAAATGCAGGTGTTTTTTGGGTCCTTGGGCAGCATGACCATAAAATTTACCACCCAAACCAGGACACTTTTTAGAGTGAAACAAGGCAATATAAATAAATAATGCAGTATAACAAGCATAAACTGTGACTAGCCAGGCAAACCAGACAGACATCACCCTCATCACTTATCACCAAATGAGTCCCTAGTCTGCCAAAACTGCTTCATCACTTAAGACACTTGACCCAAAAGATGGTTCCATAATTAACACAGAGACTAAATGTCCTCTCCTAGCTACTGGGTAAATAGGTCCTAGTGTTTATACTTCAATGGGGGCTTTATGTGGGGCTTCCCAGGTGGAGCTAGTAGTAAAGAACCTGCCTGCCAAAGCAGGAGACTTAAGAGATGTGGGTTTGATCCCTGGGTCAGGAAGATGCCCTGGAGGAGGAAATGGCAACCCACTTCAGTATTCTTGCCTGGAGAATCCCATGGACAGAGGTGCCTGGCGAGCTACAGTCCATAGGGCTGCAAAGAGTCAGACGATTTAACACCAGCAGCAGTGTTTTATGAACACATGAACAGCTATCTTTCTTTTCCTCCTTTCTCTTATCCAACCATCTCTCTAGCCATTTTAATTGCAGAGCCCTTTTCCAAGTTCTTGCCACCATCTTAGCCCTACAGTCTTGATCCAGAAAGTTCATCCAGAGGCCTGAAAGTTACATAACCCATCTCCTGAATCCAGTTAGTGGGAATGAGCTGAATTTTAAAACTCTGTAAGAAAGACAGTAGGATTGAGAATTAGTCTTCTCTGGCCCTGCAAAGCAGGACAGGAGTCCTAAGGCAATTTCCTGGGTCCCATCAGATAGGTAGCCCTTCCCAATACTAGCATAGGGCTCCTCCGGGGCATGGAATATGGACAATCCTACTCTGTATCACAGTGGCCAGTGCCCAGTACAGGGGCTGGTGCAGAGGGTTCTCAGTACATGTTTTGGAACCAGAAGTCTGCTCCCTCACAAGCCCCAGCTCCGGGCTCGTCTATACCCATGGTTTTCCTCCCCATGTCTGTGCAGTAAGAGGGAACCCTGCACATGATCCCACATCTGCTGGTCAGACTGGGCTTTAGCTATCAACCCCCAGGGACCGGCTAGCGTTCTGCTCCTCTCAAGTACTGCGCTGAGTCAAACAGAGCCTCCCAGAGTCCAGGTGGGCACAGGCTGGGTCTGTTGGGTTCCATTCGGTTCATGAATGCTCCACAAAGCCCATTACCTCCCCAGCCCCAGACTGGATGCTGGAGATACACGGCGAGAGTTGTATATGACCTTGAAAGGTTATGGATGCAGCAGGGCACGGGGGTAAAGAGCAAGGACCCTACAGCCCAACTACCTGGGTCTGTATCCCAGCTCTACAATCACCACCCGATTCTCCTTGGGTGACTATTTAATCCCTCTGTGCCTGAGTTTTCCGTTTAGAAAATGGAATAAGAGAGGCTGCCTCAGAGGGCTGGTGTGAGAACTGTTAATAGTGTAAATCTGATTACGATCATTGTGATTTGGAGTCACAGAGTAAACAGTCAGTGAATTTAACTATTACTATTTCTGTGTTTTGGCTCCTCTTCCTGGAGGTCCATTTCCTTTCATTCTTTCTGCATCGGGCTAGTCCCCTCAGGAGGGGCTTTACTTTGCTCCTGGCTCAACTGAATCCTCAGAGCCAAAAACAGAACTTTGCCACATCAACACTTGTCTTGTGCTTTGTCCAGTAGGATACAAACGCAAACACCCTCAAGAATTAAGAGATTATGCATCCATCTTTCTGAACCCAAGTGAATCATCACACAGACATTTTTCTAAGAAGATGAGGAAACTCTTGGTCAACACAAAGGAAGGACAAGACTTGAAGGAGTTATCCTGGGCCAGAAGGTTAACTAGGCACACCTTGTGCCTACGTGCTTCCAGTTCCTTCAGGAACAAAGGTGGAGTTTCCTCACACCTCTCAGAGATTCTGACACCAGTGTACTAGACCAAGTAAGAGTTGGTTATGAAGTATTTATTCAGTTAGGCATATATATATATACTTTTCTTTATGTTTCTCAAGGAAAGGAATCTTTCATTTAATTATCAAAGGCACTACCACCCATTTAAGACTTCAGAAGAAACTGGATGTTTTTCACTTGGCTAAGGCAAGTTTCTATGAGTTTCTATGACTTGATGGTTCACAGCCTCAAACTCAAAAAAAAAAAAACAACTCAATTCATCCACTTAACAGTTCCATTCAAAAACACTTCTGGAGAAGGGAATGGCAACCCACTCCAGTATTCTTGACTGGAGAATCCCATGGATAGAGGAGCCTGGTGGGCTACAGTTAATGAGGTCTCAAAAACACTGCACGCTGTCAGGCCTCCCCTAGCTAAGCTCCAGGTGGTACTCTGCATCATTTCCAACACTCATATTTGGGATAATTTCAGTGCAAAAAATAAAATCAAACTATTGGCTAAAAAACCATAAAAACTTATCCCAAATGTGATCATTTTATTATGAAATGAAAACTAACACTGCTCTGCCACCCACCCCCACTCTAATCCTTGGAAATGCTTCCTTCTGACAGACCTGAGTTAGATCCTTAAGACACAATGGTGAGCCATTGTGCCTCAGATGTCTCCACTTCTGGGTTGATTTAAAGCAAATCTGTACAGTAGCTTGGCTCCCTTTTGCCGAAGGCCTGGAACAGATGGCTGATTGCCACATGCTCCTAATACACACTTACCTGCTTCCTTCCACTGATGTCTGCAGCCTTCACACTTCACAGAATCCCAGAGCATCCATCCTGGAAGGGACTCTAGAGACCAGCCAATCCAAGCCCTCATTTTACAAACAGGGACACTGGAGCCTACACAAAGGAAGACACTTGCTCAAGATCACACAGCTCATGAATGAAAGAGTTGAGACTAGAACTGCTGAACAGGAGATCCATCTTCCTGGGGTGTCATTCTTCTTCCAACTGGTTCTCATACTCTCTGCCCTAGTTAGCTTTCCTACACTTGACACAAAATCCACACCCTCTTGAGGTGTGCCAGCAGCCTGTGAGGCTCACCCATAGTGCACTAACCTAGCTCAGCTGGCCCGGGGCTCTTTCCCTGCAGAGGAATGGGTGTCATGTGACTTGGAAATACACACTGTGTAGGGATGCATGTGACGTTCATGTGTATCAGTCATTGCATGTCTTCCAAGTCCATCAGGTTGAGAAGGAAGCAGAGCCTATGAGTCATTTATAATGTCTCAGACTTCTAAGTCTTTTCTAGGCTTACAATTTCAGGTTATCCAACAACAAAAGCTTTGATACCATTCCTCAAAAGCAACTTATTTGACAACAAGCATTTACCTAGGAGACACTAACTGAACAGTTCCCATCTGCTAGGTACTATGAGATTTAAAATGAGTAAGACACGACAGCTATCCTTTTTAAGGGACGGAGAAGAGCACACACAGAATGGCAAGACATTGTGCTCAGTGCTTTGACACTCTCATAGGGGTAGGAACAGGCCATGCAGACACACAGCTAATCCAGCACAGGAGAGTTAGTAGAGGCTTTTCTTAATTTTTAATTTTATTTGTTTTTAATTTAGTTCTTCCAATTTTACTATAATATAATTGACATAAAGCATTATATATGCTTCAAACAGTTTACTAATTTGACTTGCATACATCATGAACTTATTACAATAAATTTAGTGAACATTCACCATCTCATGTAGCTACAAAATTAAAGAAATAGAAAAAAACTTTTTTTCATTGTGATGACAATTCTTAGGATTTACTCTCTTAACAATTTTCATATATAACATATACTAGTGTTATATTTCTCATGTTGTATATCACATCCCTAGAACTTATTTATCTTATAATTGGAAGTTTGTACTTTTTGAATGCTTTCATTCAAAAAGCCACACCCCATCTCTGGTAACCACAAATCCTATCTCCTTTCCTATGAATTTGTTTTTGAAGTATAGTTGACCTACAAGATTATATAAATTCCTGTTACACAAAATAGTGATTCAACATTTCTGTACATTTCAGAATGATCACTGCAATATGTGATCTGTACGCCAAAAGATATTATATAACTATCAACTATATTCTCCACACTGTACACTTTATACGTGTGATACATTTATTTCACAAGAATTCTGTATCTCTTAATCTCCCTTACCTATTTCTTTTCTCTCCCAAACCCCCTCCTCTTCAACAATCATCAATTTGTTCTCAGCGTCTAGGACGCTGGTTGAAAACACAATTCAACAGCATATTGAAAAGCAGAGACATTACTTTGCCAACAAAGGTCTGTCTAGTCAAGGTTATGGTTTTTCCAGTAGTCATGTATGGATGTGCGAGTTGAACTGTGAAGAAA
This sequence comes from Bubalus bubalis, assembly GCF_019923935.1. Lineage (NCBI taxonomy): Eukaryota > Metazoa > Chordata > Mammalia > Artiodactyla > Bovidae > Bubalus > Bubalus bubalis. The sequence continues at coordinate 123,546,109 of NC_059159.1, read as the reverse complement.
GCTGAGCACCGAAGAATTGATGCTTTTGAACTGTGGTGTTGGAGGAGACTCTTGAGAGTCCCTTGGACTGCAAGGAGATCCAACCAGTCCATTCTGAAGGAGATCAGCCCTGGGTGTTCTTCGGAAGGAATGATGCTAAAGCTGAAACTCCAGTACTTTGGCCACCTCATTCGAAGAGTTGACTCATTGGAAAAGACTCTAATGCTGGGAGGGATTGGGGGCAGGAGGAAAAGGGGATGACAGAGGATGAGATGGCTGGATGGCGTCATGGACTCAATGGACATGAATTTGAGTGAACTCCGGGAGTTGGTGATGGACAGGGACTGCGATTCATGGGGTCGCAAAGAGTTGGACACGACTGAGTGACTGAACTGAACTGAATGCCCTCTAGGCCCATCCATGTTGCTGGAAATAGCAAGATTTCATTCTTTTTATGGCTGAGTAATATTCCATTGTATATTTATACCACTTCTTCTTTATCCATTCATCTATCAACGGGCACTTAGGATACTTCTGTATCTCAGCTATTATAAATAATGTTGTAATGAACATGGCAGTGTATATATCTTTTCTAATTAGTGTTTTCATGCTTTTCACCCAGAAGTGAAATAACTGGATTGTATGGTAGTTCCATGTTTAATTTTCTGAGGACTCTCCATACTATTTTCCACAGTGGCTGTGCCAATTTTTTGTCCCCACCGACAGTGCACGTGGGTTTCTTTTCTCCACACCCTTACCAATACTTGTTATTTGTTCTTAATAACAGCCATTATTAATAACAACCTGTATAACAGCCATTCTTACAGGTGTGAGGTGATATCTCATCTTGATTTTCATTTCCCTGATGATTAGTGATGTTGAGCATCCTTTCATGTACCTGTTGATCATCAGTATGTCTTTTTTGGAAAAATATGTATTCAGATTGTCTGCCCATTTTTTAATTAGGTTTTTTCGAGTGGAAGGGATGTTGTATTGTATGAGTTCTTTGAACATTTTCTATATGAACTCCTTATCAGCTATACTGTTTGCAAATATCTTCTTCCATTCAGTACATGACCTTTTCGTTTGTTGGTAATTTCCTTCACTGTGCAAAAGCCTTTTAGTTTGATGTAGTCCCACTTGTTTATTTTTGTTTTTATTTCCTTCACCTGAGAGGACATGTCCAAAAACTATTAACCCAGATCAATGTTAAAGAGTTGATCACCTGTGTTTTCTTCTAGAAGTTTTATGGTTCCAGATCTTACATTTAGGTTTTTGTTGCCGTTGTTCAGTTTCCAAGTTGTGTCCAAGTCTTTGCAACCTCACAGACTTCAGTATGCCAGGCTTCCCTGTCCTTCACAATTTCTCGGAGTTTTCTCAAACTAAAGGCAAAGGAGAAAAGGAAATATATACCCATCTGAATGCAGTGTTCCAAAGAATAGCAAGAAAAGATAAGAAAGCCTTCCTCAGAGATCAATGCAAAGAAAAAGAGGAAACTAATAGAATGGGAAAGACTGGAGATCTCTTTAAGAAAATTAGAGATACCAAGGGAACATTTCATGCAAAGATGGGCACAATAAAGGATAGAAACAGTATGGACCTAACAGAAGTAGAAGATATTAAGAAGAGGTGGCAAGAATACACAGAACTATATGAAAAAGATCTTAATGACCCAGATAACTATAACGGTGTGATCACTCACCTAGAGCCAGACATCTTGGAGTGAAAACTCAAGTGGGCCTTCAGAAGCATCATTACAAACAAAGTTAGTGGAGCTGATGGAATTTCAGCTGAGCTATTTCAAATCCTAAAAGATGATGCTTTGAAAGTGCTGCACTCAATATGCCAGCAAATTTGGAAAACTCAGCAGTGGCCACAGGACTGGAAAAGATCAATTTTCATTCCAATCTCAAAGAAGGGCAATGCCAAAGAATATTCAAACTACCACATAATTGCACTCATTTCACACACTAGGAAAGTAATGCTCAAAAGTTTCCATGCTAGGCTTCAATAGTACGTGAACTGAGAACTTCCAGATGTTCAAGCTGGATTTAGAAAAGGCAGAGGAACCAGAGATCAAATTGCCAACATCCGTTGGATCACAGAAAAAGCAAGAGAATTCAAGAAAAATATCTACTTCTGTTTCATTGACTATGCTAAAGCCTTTGACTGTGTGGATCACAACAAACTGTGGAAAATTCTTAAAGAAATGGGAATACTAGACCACCTTACGTGCCTCCTGTGAAACCTGAAACCTGTCAAGAAGCAACAGAACGAGACATGAAACAACAGACTGATTCCAAACTGGGAAAGGAGTACGTCAAGGCTGTATGTTGTCATCCCGCTTATTTAACTTATATGCAGAGTACACCATGTGAAATGCCAGGCTGGATGAAGCACAAGCTGGAATCAAGATTGCTGGGAGAAATATCAATAACCTCAGATATGCAGATGACACCACCCTTATGGCAGAAAGCAAAGAACTAAAGAGCCTCTTGATGAAGGTGAAGGAGGAGAATGAAAAAGCTGGCTTAAAACTCAACATTCAAAAACAAAGATCATGCCATCCAGTCCCAACACTTAATGGCAAATAGATGAGAAAACAATGGGAACAGTGACAAACTTTATTTTCTTGGGCTTCAAAATCACTGCAGATGGTGACTGCAGCCATGGAATTAAGACACTTGCTCCTTGGAAGAAAAGCTATGACAAACTTAGACAGTGTATTAAAAATACAAAGACATTACTTTGTCAACAAAGGTCCGCATAGTCAAAACTGTGGTTTTTCCAGTAGTCGTGTATGGATGTGAGAGTTGAAACATAGAAGTCTCTGAGAGCCACAGAATTGATGCTTTTGAACTGTGATGTTGGAGAAGACTCTTGAGAGTCCCTTGGACATAAGAAGATCAGGACAGTCAATCCTAAAGGAAGTCAATCTTGAATATTCATTGGAAGGACTGATGCTAAAGCTGAAACTCCTAATACTTTGGCCACCTGATGTGAAGAACTGATTCACTGGAAAAGACCCTGATGCTGGTAAAGATTGAAGGCAGGAGAAGGGGACGACAGAGGATGAGATGGTTGGATAGCATCACCAACTCAATAGACATGAGTTTGAGCAAGCTCCAGGAGATGGTGAAGGACAGGGAAGCCTGGGGTGCTGCAGTCCATGGGGTTGCAAAGAGTCAGACATGACTGAGTGACTAAACAACTCACAGATTAAGGCCTGGCCTTTATTGGCACTTCCTTCACTCACAATTTGTACAAACAACATATAGCTATTCAAATTTGATATGCTAGAGTGAAATATATTCCTACCTTTAGGAAGCTTTATGTTTTCTAAGATGAGAAAATATGCTTGTGGGTATTTACTTGTTCGCTTTGATCAGACAGGTGTGTCATCTGCAAAATGCCGGGGACAGGGTGTGGAGAATTCATGCTGGTAGCCTCGTCTTTTTTTTCCTGCGGAAGTTAAAAGTAAGGAGCTCATTTCCAGCTTTTGCAAAGGTCTCCTGACATGGGATGAAGGCAAGTCCATCAAAGGTGGATGTGCTGTCACTGAATCAGTAAAAGATTCTTTTTTCCTTCTAGCTCTTTCTTTCACTTGATAAATATTAATTAAGCACTTATTATACAACAGGTTCTACATTTTTACTAATAGGCAAGAAACTATATCCATCTGTGTATAAGCACATTTCTACAACATATACTATGTGTGTTTTGTGTGATGGGGGTGAGGTGGGAGTAGTGGCAAAATCAATCATCTAACCTCTGCCAAGGAGATGGCTGGTAATTATTATGTGCTCTAAATAATGTCAATGCAAGCTAAATCCTGCAGTATATTTTACTTCTCCTGCTGCTAAATAATAAGAACTTATAGCACGAGGAAGAAAACCTTTTCTGAAAACAAACAAAATTTCCCATCCCTTGCTTGTAATTCCCAGAGATCTGGAAATCTGATACCTATGCTCTTGGCCAGAGAGTGCTTTTTTTCCTTAGGAAAAAAAAAAAGGTGGGGAGGGTCACTGAGAGAAGTTGAGAACTCTGAATTTAAGGTAATAATTATAATGATCAAAACATGTTGAGGGTCCACAAAGATTATTACAAGAATGTTTTTCAGAGTAATATTTATAGGGAAAATATCAAATCTAAATGCTCAAAAGTAGAGGTTAATTACATAAATTATGGTACATTCATATAGAGAATCGGAGAAGGCAATGGCAACCCACTCCAGTGTTCTTGCATGGAGAATCCCAGGGATGGCGGAGCCTGGTGGGCTGCCGCCTACGGGGTCGCACAGAGTCAGACACGACTGAAGCAACTTAGCAGCAGCAGCAGCATATAAAGAATACCACAGAGACATCATTAATGATATTTAGAAGAATAAAGATGTAGGAAGACAGTCAATATAGCTTAAATGGAAAATGCAAGTTAAAACAGTATATATCATGTTGTCCATTTTGGTAAAAAATAGATATATAAATAAGTGCACACACACATGCACACTATATATATATATATATATATATATATATATATATATATATATTTTGAGAGCACAGACTCCTACCCCAGCCCCAGCTGGCTCTGCCTCTAACTAGCTTCCCTCTGGACCTCAGTTTTCTCATATGAAGGGGCTGTAGGTTCAATATGTGAAAACTACACATCCCCTATAAATTAGAAACCACAAAGTTCCTGTGATTATATGCTGGAATTATTCCCCAGTCATGAGTCATCTCTCATCTCTGACTTTGCAAATACAAATTCCTCCCCAGTGATAGAAATTAAAATGGTTAATTATTTTATGGGTAGTCTGTACACAATGAATGCTTGTGTGCAGTACCATCTGGGAAGTTGAGGCAAAGGAAATAGCTCTTAAAACCCTCCTGGGACTGAAATGAAAAACAAGTCAGGTTGTGACATCAACTACCATTTGATCAGACTAAATAATACAAATATCAATATTAAATTATGTGTGCATACTTTTTATTTTTGCCTTCCGTGGCAAAGCACAGGGAGTTCTTTGCTTTTAGCCTTTCGTGTAAGATTATAAAGGAAGAACAGGAAAGACAGACACAGAATTTCAGCATTTTAGAACTGCAAGTGACTTTAAAGATTTGACCCAAGTCCCTCATCATTTCAATGAGGAACAAAATGAGGGGTCCAAGATGTGAAACAGCTAATTCCAGTATTAACTTCCTGAAGCATGGTCTCTCAATTTACCTCACCTATGTCAACCATAATTGGACAATACCACCACTTACATACCAAACAAACAAGCGAAAAAATAAAAACCATGAAAAGAAAAGACAAATAGCCAAACCTCTTTTACTGTTTCCTCCATTACAACTAGAGGAACCATGCAAGGGGAAGGATGAACATTTCTGAGACAGGAATAGTTCACCTTCTAGCCTGCATCCAGAACCAGTTCCACACCCCAAGACACAGCTGCGCCATACTGCCACCCACTACTTTCCTGTCTCTCTACAAGAAGGCAAGCACCAGACCTTTGGAAGGGAATTGTTATGAGAGTAACACTGTCCTTTAACAAATCAGCCACGAATTACCATATCATCAGATAAACATTGGATGAATAAAACGCAAATGCTAACAATCTATTCTTTTTCATCAAGAAGCATAATTTTCTATTAATTTCTCCCCTCTTTGGTTCCCTATGAATCCAAGGAAGTTACTCAAGAGCATCTTAGCAAAGAAAAAAATGGGTAGTTCCATATGAGAACTGTTTATTTAAATTCAGTCAGCATTAGAGACCCAAGTTACTGGAATCACTTAAGAACTCACCCCTTTCCAATCTGTTTTGCCTCACTATTCAGATGGATGTGGGATGCTACATTTTTCCTACCATGGAAAACACACACATTGGCCATTCTGATATCTCACCACATCTGATAATATTTCGATGTCCATACCCTCCAGACCAGAATGCCCTAGATGATACAATTAGAATTCAAATGCACAGACTGTTAGAAGTAAAAGGGACTCTCAAGAGAATTGAATCATATCTCCTCTGTTTATAACTGAAGAAACACAGCTGCAGTGGAACAGAGACTTGTCCCTTCTCGCATGGCTAGGAGAAGGCAATGGCACCCCACTCCAGTACTCTTGCCTGGAAGGAGGAGCCTGGTGGGCTGCAGTCCATGGGGTCACTAAGAGTCGGACACGACTGAGCAACTTCACTTTCACTTTTCACTTTCATCCACTGGAGAAGGACATGGAAACCCACTCCACTATTCTTGCCTGGAGAATCCCAGGGACAGGGGAGCCTGGTGGGCTTCCGTCTGTGGGGTCGCACAGAGTCAGACACGACTGACGCGACTTAGCAGCAGCAGCAGCACATGGCTAGATAACGGTAGTGACAGATCTGAAGGCTATGTCTCCAGTCTTCTGGTTCAAGCTCTTTCCACAGCCCCTTCTACTTTCCAACATCACTGCAGGCTTTCTAAACACTCTCAAAGGGTGAGGTGGGGCTCTTCCTTGGGAGTCAGCCCCTCCCATCTCAGAGCTGCCTCTGCTCTTCCACTGCATGAATTATAGATGCAAGAAGTTACTAAAGCCTGAATAGGCAGATGAATTCCCTTTCTTGACCCATTCTGTCAATCAGGAAGGTGGTTGGCAACACTTAGAGTTATCAGTTCCTCCTATAGTTAAATTCTTGTTCTAATTCATCTAAAATCCAGTCACTATGCAATGTGCATAGCACACTGAAGAAGGAGCATTCTGGTTTTGAAATATGTGACCAGTTCAGTCATCTGGTTCATGTCTAAGAATTATATATATGGCTGGTTGGCGTGCATAATTTGGGGCAGCGGCCTTCTAACAACTATTTGATGATTCTTCGACAGGAAATCTGGTTGCATTAAATTCCTTCCTTCTGGCTCCAGAGATGCCCATCTAAGCAGCCGCTAATGGCTAATAAGACTAACAGAGGAACAACAGGGTTCACAGGAAAGAGAATTCAACTTGACATTGTAATTATTTGCATTAGAACCTTGCCTCTGCCCATCAGTAGCAGACCAACTTTAATACTGGTGGTTTCTAAGCCTCTCCCGTAAATCTGTAAGATGTTGAACAGATATAAACTTGATTCATATATAAGTTATTATTGGTCCAATATAATACTTTGATAGTATTGTCAAAGTATAGTATTGGGCCAATACTATAATTTGATGATCGGTTAACTCCAGAAATGAGAAGACAACAATAATATGGAAAATGTTAAACACTCTGTGTCTGGGATCCTACTAGTCTGCTGTTGCTGCTACTGCTAAGTCACTTCAGTCGTGTCCGACTCTGTGAGACCCCATAGACGGCAGCCCACCAGGCCCCGCCGTCCCTGGGATTCTCTAGGCAAGAACACTGGAGTGGGTTGCCATTTCCTTCTCCAATGCATTAAAGTGAAAAGTGAAAGTGAAGTTGCTCAGTCGTGTCTGACCCTCAGCGACCCCATGGACTGCAGCCTACCAGGCTCCTCCGTCCATGGGATTTTCCAGGCAAGAGTACTGGAGTGGGGTGCCATTGCCTTCTCCCAGTCTAACTAGGTATAAAACCCTGCTCAGCAACTTATCAGTTGTGTAATCTTGAGCAAGTTTCATCATCTTTATCTTTTATCATGAAAAAGTTCAAAAATACTCAAAACAGAAGACCAGGACTAACTAAAGTGATACACTATCACCAGCTTAAGTAATTTTCAGTATTTTGCTAATATCCTTTCATCTCTCTTTCCCAACACTTCCCCCGTTTCGAGGTATTTTAAAACATATTTGGGCAAGCTGTTGTTTTAAAGATCTCTGTGCTTCAGTCTTCTCATCTAGGAAATGAAGATTATAACATCGAATTCATGGGGTAGCAGTGTACTGAGTATTCCGTAAGTGTTAACTATTATTATTTATGATGGTACCTATGCACACCTCCCCCTCTGACGGGCTCCCTTCAGCTACGCGCACCCGGTTCAGGACAGAGGTTGTTAAACAAAAGGCCTGGAAGAACACGAGTCCTGCGTCGCTAAGACTGCGAGCACCCTCTTCAGGCCGCCTTCCTTCAGAACAGTTCAATTTAAGGAGGAAGTTTGTCCTTCGCAGGCTCTCGTCGTCACGCGTAAAAATGAGGGGCGGGAACAGGAAATGGGGTTGGGCCGAATTCCGGGCGCTGGGAGTGTGCGGAGAAGATCCGAGAGGGTGGCAGCTGGAAGCCGTTAGCGAGAGCTGAAATGTTCCGGATCGAGGGCCTTGCGCCGAAGCTGGACCCGGAGGAGATGAAACGGAAGATGCGCGAGGATGTGATCTCCTCCATACGGAACTTCCTCATCTATGTGGCCCTGTTGCGAGTCAGTAAGTACTCTCCCAGGCTGTGGCCGCGAGACTCGCAGGGAGCTCGCCGCCACCTGCCCACCCAGCTCTGGTCCCACCGGCCTTGTAGGGGCCTTGGAGCAAGAGCTAAGCAATTGCGAGGAGCAAGAGCTATGCACGTTGAGGGCGACCGGCGCAGGCGGGCAAGGCTTAGGATTGGCGGGTCAGGGTGGGGGTACCGAGTGCACGCGGCGATCCGGACCACGAGGTTAATCACTCAGCCCCTCCTTAAGGACGATTGAGTTGAAAGAGCCTCTAAGGTTTGCGGGTGCTATCCCTGGGGTCGGGAAGATCCCCTGGAGAAGGAAATGGGAACCCATTCCAGTATTCTTGCCTGGGAAATCGCATGGACAGAGAGCTAAAGTATATGGGGTCGCAAAGAGTCGGATGCGACTTGGCAACTAAACAAAACTAACTTTATCCCCAGGAGCAACCCCCTCGTTTTGCAAACAGAAAAACTGGTATCTAGAATGGAGCAATAGTTGGCTCAAGGTCATTCAGCGATTCAGTGAATGATCTTGACCTAGAATCCAGAGTTCTTAACTGACTGCCAAGTTTCCTTCCATTAGTGCTAACCTCTGAAATCCAGAAGATTTTGTTCCTTTTATTTGTAAAGAGGGTGAAATAGGTAGTTACTTTTTTTTTTTTTTAAAGAAGAAGAAAGGATGGATAGGGTTAATGGTAATGCCTGAGTGTTTATTTGATTTTTACGGTTGGTAGAAACTATTTGCATTGCCTGATCTTGGCCTAAGTGTCTGTATATCCTCTTTGCAGATAAACTCCATTTTCAGAGGGGACTTTGGCCAAGTAGTAGAATTTTAGGCACACAGTACTGGAGCTAGATACAGTTTTATAGATCAGTGCTCTAGTTTTACTGATAGGAATCTCAGAAGTGAATTGCTCCTGTTGCTAGATTTCCAGTTCAGTATACCTTTTCACTGTTCCTTGTTCTATATTGTTGATAGGTCTGGATAGAGGCAGAGGTGATTCAGATAAATGGCGGCCATACCACGGTCATCTTGTGTAAGGCTCATGTTGGGCCTAAGGCCCGAGTTCTTGAGGTCGGTCTCTCTTACTCTGTCCTTCACCGTCTGTGGTGTTACTCTGCTTCCCCAGGAGAGGGAGTCCTTGGAAAACGGAAACTACCAAGTCATCTTGCTCCTTCAACAGCTTGCAACTCTCAACTTGACTAATTTCCTCCTCTTTCCTTTTTTTTGGTTGACTTAGTTGCCTGTGAAACATTTGCTGCTTTTCAATGACCTTTGTATTTGAGACGAATCAGTTTAAAAACAAAACAGAATACTGATGCTTACGACTTTTTAAATTGAGATCTAATTTGCATGTTATTCACTTAACCCATTTAAAGTATACCGTTCATTGGTTCTTTGTATAGTCAAGAGCTGTGCAGCCATCACCACAATCTATTGTAAAACATTCTCCTTCCTTCTGAAAGAAACACCGTGCCCATTAGCTGTCATTCTCCCATTTTTCCCCTTCCCTAGCCCCTGGCAACCACTAAGGGGCTTTTTGTCTTTAGAGGTTTCCCTATCCCAGATATTTTTTATAAATGGAACTGTACAGTATGTGACCATTTCTGGCATAATGTTTTCGAGGTTTGTCCATATTGTAGCATGTATCAGTATTTCCTTTTTATTGCCAAATAACATTCCATTGTATGGATATACCACAGATTATCCATTCTTTTGATGACTGTTACTTTTTTTTCTGATAAGAATTAGGGTTTTTTTTTTTAAGTATTTAATGTATTAAATACATTAGTAATATTGTGTCATCATCACCACCATCTCCAGAACACTTTTTCTTTCGTAAAACTGAACTCTATAGCTGTTAAACAGTAATTCCCCATTCCCTGCTCCTCCGAGCTGCTGGCAGCAACCCCCTATCTCTTTTTTTATTTTAAGAACCACTATACTGTATTCCATAGCAGCAATACCATTTTTACACTCTCAGCAACAGGGTACAAGAGTACCATTTTTCCGCATCCTTGCCAAGTTTTTTGACAGTTGCCATCCTCATGGGTGTGAAGTAGTTTTAATGAATATCTCACTGTAGTTTTGTTTTGCATTTCTCTAATGATTAATGATGCTGAGCCTCTTTTCCCATGCTTATTTTGGCCACAGCACTATTACACAAGACAATAATATCACTTCTTTAGATCCCTGTGACACACTTCCTTGTTTGCTAGACATTTTTATCTACACCACCCTGCTCATAATAACTGAAATAGGACTGTATCAGATGTGAACTGAAGCACACAAATAATATATGATTAATCAGTGGGGGAACAAAAATATGTGTCTAGCTTTCTGGATCCCTACTTCAGTGTTTTCCCCCACTCTCTGCCTTTCAAATGCATTTTTTTTAAGTGAGAAATGCCATCTTGTTTCTTGCAGAGTTTTGTTCCTTTGACAGTTACATGACAAAGTAAAAACTTGTCATTTGAAGGAGGATTAGATTTCTTCTTTATGTCCTAAGAGGAGAACGTGAAGAAAAGATTTTATACAGTGTAAGAGTGAACTTTATAATACTTGTAGCTGCACGACAGTGGGATGGGCTCCCTTGAAAGACAGCAATTCGCTTTTGCTGGGTGCCCAGGCCAAGGCTTAGCCATCATTTGTTTGAAAAATGTGTTGAACTGTAAAGTTTATTTCCCAGTCCTGTAATTCCATAATGTAACTTGTGATGATCTGGATCTGAAAACAAATTCTGGGTTTATTTTCCTTTCAGCTCCTTTTATCTTAAAGAAATTGGACAGCATATGAAGAGTTTGGACAGCATATGAAGAGTGGGTGTCACGTGTGAATGCATGGTATGAAGAACCTGGTTACAGTTTCTTCTCCTATCTGCAAATGAATAGGCCCAGAAAGATGTAAGAGACTCTTCGAATGAATGAACATAAAAATTCTACTTGTTAAGAACAACTTTGGCGCTGGTAACTGACCTTATAGCTAAAACTCTTTGGCGAGTATGAAGAGACGTTTTACAGTCATAGTATTCCCTTATACCTGTGATATCAGCCTCAATGAATGTTGGTGTAATTGTACATCACGATGTCAAACTCCATTTTCTAGCAAGTATGAATTATAAGGGAATTATGTCTGCTCTGGCCCTGTCTTGTGAGTCATTTCTGTGTACTTTTTTACTTTTGTTTGGAGTATATTTGTTGAAGAAGTCCTCTCCATTAGTTATGTTTTATGGAAGCCAGCACACAAACATGTCATTTAAGCATGGGACTATTAGTCTATATTTTTAATAAGAAAAATAGGGCTTTTATTTTTCTTAACCCACATTTTTGCTGCAAACGAACAATCACTGGTGAGACTACTGTAACATTGAGACTATTACAAACCACATTGAGTTCTTCCTGTTTGGGACTGGAGAATTTGCTAACAACATGCTTCTATTCTTAAGCAGTCTTTATGAAAGGCAGTTTTACTGCTTGAGGCTGAGAATATGTAATACCACCAAAGGGGAAAATGCTGTATTTTTAAAGTCAGGCAGTTCTCCAGGTTTGTTGGGAGAAGGGGAGAGTCCATAACTTTCCTCCCAGACACCATGACATTCACCTCTTTTTCAAGAATTACACTGAGTTTACCTTCCTGTCTATAAATAACGATTATGTTGTTACTATATTTTTCTGTTTTAGACATTGCCTGCTGACTTCTCCTGCATGTGAGGATTATGTCTCTTCCCTGTCCTTACCTCTGTCTCTCATTTCTGCTTCCTTTCTGTGTACTTATTAGTGTGATTTTCATTAGATTGATTTCATTAGGACTCCAAACACTGTTTGTTGTTGCCTTTTCCTGCATATCCTTTTGATTTTCCTAGGCTTAGTTTTCTGAACTTATCACACTAAATCAGCTAAACTTTTCGCCATGTATTTAAATTGCTCAGTGTTCAGTGTCATGAGGGGTGCTGTTATGTCTTAAGTCTTTCCTGGAAAAAGGGCTTATTTGCGGCAAACTGAGTTTGGCTTATGGGACACCTGCTCTAAAGTACAGGGCAGAATCTGGCAAAGTGTGAAACAGCCTCCGACATTACAGAACTGTCTTATTATTTTAAAGTGAGATGCTTGTTCTCTTGCAAATATTTATAAGGAAGATGATTTAACATAAGGTCTGGCTTTTTAAGGGCTTCCCTGGTGGCTCAGATGGTAAAGAATCTGCCTGCAACATGGGAGACCTGGGTTCGATGCCTGGGTCAGAAAGATCCCCTGGAGAAGGGAATGGCAACCACTCTAGTATTCTTGCCTGGAGAATTCCATGGACAAAAGTCCCAGAGATTAATAACTCATTTATCAGTTACAGTTTCTATTATATGCCATGCTCTTGTGCTAGAAGCTGGGAATGGACAATAATGGGACTGCCATTTTGGGGTCTATAATTCATCAAAGGATGCCACACAAATGGATACCTGAAGGACCTCACCTTGCTGCTGGTTCAGATTTGAAGGAATAATTACATTTATCTTATGGGGAAAGGATAGAGAAGGGGGAGCCAGGTAGGAATTGATTAAGGTGTTCAAATCATATTGATCAAGAGGAGTTCAAAATTGCTTGCTTAAACCTAGATGCAATGTGGGGCATAGAAGGGAAGGTCAAAGAGGATGGAATGAGCAGACCAGTACATGTTGATTCGGAGGAATGTAGTGTAGGGGAAAGAATGAATTCAGGGAAGACTCTGGAGGTGCAGGGAGTATCTTAGATTATCTGGGTGGACCCAGTGTAATCACATGGGTTTTAGAAGAGGGAGAAAGAAAGCGGAGTCAGAGAAGATGTTACAACAGAAGCAGAGGTTGGAATGATAAGGCCACATGCCAAGGAATGTGGGCTGCCTCTGTGTTCCAGAAGCTGGGAAGGGTGGGGCACAGATTTTCCCCCAGAACCTCCGGAAGGGCCACAGGTCTGCAGACACCTTGACTTTAACCCCTCAAGACCTGTTTCAAACTTCTGACCTTCACAACTGTAAGGTAATTTGTGTTGTTGTAAGTTTGAATAATTTATTAGAGCAGCAGCAGTAAACCAATACGTTTATACCACTCCTTCCTCATTTCCTGTTATTGTGGCCTCATCCTCTTCAGATCTAGGGTAAATCCCTTATCTGTTCCATCGTCTTTGGCAGAATTTTATTATTCACTGATCAGGCTTGAAGTACTTTCTGGTCCTGGATTATCTTTTCTTTATAAACTTCCTCAGCTGTGACTATGGCTTTAATTACCATCTATCTAGAAGAAAGTCCCGATGTTTATTTCAAATTGAAATGTTGGCCATGTTTGGCTATCCATCTGCCCATCTAGCATCTCCATCTCAGGTATTTTCAGCTTGGCAGGTCCAAAACTGGACCCATTACTTTTCACTTTAAAATTTTTTGCTTAAATTCAGTAAATGGCTCCATCAACATAGCTGCTTAAACTACAAATTAGGGAATCTTCCTTGAATCCTTAATCACATCTCCAAACCCCCTCTTGCCATACGAGATACATATTAACAGGTTTGAAGGTTAGGACAATAGTGATTTGGGGATGGGGCATTCTGCCTGCTACTTTAATAAAGGTTTAGATTTGGTGGGGAAAAGTTGAAAGTTTCCCCCTGCCAAGATCTGCTTTCTCTGGCAAGTCATTTTCAGACCCCAGCCTTCCTTAATCACTCAACCCCACAGCCATAGCCCAGATTTAGATTTGATTTCTTTCCTCCAGTACAAATAGCTCAGCCCCACTAGACCCTCTCATAATGTTTATCCTGCCACCTCGTCTCTGTGCTTCACCACCTTCATGCCTCAACTCACTCCACTAGCCAGTGTTGTAATCATTCTTGCATACACCTTCAAATCTCTTCCCTCCCTCTAGTGTCATTGTACTTTTCTGGCAAAACCCCATCCTGGTTAAATCCTACTCTCTGCAGCTGAAGTGTCTGGAAAGAAACACCCTGACAGGTTCTACCTGGAAAATAATGACTGTTGAACCTCAACTGGGTCCTGTAGAACCACTGCATTTCCTTAGTTCATTCTAATCCACTAGATAGACATGTCACACCTTCTCAGACCTCTAGGATCTCCCCTTATCTTCAAGCTCAGGTGACAGTGTTGCTTCTTCTTTTCCCGAGAAAATAGCAGCATCCAGAGGAAAACTCCCATAAACTTATCCCGTGATGACCCACCCACCAGTAGCTGTACCCTACCTCCCATTAGGAAAGTCAAAGTGTTAGTCGCTGAATGGCGTCCAACTCTTTGCGACCCCATGGACTGTAGCCCATCAGGCTCCTCTGTCCATGGGTTTCTCCAGGGAGAGATGCAGGATACACAGGTTTGATACCTAGGTCAGGAAGATTCCGTTAGGAAAGCCCTCTCCTATTTAAGGCCAAACTCCTCAATCCCACCTGCATCAGTTACCCAACAATCGTGACCCATCAAGTCTCCCTCCCTTTTCTTTTACTGGATCATTCCCTATAGGATTCAAAAGGGCTGTGATTTCCTCTGACTAAAAAAAAGCCCTGTTGCAAGTTTCTTCCCCTGGAGATGCTGAGATTTTGTACAGGAGGTTTTAGGGGGAGTTCTTGGGGGGAAGGGGAAGCATTTCCGAGAGCAAGTGAAACAAGTTTGGGCAGGAGGAGAAGTTGAACTGTGGTGCAGCTGCAAATAGGGTGATCGACCATGCAGGACTATCCCAGTTTAGCACGGAAACTTCAGTCCTGGGCAAGCCAGAATAGTCGCCCTGGTTGAAAAACCAGCTTCAGTCAGTCCCACAGGTATCTGATGCTGATGGCCCTTCAGAGAAGTCCTGTGCAAGGCCAGAGGGCAGGGCCTTTCTGCCCTTGCATTGCCTAGCCACTGCACAGGGGCTGCTGGGCTGGTGTACTGTATGCAGGCAGCTTCCTTCAGCTGAAGGCATCTCCTGAGGGGGATGCAGCTGTGTGGTATCTGTAGCCAACCCTCATAGCTGCTGGCGGATTGAGTTCCTTCATCCAAAGTTGAAATCTGGGTGGTTCAGCACAGCATCCACCATAATGCTCTTGAAACCTCACCCCTCTCCGTCTTCCATCCCATTTCTCTGCTCTCAGTTAAATGCTTCAAGAAGGCTGTTTCTA
This sequence comes from Bubalus bubalis, assembly GCF_019923935.1. Classification (NCBI taxonomy): domain Eukaryota; kingdom Metazoa; phylum Chordata; class Mammalia; order Artiodactyla; family Bovidae; genus Bubalus; species Bubalus bubalis. The sequence continues at coordinate 123,530,662 of NC_059159.1, read as the reverse complement.
TTTTCATTCCTTCCTCCTGTTATCTCCCGAACCCATTCCAGTTAGGTTTGCATCCCCACCAATCTTTTGAAACCGCTCTTGTCAAGGTTAACTAACCTGTCTTGCCCTTTCAGCAGCATTCAACACACTTCCTTGCTATTTTAACCACCTTACCAGGCCTGCTTGATTTTCCTCTTATCTGCCTTTTCTGTTCCACTCACCCACCCTTCCTCAGATTCTTTTGCTGGCTCTTCATCTCTAACCTCTGACACTGGTGTCCCAGGCTTCACTCCTCAGTCCTCTTTATTTATGGTAGAGATTCTGCACTGACTCTTGGTTTTCCTATCTGATCTTTTGGCCCAAAATACCTTTCCTTTCCTTTCAGTGGAGAGAAAAGTCCCTATTCTGAAAAACAGAATCCTTTAGTTTGTTTTCCAAAGAGGATGTGTATCACTAACGTGACCTTTTGAACTGTTTCCATTAGGTCAGCTTGTTGGTTTCACAGCTAAGGTATATATAGTCATCTGACAAGGACCACAGCTGACCTACTATAACTTACTCTCCCCCAATTTATATGTTTATTTAGGAGGGAAGAAAGTAGCTAAGTGCACATATGTTTGTGATACCAAGAGACTGAAGACTACTTTTTATGGGACAGTGTGGAAACATAATGAAGACTCCTGCTGGGTGTGATACAGCAGTGGGAACGTATGTGATGCTCGTCTTCCCCAAATTCAAATTGTATTGTCTCTGATTATCTCAGCTGATAGAAGAAAAACAATATATAAATTACTTGAAATAATAAAGATATTGCAAAAAAAAAAAGTTTAGAAATGTGCTAGATGAAAATTAGAACCAGGAAATGATCTAATGAACTGCTTATCTTACCATCATTAGTAAAATTCAACATCTATATATTTTCGGTATACTTCTGAATAAAATTTAACAAGCTTTCTATTGAACCTTCACATCAATTATAGAATTTCACTCAATTTTTGTAATAACCATTGTTTTCATTGGTCACAAGTGTAAGACATGGATTCTTTACTGAACATAAAAATAAAAGTGTAAGTTAAACCTTAAACCTATTAAATCTTGAGAAAATCATTCTTAGTAAAATACTGTTGTTAGCTTAGTGAAACAATGATGCTGTTAAAGAAGCTGAAGAGAAGGGCATTTAATTTAACATCTACTTTTTCCTCTAACCAAACCCTCACTGTTGTTAGCAAGCCTTCTACTGCTTAGAAGTTCATCACCATAAAAAGAATTTGTATTTTTTACTTTATTGTTCCCTAAGTTGCAAGGTGCTTATTTATTCCTGATCTGACAGAAAGCACTTAAAATTTTTTTCAGCCTGTTTTCTTAAGCATATCAAACTGAGACCACTGTTAGTAATTTCACCTTTCTTGAGTTTACAGTGAATAGCAGAAGAAGAACGGGGTGGAGGGGGGAGCAGGGGGGATGCCAGAAATGGTGCTAGATACTGTAGACTCAGATTATCACTTATTTCCTTCCTTCCAATTCCATATGTAAATAAGATAGTAAAATAGCATATTTGTAGTACTCATTTCTTGGTAGGAAAAGAACTCTTATGATAAATATGTCTTCATGTTTATGGGTAACATTTTTTTTCACATAAAATTTTAAGAGTCAGTGGATGCTAGGCTAGGTGTCAGGTACTTGGGAATCAAAGAATGCATACTAGGGACAGTTTTCATACACAGATGCCTCTTGCCAAAGGAGAGGTTCAAGTATAATAGGGAAAAGAACACTGGCAGTGTCGGGCACCACACGCAGAGGGCTTTTCCAAAGCAGGCTGCAAACCACACAAGAAGCTTTTAAACAAAGACCTACTGAATCAGAGCTGCTATGGATGGAGCTTAGGAAATCTATTTTTTAAAGCAACCAGTGGCTTTCAGACACTACCTGTTGTCTAGGCCTCCAAAAATATTCCCAGTCTCCTTGGTGGAGGTGTTCACATTCACAGATACTTATTTTATTTAGTGACTACAGAGGACCAGGCATTGTGGTAGGTGAGGGATACAGAAGAGAAGATTTCAGTCATTGTACCAATCCATAAGAGGCTTACAAAATAGGGGAGTTGGATATTACCTAAATTCATCAATAATTAAGTCATTATGTAAACTGCTATGAGAGTGAACTAACGTGGCTGTAAGAACATGGAATAAAGGAGCCCTGGCCTCCTGGGATGGGGAAGAAGCAGGGAGGGTTCCCCGTGGAAGTGACTGATCTGGATGAATAGGAACTGTCCACATAAAAGTGCTGGGGGGAGGAGGGGTCGAAAAAATGCTAAAGTATATGTGTTAAGGAAGACTGTGAAGTGTGACTGAAGTGTATTGAGCACTGAAGAGCAAGAAGACCGTTGATTCTTTTAGGAACTCCTGTTGTTTATTGTGTTGTCATACTTGAGTTTTAAGAAAGAGATCCCATCCTGACATCTGCTGGCTAGTATATATACTGCAATTCCAAGTTACACAACACAAGAAAGTCTCAGTAACCTATTTTTTAAAGGCTACAATAATAAATTATAAATAAAGCACCAAGATTCTTCCCTACTCTATTACAGACGTCACCCAGGAGATGTGAACAGTTGCTACTTGCGTGCACTCAGTATTACAGCTATGCTTGCTGCTGCTGCTAAGTCGCTTCAGTCATGTCCGACTCTGTGCGACCCCATAGACGGAAGCCCACCAGGCTTCCCCACCCCTGGGATTCTCCAGGCAAGAACACTGGAGTGGGTTGCCATTTCCTTCTCCAATGCATGAAAGGGAAAAGTGAAAGGGAAGTCACTCAGTCGTGTCCGACTCTTAGCAACCCCATGGACTGCAGCCCACCAGGCTCCTCCGTCCATGGGATTTTCCAGGCAAGAGTACTGGAGTGGAGGTGGTACCATTTGCCTGCTTTTGTGCAAGTTCACAAAAACATACAAAGTGTACATCTAAAAGTTGAATCGACTTGTTGCTGAGATGTAAACACATTACACAATCACTTACACTCTTAAACACAGTACCTTATGAAATATTTTCAGTTATATAAAAGGTTCTTAAATTGTCTTCAGAAATACACAGCTGACTTTAGTCCAATAAGCATTCTGCTAAACCTAAAGATCTGCTCTAAGCACTTCTGATAATTTTCACCCGTTTCTCAGTCACATACGTAGTATTTTCATTTTCTGCTTAGGCCTATAAAGGATAAGAATACAAAGAAATTTTAATATTACATGAACAACTGTACAGTGATGCTGCTACATTTGAAACTGTTCCTTGGCAGCTGCCTCACTGTGCGACTGAAATATTCAACAATCCCCTGACATTAAAAGATAAATTTGGTGAATAAAGGGTGATTCAGAGACGTCAAAATGTAATGTAGAAAATGTGGGCTGTTGAAGAGTACAGGTTTATGTTAAGAAGGAACACCAGAATCAGTTCAAAGTCCTCAGCTCTGCTATTACGTGACTCTATGAGTCAGATTTTTTAACTTGCAAACACTAAAATCCAGTTTTGGTAGATGTAAGGAGAAAAGTAATTCATTATAAAGGATTATAGGTAGCATCACCAGGAGGCCTGGAGACTAGGCAACTGGAACATCCCCCTTTGTCACTCCACGCAACTGGTGCAGTGAGGACACCACCTTTGCTGAGGATTAGATGCCACCACTTTGGAGAAGGCAATGGCACCCCACTCCAGTACTCTTGCCTGGAAAATCCCATGGACGGAGGAGCCTGGTGGGCTGCAGTCCATGGGGTCACACAGAGTCGGACACGACTGAGCGACTTCACTCTCACTTTTCACTTTCATGCATTGGAGAAGGAAATGGCAACCCACACCAGTGTTCTTGCCCAGAGAATCCCAGGGACGGGGGAGCCTGGTGGGCTGCCGTCTATGGGGTCGCAGAGTCAGACATGACTGAAGTGACTTAGCAGCAGCAGATGCCACCACTTACTACCAAGCCACAGGTCCCTGGACTATCATGGCAGCCAGTATTGCTCAGAAAACATCTTGCTGCATTTGCTATGGTTGCCATAAAGAATTACTCCAAGATACAACTTTGTTGTATCTCTGATTCCAAGTCCAAGGAATATTTAATTTATAGCATCAGGGTCACGTGGAAAAGTAAAGAAAAAATCAATTTCAGCTTCTGTAGTGAAAGGCATGCTCTGATTGCCAGCAAGTTCATAGGATGGGGAATTCCCAAATGTAGGCATGAATTCAGATACTGGACAGCCAAAAAGGAATGGCAGATGTCTACTATATTGACCCTGGACAAATCACTCTGAGCCTCACTTTTCTATACCACAAGGGAAATTACGTTCACATGGTTAAGGAGATGATGTAGGTGTACTTACTCATTTTACAATAAATACCAACTATGTGCCAGAATGCAAAGATGCGCAGGTCCTTTCTAATGTAGGAGAAAAATCAATGCACATCTAGTGGTGGGATAGAGGCAGGCATAGATGAGGTGAGGGCAGAAAGATGCAGTTTACAAATGATGTTCTTGTATTTAAGCACATACTTAAAAACAAAATTTCCATGTGGCAAGTTATGTTTGTACCAATGAGAGAGACAGCATGCTCTTGTAGAAAGCTGTTACACTCCTTTGAAAGGCTTGTTTCATAGAAACGCCAAAACAATAATGTTGGCTGGCACAAATCCAGAAACTCGGGCTTTTGATTGCTTTTTGACAGACGTCAAGACTGCCAGTTTCATACAATGGGACATCCTTCAAAGGATTAAACATGTTATAGCTTTGCCCAAAGATAATGAGATAAATCATCACGCCCATTGTAGTGTGATGTAGTCTGAACTTCCCCTGTTCTGATCTGACCTAAGTCAGAGTGGTCTGCTATTTGTATCTAGCTAGTGTGTACAACTTTGACTTTGCTTAAAATAAATTGTTGGCCTTAGGCTTAGGGTGCGTGTGTTTTTGTGTTTTTCTTTCCATTTATAAAAGAAAAGCTGCATGGTAACTCAGGCCTCACCCAGAATCTGTAATAATAACAATTCATCATATGGTATTAATAGATGGAATATATTTTTAGAGAATACATTGTATAGAACTAAGGACTGAGATATGTCAGTGGGATCACTGAAGTCAGCTATTTCAAACCTCAGTATGCTGCAATGATTTGTTTTTCACAGCATTCTTAGATTCAGTTCAGATCAGTTGCTCAGTTGTGTCCAACTCTTTGTGACCCCATGGACTGTAGCATCCCCAGTTTCCCTGTCCATCACCAACTCCCAGACCTTGCTCAAACTCATGTCCATCGAGTTGGTGATGCCATCCAGCCATCTCATCCTCTGTCGTCCCCTTTTCCGCATGTCTTCAATCTTTCCCAGCATCAGGGTCTTTTCCAATGACTGTTCTAAGCATCAGGTGGCCAAAGTATTGGAGCTTCAGCATGAGTCCTGCCAGTGAATATTCAGGACTGATATCCTTTAGGATGGACTGGTTGGATCTCCTTGCAGTCCAACAGACTCTCAAGAGTTCTCCAACACCACAGCCCAAAACCATCAATTCTATGGCGCTCAGCTTTCTTTATGGTCCAACTCTCACATCCATACATGATTACTGGAAAAACCATAGCTTTGACTACATGGACCTTTGTTGGCAAAGTAACATATCTGCTCTTTAACATGCTGTCTAGGTTGGTCATAGCTTTTCTTCCAAGGAGCAAGCCTCTTAATTTCATGGCTGTGGTCACGATCTGCAGTGATTTTGGAGCCCCCAAAATAAAAGTCTGTCACTGTTTCCATTGTTTCTCCATCTATTTGCCATGAAGTTATGGAACCGGATGTCATGATCTTAAGTTTCTTGAATTTTGAGTTTTAAGCCAGTTTTTTCACTCTCCTTTTTCACCTTCATCAAGAGGTGATGAAGTTCATCTTTGCTTTCTGCCATTAGGGTGGTATTGATATTTCTCCTGGCATCTTGATTCCAGCTTGTGCTTCATCCAGCCCTGCATTTTGCATAATGTACTCTGCATATAAGTTAAATAAGCAGGTGACAATATACAGTCTTGACGTACTCCTTTCCCAATTTGGAGCCAGTCCATTGTTCCATGTCCGTTTCTAACTCTTGCTTCCTGACCTGCATACAGATTTCTCAGGAGGCAGGTCACGTGGTCTGGTATTCCCATCTCTTGAAGAAATTTCCACAGTTTGTTGTGATACGAAGGCTTTGGCATAGTCAATGAAGCAGAAATAGATGTTTTTCTGGAATTCTCTTGCTTTTTCCATGATCCAGATCTTGGCAATTTGATCTCTGGTTCCTTTGCCTTTTCTAAATCCAGCTTGAACATCTGGAAGTTGTTGGTTCATGACTGTTGAAGCCTGCCTTGGAGAATTTTGAGCATTACTTTGCTAGAGTGTGAGATGAGTGCAATTGTACAGTAGTTTGAACATTCTCTGGCATTGCCTTTCTTTAGAATTGGAATGAAAACTGACCTTTTGCAATCCTGTGCCCACTGCTGAGTTTTCCAAATTTGCTGGCATACTGAGTGCAGCACTTTCACAGCATCATCTTTTAGGATTTGAAATAGATCAACTGGAATTCCCTCACCTCCACTAGCTTTGGTTGTAGTCATGCTTCCTAAAGCCCACTTAACCTCACACTCCAGACTGTCTGGCTCTAGGTGAGTGATCTCACCATCGTGGTTATCTGGGTCATGAAGATCTTTTTGTATAGTTCTTCTGTGTATTCTTGCCACCTCTTCTTAATATCTCCTGCTTTTGTTAGAATCATATCATTTCTGTCCTTTATTGTGCCCAGTTTTGCATGAAATGTTCTCTTGGGAATCTCTAATTTTCTTGAAGAGATCTCTAGTCTTTCCCATTTGTTTTCCTCTGTTTCTTTGCACTGATCACTGAGGAAGGCTTTCTTATCTCTCCTTGCTATTTTTGGAATTCTGCATTCAGATGGATATATCTTTCCTTTTCTCCTCTGCCTTTTTTTTTTTTTCTTTTCTCAGCTATTTGTAAGGCCTCCTCAGACAACCATTTTGCCTTTTTGCATTTTTTTTTCTTGGGGATGGTTTTGACCACAGCCTCCTGTACAATGTTACAAACCTCCATCCATAGTTCTTCGGGCACTCTATCAGATCTAAAACCTTGAATCTATTTGTCACTTCCATTATATAATCATAAGGGATTTGATTTAGATCATACCTGAATGGTCTACTGGTTTTCCCTACTTTCTTCAATTTAAGTCTGAATTTGGCAATACGGAGTTCATGATCTGAGCCACAGGCAGCTCCTGGTCTTGTTTTTGCTGACTGTAAAGAGCTTCTCCATTTTTGGCTGCAAGGAATATAATCAATCTGATTTTGATATTGACCATCTGGTGATGTCCATGTGTAGAGTTGTCTCTTGTGTTGTTGGAAGAGGGTGTTTGCTATGACCAGTGCATTCTCTTGGCAAAACTCTATTAGCCTTTTCCATGCCTCATTTTGTACTCCAAGGCTAAATCTACCTGTTATTCCAGGTATCTCTTGACTTTCTGCTTTGGCATTCCAGTCCCCTATGTTGAAAAGGGCATCTTTTTTAGTGTTAGTTCCAGAAGGTCCTGTAGGTCTTTGAGGTTAGATTTCTGTAGTTGACATTTTCTTCCAAAATCCAGAGGTCTGTATCAAAATATCTTTTGATCTCCATTTGGCTGACACACAGGCATTTAAAATTTAACAAGTCCAATATTGAGTTCTTGACACCCATCCCCCCAACGCCCCCACCAAATATGTTCCCCTTATAATAGTTCCTGGATCCTGGAATGTGAAATCAAGTGGGTCTTAGGAAGCATCACTACAAATAAAGCAAGTGGAGGTGATGGAATTCCAGTTGAGCTATTTCAAATCCTGAAAGATGATGCTGTGAAAGTGCTGCACTCAATATGCCAGCAAATTTGGAAAACTCAGCAGTGGGCACAGGACTGCAAAAGGTCAGTTTTCATTCCGATCCCAAAGAAAGGAAATGCCAAAGAATGCTCAAACTACTGCACAATTGCACTCATCTCACACGCTATAATGCTCAAAATTCTCCAAGCCAGGCTTCAGCAGTACGTGAACCATGAACTTCCAGATGTTCAAGCTGGTTTTAGAAAAGGCAGAGGAAACAGAGATCAAATTGCCAACATCCTCTGGATCATCGAAAAAGCTAAAGAGTTCCAGAAAAACATCTATTTCTGCTTTATTGACTATGCCAAAGCCTTTGACTGTGTGGATCACAATAAACTGTGGAAAATTCTTCAAGAGATGGGAATACCAGACCACTTGAGCTGCCTCTTGAGAAACCTGTATGCAGGTCAGGAAGCAACAGTTTGAACTGGACATGGAACAACAGACTGGTTCCAAATAGGAAAAGGAGTACGTCAAGGCTGTATATTGTCACCCTGCTTATTTAACTTATATGCAGAGTACATCATGAGAAACGCTGGGCTGGAGGAAACACAGGTTGGAATCAAGATTGCGGGGAGAAATATCAATAACCTCAGATATGCAGATGACACCACCCTTATGGCAGAAAGTGAAGAAGAACTAAAGAGCCTCTTGATGAAAGTGAAAGAGGAGAGTGAAAAAGTTGGCTTAAAGCTCAAGATTCAGAAAACTAAGATCATGGCATCTGGTCCCATCACTTCATGGCAAATAGATGGGGAAATAGTAGAAACAGTGGCTGACTTTATTTTTGGGGGCTCCAAAATCACTGCAGATGGTGACTGCAGCCATGAAATTAAAAGACGCTTACTCCTTGGAAGGAAAGTTATGACCAACCTAGATAGCATATTAAAAAGCAGAGACATTACTTTACCAACAAAGGTCTGTCTAGTCAAGGCTATGGTTTTTCCAGTAGTCATATATGGATGTATGAGTTGGACTATAAAGAAAGCTGAGCACCAAAGAATTGATGCTTTTGAACTGTGGTGTTGGAGAAGATCCTTGAGAGTCCCTTGGACTGCAAGGAGATCCAACCAGTCCATCCTAAAGGAGATCAGTCCTGAATATTCATTGGTAGGACTGATGTTGAAGCTGAAACTCCAATACTTTGGCCACCTGATGCAAAGAGCTGACTCATTTGAAAAGACCCTGATGCTGGGAGGGATTGGGGGCAGGAGGAGAAGGGGACGACAGAGGATGAGATGGCTGGATGGCATCACTGACTCGATGGACATGAGTCTAAGTGAACTCCAGGAGTTGGTGATGGACAGGGAGGCCTGGCGTGCTACAGTTCATGGGGTCGCAAAGAGTCGGAAACGACTGAGCGACTGAACTGACACTGATAATAGTTCACAAAATAGCATTTTCATGGATCCAATCACGTTAAGCTAAAAGACTGGGGAATCCCCCTAGTTTCCCCTATCAAGCCTTGAGGCTGACTACCTCAATAAAGTTCCTTGAATCTACTTCCATCTTCACTACCATCACTCCAGTCCAAGTTTTAACCAATCTCCATGCTTCCACTCTTATTTTGTCTATTCTCCACATAGTAGCTGGCATACTTCTTCTTCTTTTTTTTTTTTTATTAAGGTTTGGTCTGACTCTTTGTGAACCCATGGACTGTAGCCTGCCAGGCTCCTATGTCCACATAATTTTCCAGGCAAGAAAATGGGAGTGGGTTACCATTTCCTTTTTCAAGGGATCTTCCCCACGACTCCTATCATACTAAAAAAGGGAGGGGGGTTTCAAATCACCCATATCCTTCACCCCTTCTTTCCCTTCCTTTTACATAAAATTTTTAAATCCTTATTGTGCCTTACTAAATGTTGCATGATCTGATCCCTACCTGGCTTTAATTTCACTTACACTGTTCTCTGTCAACACAATAAGCTTCAGACAAACTGGACATCTTCCATTTACCCAAAGAGCAATCTTCTCTTCTCTGCCCCACCCCACCCAAGAGCTTTCATACAGGCTTTACAGGCCTCTCTTCTGTCTGGCTAACTCCTGACCACCCTTCCTTGCCCCCTAGTTTTAAATCTGGGTTCTTCCCATGCACCCACTACAAATTATTTAAATGCTATCTGATTAATGTCTACCTTCTTCACTCAGAAATTAACTTAAGGAGGACAGAAGCCACATCAGCTTTGTTCACGTCTGTGCCCATAATAACAGCAGCAGCAGCAACAAGTATGTGACAGGTAGTGTGTATACATAAAATTATTTAATATATACTCCCAGCATATTGTTTGGGCCATAGCCAGCGGTCAGTTCGTTGAATGAATGAACCAGCCCCTCTGTGCACACCTACAAAGTTGCTCATTACCTCCTAGAACAGCCTATTACACCGATAGATAACTGGTGACTGGAAGAATCTTCTTCATAGTGACCCCAGTCGCCTGCCTGCAATTTCCACCCACCGATTCTATTTCTGCTCCAGGGGGCCATGCAGTACCAGCCTTAATCGTCCTTCCGCGAGCAACTTCGTAGCGTCTGAAGCCTCATCCGCCCCGTTCACGTCTCCCTCTCCCTACCCTCCCTGAGGAGACTCCGGGTTCCTTTCCGCCGCGGTGGTCCGGAAGCCCAGCCCGGCCGCGCGCCCGCCGCTCCCGGCATCCCCTCCCCGCGCGTCACGTGACGGCTGCCGCCCCGCACCAGCGCTGCAAATACCGCCCCTAGGCGGGGCTCGAGGCTTGCCCGCCCCTGGCCCCGCGCCGCAGTCCTCGCGCAGGTGGCTGCGGCCCCGGCGCCCGAGGCCCGCCGTGCTGTGGGCTAGCGCCCCGGACAGCTCCCGGCGAGGTAAGGGGGAGACAGCCCGAGACCCCGGGATGCCCTGGCCCCGGAGCGGGGGGCGGCCCGGGGGAGGGGGCTCGGGCGCCCTGGGGCTGCCTCCCGGGGACCTCGGGCGCTTCGCGAGGCTGCCGGCCGAGGAGTCTGAGCACCTGGCCCCGGCTGCAGCGGGAGGGCTGCCCTCAGGCCGCCCGCGGCCCCGCGCTCTGCTGGCACCTGGAGGCTCAGCTGCTCCGGAGAACATCTGTGCCTTGGTTTCCCCTCTTGTGAAACGGGGCCAGGAAGGTGGATCTCTGCGGTTGCCTTCAGCCTGGAGGTTGTGCGAGTCTGTTAATGAAGTCGAAGAGGAAGATGGGAAGAACCCTCATCTCGGAACGCAGGAGCGAGTGTTTGAGGCCAGGCACCTTTTATGTCTTATGTGTTTTGTGCAAATCGCAAAGCCTGTCCCGAGACTGGTTTCTCCATCTTTAAAGTAAAGGTGATCACTCCTGCCCTGCCTCGCTCACAGGACCACAATGAAGAACAGGTGGAAAAGCCATCTGAAGAGCCAGAACTCAGGGTGTCAGTTACACCTGGATTCATATCCTAGCTCTGCCACTTACTGTGCAACCTCGAGCAGGATAGAACCCTATCTGTTAGAAGAAGATAACAACAGTAATTAGCTCATGAGATTGTTGTGAGGATTAAGTGTAATAGGGCTTAGCACCGTGTCGGGCACAGAAATGCTCAATAATTTGCTATTAGTACAGGTATTAGTAAGCTAGAGAGTCATTCAGGTGAGGGATGTTTAGAATCATCACACTTCCGTTTCTGTATATTTATTCCTAAAAAGAGTACTGTACTGATTTCCTAAGAACGGGGCCAAGTGGAGTTCTTCCCCATTTCTGTCTGGGCCCCCTTTGCCTTCTCATTTACAGTTGGCATGTGAACCTGTTGTTTCTACCAAGTGAGTCAGTCAGGATGGGAACATTAATGTATTGGAGCAGATGGGTATCAGATTCCCTCTGAGGGGAAAGAGAAGTGCCAGGCGTGTGCTGCCACCAAAAAAAGCACAATACAGTGATTGACTGTCAGAGCTGGAAGATGCCTGGGAAACCATCTACTCCAGTTGTCTCCTTGGGCAAATGGAGAAACTGGACCCAGAACTGAGGACAGGACTTTGATTTTCTCAGAACCCGACAGGATGTTGGCACTGGGTGGTGGAAAGAACACACACTGTTTACCAGATGCTGTACTTTCCCTGAATTTTAACCTGACTTCGTCATTTATTCAACAAGTATATATGGAGCACTTACTGGGTGCTTGTGTACCTAATAGGATCTGGAGAAGAAACACACACATATGTATTCCTCTGCCAGTTCTTAGTACATTTTAAAATAACAATAGGTCCCAGTGAGCCTTCCTCATAGCAGCTGGCCCCAAAGGACGGATGCACACAGAGGCCTGAATAGTTTCATGATCAGCCCCAGCAGTCCCAGCGCCCTTGTTGAAGCCTGGTGAGATTTTAGAGACTGGAGAAAGCGCTGCTTTGTCAGGCCTTTTAGTAAAGGATTTCCTCAGGCGTACAGTGCTTGGATTTCTTTTTCTGGTTTCAGGCAGCCCTCTTATTGTTTTTAGATTTCTGAAAAGGGCCACCCTCACCTCGGTGCCTTTTTGGTTTCCATGGTTATCAGATGAATTGTATTTTTATGATAACACAAGTAGCTGTTAAGTAATACGTGGTCAGGTAGTCCCCAGTTCCCTGCAGTTTGTTTTCTGATGGTGGTTCTCTGTTTTTTTCAGTTGCAGTGCAGCCATAATATCCTTTGCTCCCTCCCAGCCTCTTTCCTTCTTTCCTTTAACAAGCATCCATCAGTGGCAGGGCCAAGGGGAGTGGTAATAAGTAGAAACGGAAAAAAAAACCCAGAACAACAACACATATAGACCCTGGTTTAGGTATCTCAGAATCTTTAGAGGGATAATCCGAAGGGGCAAATCAGTGGGGCTCTGATAAAGATGTAGATTGGGAGCAAGTGAGAGCTTTAAGAGGTGGTAAAGATGGTGTCCTGGGAAACCAAGAAGATACTGAGATGCTTTTCAAGGAAGATGTAAAAGAAACCAGTTCCTTCTGCGTGTGTCAGGCACATAATAATAATAGTACAAGAAGCATTTTGTCCTTTCAGTTTACCTTAATGAATGAATCTTCTCTTAAGTCACCTATTATGGGCTTGCTTTGAAATGTTTCCTTATTTCCCTCGTTAGTCTTTCTTTTAGCCTAGGGATGTATTAGTTCCTACCTGTACACATGCTAATATGTTCATAAAGGTAGATAAGCAGACTCATTTGGTTAATATTTTGTCTTTTCATTTTGGATGTTTAACCATACATCTCATTTCAAAACCAGTTGGGTTCCAAGCAGCCCTATATTTCTTTATTTTTCCAAATAATCTCCCAAGTCTCTTAATGCCCGCATTAGTGAGAATTACGAAGTCTCCCACTTCCAAGCCCCCTGGGGGCTCAGACAGTCCAAAGAAGTCAGTCTTACTCTCCAGAAGGGAGAGAACAGTAGTCTGAGCAGTCTACCCACATTGTTTCTGACACAGCTGTATCATGTTACTATTGAACTGCTGTCCTGCACCATTTAAGGAAGTGTGTCCACTGCTGCTCAGTGCCCTTATTGGACCACGGCCCTGCCAGTTGATCCCATGCTTGGATTCCAAGGTTGGAGCTTTTTAAATTTATGCCACTGTGCTTAGCCATTCTCCCAAAGGGCATATGTGGAGCTTGAGACTAAGCTGGTTCCCCCAGTCTCCCCTATTTGGGAAGCACATAGAGGCAGCCTTGGTTGGGGTCACCTCAGACCACGCAGTAGAGTTATGTATTTTCAAGGCTTTTCTCAGGATTTGGGAGCTGAATCCTTTCTCGTCCTAACCCTAACCCATGGCTTTTTGGCAAATCGCTTTTACTCCTCTCCAGGATTTTGCCTACCAAGAATACTCAGGAATGCCAACCTTCAACCAGATAGCTCCACCAGGACTTTGGGTGCCAACTCACCTCACTTTTCATAGGTAAGAGTCAAACGGTAATCAATATGTTTATTTTATTGTCTTTGTTTTAAACTTTTAAACGTATGTGACACAGGACATCCAGTGGTCAAGACTCCATGCTTCCACTGCAGGGGGCACGGGTTCAATCCCTGGCCGGGGGACTAAGATCCTGCATGTCTCAGGCACAGCCTAAAAAAACAGAGAAATACAACAAGAATGCATGTGGGTAAAATCCATAAATGTATCGTTTCACAGTTCTAAGGAAAATACACATGTAACTACTGCCTATGTCAAGAAATAGTACATTGCCAGTAGTCCATAGCACCCCCTTCCAAATCAAAACCGCCTCCTTGGAAGAAACTATCTTGACTTTTGTGATAATCGCTTCTTTGCTTTTCTTTGTAGTTTTGTCACCTATGTTTGCATTCTCAGCGATACAGTTACTTTTTTGCTAGGTTTCTAACTTTATACGTGTAGAATCATATTGTGTGCTTTTTGTGTTTGCTTCTTTTGCTCAGCTTGTTTGTGAGCTGAATCCATGTGGTGACTGCACTTATTTTCATCGCTAGCAGTGTTTCATGATATGAATATGGCACAGTAGTGTTATTCATCCTTGTGTTTACAAGTATCTTATGATATAGTTTCTAAATGCAAAGAACAGTGCCGCCATGAACATCCTTAGACATTTTCTATTGTGTATGTGAATGAGTTTCTTAATTTTTTATGTATTTATTTTTTAAATTCACCATTTAACCATTTTATTTTATTTAAAATTTTTTGACCAGGCTGCGTAGCGTGTGGCATCATAGTTCCCCAATCAGGGATCAAACCCGTGTGCCGTGTAGTGAAAGCAGAGAGTCCCAGCCACTGGATAGCCAGGAAAGTCCTGTGAACAAGTTTCTTTAGGTTATATGTTGAAGTAGAATTTCTTTGCTAGATAGTGCCAAACGGTTTTCCACGTGATTGTCGCAATTTACTTTGCTACCAGCAATATGTAACAGTTCCTGTTTTTTCACATCCTTGCAGTGACTTGGTATTGTCAATTTAAAAATTTTAAACTCTTCTTGTAGGTGGTTTTTATTGATATCTCTGTGGTTTTAATTTTCTTTCCTTGGTTACTACTGATGAGCACTTTTTTATTGGTTAATCAGATGGCATCTGTTGTTTGCTGCCTATTCAGTCTTTTGCCTATTTTTCAGCTTTTCTTATTGATTTATCTGAGTTCTGTATAAATTTTGGGTAGTGGTTCCTTGTCAGTTATATGTTTTAAAAGTACCTTCTCCTGCCCTGTGACTCTTTTCGTCCTCCTAGCTGTTTATCTTAGACCCTGTTCTGTTGAAGCAGGACCTTAGTGGGGATTAACACTCAAATGATGCATTGGAAGAAGTGGTCAGGAAAAGGAGAATGAGGGAAGCAGGATGGAGGGAGGAGAGGAAGAGAAGGATAACTAGGTGAGGTGGCAGTTTTCTGGAGAAGAGACATCAGTGTGTTGTTAGCAGCTGACACTTCTGTCTGGGGGTTAGGTGTGCTAGGCAGTAAAGAGGATCTGGGTGGGGCACCAGTGGTATTCCCTATAGTCAAACCTTTCCCTTCTACGTCAACTTCACTCCATCTGGGGACAACCTCTCCAGGATTCTGGTTAGTCACAGTTTCTGGGGAAACTCACAAGTATAAGGTGAGTGGGACAAGCTACAAACCCTGCCACTACCACTGGTCCAAAGATCAAATCATGCCCATCAACTCCTGCTTCCACCATCCGTGTTGGTTTCCCTCCTTTGTCCCTTGAATGTAAGAAAGAACTCTGTGACAGAGTGACCTGGATCTGGAAGTTTATTTTATTATGTTATTTTTAACCACAGGTTCAATGTTTTTAATGCTTCTAGGACAAGTTTTTCAATTTCTTCTTAAGTTTTTGAGTAATATTTTTCAGGAATGTGTCCCTTTTAAAGTTTCAAATTTATTTATATAAAGTTTGTAATATTTCCTTTCCCTTTTCATGTCTGCAACATCTGTAGCAATATCATCTTTCCATCTGATTTCATTTTTATGCCTTCTCTTTTTTCTTCTTGAGCTTCAGTAGAGGTTTCTTTTGAAGAACCAACTTTTGTCTTCATTGGTTTTCTCCATGGTTGGATTTTCTATTTCATTAAATTCTGCTTTTTTAAAAAGAATTTTACTTTCCTTGTATATTTTTTTATTTTTTCCTCTAACTTTTTGAAATGGATGCTTAGTTCATTAAATTCTATACTTTTTATTTTTATTCTTTACATTTAAAGTTAAGCATTTTTCTCCAAATACTGTTTAGTCAGAGTTCATGAGTTTTGATATGTAGTATTTTATTCATTCATTAACACTTTCTAGTATCCAGTGTGATTACCCTTTTGACTCATAGGTATCTTAGAAATGTTTTCTTCATTTCCAAGGATATGAGTATTTTCTAGTTATCTTTTATTAATTGATTGTAGTCAGTGAGCTTGTTCTGTATAATCTTAATCTTTTAAATTTGTTGAAATTTCTGTTATGGCTCTGATTTGAGTTTTTATAAGTGTTATATGTGTGCTTGAAAATAATTTGTATTCTTTAATTATTGGATTCTCTGTAATAGTTCTGTGTAATGCCATTAGATCAAGTTTATTAATTATTTTAAATTCTTGATCCTTACTGATTTTTTTTGCTTATCTTAGCTATTATAGAGAAGTGTGTTAAAATATACAACTATGATAATGCCATTGTCTATTTTACCTTTTAATGTATTGCTTTTATATCTTTGAGCCCAAGTATCAAATGCATACAAATATGAAGTTGTTCTACTTCTTGGTGTACTAACCTTATTTTTTTTAGCCTTAACTCTATTTTATCTGATACCAGTATAGCCATACCATCTTTTTTGGTTAGTTTATGCAAGGTATATCTTTTCCTATCCTTTTTGTTTCACCCTTTCTGTTTCTGTGTGTTTTAAGAATGTCTGTTATAAATAGCATCTAGTTGGGGTTTGGTTTTTTATAGTCTGTCTCTTAGCTGGAACATTTAGTCCGTATTCATTTAATACAACCATGGATGTATTGAGGTTTAAGTTTGTCGTCATATTTTATGTTTCAGCGCATTTGTCCTGCTAGTTCTCCCTTTATTTTAGCTCTCTTTTTCCTGTTGGGGAGGTTGTTTTTAATCACTGCTTTTACCCCCTTCTTCTAGTTTCAAACGGACATTATGCTCTTCTTGCTCTTCTTTTAATGGTTACCCTTGAAATTTTAATTTAACCAAAGTTGATAAATTATGGAAATGATAAATACCTCTACTCTTCTTTTGGATGATACAAAACCTTAGGCCACTTGAACTGTCTTTTCCTTTGCCGCTTAATGGTAAACTTGTTATAATACAGTGTGTCAGCTTTGATTAGAGTCATTTAAGGACCGGGAGATGGAACAAGTGAGATAAGGGAGGAAAAAAAGTGAGAGTGTAAAGAATTTCCTTAAGAAAACTCTGTGTATACCTGTCAGGACTCTCTTGGTTGCAAATAACCACCTTAGGTACTCTTAACTTTAAAAGAAACTCTATTGGCTTATAAAACGGCATAGCTGGATCCAGGGGCCAAAATATTCTTAGGGTGTTTCTCTATCTCTCATAGTCACTTAACCTTGTGTGTCTTAGTTTGGCTTTGTTCCTCAGATGGAGTTGTCTGAGTTGTCCCCATGCCTGGCAAGGGGGGATGGTTTATTCTGATCATCTACTTTGGGCCGGGGATCCATCCTCTGTGATGAAGGGCTGAAGCACTTTGCATGACAGCCCCTAGACTCAGGACTAAATGAAGTGGGAGTGGAGTTCTTCTAAAAAAGCCAAAAGAGGGAAGGTGCAGACTTCCCTGGTAGTCCAGTGGTTAAGAATCCACCTGCCTGTGGAAGGGACACAGGTTTGATCCCTGGTCCAGGAAGATCCCACATCCTGAGGGCCTACTAAGCCCATGCACCACAACTACTGAAGCATGTGCGCTCAGAGCCTGTGCCCTGCAACGGGAGAAGCCACCACAGTGAGAAGCCCGCATACCCCACAAAGACCCGCCACACCACCCGTGTGCAGCAGCAAAGACCCAGCACAGCCAACAGTAAATAAAAATTGTGAAGAGGGAAAGTGTGCTGGGCAGACGAAAGTTACAGCTACCACAGTCCGACTGCACTGAGTAATGGCTGACAGATACAAAGAAAGAAGAGGGTTAGAGAGGTTGCAATTGGAATTAACTCTGTTAATCTTTACAAGAAAAAGTGGGAGGACATCACCTATTCATAAGCCCACTGACAGGGAAGGAGGAGGCTGGTCAAACAATTCCTTTACTCACTCAGGGCACCTTGGCATTGTTGGCTGAGGACATCTCGGTGATTGACAGCAGGAGACGCGTGGGGCTCTAGTATGTATAGATGTTTTCAACATGTCAGCCGTGGTGCTTGCCATTCCCACAGCCCTTTCTAAGGGAAACTTCTACATCCATAACTCCTGTTCATGGAGTGGCAGCCCCAGACAGCTGTGTTTCTACCATAAAATCTTGCTCTACCCCTACACCCTGGTCAAAACTTAACGAGAGATGGACATCAGACCCAAGAACAGCCAATTGCTGGCCTCACCGGGGACCTGTGATGTGACCCAGTGTAAAAGAAGACGCGTGTTCTCTTAGACATTTAAACTGCGGATACAGAAGGACACTTAGCTACAGAAATTGAGGGCTGAAGTGGTATATATAGAGAAGCCATGAGGTAGAGTCAAGCCTTTGAGGAGCCCTGGCTAACTATCTTAGGAGGAAGCAGAAGCCATGAAGGAGAGAAATGTTATGTAGACTCCAAACAAGAGGAGAATAGAGGAGATCCTTGGAGGGTGGCTGAGTCATGTGATGAGTGAAGACCCAGACTGCAGCTGCTGAGGGCCTTGGGGCTGCCATTGATCCAGACCTACTATGTTTCTATTCTTGTGTTTCTTTAAAAATCCATTCCCTTAAATGCCACATAAACCCTAATGATAAGCTCTCTGTTGTTAGCTCTTGGAGTCAAGAGACTCACTAGAATAGACACTCAGAACTTAGGGTCAGTGCCTACGTGGGTGGATTTCTGTTGCTGCCAGTGCTCTTTCAGTGATGCTGTTCTGAAAAGAAACCTCATTCTCTTTGCCATCAAATGGCATCAGGTAGCTCAGTTGCAATAGGAATCCTCTGCACCCGCTGCTCGGCCTGGTGGGACTGTCTGCTTTGTAGGCCAGGAAGGGCGGCTGTGACCTCCACTCCATCTCTGTTCTCCTTGTATCTTATCTGACTACAGAAAACCATCACTTACTATGATTTGTTTTTCTAAGAAGTTGGAGGGTTGATTCAAAGGCAGTACAGAAAGAGAAAGGAATTTAGAGAAAGGAAAGAGTCAGTAACAGGGAATTCATCACTATTTGTTGTGTGTTTACTATGTGTCAGGCTCAATGTTAGGTGATTTCCATTCATTGTCTCATTGTAGTCTCACAACAACTCCTGAGGGTTTTATTATCTAGCCCCCCACCCCTGCCACCACTTTAATAGATGAGGAAGCTGAGACCCAGATGTTCTGACTCCATTGAACATGTGATCTCGGGTGTAAAATAATAATCACTTGGTGTGGAATTGTCTCAAGCTGAGAGTGATTGAAGAGAAATTTCTGGGAAGCTGTATGTGGCAGAGGGAGAGGCACGAGGTGGTGAGAAAGAGACATAAGATCTGTTTCCTCCGCAGACCAAGCCGCCTGGGAGGAGGCCATAGGGAGGCCGCCAGAACATCTGGGTTGGTTGGAGTCGGTTGAAGGTCTCTGTTCATTCCTCCTCCTGCTGCTACACTTGCTGCCTGCTGACCAGAGGGCTGCTGCTGGGCACAGGTGCCTTGATTGTCACAAATACTGGCTTGAGGTCCTAAATCTTTGGCCCAGGCTTCCTAACTGAGTCTTGCTGTGTCACATCCAGCTCAGACACTGTGTGATACTCTAATGAATAATAATTGCAGGAGTAAATTCATGCTTATTTCATGATCTGTGAGTTTTGTGTAATGGTGAGGTTAGAAGGTCCTTTACCATCATGGCACAAGTTAGGAACCCCAGAACCTTAGGAAGGAAACTAGGATGCAGGGGCTTTGGACTCAGTCCAGGCTGGGAATGGCAGCTGTACTGCTTGCTGAATAAAAGATGGAATAACCTTTATTCCTGGAATCGGGTGTGAGAAGACTACCACCTCTCAGGTGGTTAGAAGTGCTTACTGAGATGGCATATAAAAAGCACCTGGCATTTAGTAAGCCCTCAACCTTTCCCTGCCCCCTCAAGGTCACCCAGTGAACTAGAATCTAATTCAAATCCAGATTTTGGGTTTCCTTGACCCAGTGCACTCTCCTAGGTGAGAATAAATGGCAGTGCATTGAAGGAGAAAAAGCGGGTCCTTATAGCTCCCAGCCACACTCAGCCCTGTAAATGCGCCAGAACACAGAATTCTTGTCTGTGTCATCAAATTTCAAAGCGGAGAGTAAGAAACAGTTGGTTGTTTCTCAGGCTGAAGAGTACTGAGGTTTGAAGAAATGATAAAAAGCCCAAATGAGATCTGTCATCTTCAAGGTTTTAAGCTTTGTTTCCTTTTCCAGTAAAGTGTGTACATGTGTAAGTGTAGGTATGTGTGGGGAGCTCTTTCATGGTTCACTGTATTTCAATCTCTGTGTACTTTCAAACTAAGATCAACAAAGCTCTAGGAAATGTACTTGATTTGAAGAAAAGTCTAAAATCATTAACCTATTATGGTTCCTCAACTAATACAGTTTGTATTTAGTACGCTTCAGAACAGGGGATGAGAATTTCTTCGTTTTTCCTTTGAAAATACTAGAATCCTGAACTGTCCTGGCTCTTTTCCCTTGCTTTTTTGTTAAAAGCAAAATTCCCACCGCTTTGATCTACTGCTGGGGCCTCCCCTAGGTAGGAAGCAGGTGCATTTTCTTCATTATACAAACGTGGGACAGGAGCACAGGGTTGTTGAGTCCCACCTTCAGGGCCATCTGGTGGGGGAGAGGCGGACCCCGACTGGAAGCTGGTTGGGCCCTTTTTGTCTGACTCTTCTCAGGATGGGTAGGGCCATCTGTGCTGGGACTCACGGCAGCTCCTTACTGCCCTCAAGTTATCAAAAACTCTGCAGGGAACTGAACCAGCTGATTTTTCTCCGTGACCCCTTCAGACTCCTAGAGCTTCAGCCAGACTGAGTTTCTTCCTGTATCCTCTGTGCTGTGATTAGTCGCTCAGTCATGTCTGATTCTTTATGACCCTGTGGACTATATAGCCCACCAGGCTCCTCTGTCTATGGGATCCTCCAGGCAAGAAACCTGGAGTGGGTTGCCATGCCCTCCTCCAACTGATCTTCCCAACCCAAGGATCAAACCCAGGTTTCCCACATTGCAGGCAGATTCTTCACTGTCTGAGCCACCAGGGAAGCCCAGCCAAAATTTCCTGCCTGGGGGCTTGGCTGACCCTCTCCTCTGTCCACAGTCCCCATTCATCTTTTCTCTGGATGCCCCAACATCACCCCGTATCTCTGACATCAGCTCTTCCATGAAACTTAATGATTAAAAACCCAAACATTGGGGTAAGGTCTGGCTTCAAAAGGGGGCTCTGCGGCTCTCTAGCAGAGTAATTTGGAGTAAGCCATTTGTCACCTAAGTTCTCTCACTTAGTTTCTTTATGAATAAGATAAAGACAATAATAATTTTAAATCAGTGCTGCTTAAGCATATAGTACATACGAATTCCTTGTAAAATTGTTAAAATGCCAATTCTGATCCAATAGTTATGCAATGGTGCCCAAGTGCTGGCATTTCTAACCAGTTCTTATAGGTCCTAGAAACAACATTCTGAGTTGTAAGGCTTTTGAAGAGATGCTGAGAGAATAAAAGGAAATAACGCATGAAACGTGCTTAATGGTGTGCCCTTCAGACAGTCATGCTAAGTAAACAGTAGCTCCTGCTGTTTTTGTTGCCTTCTCTTGTGACTGGCTGATTCCCCCAGCTAGGGGGTCACATTTTTATTCTTTGCGCACAGGCTTTCCCTCTTTATGGCACGGATCACTTTTCCTTGCACTGTGGTTTTTGGGGGGTGGGGGAAGTGGTGGTAGTGATAGCTTCGTCTCCTGCCAGACCTGAGGGTGAGGTCTTTACATTATTTCTGACTCTCTCATAGTACTTACCACAGAGTCTTATACGTAGCAAATGTTGACCACATACTTGGGTTTTATTTACTTTCTTTTTTTTTTTTAATTCCACAAGGATCTGTCTCGAAGTGTGGATTCTATAGCTGAGGCTGTTCTAATACTGTACACCAGATAACTGATGATAGTGATCATTCATTCATTCAGTAAGTGTTTATTAAGCACCTACTGTGGGCCAAGCATGGTTCTAGGCAGCTTACAAAGCAGCTTACATTTTACTCAGGGGAGACAGACCGTATGTTGAAGCCTTAAATAAAACGATAAGCTCCTTGAGGGCAGAGATTGTCTAATTGGTTGCAGTGAATTTCTCTACAGCAGGTGTTCAGGTGCTGCGTCACCTGGCCACCCTGCGTCTGCATGTGCTGCCTCGCTCCTCACACGGGTAGTCCCTATGCTGTAACTCGGTACTTCCTCCCATCCCCTGTACCCACCCCACACTCCATCTCCCAAGAGCATTAGTGAGCTGCAGAGATGCCACTAGAGGTTTTATTCCTGACCCCAACTTGCTGACCCGTCATGATATGCAGTGATCTAAATGGCACAGCGCCACCCTCTTGGAAGCAGTGGCAGCCTGAACGGCACAGCAGCGCTTCAGTTCCGGTGCCTTACGTTGACCAGATTTCTGTATGGTTTTCTCAGGGTGTTTGCTCCCAGTCTCTCCTTTATCAAGTCCTTTTCCACTTCATGCCATTTAGATGTTAGGCTGGCGAGGCGTTGGTCACCTTCACTCTCTCTAGTGATCTCACGCCATAGCTTTAAATGGCATTCTGGTCTCTGTTCAAATGTCACTTCCTTGGAGACCTTCCTTGACGTGGGCACACACACATATACCCCTTAGCCTGCTTTATTTGTCTTCTCAGCGTTTATGTTATTATTTTTTTAAATGTACTTTCTGTCCCTGAAGGTCTTGTTTACTGGTTGTTAGTACTTGGAACAGTGCCTAGCACAATATTAGACAATTGATGAATATTTGTTGAATAAATGATTTATTTTCCTTCGGAAATTCTCAAAATCCTCATGAAGGATAGCAAGATAGCCATTGTGAGCCTGTTTACAGATAAGGAAACAAGCTCACAGATGTTAAAGGATTTGCCTCAAGTCACGGGGCTAGGAAGGGAGAGAGTCTACTTGTTGAGAGCCAGGTTTCATAGGATTCATCCCCCAGGGGAATGGCCCCTGCCTTCCCTACTGAGACTGGGGACACTCAGGTGGCCCAGGGGCATGTGGATCCCTCCAGTGTGGTTAGGTAGGGACCTCACAGAAACCTTGAGTTCTCACACTCTTGGGAACACATTTTAAAAGGAACAGTTTGAGCCCTGCCTCAGGACCTGCTCCCTCCCATCTAAACAGATTCCCGTTGTTATCAGTTATTTACAGGCACAAGCCCTGGGGAACATTTGTTACTTTTAATTCTATGGCTCAGAAAACCCAGTGACAAAGAAAAGGGGGAGAGGGCAAAACTTGTATACTTTTCTTAAAATTGAAATATAGTCGGTTTAAAATATTGTGTTAGTTTCAGGTATACAGAGTGATTTAGTTATTTATTTTTTAGATTATTTTCCACTCTGTTGCTGTAAGAGACTGAATATAGTTCTCTGTGCTATATGGTAAATTCCTGTTGCCTGTCTACTCTATGTATGAGTGCTGAGTGCTAAGTTGCTTCAGTTGTGTCCGACTCTTTGTGACCCTATGGACCTAGCCTGCCAGGCTCCTCTGTCCATGGGGATTCTCCAGGCAAGAATACTGGAGTGGGTTGCCATGCCCTCCTCCAGGGGATCTTCCCAACCTAGGGATCAAACCCATGTCACTTAGTCTTCTGCATTGGCAGGCCGGTCCTTTACCACTAGCGCCACCTGGGAAGCCCACTTTATGTATAGTATGATAGTTTGTTAATCTCATACCCATAAATTACTCCCCCCAACCCTGCCCTTTGGTAACCATAAATTTGTTTGCTGCTGCTGCTGCTGCTAAGTTGCTTCAGTTGTGTCCGACTCTGTGCAACCCCATAGACGGCAGCCCACCAGGCTTCCCCATCCCTGGGATTCTCCAGGCAAGAACACTGGAGTGGGTTGCCATTTCCTTCTCCAATGCATGAAAGTGAAAAGTAAAAGTGAAGTCACTCAGTCATGTCCGACTCTAGCGACCCCAGGGACTTCAGCCTAGCAGGCTCCTCCGTCCATGGGATTTTCTAGGCAAAAGTACTGGAGTAGGGTGCTATTGCCTTCTCCAAATTTGTTTTCTATGTGAGTCTATTTCTGTTTTGTGTATATATTTATTTGTATTATTTTATAGATTCCTCATGTAAGTGGTATCATATATTTGTCTTTGTGTGACTTACTTCACTAAGTATGATATTCTCTATCTAGGTCCATCCATGTTGCTGCAAATGGCTGAGTAATATTGCATAGTTGCTCAGTTGTGTCCATCTCTTTGCAACCCCATGGACTGTAGCTTGTCAGGCTCCTCTATCCATGGAATTTTTCAGGCAAGAGTACTGGAGAGGGTAGCCATTTCCTTCTCCAGGGGATCTTCCCAACCCAGGGACTGAACCTAGGTCTACGCATTGCAGGCAGATTCCTTATGGTCTGAGCCACCAGGGAAGTCATAATGGCCAAGAATTTTCCATATACACCACATCTTAAGCCAGTCATGTGTTGATGGGCACTTGGAATGCTTCCTTATCTTGGCTAATGTAAATAATGCTGCTGTGAACATTGGGGTGCATGCATCTTTTCAAATTAAAGTTTTCTCTAGATATATACCCAGGAGTGGGATTGAAGGATCATATGGTAGCTCTATTTTTAGTTTTTTAAGGAACCCCCGTGCTGTTTTCCATAGTGGCTGCACCAATTTACATTCCGACCAACAGTGTAGGAAGATTCTGTTTTATCCACACCCTCTCCAGCATTTTTTATTTGTAGAGTTTTTGATGATGGCCATTCAGACTGTGTGACATGATACATCGTTGTGGTTTGGATTTGCATTTCTCTAATAATTAGCAATGTTGAGCATCTTTTCATGTGCCTGTTGACTATCTATATGTCTTCTTTGGAGAGATGTCTATTTAGTTCTTTTGTCCATTTTTTGATTGGGTAGTTTTGGTTTTTGTTTCATTTTAATATTGAGTTGTATGAGTTGTTTGTGTATTTTGAGCATTAACCCCTTGTCAGCCACATTGCACATATTTTCTCCTTTTGTAGATTGTCTTTTCATTTTGTTGATGGTTTCCTTTGTTGGGCAAAAGCTAAATGTTGCTTTTATTTCTTTTGCCTTGCGAGACTGATCTAAGAAAACATTGCTATGATTTATGTCAGAGAATGTTTTGCCTGTGTTCTCTTGTGGGAGTTTTATGGTGTCATGTCTTACCTTTAGGTCTTTAAACCATTTTGAGTTTATTTTTGTATGTGCTATGAGGGAGTGCTCTAGTTTCATTGATTGACATGTTGCTGTCCATCTTTCCTCACCCCACTTGTCGAGGAGACTGTCCTTTCTCCATTGTGTATTCTTGGCTTCTTTGCCATAAGCTAACTTGAGTGCAGCTGTGTGGGTTTGTTTCTGGCGCTCAGGCCTGCTCCATTGGTCTCGATGCTGTTTTTATGCCAGTGCTATACCGTTTTGATTGCTATATCTTTGTAATATAGTCTGAAGTCTGGAAGGGTTATATTTTCAACTTTGTTCTTTTTTCTCAGAATTGGCACTCACTTAGAATTGCTTTGACAATCCTGGATCTTTGGTGGCTCCATATAAATTTTAGGATTATTTGTTCTAGTTCTGTGAAAAATATAATTTTTCACAGATATTTTGATAGGGATTGCATTAAACCTGTAGATTGCTTTGAGTTGTACGGCTATTTTAATAGCATTCATTCTTCCAGTCCAAGAGCATTGGACAGTTTTCCATTTCTTTGAATCATCTTCAGTTTCCTTTATCAGTGTATTATAGCTTTCAACATACCTGTCTTTCACTTCCTTCATTAAGTTTATTCCTAAATTGTTTTTTGTTTGCTTTTGACCTTGTTTTAAACAGGGTTGTTACTTCCTGTTTCTGATATTTCATTGTTAGTATAAAGAAATGTAACAGATTTCTCTGTGTTAATCTTATATCCTGCTACCTTGCAAAATTCATTTACTCTAATAGTTTTTATGTGGAGACTTTGTATAGAGAGAGTATCTTGTCACCTGCAAATAGTGACAGTTTTACCTTTTTTCCAATTTGGATACCTTTTATTTTCTTTGTTATCTGATTTCTGTGGCTAGAGCTTCCAATACAATGTTGAATAGAAGTGGTGAGAGTGGGTATCCTTGTCTTATTCCTGAATTTAGTGGAAAGGCTTTCAGCTTTTTACTGTTCAACTTTTTACTGTTTATTATGTTGGATGTGGGTTTACCATAAATATTAATAACTTTTATTATGTTGAGATATAGTCCTTCTATACCTACCTTAGTGAGATTTTTTTATTATGAATAGATGTTGGATTTTATCAAATGCTTTTTCTGTGTATATTGAGATAATCTTGTGGGAATATATATATATTTTTAAGTGTTACCTGGTTATAGAAATCCCTGTTGCTGCATGGATCCCCATGGATTAATGTTGTAAAGATATAGTAAATAATGCCAAATGGAACAACAGAGAATGTGACATTTGCGTGAAAGGCAATCCTCTCTGAGCTCAGAGAACTCCTCAAGGGAGACTTATCAGCTGCAGTGAACACTGCCGTACGTGTATTTCTTCTAATTACAATTTGCTGTGGATATACACTCAGGATTGGGATTGCTGGATACTTCTATACTCTTCTCCTTAGTGGTTGTACCAATTTATGTTCCCACCATCAGTGTAGGAGAGGTTCCTTTTCTCCACACCCTCTCTAGCGTTTATTGTTTGTTGACTTTTTGATGATGGCTGTTGGCCATTCTGACTGGTGTGAGGTAATACTTCACAGTGGTTTTGATTTGCATTTCTCTAATAATTAGTGATGTTGAGCATATTTTCATGTGCCTCTTGGCTATCTGTATGTCCTCTTTGGAGAAATGTCTTCTGCCCATTTTTGATTGGGTTTGTTTTTTTGATACTGAGATGCATGAGCTGTATGTATATTTTGGAGATTAATCCCATGTTGGTCACCTCACTGGCAAATATTTTCTTCTATTATTTGAGTGTTTTTTTTTTTTTCATTTTGTTTATGGTTTCCTTTGCTGTGCAAAAGGTTTTATGTTTAATTAGGGTCC
Organism: Bubalus bubalis; assembly: GCF_019923935.1. Taxonomy (NCBI): domain Eukaryota; kingdom Metazoa; phylum Chordata; class Mammalia; order Artiodactyla; family Bovidae; genus Bubalus; species Bubalus bubalis. The sequence continues at coordinate 123,503,469 of NC_059159.1, read as the reverse complement.
CATTTGTCTATTTTTGTTTTTATTTTCATGACTGTAGGAGGTGGATCCAGAAAGATACTGCTGTGATTTACATCAAAGAGTGTTCTGTGTTTTCCTCTTAAAAATTGTATAGCAACTGGTCTTCCATTTAGATTTCTAATCCGTTTTGAGTTTGTGTATGGTGTTAGAGAATGTTTGAATTTCATTCTTTTATATTTAGCTGTCTAGTTTTCCTAGCATCACTTATTGAAGAGACTGTATCTCTCCCTTATATATCCTTGCCTCCTTTGACATAGATTAATTGACCATAGGTGCTAGGTTCATTTCTGGGCTTTCTGTCCTGTTTGATTTATTGGTTTATACTTCTTTTTTTGTGGGTGCCACTACCATACTATTTTGATTAGTGTAGCTTTGTAGTATAGTCTGAAATCAAGGCACCTGATTCCTCCAGCCCCATTTTGCTTTCATAAGATTGCTTTGGCCATTCAGAGTCTTTTATGTTTCCATGAAAATTTTAAAAATCCTTGTTCCAGTTCTGTGGAAAATGCCATTGGTAATTTGACAGGTATTGCATTGAATCTGTAGATTGCCTTAGGTAGTATAGTCATTTTGACAGTATTGATTCTTCTGATTCAAGAACATGGTATATCTTTCCATCTGTTTGTGTCATCTTCAATTTCTTTCATCAGGATCCAGTAGTTTTCAGAGCACAGGTCTTTTGCCTCCTTGTGTGTATGTCTGCATGTCTTAGTTGCTCAGTTCAGTTTAGTTCAGTCACTCAGTCATGTCCGACTCTTTGCTACCCCATGGACTGCAGCACGCCAGGCCTCCCTGTCCATCACCAATTCCCAGAGTTTACTCAAACTCAGGTCTATTGAGTCAGTGATGCCATCCAACCATCTCATCCTCTGTTGTCCCTTTCTCCTCCCGCCTTCAATCTTTCCCAGCATCAGGGTCTTTTCAAATGAGTCAGCTCTTCACATCAGGTGGCCAAAGTATTGGAGTTTCAGCTTTAACATCAGTCCTTCCAATGAATATTTGGGACTAATTTCCTTTACAATTGACTGGTTGGATCTCCTTGCAGTCCAAGTCCCACAGGAGTCTTCTCCAACACCACAGTTCAAAGGCATCAATTCTTTGGCGCTCAGCTTTCTTTATAGTCCAACTCTCACACCCATACATGACTACTGGAAAAACCATAGCCTTGACTAGATGGACCTTTGTTGGCAAAGTAATGTCTCTGCTTTTTAATATAATATCTGCTGCTCCTGCTAAGTCACTTCAGTCGTGTCCGACTCTGTGCGACCCCATAGACGGCAGCCCACCACGCTCCCCTGTCCCTGGGATTCTCCAGGCAAGAACACTGGAGTGGGTTGCCATTTCCTTCTCCAATGCATGAAAGTAAAAAGTAAAAGTGAAGTCGTTCAGTCATGTCCAACTCTTCAAGACCCCATGTGTGGACTGCAGCCTACCAGGCTCCTCCATCCATGGGATTTTCCAGGCAAGAGTACTGGAGTGGGGTGCCATTGCCTTCCCAATATACTATCTAGGTTGGTCATAACTTTCCTTCCAAGGAGTAAGTGTCTTTTAATTTCATGGCTCCAGTCACCATCTACAGTGATTTTACAGCTCAGAAAAAATAAAGTCGCTCACTGTTTCCATTGTTTCCCCATCTATTTGCCATGAAGTGATGGGACCAGATGCCATGATGTTAGTTTTCTGAATGTTGAGCTTTAAGCCAACTTTTTCACTCTCTTTCACTTTCATTAAGAGGCTTTTTAGTTTCTCTTCACTTTCTGCCAGAAGGGTGGTGTCATCTGCATATCTGAAGTTATTGATATTTCTCCTGGCAATCTTGATTCCAGCTTGTGCTTCATCCAGCCCAGCATTTCTCATGATGTACTCTGCCTATAAAATTAAAAGTTAGTTGCTCAGTCAGGTTCAACTCTTGCAATCCCATGGACTTGTAGCCCACCAGGCTCCTCTGTCCATGGGATTCTCTAGGCAAGAATACTGGAGTGGGTTGCCATTTCCTTCTCCAGGGGATCTTCCCAACCCAGGGATCAAATCCAAGTCTCGTGCACTGCAGGCAGATTCTTTACTGTCTGAGCCACCAGGGAAGCCCCTTAACCTCCTTAGGTAAGTTTATTAATAGGTGTTTTATTCTTTCTGATGCAATGGTAAATAAAATTGTTTCCTTAATTTCTCTTTCTGATCTTTTGTTGTTAGTGTATAGCAATGCAAGAGACTTCTGTGTCCTGCAACTTTACCGAATTCATTGATTAGCTCTAGTATTTTTCTGGTAGTATCTTTAGGATTTTGTAAGTATAGTATCATGTCATCTGCAAACAATGATAGTTTTACTTCCCTTCCAATTTGGATTCCTTTTATTTCTTTTTCTTCTGTGATTGCTGTGGCTAAGGACTGTGTTGAATAAAAGTGGCAAGAGTGGACATCCTTGTCTTGTTTCTGATCTTGGAGGAAATGCTTTCACCTTTCCACTGTTGAGGACAATGTTAGCTTTGGGTTTGTTATGTAGAGTTATGTAAGTTCCCTCTGTGCCCACTTTTTGATGAGAGTTTTTTTTAAACCACAGATGGGTGTTGAATTTTGTCAGCAGCTTTTTCTGCATCTTTTGAGATGATCATATGCTTTTTATCCTTCAATTTTTTCATGTGGTGTATCACACTGATTGTTTTGCATTTATTGAAAAGTCTTTGCATCCCTGGGATAAATCCCACTTGGTCATGATGTATGGTCCTTTTAATATGTTGTTGGATTCAGTTTGCTAGTATTTTGTTAAAGATTTTTGCATCTATGTTCATCAGTAATATTGCCCTGTAGTTTTCTTTTCTTTTTTTGTTTGGTATCTTTGTCTGGTTTTGATATCAGAGTGATGGTGGCCCCATGGAATGATTTTGGAAGTATTCCTTCCTCTGCCATTTTTTGGAATAGTTTCAGAAGGACAGGTGTTAACTCTTCTCTAGATGTTTGCTAGTATTCGCCTGTGAAGCCATCTGGTCCTGGACTTTTGTTTATTGGAAGTTTCTTAATCATGGTTTCAATTTCAGTACTTGTGATTGGTCTGTTTTTATATTTTTCTATTTCTTCCTGGTTCAGTCTTGGAAGATTGTTCCTATCTATGAATTTGTCCGTTTCTTCTAGGTTTCCCATTTTATTGGCATAGTTGCTTGTAGTAGCCTCTTACAATCCTTTGTATTTCTGTCATGTCAGGGGATATTTTAAGAAAGGGGACCATAAGCAGGGTAGACAAAAACCTCTTTTGTTCTGTGTCTGTGTCCCAGGTGACCATGGAGGCTGGCGGCCTCCCCCTGGAGCTGTGGCGTATGATCTTGGCCTACCTGCCCCTTCCAGACCTGGGCCGCTGCAGCCTGGTGTGCAGGGCCTGGCGTGAACTGATCCTTAGTCTCGACAGGACTCGCTGGCGGCAGCTGTATCTGGGCTGTGCTGAGTGCCGCCACCCCAACTGGCCCAACCAGCCCGATGTGGAGCCTGAGTCTTGGAGGGAGGCCTTCAAGCAGCATTACCTTGCCTCCAAGACCTGGACCAAGAACGCTGCCATCTTGGAGACCTCTGTCTGCTTTTCTCTATTTCGCCGGAGGAGGACGCGCCGGACCCTGAGTGTCGGGCCAGGCCATGAGTTTCACAGCCTAGGCAGTGCCCTGGCCATGTCCAGCCTATTTGACCGAATCCTGCTGTTCCCAGGTCTGCATGAAGAGCAAGGTGAAATCATCCTGAAGGTGCCTGTGGAGATTGTAGGCCACGGGAAGCTAGGCGAAGTGGCCCTGCTGGCCAGCATTGACCAGCAGTGCTCAACCACACGCCTGTGTAACCTTGTCTTCATGCCAGCCTGGTTCTCACCCTTCATGTTTAAGGTGGGTGTCCACCTCTGATGGATGGCCTCTCCCAGCCTGACCCTGAGTCTTGGCCTCTTCTCGGTGGGTTTGTAACCCCTTTTTTGTTGGAATTGAGAGTTCAGTCATTATTCCTATAACACAGTCCTCTGAGTTCTACAGCAGTTGAGAAGGAGGCACGGGGATCAGTAAAGATCTACATTCTGCTTTGTTCCCTCACTGGAGGTCAAAATTGCCTTGTACTTCTTCCCTTCCAAACTGGACCAACTGGGGCCACAGGTACAGCAGCCAGATGGGAAAGCCAGGTTCTAGGAGCATGCCGCATGGTGACAGGCAACATTCCCAGAGAGATGGCCAAAGAGGGGACGCTCTGCAGGCCAGGGACCTTCAGCACGTTAGCCCCACTCTGGGGAGGGTCAGGGAAGGTCTGGCTTTTGCCAAGAGTGACTGGAGAGAGATTCAGAAAATATCAGAACAACATATTCCTTCTAGGAACAGAGCAGTTGTTTTCAGAGACAAGCACGGTAGCTTTTGGTAGCTCCTGGCAGAACAGGCTGCAGCTTTTACATTGCTTAGAAACTGATTACAGTGCATGGATTTTGTACCTTGTCAACAAAAATTACACCACCACTATTCTACCAGTAACAACCAGATTATCTGTCAGGTTCATAATGATATTTATGCCACCAGTCATTTATGATGCACTTACTGGGTGCCAGGCATGTCCTTACAGCATGATTAAGAAGGGTAGTGTCAGCTGGGTTTACAGACAAGCAAACAGAGCCTTAGCAAGCGTCTCAGACTTTGTAAGGGACAGAACTAGGGTTCAAAACCTGTAATCATAATATAGGTGACTTTGCATCAGTGGTCTCACAACAAACTTGTGGTAGACAGAGGAGATGTGTCCCCATTCTACAGATGAGGGACACTGAGGCTCAGAGACACTGAGTAACTTTCTCAAGTGGATAATTAGGTTAGACCTCAAATCTAGGCATTTGAGCCTAGCACTTTTGAAATTACATTGTACTGTCTTCCTTGAAGCTTGAAAGGCTGCTTGCTAATTAGACCTACAACATTTCAGAAGGACTGATGAGGTCTTCCACTGCTGATCTACAGACCCAGAAGAATTGTTCATTTCTATACCCTTCACATTTCATAGACATTTATTCTTAGAGTAAGATGTTCATTTCAGCCTCTGCTTCCCCCTCATCAATGTAGCCACAGATCTTCAAGGGGTAGGTCTTGGCCATAGATGTCTTTGTAGCTCAGCCCACTTCCTGCCTCAGTTCTTGGCATATATTAGTGCTCAGTCTATGATTGTCTTTTAACTAACAACAGGACAAGGGGCCAGAATCACCCTGCCTGAAAAAATGCCAAGGCCAGGATGATTTCACAGCTGTTTTATATGACTTTTGAGGAGAAACCTGGCAGTGGCTTTGCATCTCTAGAGAGCCAGTGTTTTTCTACAGAGAGGACCAAGTAAGAGAAAATAGACTTAAATTGCATCAAGAAAAAGTTAGGTTAGCCCTAGGGAAGAACTAGACAGGTTGAGGGGAGTTAAATTCTGGGACAAGCTCTCAAGGGAGATCACTGCTGGAGAATGTAAAATTGTCCAAGGATTACTGAACAGGATCATGGGACACTCCCTCCTTTTATGGTTCACATACATCTCATGGAACGTGGTGTGAAATCCAGAAACAGTTCTTCAGAAATACAGAGCAGCCAGGCCTCACTGTCAGGCCTGCAGAGCTGAGGGCTCAAGTAAGTTGTGCCGTGGGGTTCAGCACTCCCCTGCCCCAGAGGACTCTGCTCTCCATGGTGATAATAGCTGGCTTTTCTCACATGCCATCTTTGTGCTTGGCTCCATTCCTGGTGCTTTGTTAGCTTGTGAGCCCTGTACTGTAGACAGAGAAACTGAGGCTTGGAGCAGTGACATGTTGGCCTGAGGTTACACCCTTGGGAGAGGCAGAGCTGGGAGCTGGGCCCTGTGGCCAGACCTCAGAGCCCCGCGCTCTTTAGCCTCTGTGCTGTGGGCTGTGGCAAGCCTGCTGTCTCCAGCTCTAGTTGGGCACCAGCTTTAGTTCCCACGCAGACTCCTAGCACCTGTGTTGGGGCCTCCCACTGCTGGCACAGCCCCTCTTGGCCACCTTGGCCTCTGTCAGCCCTCCTACTTTGCCGGCTCCGTCCTGAGTCCAGACACTAGGCTGGCCTCTGGCGAGCTGCAGTCCGCAGGCTCAGGTGAATGCTGGCTTGCAGGACCAAGGGAGGATGACAGTGAATGGAAAGTGCTTTGGAGGGTGAGACCCAGAGAAGTGCTACGTGATGGGACACAGTCTCTGTGAAACTGAGGCACCATATGGGACCCTTACCCATCAGAGGGCTTGGTAAAGTTGGGCTTGCATCCCAGCCAGCTCCTGGGTCTATGGAAATTGGAAGCTTCCCCATCATTTCTAATCATCCCTAGAGTGATAGTTTCCTGGTTCACCTCCAGTATTAACGTGTCGATTCCATTTCCCCCATCATCCCTCTGAGCATTCAGCATCTTCCCCCTTCTGCAGGTCACCCCCACACTCCTTATTCTAAGTGCTTCATGAACATTGGTAGCATTTACTTGAGATTTGGGGGGTTGGGGAAGGGCCCTGCTGCAGAGTGAACTTCTCTGCCGTTCTCCATCTCCACTCTTGCCCCCGCCCTTTGGGACTGGAGGGAGAGAAGGGCAGGCAGCTTCCTTCATGCAGAGCAGCTCCCAGTCCCTCCGGGGCTGGCAGACATGCACGCTGTGGGGAAGGGAATGTGACCAGCAGGACTGAAGGCCTCTCGAGGTGCCACCCCCTCTGGAGCAGTCAGAGCTCTGACAAGCAAAACAGATCTTATCCCTGTTACACACACTGTCTCTCGCTCTCTCATCCCCCAGACAACTTCAGGTCACGTCCAGTTTGACAACTGCAACTTCGAGAATGGGCACATCCAGGTCCACGGCCCAGGCACCTGCCAAGTGAAGTTTTGCTCCTTCAAGAACACTCATGTCTTTCTGCACAACGTGCCCCTGTGTGTCCTGGAAAACTGTGAATTCGTGGGCAGTGAAAACAACTCAGTGACTGTCGAGGGCCACCCATCCTCAGAGAACAACTGGGCCTACACGCACCTCTTAGGGCTCATCAGGTCCTCTCCTGGCGTGCTCCCCACCGAGGACTCGGACTCTTTAATGTCCCTTGACCTGGAGAGCAGGGACCAGGCCTGGAGCCCGAGGACCTGTGGCATTGTCATTGAGGGCAGCCAGAGCCCCACAAGCCCAACCACTGGCTCCCCCAGGACTGGATCACAGGAGGCAGAGGTGGGCAGCAATGGGGAAAGGGTGGCCCGGACCCCAGACAGCAGCGATGGAGGCCTGAGTCCCAGTGGTGAGGACGAGGACGAGGACCAGCTCACGTACAGACTGTCCTACCAAGTGCAGGGCCCACGGCCGGTCCTGGGGGGCTCCTTTTTGGGCCCACCGCTGCCTGGAGCCTCCATCCAGCTGCCCAGCTGCCTGGTGCTGAACTCCCTGCAGCAGGAGCTGCAGAAGGACAGGGAGGCCATGGCACTGGCCAGCTCCGTGCAGGGCTGCCTCATCCGCAAGTGCCTCTTCCGGGACGGCAAGGGAGGTGTCTTTGTTTGCTCTTACGGCCGAGCCAAGATGGAAGGAAACATCTTCCGGAACCTGACTTACGCGGTGCGGTGTATACATAATAGCAAGGTGCTGTCATAGGCTTACTGTGCAGACCCATGAGGCCTCACTGGGTCACCAGGAACATGATTTTTGAGTGGTGAGAGGGCTTCAGTGGTTGTATGCTGGAGGGCTTGGATAGAGCTAGTCTGTATTTTTTAAAAAGTCATCATCTCTTAAGCTTATAATGCACACTTGCCTCATGTCCATCATCTGACTTAAATGAGGCAGAGCTGTCCTGGTAAGGAGTTTCTGGTATCCCCATTCATCCTTAGTCTTGGGTAGGTGTGTCCATGGGTTTAGGACCTTGGCAGTGGGCCCTCTGCAGTGGTCCTGCCTCACCTCATGCACTAGGAGGGGAATTCTAACCCTCAAGACCAAAACATTTTCTTCCCACATCCCTGAGGGATAAAGGGTTTATTGTTTTTCTGTCTTCCACCACCCCCCAGGAGAGCCACGGGGTTTGCAGCTCTTCACCCAGCTGCTTGAAGCTTGTTCTCTGGGAAAATTAGGGGGGAAATCCAAGAGGGGCTTAGTGCTTTTTCCAAAGTGACTGTTCTTTCCCACCAAGTGCCCAGCAGAAGGGAGGCATCTCTGGCCTCTTGTCCGGCCCTCAGCCTTTCTCCATGAGCACCTGGCGTGGTCTGTGGAGAAATGAATAGATGCAGCTACTCCCGGGGCTTCTGTGCTCTCACTGATTCACACTTGGCTTTTAACAAGTTGTGAAAACAGTTACCCAAACTCTTCTTTCTGGCTAGCATGGCACCTGTGTCTTTTCAAACAAGCAGGTAGTCCCATCTCATGTCCTTGGAGGTGCCTTTTTCCCTTAGATTCCAGGCTCGTTTGTGGTCCTGCAACCTCAGCTCTCATGGATTCAGAGATTCTTCTTGTGGGAACAATACTCTTTCTAACTTTCTCCATCATAAGCAAAAAGCATCTCCTTGAAATTGTACTTGCATTACACTTTACCCCTCCCAGGACTTAACTCTAATGTAATATATTGTTAATTGTTAGTACACAATTTGCCTTCACATAATATATTGTATTATTAATACACAGTTTTTAAAAAAACATACATTTTAAGTTTTTATATAATTATTAAATATAAAAAGAAAGTGTAAGTGGCAGTACATCCTCTTAATAAGCTGTGTGCCAGGTTATGGTATCTTGTTTTAAAGAGGCTTCCCTGTCCCTATACCAACATTTCTAACTGTCTCTTAGTTTGGAATTCCAGTGGGTTTTCCACCCCAAGATAATACATTAAGAGAGATGCAGAGTGGGCAAGAATGGGTATTTGTCTTACAAGTAAAAAGCCAAAGGGAAGGTGGGCAAGGAGCGCCTGTGAGTTACCTTACCCTCTAGCACTTCCTTAGGCAGGTGAAGTCCAGCAGAAGTGCCTATGGGATTGGCACTTGGTTCCATTTAAAGTAGCTGTGCCCTCAGACCTCTGGGGAACTCTTCACATGGAGTTAGCAGCCTGCCTAATCCTATCTCATCTAAGCATCACTTCCATCCTGCTCTGAGGCTGTGGATGTGGGGCCCAGGGCCAAGCTTCCATCCAGGGCTTAGTGAAGAACAGGTATGAGGTTGGTACAGAGGCTGCAGGACCAAACCGGGAAGGGTGTCGAGATGCTTCCTCCTTGTGAGCGCATGGCGAGAGCAACTGAGCTGGAGTCGGGCAGATCTGCACAGACCAGACAGGAAGGAGGAAACTCAGGTGCCCCCTGAGCAGGTTTTAAAAAATAGCCTTTGTGACCAGAAAATGAACGGCTGTTTCTTCTCTGCCTAGATCATCATGCTCAGGAACCACATTCACCACTGCAGAGCATCAGGCATCTTTCTTCGGTTGGAGGGTGGAGGCCTGATCGCTGGCAACAACATCTGCCACAACGCGGAGGCCGGCGTGGACATCCGGAAGAAGTCCAACCCTCTCATTCTGGTACTGCCTCCATCTTGGTGCCCCTTTCAGGGTGGCTCATAGTTCTCAGAAACCTTTTCTAGGATGTCTAAGCAAATGCTACCATTTTAAATTCCCGTTGCTTCCTGCTTTTAAGTCATTCCTGTCCTTTCCTCTGTGGGTCCTTGTGACTCTGGTCTCTTCCTCCGTGTGTTGAAGGTGACTTTGGATAAATCACATCCCTGAAGTCTTCCCCCAGCAAGGATGAGGACCCAGCAGACAGGGAAGTTCACAGGGCCTTCCTTCCTGCAGCCCTGATATGCTCTTGTGGGTTTTGAGTTCAGTAAGAATAAAGATATGATGTCTGCCCTGAAAAACACTTGGTTACCCTGGTGAATCTGCCAAATCCTTCAGGGGAAAATCTGGAAACCAATAAGAATAGGAGCTCCTGCAGCAGGAAACACTTTAAAGCAAACTTGAACTTTGTTTTTGTGAAATAGTTTTGGAAAAGAAACAGCTAGCTTCTTGGTTTAAATATATGATTGTATTTAGGGTGTAAATTAGAAGAGTGAAACAATTATAATTTATTATAACCTAAGATTTTAACCACTATGCAAAAGGCAACTAACTGGGAAACAGAAAAGCTAGGTTTCAGATCCGGCTCTGCCACAAACGTACTATATGACCCTGGGCCTCTTTCCCCATTTGCACAGAGGAGTTTGGCAGAAATACCTCCAAGGGTCCTTATAGCTCGTATACCTTCTGGTGGCCTCCTGCCTCATGGGAAACCTAAGCTCCCTGGAGCTACACCTTCCACAGTCCCCCTCCCTTCCCTGGGTGGTCCCTGAGGCCTGTGCTTAGTCAGTGTTCCCATGTATTGGGGCTCCACCCCCAGGGCCCTGGGGTAATGTGGCCTTGATGATGATCATGCTCTTTGGAGGCTCAGAAACTTTCAGTACTGTGCATTGTAGATGAAGGCAAGAGCCCTCAGCATTAAGTGTCAGGATGTAACTATTAATACATCCCAAGAGTCTGGGTGGGGTAGACTCCTCTCTTGGGAGTCTCTCTGACAGGTATCCATGTGTGCACCTGTGCAGAGAGGGCAGGGCCACGCCCGGTCCATTCACTTTGTTTTGTGCTTGGGATCCCGCAGTGACGTGTTTTCCTCTGCTGATGCATCCTGGCCCTGCCGTGGGGCAGCACTGAGCCCTCTGCTGCTCACCGGCATGTCTGATCTGCCTTCTGTGGTGTCTCCTGTTCACCTGCAGTGTAACCAGATCCACCACGGCCTTCGCTCTGGCATTGTTGTCCTTGGCAATGGGAAAGGCATCATCCGGAACAATCAAATCTTTTCAAACAAGGAGGCTGGCATTTACATCCTGTACCACGGAAATCCAGTCGTGAGGTATGTATGTGCCTCTGTACTCAGACCATCCTGCTCACCCATGGTCCCTTTCTTCCTCTTTCATCTCTGCTTCCCTGCTTCCTGTCTTTGCTTCATTTGAAACCATTTTTGTTTACTAAAGCAACTGTATACATGCAAGCAGAGAAGAGACAGACTTCACCCACAATCCCACCTCAGTAACACAGCCTTCTGTGTTATATTATCTGTGTTCTGTGCTTTTGTGTCTATGTTCCCTTCCAGTTAATTATGTGGGGCCATTCTATTCAGCAAGCATTATTGGGCACTTCTAATAATGATAACAAAGGTAAACCAGGTAGACTCTGCTCCCTTGGAGCTTACTCTAGTCTGGAGGAAGACATGTGTGTCCAGAAATAATGCTAAGATAGGAATGGCATAGAGGTTTCAACTCACTTGACAACTCTGATCGGTTGTTAGTGGCTACCTGGGATGCTGTATTAAGATTGGAGGCTACATCTGACCTCAGCACGGAAGCATGCTGTGATCCATCACTGGTGTAAGCTGTAGGTAGTGGGGCTGCGGATCTGCCCTCCCACCCATCATGTGGTGCAGCTGTGATAAATGCTGTCACAGTGGTACCGAGAGGGGGAGTTATTCTGATGAGGGGACTGTGGGGGGCCTCACTTGGGAGCTGGCATTGGGGTTAAGACTTCGAAATATGGGTAGGGCTTGGCCTCTCATGGAACTGGGGAGTAGACACTCCTAGAGAAGGAAGTGCTGTGAGCAGAGGCAGCTGAACATAGCAGAGTCAGGGAGCACACAGTCCTCTGGGGCTTGAGAAAAAGTCTCACACAAGTTGTGACATTGCTGTAAAACATCTCAAGTTGGGACTGCCCCAGATCATCTTGGGTCCTGTGGTCACTGCAGCCTGAGTGTTTATATCCCCGTGCAGTCCATCTCTGCTGGGCAGTGACTAGAAAGCCTTGGGCCAGATGAGGAAGGCCTTACGTAGTCCAGTGGGAAAGGTGGAGTTTATTCTGTCTAGATAAGGGGGGATCGTTAGAGGTTTTGAGTGGAAGACTCACATGTTATGTCTGCGCTTTACAAAAATAACTGGAATTACTGTGCAGCAAATATATTCTGAGAGTTTTTCCCTGCATTATCCTGTGTGTACTTTTCCATGTTGTTGCAGGATCTTATATTTATCACTTTGGTCAGTTTCAGAACATTCCATTGTTTTGATACTCCCTCATTTTTGAACCAGTCCTATTACTATTAGGCTTCTATTTTTTCACTATTGTAGGCAGCTTGGTTTTGTTTGTTGTTTAGTCACTAAGTCATGTCCGACTCTTTTGCGACCCCATGGACTGTAGCCCACCAGGCTCCTCTGTCCATGGGATTTCCCAGGCTGAATACTGGAGTGGGTTGCCATTTCCTTCTCCAATAAGCAGCTTACTAAAAACAATTAGTGATCACATGATTATGGAGCTGTTTTCCCATCTTTTACATTATTGCCTTAAGATAAGAGTATGGGTTTGCATGTGTGCATATTATTCATTAAACACACATTTAGGTGTTTACTCCATATAAGGGGGTTAGCAGTATAAAGGATGTATGAACAGTCTCTGCTCTGTAAAGTGTTTGGTGTCATTCTGCAGATGGGAGCTGTAAGGGAAGGACCCACTAAAAGTGAGCATTTTTATACGTCTTCATGCAGGTGCAGAAGGAAACCAGTCATGATTGCAGCTGAGTGAGTCAGGACAGGGCACGTGGGGTGCTGACATTTGAGCAGTGCTCAGATGGTAAAGAATCTGCCTGCAATGCAGGAGACCCAGGTTCAATCCCTGGGTCAGGTAGATGCCCTGGGAATGGCAACCCACTCCAGTATTCTTACCTGGAAAATTCCATGGACAGAAGAGCCTGGCAGGCTACAGTCCATGGGGTTGCAAAGAGTTGGATGTGACTAAGTGACTAATACTTTACTTTTACTGAAGGACAAATAGGATTGTATGGCCTCAGAAAGGCATTACAAGCCTGGGGCAGTGAAATTTGGAGTATGACCTGGGAAAGTGGTGGGAAAAGTGTGGTATGTCTGGGCATAAGGTCAGCCTACAAAGTGGGGTTGATGCTGGAGCATGGAGGAACTCGAATACCACGTGTGGTAGGTAGAATAATGGCCCCCCAAATCTATCCATTTTCTAATCCTTGGAACCTGTGCATAGACTGCCTACAAGGCAGAAGAGACTTTGCAGATGTAATTCAATTAAGGGTGCTGAGATGGGGAGAGTACCCTGAGATGGGGTGATCCAGGTGGGCCCAGTGTAATCACAAGGTCCTTAGAAGAGGGAAGCAGGAGAGTCCGAGAAGGAAATGTGTCAATAGAGGCAAGGCCAGAGGAATGAGGCCACAGACCAGGAAGCCTGGGCCGCCTCTAGGAGCTGGAAAGGTCAGAAACAGATCCTTTCCGAGTCTCCAGAAAAAAGGCGGGTCTACTGGCACCTTGATTTAGCCTTTTCAGACCCATTTTGGACTTCTGACCTCCTAAACTGGAAGATAATAAACTCGTGTTGTTCTAAACTACTAAGTTTGTGGTAATTACTTACTGCAGCCATATACCCAAACCTTGTGGGTGCTGGGGAGCTGTTGAAGGGTTTCGAGCAAGGAATATTACAACCAGATCAGTGTCTTGGCTTTTTCATTGTTGTTATTTTATTTTATTTTTGGCTTTTTAAAAGTCACTTTGAAGGAATTCTTTGGTGATCCAGGGGTTAAGACTCCATGCTCTTACTGCTGAGGGCCTTTGTTCCCCCTGGTTGGGGAACAAAGATCCCACAAGCCAAAAGCCTCCCCCCCAAACAAATTCTGGGTTTAGATGTAAACTACTATATGCAGGATGAATAAACGACAAGGTCCTACTGTACAGCACAGGGAACCATATTCAATATCCTATCCTGTGATGAACTATCATGGGAAAGAATATGAAAAAGAACGTCTGTATGTGTATAAGTAAGTCACTTTGCTATACAGCAGAGATTGGCACATTATAAATCAAGTACACTTCAATAAAAAGTATTTTTTGAATAAAACAGTCGCTTTGAGAGAATTAGGTTGTGCTTTTTTCCTTTATGTTTCTTTGTGATGGAGGACAGGGATTTGTGGGAGGTCCCTGAATTTCAAGGTCCCTGATGTGACCTCAATAAGGCAAGCCATTGAGTATATTTTTTTGCTGGTAAGAGTTACATAACCTATGGTTTTTTGTTTTTGTTTGTTTTTTGCCTTGGCTGCAAGGAAGCACAGGACTCAAACTGTGTTAATATCCTACCCTTGGTTCTTGGAACAATGCTCTGTCCCCTTTTCCTCATGTTTTCTGATGTCTCTTTTTTTTATTTTCCAATTTAATTTTATTTTATTTTAAACTTTACAATATTGTATTGGTTTTGCCAAATATCGAAATGAATCCGCCACAGGTATACATGTGTTCCCCATCCTGAACCCTCCTCCCTCCCCATACCATCCCTCTGATGTCTCTTTTATCTTTGTTCTGCCTACCCTATGTACACACACATACATGTTTCTTCAAGTGGCCATGGATTCTTTCTGAAAGTGAGATTTGTGTTAAAAGTATAACACTCATGAATTTGCTTCCATGGCGCAGCTCTCAGAAATATGAATGAGGTTTGCCTGAGCCCAGGGACTGCATCTGATCATGAATTCTAGAAGCCCAGAGTTACCATCAGTTGATTGAATTATAATCACATCAAAGCAGTTGCTTCGCATCTGAGTAAAAACATAAGGATGTTTTTAACAGACCATTTCACTTATTCAACTCCAAATGCATAATGTAGGTACAGTTGGCATTTGGCTTCCCCACAAGGAAGTACGGGCTTCCCTGGTGGTGGCTCAGTGGTAAAGAATCTGTCTGCCAAGCAGGAGACGTGGGTTCGATCTGTGGGTCAAGAAGATTCCCCTGGAGAAGAAAATGGCAACTCACTCCAGTATTCTTGCCTGGGAAATCCCTGGACAAAGGAGCCTGGCAGGCCACAGTCTATGGGGTCACAAAAGAGTCAGACACGACTCAGCAACTAAACAATAGTAACATGTGGTAAACGCTTTGGACCTTGCCCTAGTGATGGGAAGACTTATCAGCCAACTCCTGATCAGTGAGGTTCTGTGAGAGGAGCCAGGCCCTGTGTCAGGCTCTGAACAGTTAGTTGTATATTTGGATCTAAATCCCTCGGCTGCATGGTAGGAAGTAGGAGGGCACCTCCTAAGAGAGGGGCAGGTGCTCCTCCAGTATAGAAGGAGATCACAGTATTCCTGTTAGTAAAAATACCAATCAGCAAATGTGTATCCTCCAGAAATAACCCAGTTCTGCCAGTGTCTGAGTGGCTCTGTATTTACAGGCAGGAAACCAGAGTTGAGAGACGGGAGCAATGCAGGTCCATTAACACACTCAGGTGTCTTATTCTAGGGAGCTCGTTCTCGAGGACTTTCCGTGGCAGTAGGGCCATGTGTGTCTCTTGAGTCAGGAGCATGCTTTCTTAGATCTTCCGTTATGCCAAGTGAGATAGGTCAGTGAAAGAAATACTGTATGATATCGCTTATACTTGGAGTCTAAAAAATACAACAAACTAGTGAGTATAATAAAAAAGCAGAGTCAGATATAGAGAATAAACTAGTGGTCACCAGTAGGGAGAGGGAAGCAGAGAGGGGCAAAACAGGGGTAGGTGATTAAGAGGTATAAAGTATTATGTATAGAATAAGCTACAAGGATATATTGTACATCAGGAATATAGTCAATATTTTATAATATCTGCAAATGGAGTATAACCTTTAAAAATTGTGAATTACTGTGTTGTACACCTTCAAATCATATAATACTGTACAACAACGATAATACAAGTAAAACGGTGCTCGAGTGTGGCTAGCAGTCCAGAGAGGCTGCAGAGACAGGGGTATCTGTTTCTGTGGCACAGTTGCAGGTGGTTTGGGGGCAGTGGTAACTGGCGATTGCTTTCTGCCTGGCTTCTGGGCCTCAAAGAGGTGGACCTGAGCCATCTGGGAAGCCCACGGAGAAGGGTAGGCACCTTGGATGGGCATTGTCTTTGATGCATGATGTTGGTCTGGTCTCACCTTTTGTCTTCTTTCATTCTAGCCGGAACCACATTTTCAAGGGCCACGCAGCCGGCATCGCTGTGAACGAGAATGGCAGAGGCCTCATCACAGGTAGGCATGAGACTGCCTGCAGCTGTAGCCAGCCAGGCAACCACAACCCAGCCAACGTCCCCAGCTTCCCACCCACCTAGTCCTTCTCCTGGACAGACTGGCCTCCTGATGGTGACCAGCGCTCGGGGACACAGGTTCCACGCCCTAGCTGTGCTCACCAGGCAGGGAGGTCGCGTCTGTTCTTTGCCAGGCCTGGTGCTTACAGGATCTGAGTGGGTGGCTCACAGAACACTGTCAGAAATACTCACACCACACAAACTGAACCCCTTCTCTGGACTCTACAGGCTTGTTCCTGCTCTGGCAATCCATCCCCATTCCCCCTCTGCTTGGCCAACTCCTGTCATTCTCTGAGCCTCAGCCCAATTGTCTCTTCCTGGGGGAAGCCTGCCCTGACCTCCCATTATACATCCACTCACTTAATCCACCAAGTAGGCCTGCTCTGTAGGACATTGTACTTACTTTCTTATGATCCATTTAATGACAGCCTCCTTTGCTGTGTTCTGTAAGGCAAGCATCATGTCCATCTGGCACGTCAGTGTAGCCTCAGCACAGAGCATAGCCATACCTAGGACATTAAGGAGATCCAGTCAACATTGGGCCAGTAACTCCTCTTGACTGAATCCCGCCTTTCGTCATTTATCAGACATTTTTTGAGCACACGGTGTATGCAAGAGCTGGGGATACAACAGTGAAGAAAACAGATAATTTCTGCTGTCAGGAACTGACATTTCAGGAGGCGAAAATAACAAAAGCATGTATTTTTTTTTTCAAAAAGAGTCATCTCTGAGGGTGATACATATTTTTGTTTTTTGGCCACACCACACAGCTTCAGGATCTTAGTTCCCCAATCAGGGATGAAACTCTGGCCCTGGCAGTGAAAGCGCTAAGTCCTAACCATTTGGCTGCCAGGGAATTTCCTCTACAGATAATTAAAATAAGGTGATAGATAAACTGTGTGGGTATTTAGGACTGTGTGGTCAGTGCAGGCCTTCCAAAAAAGTGACATGTAAACCAGAAGCTGGAGGATGGGAAGGAACTCAGGAAAGAACCAGGATTCCAAATGGGGCCACCTGTGGGAAAAGACTTGGCAGGCCTGAGGAGCACAGAGGTTGCTCCTTTGGCTGCAGTGTGGTGTGCAAGGGGCAAGGAGTGTGAGATGGGGTCCCAGAGGCAGGCAGGAGCTGGTCACACAGGGTCTCCTGAACCATTGCAGTCCTGTCACAAGAGGCTGAGGGTGTGCTCCATCCTGGTGCTGCGGCAGCAGTGCCCCAGGACACCCCTTCTCACTGGTGGCCCTTCAGCCCGCCCCCTCCCAGAGACATGGTGGAGGGAAGAGGAGGGCTGTGGTCAGTCCAGAAGTGAGGCTGAGAAGGACAGGCTCGCACCTCCCCAGGCCTGTGAGGAGTGGTTGGATTCTGCGTCAGTGCTCCCGAGGACAGTCCCCCAGGACAGACAGCCCTGCCTGGCCTTGGTCCGAGGACGCTAAAGCCAGCCTGTTCTTAGTTATCAGTCCTCCAGGCTACTAGATGCAGTGGGTTCTGGGGATACAGGAAACCACAAGGCAGACACAAACCTTGCCCTTGGGGAAAGCAGACAGCAGACACGTCCTTGGGAAGCCACACAGCAGACAAGATTCTGGGTGCTGCCTCCTGAGAGGGGCAGGCCTCAGCGTCCTTGTCTGGACTTGTTTTCTGTCAGCTGTTCAAGTCCTCATGACAGCACTGTAGGTGGCCTGTGACCCTCTTTTCCACCTCTTTCCATAGAAAATGTCATCCGAGAGAATCAGTGGGGAGGTGTGGACATCCGCCGAGGAGGGGTCCCCATCCTCAGGAGCAACCTCATCTGCTTTGGCTACTCGGATGGTGTGGTTGTGGGGGATGAAGGCAAAGGCCTGCTAGAAGGAAACACCATCTACGGTGAGAGCCGCTCTCCTTGGGGACAGGTTTGGGGGCCAGTGCAGCCTGAAGGCAGGAAGCACAGGTTCCACCTCCAACTTGTAGGTCCTGAGAGAGTCACTGCCGTTCCCTGGGCCTCCAGTACCTCATTTAAAAACCAGCCTGTATCTCAGGTCACAGCCCCTCTCAGAAGGCATGAGCCTTTCATAAATCACCTTCTAATCCAGGTTGACCCCATGGGGTCAGCAAAGCAGAGAGCTTTAATCCCCACTTAAAACAACCAAGGGCAGGAGTGGATCTTATGTAAGGACAGGGCCATCTGATTTCTGATACATGAACATCTAACCCCTCTTGCTCTTTCTTTTGATCCAGAGAACTAAAAATATAATGGAGAAATAGGGTAATCATAGAAAGAAAACTATTCTCATTCATTCTGTGACCTTGGGCCACACCTCAGTCTTTCTGGACTGCATCTCTAATAATAACAATAGCTAACCTACATTCAGGTCCTGGACTCTTACTAGGCCCTTTCTGTGCATTATCATATTTAATCCTCAGGACCCCTTCTGAGGTTGGTACAGTTAGTAACCCCATTTTAAAGATGAGGAAACTGAGGCACAGAGAAGTTTAGTAACCTGCTCAGGATCACACAGGTAAGGAGTGGTAGGGCTGGGACTCAAACCCTGCCTTTCTGTGCAGGGTGTGGTTGGGCTGGATGAGTTCTGAGGGCCCTTTGGGCACTGTCACCATGGGCCCGTGTGTTTCCGATCTGGAAGTGGGGCCTTGGCAGTTCCCAGAGCACTTTTACACCCCATGGAGTGACAGCAGTTATGAGATTAACCTGACTGTTACTACCCCTTGTATGAAGGAGAAGCCTGCAGCAGCCAAGCCCTAAAGTGACTCGTTCAAGGCCATTTACCAATCAGTGGCCCGGTTTCCCAGGCCAGTGCCTTTCTGCCTCCCCGCCTGAGATACTGGGTGCTGCCTCGCCTGTTGGCAGCATTAGTGACCAGCTCCTTTCACTGTTACAGCTAATAAGGGCTGTGGTATATGGATGATGGCGTCCAGCCTGCCCCACGTCACCAGCAACCATGTCAGCTACAATGGCCTGTACGGAGTGGCAGTGTTCAGCCAGAAGGATGGCTCCGGAGAATTCCCAGGAGGCCATGGGGCCCAGGAGAACTTCAGCGAGGACGGGGATGCCATCTTGTGGGAGACAGAGCTGGAGAAGGACGACGACCCGCTGCGCCGGCCCATCACCATAGCTCTGGTCGAGTCCAACAGTGTTAACCACAACGGAGGTGAGCACCCCTCCCCGCAGCCCTGCCGCAAGCCCTCCCATGCTCGGCCTGCCCTGAGACCCTTCAGCCTCATCAGCCACTTCTTTAGCCACCCACCTGGTATCCCCACCCCCTGCACTTCAATCCATTCTCTTCTTCTCCCACCACACCTCTCGCCTTTCTCTTGCCCGAAATTCGCTTTCTCCCATCCACACGTCCCAAACAACGCGGACCTCAGAGCCCTCGCCTGCCATCCTTCCCTCCTTCCACCTGGGCCCTCATCCAGCCCCACCAGCATGGGGGCTGAGACTGTTCGTTTCTGTGGCTGTTTCATCAGTTCTGACAGGCAGTGAAGTTGAGGCGAGGAACTGAATCCCACTCTTGTTGGTGCCCCCTGCCCCTTGGCACCAGTCCCACACCTACCATATACATTTCAGTCAATTCTGAGACACATTTTTCATATTTTTTTCACATTTCTGATGAGATACATCTTACAGTTGATGGCATATCATGGTTTAATTGGCAGTGATTTTTTTTTTAGATTTCCCTGGTGACTCAGTAAAGCGTCTGCCTACAATGCGGGAGACCCGGGTTCAGTCCCTGGGTCAGGAAGATCTCCTGGAGAAGGAAATGGCAACCCACTCCAGTATTCTTGCCTGGAAAATCCCATGGACAGAGGAGCCTGGTAGGCTACAGTCCATGGGGTCGCAAAGAGTCGGACACGACTGATCGACTTCACTTGCTTTTTTCTTTCTTAGAGATACAGAAAATAAGAATGTTTAAAATCCATGTTATCTTAAACTTGATAAAAATGGATGGTAGGTGTTTGATGTTTATTGAATGGGAAAAAAAAAATTATTGTGGAATTCATCCAACTCGACAGCTCCCACACCTGGCTGATTATGAGAATCACTCTGGGGAATGGTGGAGAAAGGCTTGTTAAAGAGAGGCCCCTGGGCCCTGAGGAAGCTCATCACCCTGGGAGTGACTGAGGCAGGGAGATGGGGGGGCCAGTGGCCCCAGCCCACTTACCTGGAAAATGAGTTCTGTTCCCTCCCAGTTCAGGGTTTCCTTCCCGTGGCCACACTGTCCAGTTCAACAAGCAAAGCCACGTAAATTCAAAACACTTGATTTATTTTTGCGATTTTCAACCAAGCCAAGAGAAGCAACAGGCAGGTGGCACCAAAAAATTCAGACCTGCAGGGCTTACAACCCAGACTGCTCCCACAAGAGCCTGTGGTCATCACCCTCCCTCAGCCTCCTCCCCCTGCCGCCGGAGCCTCCCGCTTCTGGCGCGGTTACGGCAGACGTCACCGCTGGGAGTCCTCACCACCCCAGGTCCGCCTGCCATGCTGCCTCTTCCTGACCACATTCTGCGGTTCTCAGCCTGCTGATCTTGTGCTTTTTTTCCCCTATGGTATCTGTAAGACATTTCTTAATTCTTCAGAAATAAGAAAATTTCCCCAGACAATAGGGAAGCAGATTCTAGCTCAGAATGGGAAGCAGGACAAAAGCAACAGAATTTTCGCTCAGGTGAGTCTGTCTGTCCAGAGGCAGGATGGGCAGCCTTGATCAGGTAGTGAGCGCCCCGTCCTAGGAGGTACAGACAGCAGTCGGGGGAGGCAACTGTAGGAGGCATTCCAGTGCAGGATGAGTGCCTGGGCCAGAGGACCAGCTGAGTCTCAGGCGCCTCTTCACAGCGTGTCTCCCTCCCCCTCACTGAGCGCTTGGCTTAGAAGGAACAGAGTTTCCTTGCTGGTCCTAGGTTTCCTCCTGCTCTGTTATCCAGCTTGGAAGATGCAAGTCCCCAGGGCTGCCTCTCCGTCTCCTCCCTACCTCCTTTCCTGGGTGCACAGTTCTGGGAAGGCTTTTCCTCCTGGTCTGGTTAGCAGTGACCCTGGGGCCACCCTGTGCTTCCTCTCCCCGCACAGCCTCAGGACTCTACATCCAGAGCAGTGAGGCACTGCACATTGTAACCAACGTGATCCACGCCAACAGAGTCAGGGGCATCACTGTGGCCCAAAGCAGTCAGCTCACCCGTGTGGCCAACAACAGCATCTCCTGCAACCGCCAGAGTGGGGTCAAGATCGAGGCCCAGTGCAAGGTGGAGCTCCGGGGCAATGGTATCTATGACAACAGAGGCCATGGCGTCATCACCAAGGGTGACAGCACCGTCATGGAAAATGACATCATTGGCAACCGGGGCAGTGGGCTGCAGCTGCTGCCCATGTCTGACACAAAGGTGTGTGTGTGTGTCTGTGTGTGACATGCGTGCCTACACCAGTCCCAGGAGAGCCGTGTGTGTGTGTCATGTGCATGCCTATGCCAGTCCTAGGGGAGCCCTCGTGCCCTCTCTGCTGAGAAACAAAACCATAAACCCTCAGCAGTCTGCAAGGGTGCCACCTAAACCCTGCCTGCAAGATACAGGGGGCACTTCACACAGGAGGGGTCCTGGCAGGAAACTGGGGTGGGGGTGCCCCCTGAGGTATCTTCATGGTCTTCAGGTCAAGATCAGGGCTATTTCAGCTTTCTCCTCCTAGAGGAATAATCTCACTGAGGACCCGTCTTGCCCTGGGGCCTTGCAACACCGTCCTTTTACCCAGAGTAGCCTTCTCCCCACTGGCTGTCACTGTCTTCTGGAGGCCCTCCCTGGCCCCACAGGCTGTGGGAGGTGCCCCTTTTTTGGCTTCTGAGGAGTCTGTGCCCACCCCTGCCTCCAGGGCACTTCCCTCAGTGCTGTGTCTGCTCCTTCTCCTGGTTTTCTTCCCCACAGGACCTTGAGCTCCGAGCTCCACTTTTAAGCAAAGCACTGAGTTGGGTGCTAGGGTTTCATTGTTGAGCCAAGCAGACCCAGTCCCTGCCCTTGTGAAATTACAGTCCCAGAGCCTCCTTTCGGCTTTGTGGCTTCGTGCGTCCCTGACTTCGGCAAGGAGTAAAGAACTCCTTAGCTGTGCATCCAAGCACTGTGGGAAGGCAGAGGAGGGCTCATGGTCGCCTCAGCTGGACCATCAGTGGCCCTTGCTTCCGGCACCACCTCCTCAGTCTGAGGGCCCTTTTCACATTGTTCCTTCTTCCTGAAACATCTCTCCCTGCTCTGTGCCTGAGAAACTCCTACAGCTGATCCATCACCTTTTCCAGGAAGCCTTCTCTGGTGCTCTGGCTGGCCTCGACAGCCTTTCCATGAGCTCTCTTGGCTCAGTGCTGACCTACCTAGTGTGCTTGTACCCCTCAGTTTTATAATTGGTGATTCATTCACCTGGCTCCTCACCAGTCCCTGAGGTGTGACAAGCTCTGGCTGCCTCTCCCAGGTAATAAAGAACCGAATCCATTCATTCCGGGCCTCCGGCATTGCAGTACAGGGCCACGCCAAGGCCCTGGTGCAGGAGAACACCATCTTCCAGGGCAGGACCAACAAGACCATCTTCCAGCAGAGCTCAAACAACCAAGAATGCATTATACAGAACAACAGGTTCTTGGTCTTCAAGAAGTAAGTGCATGGGGTGCCTAAACCAATCTTCTAGAACCACCGCGAGGTCACTGGGGAAGCCAGGCCTAGTGATTGTGGCAACCCTCGCTCCCTAGTCATGTCAGCTTTCAGCTCTGGTCAGATAAAGGCCTGTGCTTGACCTTTGTGTTGGGCCTGGGCAGAGGACCTGAGCCTGACTCCCTAGGAGGGAATAAGCTTTCAAAGAGTCTGGGTATGTGGTTTCAAATCTCACTTCTGCCAGTTACTGGCTATGTGACCTTGGGCAATTTACTCAGCATCTCTGAGCCTTAGTAAAATCCACTTAATAATGTCCGTAGCACCAACTTAAGATAAAATAAGGTCCTGTCACCTAGTAGTATATCTGAGGTCTCACATGAGTGTTTATTGCTGTGGCCACTGTTGCCCCTTCAACAAATACCCCCAGGCTTTTACTCACCCCTTAGTAGCCAGCCTCTGACACTGCCCACACCTTGCCAGCCCTACTTGTAATATTATCATAAAAATACAAGACAATGTTGCTGGTTTAAGCAGTTTAGGATTTGATATGTATTACAGGTGATTCCTTGTAACTTAGGTCAGAAAGTCCTGATCAAACCATCACTATCATTTGATTTTCCCCAACCCTTCATAACCTCCACAAAAGCTTGAGAGATTGGAAACCCATCAGTTTCTGCCCTCCGTAGATTTGTATTTTCCAGAATGTCATCTAAAGAAATAATATACCATGTAGTCTTTCGAGCCTAGCTTCTTAGACTTAGCCCAGTATATCCCGGATTCCCCTGTGGTGTCGCATCTGTCATTCATTTTTTTTGTTGCTGAATGGACGCACCACTTGGTTTATCTGTTCATCAGCTGAGGAATATTTAGGTATCTTCTAATTTTTGCTGATGATTAATAAAGCTTGTATGGGACTTCTCTGGCAGTTCAGTGGTTAAGAGTCTGCCTTCCAATGCAGGGGGTGCAGATTCAGTCCCTCATCAGGGAACTAAGAGCCCCGCATGCCACAGGGTATGGCCAAAAACTAAGAGTAAATGAATGAATAAAGCTTGCATAACATTCATGGTCATACATAATGGGAAAAAAAAATTGGGCCTGGAGGAATGAAAGAAAAAAAGAGAAAGTCACTGGTCTTATCTAGATCCTTGTTTAAAGATGGAGGAATAGAGGACGAGAGGGAACCTGTCCAAGGTTGCATCAGAACTGAAGGCAGAGCTGGAACTGGATTTAGCTTCATGCATGTCCCACCCCCTTTTGCTATCACTTAACTAGGGAGACACAACCTATACCCCAATTTAAACACCTGGATCTTGAGCCAAAGGTAAGGTTGTACGGGGCATTCAGCAAATGCTCTAGACCCTCAAAGACTGCATTCTCATTTTGCCCCTTCAGGTCTGATACGTGGCGCCTGGCAAACCCACCAGCACGGCCTCACCTTGAAAACTCTCTCCGAGGCCCCTCCGCTGCCCATGGTGGGCAGAAGGTGACAGCCATGGCAACCAGGATCACAGCCCATGTGGAAGGTGGTTACCACAGCAAACGCAGCATCTTCTGCACCATCCTGTAAGAACGGAGAGCTGCAGGAGGAGGCAGCTGGGGGGCGTCCGAAGACCCCAGGAAGCAGGCAGATACCCTGCTGTCAGGCTCGGGCCCTGCCGGGCCAACAGGTTGCAGCCTTCACGGAGGGAAGAAGTAGCACTTGTGAAGGCTCCTGCTCGTCTTATCTCCTCCTCCCTGAAAAGCAGGCTCTCTAGTCTTCTGGGGACTAAGAACAAGGCACCTCCAAAGCCCTTTGGCTCCACGGCCCACAGCAGGAAGGAGCTTGGGTTTTGTGTTGGTTTGGTTGGTTGGTATATTTGGCTGTGCCATGCGTGCTGCTTGCAGGATCCTAGTTCCCCAACCGTGGAATTATTTTTCAAGGAGAAAAAGGGAACAGAAGTTGGTGGGTTTCTAGTTCCTCAAGCTCTTGTAGAGATGATGAAGAGTTGGGGAAATTGATTCTGAAACCTTGGCCAGGGTTTTCTGTTTGAGTTACAGGGAACTATACACACCAAACCCAGAATCTTCTCAGGGAAGAACGAATTTACTTTTAAGGGACAGAAGTGATTCCAGTGAGATGGAAAGAGCCCCGGAGTCATCCCCTTTCTTAGCCCTCACCTTGACTCCCCGGGGACACTGCCACACCCACCCTGCTGTGAGGGAGGCTGGAGGTTTGGTTTCCTTAAGGACACAGTTCTCTTGGATGTGGACCTCTGAAGGAGGAGGGGCTTGAGATAAGGAGCCTCTCTTGGCAGGCTGCCCCAGGGACAACTGGGAAAGCAGGAGGGGCGTGTGGAGAAGGCTTCCCTCAAGTGGTTAGGTGTGCAGGTGAGGGCTGGGCAGTGCAAGGGCTTACCTGACTGCTCCACCCTCTGGTTGCCCCCAGACTCAGGAGGACATAGTTGACTCAGTGCCTGCAGCATAGGGAGGATTCGAATCCCACAAGCACACCCAGACCAGCCGCCCCTGCTGGGCGCCAGACAGGTGGAGATGGAGGTGCTTGGGGCCCCTGTCTGTGTCCACATTCTCATGGATGACTAACCACCTGCCTTTACAGACCCTACCGTGGTTTCCCACTCTGTGCCTTGGCTCACACTCTCCTTACGTTTGGGCGTGCCCTCCTCACCAGCTATGCACGCCCAGGTCCCACCCATCCTTCCAGGCTCAACACGCCATGCGAATGGCAGCGCTCTGCCCTCTGAGCCTCCTCTGCCCCCCACAGGGTACACTCTGTCTTGCTTAGAAATTACCCAGGTCCATCCCTGTCCACTGACTCACCTGTAAGCTCCATGAAGGTCACCGCCTGTGTTCCCAGCCCAGGTTAAGGGGAGGGTTAGTAACTTGAGGAGAGGGACAGGAAGGCTCTGCTAAGCTCAGCTGTGAATGTGTGAAGGTTCCAGAGCCAGGCGGTCTCAGACCCACTATTCAAGGAAGGGGGCCTGACACAGGCTCGGCTCAACCTAAATAGTCCCCCACCAACCTGGCCTTTCATGCGGCACCTCACCAGCCTGGTAAGGTCATGGTTGTACACCCACAGCTGGCGTCCCAGGCAGGTTCTGCCAGGCCCCTGGTGCTGTTCTCCCAGGTCGGGTAGGGTGTGGCTAGAGGGAGTCAGAGGCTCAGTCTCCTCCCTGAGGACTTGGGGCACAAGAGCGTGGGTGCCTCCACTCCCCAGCACTGTTCTTTGCACTTATCTGTGGCCCCAATGTGAGTCGCTGTACAAAATGCTGCCTTTTATTATTTTGTAACAAATGACTTTTCTGTGAACCAAGTGCTTATGAAAATCTCAGCAACCAAAATAAAGTTCTATATTTTAAGAGGCACTTTGGGGGGTACTTTCCTTGGTCTGGGTATCTACTGGGGGTCCTGAGCACTGGATGCAGGCCCATCACCTTTCTGCCTCCCAGAGGTACCACAGCTTCCACTGAAGGAGGCGGGAGACCCAGGGCCATCTTGTCCATTCAGCTTGTTCCCACAGGAACCCAGGTTTTAACATCTGTGTCCTCACAGGTCAGGGACCGTGATGCAGGCCTGCCTGCCCCATGGGCTTTCTGAAGAGCAACAGTGAAGTCCCTGGTGTGGATGACCTGATGGTCTGCAAAGGGATTTCAGATCCATGACCACGTTTTCCCCAGTTTTACTCATTTAGCATCTACACATCACTTGAGTAGAAAGCCAGTAATTAGTATTTAAGTGTTCTTTTAATTAAAAGACTTTTATTTTTTAGGATAGTTTTAGAATTTTTCTCTTAAATATTCCTAACTGAGGTATAGTGGATGTTTCAGGTGTACAGCATAGTGGTTCATAATTTTTAAAGGTTATACTCCATTTATAGAATATTAGCTATATTCCCTGTGCTGTACAATATCCTGTAGTTTATTCTCCTTGTAGTTTACTAATAGTAGTTTGTACCTCTTAATCGCCTACCCTTACCTTTCTCCCCCTTCCCTCTCCCACTTGTTGTTCAGTCGCTCAGTCATGTCAGACTCTTTGCGACCCCATGGACTGCAGCACGCCAGGCTTCCCTGTCCTTCACCATCTCCCACCGGTAACCACTACTTTGTTCTCTAGATCTAAGAGTATGTTTGTTGTTATATTCACTAGTTTATTTTTTAGGTTCCACATATAAGTGCTATCATACAGCATTTGTCTTTCTCTGACTTATTTCACTAAGCATGATACCCTCCAAATTCATCCTTGTTACAAATGGCAAAATTTCATTATTTTTAAGGCTGAGAGTTTATGTCCATGCATCTGTTTCTGTTTTGTAAATAGGTTCGTTTTGTCATAAGGTGTTTCCCTTGTGGCTCAGACAATAAAGAATCTGCCTGCAATTCAGGAGACCCAGGTTCGATGCCCGGGTCAGGAAGATCCCCTGGAGAAGGGAATGTCTAACCACTCCATTACTCTTGTCTGGAGAATTCATGGACACGAACCTCGTGGGCTACAGCCCATGGGGTCGAAAAGACCTACAGCCTTCATTTGTCGTATTTTAAATTCCACATATAAGTGATATCTTAGGGTATTTGTCTTTCTCTGACTTCACTTGATAATCTCAATCAAGGTCCATTCATGTTGCTGCAAATGGCCTCATTTTGTTCTCTTTTATGGCTGAATAGTATTCCATTGTATATATGCATATCTTGATCCATTCATCTGTCACTGTTCATTTAGGTTGCTTCCATGTCTTGGCTATCGTGAATAGTGCTGCTATGAACAAAGGGGTGCATGTATCTTTTTGGATTAGTTTTGTCTGGATATATGCCCAGGAATGGGATTGCTGGGTCATACGGTAATTGTTTCTAGTTTTATGAGGAATGGAATACTGACCAGTGTGAGGTGGTACCTCATAGCTTTAATCTGCATTTCCCTAGTAATTAGCAATGTTGAGCATCTTGTCACATGTCTATTGGCCATCGGTATCTCTTCTTTGGAGAAATGTCTCCTGGAACCCAGAAGGGCCGAGTCAGCCGCTAGAGACGACTCCTGCATCCAAGGGGGCAGCAGCTTTCAAAGTTGGTGACCGATCCTGTTCTTTTGGATGGTGTCTTGCTGCCTGAGAGCTGATGCAGTGATAAAGGCTGTAACAGTGGGTTTCGCTCCTCCCCTCACTCACTGCCCACACAATGGTGCCTGCCCTCTAAGGTGGCCCAGGTGTCCTCTGAGTACACCCTCAGGTGCGGTGCCACCAGACCCCAACCCCTTCAGGCTGTTTCCACGAAGTTCACCTCGGTCCTCTCATGGAGTCTAATCTCCGAAGCCTAAGCTTCTGCACCCAGCCCCCGCCCGGACTGTGGACATGAACTCCAGTGGACACCTATCAGGCTGGGGAGTGCACACCCATAGCACTGACTGTCTATACGGGTCTCTATCTGTTCTAGCAGCTGCAGACTGACGGCTGTGCTCTCCTCCGAGGCTCTGAAGCTCCCTTATATTCTGGCTGATCGCTGCTGGTGAAGGGACTTCAGGGTGCGGGAACCTTTCCTCTTTCACAGCTTCCTTCCAAGAGCACAGGTACAATCTGGATTCCTTCCCCTCCCCCCTTTTCTTTCATCCTACCGTTACGTGGAGATTTTCTTGCTCTTTCAGGGGTCTGAGGTCTTCTGCCAGGGCTCAATAGATGTTTGGTGAGAACTGTCCCACATGTGGATGTATTTTTGATGTATTAGTGGGAGGAGGTACGCTTCACATCGTTACTACTTCACCATCTTGATTGCTCTCCCCAGAGGGAACTGTGTTCTGAATGGTGATGCCTGTTAAGGCTCAGTAGGTTCCCTACCCGGAGAAGGCAATGGCACCCCACTCCAATACTCTTGCCTGGAAAATCCCATGGACAGAGGAGCCTGGAAGGCTGCAGTCCATGGGGTCGCTGAGGGTCCGACATGACTGAGCAACTTCACTTTCACTTTCATGCATTGGAGAAGGAAATGGCAACCCACTCCAGTGTTCTTGCCTGGAGAATCCCAGAGACAGGGGAGCCTGGTGGGCTGCCGTCTATGGGGTCACACAGAGTTGGACACGACTGAAGTGACTTAGCAGCAGGTTCCCTACCAAACGTTAAGAGGCTGTATGCAGAAGAGGTGTGAGTAAGGCTGTTAACCTAGGGCTTCTATAACAGGAACAGCCAGGACACACACACATACAGTGCCCATGTTCTGCCAAGTCATCTGGAGGCATAAGTAGAACACCAGCCACTCATCCTATCTTGGCTTTTCCGTGGCTGGGCAAGCATCTGGAAGGAGACTGCTCCAAGTAGCTATCATTGGCTGAGTGCATGGCTTGCTCTCCCACACAGGCCAGACCTGCCCAAGAGAACCCATTCTATCTGGGTGTTTTTTCCTTAGATGAGCCAAAATCTATCACCCTGGCTAAATCCTAGCCACACCCTTACTTCCTGACCCCTTCAAATCCTAGTTACATGCCTGATCTCCTAGTTACGTGCCCCTCCTCCAGGCTCTCCTACCCACCCATGGTAACACTGAATCCTCTGCATTCACAGACTCTATTGATATGCATGATTCCCCCTCTCAAGCTGTGTGGTCACGCCCTGTTGGTCGCTTATACCCAACACCAAGCAAACTCCCTAAGTGCTGGAGACATGGATAGATGGACAAGGAAACAAGCCCAACCCCATTCCCAGTATCTTTACTGTACCTTCTGGAGCCCCCAAAGGATCTCTCTTCCCTCTGTGGCAACTCCCCAGAGGTTTATAGACAGCGTCTTTATCCCCCTTGGGTCCACTTTCTCCTGCCCTCAGTTCATACATGCCAGTTTGCAGACTGTCTCCTCACCATCTGGTCATTTTTCTAGATCCACTCCAGTGGCCCGGGCGGGTCTTGGAAAGCTCAACACAGAGTTTGCGAGTCCTGTCTTGCACCTCAGGAGGTATGTCCCAGCTCTTATGCGCAGAAATAATGGATCAGAAGATAGGGTTCTCTAAGGCAGCTGTGCTTCCCTGGGGTTGCTTGCTTGTCTGCAGCAGCTAAGTCTCCTCCTGAGGGTGCCTTGCCACAGGTGAAGATTTAACCCTTGTGTGGACCTCACAGGTCTTGGCTGTTCCCCACCCAAGCAGCTTACCCTGCGGCCTCCCTAGCCTTCCCTGCTGGCCAGTCAGGCTCAATGTTGATGCCTGCTGATGGGAGTGTATAAGCACAACAAAGACCAATATGGGGGGAGGGGATAAATTAGGAATTTTGGAATAACAGATACACACTATGACATATAAAATAAACAACAGGAACCTACTGAATAGCACAGGAAACAGTATTCATATCTTGTAATAACCTATAACAGAAGAATCTGAAAAAGATAGCTAGATACAGGTATCGGAGAAGGCAATGGCACCCCACTCCAGTACTCTTGCCTGGAAAATCCCATGGATGGAGGAGCCTGGTAGGCTGCAGTCCATGGGGTCGCTAGAAGTCGGGACATGACTGAGCGACTTCACTTTCACTTTTCACTTTCATGCATTGGAGAAGGAAATGGCAACCCACTCCAGTGTTCTTGCCAGGAGAATCCCAGGGACGGGGAAGCCTGGTGGGCTGCCATCTATGGGGTCGCACAGAGTCAGACACGACTGAAGCAACCTAGCAGTAGCAGCAGCAGCAGCAGATATAGATTCTATGTATAACTGAATCACTTTGCTGTACACCTAAAACATTGCAGATCAACCATACTTTAAAAAAAACCAATACAGCTTCATCACCAAGGCCTCCCAGTCCTGTTGAGGCCACTGCTCCCTGTAGCCAGAGGAGGCCCTGGCTATAGTGAATGGTGGGCATAATGTGGCCAGACCAGACAAGAGCCAGAGTTGGGTCTTGGAACAGCACGTG
Organism: Bubalus bubalis; assembly: GCF_019923935.1. Taxonomy (NCBI): domain Eukaryota; kingdom Metazoa; phylum Chordata; class Mammalia; order Artiodactyla; family Bovidae; genus Bubalus; species Bubalus bubalis. Next base: position 123,472,893 of record NC_059159.1, on the reverse strand, counting down.
AGCTGACATCTGTCCAGCAACATCACTGGGCCCACCTTCTTCCCTCTCCTTCCAATAGCACAGTTTCTTCTCTGGGTGGACTCACCTGGGGCCTGCTGGGCTTACTCCAACTTTCGGTAGTCTCCCAGTAGGAACACCCTCATTCCACTAGTTCCTTCTCCCTTCCTGTCTAGAACTTCACAGGGTGCAGTTATGGCCACTGCATTGGGCCCATTCACTGTGATCATGCTTTCAAATGGAAGTCAAGCCTAGCCTGGCCTTCTAGTACAGTCTGAGTGACCTGTCACCCCTGCTTAGAAACCAGTTCTTGCCTGACTGCAGCCAAAGATGCCATCTGTCTTGATTGTCAGAATGGCATTTCACTTCTTAGTTTGGGCCAATCATTCATGTCATCTACCCAGGCTCCTTGGATAAAAGGCTGATTCCAGATCCAGGACCAGAGCAGGAAAGTACAAGGCGGCTAGAATATCTTGTGAAGCATCCTTAAAAAGACAGGGATATAAGAGCTAGCTTGAAGGAACTCAGATTGGCCAAATGTGGTACAATCTGAACATCAAAATAATTGGTAACTGTTCACAGGATAATCCATGAGTCCATACTAAATGAACAAAAAAAAATTTTAATGTAAGAGAAAAGAAAGCTTCTCCTTAACAACAGAATGCCAACAGTAAATGTGTAAGAAACTATGAGAGTGAGAATATCACTTGTTGTTTTGTAGCCTTCATGGTACTTCATTCAGCAAAAATGATCAATCCAGGCTAAAACTCATGAGTGATAATTAGACAGGGAACAGGATATTTAGAGGCTTAAAGTATTTCTCCAAAAATTAACTACAAAAAGAAAAGTAGTAACTCCAAAGTGGAGAGATTATAACCTTAAAGACAAACCAACATCACATGCTGCAACTGTGACGTGTATGGGGCAGAGCAACACGTCTGTAAATTCCCTGCCAAAAATGTGTATCCTGAATCTAATCATAAGGAGATGCCAGGCAAACCCAAGTTGAGGGATACTCTGCAAGATGGCTAATTTACTCTTCAAAATGTCAAGGTTAGGAACGGCAAAGACTGAGGAATTGCTTCAGATGAAATAAGACCAATGAAGTGTGATGGACAAAACATGAATATGAGCTGTGGGCCAGATCCTAGTTCCTGCTTTTGGTAAGTGTAATGCACTTATGGAAGAGAAAGTCCTCATTATTCTTAGGATATACACACTGAAGTACTTAAGATAAAAAGGGTGCTTTTCTCAAACTGTCCAAAATGGTTCAAAAGGAAATATATAAGTGCACAAAGCAAATAATAAATAGGATGACGCACAAACAGTTGGAGCACCTGGGTAAAGGATATACAGTAGTTCTCTGTATACGACTGTAATTATTCTTGCAACTTTGTAAGTATGACATTATATAAAAATAAAGTTCTTAAAAGAAGATGCTTTAAAAATTTTTACCTAATTAGCTATTTTTATGTTGAGTCCTCTGCAAGGATGTTAAATATTCCTTCTTTGATCTCATTACTGTCAACAGTGTCAGCAGGTCAGGGCCACTTCCCTCCAAGGAAAAGACTTCATTCTGTTAACATTCTGTAAGTTATTCCACAAACTGCAAATCTTATTAAGGGTATAAGCCTCTAGCCCACAGTCTGTTTTTCTTCAAAGAGATCATCAAGCAACATTATGACAAGTAACTTGGTGGGATCAAGGAATCCTCTGGGAATGCACTAATAAATAAATGGGGTTTTAGAGCCAGAAAAAACCTAGTACAATCCCATTATTCTACAAGTGTGTACTGCCGGATAGCTCTGCCAAGGAAAGAAGGTGCCACTCATGGACTCTGGCTCACTCCAGACACTGCTGTTTATATACCGGGCACTGTGCTAGGCGCCCTCTCTCTCTCGAGACTTGTTGGAAAGGGCCCTCTTTTGAGCCTTCTGATCCACAAACCCTTTGATGTGCGAAAACTGGCTTTTCAGTCTTTTGGGACTGCATCGCATACACTTAGTGAAGTACACCTGTTGTCACCCAGGACAAGTATACAGCTGACCCCTGAACAACGCAAGCGATTAGGGGCACCGACCCTCCACACAGCTGCAAAATCCACATATGATTCAGGCCAGCCCCCTGTATCTGTGGTTCCACATCTACAGGTTCAACCAACCACTCATGTGGTGCTGTAGTGTTTACTACTGGAAAAAGTCCACGTCTAAGTGGACCCAAGCAGTTCATATCCATGTTTTCAAGGGTCAGCAGCATACTTACCACTCGAGGCCTTTCCCCATCCACACCACCCCTCGGTGTGAGTGACGGAAGTGACCCACACGGTGCCTGCTTCCCCATGGGGACAGAGGCTGCTCAGAGGCCAGTCATATGCTGTGATCTAATCACTGCTGGAAATTAAGCCTCGAGGTGTCAAAACCATCAGAATCTAAACGTATTCATGATGACACCCACAAACACACTAGGGATTCTTTTCCCAAAGTCAAATCAGGATTATTATTTTTTCTGATGCAGAGTCACATACCTGATTTTTGCAACAGCTTAGATAAAGAAAAACAACAGGCATTTAGATTTCCTGCTCACACCTCTGCTGGAGGGAAGTGCCCACTTCCCAGGATCAGACACAAATGGGGACAAGCCAGACAAGAACACGGAAAATGGGCATTTCAGGCCTGGTCATGTGTTAGAAGTGACTGACAACTGCACCCCGGTAACTGAAGAAATACAAGGATCACATGCCCTGAATGAATCATCCAAGGCCCATGTCTACTATGTCTTCCCTAACCGATGGCCCAGCTGCTGTGTAAACATCTTCCTTTCTCATTTTCAGAGAGAGGTGGGTTCTCTCTTCCTTCTTCCACTACCCCCGGCCCCCAGCATGAGCCCCACATACTGCACTGCTCCCACTGCCTCAGGAGAACCTTGAAGAGCTGAGTCTGAGCACCAGCCATATACCTGAGGCTCTGGGTCACAGTCCCGTTCCTCACAGCAACCCTCTGGACACCACTTCTCCATATTCCCCTGGCAGATAAGATGGGTGGCAGTAAGCACCCCGTCCCACCTGCTTCTGGTATGGCTTCCTGTAACTCGAGGCTGGAGAGCTGAAACCTATTTCTAAGACACCCTCACTGCTAGGATTCTGGACAAAAGGAGATCCCTCCATGTGTGCTCACAGAGGAAGGAAGCGAGGCAGGCGGCCAGCCTCTTGATCTTTGGGCTGCCCATGCTGACAAGCCAGGAGGTGGAAGCCTGGATACTGAAAGTATGGGTGGCTGAGCCAGCATTCCAGTTTCAAGTTACCAGCTTCATGAATTCCGGAAGCAGCTGAATTCAAGAAGCTTCATGAATTCAAGTGGCTTCTTCACACCTGGCTGGCCACCCAAGCTGTGTTCTTGAACTCAGCAGTTCTAGCAGCAACTTCCTGACACCAGCTCCTGCAACTTTTTAACAACTTTGTACCATTTTATCCATGTGTTAAACGCCTTTCTCCTTAAGAACATCTACGACCATTTGTTTTCTGTACTGAGCTCTGACCAATTAATTCACTGGCTTTCAGGGCTCACCCCTGCCCTGTGTGTGGCCTGAGCCAAGCTGAGCAACTGATTTAATCACTTCCTCTGATTTGGTTCTGCTTTGTTTCAGTAGCCCAGAACTAAATTAGCCTGTTTGGGCAACCCCATCACACTGGTGACCTGAAGCCTCCTCTCCCAGCCCTGCTGGGCTTTGTCCTCACCATGGACGCCGCTGGTCCTTCCAGACCTAAGCACAGCATTTCACATTTCTCTTAATGTTAACCTTTATCCATTAGATGTGGCTCAAGGTTCAGCCTGTGAGATCTTTTGCCTCCGACCCTCCCACATCCCACACATGAACCATCTGCCATTTATAGTCACAGTGACACCAAAGCAGAGACAGAGAGTCCAACAGGGCCTTGCTTTATGTTTCTGCTTCAGACCAGCACAACTGAGGTGCTGGCATCTGGCTTCATGCTCATGCCAAAGCAAGGCTTCTTCTTTAACCCTCTTTCTTTAAAAATAAAAATGCAAATGAACAGAAGGAGTGGCCAAAATGTTGTGTCTGGGAACGCACACCTCTAGGTCATTTTCCTTCGCTTTGACTGACGGTCCAAGGACAGGGCTGGAGGCAGCGGGATGGACAGAGTACCCAGTCTGTGCTCCTCCTCCCCACCCGCTGCCAGAGAAACCTTTCTTTTGGAGATCTTCAGCCTCATGGCTTTCGCTATCTCCATCATCCTAAGGAACAAACACATAAAACAAGGGAGAGTCTCCTCAATGCGATGCTCAGGGAAGCTTGGCAGGCAGGAGGGGGTGGCACACTTGTGCTCCAAGCCTCAAAGACAGAATCCCAAAGGTGGACACAGGAGCAAAGCTCCCAGCAGAGACTGACAAGATCGCTGAGAGCCATCAGATTCCCGTGTCAATGTGTGGCGGTTAGAAAATGCCTATACAAGTGATAGAAGACCAGGTTATCTGGCTCCTGTTGATAACTGTTTACTTCCTATAACAAGGATCAAACACTTACCAGAATTTTACAGACTCCAAGAATCTATTTCTCTTTAATGTTCAACCTCACTATCCGTGAGAAGGCCATGTATGCACAGCCCTCAGAATAATCCTGCTCCAGACTGCTGGAAGAGTCCAATGAAGGTGTTTTCCTAGGCGCTCTTGGACCACCACCAGGGTCCTTGGGTGTCAGATACTCCTTAATCACTGACAAAGGCCAACACACCCTGCGATTCAGCACCCTGGACATTATGCTCCCTACTCAGTCTGAATCCCTTCTACCAAGGCTAGAAAGGGCCTGAAAGGTCGCCACTTCTGCCAACCTTCCCAGTCCACTCAGAGAAGCGTGAATGTGATAGCCCTGCCAAACTCCTGCTCTGCCTTGCCTTAGACACTCCCCCTGGCAGCTCCTTCCATCTGACTCTGAGAGTGCTTTCTGCTAAGCTGAAACTGGGGTTCTCTTATACAACCTCCACCCCCAGGTGACCCCATCAGAGTCATACAGAATCCCTCTTTCCAGTGAGAGCAACTCGGAGACTGGAGGCTGCTCAATTACATGGGAATGGAAGGCTCGCTTCTGAAGCCCGACTATTCCCCTTCTTGTCTGAGTGACCCTGGGAAAGTCACTGCTTTCTCTGAACCAAAGATTCTTTCACTGATTCTTAAGAGAAATCACTGGGAGATTATGACAGATTTGACACTGTGCCTAGCATAGTTAAGACACACAGTGATGTCTGGTTGCCTGTCCATTCAGTCATTCATTCATTCATCTAAAGATTGTCCCCAGGTCCCTCAATAGTGTCTCACACTTTCCAGCAGTACCAGAACTACATCAAGGCTCCCTAAGAGAGCTTTTTCTTCTGTCATGCTCACCTTTTCTCACTGAGCTTCAAGTCCCTCTGTAACATTGTCAGGTCAATCTGGAAGCCATTTATGTGCAAGGCCAGTATGATCACATAGGCGGTGATCTTTGCCTTCATAGAGTCTGAAATTAAGTTCCGCAAACTGCAAATCAGTGGTAGAAAAAAAGAGACAAAATTAAACTCCAAGATGATTTCACCAAAAGGAAAGGAAAAACATCCAAGCCTATTCCCATATGCATTCAACTGTCTTCTCATCTCGGGGAGAGGAAAAGGAATCTGAGCAACATCCCTCGTCCTGTCACACTGCCCGAGCCTTCACACACGGTGGAGCCGATCCCAGCGTCCCTCCAGGGAGGATAAAAAAGGCTGCATCTCCACCCTCCCCAGGCACAGTAGGAGCCTGCACTGGTGCAGACCATCCCCATCCTCCCAGCCTGCTCAGCAGGGCTGCTGGGAAAACAGTCATTCCACACTTGGCTGCCCATGATTCTTCAAGCAGTCAGAGCAGGACACAACAAGCAAACAGCAGGAAGGAAGCCCAGGTGTGCTGCTTACGGGGCTTCCCCAAAGTCATCCCCCTGGCCTGCCCCTGCCTGCATCACCACCTCTCCATACAACACTGGTTCTGGGGACACTGGGAAGGCGTCCCTGGAAAAAGTGTTTGGTGTAGTCTTTGTTGCAGGACTTCCCAGAGCCTTAATGTGAACTTCTCCCAGAGGGACAGTCTGCACTACAGTGCTGCCTAAACCCACTTACCTGAGACCCTGTGGAGCAGCAGTGCCCACTTCAGCACAGTGACTCTGAGAACATGGACTGCAATCCAAGCCCCCCTCCCGCCCGATCCTGCTCTCTCCTTTATAGGCAAAAGCCAAGAAGTCAAGCCCCCTGACCTGCCGTTGTTGTAGGTCAGGCAGGTGAACTGCTTTAGTAGTTTGGTGTTGATGATGTGGGGGACTCCGGGTCCCAGGGCACCTACAAGACAAAATGGAGTTTGATCATTTTCTTTCAAAACTCTCAGGCCACGCGTCACCTATGAGCTGGGAGACAAGGATAACAGTTGGCCCTTGGACTAAACAGAGGCATGTAGGAAGACAAAAAGAGGCCCATGAAACGGAACAGCCACCTTCAAATGAACACAGGCTCAGGTGTGTTTCGCCTGCAGACCATACGTGCACAAAAGATGTTCATGACAGGGCATTGACGAGAAAGAAAACCAGACTCCAATGAGGCCTAAAGACACATGATTCAAAGATGTTAGAAAGAGAAACAGATTGTGGAGAAAGCTCAGGGAGAGGGAAAGGAAGGGAGATTGGAATGTGAAAATAAGCATTAAGCAGACACTGAAAAACATGAGTACAGGCACAGCTCAGAGTTACTGCACGCTTGGTTTGAGACCACCACAATAAAGCAAGTCACACGAACTGCGTGGTTTCCCAATGCGTGTAAGTTAGGTTTACAGTACACTGTAGTCTCCTAAGTGTGCAGTCGTATCAAGTTTTTTTTTAAAGTGTCCAATAATTAATTAAAAATTAAAAACCAATGTCCATACCTCAATTAAAGGATACCTTACTGCTAAAAACTTGCTGGCCGTCATCTGAACCTTCAGTGTGTCGTAGCAGTGACATCAAAGATCACTGATCATAGACTATCACAATTTAACAATGTAAAAGTTGAAAATATTCACAAACAGTGAAAAAATTCACAAACATAGACACAAAGTAAGCAGACTCTGTTGGAAAAATGGAAAAATGGTGCTGACTTGGTCAACCCAGGGTTGCTGCAAACCTTCAATCTGTAAAAACCATGGTATCTGTGAAGCATGGCAGAACGGGGTGTTCCTGTATAGACCCCAGGTGCCCAGTCACAGTAACACAACTGTACACACCTTGGGCCTCAAATCACAGGTGTCTGTCTCTGGATTTCCAACTCTGGGTGGCTGTGAGTGTGTGGCAGACACCCATGCCCTGGTGACAGGTGACATGGGCTACCAGCAGAAACTGACTTCCCTCCGAGCCAGAAAGAGCTGACACAACAGCGTGCCAAGGCCTTCACAAGCAAGGCCAACTTTTCTCCCCATAGAGCTATTTCTAACCATCCCCTAGAATATTCACTTGATTGGACTGGATGTTACACTTTACCTAACATAGAACAGAAGTAGTGAATGTTAGCTCTGAGCAATCATATAATCCAACTCGACCCTATTTTCAGACGAAAGAGCTTGGAGAGTTCTCTTAGCACATCAGCAGTACCCCACTGTTACACAGTTATAAATGAAGACCTGGAAAGACATGTCCATTTCTTCTCTCACTAGAGCTAGTCTAATAATTATAGACAGATAACAGACTGGAAATAACTAGAATAAAATGCCTATCATGATATATAAACCCCAATGTTCATTGTATCCCTGCTTACAATAGCCAAGACACAGAAGCAACCTAAATGTCCATCAACAGATGAATGGATAAAGATGTAGTATATGTATTTCTATGGAATATTACTCAGCCATAAAAAAGTATGAAATGATGCCCTTTGCAGCAACATGGGTGGACCTAGAGATTATCGTAATAAGTAAAGCCAGACAGAGAGAGACAAATGTAATATCACTTTTATGTGGAATCTAAAGAAAATGATACCAATCAGACTCATAGACATAGAAAATAAATGTATGGTTACCAAAGGGGAAAAGCAAGGGAGGGAGGGATAAATTAGGAGTTTGGGACTAACAGATAAACACTACTATATATAAAATAACAAGGACCTACAGTATAGCACAAGGAACTATATACAGTATCCTGTAATAATCTATAATGGAAGAAAATCTGAAAAAGAATATATATATAAATACATATGTAACTGAATCACTTTGTTGTATACTTGAAACACATTGTAAATCGACTGTATTTCAATTAAAAAAAAAGTCTATCATGGACTTACTTTTCCGCTTAATCACTTTCTGTGCTCGAAATCTGATGAGGGCGTCCAGGTACCATATGCACCGTGCCTGGCGGTCTCGGCTCTCCTCATTTGATGGCAAAGACTTCAAGGCTTCTATGACAAAGGAGCAGTGACTACAACAAGGGAGAGAAAAGGGGAAATGTGTAAGACCAGCCAGTAGGCACCCCCCACACCTGCTATACAGTCAACAGCTGAGGAAGCGCCATCCCACCCGCACCTTATAATAGGAGGAGCATGAATTTAGTGCAGGGGGAGTAAAGGTCTAGACAGTAAATATGCATTTCGTGAGCAAATGGTCACTGCCACTGCAATGCAAAGGCAGCCAGTGATTAACACATGAATGAATGACTGAAGCTATGTTCCAATAAAACTTTATTCACAGGCAGTGTCCAAGACTCAGCATTCTGGCCACAGCTGCCCAATCCTGATGTGGTGGTCTGGAGCATGGGCTCTCAACTACCTGGGTCTGAATCCCCTCTCTGCCATGCAGTGGCTCGGGCAAGTTTCTGAACATCTCTGTTTTGGTTTCTTTACCTCTAAATTAAGTACCCTCACCCTATGGATTTTTGCGGAGTAAACGAGACAATGCAATTAAAGTGGTGCTTGGCACAGGGAAGAGTCCCATCAGTGCTGGCTGTTATTTTTACATACTGTTGTTCTACCACTATCACGATCATGGAATCGCAGCCATAAGAGGCTCTTCAATGTCATCTCATGGCAGCCTCCTTGTACAGATGGGAAAATTAAGGCTCAGAGAGGGGAAGACCACTCAGTCCATCAGGCAGGTGGCGGGGGGACTCAGTTCTCTAGACCCCCAGCCCAGGGCTCATTCCAGTACCTGGCCTTGAGCCACAATCACATTAAGACAATGAAGAACCATCAATGAAGCTTTTTTTGGAAATGGATCTTTAGAGACAGGGGGGAAAAATGTATTTTCTACGACTTTGGATTTCACTGACCAGTAAAATTTCCAAACAAATATCTAGGGAACCAACCTAGGGTTGACAACATTTTTTCAGGATAAAATTATTAAAAGAAAAACTCAAAAGCAAAAATATCCCCCACTACCATCATAAAAGAAAAGCTGTTTTAAAAGGCAAAAAAATGGGGAGGGGAATCGAGGCAATCATCTCTGAATTAATTAAAACATACTATATTTAAAGAACATAATTCAGGGCTTCCCTGATTGTCCATTGGTTAAGAATCCATCTTGTGGGACTTCCCTGGTGGTCCAGTGGCTAAGACTCCCTAACGCAGGGAGCTCAGGTTCAATCCCTGGTCAGGGAATGAGATCCCATATGCTACAATGAAGACCCGGTGCAACAAAAAAATAAATAATTAAAAAAAAAAAGAAAGAGCAAGAAGAAATAAAAAAAAAAAAAGAAGAATCCATCTTGCTATACAAAGGACACTGGTTTGATCCTTGGTCTGGGAAGATCCCACATGCCCTGGGGCAACTAAGGCCGTGCATCCCAACTACCATGCAGCAACTTCTGAAGCCTGGGCGCCCTAGAGCCCTGCTCTGCAACAAGAAAGTCACCGCAATAAGAAACCTGAGCACCGCAACTAGATTAGCCCCTGCTCACCACACCTAGAGAAAGTCTGCGCAGCAATAAAGACCCAGCACAGCCAAAAATAATAAACATTAAAAAACCAATAAATGAATAATATATATAATTTAACTTCAGAAAAGCTCACTCAACACATCACCACAGATAAACTTTCACTTCAGCAGGCACCTACTCCCAGGCCAGCCCTTGGACCTGGTGTAACACTGTAGGGGGAATCCAGGTCAGCTCCAGTTCTCAGCCCCAGCCTACAAGGCCTCACCACCCTCTGCCCAGCCACACGATCCCTGCACTCAGAGGCCAATGCTGTCCCTTGAATGCCACCCACAGCCTCGGGGCAATAGGCCTAGGAGCCCAAACACTGCAGCAAACACTAGCTCATTCATGTCCAAATGCTGAAGAGACAGATGTCCTCACTGACTGACACCCGAGGTCTCCCTCATGTCTGACTACAGTAAGTGTGTGTCCCAACACCACAACCCAGACTCTCCATCCGCCCAAGTGCGATACCTGTTCTCTTCAATCATCTTCAGTATTTCTTCTGAGGTGACATTCCTGAATGCTTCAGATGGGCTCTGAAGAGCATCATACTCCACAGGGGAAAGAACTAGTTACAGGTCAAGAAAAACCCAAGCAAAGTGGAAACATCAACTAGCTAGATCATGTTGTAACAGCCTCATCTTAGAAATGGGAAAACTGAGGCTGAGAGGGGGTGATAACACAGTATGTTTGGGCAGAGCTTTGGGGACTCAGTTCTCCTGACTCCCAGCCTAAGCTCATGGTCTGCCTGGACTTTTCTGTCTTCTCTTATCACAAAGCTGCTGCAGGCATCTTCCATCTGAGAAGAATCACAAGTATGGGAACTCTACATTCTAACCTTTCCTTTTATAAAATCGGCCTAGCCTAGACTCTGGGCACTGGCTAACTTAAAAGTCATATTTTGATTCTTTGTGGAGAGTGAGCCCCACCCACCGAGCCGAGCTGTGGGCATTTTGCTGAGGGATGGGTTTGTCCTCAGCTACTGGGGAAGCCTCGCTGACTTCCCGGCAACAGTGCTGGGGCAACAGCAAGCGTCTGGGGCGAGCTTTTGTGAGCATCACGGGACCACCAACATCCTCAGAGAGCCTGGCCATGGCACTGCCGTGCGCACATCCCTACTTGGGGAATGAGGTGGCGTTTCTACTGCAAGAAGGATACGGTCTTCAAACTTATACACATCTTCAGGCTTGGCTGCATCGGCGTGGCAGGGAGGGAGACAGACAGAGTCATCCTGCAAGTCATCGTGGATGGCGTCACTGACCAGGGCTTTTCAGTAAAGGAAGAGTCAGCATCAGAGTCACCCTGCTTAGCTCTGGTTCCCCAATGCGCTCTGCAACCTGTGCACTTGAGATTATCATCGGCCCAGAACCCCCTCATCTGAACTTCTCCACGTATTGTGAGTGAAACAGAAAGATCAAATTATAAAATTGTAACTATCATACAGGAATAACCACATCTGAATTAAGTATGCACACAGACAAGAAGAGAGAGGAAAACTGTAGCAGCTGGTCTTGTAGAACGATACGAAAATGGGGGAATTTTTTTTTCTTTTTAAATGTCTTCAGCTATTAAGTTTACTGTTCATAGCTGAGAATAAACTGAATAAAAAAATTGAAAAATTTACTTAAGACATTAAACTGTATCTTTGACCATATGGAGACATATTTCTATGTTTCTAAATGGGAAAACATTATAAAGATGCTGATTTTCCCCATATTAATCCCAAACGGATTTTGAGAGAATTTAACAAAATAATTCTTAAGATCATCTGGAAGAAAAAGTATGCTACAACAGCGTACATTTGTGAACAATAAGGATGAAGTTGCCCCATCAGACAATAAACTGGATGGTGAAGCTACAATAATTAGAAGGGCCAGATGCTGCTACACGAATAGCCAGTCAGAATGCTGAGGCAGAACCCAATTAAGAATGTGGTAAAATGATAAAGATGACTTTTTAAATCATTTTCTACACAAGGAAAAGATGAAGTTGGGGACAACTCGCTAATCATTTGGAAAAGATAAAATGAGGTTTGTACCATAGACCAAAAAAAAAGGTCATTAAGATGTAAAAGTAAAAAGTAAAACTGTGAAAGGAGTGAAAGAAAATATTTATGTAATCATAGGGTATGGAAAGGTTTTCTAAAATTTCCTAAAATTTCATTTTAATAGGAAAACTACTTGACTTGAGCTCACTGAGGCGGGCCATGTCAGCTGTTTCTTATAATTCCCAGAGTCTATTCTGAAGAAGGCCTTCAGGGAGAAGCGGGAAGGAATACAGCCCTAACTCCCATCATGTCCATCTGTGAGGCAGGTAAAGGATCTCAAGAGAAGGGACAGCTGTCTCTAGGAGCAGCCTCTAACCCCAAGTTTCAGCTGCTTACCAGTCACACCCTTTGTATCAATTATATTCTCTGCAGCTTTAGCCACTGCACGATTCAAAGATTCACTGCCAACTTTGTTCATTCTCCTGGAGTTCAGAGCTCGCTTCTGTTTGGTGGTACCGAAGGCTTCAATGCAAGAATCCATCTGTGCCAAAGACAAATTTGGTCACTGGAGACAGGCTGGGCACTGCTACTCCCAGCCGTGTGACTACGGGGAAACTCAGCTTCTCTGAGCCATCAATATCACACCTGTAAACTGGGCTGCTGCTACTGCTGCTAAGTCACTTCACTTCACACAGAGTGTCCGACTCTGTGATCCCATAGACGGCAGCCCACCAGGCTCCCCCGTCCTTGGGATTCTCCAGGCAAGAACACTGGAGTGGGTTGCCATTTCCTTCTCCAATGCATGAAAGTGAAAAGTGAAAGTGAAGCCGCTCAGTCGTGTCTGACCCTCAGCGACCCCATGGACTGCAGCCTTCCAGGCTCCTCCATCCATAGGATTTTCCAGGCAAGAGTACTGGAGTGGGATGCCATTGCCTTCTCCATAACTGGGCTGACTCATACCTAACTACTTCATAGGCTTGTTGTAAGAACCAAAAGATACTAAGAGATCTGAAGTGCTTGTTTTATAAACTATAATGAGCTATTTATAAATCAACAGTGTTTCCATCTGTAAAATGAAAAGACTTGACTAGAATTAGTGTCAGTAAATCTGGGGCACACAGCTCACCGTTTTCCAATCCTATACCCACAACAGACACTGCTAACAGATCACTCATTCCCCCTTTGAGCCTGCAGACAGCCTCACACCCTTCTCCATACAGTGCTCCAGGCAGTCCTGAAGAGCCAATCAATCTGCCATCCTAGGATGAGATGAGCCTGTACAAAGCTACTACATTGACAATCCTAAAGTTTACTTTGTCTTGATGTGAAGTTTCCAGGCTATAGTCAGTATTTTCTGAACTTGGATTAAATCCTGAAAACAAGTGCTATGCTACACCTGCAGCAACAGCCCAGCAGAGAACCAGTTCCAGATGCTGGCTCAGACCTGTGCACAGCTGCCCCAGATACGGCATGTGCTCTCTGTGAGGCCACAGAGGCCTCTGCAGGTAGGAACTGTCCAGAGAGCCACAGACTGAATGAACTGGGAGCACCCAGGGAGAACTGTGCATTTTTATATTACTGATGGAGAAATTCAAGGCCTTGAAGGAACTCACTTTAGGCCTCACTTCTTAGCTCTGTCACACTTACCTTTTCTCTGAAAGATTTGGCTTGACTCTCCGGTGTTGATTCACTCTCAACTGATTCATCTACAAAACATAAAACAAAGAAAAAAGCAAACTGTTAAGTTTGCCTGCAAACAGCTGCTAAGTCACTTCAGTTGTGTCCGACTCTGTGCGACCCCACAGACGGCAGCCCACCAGGCTCCCCCGTCCCTGGGATTCTCCAGGCAAGAACACTAGAGTAGGTTGCCATTTCCTTCTCCAATGCATGAAAAGTGAAAGTGAAGATGCTCAGTCGTGTCCGACTCTTAGCGACCCCACAGACTGCAGCCTACCAGGCTCCTCCATCCATGGGATTTTCCAGGCAAGAGTACTGGAGTGGGGTGCCACTGCCTTCTCCATTGCCTACAGACAGTAAGAGTGTTTAATATTTGGTTAACAGTTAATCTAAGAAAACCAGATTTCTCTACTCCAGGACTTCCCAGAGCTTAACATGCATGTGTACTATGAACACTCAATATGAAGCTTCAGTATACAGGTAGAGGATATGGAGAATACTATGGAATCAAGTGAAGGGATCCAAGGAAACATGAGGCCTCCAGATGAAGTGACTTGCCCTAGGCAATGCAGAGATGGGATTAGAAACTAAGTCCTGTGCTCTTTCCTGTATATAGTTTTGCCCTTCTCTAAAAGAGATGAGGAGGAGGGATCAGGAAGGCTGAGGAGAAGGAAGAGGACATGGGGGCTCACCTCCCGTTGACAAATACATCAAAAATACATCTATATGTGGAACAGTTATCATGGAAAACTAACTGAAAATTGGCAGAAGAAAGATTTCCAGGGGTAGTAGGGTTGGGACCCCCACCACTGCCCCTCAAAGGGATGTGAAAGGAAAGGAAGGTTTGCATGGGCTCTCCACACCACAGCCTGGCACATAATCTGAGCCAGCCAGCCCCTGGATGTGGGGAAGGTACAAATTAGGAGTACAGCATTAATAGATATAAACTACTATACATAAAATAGATAGGCAACATGTATTTACTGTATAACACAGGGAATTGTACCCAATAGCTTGTAATAATCTATACTGGAATATCATCTGCCAAAAAAAAATATATATATATATCATATACCATACACCTGAAACTAACAAAATACTAGAAATCAACTATGCTTCAATAAAAAAAATTTTTTTTTTTTTTTAAATTTTAAGACCTAAAAGTAGGCATAAACATGAGGTATGTATTATTTTACATGAAGCTCTCTGATCTCCCACAGAGTATTCATATAAGGGGCAATAATCTAGTGGACAGGAGCCTAAGCTTTGAAGTGACCTTGCCTGCATTTAAATCCCAGGTGTCTTACTTGTAACAGCAGTATGTTCCTGCTAAAGTCATTTAACTTCTGTTCCAGGTTCATCATTGATTAAAAAGTGAAGTAAGCGATATAATGCATTGAAAGTGCTTAGAACAGTGCCCAGAGCATAGTAAGGACCCAATAAATGTGTATGTATTTTTTATATATGCTGGTTAGAATTAACCAATATTTACAAATGTGTTTATATAACAAATTAATGAACAATTTTCTTTGTTCATTGGAAGTTAGAAGAGCATTTGGAGAATAATTTATATGTTGTTTTATTTGTTTGCAAAGCAGGAAATTCTTCACCTACAGACTATGGACCCCTAGGAAATTCACAGATGACCTTTGGGATGCAAGAGCCCTTTAAAATTATATGCAAAATCTCATATTTCTTGTATATTATGTATGTTTCTCAGAAGTACTTCTAGTTCTTTACAAGAAAGACTAAGATCACTGCTTTGCCAGAATGAAGTTATTAGAACTAATGCCTCTGAAGCGGATTCACAATGATCCTAATAATCCTTATCTAATTCCCTCCCCAACCATGGTTCTCAGTATTTACGATTTAGAAACAGGAGCCCCTTGAGTTTGACCATCTTATCTATCATTTTCAAAGATCCTACTCTAACCCAATACATTCTAAAATGCCAGAGGAGAGAGGTATTGCCACTTCTCCCAGTGGGTTAGAGAAAAAATAGATCTCTTCCCAAATTACAAAGTGTAAAGACTTTGCATCAACCTTTGTCCAACTTATAAGCAACTTCTACAACCTACCAGAGATTCTAAAACCTCTACCCCGACTAGAACCATTAAGAATTAAGAAAGGCCCTCAATGAAAAAGAGTATTGGACATGGCCTCCATTACTCTGCTCTGATCATTGCTCAACTTGCTTAAACTAAGATTAGATTTTGATCTTCAGTCTGTAAACATTGTAGGGATAGAATCTGTGCCTGTTTTGCTATATTCACAGCCCCTAACTTGTGCCTGGGGCATAGTAGGTCATCAATTAATATTTGTTGAGTAAAAGCACTTTTAAAACTTTGTCAATTGAAAAAAAAAAAACTTTTAAAAAAACAGCTACAAAATGTAGTTTACAAGTCAAACTGATGCATCCAGCAAACCTAAAACACTCAGCCTTTCCTTGAGCCTTCACAACCAGAACCTACCTGAAAACAGTGGCTGCATGTTGAACAGTTCAGCATCATATACTTCCATCTGGCCAGAGGTCTTGTTCAAAATTCCCACAAAGTGCCTGAATAAAGAAGGAATATTAGTGACAATGGATCATTCAAAAGGTATTGTTTATACAATCGCCTTGTTTCTGCTTAAAAGGTGTTACTCATAAGTAACAATAATCCCCCACAGCAGGTATTCTCTGCAAGCAGAGGGAAATGAGGGGAGAAAGGGGGAGGGCAGCAGGGAAGTCACCAGGTGATTCTTATAGCCAATCACATTTGGGGTCACTGATATAGTGGTAAAACCTTTTGGGATATAACAATCTAGAACTACACTAGAATTTACTCCATGTGTAAATTCTATGGAGGCAAAGACAAAACTTCGGTAATTATGAGAAGACCAGTTTAAACCAGGAAATCTTTGTAAAGAGATGATAAAAGTTTCAAGCAAACAAATTCATCGGAGCTCTATCAGCTGCTGGGGTAGAGGAGCGGGGAGATGACTCTAAAAGGGCCTTGGTTGTGGTTCATGGATGGATATCCTCACAGGGACACTGCATTGTGCAATGCCTGACAGTGAGACTGAGCAGGCTGAACAATCTTCATTGTACCAAGAGGTAAACCAGAGGCCAGTAAACAGTGGAGTTGCCCAAGTCAGTAATCTTTCCAGAACTAGACAGAAATTCTGGAGCCTTGGACACTACCAAACCCTTTTATTGTAGTTACTTCCAAGGCAGACTTCTGGCAAACTTTGGTGTGTTGATCACACATCCAAAAATAATGGAGACGGCTGCCTTTTAGGAACAAGATAGTTATAAACAATATTTCAAGTTAATGATGTGGTCAAAACTAATGAAGGTCAAAAGGCACAAACTTCCAGTTATAAAATAAATAAGTCTTGGAGGTATAATGTTCAGCACAGTGACTATAATACTGCATTATATATTTGAAAGATGTTAAGAGACTAAGCCTCTGAAGTTCTCATCCCGGGAAAAAATACTGTAACTGTATGGATCTTAACTAGACATTGTTGTGACCATTTTGCAGCATTACATACACTGATCATTTTATCATACACCTGAAACTAATGCTATATGTCAATTACATCTCAACTTTTAAAAAAAACTTAAAATTACAAATGAATGAGGTTTTTAGGAAATTAAATAAATGTTAAGTCACTTTTAAATCTCAAGAACGTCTACATGCTGATGTGAAGGTCCCTGGGTCTAGGAACACAGGAACCTGGTAAACCTCTCTAGATTTCTCCCTCTGCAGCTAAAATAAAGTCAGAAAAGAGCGGTGCCAGGGCCGCCGCCACCACCACCACCATCCCCACTTCCCACAATCACTTTCCCCATCTCTACCTGCACAGAGTATTGCATTTGAGGGCTCCAGTCCCAAAATTGTTTCCCACGTAGGAAAGTCTGTCTGTTTCAGCTGCCTAAAATGTAGAGGAGGGAAGGGCTCCATTACAACCAATGTTGAAAGACAGTAAACATCTTGACACCTTTTTCCAAGTTTGCAGAAGCTTTAGAATCCAAACTGCAGTGGATGAGACAAGAGAGCCTCTTTGAGAGGATCCAGCTCCACTATCTCTAAGTGAGTCTGGGGTATTCCTGGTGGAAAGGCAAGAGGACTTTTGAAAAGTTCCAGGTAGTGCTGGCTTCTAGCTAGTCTGAAAGTTCTTGGTGGAGCTGTGCCTCAGGACTCAGAGACAGGCCCTAGGCTTCCACAGCTTAGAAGCATGCAACAAAATGATTCTGCAGGCAACACTAAAGCCCAAGTCTTTCTTGAACCTCTCTGCTCACTCTATCATGACTGCTCCTTATCTGCTCTCAGGATCACTGTTATTGTTGTTTAGTCACTACGTTGTGTCTGACTCTTTTGCAACCCCATGGACTATAGCCCACTACGCTCATCTGTCCATGGGATTTTCTAGGCAAGAATACTGGATTGGGTTGCCATTTCCTTCTCCAGGAGATCTTCCTGACTCAGGGATCGAACCCACGTCTCCTGCATTGGCAGGTAGATTCTTTACCACTGAGCTAGTCATCAAGGAAGCCCCTCAGCGCCATGGAGGTGGTAAATTCATTCCTCAATCAGAGCCAAGCTTCCCTGCCCTCTTCACCTGCAATACTAACTTCAGCTGTTAAACCTTCCTCCATCCTTTAGGGTTCAGCTCCCTTACACCCTCCCCCAGGAAGACATTCTGGCAAGCAGAACCTTCACTGACTCAGCTCACTCTGCCCTGCTCTGTACTCTCTCTCCCTGGGACCCTGAGCTTTGTTTCCTTATGTATGAGTTCCTCACATTCAGTTCTCACCTCTCTAGAGCAGGGAATGCAGATGTCTGGGAATGTCTGACATTCTTCTGTTGGCCACAACTAGGAAGCGCTACTAGTGGGCAGAAGCCAGGGAAGCTACCAAATATCCAGTGATGCACAAGACAGCCCCCACAACAAAGAATAACATACCTGGGTCAGAATGTCAATAGTGTCGAGGCTGAGAAACACTGCTCTATAGTATGAGCTCCCTCAGGGTGGGTCCAGGTCTGACTTAGCTATTTCCCCAGCAGCTTACAGTCCGGGGCCACAATGGGGACTCAATAAATGCTTGCTGATTGAACAAATTAATAAAAAGCCATCACTTCACTACCAGTGTGAAACTGAATGGGGCCTGTCTCCACAACCCAGCCTGCTGGGGCACAATGTTCTTCAAAGGTTCACCTGCTATTCCCCCTCTTTTCTCCTCTCACTCCTTCCTACACCAACCCACACCCAAAGGGCCTCCTGAGGTCTGCAGAGTGGAGGTGACTGCCACTCTGCCAGGGCATCACTTGCCAGGATCCGCTGACTCCTCTTCCTCGGGTTTGTGGAGTCGTTGTTCTTGTACAAGGTAAAGCGCATGTTGCCTGGATTCTGTAGCCTCCCATTGGAGAACTGGACTGCAAGATTACAGCATAAGAATGAAATGAGAGCAGAAAAATCCAGAGCATGGTGGGGAGGAAATTAATCGTCAATGGGAGGGAGTGACCGACTCGGAGAATGGGGATGGCAAGGAAGCCCAGGTCCTAACCCAAAGCTGTCCTGGTCCAGGTGGGAAGAGGGGCTGGTGAGGGGTTGGAGCCGTGAGGGGATCCCTGGGGACGGGCCTCCACGGGAAGGAATAACTAGGGGAGTGGGGCTGACTAAGGAGACCTCGGCCAAACCTAGAAAGGCTGAGGGAATCCCTGGCCAATGGGGAGAAGGAAATGGAGCAGATGTGAGACCTGGTGCGTGAGGGGATGACGGGGTCCTAGATACATACAGCCCCAGCCCTGGGGAGGACGTTAACTGGGATGTCCTCATCCACCTGGAAGGTAGTAACAGAGAGACAAGATGACAGAAGATGACAGGAGAGCCCTGGCCGAGCCCCAAGGAGTAGTGGAGCCTATAAGGGGCCCTGGCCCAGCTGGGAATGCGGCTGGACGGACGTGGGAAGTGAACGGCTGTAGCGGTACAGGAACGGAAGGGGAGGAAGTTACAGGAAAACCTGCTCCAGCTTCGCAGTATTTACCCAGCAGAGCGCTTTGGCTGTCGTCGGGCTCCCCACAATACTGCCACCTCGCACTCGGAAACACCTCCGCTGCCATCTCGCCTCGCCAGCCGACAATCCCCGGAGTTAAAAACAGCTACAGCTTCACGCGGTAGAACTGCTGCGGGCCGGAAGAGGCGTGGTCTCTCCGGACACCGCCCCGCGCACGCAAAGACGCGTGGCTCCGCCCCACAGGACATCGCCCCCTAAGCGCCCTTTTCCTGAGCTCTTAGCCGCGCCTGTCCCGCCCACCCTCGCCCCACCCCGCCATGAGGCGTGGCCTCCGTCCTCACCTTGCCTTGCCAGCTTCTCCAACGCGCAGTACCTGATTGGCCCAGCACTCAACAAGCGCGTTACACCTTGTGTACTGCTAGGGTGCTCGCGTCTATGAGCCTTGCGTGGTGTGGGATTTCTTCATCTGCACAATCTATGTAGGGTATTGTCTATCTCTCAGATCAGTCGCTCAGTCGTGTTCGACTCTTCGCGACCCCATGAATTGCAGCACGCCAGGCCTCCCTGTCCATCACCAACTCCCGGAGTTCACTCAGACTCACGTCCATCGAGTCAGTGATGCCATCCAGCCGTCTCATCCTCTGTCATCCCCTTCTCTTCCTGCCCCCAATCCCTCCCAGCAGCAGAGTCTTTTCCAATGAGTCAACTCTTCGCATGAGGTGGCCAAAGTACTGGAGTTTCAGCTTTAGCATCATTCCTTCCAAAGAACACCCAGGACTGATCTCCTTCAGAATGGACTGGTTGGATCTCCTTGCAGTCCAAGGGACTCAAGAGTCTTCTCCAACACCACAATTCAAAAGCATCAGTTCTTCGGCACTCAGCTTTCTTCACAGTCCAACTCTCACATCCATACATGACTACTGGAAAAACCATAGCCTTGACTAGACGGACCTTTGTTGGCAAAGTAATGTCTCTGCTTTTCAATATGCTATCTAGGTTGGTCATAACCCTCCTTCCAAGGAGCAAGCGTCTTTCAATTTCATGGCTGCAGTCACCATCTGCCGTGATTTTGGAGCCCCCCAAAATAAAGTCTGACACCATTTCCACTGTTTCCCCATCTATTTGCCATAAAGTGATGGGACCAGAAAGTGAAGAGGAACTAAAAAGCCTCTTGATGAAAGTGAAAGTGGAGAGTGAAAAAGTTGGCTTAAAGCTCAACATTCAGAAAACGAAGATCATGGCATCTGATCCCATCACTTCATGGCAAATAGATGGGTAAACAGTGGAAACAGTGTCAGACTTTATTTTTTGGGGCTCCAAAATCACTGCAGATGGTGACTGCAGCCATGAAATTAAAAGACGCTTACTCCTTGGAAGGAAAGTTATGACCAACCTAGATAGCATATTAAAAAGCAGAGACATTACTTTGCCAACAAAGGTCTGTCTAGTCAAGGCTATGGTTTTTCCAGTGGTCATGTATGGATATGAGAGTTGGACTGTGAAGAAAGCTGAGTGCCGAAGAACTGATGCTTTTGAACTGTGGTGCTGGAGAAGACTCTTGAAAGTCCCTTGGACTGCAAGGAGATCCAACCAGTCCATTCTGAAGGAGATCAGCCCTGGGATTTCTTTGGAGGGAATGATGCTGAAGCTGAAACTCCAGTACTTTGGCCACCTCATGGGAAGAGTTGACTCATTGGAAAAGACTCTGATGCTGGGAGGCCTTGCGGGCAGGAGGAGAAGGGGATGACAGAGGATGAGATGGCTGGATGGCATCACTGACTCGATGGACGTGAGTCTGAGTGAACTCCGGGAGTTGGTGATGGACAGGGAGGCCTGGCGTGCTGCGATTCATGGGGTCACAAAGAGTCGGACATGACTGAGTGACTGAACTGAACTGATGGGGCCAGATGCCATGATCTTAGTTTTCTGAATCTTGAGCTTTAAGCCAACTTTTTCACTCTCCTCTTTCACTTTCATCAAGAGGCTTTTTAGTTCCTCTTCACTTTCTGCCATAAAGGTGGTGTCATCTGCATATCTGAGGTTATTGATATTTCTCCTGGCAATCTTGATTCCAGCTTGTGCTTCCTCCAGCCCAGCATTTCTCATGATGTACTCTGCATATAAGTTAAATAAGCAGGGTGACAATATACAGCCTTGACGTACTCCTTTTCCTATTTGGAACCAGTCTGTTGTTCCATGTCCAGTTCTAACTGTTGCTTCCTGACCTGCATATAGGTTTACTGTGTAAATATGTCTTATTAATACTAAGATCTGAAAGCCTGAGTTCAAATTTAGAATGCACTAATAGGCAATCCTTCAGCTCCAGCTAAATGTGGTGACTTGCAGAGAGAAGCATTTCTCCAAGTCCTCCATCCACACACCTGGACATCAGTCCTTAAACCCCTGTGCTTGGTCCACAAGCCTGTAAACAGCTATGATCAGTTCTTGGGCCTAGGCGTGCATACACCTGTGGCTCAATCAACCCTGCGAGGATGGACCAGGGGAGAAGCCCAGAAGGCTCAAGGATTCTGGGGTGGACTGGAAGGAGGAACCCAATCTTATGGACATGTCCCTTTGTTCTTATGGATTCAACTCTCCCTTCATCCCTTATCGGGAGTTATTAGAATAAAATGAGAGTCAAAGCATGGCCTACAGAGCTTTGAGCAGGACCTGGGCCAAGGCCCCTTTTGCCCAAAGGGAAATACTGTTGAAGGGAAAGAACCAGATTATCTCTGTTCTCCAAATTGCCTTCTTCCCAGACTCATCCTCTTTTCCCGCAACACATACCTCCAAGATGATCCAAATCACCTTTAACACCCCGGCTTCCCTTTGCCCGAGCACATGTCACTCTTCTAATTACCCAGTCACACTTTGCGAAGCACTGCAGGCAAAGTGCAAAGAATTTTATTTTTTGCCCTGATCTTTTCAGACTAAGTTATCAACCTGATGTCCATCACCCTGAAGACCATGTAATATTTCCTACAGACCATAACGATCCCTAAGTAGCTAGAATTGTTTAGTTGCTAAGTTGCGTCTGACTCTTTTGCACCCGCTGCGGACTGTAGCCCAACAGCCTCCTCTGTTCACAGGATTTCCCAGGCAAGAATAGTGGAGTGGGTTGCCATTTCCTTTTCCAGGGGATCGTCTCAACCCAGAAATCAAACCCACATCACCTGCATTGGCAGGCAGGTTCTTTACCTCTAAGCCACCAGAAATAACTACAACCCAGAGGTCAAAATCAGGAAACTAACATTGCTGCGTTACTACCATATAATCATCATGCCCCATTTAAGTTCATTTACTGTCCCAGTAATGTTTTTATAGCAAAAGTTCTTACCCAGAACCACATGTTGCATTTAGCTATCATAGCTCTGTAGTTTCCTTCAGCCCAGAACGTTCTTCACTCTTATTTTGACTTTGAATTTTAAATTTAAAAAGCCAGTTATAGGGCACTTATTTTGTAGAATGTCTCTCAATCTAGGTTTGTCTAATGTTTCCAATTTATGAGTCTCAGTTCATGCATCTTTGGCAGGAATATTACAGATATGATGCTATTCTCATTATATCATGTTAGCTGGTACATGATTTCAATTTGTTCCATTACTGCTGATAGTAACTTTGATCACTTAACTGAAGTGGTATCAACCAGGCTTCTCCACAGTATTGTTTTCCCTTTGTAATTAACAGGTATTTTGTGGGCAGGTACATATAGACTAAGTGAATATCCTGTTCATCACACTTCCTATTTATTTATGTACATCAGTGTGGACTTGTGAATTCCTATTTTATTCAATAGATTAGAATCTGCTACTATCATCATTTAGTTTTTCTTTCAAATATTCCCAGATTTGAAAATAAACAGATTTGTTTGTTTTGTTCACTGCTGAATCTTTAGCTCCTGGAGCAGTGCCTGGAACATAGTAGACCCTCAATAAAGTTTAAATGAAATGAGTGACAAGCCAAGGAATAAGTCTGAATCATCACAAATCCTAGGAGCCCAGCATAGGGACTGGAGCTTAAAAACACTAAAGTTGCTTAAATTTAACTGGCATTCTGTTTACAAATAGCAGATTCTCTGTAAATGTGGGATGGTTGAATGAAATAGGAAGAGTTAAATCATAGTTAACAAGTGACAAAGAAGACAGCAGTGGATACAAGGAATCAATTATAGTTCTTGAGAGAAGTGTCTTGCCCCTCCTCATATAGGGACATATTATATGGCCTTGCTACTCAAAGTGTGTAATCTTTGGGCCAAGAGCATCAACATCACCTGGGAATTCGAATCTGCACTTTAACAGGGTCACTAGGTAACTCATTTGCCCTTCAAGTTTGTGGAGCACTGTTGTACAAGAGTATTTTCTTTTTTTTTTCCCCACTGCAAGGCATGTGGAATTTCCCCAACCAGGGATCCAGGGATCAAACCCATGACCCTCTGCAGTGGAAGCTGGGAGTCTTAACCACTGGACCACCAGGAAAATCCAAGACTTTCCCTTTTAAGGTACATCTTTACCAGTCAAAGCCTGTGAAAGCCCTAAGAATTGGATGCTTTACAGCTGAGTGGAAGAGTGAAGAATATGACACATTGCTTGAGAGCAAAGACTCCCAGAATTCCCACAGGCAAGAGCTCAAAGTGACAGATTCTATCAAAAGGAAAATATTAATGGGAAGGGGACTGTAGTATACACCTATATTGTTTAATTATTTAACAACAATTCTAAATACACAGATTCTATATATGGATACACATACATACATATGGAACTGGAATGGGCAAGATGACATACTCAGTTCAGTTCAGATGCTCAGCTGTGTCCGACTCTTTGAGACCCATGGACTGCAGCGCGCCAGTCCTCCCTGTCCATCACCAACTTCTGGAGCTTGTTCAAACTCATGTCCATCGAGTCAGTGATGCCATCCAGCCATCTCATCCTCTGTCGTCCCCTTCTCCTCCTGCCCCCCATCCCTCCCAGCATCAGAGTCTTTTCCAATGAGTCAATTCTTCCCATGAGGTGGCCCAAGTATTGGAGTTTCAGCTTCAGCATCTGTCCTTCCAATCAGTATTCAGGACTGATTTCCTTTAGTATGGACTGGTTGGATCTCCTTGCAGTCCAAGGGACTCTCAAGAGTCTTCTCCAACACCACAGTTCAAAAGCATCAATTCTTTGGTGCTCAATTTTCTTTACAATCCAACTCTCACATGCATACATAACTACTGGAAAAACCATAGCTTTGACTAGACAGACTTTTGTTGGCAAAGTAATGTCTCTGCTTTTTAATATGCTGTCTGCTGCTGCTGCTGCTGCTAAGTCGCTTCAATCGTGTCCGACTCTGTGCGACCCCATAGAGGGCAGCTCACCAGGCTCCCCCGTCCCTGGGGTTCTCCTGGCAAGAACACTGAAGTGGGTTGCCATTTCCTTCTCCAGTGCATCAAAGTGAAAAATCAAAGTGAAGTCGCTCAGTTGTGTCCGACCCTTTGCGACCCCATGGACTGCAGCCTAGCAGGCTCCTCCGTCCATGGGATTTTCCAGGCAAGAGTACTGGAGTGGGGTGCCATTGCCTTCTCCAATATTCTGTCTAGGTTGGTCATAACTCTTCTTCCAAGGAGCAAGCATCTTTTAATTTCATGGCTGCAGTCACCATCTGCAGTGATTTTGGAGCCCCCCAAAATAAAGTCTATCACTGTTTCCACTGTTTCCCCATCTATTTGCCATGAAGTGATGGAACCAGATGCCATGATCTTAGTTTTCTGAATGTTGAGTTTTAAGCCAACTTTTTCACTCTCCTCTTTTTCACTGACCAAAATGCCAAAAGCTATAGTGATTTCTTTTAAATTAGAGTCAGGGGTAATCACAGGCAGGATTTACCACAAAATGTTTGTTTATAAATTTAGTTTGGAAATTCAGAGACTTCTGGAATTCTCTTAGCATTATTTTTCAGAAAAGGAAAATCTGCTTCTTTCCAAGTAAGGAATTGGAAGATTGGGGCAGGGGGCAGGCAGAGACCACCTTTCCTGGGGTAATATCTCCATCTGCTGGCGATTCAGAATATCGCTAGCAAGACGAGAACAGGGCAGGTCAGATCGTTTGCTGCAACTTGCATTGAGCTCGCAACACTGTATCTTCTGCCTCTCTGCCTTCCTTTTTGTGTGTTTGTCTCCCTCTCCTGTTCTTTCTTTCCTTTCCTTCATATTCCTGATGCAGACTACTTGTATACCTATAGACATAGACGACTCATTTCTTATAAAGAAGACTCATCTGGGACAGACTTTTCCTTACAGAGAGCTGAATCTTTTGTAGCTTCTCCTGTAGTTCCAGTTTCTGCTCTCCAGAGCCACACAGAACATCACCAACTCCTCTGCCCTGAAATCTAAAAAGCCTGAATACTCTGATCATGCTTTCTGCTTATCTGCCCCTCTTGTTGTTGTTGCTGTTGTTCAGTCGCCCAGTTGTGTCCGACTCTTTTGACCCCATGGACTGCAGCAAACCAGGCCTCCCTGTTCCTCGCCATCTCTTGGAGTTTGCCCAGATTCATGTTCGTTGCATCAGTGATGCCACTCTACTTCTCAGCAACTCCTTCCAGCCCCTCAGCTATTTCCCATACCAGAGTTTCTCTCCTCATCCTGGTCACCACTGCTGGACACACTCCAATATCTCTGTATCGATCACATTGTGGGGCCCCACACAGATCAATACTTTAGCTCTGGTCTGGATAACACAGAACAGAAAGGACCCATCACTTCCTTTGTGCTACTTACCATGCCTCTCCTAATGAAACCAATATGTGTTTTTGTTCAAAGCATCTGTACTATTCAATTAACTTATTTAGGGTTAACAATAAACAAAAATTCTTGACTTTGCTTCTGCTAAGTCCCATCATCCCTGCAATTTTTTAAAAACAAAGATTCAGACCTTGAATGAAGGACTGTTAAATTTAATTGTGTTAGATTCAGTCTGTTCATATAATTTTGTTGTTTAGTCGCTGAGTCGTGTCCAACTCCTTGCAACCCACCAGGCTCCTCTGTCTATGGAATTTCCCAAGCATGAATACTGCAGTGAGTTGCCATTTCCATCTCCAGGGGACCTTCTTGACCCAGGGATTGAGCCCACATCTGCTTGGCAGGCAATTCTTCACCATTGAGCCAGCCACCTGAGAAGTAATTTTCCCCAATAACGTTTGTGAGATTAAAAAAAGATTATCAAACCAATACATATTGGATGTCCAGTGTTGAGGAAAACACAGAAAAATATAAAGAATACAATTATAGTGAGCCATGGTCCCTTGCCCACCTAAGGCAATATTGTCAGCATTGTTTTATTTTTTTCTAAATTTTCTCTGTGCATATGTATATTTATACAACTGATATAATATTGTATCCAATTTTGTATCCTCCTTTTAGAAAATTTAACATTATCTTATAAGCATTTTCTCAAATCTCTCATGATACTACATTCAGTGTTCTCACAGAGTTTATAGATACAATCCTCTAGGTGAACACTTGGGCTGTTCCCAATTTTTCACTTTTTTTTTTTAAACTTTGCTTTTTTTTTTGGCTGCACTGGATCCTCATTGCTGCGTGTGGGCTTTCTCTAGTTGCAGCGAGTGGGGGCTCCTTTTCCTTGCGGTGGGAGGGCCTCTCACTGCAGTGGCTTCTCTTGTTGCAGAGCCCAGGCTCTAGGCACAGCGGCTTCAGTAGTTGTGGCTCTTAAGCTCTAGAGCACAGATTCAGTAGCTGTGGTGCATGGGCTTAGTTGCCCTTCAGCATGTGGGATCTTCCTGCAGCAGGGATCAAACCCACGTCCCTTGCACTGGCAGGTGGATTTTTAACCACTGGACCCCCAGGGAACCTCCCCCCCACCCTGTTTTTCACTCTTATGTAGAACATTTCAGTGAATTCTAAAGCATAAAACTCCTTTTTTGGATGGATTCCTTTGGATAGAGTTTTAAGACTTGCATTAATGAATGAAAGAATATGAACATTTAAAAAAAGATTTCTTGGGTTCAAAGCCAATTTGGAGACCCAGACATTCAGCTTACTGCTTAATTCAACATTAAATTATATGATTGTTTTGCCCTATAAAAAATAAATAAAAAAGATTGTTAAGACACAAAATTTTCTCTAAAAGATTTTCAGATGTTTTAAAAATCCTGTCTCTGTCGTCTGACACTATCCAAGGCAGTTTGGAAGAAATAAGAATGAAAATATGCTAGACCAGAATTGAACATATCCTAGAAATTAACTTCCTAGAAGGAACACAAAAATGGAAAGAAGCACACTCAAGGGTACTGTTAAGTCTCTAGAGTTTCTCTTTTCATTTGTCAGTTTTCTTCTCTTTCTTTTGAAGGTTTGTTACTAGGATCATGCTATTCAGGGTTGTCATTTCTTCTTGATGGATTAACTCTTTTATCATTAGAATTGTCCTCTATCTCTTACAATAGAACTTGTCGTGAAGCCCACCTTAGCTGATAGTCACTCTGGCTTTCTATTGATTGGTGTTTGCATGATACATCTTTTTCTGTATTTATCGTTGTTGCTCATTTGCTCAAGTTGTGTCCAACTCTTTGTGACCCTATGGACTGTAGCACACAAGGCTCCCCTGTCCTTAACTATCTTCCACGGAGTTTGCTCAAACTTATACCCATTGAGTTGGTGATGCTATCCAACCATCTCATCCTCTGTCGTCCCCTTCTTCTCCCACCTTCGATCTTTCCCAGCATCAGGGTCTCTTCCGAATGAGTCAGCTCTTTGAGTCAGGTAGCCAAAGTATTGGAGCTACAGCTTCAGCATCAGGCCTTTCAATGAATAGTCAGGGTTGATTTCCTTTAGGATTAACTGGTTTGATCTCCTTGCAGTCAAGGGATTCTCAAGAGTCTTCTTCAGCGCCACAGTTCAAAAGCATCAATTCTTCGGTGCTCAGTCTTCTTTATGGTCCAACTCTCACATCAATACATGACTACTAAAAAAACCATAGCTTTGACTATACAGACCGTTGTTGGCAAAGTGATGTCTCTGGTTTTTAATATGCTATTTAGATTTGTCACAGCTTTCCTTCCAAGAAGCGAGTGTCTACATTTTTCACTCTTAACCTATTTGTGTCTTTATACTTAAATAGGTTTCTAATGGATAGCCTATCCTATGTTTTCTTCTTTTATAGTTTAGTTTTTAAAATATGTTATTTGATTTATTTGATAATACATTTGTGGTAAGAAGTTGGGAAGGTATTCAACATAATATTTTTCCCAAAAGACTTCCTAGTTTCACAATCTCTTAAAAAAAAAACACCAAAATTATATTTCTTCCATTGATTTGAAATAACAACTTCTTCCTACTTTAAATTCTTTTATATTTAGGTCTATTCTGGACCCTCTGTTTTGAACCACTGATTGGTCTGTCATTCAGTATCAAATAGTTTTTTTTTTATCGTGGTAAAATACACATATAAAAATTTATCATTTAAACTGTTTTTAAGTGTACAGGTTCAGTGGCATTAAATACATTCATAATGTTGTGCAACCATCCCCACCATCCATCTCCATGGTCCTTTTCATCTTGTAAAACTGACACTCTGTACCTATTAAATAATAACTCCATTCCTACCTCACCCAAGCCTCAGCAATCACCATTCTGTTTTTGTCTCAGATGAATTTGACTATTCTAAGCACCTCATATCAGAGAAGGCAATGGCACCCCACTCCAGTACTCTTGCCTGGAAAATCCCATGGATGGAGGAGCCTGGAAGGCTGCAATCCATGGGGTCGCTAAGGGTCAGACACGACTGAGCGACTTCACTTTCACTTTTCACTTTCATGCATTGGAGAAGGAAATGGCAACCCACTCCAGTGTTCTTGCCTGGAGAATCCCAGGGACGGGGGAGCCTGGTAGGCTGCCGTCTATGGGGTCGCACAGAGTCGGACACGACTGAAGTGACTTAGCAGCAGCAGCAGCAGCAGCAAGCACCTCATATAGGTGGAATCATACAGTATTTGTCTTCTTGTGACTGGCTTATTTCACTTAGCATAATGTTTTCGAGGTTCATCCATATTGTAACATATGTCAGAATTACCTTCCTTTTAAAGGCTGAATGATATTTCAATGTAAATATAACCTCATTTTACTTAGCCATTCATCCATTGATAGACACCTGGGTTAATCATGTTTTAGCCATTATGAACAACGGTGCTATTGTTCTGTGTACAAATCTCTCTTTGAGACACCACTTCAATCATTTTAGTATATATCCAGATGTGGACTTGCTGGATCATATGGTAATTCCATTTTTAATTTTTTGAGGAACCACTGTACTGTTTTTTCCATAGCAGCTGTACCATATTATATTACTACCAACAGTGTACAAGCGTTCCATTTTCTCCATATTCTTGCCAACACTTGTTATGTTTAATTTTATTGACAATAGCCATCCTAATGGGTGTGAAGTGGTATCTCAAAGTTTTGCTTTGCATTTTCCTATTGATCAGAGGTTTTGAGCATCTTTTCTTGTGTTTATTGGCAGTTTGTATATCATCCTTGGAGGACTATCCACTTTTGGTTCTTTGCTCACTATTGAGTTATGTCTTTTGGTTTTTTGATTGTTGAGTTTTAGTTCTCTATATATTTTAGATATTAATATTTTATCAGATATATGATTTACAAATATTTTCTCCCATCCTATGGGTTGACTTTTCACTCAGTTGATTTTGTCTTTAAAATTTTCAAGTTCAATTTGTCTATTTATTTTTTGCTATCTCTGACTTCAGTGTCATAGCCAAGAAATTATTGACAATTGTTACAAAGCTTTTGTCCTATGTTTTCTTCTAAGAGTTTTATAGTTTTAGATCTCATATTCAAGTATTTGATCCATTTTGAGTTAATTTTTGTATGAGATTTTATATAAGGGTCCAGTTTCATTATTTTGCTTGTGGATATCGTTTTCCCAGCACCAATTGTTGAACAGACTGTTCTTTTCCCATTGAATGGTCTTGGCACCCTTTTCAAAACTCATTGTATATGCAAAGAACCATGTATATGCAAAGGTTTCTTTCTGGGCTCCCTGTTTCATCTCACTGGTCTATATGTTTATGCCAATACCACAGTTTCGATTACTGTGGCTTTATAGTAAATTTTGAAATCAGGCAATGTGAGTCCTGTAGCTTTGTTCTTTTTCAAGATAGTTTTGTCTGTTTGGGAAATATTTCATATAAATTTTAGGATGGGCTTTCTATTTTGGCAAAACACCATTGAAATTCTTAATAGTGATTGCATTGAATCTATTGATTGCTTTGGATAGCATTGACATCCTAATAAAATTAAATTAAGTCTTCCAATCCATGAACACAGAATGTGTTTCCATGAATTCAATTTCTTTCAGTAACATTTTATAATTTTCTTTGTACAAGTCTTTCACTTTTGGTTAATCCCAAAGTATTTTATTCTTTCAGATGACACTGTAAATGGCATTTTCATAATTTCCTTTTGAGATTGTTCACTGTTGGTATATAGAAATATAACTAATTTTTGTGTGTTGACACACTTGTTCAGAATATTCTTATAATTATTTTTATTTCTACAGAACTGGTAGTCCTCATTTTCATTTCTGATTTTAGTAATTTGCATCTTTTGTTTTTTTCTTAGTCCATCTATCTGATGGATGGTCAATTTTGTTTATTTTTTCAAAAAACCAACTTTCAGTTTCATTAACTTTGTTTCTCTATTCCTTATTTTACCTATATCTGCTCTGACTTTTACTATTTTTTTTCCTTCTGCAGCTTTGAGTATAATTTAGTTTTTCCCTAGTATTTAAATTGTAAAGTTAGTTTGTTGATTTGAGATTTTTCTTATTTTTTAATGTAAGCATTTATAGCTATAAATTTCCCCCTTAGCACTGCTTTGCTGTGTCCCATAAATTTTGGTCTGCTGTGTTTTCATTTTCAATAATCTCTAAGTATTCTCTGATTTCCTCTGTAACTTGTAATTTGATCTGTTGGTGTTTTAAGGGCTTATTGTTTAATTTATACAACTTTGTGAATTTTCCACTTTCACTTCTGTTACTGCTTTTTAACTTGTACAATATCTTTTAAAATCTGTTGAGACTTAATTTGTGGCCTAAGGTGTGGTCTATCCTGGAAAATGTATCAGGTGCACTCAACAAGTATATGTATACAGTTTTTATTTGAGTGTTTTGTATATGTCTCTTAGGTCTAGTTGGTTAATTGTGTTAAGTCCTCTATTTCCTTACTTTTCTTCTGTCTGGTTGTTCTAATCATTATTGAGAATGCAATATTGAAACCTCTAACTATTATTATAGAATTCTCTATTTCTCACTTCAATTCTGTCAGTTTTTGCTTGAAAATCCCCAGAAGTCACTTCAGGTGGTGATGACTAGGGGAGTTTGAAACAATGGTGGATAAGGTGGATAATAGACGTCTACCTCTTCATCTGTACCTCTAAGATCAAAAGCAGCAATCAGTGAACCCTAATATTTGGAGGACGGGGTCCTTTTTGCCCATCCTGGCTCTATAAGCTGATGCAGGTTTCTCCAGGAACCTGTGCACAGGTGCCTGCCATACTACTGAGAGGCAGGGGATCAGTAGCTCCTACTGAATGAAGAAGAGCTGACTTGGCCAAAATCAACTGCAATTTGCAATCCAAGCCTTCCCCTCAAAGTCACAAACCTTCAATAGACTTCAGAGCTCCAAAACAGTTACACCAAACAGATTCTGCCAGTGTAGTTATTATCTGGGTGGAAAGACAGATTCTTGGTGCTTTCTACTCTCCCATCTTCCCAGAATCTCCACCTCCCATATTTAAAAAAAATACATAATAAAGAATTATGAAATACACTTGTAACTGTGGGAATACCAGACCACCTTACCTGTCCCCTGAGAAACCTGTATGCAGGTCAAGAAGCAACTGTTAGAACCAGACATGGAACAACCAACTGGTTCAAAATTGGGAAAGGAGTACGTCAAGGGTGTATATTGTCACCCTGTTTATTTAACTTATATGTAAACTATACCACATGAAATGCTGGACTGGATGAATCACAAGCTGGAATCAAGATTGCTGGGAGAAATACAAATAACCTCAGATATGCTAATGATATACCACTCTAATCGCAGAAAGCAAAGAGGAACTGAAAAACCTCTTGATGAGGGTGAAAGGGGAGAGTGAGAAAGCTGGCTTAAAGCTCAACATTCAAAGAACTAAGATCATGACATCCAGTCCCATCACTTCATGGCAAATAGATGGGGAAAAACTGGAAACAGTGGCATATCTTATTTTTTGGGCTCCAAAATCACTGTGGACAGTGACTGCAGCCACAAAATTAAAAGATACTTGCTCCTTGGAAGAAAAGCTACGACAAATCTAGATAGCTTATTAAAAAGTAGAGACATCACTTTGCTGACCATGGTCCGTATAGTCAAAACTATGGTTTTTCCAGTAGTCATGTACAGATGTGAAAGTGACCATAAAGGCCGAGTGCCAAAGAATTAATGCTTTCGAACTGTGGTGCTGGAGAAGACTTCTAAAAGTCCCTTGGATAGCAAAGAGATCAAACCAGTCAGTCCTAAAGGAAACCAACCCTGACTATTTATTGGAAAGATTGATGCTAAAGTTCCAATCCTTTGGGCACCTGATTCGAAGAGCTGACTCACTGGAAAAGGCCCTGATGCTGGGAAAGATTGAGGGCAGGAGAAGGGGGTACAGCAGGGGAGACAGAGAAGGGGGAGAATGGCATCATCAACTCAAGGGACATGAGTTTGAGGAAACTCCCAGAGATAGTGAAGGACAGGGAAGCCTGGTGTGCTGCAGTCCACGAGGTTTCCATGAGTTGGACAGACTAAGTGGCTAAACAACAACAATGGCTGCCTTGTTAATTTCCCCCAGATTTTTCTTGGCTATTCTTGTAGTATTAGCGTCTCTTATGAATTTAGAATCAATGTCTAGCTTCCAAAAGTATCTTAATTATACTTTTCTTAGGATATTTATAGCTTGCTGCCAAGTCGCTTCAGTCGTGTCTGACTCTGTGCGACCCCATGGACTGCAGCCTACCAGGCTTCTCCGTCCATGGGATTCTCCAGGCAAGAACACTGGATTGGGTTAATTTATAGCTTAATTTAGGAATAATTTTGTCAATGAGTTGAAAACTCAATCTAAAATTCCTGGTTTTCATAAGTACTATTAAAATAATAAAGCTTATTAAAAAATTAAATTGATACAGATGTATGTAAAGGCAAAAAATTAATAAGGCCTTCTTAAAATATTTCCTTATCACCTTCCCAACTTCCTTTCATTCCTTTTCATTACCTTGAGGTAATTTTTATGAACAGTTTGATGGTATCTTTTCATACTCAGCCATACATTTACCAGCTTTTATGTGTACATCCACACACAGGTTTTTACGTTTTGTTTTGTATGTATATGAGATCATTAGTGATAAAGGAGTCAGAATACATATACAGTGTATATCCATGTATTGTAATCCTCTATAGATGCACATTCACATTTTTCTTTTGTCTGCCACTAATAAAGCTGTGTTCAACAATCTTGTACATACTTTTCCACATTTGTTTATTTAAGGAGAATTTCTAGAAAGGAATTGCCAGCTAGAAGGGAATGAACATATAATTTAAAATTTGAAGATACCAAGTTATCTTCAGGAAGTAGCAATGATACTCCCAACTGCAGTATAGGATGGGACTTTTTTCTCACACTCCCCTGAAACTGAACATACACATCTTTTATATTTTTTGCCAGTCTGTAAGTTTGAAACAACATCTAGCTCATAGTATGTCTCTAAGGGTCACACATGTGAAACGACTGGCTAATTGTCAGCGTCCCCCTCCCCCCTTTTTTTCCCTGAAGCTGCCCAATCTGGCAGTAAAATACAAGCAAGGGCTATAAAATGTCAGAGAATCTTAACGAATACAATTTACCATCAGACTTCATTTGAGGCCTCAAAGGAAAAAAAAGAAAACCAAAACCAACATTAACAACGCATATGGTCTGAAGGGATGGATCAGACGTAATGATAACTGGATGTTGAGTGCTGAAGTGGGATGTTCCCCTTTTAAAAATAATACACCCCCGCCCTCCCTCCCACCCCCTAAAAAGAACGGCGTTCCCCAGCCTGCCTTTGTCTCGGGAGCCACGTAGCGCTCCTGCCGAGGAAGAGCTTCTTTCTGCCCCAGGGCCCCGTGCCGTCGGAAGCGCTCGGGCCAGTGTCCGTCTGGGCCCAGGCTCTCCATCAAGCCGCCCAGAGCTGGCCCTTTTCTGACAAAATCCCACCGAAGTCCGCAACCCTTCCACGTTTGCAATTCTGTTCTCTGGAGGCTTGGTTCTGGAGACTGCAGGCTTATTTGACCTGCACAGTAAAGAATCTGCCTGCAACGCGGGAGACCCGGGTTCGATCCCTGGGTCGGGAAGATCCCCTGGATAAGGAAATGGCAACCCACTCCAGTATTCTTGCTTGGGGAATCTCATGGACAGAGGAGCCTGGCGGGCTACAGTCCATGGGGTCGCAAAGAGTCCGACACGACTGAGCGACACACACAACACACGGAATACCGCGCTAAGTGCCAGACTACTTGGGCGCCAGCGCTTCGCGACGTCGCCACCGGGATTGCCTGTGGGACAGTGCCAGACTCAATTGCGGTCAGATGGATCCATCCCATTTTCAGTTCAACGTCTTTAGCCTGGATCTCGGCTTAGTTCAACCTAAACATCTTCTTGGAACTTTATTTTATTCCAAAATCTACGAGGTGGGATCTCAACCTCGGACCCGGTGACTGTGTGAGCCCCGCAAAGGGAATTCGCAGTCGAGGGGGCCCGGAATCACCAAAGAGGGAGCCGGGCCCCGTGAGGATGGAGGAATCCTTAGGGTCCAGGCAGCAGTGGGACCCACTACCTCGCGAGCTCTGCTCACACCTGGCTCAGATATCAGGCAGTAGTGGTTGTGATTGGTGGGATTCGGCGGAAAACCTGCTGGCCTCTACCACAACGGTTCTCGATTGGCTTCGGCACACAGTCGCTTTTCTGTAGTCCAAACCTAGAGCCGCTTGGTGATAAATACTGCCTTAAAAGGCGTTTGATAACAGTTTTACGTGTTGTAAGGCAAACGGTTATTGGTCGCAGGGCTCACGGATTCGGTCGGTAGTAAACACAGCGAGGTTCTTGGGACCCTGGATTGGTCAGCTTTCCGGGCACAGAGTAAATTCCTCCGGATTCCGAGCATCGACTGGCTGCCCTTCTGACGCTGCCCCGCCCTCTCCCCTTCTGATTGGTTGCAGCTCGGGCTGGGAGAGGAGGAGGAATGCCGTGGAGTATGTGAGTCGTGTTGCGTCACTTCCGTTTGCTGTGGGCAGCCGCCGCGGTATTCTCAGAGTGCGGTGGCGAACTGGCTGAAGGAGCTGAGGGACTAGAGGCGGGGTGGGCGGAAAAGGGAGGAATCCCATCACGGAGGCGCCAGCCTGGACGTTTCCACGTCCTCCGACACTGTCGGGTGGGATCGGAGAAGGGTCACCGCCTCCTCCTTCGAAAAGGGGGGCGGAGCCCTGCTCAGGTGAGGCGACCCTGTCAACGCGAGCTATGGTGGCGCGCGCGGGCGCGCTCACGTGGAGACGGTTGAGCTCTAGGGGTGCTGGGTGGGCGGCGCGAGCGGGGTCTAGTCCCGGCGTCCAGACGCGCGCAGACGCGTACTGGTTCCCCTCCACACCCCACCCCCGCCTACCCTGTCTGTCTTTCTGAGGGAGTATTGTTAACCCTCGGAACGGAGGGTGGGAGGCTAGTGGGAGGCGTGTTCTGCGCAGGCGTCCCCCGTGTCCCGACGCCAGGCTGTCTGTCCGCAGGGTGGGGCGGGGGTTCTTGCCCACTTGCATCTGCCGGCGGGCGACGTTGGTTACGGGGCTCGGGTGGGAACGGCTTGCGACCAACAGCCTGGCGAGGTGAATAGAAGATCTGCGGGATGGGGTCGGGTGGCTCCCTTGCCCCCATCCTGGGTCTGTTTGAGCTACGAGGTTTCATTTCATCAGAGCAAGGCCAAGGCGGTCTGGAATCGGGAACCGGAGGCTGACCCTGCACGGATGGAGTTAGTGTTTTGGAATGCCCCAACTTATCAGAGGACTAAAGTGTTTATAGGCATTTATTGGACGGCCTCCGCTTCCAGGCTTCGTGCTAGGAGCTGTGGGGAATGCAGTGGGAAGAACAGCCTTGCCCCCTCCTCCTCTCGTTTGGAGGACATAAAGATTTATACTACTTAGATACTAACATTAGGCAGTAAATTAAAGGGGGGGGTCGAGGGTTAGGTTGTTTCCTTCTAAAGAAAGTCCTTTGTCGTTAAGTCAGTCTGCTTTCTGGCATCGTGGAGGGTACTGTGGAAGCTAATTTCTAAATAGGACCCAAATTCTAAATAATTTGGAGGAAAAAAATATAGGTAAAGGCGCAGCAAAGTCTTGAATACTAAGTAGTATGCTTGGGTTCTGGTTAATTTTAACGAATGAAAGTAAGAAACCCTTCACCTTCAAGAATTGAAGCAAAAATATTTCCAAAATATGCTCATATACCTTTCAGTTGTAGTAGGTAGAAGATATTACGTACATTGGGATCTTTCTTTAGAGGTTGAAGAGAATGCTGTGCCTTAGACATCACTGATGATTTGTTATCCTTGTACTGGCTGTTGTGATTTAGATGAAAGAAGGTGGGTTAGGTGTCTCATTGTTTTCTGGAGAAACTGCATTCTGTTTTTGTGGTTTCCGTGGTGAGTGTGGTAAGCTAAAAGATTAGCAAAGAGAGAAAGAGACCAGGTGGAGAGAGGAGAAAGAGAGGATTTTGGAAAAAAGCCCCTAAACCAAGGGAAGGCCTCCTTCTACTGCTTTAGTCTGGTCTGGAAATCCCAGGAAATTTGGGAAGACTGGCTTTGCCACCATGTTGGCTTGGTGACCTGCCAGGTAAGACTTAACTGGTTAAGGGCTTGTTCTGGGCTCTTGTGTTTTGCTAAATAAAACAAACCAGGACTTTTAGAGTCCTGAAATCAACATGTTTTCTTGCTTTCCCTTTTCTTTCCTAAAATTTGTGTCTAAACATGGTTCGTAGGGGATACTGGCAAGCTGTATTCTGGCTATTTGAAGTGTCTAGCAAAATCCTGAAAGTGATCAGATTTGGAAGAAAAGCATTTTAGAGTGGGGTGTTTTGCTAAACTTAGGGGGTCAGTGCTCTCAAAAGAGGCTTTGTCTCAAGACTATCACGAGAAGTTGAAGTCATTAAAAAAATACTTGGGAACAGAATGCATGTAAATGTTTAGTATTTAAAGTACTTAGCGTGAATTATGTTGGAGTTCTTTAGTAAGGGCAAGACTTAAAAATATCTTATATACAGTGAGAAATGACAAAATTTGCTCTAGTGCTGTACAGAATCTTGAATCTGCCTCAAATTCTTTTTGGAATGGGGAAAGAAAAGCCCAAGGTATTGATTCCATATTAGTCTAAAGGTTTTTTTTTTTTTTTTTTTATGTAAGTCTATTGTAAACAGATACTTTTCCTGTCTGTCAGTTTTAAGAATATGAGTTCCTTTTTTTTTTTTTTTTTTTTACCGTATTTAGCATTTCTCAAATATGGATGCTGTCCAGTAGAGCCAGATTTTATGAGTGTAGCAGGTGGGATGGAATGTAACTCTACAAGGCACCTTTTGTCTAAATATAAAGTGAACTGAGGCTAAAAGACCAGCTGTTTCTGAGTGAACTATTGCTCTTACAGTTGTTTTCATCATTTCCATCACTGAATAGTGGCTTTTAATCTCCAGATTCCAATTTTAGGAGGTGCCTTGCATTTGACTAATTATACATTTATTAAAAGCTTTGAGTTACCTTTCTGACAGCTAAAACAGATTAGGAATTGTGTTAGAGTACTGACATTTTAGTGTAATATAGATAGATTATGGTTTTAGTATCTAAGATTATTTTATCTGTAGATAATTTTCCTTGTGATATTCTAACATATCTGAATGATACGTTTAAGGTTCCAGTATTTCCTCGATTCTAAACCGCATTCTGTTCACATTTTAGTATTAACGACCCAGGGGGTGGGGGTGGGGTGCCCTAAGTGAGCATTCTGCCATAGTTTAATTGGCAGCGCTTTCCCCCCCTAATGTTACATGAAA
This sequence comes from Bubalus bubalis, assembly GCF_019923935.1. Classification (NCBI taxonomy): domain Eukaryota; kingdom Metazoa; phylum Chordata; class Mammalia; order Artiodactyla; family Bovidae; genus Bubalus; species Bubalus bubalis. The sequence goes on along the minus strand of NC_059159.1, from coordinate 123,434,133 downwards.
TGGGGTTGCACTTTATAAGCACTGGCATCCTAGATTTAATGAAACATGGTACTATTAAAAGACTTTTGTATCCAATTAATTCCATGTTAATTGTAACCAGTAAGTTTCCAAATCTGCCTTTGCACTAAAAAGAAAGTTTGTTACTGAAAAGAATCCCATTGGAAGTAATATTTTTCCTTATATAGATGGAAACTAGCAAACTGATTTGTTTCTTTGACATATTTTAAAGGATGATTGAGTGCTGGGTCTGCTTTTTGGAGACTATGCTTGGTGCTTGTTACTTTGTGTACTTGATAACAGTTTACAAATGCTTTATTTCCTGCCTCTTAAAAGTTTAAAATAATCAGGGTGAATCACTCCCCCTTTCTTCTGTACAAGATGTTGTTAACTTGGTGTAATTGATTTTTCAATACATCTTAATTAGTGAGTTATAATTTAAAATCCACTCAGCTGTCTTTCTTTAAAAATGCAAGACCTTCAATTTTGTAGTCCTTCCGTTTTCATCTCTACTGCAGAGAGGATCTGCGAAAGTACAGGGAGAAGAAAACCCACTGTTTGGGGGTTCAGTTTTGAGAAGAATCACAGATAATACAAAAATCTAAGCACATTTGGTAATATACATTGTATTTTATTTTGAATAGAATGTTAAAAGCAGCTCAGCAGGTGAAGTATCAGTTGCTTGCTGAATACTCTTGATTTGATAAATAATTCATAATGAAGGGATATACTGCTTTGAAAGTAAACTTAGTATAATAAATGAATTAAATCTATTTTTCATCTTCTTCCTGAAAAGGCACCATCAATAATAGTGTCTCCAGTGCTTCAGAATGGCTTTCTTCTTGATAAAAGTTGAGGTTTTTTTCTTAAGAAATATGTATCTTGATCTGTCAGGGGTAAAAGGCAATAAAGGCTGTTTTTAAAAATTGCTGAAAAGGTTGTGTGTGGCAAGGGCAACTCAAATGGGTGTCAGGCAACATTTTCTAAATAACAGAAAATATATTTAGACTTCTTAAAAATGTTAAAAATATAGTCTTAAATATACAAGCAGCTAAAAGAAGCCATTGATGAATGGTTTCTATAGATTTTTTCATACCTTTGTGAAGTTTGTACCATCGTCTGAGTGTTAAGTGGCTACAGATGTTCTTTTATCTGGATAATCAGTTGGCTGGCTAGTCATTGTAAGTTTTAGGAAAATGTAGCACCTGAGAAGGGAACATTTCTGGGACAATACAGTGCAGGTGTAAAGTTCTGAACAGGATAAAGCAGCAAAGTTTGTTGTAAATTATTTTGAAGTTGAAGTTCAGTACTATCAGACTCTGTCCTGGAACTGACTGACTTGGGCATGCCCATCTTTCAGACAGCATCCTGCTGGTGGGCCACCATCTTGGCTGACCATCTCCCTGACAGGTTTAGGCAGATCAAGATCTTCCCCTTTTAGCAGGTGATCCTGCCACGGGGAATGCATTCTATTACTCAGCCCCTCTTCTCCCCAAAGCTCTGCTCTCTGATTCTTGTTTGGCACCAGCCTCTTGGAGGGCAGGGTTGGGAGGAGCGATAGGCAAGGAGCAGTGGAAGGAGAAGAAAAAGCTTATCTTGCATCCTGCTGACCTTCCAAACTAGGGTCTGTTGGCAGTGGCAAAGGCTTGGCAGTGTGGTCTTTGGTGCTGGCAGCGTGTAGTATTGGCATTAAAGGAGGATTTGAGGAAGAGAAGAGCAGCCCATGCTCCCAGCTCTTTCAGAACCCTTACTCTAATTTTCACTCCTTAGCTGTTATTTTACACACCTTTCTTTTCACTCAACTTTCAGTTCTTGACCCTGACCTTGCTTTTCAGCTTCATCCCTCCAATCTCCTAATCCTTATTCCTAACCTTTGCTCACAGTCAGTTCAATTCAGTGCAGTTGCTCAGTCGCGTCCGACTCTTTGCGACCCCATGGACTGCAGCATGCCAGGCCTCCCTGTCCATCACCAACCTGGAGTTTACTCAAACTCATGTCCATTGAGTCAGTGATGCCATCCAACTATCTCATCCTCTTTTGTCCCCTTCTCCCACCTTCAATCTTTCCCAGCATCAGAGTCTTTTCAAATAAGTCAGGTGGCCAAAGTATTGGAGTTCATCAGTCCTTCCAATGAGTATTCAGGACTGATTTCCTTTAGGATGGACTGGTTGGATCTCCTTGCAGTTCAAGGGACTCTCAAGAGTCTTTTCCAACACTACAATTCAAAAGCATCAATTCTTCAGCGCTTAGCTTTCTTTACAGTCCAACTCTCACATCCATACATGACTACTGGAAAAACCATATCCTTGACTAGACGGACCTTTGTTGGCAAAGTAATGTCTCGGCTTTTTAATATGCTGTCTAGGTTGGTCATAACTTTTCTTCCAAGGAGCAAGCATCTTTTCATTTCATGGCTGCAGTCACCATCTGCAGTGATTTTGGAGCCCAAAAAAATAAAGTCTATCACTGTTTCCTCTGTTTCCCCATCTATTTGCCATGAAGTGATGGGACCAGATGCTGTGATCTTAGTTTTCTGAACATTGAGCTTTAAGCCAACTTTTTCACTTGCCTTTTTCACTTTCATCAAGAGGCTCTTTAGTTCTTTGCCTTCTGCTGTAAGGGTGGTGTCATCTGCGTATCTGAGGTTATTGATATTTCTCCCAGCAGTCTTGATTCCAGCTTGTGCTTCTTCCAGCCCAGCGTTTCTCATGGTGTACTCTGCATATAAGTTAAATAAGCAGGGTGACAACATACATCCTTGACATACTCCTTTTCCTATTTGGAACCAGTCTGTTGTTCCATGTCCAGTTCTAACTGTTGATTCCTGACCTGCATACAGGTTTCTCCAGAGGCAGGTCAGGTGGTCTGGTATTCCCATCTCTTGAAGAATTTTCCACAGTTTGTGGTGATCCACACAGTCAAAGGCTTTGGCATAGTCAATAAAGCAGAAATAGGTGTTTTTCTGGAACTCTCTTGCTTTTTCCATGATCCAGCGGATGTTGGCAATTTGATCTCTGTTTCCTTTGCCTTTTCTAAATCCAGCTTGAACATCTGGAAGTTCACGGTTCACATATTGCTGAAGCCTGGCTTGGAGAATTTTGAGCATTACTTTACTAGCGTGTCACACTAGTATTAATAATTGTGTACTGTCTCTCTGAATATTCTCTTATCAGCCACTGGGCCTGTGTCTTCCTGGTGGCTGAAGTTTTGTGGTTGGACCTAGGTTCATACCTCTTCTCCTTCACTTACTGTACTAGTCAGATGATGTTGGCCCTAGACATGGGGATGACAGTCACTGCTTGACCATCCATCCATAAGAGAGAATATGTACCCACAGGACCTGGCTCTTAGTAGGCATTCCACCCTTTCATCCAACTAATTGAAGTATAGTGGTAAGTGTAGTGCAGTGTTACTTAAATTGCACAAGTGCTTTGACTGTTTTCTACCATCATAACAGGTTAAAAGGCATACTTCATGAGTGAACTTGGAAGGTAATATTGCTGAGAAAATGCTAAGTAATTTGTTTTGTAAATTTGAGTAGCACAATATATGTATAAATTGAAGGCTACCTTTACACTAAAGTTCCATTTATTCTGTTTTTTAAAGTGAGATTCCACATATATGCATTTTCCATATATGTGAAACTTAACCTATTTCAGTGCTATTTCAAACTTTGTGAATCCTTAGAATTCCTCTACGCATTTAAAAATTGTTGATGACTCCAAAGAGTTTGTGAGTTATAGCTATGATATTTAACATATTAGAAATTAATATTGAGGGAAAATTTTAAGTGTTCATTAAAAATAATAAACCTATTACATGTTAACATAAATAACATATTTTTATGAAAACTGTTTTCCAAAACAAATATCTAGTGAAAAGAATGGCATTTAAAAAAAATAAATTTTATTTTTTAGAACAGTTTTTGATGTATAGAATGTGAAGATAGTACAGAGTCCCCATAAATATAAACCCACACCCTGCTTCCCTATTATTAACATCTAACATTAGTATGGTACATTGGTTATAATTAATGAACCATTATCAATACTTTATTATTAATTAAAGTCCATTCTTCATTCAAGCTTTCTTAGTTGTTTACCTCCTGTCAATTTTCCGTTGCAAGATCTCATTGCTAAATATAATGACATTACATTTAGTCATTTTGTCACCTTAAGCTCCTGGCTGTGACAGTTTCTCATACTTTCTTTGTTTTCAGTGACTCTGATAGTTTTGAGGAGTACCAGTCAGATACTTTGTAGGATATCCCTCAGTTGGGATTTGTCTGATTTTTCCCACAATTAGACGGAGGTTATGGGTGTCTTCGGGGAAGACCATCCTCATGACAGGAACATATGGTACATACCAAGATGGAGACTATCAACATGATTTATCACCGTTGATGTTGCCTTTGGTCACCTGGCCGAGACAGTGTTGGTTGGATTTCTCCACTGTTATGTCCCTTCGCTCCCCTTCCCTCCCCTCCCTTTCCATCCCTTACCCTGGGAGGAAGTCACACTAAGGTGTGGAGAGTTATGTTCCGGCCCCTTTAAGGGCAGAGTAGCTACATAAATTATTTGGAATTTGTCTGCACAGCAGATCTGTCTCCTCTCTCATTTGTTTAATCATTTATATCAATATTGACCTCTGGATATTTATATTTTGGGTTATAATTCAGTACTATTTATCTTTTTGTTCAATTGTTCCAACTTTGGTCTTTGAGAGCTCTTACTCCTGTTGGGTAAGAGCTTTCACCTACTTCCATTATCATGTTTGTTCGCTTGAAGCACTTCCTTACACTTTAGTACTGTGAGATGCTGCAGGCTTATTTTGTATATTTCCTGCCCCAGTCCTAGAACTATCTACTTCTTCAAGGAGCCCTGGTTTCTTTTTTTAGAGAATTGTATTTGAAACCAAGTTCTAGGTACCAAGAATGCTTGGAATGGCAGTATTTTACATTTTTTGCAAATCGCTTTAATGTCTAATAGAAGACAGGTGGATTCTCATACTTGCTTCTAATATTCTAATTGATGTGATATATTTTTTTTTATTTTTATTTTTGGCTGCACTGTGCGGTATGCAGGATCTTAGTTCCCCAGTCAGGGATCAAACCTGTGCCCCCTGCCTTGGGAGTGCAGAGTCTTCACCACTGGACTATCAAGGAAGTCCCTTGTGTTATACTCTTGATTAAAGCCTGAAAGAAAAATCCAGCATCTCACAAATGTGTAGTTGGAAGGAAGAGTATTTTAGTAGCTTTTTCAAATGAATTTGGATATTCTGATACTGTAACAAACTTGACAGATGTAATTTTCTTAAGTGTTTAGTTGCTGTAGGATGTGAAGCCATATCATATTGTTGCATTAAAATATATTAGTTTATATCTTGCACTTTGAATTTTTTTACCCATATGTTTTGTAATATGATTACAACATTGGATGTTTGGAAAATATTGTTTCGCTGAGTTATGCAAATCTTTCAAATGTCGACCCACTTATTATACAGTATTTTAAAAATCACATGACATTAACATTACCAATGGTCTCGTTAGAAGACTTAGAGCTTTGGGATGCTTTGAAGCCTATGGTGGCAAACACAAATTTTCCAAAAGGTTTGTTTTCACCTGAAAGCTCAAATTTTATCATAGGCAGCAAATACTGTAGATCGTTTTCATTGAAATGACAGGCTCATTTCATTTTCAAGAAAATGTCTGGCAGATACTCAAGTCTGAATAACCATAGTTTGTCTGTTGTTTGTTCTTCCAAGTAAAAATGGTATTTGAAGAAAACAGTTCAGCTTATGACTCAAAAATTACACAAGTAGTTTTCCTTGAGACAACGTATTTCAATATGCAGTACAATTGCTTCAAGTGCACTTCACATTTCATCTCATTTATTCTTAAAACCTTTTCAAGAATAAAAATTAGTGATAAAGAAGGGAAAGGGAGATCAGATACCCTGTAGAGTCAGCTTCCTTGTGCTAGTGGCTTGTCCAACACAGACAGAGACTGCATTCTGGCCAGATGGTTCCTGCTGTCCAGTTCAAGCTTAGATGGCCAGCCTTCCCATCTTCATCAGTTCTGTGAGCAAACCAGTAACCTCTCAGCAACTTATTACCTTTATGCTGCAACCCAGAGCCCTGACATACTGTGAACAATACATTAAAAAAAGTGCTTTCTACAAAAGTTATCTGGAAAAAATGATAGTCTTTAGTTCAAAGTTGTGTGCCTCTCATGGTTCACTTTTCTGATGACTCACAGTAGTCATTAATATCCGTTATGAGCATTCACTCTCCAGTACCTGTCTTTCTAGCCTTACCTAGTTTGCAGCCACAGTGAATACATGGCTTCCCCCACCTCAAACCTTTCCCTGCCTTTACCTCTGTCTAGAATGTACTTTACATCTACAGTTTATCCAAATCCAAACCAATAATTCCTAGCTCTGTTATCAGAACCACCATGAAGCTGAAAATACCCTTTGCCTTCTCTGAGCTCCTGAGCACCATCATCTCTTAGGTGGCACTTAATGCTTTTCTCTTTGAGCTATGGTTATCTGTGGATGTCTTGTTGCCACTAAGCCCCTGTGACAGTAAAGACTGACTATGCTGTAGAAATTCTCTGATCCACAGTGCTTAATCTTAAACAAAGTAGAAGCTTTAAAATGTTAGATGAATGAATTTGTAAATCAAATTCACAAGCACCTTCCTTGGCTTTTAAGATCTTTAGGTTTAGTAGCCCGTCTAGTACATGCTGCTGGGCCCCTTTCCCCCTTCGTGGGTCAGCTGTCCCTTTTTGCAGCTGTCAGCATGCAGCCGCCTCTGGTTCTCATTCTAGAATTTTTTGTGCCTGTCTTCAGTTAGTTAGAAAACTAGAAAAACTTGAATTTTGTTTGTTTGAAACAAAAGACTGTTGTGAGGGCTTCAGGACTTTCCTATGAGGAAATCTTTCATATATGTGTAGGCTTTGATCTTTGTTTTGGATTTCTGAGATTTCTTCTTTCTGACTTCTGGCTGATTTTAGGGATAGTTGTGATTCTCAGGAAAATGACTTGTTGGGTAATATGGTGTTATATTTCATCTATATACAGAATTCCAGTGGTTAAAATGCCTTATGTCCAGTGCAGGGGGCACAGGTTTGATCCCTAGTCGGGGAAGTAAGATCCCACATGCTGCATGAGGGGCCAATAAAATATCTAAAATTACTTTACAAATACTTCATTGAGTTTGTATCAGGCACTTTGGGAGAGAGAGGGGAAATATAGTCCCTGGCCTCAACAGGCGGTTTTATTTTATTTATTTATTTTTTTTTCAACAGGCGGTTTTAGTAGAAGCATTTTGACTTTGCACTGGAGTATAAGTAGGGCGCTAATAACTTATTCAGACTGAATTATAAAGTTCAAGGTCAGCTAATTCCTAGGGATTTTTCACTGGAAAACAAGGTGGTGAAGTGGGAGCATTGAAGAGTAGGGTGAGATGGTAAGGGCTTCTGGCATTAGCTTGACATCCCCAGTCATGCTCATGTTCAGTTATTTATGGACTTCCTTTTTAATAGACTTAATCTGTCCAATTTTGGCTTCCCAGGTGGTGCTATTGGTAAAGAATCCACCTGCCAGTGCAGGAGACATAAGAGACACGGGTTCGGGTTGGAGAGATCCCTGGGTTGGAAAGATACCCTGGTGGAGGGCATGGCAACCCATTCCAATATTCTTGCCTAGAGTATCCCATGGACAGAGGAGCCTGGCAGGTTACAATCCATAGGGTCACAAAGAGTCGGACATGACTGAAAAGTCTTAGCACACAAGTCCAATTTCTGAACCAGCCCTGACACAACAGAACCAGAGATACCATGAAAGTAGTCATATCCAGTGGTTAAGAATCAGGCTGCTAATGCAGGGAACATGGGTTTGATCCCTGATCCAGGGAGATCCCACATGCTTTGGCACAACTGAGCCCTTGCTACATGACTGCTGAGCCCACATGCAGGGCTGCATCCCTGAAGCCTGCATGCAGGTTAAAGAAGCGTGCATGCCTAGAGCTTGTGCTCTCCAACAAGAGAAGACACCACAATGAAAAATTTGCTTGCTGCAACTAGAGAAAACCCATGCCCATCAACAAAGACCCAGCACAGCCAAACTGAAAGAAAGAAATTAGGCTGATGGATGTGGTATCTGAAGCTAACCTTGGGCACCTGCGTGCCTAGCTAGTCTCACTTAGTTGGTCAGATCAGAATATGGATGAATTTTAGGATTCCAGGACTTGGAACCCCATCAAAATCCTAGCCTTCTTGACTGGGACCTTGCCTGTTTTGTACTCTTATACATTCATTTTCACTTTTGTCATCTCTACAAGTAGAGGGAAAGTTCTGTTTATATTTCTGCTAGGGTTTTATCTAGATTAGGGATATTGAACATAAGAGTTCTTAGAATGTTAAGATGCTTCTTAGTGGTGGAGCCTTGCAGGTCCTCCCTGGCAGATGGGCAGCAGATTGCTTGCTATGTGGTAGATGATGTTGGAGTATGGGTGTACTTTTCTTTACAAACTAAGTATATTGTTGAAAAGCATGTGGGTAGGTTAGTATATAAATCAGATAGTTTAAAATGGGCTATTAACTGGCTTGTTCTCCTAGAACACAAATGAAGTTTTTTTTTATTAGTCTAAGTAAAGCACTATTAGGAAAGTGAATCTGCTGAGAAAACAGTTAGCTCTTGAGTAATAAGCAGTGGTATAAGTGTATTTTCTTAATTATATTTAGTTTGGAGGTTACTAACAGTCTGTTCCTACAGATAAATATTGTAGTGTACACTTGCTTCGGGTCAAACACAGTTCAGTTTATTTGCTCAGTTGTGTCCAACTCTTTGCGACCCCATGGACTGCAGCACGCCAGGCCTCCCTGTCCATCACCAACTCCTGGGGCTTACTCAAACTCATGTCCATCGAGTCGTTGATGCCATCCAACCATCTCATCCTCTGTTGTCCCCTTCTCCTCCCTCCTTCAATCTTAGAAATTGGTAAATTATTTGCGGTATCTGCTGCCATATAGATGCAGTCATGTTTTGAAATCTTTTAAAAAGACATGAAGCTTTTTTCCTTGGTTTGAAGGCTTCAGACAGGCAGCTTTTCATAGAACACTTATCTTCTTAGCATGAGCTCTTTTATAGCTTTTAGACTGGATCTCTGAGTTTGTTAGAGATGCTTGTGAGTTTTGAATAAGCATGATCTTGATTCATGACTCCTTTCCATCACATTTCATACCTCCCAAACTGACTGAAGTTTTAAAATACTCTTTTTAGATCCAAAAATGTTTCAATATAGCCATGTTATTTATATTTTTTATAAAGATTATGATTTGAGCTTTACTGTGTGACAGAGATCCAACATGAACCTGGTTAAGGTAAAGGGGAGTTTGTTGGCTCATGAAATAGAAAGTCCTAGAATCATACCAACTACAGTCATGGCTGGATCCCAGGGTCTTGATGTCATCAGTACATTGTCTTTGGAATTGCTTCCTTCAGTGTTGGCTTCATTCTCAAATAGGCAAAAATCGACACCATCAGTGTTAGACACATCTCCCTCACAGCTTGCAGTCTGAGTGAAGAGAGTATCTCTTTTCCTCTCTCTTTCTCATTTTGTTTGAGATAGTCAGTCCTTGCTTTTTCTCTTCTCTAACATTGGCATTGATAAGGATCTCAGTGAGGGACTTGCCCGGAGATCCAGTGGTTAACCCACTCTGAGTGCAGAGAGTGTGGGTTTGATCCCTTGTTTCAGAACTAAGATCCAGAATGCCATGCGGCACAGCCCCCCCCCCCCCCCGCCCAAAAGGATCCCAGTGAGTGAAAAATATGAAATGCTTAATGAATTTGTGTGTCATCCTTGCACAGGGCCCATGCTAATCTTCTCTGTATGGTTCCAACTTTAGTATGTGTGCTGCCAAAGCAAGCACAAGAATATCTTTTTTTTTAATGGTACCAGCAGAAGTCCCCAGGGCAGACTCTAATTCTGGTATGGCTTGGGTCCCATATCCATCTCTGAAACAATCCCTGTAGTCAAGAGAAGTGGTTACCAAATTAGCCAGGCCTCCCTGGATCTTCTGGAACTCATAGGTTTGGGGAAATTCATCTGTTCCATGTGGACTAAGAATGGTTTAAAAGTGATTTTCCCCAAAGATATTAATAGACAGACACCCCTCCCCCCAGATATTAATAAAAATGTCCCTTGGGGATTGTATTTGAATATTGATTTGTTGGGAGATGCAAAGTTTCACATTGTTTCAGTTATTTATTGCTGTGTAACAAATCAAAGACCATCCCCAAGAAAAAGAAATGCAAAAACTAAAATGGCTGTCTGAGGAGGCCTTACAAATAGCTGTGAAAAGAAGAGAAGCCAAAAGCAAAGGAGAAAAGGAAAGATATATCCATTTGAATGCAGAGTTCCAAAGAATAGCAAGAAGAGATAAGAAAGCCTTCCTCAGTGATCAATGCAAAGAAATAGAGGTAAACAATAGAATGGGAAAGACTAGAGATTTCTTCAAGAAAATTAAAGATACCAAGGGAACATTTCATGCAAAGATGGGCTCAATAAAGGACCAAAATGGTATGGACCTAACAGAAGCAGAAGATACTAAGAAGAGGTGGCAAGAATACACAGAAGAACTGTACAAAAAATATCTTCACGACCAAGATAATCACGATGGTGTGATCACTCACCTAGAGCCAGACATCATGGAATGTGAAGTCAAGTGGGCCTTAGGAAGCATCACTATGAACAAAGCTAGTGGAGGTGATGGAATTCTAGTTGAGCTATTTCGGATCCTAAAAGATGATGCTGTGAAAGTGCTGCACTCAATATGCCAGCACATTTGGAAAACTCAGCAGTGGCCACAGGACTGGAAAAGGTCAGTTTTCATTCTAATCCCAAAGAAAGGGAATGCCAAATAATGCTCAAACTACCACACAATTGCACTCATCTCACACACTAGTAAAGTAATGGTCAAAATTCTCCAAGCCAGGCTTCAGCAATACGTGAACCATGAACTTCCAGATGTTCAAGCTGGATTTAGAAAAGGTAGAGGAACCAGAGATCAAATTGCCAACATCTGCTGGATCATAGAAAAAGCAAGAGAGTTCCAGAAAAACATCTATTTTTGCTTTATTGACTATGCCAAAGCCTTTGACTGTGTGGATCACAATAAACTGTGGAAAATCCTGAAAGAGATGGGAATACCAGACCACCTGAGCTGCCTCTTGAGAAACCTGTATGCAGGTCAGGAAGCAACAGTTAGAACTGGTCATGGAACAACAGACTGGTTCCAAATAGGAAAAGGAGTATGTCAAGGCTGTATACTGTCACCCTGCTTATTTAACTTGTATGCAGAGTACATCATGAGAAACGCTGGGTTGGATGAGGCACAAGCTGGAATCAAGATTGCCAGGAGAAATATCAATAACCTGAGATATGCCGATGACACCACCCTTATGGCAGAAAGTGAAGAAGAACTAAAGAGCCTCTTGATGAAAAAGACTCTTGAGAGTCCTTGGACTGCAAGGAGATCCAACCAGTCCATTCTGAAGGAGATCAGCCCTGGGATTTCTTTGGAAGGAATGATGCTAAAGCTGAAACTCCAGTACTTTGGCCACCTCATGTGAAGAGCTTCCTCAGTGGAAAAGACTCTGATGCTGGGAGGGATTGGGGGCAGGAGGAGAAGGGGACGACAGAGGATGAGATGGCTGGATGGCATCACTGACTCGATGGACGTGAGTCTGAGTGAACTCCGGGAGTTGGTGATGGACAGGGAGGCCTGGCGTGCTGCAATTCATGGGGTCTCGAAGAGTCAGACACGACTGAGTGACTGAACTGAACTGAACTTGATGAAAGTGAAAGAGGAAAGCGAAAAAATTGGCTTAAAGCTGAACATTCAGAAAACTAAGATCATGGCATCCAGTCCCATCACTTCATGGCAAATAAGTGGGGAAAGAGTGGAAACAGTGGCTGACTTTACTTTTTGGGGCTCCCAAATCACTGCAGATGGTGATTGCAGCCATGAAATTAAAAGACACTTGCTCCTTGGAAGGAAAGTTATGACCAACCTAGACAGCATATTAAAAAGCAGAGACATTACTTTGCCAGCAAAGGTCCTTCTAGTCAAGGCTATGGTTTTTCCAGGCTATGGTCATGTATGGATGTGAGAGTTGGACTATAAAGAAAGCTGAGCGCCGAAGAATTGGTGCTTATGAACTGTGGTGTTGGTGAAGACTCGTGAGAGTCCCTTGGGACTGCAAGGAGATTCAGCCAGTCAATCCTAAAGGAAATCAGTCCTGGGCGTTCATTGGAAGGACTGATGTTGAAGCTGAAACTCCAGTACTTTGGCCACCTGATACGAAGAACTGACTCATTTGAAAAGACCCTGATGCTAGGAAAGATTGAAGGTGGGAGTAGAAGTGGACAACAGAGGATGAGATGGTTTGATGGCATCACTGACTTGATGAACATGAGTTTGAGTAAGCTCCAGGAGTTGGTGATAGACAGGGAGGCCTGGCATGCTGCAGTCCATGGGGTTGCAAAGAGTTGAACTCAACTGAGCGACTAAACTGCATTATTTTGCAACTTTTTTCTAATTGTGTGTGTTAGGGTGGGGGTGATTGTGGTCTCTTCAGGCTCTTTTTATAGTTTTAAAAATAGATTTTACCAAAGATACATATATGTCTCAGTAATTTGCTAAGTACACACACATAAGTCAAATAATCCAACAAGATTTGTTAAGTACTAGGCCTTGGCCCCCCTGCATCCCATTTCCTCTTCCCCAAGACTCCCACTTTCAACTCTTAGCTAATTCTTTTGATATTTATATACATGTTTGAAAAGCTATGCTTGTATCTACTCAGTTTTTCAGTTTAAACATAGTCTATTGACTTCCCCTGGTTAGAGATAAGAATTTGTCTTTTTATGACTCTGTTAATTTCTCCTTATAATTTCTCCTACTAGTTTTGCCCTGTGCATTTCAGTGCTCACTCCCCATTCCTCCATCGGGCACTATACTTAGAATTTTCATTAGATCAGCAGTTCTCAAAGTATAATCCAAGGACCAATAGGGGCCCCTGAGAGTTTTTCAAGGAGTCTGTGAGGTTAAAACTATTTTCATAATGATACAAAAACTTACTTTTTTCACTGTCATTCTTTCATGAGTGTACACTTGTGTGTGATATTGCAAAAGCCTGATTGCAGAAGCAATATGAGCATCCAACTGTCTTCAGTTAGTGCAAAAATGTAAAACAATGCCTCTCTCCTCATTATTATTTAATTTACTGTGTATTTTATCTTTTAAAACTTTTTATTTGGTATTGGGGTATAGCTGATTAACAGTATTGTGATAGTTTCAGGTGAACGGTGAAGGAACTCAGCCATACATATACTTGTATCCGTTCTCCCCAAACCCCCTCTCTCATCCAGGCTGCAGTGTAACATCTTTCATGAGTGTACACTTGTGTGTGATGTTGCAAAAGCCTGAATGTAAAAGCAAATATGAGAATCGAGCTGTCTTCTGTTAATGCAAAAATGTAAAACAATTCCTCTCTTATTTTTTTTGGTGGGAGATACTATTTTTCATAAATTAGTATGTAATTATATACTGTTATTTTAAAATTAATTTAGAAATACGTGTTTTTAAGTGGCCTCAGTTTTTAAATTCCCTAGAGCTTTATTTCCTTATCATGGCCTATGGAATGGCTCAGTAAATGCTAGTTGGACTACCTGGTGGTCCAGTGTTTGGGTCTCTGTGCTCCCAGTGGGTTTGACCCCTAATTGGGGATCTAGATCCCAAATGCTGCAACTAAGACCCAGGGCAGCAAAAAAAGATAAAAAGATAATGCAGGTTAAAGATGTCTGCGCTGCCTGTGCACGGGTGCTGTGACACCAGCTCTTTGACTTTCTGTTACTTTTCTTCTCTCGTTTTCAGGTTGATCACTCACCCCACTGCGTGTAGAGCAGTGTATTACAAAGTCACCTGCACATGGCATGTGGATAGGGGCTCAGACTGTCAGAGGAATCTAGAGTAGCCGCTGTCCAGAGCCTTGAACACCCCAGCCTTTACATCTGGATAGGCTGTAAATCGTGAGTCCCATTTTCCGAGGTAGAGTCATAGTTACAGTGCAGATAGGAGAGCTAGGTTCCCTTGGTCATAGGTACCTGAGTGGGGTCTGGATGCAGATGTGAGCAATATGGAATGATTTGAGCATTTAGAATTACTCTGGCCCATCCAGGAGACATTTGATTAGTTAAAATTAAATAAAATTAAAAGCTCATTTCCTCAGTTACACTAGCCACATTTCAGGTGCTCTGTAGCTGCCAGTGCCTAGTGGACAGCACAGCAACTATGCTGGTGATTTCCATCACTGTAGAAAGTTTTACTGGATGTGCTAGTCTAGAAGGTGCAGTGGCAGCTACTCTTCTGAGCAGCTAATCCAGAGCAGGGTCCATGCAAAGTTCGAGTGGCCGTGGCAATAATGATTTCCATAATGTGGTTGGACGCTGTGCTTCATTCCAGTACTGCTCTCGCACCCTCCTGGAGATTTTGTGAGCTTCCTGACATCCTTTAATCATAAATCCTCTTCTCCTTAAATCAGTTGAATGAACTTATTGTATTCAGTTAAGAGCTCTGAGTTATCCTGAAGTGCTTTCTGACACTCTAGATATTGGAAAGAACAGTTGAATAATTTAATTGGCCAGTTTTATGGCTAAAATTAGTTTTTATTGTAGTGGATTTGATTTCTATTGCTAATCTAAATGATCATAAATTGACTGATTACATGATATTGAGATAAAAGAATATTATCATTAAGGAGAAATTAGTTTGGAGTTATCTCTAAATGGGCAATTCAACACAGTTATTAATTTATAGAGAATGAGTGTTTCTCCAGGTTTTGATCATCTCTAATGTCACGATTTAGTTTCACAACTTCTAGAGCCCCTTAAGAATATAGGAGCCCTGGGACTTCCCTGGTGGTCCCGTGGTTAAGACTCTGCTTTCCAGTCCAGGGGTTGCAGGTTCGATACTTGGTTGGGGAGCTAAGATTCCACATGCCTCTTGACCAAAAAATGAAACAGAAACAATATTGTAACAAATTCAATAAAGACTTTAAAAAATGATTTGCATCCAAAAAAAAAAAAAAAAATTTAAAGAAGAGGAGGAGGAAGTAAGGAATCCTGTATTGCCCTGACAGTAAGGCACAGCAGAACATTATAGTTCTGTCCCTAAGGTGCTTTGGGAAGAGCCTGGAGTACTCAAGTTGATTTCAAGGATTGTTTGTTGGGGCATCTAGTGTAGGGTTGACAATCTCTAAGTGATATGAAATTATATGGACTGTTTACCTATTTTCCAACATTATTTAAATCTCTGGCTTTTTTTCCAGGGCATGTTTAGCCACCTCAATAGTCTCTTCACATAGGTTTCTGAGCCCTGGGAATTTGCTCAGAATGGTACTTTTGAGACTACAGTTTCCTTCCTACTTATGCCATTTCTGTAGAAAGGGGATTGAACATTAAGTGTTTGACATTTTAGTGAATGACCTTTTGTGGAAAAGAGTGGTGGTTTCTTGTTATACTCAAGGTAACTGACATTTCAAAAAATAAGGAGGCTATTTTTCCTCAGATAGTCATATTTCTGCTGCTTGTTGAAAAGAAAGGCATTGGACAGAATATCGTTATTCTTTCAAACTGATACGCTGCATCCAAATACCACTTACTTGGGGAGTTAGTCTTTTATGTTCCCCTCATCTGTTAAGTCAGATTAATGAGCCGTACCTGGCAGGGTTGTTTTGAAGATTAGAGATACAGTAAGTGAAGAGTACTTAAGATGGCGCCTCAGCAGTCACTACAGCATTGGCTCCGGCTGCACACGAGGAGAGAAAGCAGTCAGCTCGGTGTGGTGCTGCCTGCTCTCGCCTAACAGGGCCCAGTCGACATGGTCTCGGTTCTCAGAGTGACTCTGAGGCCAGTACAGCTTCCCAAGAGAACTCCCTGTTTTATTTCTTTTGAATAAACTTGAACCAGAATGTTTCTTCCCTGTTACTGCTATAAAATAATCACCTCCTTGGAACTTGACACTTATTAGTATATGTGTTTACTTTCCAAGTCAGGGGCTGTCGACTTGTGAGCAGTGATTGCTTTTTGTCTAACTCATCTCCCCAAAGCCGTGAGCTCTCTGGTCCCTGATTGATTGAGTAGGGGTCCGGGCACGTGTGCTGCGCTTACCATTGTTGACCCTTCACTCAACAATGAATATGGCCAGCTCAGGGCCACTGCTTTGAGGCATTTTACCATCAGCAACTTTCAAGGTACAGCAAAGGCCTGTGGCTTAATGCTCTCATGGCACTGTAGACCCTTGGTTCTGATGGATTTAGAATTTGTTATTTTTGTTACTTCCCAAGGATCTTAGGGTGTGTGTTCTCTGGTTACTTGTCATTTCGCTCAATCAAGAAGACTTGGCCTGCTCTGTGGTGCTGGGCCACTAGAGCAAGTGGGCAAGCCTGGTGTGCAGCTTGGCATCCATGTTGCCTTCTGCTTGCAGTAATCCTTGCAAAGTGCCATAACGGTATCTGTGAATTTGGAGATGTGCAAAGATCTCAGGGTGTGTGCCTTTAGAATGTCAAGGACCTACCATGTTTTTTAAAATTTCATTTTATATTGGGAATTCCTGGGTGGTCCAGTAGTCAGGACTCCACACTTTTGCTGCCAGGGGCCCAGGTTCAATCCTTGGTTGGCCAAAAAAAAAAAAGAATGCATTTTATAAAAGTTAATGTGTGTGTGTATATATTTATATTTTAAAAGGCACATAGTTCCATAAAGTTTAGAGCTAAAAATAGCAGTCTTCCATCCCGACCTTTTCCCTCCAAATTCCCCTCCTCAGAGGCAACCACTTTCACTTGTTTCAGTTTGTTTTCCCACTACCGACTTACGTATTTCCAAATAACATTCTTATATTACTGTTTCTTGAGGTAGTATTTGAGATAGTATTTCTTGACTAACAGGGAAGGTGGCAGTTTAACTTTCTTTCCTCTGCCCTGGCCCACAAGCACACTGGCCTTCTCTTATGCTTCCAGTATCTCAAATGTGGCTCTGTGTTCACATCATTAGGACTCTGTAAACAGACTACACAGGGTATTGCAACTAAACAACCATTAAGTTTTTAAATTGTCCCATTTTCACTTTCACTTTTCACTTTCATGCATTGGAGAAGGGAATGGCAACCCACTCCAGTGTTCTTGCCTGGAGAATCCCAGGGATGGGGGAGCCCGGTGGCTGCTGTCTCTGGGGTCACACAGAGTCGGACACGACTGACGTGACTTAGCAGCAGCATTTAAAATTCTTGTTTTATATGATGTCTTCACATTGTTACAGAACTGTTAACTTGTTAGCACCCTCAGCCATGTCATGTGATCTGCCTGCTCCCTCTTCCCTTGCGGGGGACTCTGGTCTCTCAGCTTCCTGCTCCAGTCTGCTCCCCTGCCCTGCTGCCTGCCTGTCACCTTGGGCTTCAGCAGCATCTTTAAAAATTCTCTTTGCCTGTTTTCCAGGATGGGTTTCAACTTTCTGTATTGTCTTCCTTTTCTTGGTTTATTCTCAGCTTCCTTAAGCACAACCTTTAATAGCTTCCAGAGAAAGGTATGTGAGAGGTAAACTTTTGGGTTCCTGTTTGTCTGAATATGCCTTAGCCTACCCTCATAATTGATTGATAGTTTGGGTATGGTCTAAGTTGGAAATAATTTTTTTGGAGAATTTTAATGGAACTATCACCTTTTACCTTCCAATATTGCTTTTGAAAAGTCTAATGCCAGTTTTATTCCTGATTCTTTGATAACTCCCCCACTCCAAACTTTCCAGATCTTTATCCTAAGTGTTTTAAAATGTCACTGTGATGCACCAAACGTGGGGGTTTGTCCATTGTACTCATATTGCTGAGTACCTGGTGGAACTTTCTAGTTTGAATAAGTAACTTCTTCAGTTCTGGGAATTATTCTTTGCTGATTATCATTGTCACTTTCTGTCTTTTCTCTTTTTGTATTCAGACATTGGACTTCATTAATTCTTTTTTTTCCCTTATTCATTCATTTTTATTTCTCCTTTGCCTCATCTGCCATATTTCTCCAGCCATATAATCTTCCAGCCCTTCTAGTAACAACAACAACAAAATTTTTTTGCAACTTTAAATTTCCAATAATTTTGTTTCTGGAATATCTCTTTAAAAAAAAAATTAAAAACAGGAGCTTCCCTGGTGGTCCAATGGCTAGGACTCCATATTCCCAATGCAGGGGGGCCGATTTTGATCCCTGGTCAGGAAACTAGATCCCACATGCCACAATTAAAGATCCCACAAATAAGACCCAGCACAGCTAAATAGATGTTTTTTAAAAAATTAAAAATTTTCTCTTCTTGTTTTGTGGATATAGTATCTTAGCTCTCTGAGGATGTTAATTATAGGTGCTTTTCTTTCTTAGTTCTGTTTCTTCCAGATGTGTTTCTGTTTGTTTAGAACTTTGTTTTTCATGTTAGAAGTTCCCCCCCTCCAGTTTGTGGTGTTCCTGAGTAACTGGAAGCTGAGTTAATAGGCCTTGAGGACTGGAGGCTTCACCGTGAGGAAGATTGATGGGGTCCCAAGTGTTCTTCTATTGGAGGGACTTCCCTGGCATATGAACCCAGCTGCTAGTCTTCTGTTGGCGGGAAGAGGGGTGAGGAGAAGCGTCTTGCCTTCTGATGCCGACTTTAACTTCATGCCCACTTGTGGATGTAGCAGCTCGTCCCAGCCTCACAAGCACATGCTGTCCTGAGTACAGTTTCTCTGGTTCAGTCACACAAGCCCAGCAGGGGTCTGCAGGCTTCTTCCCTGCAGATGCCTTTCCACACCCCCTGGCAGAGCAGGGGCCTCTTCATGCTTTCCACCTTAGCACTTGCAGTACTCTATTGTATTTGAACATTGATTAGTCTCTACTCCCTGAGGGTAGAGATCCCATCTGTTTTGTTGATCGTTTTATCTCTAGTACCAGGCACACTGGGTGCTCTGTCTGCGTGTGTTTGTATTCTGGAGTTTAACCACTAGATTCTGCTTCACCCCCTCCCAGAAGACCAGAGGGTCCTTCTTTGGAGAGGATGAAACAGGGTTTTAAACTTTGTGGCTCCTTCAGCTTCTACAGAGTCTGTGGGCAGAGGGCACAGAGCTGCGCCTCTTTGGGGATATTGACCCTGTTTTCTAACCACACAGTGAGTGTGTGTCCTGAGCATGGATCGGGGACACAGACTTAAATCAGCAGACACGTAGTTCCTGGGAAGTATACCAATTTCTTAGGAGAGAATAAACAAATTCTTGTTTCTAATGAGTCCAGGAGATGAAAATGTCCAGATATTTAATGATTCCAAACTCAGCTTTGGAAATTTTTCTACTTAGTGATGTGATCTCCTTTTTCCCTTTTTTAACGTTTATGAAAATTTTCCAATGTATGAAAAATAAACTTTGAAACAAATGCCAGACATCATGTCATTTCATCTGTAAATATTCTAGTGTTTTCTCTTTAAAAACTATTCCTTTGGGGAAAAAAATCAGAATGCCATTATCACACATAAGTGGTTAAAAAAAAAAAAACCTAGTAATTCCGTAGTATTATCAAAGATATATATGATGTTCTAAGCAGTCTGTTTGGTTTTATTTTTGTCTTTTTAAAAAATATATATATTTATTTATTTGGCTGCACTGTCTTAGTTGTGACATGTGGGATCTAGTTCCCTGACCTGAGAGTGAACCCAGGCCCCCTGTATTGGGAGCACGGACCACCTGGACCACCAAGGAAGCCCCTGGTTGGTTTTATAGAAGCCCTAAAGTTCAAAATGTAGTCTGAAATGGTGGTTTTAGAGCTTGCTCATCTGTTTTTCTTTCCACGTTTTTTTTTTTTTTTGAAGTTTAATTAATTGAGTTTTACTGTGGTATAATAAGGAAAGTTGTGACCAATCTAGATAGCATATTCAAAAGCAGAGACATTACTTTGCCAACAAAGGTCCGTCTAGTCAAGGCTATGGTTTTTCCAGTGGTCATGTATGGATGTGAGAGTTGGACTATAAAGAAAGTTGAGTGCTGAAGAATTGATGATTTTGAACTGTGGTGTTGGAGGAGACTCTTGAGAGTTCCTTAGACTGCAAGGAGAGCCAACCAGTCCAATCTAAAGGAGATCAGCCCTGGGTGTTCTTTGGAAGGAATGATGCTAAAGCTGAAACTCTAGTACTTTGGCCACCTCATGGGAAGAGTTGACTCATTGGAAAAGACTCTGATGCTGGGAGGGATGGGGGGCAGGAGGAGAAGGGGATGACAGAGGATGAGATGGCTGGATGGCATCACTGACTTGATGGACGTGAGCCTGAGTGAACTCCGGGAGTTGGTGATGGACAAGGAGGCCTGGCGTGCTGCGATTCATGGGGTTGCAGAGTCAGACACGACTGAGCAACTGAACTGAGCGACTTAAAATTCCCCATTTTAGGTGTACAGAACAAGTATTTTTAGAAAATTTGATGCATAATCATCATATTAGAACATTTCCATCATGTCCCTGAAAGTCCCTTATTGCAGTCCTGCCCTGAGCCCAGCCCCAGAGAGCCATTAATCTATTCTCTGTCTCTATACGCAGTGTGGAACCTCTGTTTTTTTTTTGTTTGTTTTTTTTTTTTTGAGTAGACTTCTAGCCAGTCCTTTTGTCTTGGCATCATCTTTGCTGCACTTCCTCTGGCACCGTGGCAGCCAGTTCTGAGCCTCTGGGTGGCTGGGGACTTATATATATAAGTCAGATTTAACCACTGCCAGTTTTAATTGTTGTTGTTTAGTCTCTAAGTCATGTCCCACTCTTTTGTGACTCCATGGACTGTAACTTAGGGTTCAGTTTTCTGGGTGTGCTAAGTTAGCACACATTTGTTTAACTGCTCACCAGTTTTCAAAATGCCATTAATACCTCTTTCCCATTCTTTTTTTCTTGTGAGTTTTTACCTTTAAAACAACAACAAATCAAGAAACATTGGTGTCTTTTTAATGGGGTTTCGGGAGTATGTATGAGGTGGAGAGGGTAAATGCATGTGTGAAGTCTACTACCATCTAGAACTGGACATCTTGCCACTAATGTTGATTTGCACTTTTCATCGTTTAAGGTCGCCAAAAGTCTCAGTTTAGAGTTTCTTGGAGTTTGTTGTTCTCGGGAATGCAGAACTCTTGACTTCTCAGGTATAGATGCTGCATCACCCACATGTTGGTCTTTTCTAACAATGGCCCCAAGTGTTAAAAGTGAGTCATTTAAGAGTGAAGGGAAGCCTGTAAACAGCCAGCTGCTGGTCTGCGCGTGTCCATGTGGATTCCGAGGCTGTGAGCTGCGTCGGCGTTTGCTTCTTATTGGACAGGCATTTAGGCTGTGCACCCCCACCAGAAACACCGCAAGCTTTGAAAGGTCCATGCTTGGCCATTCGTGCCTCTCTGGTCAGTGCGTGCTCTGTGCTCTGACTTTGACTTAAGCTGTTCTGCATGTTAATTCTTTATTTCTTTGTATTGTAGGATCATGGATTTTCCTGGTCACTTTGAACAGATCTTCCAGCAGCTGAACTATCAGAGACTTCATGGCCAGCTCTGTGACTGTGTCATTGTGGTGGGGAACAGACATTTCAAAGCCCACCGCTCAGTACTAGCAGCATGCAGCACGCATTTCCGAGCCCTGTTCTCAGTGGCAGAGGGAGATCAGACCATGAACATGATCCAGCTGGATAGCGAAGTGGTGACAGCAGAGGCCTTCGCCGCACTGATTGACATGATGTACACCTCCACTCTCATGCTGGGGGAGAGCAATGTCATGGATGTCTTACTGGCAGCCTCTCACCTGCACCTGAACTCTGTTGTTAAGGCATGTAAACATTACCTGACGACACGGACGCTGCCCATGTCTCCCCCCAGCGAGCGTGTTCAGGAGCAGAGCGCCCGCATGCAGCGCTCCTTTATGCTGCAGCAGCTGGGACTGAGCATTGTGAGCTCCGCCCTCAGTTCCAGCCAGAGCGGCGAGGAGCAGCCAGCCCCCATGAGCTCCTCGATGCGCGGTAACCTGGACCAGCGGACGCCCTTCCCCATGCGCCGCCTGCACAAGCGCAAGCAGTCTGCGGAGGAGCGGGCCAGACAGCGCCTCCGACCCACCCTGGACGAGTCTGCCATCTCCGACGTGACGCCAGAGAATGGGCCGGGGGTTCATTCCCGGGAGGAGTTCTTTTCTCCAGATTCTCTGAAAATTGTGGACAACCCTAAGGCTGATGGGATGGCCGACAACCCAGACGACAGCACCATCATGTTTGACCAGTCTTTTGGCGCTCAAGAAGATGCCCAGGTGCCCAGCCAGTCCGACAACAGCGCCAGCAACATGGCCCAGCTCTCCATGGCCTCCCGTGCCACTCAGGTCGAGACTAGTTTTGAGCAGGAAACCACAGCTGAGAAGAGTGCTTTTCAGTGTGAAAACCCGGAGGTGGGCCTTGGTGAGAAGGAGCACATGAGGGTGGTGGTCAAATCTGAGCCCCTGAGCTCTCCTGAGCCTCAGGACGAAGTGAGTGACGTGACCTCCCAAGCGGAAGGCAGCGAGTCGGTGGAGGTGGAGGGGGTGGTGGTCAGTGCTGAGAAGATAGACCTCAGCCCAGAGAGCAGCGACCGGAGTTTTTCAGATCCCCAGTCTAGCACTGACCGGGTAGGGGACATCCACATTTTGGAAGTCACCAATAACCTCGAACATAAATCCACCTTTAGTATTTCAAATTTTCTTAACAAGAGCAGAGGAAATAACTTTAGTACCAATCAGAACAATGACGATAATCTCCCAAACACAACCAGTGACTGCAGGCTGGAGGGGGAGGCCCCTTATTTGTTGAGTCCGGAGGCTGGGCCTGCGAGCGGGCCCTCCTCGGCCCCCGGTGCTCATGTGGAGAACCCATTCAGCGAGCCCGCGGACTCCCACTTTGTCAGGCCCATGCAGGACGTGATGGGCCTACCGTGTGTGCAGACCTCAGGCTACCAAGGAGGAGAACAGTTTGGGATGGATTTTTCCAGGTCCGGTTTGGGATTGCACTCCTCCTTCTCCAGGGTAATGATGGGTTCCCCTCGAGGAGGAGCCAGTAACTTTCCATACTACCGCCGCATAGCTCCCAAAATGCCAGTGGTAACTTCTGTCAGGAGCTCACAGATCCCAGAGAATTCTGCCAGTTCCCAGCTAATGATGAATGCGGCCACGTCCTCATTTGAAAACGGCCTCCCTTCACAGCCCGGCCCCCCACAGCTGACGAGGGCATCTGCTGACGTCTTGTCAAAGTGCAAGAAGGCCTTATCGGAGCACAATGTCTTGGTTGTAGAGGGGGCTCGCAAGTACGCCTGCAAAATCTGCTGCAAGACTTTCTTGACCCTGACAGATTGCAAGAAGCACATCCGTGTTCACACAGGTGAAAAACCCTATGCCTGCCTGAAGTGCGGCAAGAGGTTCAGTCAGTCCAGCCACCTGTACAAACACTCGAAGACCACCTGCCTGCGCTGGCAGAGCAGCAACCTCCCCAGCACTTTGCTCTAGCCTGACCTCAAGATAATGCCAATGCCAGTTGTAGGACCGGAACTAAAATCTCGGGTTGGTTGGTGGTTAATGCCATGGGGTTTAAGACTTCAGGCTGTGAGTGGCTCTTGCAGATTTCGAAGACCGATAAGTGGAGAGTTCACAGGTGTAGTGCTTGTGCTGCCGCATTTCTGAGTGCATTGCACACATTCAGAGAGGGGATCCAGTCCCTGAAACCACGTTCTTCCTTAGGGTTGAGTAATGCAGTCGGAAAGTAGTCTGTAATTGATGTTAGAAGTGGCACATTGAAAAATTAAACATTGAAGTGCAAAAACATTTTTTAGCAATTTTTGTAAAACTGAAGCATTTAATTAAATTTCCTATATACCTTCTGATGAGAATATTATATACTTGTATACAGTGATGCAAAACGCACTTATGTGTAACCAGTGGCAACTTTGTGCCTGTCTAAAAGGAACACCCTTGAGGACACGCCTGTCTGCCAGAAATGCTTTAAAGTTTATCATGAGCTGGTTCTAGGCTTCAGAAAGTACTGTATTTTTTTGTCTGATTTGCAGTCACAGATGCTGCACTTTGATGGTGCTGACACTGGGTCCAGAGCGAGCATTCTCTGGACTAACAGGTGTGTATATACTTTTGAAAACATCATTGTTAGATAGATGTTTTAACAATTTTTCCCAGTTTTAAAGACAAAGTTGTAAAAGGAGTATGTACTTATGAATAGGGAGCGACAAGTACGGTGTTGTTTCTGTATGTGCTGTTTTAGCGGTATTTTAACCAACTTGTATTCCACGTTACAGTTTGGAAGTCAGAAGAGCTAGTGTGGTCTTTGTTCTGATGACGTGCAGTCCTGTTAGTGGGGTCTTCTATGGCGCGTTTACCCTTTGTTCGTGCAGATTCGGGGGCCGGTCCGGCCTGACACAGCTCACCCAACGACAAGCCCGTTTTCTGCTTCGCTTCTTCACACTTTCGTGCCACTTACAGCATCTTTCCTGGGCCTAGATTACTGTTTTCAGGTAAAAAACTAACCAAAAGTGAAGTCGACCCCCCTCCATCGTGGGCTTTATTACTGTTATATTCTGTGGTTTTCAAGTACAGACCCTGAGCTTCTGTTGTTGCCCCAGCCCAATACTGAAGGTTTAAAATCCAGACACAGCAGTGTTCATGGGTAAGTATTTTCCCATCTCTATAAGAGGATTGGGTAGCCCAGAGCCTATATAGAAGCCACCAGGTAGCATCTGAGACAGTCTGAGGAGACCCCTGGGTGACTGACCCGGCCTTCCCTGGGCCGCCCCTGTGGCCTTCCAACCCTTTGGGCAGCATCTGTTAGGCTGAGCCCTGGCTTGAGAGCTTCCAGGGGAACAGCACAGGTTAATGGGTCTCTATAGAGCTCATGAAGTCAGTTTAATTCATACATGAACATGAGTTCATTTTTTTATACAGTTTATTTGAGACACCCCAAACCACTGTGCATAATTGAGCAAAATCCTTCAGTTCTTGTGTTTAGAAAAGTAGTCAGCATGGGTCTTCTCTTAATCTAGCATATGCAGTTACAAGTCTGTCTGTGGATAAACTCATAATGCTCACTGTCAGATTTAGCATCTCCTATGAACTGATTCCCAGGGAGGAAAACCAAAAGGGAAGCCTCTGGTCGGTCTCCTGAAAGGGGAGGGGAGAGGTGGGGAGGCGGGTGGAGGCCGTGGGATCACCTGTGAAGTTTGGTATGTGTGGAAAATTGTTAGTAGTCATGTTCTGACAATGTGATGAGGCTCTACATCCACCCCTCTGTGGAACCAGTGACTTGTGAGATCAACCCTGGGAGGCAGGTGGGTCACCGTGGAGGAGGAGAGGCCCTGCCTGGCCTGGGAAGAGGAGCTGGCGGCACATAACAGCGGTCGCCCTCCTCCCCTTCCACCTTGAGGAAGAGATGCCAGGAGGTGGCCCCCGACCTGAGCTCAGGCTTCAGTGGACTTGCCTCGGGGACTGACACAGTGGCTGGAGCCCCGCCTCTCCACTGCCCAGTGGAATCTGGAATCTCTCATCTACCTCTTAGTCAATCGGTTTCTGTGTGTGAGAAGCAAGCCTGTGGGCCAGTGTCCTTGTACATGCTGTAGCACTTAAATAATTCAGAGGTTCCCTGGAAGACCAGTCCCAGGGTTCCTACAACTGGTAGTTTCTACCTGAATTTTAACCGGTATTGGGTACCTGGATTTTGATTGGTTAGCCTTAATTATAGCTTGGCATAATCATTTCTGGTGACCAAATCATTAAGTTCTATCAGGGCACCTGGGTCAGTGGTGCTATGCTGGTCAAAATTTGAGACTTTGAAATAAAAGCTTTGTCATATTAATGCCTCTAACTAACTATGTGTTCTTTTTCTTCACCTTGGGTTATTAAGGTTGAACAAAAGAGTGAAGTAGTATTGCTTTTTCTGCTAACCCTGCTGTTACCAGTACTCTGTTTTAAACCAGGCATCTTAGAAAATACTCTGATGCTGTCAGTAACAATTATTGTTTTTCCCTCTGTGCTGTGGATGGGGGTGAGGCGGTGTCCTCAGTCCACAGGCCCTCCTAGAGGGCTTGAGAAATCGTGTACTTTCTGCTGCTCCCTTACCTGCCTCCTAGGGGAGAAACCCCACTCTTCAGTCTGGCTTGGCTGCAGGGAAAAGCCAGAGCCGAGTCCCTCAGCAGGCGCAGGGCTTTGGCAGCGCTGGCAGCCAGGCCTGAGGAGTGAGGAGGTGCTTAGTGAAGGGCACCCACCTGGGAGTGGGAGGGGAGGGGAGGGCCTAAAACTAAGTTAAAATGAAAATGAAAGAAACCTACCAAAAAAAAAAACCCCTACCTACCCTGATTATTCTTGACCAAAAAGTGAGTATTGTGACCTTATCTAGTTCACTTTGCCACATGTATTTAATTTGCTTGACAGTCTAGGTAGCAGGTCCCATTGCTGTGGTCACCACTGGGCTGTGACTGTCCTGTCCTCAGTGAGGGAAACTTGGAGGTCTTTTGGCTAAGGCTAAGGTGGCTTAGCATCTGGTCCCATCATTCATGTCAAATAGATGGGGAAACAGTGGAAACAGTGTCAGACTTAATTTTTCTGGGCTCCAAAATCACTGCAGATGGTGACTGCAGCCTTGAAATTAAAAGACGCTTACTCCTTGGAAGGAACGTTATGACCAACCTAGATAGCATATTAAAAAGCAGAGATATTACTTTGCCAACAAAGGTCCGTCTAGTCAAGGCTATGGTTTTTCCAGTGGTCATGTATGGATGTGAGAGTTGGACTGTGAAGAAAGCTGAGTGCCGAAGAATTGATGCTTTTGAACTGTGGTGTTGGAGAAGATTCTTGAGAGTCCCTTGGACTGCAAGGAGATCCAACCAGTCCATTCTAAAGGAGATCAGTCCTGGGTGTTCATTGGAAGGACTGATGCTGAGGCTGAAACTCCAATACTTTGGCCACCTCATGCAAAGAGTTGACTCATTGGAAAAGACCCTGATGCCGGGAGGGATTGGGGGCAGGAGGAGAAGGGGATGACAGAGGATGAGATGGCTGGATGGCATCACTGACTTGATGCACATGAGTTTGGGTGAACTCTGGAAGTTGGTGATGGACAGGGAGGCCTGGCGTGCTGCGATTCATGGGGTTGCAAAGAGTTGGACATGACTGAGCGACTGAACTGAAGGTGGCTTGGATAGGTTCTAGGGATTCAAATGCTCAGGGGTGGGGATGGGGGTTGGAAGCAGAACCTGGAGTCACTAGAGGCCCTGGCTTAGGAAACCCAAGCAGATGCTTTTGTCAGTTTCTTCTAGTTACATGCCCAGATGTCTCCGAGAATTATTTAATAAAATTACACACTTGGGGATCAGATGCTTCCAACCACAAAAGTGCAGCCCATCTGTTAGTACCAGTCTTCCCTCCACAGAATGGGTACAGATCAGACTTCTTCCTCTGGCTCCCACCCTCTGGGTCCAATCAAGCCAGGGCGCGTCTGACAGAAGCCCAGGGCCACTTGCTTTCTGGCCCCCAGAGTCCCCGTGTGGCTACAGCTTGAGTTCACTGGGCATCGGCTCCCCTCGCAGGCCAGCCAGCAGGTTGTCAGCTGCCAAGACAGACATGATGTTTCGGGTCCTGTGGGTGGCACTGCCAATGTGGGGCAGGATCACTGGAAAGGAGAGGAAGGACAGGAAATGAGAAGGGTGGTTCAAGAGCCTTACCTTGGGCTGGGTTTGCCAGGAAAAAGAATAAGGAGAACCCCCCTCACTTCTCGATTTGCCTTTCCTCCTGTCTCAAAGCATTCCTCTCCCCGGGGCCACCAAACCCAGACTCAAGGGTGACAAATATGCATCCTGAGCGTGAGTGTCAGGGCCAGAAGGGGTCCCGGAGCCTCTCTAGAACCACCCTTCAGAATCCAGACTGCGACATGAGGTGCCAGTTTACCAGCTCGTCCACACCACGGGCCCCCACGAAGGCCCCAGGCCTCTGATCTCCCAAAATAACAGATGAGAGGCTGGACAGCACAGTGCCCTCTGACCCCACTGCAGAGCACGTGGGGTCAACGGTCCCCAGAGAGTGCCTTCTGAAAGCAATGCCCAGGGCACTGCGCCGAGCGCCAGGCCTCGGGAATGGGACAGTTTCCCCAGCTCTGGGCAACAGCCTGGCCGTCACAGCCAGTGGTCCCTTCACACAGGCACAGGGTGGGGATGGTAGTGCCTCCAAGGGCTGTGGTAACAGAAGCATTCAAGGAGGGGAAGGCAGCTGTAGGCCTTCTCTGTGGTTTTCCATTCCAGAGGGTGAGCAAAGGGCAGGACTGGCCCAGACGGCTTATGGCCCTAACAGTTATATATTAGTCTGGAGACGGAAACCAGATCAGCTACCTGAATAGAGAGAATGTAATATAGAGAATTGTCAACTTAGCACAGAATTGTTAACACTAACTGAGGAAGCTAAAGAGGAACTCTAAGTGGTTCTCACAGTGCTCCCGGGCCGAGTAGCAGCCACGTGTGAGATGTTAGACTCATGTTGTCAGGCCCCACCCGAGACCTACTGGGGTGGATGCCCAGGGGGCCCGGCACCATGCATTTATTCAGTCCCTCCAGGTGACCGATAGCACAGGAGTTGAGAACCACTGCACTAAGGTATCATGGGGGTAGCAATGCCGAACCTCCCCTGGGGCTAGGGGATGGGGCAGAGGAGGGAAGGGAAGTGAAAGTCGTTGAGTCGTGTCCGACTCTTTGTGACTCCATGGACTATACAGTCCATGGAATTCTCCAGGCCAGAATCCTGGAGTGGGTACCCTTTAACTTCTCTGGGGGATCTTCCCAACCCAGGTCTCCCGCATTGCAGGAGGATTCTTTACCAGCTGAGCCAAAAGGGAAGCCCAACAATACTGGAGTGGCTAGCCTATCCCTTTCTCCAGTGAATCTTCCCGACCCAGGAATCGAACCAGGGTCTCCTGCATGGAAGGTGGATTCTTTACCCACTGAGCTAGAGAGGATGGGGTGGTTAAAACTCAGAAGACTGAGGGAGGGCCTCTGGAGCTTGCCTCCTGCCTCAGATGGCTGTGGCTTGTGGCTCGGAGGGGCACAGTGCCTAACCCGAGTGTCTGGGAGAACTACCACTCGGCTTCATCAGCTGTGATGGGAAGAGCCACTGCCGGGAGAAGTGTTTCTGGCAAAGGGCGGTTCTTACCACAGTTCTTCAGGGTCAGGAGAGGGTGGTTGGTAGGCAGTGGTTCTGGGGTCGTCACGTCCAGTCCAGCAGCTGCAATCTGACCGCTGGCCAGAGCCTGGTACAGGTCATCCTGGTCTACCACTTCTCCCCTGGGAATGACAGGGGGTGTGCTGAAGCACTATTAACAACTAAGAAGGGATTGGAGTGGCTGGGAGGGAAGGTCTGCTCCTGTAACATGCTCAGTGGACTAGAGGCACCCTGCAGACATTTTTGAGGACCCAAGACAACCTGGGTTTTGGGTCTGTCTTTCCGGAAGTGTGTGAGTTTAAGCTCACTGACTCACACAGACAAACCCAGGCTCAGGACCATGAAGGCTGGCCTCTAACAGGCTGTAAAGACTGTCAAGTCCAACCGTTTGTGGTTAGAGGAACAAAGTTACCTAATTGGCTGCCATGGTGCCTTCACTTCCTGAGCAAGGTCAAGGTACTGCTGGGAACCAGACCAGGCCCTGCTCTGAGCAGCTGGGACGTGCTCTGGGGCCCTTACTGTCCTTCTGAGTTGAGCGGTTGTTTGGTTTATGGAGGGCAGTAGACTCAGCCTGAGTCTCATCGACAGCCTGTGGGGATCACAACAGCAGGGGCAGCCCCTCTCCAGGCTCGCCCGGTGACCCAGGATACCTGCTGATGTTGACAAACACAGCTGTTTTCTTCATCCACTGGAAGAAGTCCTTGTTGCAGAGCCCCCTGGTCACTGGTGTTAAGGAGCAGGCCACAACGATGAAATCGGACTCGGCAGCCAGCTCGGGGGTGGACACTGGGGGGAGCGCAGGGCTCCGTCAGGTGCTGTGTCCCGGGTCAAGGACAGCAAGAGGGTGGGGAACCTGACCCCTCCTGCCCTCCCTCCCTCAATGGACACTCCCAAGATGCTTCCTGAAGGCAGCGTCGCCACCTAGACAGCTCTGATAACTGCACAGTCAGTGGCCACTCACGGGATCCTGGGGTGTTACACCCTTCAGTCAGACCCTGCTCTAAAGGTGGGGAAACCGAGGCCAGAGAGGAGCAGAAGCTTATTCGGGGTCACACAGCGGGATCTAGGCCACACTGCTTTCACCTCTGTCAAGGCCCAGTGTGCCAACAGGGTGGAGTGGCTGAAACCCAGCTTGGCTTCTGCTCACCAAGATATGCACCTGCCAGGGGACTGGATTCACCCAGAGGCAAGGCTGAGGGTCAGCGCTCACCAGTTGATTATGGAAACTGTGAGCCCAAGTGCCCAGCACTTCCTTCCATGTATCACCCTTACACGTACGATTCGCTACATGTTACCACCATCGCCACTGCTCTGTGTACGTGGACAACAGTGAGAAGGGACCTTGCAGGACAGGAGCCCCGAGTCTCGCTGATACTGAGGGAACTCGGTGTCGCCTGGCTGAGTCCCTGCGCTGCCCGAATAGGCCTCTGCATGCAGGGCAGGGAGGTCAGATAAAGCCTAGGGCACGTCACAGGCCTGTGGAGCTCCTTCATTCTGCCCCAAAGTGCTGCCATTACGGCAAACGGAGAACCACCTGGCCAAGCCCAAGGGGCCCCTGCGGAAATCCAGATTTGACTTACCAAACTCTGCCTGGAATTCCGCTGCTTCCTGAGGCCTGGGCTGGCGCCCTGTGTATAGAAATCTCCGGACACCGAATGGTTTCAGACGCCGAGCAATGGCCTGGCCTGGTGGCAAGGAGTCAAGAGTCAGTGCTTGTTCCCAAGCCCTCAGAGGGCGAGGGCGGGAACAGTGCCCAGGGAGCCCCTGGGGGAAGGGCTGGGGGGCAAGGTCCCTTCCTACGTTAACTAATCCTGCCACAGTGCACCCAGCCCCCACCACCCCCACACTGCCCTCAGCTCAGGGGTCCATCCTTCAGGGACCACAGCTCCTGTGTGGCTGTGACTGGCCGGGGCTGTCCTCACATGGTTCTGGCCATTTGAGGGCCACTTTCTAACATTCCCTGAGCACCGGATGGACCTGGCAGCCCAAGAAAGATCTGACCATGTGGTCCCCTGCCTCCTCTGGACCCTCTGCTTCTGTTAATGCAGCCACAGACCCCAAATGACTTTTTGATGGCACTGCCAACTCGCCCCACCTCTAACACCTTTCCACATATGCTGCTGCCAAGACGGGCTTGGGCAGCTGGGTTTTCTGACTCCGAACATGCCCCAAAGTTGCTGGGATCCTCCAAGCAACTCCCTAGTGTGGGAGGCAGGGCTGCCAGCTAGCCAGACAAGTTATGCCCACTTCCTACCCTCACCCTCGCCTCTGCTCCAAGCAGGATGCCAGACTTCTCCAGTGCTGGGGCCACTGGAAGAAAAATAGCTCTGCCCTGCTTCAGAACCACAGGTAAGCTCTGTCCACTGGACCCTCTGGTTTCTATGTTAAGGCTTCAGGAGTCAAATGCCTTCTAGAAACCAGGCCTCAGGGAGCAGGGCTCCCCAACCCCTCAGCCATCACTGCTTCATCTGCTCTGTACGGAGCTATAATCATAAAGAACCCTGGCTCTTACAACTCCCATCTATCGCCTAGTGACTTCTTAAGGAACTCATTTTATTTTTTGGCCTGTCTTTTACAATGCTGAGTCTTCTTGCTGGAGATATCCCTACTGCACACAGGTGTGGCGACCCTTCCCAAAGGACTGTCAACATCCAGACACAGGGTGCTGGAGATTCTATCCAAGACATGCGAGCCAGGAAGCCAAATGGGTAGACAGAGCCTCACCTATGCGCCCCAGGCCAACGATGCCGACGGTGCTCTGTGAGAGGCCGTGGCCACACATCCACAGGGGTTTCCATGAGGTCCAACCACCGCTGCAGGGAGGGAGGGAGGGAGGGGCGGGTGAGAGGCCCTGGCTTTGGGCAAAGATGAGGGCTGCTGCACAGACCCCACACTCCCAGGCAAGGGCTGTGGTCCAAGGGACAGACCCCACCCTTCAGTTAAGGATGGAGGAGACCACAAGTTACACCTACAGCCGCTCGGCACTGCGGATAAGCAGTGGGAATAACTCTTCTTTTAAAGCAATTGGGGACACAGAATCTGAGGGCTGGAAAGCTTCTTAGAGGTTCTCCTCCCTTTCTGCAGACAGGGAGGCTGAGATCAGAAAGGGCAACTTGTGTGAGGTCACATAGCCAGGGCAGAGCAGCAGGTTGCAAACGTGGAATGTGGGATTCCAAAACCAATGTTCTCAATGCTCCAGGGAACAACACAGGCCCACCCCTGCTGCCCTGGACCGACGGGGGAACACAGTCTATCCTGAGTCACCTCTGACGAAGGGGCCAACTCCCTGGACAGGAGGGTGGGAGGGACCCTCAGCACTGTGCCTCCTCAGTCCCATGCAGCCTCGCCCCTGCCACACCCCCACCACGAAGCCCCTCTCCCGGTCCACATTCTCTGAGCGCCTGCATCCACATGCCTCCTGGGCTTTGCTTGGGTCAGTCCCCCCCACCTTGAGTGCTTTCCCTGATTCTGGATGTACAGCCCCATCTCGATCTGAAACTCCCAGGTCAAATTTTAATTTTCAGATTTTAGAAAGGGGGTCAAGTATATATGCTGTATTCTACATAACACACTCGACAACATCTGGGGTGGCACCTGTATCAAACACATCAGTGTATCTGCAGCGACATGGAACGACCTCAGTCTTCAGAGCCTTCTGGATCCACATGATGGCGGATAGGGCCCTTTGAGGGTGCCCACCAGCTACTCATCTACCTTTCCTGCAAAGCCTTCCCTGGTCCACACTGCACCCCACAGTTTCCCTTCACGCCCTGTTTGTTTCGGCTCTGCTGTGCACCTTAGTATCTTGCCTGAGTCTGTCTCCCTCATTAGCTGGGGTCACCTCTGAGCCAGGGGCAGCACTGAGTGCACAAGTGCTGAGCAGAGCCAACGTCCCCGCTGGGCGTTCACTCACTTCTTCACCTCCTCGATGGCCTCCGGCAACCGGCGACAAGTGGTAAGCAGCAGGGAGACGGCGAGCTCGGCCGTGGCGTCTGTCAGGACACCCGGAGTGTAGCCCACACGGATCCCACTATGAACCAAAGAGCTGGTGGTAACAATGGCTTCAAGCACCTTCCCAATTTCTACTGCTGGGACACTGCTGTGATGCGGCTTTGCTCCTTCTGCGCTGCCTGTTGGGAAGCTCAGAGCTGTAAGTGGGCCCCCAGGAATGGCCAGCCCTCAATCCCCTCTTGACCATCTCCCATTTTGAGAAGGATATAAGATGGAAGATCAGGCTTCAATGTGTGGAGCTCCAGTAACTATGATTACTTAATCTTTCTGAATTTCCTCATCTAAAGAGGGAAATACTACTACTTGCCTTTTCTACTTGAAGGGGTTGATGTGAGGGTCAAAAAAAAAAAAAGAATGAATGAGAAAGGATATTACCTGGACACTGTTACCCACTGTTTCTGACTGCTCGGACTTACTTAACTGACCTGTGCACACGTGGGCAGATTTTATCATTGGCTACCTTACATTTTCACCAAATGGTCAAGGGATATGAAGAAAAAACAGATAGATACTCAGCTCCTCTTTTTCCCTCTCTGGTAGTCACCCTTTACTCTAGAGCCCAAGTTGCACCTACCGCTTCTTGATTTCATCCAAAGCCAAGTGGTCGACACCCACAGACATTGTGCTAATGACTTTGAGATTAGCTCCTGTTGGGCAGAAAAAGCATTATTTGTATCTTTCCTCAAAGGATTCAAGGCCTTCCCACATATATAGACGAGTCCGGAAAAGGCAGGGCCCTGCTAAAGGTCATAAACCAAGCCTGAACAGAGCTGGACAAGGGCCCAGGGCCCTGGCTCTCCTCCACACCCTGGTCTTTGCCCTCTTAAGGCCTCCCTCCGGGGACTCACAGCCAGAAGAGAGGGGCAAAGTGTGTGCCACATGGAGCTGTGGTCTAGGACCACCGTGAACACCCTCAGAGCTTGCTGAAATCACTAAAAACCTGCTTGGGAACCAGCAGCAGCAGGCCAAGACACCCCAGGAACCCTGCCCAGGCCTGCACAGCGCACACACCTGCAGCGTCCAGGAGCTTCTTGTCTATGCGGTCCGAGAGGAGGCAGAGCAGGCCATGGGCGTCAGCCATTCTCTGTTCCAGGTCCTCTCTGGGGATGGGCTCATCAGAATCCCACTGCTCCACCTCACAGCTGAAGACAAAGGGAAGACCACTCAGAAGTGGGGCAGCCCCACAGGTGCCCACAGGCCCGCAAAGCTCTCCGACCACATCCACAGACCCTGTCAGAGTGGGAAACATCGTTTTCTGCTTGCCCTGGCCTCAAGCTGCCTGGGGCTGGCTGAGGGGAGTCAAGGCTAGGTGTGGGCGGCCTCAGAATTGTCCTGAGAGGGTGGCTGAAGGGTGAAGGCCGTCACAGAGCAGAGCTCTCCAAGGACTGAAAAGGGCCCAAGCTGAAAGGAGAAAGTCACGGGGACCATTCTCAGCTCAACACAAGAAGAGCTTTCTTATCCCCACAGGAGGCCTCACAGGCAGCAAGCTCCCGGGCCAGGCTGCCTATTGGGAAGGCCAGGTGGGGGGTCCTGGCAGCAGCCGGGCTTGGATCCCTTGTCCAGTTATGCATCTTCTCCTGTGAGTCAGTGAAAGGAGTAACTCTTGTTCTTGACTTTGTACATGTGCTGTGTTCTGCTTAGTCGCTCAGTCGTGTCTGACTCTTTGCGACCCCAGGGACTGTAGCCCACCAGGCTCTTCTGTTCATGGGGATTCTCCACACAAGAATACTGGTGTGGGTTGCCATGCCCTCCTCCACGGGATCTCCCCGACCCAGAGATCGAACCCAGGTCTCGCTCACTGCAGGTGGATTCTTTACCATCTGAGCCATGGACAAGACCAAAGCAGTTCAACAGGGAGGAGTTTCAGAGGGCGCTTCCAGAGCGGCTGGTGGGCCCCAGGCACGCTTCCCAGCAGTGCTGCCCAACCTCCGGCCTATGACATTTAATTCAGTGCAGCCAAAGAGCACGGAAAATCTACATGTGCAAGACGCAGAGCTGCTGGCGCTTTCCACAACGCCCTGCCCAGGCGCCAGCCTCCTTGCAGCCGCCTTTCCTGGACAGTGGCCCAGGCTGCCGCAGTGTGAGTGCCGCTACTAGTGATCTTGCTGTCTTTGCCTTCCCCGCTCCCCGTCAATGCCTAGCACAGGGCAAATCTTCAGCAAAACTTTGATTGCACTGAACAAAAGAAACAAATTTCATTTTCCCCTAGCACTTGTTTCTAAGGCTGGGTCCACCTTCTCCTCGCCTGACATGGGAAGTGAAAACCTGCACACTTGCAGTGCTCAGACTGCCGCAGAGCAGATTTCTAATCCCAGCTGTGCCACCTACAGAGGTTGGTGAAGGTACTTGACCTCTCCAGTTTCTCTGTAAAGTGGGAATCACAGCACTGATTTCACAGCGTTGAAGAATTAAGTTTACTTACAAGAAGCACCTGGCAAGGTGCAGAGTTCAGTTTAAGAAGTGCTACCAGAGGCCCCCTGCTAACCGTGCAAAGGGGCCAGACCCCTGACTGCCAAGGCCCCTGACCCGGCCAAGCGGCCTCAGAGGTTGCTCAGACCTTGTGACATGCGCAGTCTCCCCTCTCCCCACGCCCACGACTGGGGAAGGCTCCAGCCTTCACTCCACCCCCACTGCAAGTGCCACGGAAACTGCGGGTCCCAGCGGCACAGCAACGGGCCTGGAGAAAGCCTGGCCCCTGAGCACTTTCTCTACGGTTCCCCAAACTCCAAGACCGTTCCAGCCAGGCACGGGTTCGAAAGTTCGGCGAAGGCCCAAGCGCAGGATCCCAGTTCTCTCTGGCCCCACGGACCGCCGTGTCCGCCCCACCAAAAAGAAGTGGGTGGCGGGAGGCCGCCCCACCGCCCGCCCGGAGACGCTGAGTCACCCCACGTGCAGGCTGCCCGAGGTCTAGGAGCGGTGCCCCGGGCTCCGGAACCCCTTCCCGCGACGCCACCCACGGAACGCGCGCCCGGAAGGAGGGGACTCGGCGCGCGGAGAGGTCCGGGGGCGCCGAGCTCTTACTCTGCGGCCCGGGCGAGCGCGGCGCTGCCCTCGGGGGGAATCCTGCGTGTGATGAACACCTTCATGACTCTCACTGGCCTCATTGACCCCGCAGCCGCCGGATATTGGGCCCAGAGAGGGCGGGCCGGAAAGGGGGCGGGGCCTCTGGAGGGGCGGAGCCGGAGCAGGTGGGGCGAGGGTGTGGATTGGCTCCGGAGCGGGGGCTCCTCGGGCTCCGAGTGTGCGCCTTGAGCGTTTCTGTGTTTGTGTGATCAAGCTTTAATGAAACAGAGTGGCTCTGAAGCTGGTGGCAGGCTCGTGCCCTTGGCTCCCAGGGCCTACCTCTGAGTACTCACTGCCTCAGAGCCTCCGGTCGGTCTTAGGGGTTGGGATAGGTAAAGGGGCAGCCACGGGAGAGTCCTGTGTGAATGGGTGTGGGTGCCTGTAAAGGTGCCTACAGCTGTGAGTGTGCTGCCTGTGCTGGGGGAGAAGGGTGTGGTCAAGGGTCATCCCCATTCCCAGGGTCTGCTGCGCCTTGACCATCTTCTCTAGGTCTGTCCCATCATGGTCACAATGTTCCAGGCAGTGGTCTTCAGCCACACAGACTGGACTCTGAGCCTGGCCTATTGTGCAAACACAGGAGCCTGGACCAGGGCAGCCTGAATCCCAGAATGACCTCCTTAATACTTGGTGCAATTTCCCATAGGAAGCCCACAGTTGAAAGCCACCCAGTTTGCTGGACACCTGCTGACTGGCCGAAAGCAGGTCAGGCATGGGGTCAGGGCCAAGATGCTGGAGCCATGCGGGACCATGGGGTCATGGGCAGAGACTGGGATTGCAGTCAGGTGGACAGGGTCTGATTCCCAGCTCTGTCACTTACCAGCAATGTAGTCTTGGTCCGTTCACATCCTCTTCCTAAGGCTGTTTCTTCAGCTTCAAGATGGGGTGATGAGCACTTACTTTTGAGGGTTATTGTGATTATTAAGCAGGCAACACTTGCATGGGCCCTGGGCCATGTTTGATAGTCACCAAGCACC
The DNA here is from genome assembly GCF_019923935.1 of Bubalus bubalis. NCBI lineage: Eukaryota > Metazoa > Chordata > Mammalia > Artiodactyla > Bovidae > Bubalus > Bubalus bubalis. The sequence goes on along the minus strand of NC_059159.1, from coordinate 123,396,797 downwards.
GAGGCCATGAGAGGTGAGGAGTTCAGGCTCTGGAGCCAGATTGCCTGGGTTTAAATCGCAGCTCTGTGACCCACTGAGGACGAGTCTTAACCTTCTACATGCCTCAGTTTCCTCATCTGTAAAATAGGTGTAATAGTACTTACCTGCCTCATGGCTTGTTGAGAGGATGACTATGTACAGTACTTACAAACAGCAGGTAGTTGGGCTGCACCCCTCAGGCCTACACGCCTTGTAGTTGTCCAGCTTCGAAACTGAAGAAGGAGCCTGGAGACAGAGGCGTCAGTGGTTTATTTGACAGGGGATCATACACAAAGGGTCCTGGAACCACACCTTGCCAAACAGATGCTTGCAGGACATTGCAACAGTCTTTACTCCCCAAGGGAGAAGGCGACCGTTTGCAGGAGGGAATTGGCATCAGGTGGGCTCATCAGTTACCAGGGACTAATTAAGCCCTCTAATTAAGAGGATTGGATAGTCACGTGAGTGAAGCAGGGCCCAGATATACAGCAGCAGATATACAGAGAAAGACTAGCCACCGTGAGTGGCCTAACCACACAAGGTAACCATGTCACGAGTGCTTAATAAATAGTAACACATTCAAGGAAACCCACACCCCAGCAACAGCAGCTGGTCAGAGGTGCACATGCTGAGTAAACAAGTGAGAGGGGCCCAGACCTGCCCCTCAGCTCTGCCGGCTCATCTCTACCACAGGCTATGCACACACTTGCTCCCAGGCTTGGGAGCTCCTAGAAGGCAAAGCCCTACCTGTTGGTCTCTTCTCTGTGGATGTTAATCTGAATCCAATCTGCCTCCTCAAGGCCCAGATAGGAAGGAGACACAGGCCCAGAGAGGTGGCATCTCCGGCCTGAGTTCATACAGAAGTCACTAAAGGGGCCAGAGCTGGATCCTTGGGTCACCTGGGTCCCTGGACCATGCTCTGTCCTGCCATCTCCCCCTGTAAGTAACATATCAATGTCTTACCCACAGACTGCTATCTGCAGTGCTAGGCCACCTTGAGGACAATTTCTGAAATACCTCAAACATTGAAACAAGGTGTTTTTCTTTCCTCAGGTCAGGGCTCTGGCCCTGTGGCTCTATTATCCGTTAATCAGTGGTGATACCCGGGGCCAGCTCTTCCCTCACCCCAGGACAGGCAAGGACACTGGGCAAGTCTGTCCACCAGAGGCAGGAGGGGCTGTGACATGTCAATGGGCCCCTCCTCCAAGGCAAAGTACCCAGCTGGTGCTCAGTAAGGGTTACTGGATGGTGGCTAGGGAGCCAGGGGATGGAGCCAACTGAGGGCGCATGAGATGAAGTAATTGGGAGAGGGTGGATCAGAATTGGAGAGGGATCAGGGCTTACCTGACCTGAGTTCATGGATTGTTGTTTAGTCTCTCAGTCGTGTCTGACTCTTTTGTGACCCCGTGGACCATAGCTCACCAGGCTCCCCTGTCCATGGGATTTCCAGGCAAGAACATTGGGGTGGGATGCCATTTCCTTCTCCAGGGAATCTTCCCCACCCAGGATCGAACCCATGTCTCCTGCACTGGCAGGTGGATTCTTTACACTGAGCCACCAGGGAAGCCCCTCAGGACCATGGAGGTGGTGAATTCACTCCTCAGAGTCAAGTTTCCCTGCACCCCTGTTTGTCCTCTTCACCTAGTGTACTAACTTCAGCTGTTAAACCCTCCTCCATCCTTCAGGGTTCAGGAGGTACCCTCCCCCAGGAAGACATTCTGGCAAGCAGAGCCTTCACTGACTGAGCTCATTCTGCACTGCTCTCTTTCTCTCAGGCTTCAAGGGTAAAACAAACTAACAGGCAGCTAAGATTCGTGGAGCCCTTAGTTAGTTCCAACAGCCTGGGAGATACCCGGGAGAGGTATCAGGGCCTGAGGGTACTGAGGGTATTGAGGGTCTGGGGGTCAGGGCCATAGCTCCAGCAGGGGGATGGAAATTTGGGACATGCAAAAATTCAAAATGACAGTAAGAAAGGAAGTTTTTGTAGAACTTTTATAAATTCACTTTTGCATTTGAATCTTGAATACATTTGGAACATTTTGTATTTACAGTTTGAGGGGGGTTCTCCTCCTTTGTTTTTTCAAAGGATTAGCCAGTTATTCAAGTACTATTTTTAAATGAGTATTTTTATTTAGTTTTGGAATAGAGAATACTGGGTTGACCAAAAATTTCATTTGGGTTTTTCCATAACATCTTACAGAAAAACCCAAACAAACATTTTGGCCAACCCAATAAATGCAAGATACAAATCCCCAAAGGTACACAAAGGTATAACGTGAAAACTGCCTATTCCTACCCTGTCCCCCACCACTCAGATCGTCTCCACAGAGGCAGTCACATCTTTCCAGAGATGTTTAACACATCAGTAACATGCATACAGCTTTCAGATAAATGGTAGCAAACACCCTCTGCCTCACCCCGTTTTTTTCCACTGAACAGCGTATCCTAGAGATTGTTGTGAATCTGGACTCATAGAGGCGCTTCATTCTTTTTATGGATGTGGACTATTTCACTGTAGGAGTGAACCTCAATGAACAGTCCTCTCCTAATGGACATTTAGGATGCTTCCCATCTTTGCTGTTACAGTGCCACCAAAAAGAGCCTTTCACAAATGCCAATTTGCTGATGGGTAATTACATCTGTAAGAAAAATTCCTAGAAGCAGAAGTACTGGGTCAAAAAATATGTGCGCTGTAAATTCTGATAGATACTGATAAAAGACTTTTCAGAGAAGTTGTTCAATTTACGCTCCCATCAGTAACATAGGAAAGCACCTATTTCTTCAGCGTTATTTTTAATGGTATCTTATTGTAATTTTAATTGAGTGACTTCACTTTGACTTTTCACTTTCACGCATTGGAGAAGGAAATGGCAACCCACTCCAGTGTTCTTGCCTGGAGAATCCCAGGGACGGGGGAGCCTGGTGGGCTGCCATCTATGGGGTCGCACAGAGTCGGACACGACTGAAGCGACTTAGCAGCAGCAGCAGCAGCAGCAAGCACTTTTCATACATTTAAGAACCATTTCCTTTTCCATAAACTATCTATGGATATTTTTTGCCTACTCAGGTGAGCTGGGCATCTTTGCCTTACTGATTTGTAAGTACTATTTGTACATTAGGAAATCAGCCATTTGTCTATAATGAGTTGCAAATATGGTCTTTCCCCCAGTTTTTTTTTTTTTTGTCATGTGATTTTGTTAATTATTTTTAATGAAGACATTTTTATTCTTGTGGCTTCTAGGTTTTGTCACACACTGTGTATCACAGTGTATCTATTGCTGCATAATAAATTATCTAAAAACGTAGTGGCTGAAAGCAACAACAATCATTCCCTTATTATCTCTGATGGTTTTGGAGGTTGGCTAGGCTCAGTAAGAGAGGCTCGTTCAGGTTGCTTTTTCCTGAGAAGTTGGGTGGTGGCTGGGCTGCAGGCAGCTGAAGGTTTCCTCACTCAAGTGCCTGGCTGTCGCGGCTGGCCATCAGTTGGGCCCTCTGCAGGGCCCCCGGCCTGTGGCCTGCCCGTTCTCACAGCCTGGAGCCTGGGCCATTCCAAGAGACAGAAGAGGGAGCTTTCAGGCACTTGAGGCCCGAGCCTGGAAATGGCACTGCCTCACTTCTGCCATATTCTCTGGGCCACACAGTCGCTGAGCCCAGAATCAGGAGGTGACAAAGACCCCACCTCTTGATGGGAAGAGTATGGAAGAGTTGGGGGGCTATGTTTTAAAGTTGCCTTTTCACAAAAAAATCTTTTTCACATGGAGTTTTATATATATTTATATATACACACACACACATGTATATGTGTGTGTATAATGCTTTCTAGGCTTGGTACCTTTGCAGTTTAATTTTTTACTGAAATTTTGATCCACTTTTTTTTCAGATAGCTAGCAAATTGTTCAACACCTTTATGAAATAAATCATCTTTTTCTATCATATACTAAATGTAGGTCTTCTAGGGTCTATTTCTGAATTGGATCTCCTGCTCTGTGGAACTTTCTATCTAGTCGTATGTGACTGGCCACCTGTGAGATGGTCAGGGGTGTTGTTGCTGGAAATCACTAGGTTTGTGGTCACGTTATGCAGCCTTGTACCCAAGGCTGGGTGAGGACACCCCTGAGGGCCTAGAAGCAGAGAGTAGACCTGTGTGTGAGGCTCTGTGAGAACAAGGCTGGCTCACAAGATCTGCCTTGGCAGTGTACTGTCCAGGTGGCATCAGGCAAAGCGCTTCTGTCTGACCTTTGGTTTCCAAACCACAGAATGGGGACAGCCATTCCCTGTCATGGTGGTTGGTGTGTGCTGAACCCAGGGCCAGGGCCTCGGAGGTGCGCGGGAAATGCTGATAAATTGGACCAAAGTTCATACTCACTCTTTGGCCAGCGGAAGAAAATGAGCCCCAGCCATGCCCATGTCCACTGTCTGCCTCCCTGTCCTCAGGGGCTTCACTCCCCACAGCTGTGGCACGCGCCCCCTGCAGGCCCTTCCCCTGCTCCCAGCCCTGGACCCCTCCTACCCTTGGTCAGGGGATGCAGAGAGCCCAGGGGTCTTGGATCAGGTCAGCCTGGCTGAGGGGTCTACTTGGCTCTTGGGCCTCTGTTCTGCGCTGCCCAGTTTCTGAGGCTGGTCCCTATTCCTGCCTTCTGGAACCTGGAACTTTAAGAGCCTGAGCCAACCCAGTGACCCTCCTGAGCCCTGCCCAGCTGACCTGGGGGCATGTCTCCCTCCCTCCTCCACTGTTCCCCCCAGCCATGGTTAGAGTCCAGCCTTGGTCCTCTGGGCTGGAGTCCCATTGTAGCACCCCAGGGCTGACCTTGTAACCTAGCCCTCCCCACACCCACTCAGGCATAGAGCAACACAGCCCGGCATTATTTCAGAGACACCTGAATACCAAACAGCGCGGGGACAGCTGCAGGCTGGGAGGCAGGGAGAGTGGCTGCCTCAGAGGCCACAGTGAGGGTCTGCAAAAGGCACCATATAGAAAAGTGCCCACCGGTACTGGGGTCAGCACAGGTGTCCATGGGTGCTGATCAGATCTCTGATTCAGAATTAATGCCACTCAGCTGTTCATTCAACAAACAACTAGTAATAATATTATTCCAACATGCTATGAGAGCTAACATTTACTGAGTGCCAGCTGTGTGTCCATGGCTGTCCTTTACATGTATTATCTCATTTAATTTTCACAGCAACCCTCTGTGGTGGGTGCTGTTATTATTCACATTTTGCAGATGAGGAAACAGTTTCAGAAATGTTAAGAAACTTGCCCAAGCATTCACAACTAATAAATGGATGAGATGATGTTTAAATCTAAGTATATATGACTGTGGGTTGTGCTCTTATTCCCTCTGTTCCCCAACCAGAAGCTGAGAAGAGATAGAGAAATGGTGTTCCTAATTTTGAGAAAGGTTCAAGGTGCTGAAGGAGGCAGAGAAACTAACTTGGGAGAAACCAGAAAATTTTTTTAGGAGCAGACTTTGAGCGGGGCCCTGAATCACGGGGAGAATTTGGAGAGGCAGCTGGGGACAGAGGGAGGCACTGCGGTCATTGGCTGGCTCTAGCAGGAGCAAAGGTCCTGATGTGGGAGGTACGGTCCCAAAGGGGAGCTGCAAGCTGCTCTGGGCAGCTGGTCCGAGTAGGGAGGGGCTGCGGCAGGCTGAGCTTTGCCCTCAAGCACGAGGACAGTGGGAATCATGGATGCAGCAGAGTCGGGGAGAGCTGCTTCTTTACTCAGAGTCCAGACCTTGACCACTGTTCTCTCTGCTGTGTCCTCTCGGTACCCACACCCTTGCAAGACCCCTAAACTCCTACTGGAGACACAGAAGGCAAGTACTTGGTGACTTAAGATAAGTCTCAACTGCTGGCCCGTCCCAAAGCCTCAGAGCACCCCACAGGGTCAGGACCACTCACTCTGTGGGTGGGTTATGGCCGGAAAGTCTCCTTCCAGCTCCCTGCACTGACCCCTGAAGCCCTCTCCTTTTCTCAGGAGCCCAGGGTTCCCTCCCTTCTCAACAAAAGGCTCATATCAGTCATGCACACTCTACTAAAAAGAACCCAGTTTCCATGAGTACCCACATCTCATTCTGGGCTCCAAACCAGCTTCATCTGAAATGGAAATTTCATTGAAATGTCTTTATTATATCATAAATCAGTCATGAACCTTTTCTAGTGAGGTTATCACTCCAAATCCAGAAAAGACAAAGGCAATTCAACTGCCCAAACCAGAGGCTGTGCAAACAAGATCTTATGTGGAATATGGAAATATAAACTGGGCTCCTATGAGCTCTGACAAGATACTGCCCCTCGCTGGGCCCTGATTCTTTAAAGAGAACTAGAGCAGAGATCAGCAAAATTTTTCTGCAAAGGGCCCAATTTTAAATATTTTAGACTCTGTGGGCCATACATTACTGTTGCATTACTCAGCTGTGGCCATCATAGCCTGAAAGCCACCACAGACAACACGTCAACAATTGGGCATGGCGTGTGCTAATACAACTTTACGTATTAACATTGAAATTTGAAGTACTGTACATATAATTTTCTTGTGTCATAAAATTCCTAGATTTCATTTTTTTAAGCAAGACTCATTCTTGCCTGGGCATCGTACAAAAACAGGTGGCCAGATCTGGCCCCTGGCTGCAGGTCACCCCCTGACCTCTGGCTGGAGCAGAGCTTCTCACTGCAATGTGCACATGAATTACCTGGGGGTCTTGTTGAAATGCAGATTCTGATTCAGTAGATGTAGGGTTGACCTAGGAAGCTGCATTTCCTGTAAGTTCAAGTGATGCTGCTGGTTTGAAGAGAACAAGGGGATGGGGAATGTTCCAGCTCAGCCACTCGGAGACCCTAAGTGGTGCTTTGATTACAGATCCTGCTGTTCACTGAAGAAATGCTCATTCAAAAGTCTGGACACAAGTGGGTCCCAGTGTTTTTTGTACAGCCTTCACCCCTATCCTGGCTTTTTGTTTCTTCTCTCTCACCTCCTGTCACAAGAACATAAGCGCCTTGAGAGCAAGGACTTCGTTCCTCTGTTTGCCACTGTCATCCGACAGTCTTGCACATGGCAGGTGTTCAGAAATATTTGTTGAAGAAATGAATGAATGACACAGGTGGTCCTTGTTGGCCTCCCTTCTTGCGCATCTCCGCTGCGACTTTGTCATTCTATCACCACCTAGTGGACACTTTTGTGTACTGCGGGGCAGGGGAGAACAATGCTCCACACGTGTGACTGACCCAAGTAGGAGGTACCCGAAGCCACTGCAGGCGGAGATCTGTCCCTTCTGATGCCACTGTATCTGTGTTCTTGTCTGCTAGTACAGAGCTCGGAGGAGGAGAGCCTTCCTGGAGGAGGCAGCATTTGAACTGAACAACGAAAGCAATAAGATTAAGAATGGTGGGAATGAGAGGGAGGAAAGGATTCCTGGGAGAAGGATTAGCATGAGGAGGGGCCTAGAGGTGGAAAGCTTGGGCGTGTGCCAAGGGGAAGAGAAGTACAAGCAGCTGAGATGGGAAGGGGAAGGTGAGCCAAATAAGACACAGGAGGAAGGGAAGAGGCCCCAGGGAAAGGAAACTTCCACTTCGTGTTTGATCCATGCCAGGCATTTCATATACATGAGATCATTTCATCTCTGCAGAGTCCATTGAGGCAGATTTTAGCACCCCCACTTTACATACGAGGAAACTGAGGCCTAGATGGGTGAAGTGACTTGTCCAAGGTCACACACCTGATAAAGGGCAGAAATGAATTGAGATCATCTGATCCTTTCCTCCCTGAGGGGAGTGCCTACCCCTGATTTGTGCTTGAAGTGGGTGTATGGTGATGGGGCATATGCAGGAAGCTAGGAGCTGGGGTTCCAGTCATCCAGAGGCCTGGGCAGTTAGCTCCTTTACATCATCTCAAGGCCTGACAGCTCCATAACCTGGGAGCCTCCCTCTGCTCACGCTCATGGTCCTAGAGCCCTGGTCTGGGGGCACGATGCCTGGGTTCTAGTCTGGGCTCCCTTTACCTCTCTGGGCCAGAGGGTACAATGGCTCTAATGACTGGTGAAAGGATCTCAGAGATCTCTTACTTGCCCATTATACAGATATGGAAAATGAGGCCAAGAGACGGACAAGAAGTCCCCTGATGATACACACCAAGCTAGGCTTAGTGTAGCTTCCATCTTGGCCTCTGCGTGGATTTGCATCTGATCGCTGGAAGCTGATATGGCCATATGGGCCTGAGCCCTGGGCAGAGAGGAAGCAAAGGACCCATTTCAACCCTCTTGACCAGCCCAAGCCCTTGGATAATGTGTTTGAGTTTCAGCTCCCAGTGAGGTGTGTCTAGGGGATGAGGTGAGTGTGTGGAGCTACAGGCTGGGGGAATGGGAGGGAAGCTTAGCAGGACCTGCCCCACAGGCTTTCCAGGGACTGGACTCACCAGAGCACAGGGAGAGATGGGGGTGACCCAGCTCTCTCAGCAAACCTCGATCGCCCCTAGACTTTCAGCCCTGCTGTAGCTCTGCTCCCAGCAAAGGAATCCTCCTGCCCCTTTCTCAGTCCCTTGGCCTGCTCTTCTGGGGAGCAGAGGACCCCAGCCTGAGGTATAGGGAAGTCACTTCCATCCACACTGAGCTCAGCTCTATGTCAGATTTGAAACAAGGTAAACTTCACCACCACACAGGCCTGACAGTGGCACTGTTAGGACTCCTCAAGAAAACGGAGGCTCAGAGAGGCAGAAGGACTCGCCCAAGGTCATAAGTTGCCCTCAAACCCAAGACAGAGTGACACCACAGCATTTGACCACAACATCCACAACTCCTCTGACCCAAGCCACCAGCCAGCCCCTCCATGTGCTAACTTGACCCTGCCCAACAGACTCCACTTCTCCCTCTGACCTGCATCATTCGCCTTCCCTGCCCATTGTCCCCACAGACCAGGAGGAACACCAGGGCAAGGACAGGGTAGGATCCAAGCCTTTTGTAAGACTTCAGGGCCCAGCCAGCGGGGACACTCAATAAACCTCTTCCCCATGAGTGAGGGAACCCCTGCAAGGGTGGACACCATCCCCATTTTTCAAACTGAGGGTCAGTAGGAGCGGTGACCTGCTTGGGCCACCAGCACTGACCTACCTGGGCCTCTTGCTGCCCAGACTCAGGCTCCCTCCATTGGACAATCTGGCTTGAAGCCCCCCAGCAGCTGTACAAAGCTGTACAAAGTGTGTGTGAGTCACTCAGTCGTGTCTGACTCTTTGCAACCCCTTGGACTGTAGCCCACCAGGCTCCTCTGTCCATAGCATTCTCCAGGCAAGAATACTGGAGTGGGTTGCCATTCCCTTCTCCAGGGGATCTTTCCAACCCAGGGATCAAACCCGGGTCTCCTGCATTGCAGGCGGATTCTTTATCATCTGAACCACCAGGGAAGCCCGCAAAGTCCTACACGTGGACCCAAAAGTGGGCACCATCCCTTAGATGCTGCGAGCCCACTGACTTGCAAACACCTGAATGTGCTTGGGTGGAGATGAGCAGGGGAATGACCACAGATTTGCAGGGCTCCCTGTGGCAGGAGCAGGTTATTTCTTCTGGGGATTTCTACCAGAGCCGTTTCTGTATCTTTCTCAGGGCACGGCTGGGGTTTAGTAATGAGCTGTAACAGCCCGAATACTTGGTTCTGTGAGCTGAGAACTGTTCATTCTTACATGAGGAGGGCTCCTCTTTCCTTGATGACTGAATTCAGTTGTGGCAAGGGGTGGGGGAGGGTTGGGAGGCAGGGATCCAGGACCAGAAGAGCAGCAGTGCTCACACAGGGATGGAGCCGGGCACCACCTTTATACAGATGGAGCCATGGAGGCCCAGGGCAGCTGCACGGTCGGCGGCAGCAAAACTCGGGTGTGGCAGGGCTGAGCATGGGGTTCCCCAGAAGCAAGCTCTTGGCTGAGGATTCCAATGCAAGTGATTTATCCAGGAAGTATTCCCAGAATGAGCCTGGAAAGGACTGGGATCCAGGAGGGGTGGAGGTGGGGAGGAGGGAGAAGACCAGTTCAGTTCAATTCAGTCACTCAGTCGTGTCAGACTCTTTGTGACCCCATGGACTGCAGCATGCCAGGCTTCCCTGTCCATCATACATGGTGCCATTTCTGGTCTCCCCCAGCAGAAGGTAACTTTAGTCTGATCCCAGCAGGCCCTGGAGTGTAAGTTACATGTCAGGGTTCTCAAAAGCCCAGGCAAGGGAGCTGGGCTTCCATGTTCCCTGCAACCATCAGTTTGCACCATCCAAGGAGACCTGAGTACAGCTTCCTGGAGGAGGAGGTGTGGCCTTGCCCTGTGATGTGGAACAGGTTGTGCAGGTTCTGGCCCAGGCAGGTCACTGTCGCCTACTGACCCTCAGTATTTCCATTTGAAAAATGGGGGTGGTGTCCACCCTTGCAGGGGCTCCCTCACTGAGAAGATGTTTATTGAGTGTCCCCCCAGCTGGGTCTTGAGGTCTCACAAAAAGCTTGGATCCTACCCTGTCCTTGCCCAGGTGTTCCTCCTGCTGAGGAAAAGGGCTTGAGGGGGATGCCAGAGAGGAGCTCAGGCATACTGCTGGAAGGCCAGGGTGGCCATGGTTAGGACAAGCCAAGGAAGAGCATTAACTATATCCCTGGTGGCTCAGACAGTAAAGAATCTCCCTGCAATGCGGGAGACCTGGGTTCCATCCCTGGGTTGGGAAGAATCCCTGGGGAAGGGAATGGCTACCCACTCCAGTATTCTTGCCTGGAGAATCCCATGGACAGAGGAGCCTGGTGGGCTACAGTCCACGGGGTCGCAAAGAGTCAAACACGACTAAGCGACTAAAGCACAAGAAAGAGCGTGGAGCTGGAGGGACGGCTCATCTCCCTGCCGGCTGCAGGTGAAGTACACTCAGCTATTTCAGCAGAAGTCCCATGAACCACCTCCGGAAATCCCTCTCTCATTTGCACTGTTTGTGGCCAAAACCCTGAACTGTGATGAGGAGGGACAAATAGCTTAGGGGAGAGGTAGGACTGTCTTATTCAGCCAAAAATGTTCAGAAATGAGTCACTGGCCTTGATCTAGGCCCCAAGAGGCTCTGCCAACAAGAGGTCCAGGCCCCAGGTGAGGTGGGCTTCAGGCCTGGGCCCAGAGGGCAGAGCCATGTTGATGAGGGGCAGCCCAGGGAGGGCGGTGTGTTATTTGTGGGAACTCCCATCTCTTTACATGACCCCACTTCCCTTCTCTCCATCCCCCTCAAGCCAGTCTCCTGGAGTTGCCAGCTGCTGCTGCTGCTGCTAAGTTGCTTCAGTCATGTCCGATTCTGTGCGACCCCAGAGACGGCAGCCCATGAGGCCCACTCCTCCACCCCCCTCCACCGCCACAACCCCACGTCCCTGGGATTCTCCAGACAAGAACACTGGAGTGGGTTGCCATTTCCTTCTCCAATGCAGGAAAGTGAAAAGTGAAAGTGAAGTCGCTCAGTTGTGTCCGACTCTTTGAGACCCCATGGACTGCAGCCTACCAGGCTCCTCCATCCATGGGATTTTCCAGGCAAGAGTACTGGAGTGGGGTACCATTGCCTTCTCCGGGAGTTGCCAGAGGTTCCCTCTAAAAAGCAAATCTGGTCCCGTCTCCTCCCTGCCTGCCACCTTCCCTGGCTCCCCACTGCCCTTAGGAGAAAGCCAAAGCCCAATGTTCTCCCAGGAATCTTCCCGTAAGGACGATGCATAGCCTGCAGGGACTGACAGCAGCAAACGTCAGGCAGAGATCGGGAGTTCCAGCATCTTCCTGGAGCCCGCAGGCCAGGGCAGCGCTGGCAGTAGCCTGGCTCTCCAGGAAGAGGGCAGAGCTGCCCCGGGACCCGCTCCCCAGGCCTCCCTTCTCGACTTTGCCTCAGTAATTAATTTATGGAAAGCATCTAAATTGGGAGTCAACACAGTCCTGCAAATCTCATCTAATCCCTGCCTCCACCGGAGGGAGCAGCACCTTGGGGGTGGAGCTTTTCTTACAGTGATTACATTTGTTTTTTTTCTGGGAAAAAGCATGAAAACGAAGCATTTAAGGTCTAATTTCCCCAATAACTTTTGGAAGGAGGAAGCTTCCAGGTGGTGTTCAGCGAAGTCTCAGGGAGCCTTTCAGTCCTGCAGCCCCAGGAGGGCTTTGGGGGAGAGGGGATAGACTCTAGTTCATCAAAAGTTCCTCTTGGCTCCACCTTTAAGCACAACCAGAATCCGCCTTCTTCTCTTCCTCTGCTGCCTCCACCCCACCTAAGCCACGGTCACCTCTGCAGTGGTCCCCTGGCCATCTCCCTATTTCCACCTCACCCTGCTCCAGTCTCTGCTCACAGGCAACCAGGGCCAAGCCATGGCTCCTCAGAAGGTCTCCAAGAGCTCCCTGCTACCCTTGCAGGGAACTCAGGAATACTGTCAGTCCCATTAAGGGCCACACGATGCCCTCCATCCTCATTCTCTCCCTTCTCCTGCCTCCCTGGAATCCCTTGATGCACACTCTGCCTGCCAGCACTCCTGCAGGCTGTTTCCCCTGCATGGAATATTCTTCCTACTGATCTTATTCAAAAATTGTCTCTTTGCAGCTTCCCTGATCACATCCATGCCCCATTCATTCTCTATTCTCCTCACTCTTTACCACTCACCACCAACCCGAAATAGCCTTATTTTTCCCCTTATTGTCTAGCTTCCCTCTATTCTTCATCAGAGTGTCAGCTCGAAGAGCAAGGGATTTGTTTTAATAATAAAGATTTTGTATTTAGAATTAGCCAGCTGGACTCAGTGTAGATGGTCCCAATTCTGTTGGCAATGTCCGAAGCATCACAGTCAGGAGCCAGTAGAACATTCGCCGCCTTCTCTCCATCAGGCCTGATCGGGGTGTTGGCCTCGGCCACGTCAGTGTCACAGAGCTTCTTCACAGCCTGTTTAATCTGATGCTTATTGGCCTTGACCTCCACGATGAACACAGTGTGCTGTTGTCTGTTTTCTCCATGGCTGACCCTGTGGTGGGGGGAAGCTTGATGATGGCAGTGTGGTCAAGCTTGTTTCTCCTGGGGGCTCCTCTGAAAATATTTGGGCTGCCTCCTGAGCCACAGTGTTTTGGGCCAGCGGAAGGTGGGTGACTTCCGGATCTTCTTACTGTGGCTGTGGACACCTTTCAACACTGCTTTCTCAGTCTTCAAGGGCTTTTCTTTGCCTTTGGCTTTGGGAGGGGCAGGGGCTTCCTCTTCACCTTCAGCACCAATTTCCTGAAAAGGAGCAAGGGATTTGTTTTGCTCACTGACATATCTCCAGTACAGACCGCAGTGCCTGGCACATGATACTCAATAAATACTAACCAAATGAATGAATGAACTGCATTGTGACATAGCGGGTGGCAGAGATCCTGAGATGTTGGGGGGCTGTCCTCTCTGGGTGGGTGGAATCAGTCTGAGCTTACCTCCTACAGGCAGTCTTCTGTCCAGGTTCTAAATGGAAGTCCTGGCTGCAGGGGGCAGCTCTGATCACTCAGTAGGACTGATTTTTCCTTTGGTGCAAACACCACCTCTTCCAGGGAGCCCTCTGAGAACCCTTCCCAACCCTCAGGGAAAGTTTGTCCTACCCCCTCCTGGCCTGACACTTTCTCTCTTGTGGTCTCTTTGGGGTGTTGGTGTCAGGCTGAGGTCCCTGGCGGGCACCCGAGTCATATCCAGAGAACACCTGGAGGGCCTGCTTCAGTTCACGCTTTACAGGGCCTCTCATGAGGCCAAAGTCACACCTTCTCCTCACTCAGGCCTCACAACAACCCTCTGAGGCAGACATTCTCATCCCCATTTTACAGAGGAGGAAACTGCGGTTAGAGGCCACAGACATGACTTACCCAAGTCCCACAGCTGTGTCACAAGGTGGAGTGTAGCCGGGCTCCCTGGCCCCAAGGCCAGCTCCACGGCCTTCAGCATGGTGCTCAAAAAGTGTTTGGGGAATGACAAGCCTGAGTTCTGGGGCTCCTGAGCGAGTGATGAAGATGCTGTAAACACAGCATGTGCCAACCCACTGCTGGTCTGGTCTGTGTGGCCCATCCTTGCTCAGCTGAACATTGAGATGGAGACTCTCCTGGTGTTCTGTGCAGGTAAAGAAAAGACAGTGATTCTCTCTTCCAGGGCCCCATAGCGGGCAGGGGCATATAAAGAGGTTGTACCATGCCCAGTGCCCATCCCTGGTCCTTAGCCTCACCTGGTGGCAAAGACAAGGCCCAGAAGAGTTGAGCAATGAGCCAAAAATTAGGGACAGAACTGGGAGCAATGACCCTTGACATCAGTTCTATCTTGCTGTCTGAGTCTACCTGCTATGTCTGTAATGGCCATATCCCTAGGACCCAGACCTCGGTTTCCTCTTTTGTAAAGGGGGAAAACTGTACCTATTTAATAGTGTCAAAGATTAAATGAGGTAACACAGGCAAGCGCCTGGCACAGTGCCCGGCAGAAAGTAAATTCTTAGTAATCGGAGCATATAGTTATCAGCTGGTTCCAAGAGAGGAGCCTATGCTGCATTGTCTCCTTCCCTGCCTTACGGGTGGCTCTTACAGGCTTGCAGCTGCAAACTTGGTAGTAGTTAGAAGACCCATTTCTTTAGGGGAAAAAATAACAATTAAAATACTAGTGCCCCATGGTGGAAATGGTGTGACAAAACGAGCACAGCGTGGCAGTATGTTGTGAGTATCTTAAATCTGCAAGGTAAGTATTTCATGAATGTTACATATTAATAAAGTCTCATTTTGTCTGAATTCTCCCACCTTTTAAAATGTATGTCAAGAAACAAGCAACTTCGAAGCTGTGCAGCTAAGTGAGCTGCCAACTGGATTTACAATATTGCCACGTAGGGCATTTTTTAAAACAGGTGAACAAATATAAACATCTTCTCTCACCTTTTGTCAGAATTAGTCTCGAATTCGGTGAATTTTGAATTATGCCCCAGCAGGACTAGACCCCTCCTGGAGTAAGGTGCAGTGGTCCTACATACCACAAGGGCCAACCATTTGGAAGTAGCACTTTGATAGAACCCATCAAAAATGCAAGCCATTCTTGAGCTCTGGAGCTCAACATAAGAGCCATTTACATACACTGACCACTTACTGACTCTGGAATTTATCCTAGTGAAGTAATTCCAAAAGAGCAAAGCAAAATGCAAGCACATGAAGATGTTAATTGTAGGGTTGCTTACAGTTGAGGAAAATGGTAAACAATCTACAACAAGAGGGGAGTGATTCTGTAAATTATGCTGGGACCCTTGATGGTTCTTTGACCAATAAAAGTTATCATTTTGAAGATCATGTGGGACTTCCCTGTGGTCCAGTGGTTAAGACTCTGCGCTTCCACTGCAAGGGGCACAGGTTCGATCCCTGGTTGGGGAACTAAGATCCCCCATGCCTCTCTGTGTGGCCAAAAAGTTGAAAAGAAGAAGATTGTTTAACAACATAGATGATGTTTACATTCAAGTGTTTCATATCGAAGGAGAAAATGCAAAGCTGCCTTGGGACTCTGGTCTCTGATACTGTCAGGACAATTTTCCTTCCTTGCTGTCTGGTCCTCCCACAGCCCTCTGAGGTAGACAGAACAGGTCATTAGTTATTCTCTCATAATCCAGGCGAGGAAAGAGAGACCACAGGGACTCAGATTCTGACCTGGGGCAGCTCCTGACACAGAACCCAGCGCTGCCTCAGAGGAGCACGCCCCTGCCTGGGGGCCCAGCAGCAAGCCCCCAGCTCCCGAGTGAGGACAGTGTCTGTCAAACCCCAGTTATCATAGACCCTCCCGTTTCATCCAGGAGGGGTATCCCCAGGCAACTGTTTCTTCCTCCTCGGGCTGGGATTTCCCCTCTTGGGCAATTTGGAAGAACCCCAGTGCCAGGCCCCATCTTGCTCTGAGCTGGTCTTATAGGCACACTTGACCCATGAGATCATGTGGAAAAACCCTTAGAAACTTTATACATACTGCAGGTGCAATTGTTCCTATTATTTAAAACAAGTTGTAATGCGAAATTTTTCCATCATGCAAACATTGCTGGTAATAACATAACAAATGCTCCCCCTCCATGGCCACCTTAGGAAATAAAACCTTATGGGGACACTTGGCGGCTCCTGGGTGCCCTGATCCTCATACTGCCCTATATCTCTGTCACACAGGTAACCCAAACCACAAAGGGGTGTTGATCTGTAGTGTTAAGTAGTATTGTTTTGCACGCCTCTAAACTTTCAATATGTGGCTTCATGCTGTCTTGCATTCATTCGGCAAATTCACTCAGCAAATATTTATTGGGTGCTTATTGTATACGAGGTACGCTTTCAAATCGTGGGAACATGAGTGAACAAAACAGACAAGATCTCTACTCTTGTGTACATTCCCATGGGGTGAGCCAAACAATAAGCAAAACGTACGAATTATAGATAAATTATATGTTAGAACGTGAGAGTTGCAAAGGAGAAAAATAAAGTCAGATAGGTGGGGGGCGGGGGGGGTGGAATTCTGCAATTTTAAGTAGGATCATATCCTTCTATTTCCTGTTTATTTACTCCATATTATTTTCTTCTTTTTTATGAATGCACCATCTTTATTTGTTTTCTTGGCAATGAACATTTAAGTGTTTTTTTTTTTTTTGGTCATTATAAACAGTATTGCCATAAGCATTCTTATAAATGTCTCTTTGGATACACTCAGAAGAGATTTGGTGGGGGGCATATATCCTAGTATAAATTTGCTGAGCCTGGGGCATCTTTGACTTAACTTAGATGGTACCAGTGACTTCCACAAGCAGCGTATGAGGGGTCCAGTTACTCTACCTCTTCTCCAACACTTGATGGTATCAGAGTTTAAAAAAATACCTGCCAATCTGACAAGTATAAAATACCATCTTTGTTTAAACTGAATTTCCCAGATAACTACAAAGGTTGAGCATATTTTCATAAATTTATTCATTATCTGTGTTTTCTTCTTTAATGACTAGGAATTTCATTGACTTTTGTCTGTTGATTTTATACCCAGTAATCTTACAACTAATAATTGGTCTGTAGACTTCTTTGGGTTTTCTAAATAATTATATTATCTGCAAATACTGACAGTTTCTCTGTCTTTTCAAACGTATGTCATTCATTTATTTTCTTCTTTATTAA
This sequence comes from Bubalus bubalis, assembly GCF_019923935.1. Lineage (NCBI taxonomy): Eukaryota > Metazoa > Chordata > Mammalia > Artiodactyla > Bovidae > Bubalus > Bubalus bubalis. The sequence continues at coordinate 123,379,662 of NC_059159.1, read as the reverse complement.
TTTATTTATAAACTTCTACTAAATGTAATTATTTAAGAAAAACAAATTTGTAAGTACAAGGCTGAACAAAAATGTTAGAGTGGGCATTCTTATCTTTTCCTGATTTTAAAGGAAATGTTTCTATTCTTTACACAAGTAATATTTCCTTTGGATGTTTTTCTAGATATCCTTTATCAGTTTAAGGAACTTCCCTTTTATTTCCAATTTGCTTAAAAGTTTATCATTGGTCAGTATATACTTGTATCAAATACCTTCTTCTGTGTCTACTTGGATAATATGCTTTTCCTTCTTTAATCTATTAATGTAGTAAATTACCTTTATAGATTTTCTAATATTAAGCCACCTTTGTATTCTTGGAACAAACTCAACTTGGTTATTTTACATTATCTTTTTTATATACAGTTGAATTATTTTGATAATGTTACTTAGGATTATTATATCTAAATGTATGAGTGAAATGGACCTGTAATTTTCTTTTTTTATGCTATACTTGTTTAATTTTTGTATTACAATTACACCGGCCTCAAAAAATTAATTTGGGAATATTCATTATTTTTATATTCCCTAGAAGAATTCATGTAAGATTGGGATTGTCTATTTTTTTGAAATGTTTGTGTAATTCACCTATAAGACCATCTGGGCCTTGAATTTTCTTTATGGGAATATTTTTCAATTATTCCTTCAAATTCTCTAATTGTTTAAAGGCTATTCATAATATCTATTTTTTTTTTCAGTTTTGGTAGGAATTTATTTCTACTAAGACTTCAAATTTGTTGACATAAAGTTGTTGATAGCATTCTCTTACTCATTTTTTCTCAGTTATCTTTTATTGCAAATACAGCCACATGAAAAGATAAAATCTCCAGATATTTGTCTATCTTTATCTTATTATCTTTTAAGCCTGTTTTAACTATAGTTATGTTACTCTTTTCATATATAATATCATTTATTTGTATATTTTCTTTTTTTTTCTTTGATCAATCTTCCCAGAGATTTTTGTCTTTTCAAAGAATCAACTCTTAGTTTCATTGGTCTTCACCTTCCATTTTTTAAATTCTATTTCATTGATTTCCATTTTGTTTTTTTAAAATCTCTTTCCTTATATTGTTTTGGGGTTTACTGTAATTTTTTCAAACTCCTTATATTTGACACTAAGGTCATTAATTTGCCCTGAGGGTATTTGCCCGCCAGCTGAACTGAGCTAAGCAACAGCTGTTTTGAGAGGACTTCGGGAGGAGGGAGTCAGATGTGGAGAGCCAGGTCCCAGGGCGGGGCTGGGGAGGAGTCTATACAATATTGCTTTCTCTCCAAACTATTAATATAGCCAACTGACTAAAACAGAACAAACCCACAAAGAGGAGGATAATAGAGGAGTCATCAGCAACAGCATTTTGGTAGTTGGAAAGTAGATGGACTTAAACAGGTCCAAGAAAGCCATATCCCAGAGATGAAGAAGCAGCCTGATTTATACCACAGAACCATGAAGAGGTCTCAAACCAGGCTCATCAATTATCTCAGGATTGGGGTTAATATGGGGGTGATGTGGACAGAGAAAAGATTTTACATGTTTGCAGAGAAAAAGAAGGTATATACAGAGGACTACGACTTAGAATGGCATTGGATTTTTAAAAAACCGCATCAGGGGAAGCCAGAACACAATGGAGTAACAAGTTCAAAATTCTGAAAGAGAGTTTGTGGTTAAATTGATGATTAAAATAAGCAAGCTGAGCCAATGATTAAAACAAGTCAGTTATTACTCCAGGGAAAACAAAATGCTGTGCAGAAAAAGAAAATAACAGCATTTTACGCAGCTCATTTGACAATAGATTTACAGCCAGAAAGGGCTTCTCAGGTGGTGCAGTGGTAAAGAACCTGCCTGCTAATACAGGAGGTTCAAGAGAGGCGGGTTCGATCTCTGGGTTGGGAAGATCCCGTGGAGTAGGAAATGGCAAGCTGCTCCAATATTCTTGCTTAGAAAATTCCATGGACAGAGGAGCCGGATGGGCTATAGTCCATGGGGTGGCAAAGAGTTGGACATGACTGAGAGATTGAGCACACACACATTACAGTAGGAATAAGGAATAATGAATATTGGTCTAATCAGAGTGACAACCATACTGGGAGGCTGATGACCGGGAGGTGTATGTGGGTGTGCGGGTGGCTGAGGACAGGTATGTGTTTTGTAGCCGTTGTGTTTAGCGGCAGGGGTTGGTGAGAGAGTTAAATCCTCTCTTCTTGATGAGAAATCATTAGATAATGCCCAAACCTGAAAATTCAGGAAGTAGCAATATAAGCATGTTCTTTGTGGAAAATATGGTAAATATCAGAAAGATTGAAATCTGTATCTCTACAACTGAGAAAGAGGGGTAGGGTGGTGATAGGGTAAGGGGTTGAGGGCAAGGGGCTTCAGGGAATTGCTGATTTTCATAAGAAACCATGTAGAATTTTTCAACTTTCAAAATTATATGCATGTTTAACTTTGATAAAAATAAAAACTAAATTTTAAAATTTCCAGAAGTGGGAAGGCTGGGTTAACAGGTATGCATATTTTTAAGATCTTACTCACAGAGCTAAGTAGTGCAACCCATTTTACCCTCTTCCAGAAGTGAATTAGTCTCTAATTTCTAGTCCTTGCCAGTACCATTATCGATTTTCAGATATCTGCCAGTTTGATTAGAAAAAAAAAAAAGATATCCTATTGTGGTTTTAATTTGCATTTCTTTGACTTCCAAATAGTTTTACATAGTTAACATATTTAACCATTTTTAGTTCTTTTTTGATTCATTTCCTGTTACAGTTTTGTCCATTTTTATCTTGGAGTCTTCATGTTTTTCACCATTGGTTTATAAGAGTTTTAAAAATAGTAAGCCTACTAATTCTTGATCTATCACACGTTACAAATATTTCCACCCCCCATGGGTCCTTCTGCTTATAATTTTTTTTTTTTTTTGGCCACAGGGGGCTCAGACAGTAAAGAGTCTACCTGAAATGAAGTAGACTCAGGTTCAACCCCTGGGTAGGGAAGATACCCTGAAGGCCTGGAGAATTCCATAGCATGGGGTTACAAAGAGTCAGGCACGACTAAGTGACTAACACACTCACTTTAATGTGAGATCTTAGTTCCCCCGACCCCAGGATATTGAACCAGAGCCCCTTGCATTGGAAGCGTGGAGTCTTAACCACTGCACTGCCATGGAAGTCCTTAATTTTCTTTTTTTGATGTGAGGGATTTTTAATTTTTATGTAGTTCAGTCTGTCTTTTATGCTTTTTGCCTTGGGATCATGCCTGGAAAACCCGTGCTTGTTTATGGGTTTTTAGAGCGGTATTTCACCGAGTCAAAGTCTTCACATTTTAAATCTCTGAAATTGGGATGTGTTTATAATCACCAGTGCTCAGGTGGCAGTCATTGCCTGCTTGCCCCACATCAAAATGTGCAGAAAGTGACCTGGTAGTGGAGCAGACTTAAGGGAACGCTGCATTACCACCTGTCTCCTTTTCTCCAGAGTTCTAGCCTGCAGATGGTGGGTGGAAATGACATAGGGGCTTTCCTGCTTGGCCCATAAAACCTTCCATACCACCCTCTCCTCTCTCTCTCTCTGCTGCTGGAAGATCTAGCAGTGGTTCTCAGTGATGGTAGAACCAGAGGCAGAGGAGTTTAGGTCCATGAAAAGCCTAATGGGAGATGCTTGCTGACCAGGGGTCCTCATTGTTATTTGTGTGAATAAGAAATAAACTGTTACTGTGTTAAGCTCTTGAGATTTGGGGTTTTGTTTGTTATAGCTGCTAACATTGCTGATACCCAACTGATAATCTTGTCTTAATTCTGACTCAAATGTGAATCCCTTAGAGTTGAGTGTTTTATCATTGAGTATGATGTTGGCTCCTGATTTTAGATAAATGTACTTTATCTGATGCTTTTAAAAAAATATATCAGGTCTTGGTATTGGAGTTACTCTAAGTATATAAAATTAATTGGAAAATTTTAAACATTCTTAAACTCTGGAAAAAGTTAAATAGCATAGGAGTTAATTATTATGTGAAACTTTGACAAGATTCATCCTGAGAACTGCCTGTAGCAAGAGTAGAACTTGAATATGCTTTACTTTTTTTTTCTTTTTCAAAATAACTTTTTAAAATTATTTTTTAAAAGCAATTTTAGATTTACAACAAAATTGGGAGGAAGGTATAGAGATTTCCCACATATCCCCTGCCCCTACACATCCATTAGCAACATCTCCACTCTAGTATGATACAGTTTTAACCAAGTATGAACCTATATTAACATATTCTTATCACCCAAAGTCTATAGTTAACCTTAGGGTTCATCTAAGTATTATACATTACATGGGTTTGGACAAATATACAATGATATTTATCCATCATTATAATAACATACATCCTAAAAATACTCAGTGTCCCACCTACTTATCTTTCTGTCACTCCCTCCCACCAACCACTGAAAACCACTGATCTTTTTACTGTCACTGTAGCTCTGCCTTTCCTAGAATGTCTTATAGTTGGGATCATATAGTATATAGACTTTTCAGATTGGCTTCTTTCCCCTAGTAATACACATTTAAGATTCTTGATTCTTTCATGTTCTTGACACCATAAAATTCTTAGTAGTGAACACAGGCAAAACATCCTCTGACATAAACTACACCAATATTTTCTTAGGTAAGTCTCTCTCTTCTGCATTTAAGATCTATTACCTTTCACCAGACAGAACCACTCAAGGGGTTTTTTACCCAGTTGCTTCCACCATCTACCTGTCTTTCAAAGTCCTGCTAAAACGCAGCTCCTTCAAGGAAACTTCCAGCTTCCTAAGTCAGAATCAGTTTTGCCCTAGACTTCCCTGGTGGTTCAGTGGTTAGGAATCTGCCTGCCAATGCAGGGGACACAGGTTTGATCCCTGGTCTGGGAAAATTCCACATGCCTCAGGGCAACTAAACCCATTCCCAGCACAGCTACTGAAGCCCGTGTGCCATAGCTATTAAGCCTGCATGCCCTGGAGCCGATGCTGTGCTACAAAAGAAGCCACAACGAAACTAGAGTAGCCCCTGCTCGCTGTAACTAGAGAAAGCCCACGCACAAAGACTCAAGCAGCCAAAAATAAAAAAAGAATTGGTTTCCCCTCTCTCTGACCGTGTACACTCTTTCTGTAGCAGGTGGTTTGTACGTCTCCACACTGCATTTAAATGCCAGTAGAGACAGCATAAGGTAGTAGAATGCAGACAGAACTAGGCTGGAGTCTGAGCCTTACCACTTCCTAGCTGGGACCTTGGGCCCCCTTACCCCCATTTAACCTCTCTGAGCATCAATACTCTCATCTGTAAAATGGGATAATGATCATACCTGGGAGATCATACCTCCTAGATCCCAGGTGCTTATTATCCTATTTGATATGTGAATGTGTCCCCTGCCAGCTCCTAAGCTCAGACTCTAGAGTGAGGGTCTTGGAAATCCTAAGAAACATTGACTTGAAATCCCGAGAGGAAGCCCTGAGAGGCCACCTACTAGGTTCTGTGCAAGTTCCCCTCCTCTGGAGAAGCCCTAGGCTGCTTTCTCACACTCTCATGGGTTGCCTGGCTTGGCCTCCAGCCTGAGGAGTGCAAGAAGGCCAGAATAGGGATAAGTGAAAGTTGCTTCTGCTCAAAAAATTAAAAATAGAATCACTATCTGACCCAGCAATCCTATTTCTTGAATATATACCTAAAAGAGTTAAAAGCAGAGACTTGAGATATTTCTGTTCATAAGCAGTATTCTCAATAGCCAAAATATGGAAGCAACCCAGACATCCCTCAGTCAGACTTCCCTGGTGGTCCAGTGGTAAAGAATCCACCTGCCAATGCAGGAGACGCGGGTTTAATCCCTGGTCCGGGAAGATTCCCCATGCCACAGGACAACTGTGCTCTGCCATACGAGAAGCCATCACAATGAGAAGACCACACACCGCAATGAAGATCCAGCACAGCCAAAAATAAATTAATTAATAAATTAATTTAAAATATCCCTCAGGGGGTGGATGGATAAACAAAATCTGGTATATATTAATTCATACAACAGAATATTATTTAACCTTAAAAGGAAAGGAAATCCTGACAGATACTATTAATATAACATGGATGACCCTTGAGGACATTATTTCAAGTGAAATAAGCCAGTCACAAAAAGGCAAATACTGTATGCTTCCATTTACATGAAGAACCTGGAGTAGTCAGATTTACAGAGAAAGAGAGCAGAGTGGAGATTGCCAGGGTCTGGGGAAAGGGGGCTGCTGCTGCTGCTGCTAAGTCGCTTCAGTCATGTCTGACTCTGTGCAACTCCATAGACGGCAGCCCACCAGGCTCCCCCGTCCCTGGGATTCTCCAGGAGAGCGGGCAGTGGGGAGTTATTGTTTAACTGAACAGTTTCAGTTTTGCAAGGTGAAAAGAGTTCTGGAGATGGGTGGTGGTGACGGTTGTATGACAACATGAATGGTGAATGTGCTTCTTGCCACTGAACTGCAGTTAAAAATGGTTAAGATGGTAAATTTTATGCTATGTGTTTTTATTACAATTTAAAAAATGTTTTGGGGCTCTGTAGTGGCCCAGCCTGGGGATGTGCAAGGCCCCACCTAGAGAACAGTGCCCAGTGGGTGGCACACAGCCCTCACCCCCAATCCTCAGCAGACTTTGCCCACTGTCTTCTCCACATGGCAGCGGCCAGGCAGGAGATGGGAGCCTGTGATGTCCCTCCTGCTTCTGATGAGCTGAGAATTGGAGAGGATGGAAACCTGGGCTTTTAAAAGTAGATAGAGAATTAAAAATACAATTGAAAATCCCGCTCAGTTATTCCAAGATTAAAAGCATTCTTTAGAAACTGGGCTTTATTAGAGGATATGCTTCCTGCTTCGTGAGGGAGGGAGGGAGCCAGGTCACCCGTGCTCTTCGTAGGGGGCAAGCAGGTGAAATGATTATGAAATATGTCAAATAAATGGTCTTTTTTTTCTCCCCAGGAGATAAGGAAAGGTAATTTGGTCTGTCAGTCGCGCACACAGAAGACGTCATGGTCAACTGCATTAATACTGAATACTTTGTCCAGAGTCACAGAGCTAAAAGAAATTACAGAGTCTTTCTCCTGTGAATTCTGGCATGACTCTCAGCAGACCTTTCCCCACCTGAATTCACAAAAGAGATGAATAATAAAAGGCAGGGTCTACGGTGGGACCCAGAGCTTGCCAGGCTGTCCCAGGCGAGGTGGTCAGAGCCAGCGCTTCCCTCGAACAACTGTGATCTTACATCCTAGCTGTTCCTGGGTCCTGTTTCAGCCCAAATCCCAGCTGTTTCCAGTGGATCCCTGTGTTGCTCCTGTTCCTCTCTCTTCTGTGCTATTGAAGCCCACCCAGCCCTTCTAACTGGATCCCAGCACCTTCCCCTCCTCTGATTGCACCTCACCTCTGTCTGCAGCTATTATGGGAATTTTGCATTTGCATCTTCTTTCCCTAACACCCCAGATGGGAGACACAGCCAGGCAGCCTCCCTGCCAGTGTCCAGTCTGGGGACTGACACTGACTGGAAGGGATGAGTTCCTAAGGTCTCTGCAAGTTTTCTCTTTTATAATCTAACAAAAGGATGTGAATAGTGGCTTGGTTTTTTCTTGTCCTTCTTGGAATTGGTGGTGATGAAAGGGTGCTGTCAAGGCTGATGTGGGCATTGGGATGCTCTTTAAATCCACTATCAAGTTGCTGAGTTGTAAGAGGCAGTCTTTACCTCCACCCCTTCCAGGAGGGGCGTCAGGGAGCCACACACGGGAACCTTTATCCAGTGTCTGGACAAAGCCTTTTCCTTTCGCTGCTTTTGGGGACTTTTTCAGTCTCTGGAACAGTCAGACTTCTTTTCAACGCAGTTATATTCCCTCAGGTAATGAGCAGTCCATTATTTTAGGCTGTTTTACCCAATTAATTTTATTACCAGTTAATTATGTATTAACAGTTTAAGAAACTGAATATTTGTTCAGTTTCTTAAACTAAATCATTATATATGTATGTATTCCTTTTTAAAGATGCACATCCATTATCTCCTGCAGATGGAGAAGACTGGTCTGGGGCCACCTGGGCCTCTGAAACAGATCTTTCTACAAAGGTCCCTTCCTGGCTGTATGGGCTGGGTTCACAGGGCTGGGAGGGGCCTGGAACGAGAGGCCCACAGCATGTGGCAGAGACCAGGCATCGCAGGTGACAGGGGAAGGTCACTGCCAGACCGCCGCTGCTTGGTGCTATCTGGGGTGAGGCGAGGTGGGTGCAGCCAAGAGCCAAGTGCGTAAGGGTGTGTGAAGATGAAACCAGCACCTGGAGGATTGCGGCTAAAGGGATGAGCCTCCTCTGGTCACTGCTGGGTGGTTTGGTGAAAGCCTCTCGGGTGACAGCACACCTGGTCCCCTGGGACCCAGACTCACCAAGGTGTGTGACCTGGAGCCAGTGGGTAGGCTTAAGCGGTCTCAGCTCCCCGGGTCTGTCGTGGGTACAGCTGTGTTGTGCTCTTCCTATTCTGACATGCTGCGAGCCCGTGGGTCACCGGAAGTCGGCCCAATCTGATTCACATAGTGAAGGCAGGCGAAGGCCAAGGCTGCCATACCAGGTGATAGCCGTTCCAGCTCCAAGACCCAGAATCAGGGGGAGATGCAACTTCCTTCCAGTGCCCCCTGTGGATGGAGGTGCCCAGTGACCGTCTACACCAGGAGTCAGCAAACTGAGGTCTATGGGCCAGATCCTGCCAGGTTCCTATTTTTGTAATGACTTTTACATTGTGAAGTTGTTTAGAAAACTCAAAAGAAGAATAATATTGTGTGACATGGAAATTATATGAAATTACAGTGTCTGTAAATAATGTTTTATTGGAATGCAGCCAGGCTTATTGTAGTGCTTTTATGCTACAACAGGAGGAATGAAAGTCATGACACAGACGATGTGGACTGCTAAGCCTAAAATATTTGCTATCTGGTTCTTTACAGAAAAAAGTCTGTTGATTCCCGATCTACCTGTGGCAACTATAAGGGGAATTTTCTTTACAACAAACTAGATGGGACATTCCAGTTGTTTGTTGTCATGAGATTGGATGACAATTCACTTAATAAACATCTAAGCACATTCTAAGTTGGGTCACTGAGGAAAAAGAGATAAATCAGAACTAGTTCATACAAGGGAGGTGCCAGTCTGTGGGGAGACAGGGGGGTGTGTGTGTATGTAAATTTCCATATAGAGGGATTAGCTCCACAGTGTATTTTTTCACAAAACTCCTGGAAGCATTGAGGAGGGCTGACTGCCTGGGGAAATCCAAGAGGGTTTCTGAAAGGGGGTGATGCCTGAGCACCATACTACTTTCAGCTGAGCAGAAAGTGTATTATGTTGTATAAGTACAGGATGCCACCTCTGGTTACATAGTGCATACATGCTCAACTGTACAGGGCAGCTCTGTTGAAAGGACCTGGAAGGGCTCTTGGTTACATGTGAGAGGTACCTAACTCACTTGAACCTAGACAATCAAGGAATTCATCAGTTCCTGAAAGGAATTCTGGGCAACCAGGCATGGTTTATGTGGGAGCTCAGGCCATCAGAGCCTTGCCTCTCTTTGCCCATCTCTTGGCTCTGCTTGGCTTTCTTCTTTCCAGGAGTTAGGAAAGATGGTGGTGGGCAGCCCAGATACAGAACCTCCCAGCAAAACAAGGCTATCTAAAGGAGGCTCTCTTTTTCCCAAGGATCACACAACAATACCAGAAAAGGATTCTGATTGGCTGTTTGAGTCAGATGCCCATTTCTGAATCAACCACTGTACTGAGGGGCAGGGTGGAGTGGTCCTTAAGATTATCTGCTTCCTAGAGTCAGGGTTGGAGGGTGAAGCCATCGTAATTGATAGCCTCATGAAGTTGAGGAGGACTGGTTTCCCCAAGGGAACTTGCAAACAAAACCAAATTTCCCTGGTGGTCCAGTGGCTAGGACCCTGAGCTCCCAATGCAGGGGGCCCAGGGTTTGATCCCTGGTCAGGGAACTAGATCCCACCTACTGCAACTAAGACCCAGCACAGCCAAGTAGATAAATAAAAATAAAATATTTTAAAAAGCATATCTACCACAAAGAGTCAGAGAGACCTCTTCTGGCAGACTAGGCAGAAAAAGTCTATAAATAGAACATTGCCAGTTCTATCCTGAAGGTCTCCACTGTGCCTAAAGCCATGATGAGTAGTGACCCTTAAGAAGTACCACTGGAAAATAAATGACCTGTGCAAGTTCGCTACATGAAGCAGGGCACCCAAAGCCAGTGCTTGGGGACAACCCAGAGGGATGGGGCGGGAAGGGAGGTGGGACGGGGGTTCAGGATAGGGGTGACACACGTACACCTGTGGCCAATTCAAGTCAATGTATGGCAAAAGCCATCACAATATTGTAAAGTAATTATCCTCCAATTAGAGTAAATTAATTAATTTAAAAAAAGAAGTACCACTGGGCAGCCCTGCCCATTCCAGTCTGTGAGGACTGGTGACCTCTGAACCCAGTTGGGGAAGAAAAAGCAAGCATCCCCCTCCCCACCTCTTCTCGAGGCTGTCAGAGCTCAGAGAATGGTTGGAGTTCACTTATTTGATCTGTGGAGCTCTTTAAAATAACAAGATCACCCACTGATTGGGAGACAGTATTTACCAAAGACATATCTGATAAAGGACTGCTATCCAAAATATACAAAGAACTCTTTTTTGTTGTTGTTTTTGGCTGTACTGCATAGCATGCGGGATCTTAGGTGCCCTCAAGGGACGAAATTTGTACCCAATGCAGTGGAAGTGCAGTCTTAACCACTGGACCACCAGGGAAGTTCCACAAAGAACCCTTAAAACTCAACAAGAAAACAAACTACCCGGTTAAAAAATGGGCCAAAGACCTCAATAGACACCTCATCTATTGAAGATAAACAGAAGACTAATAAGCATATTAAGTGATGCTCCACAACATATTCCATCAAGGAAATGCAAGTTAAAACAAGAGTCGTCCCTGGTGGTCTGGTGGTTAAGAATCCACCTCCCAACGCAGGGGACGTGGGCTCAATCTCTGGTCAGGGAACTAACATCCCACAGGCCGCAGGGCAACTCCTGAGCCTGCAGGCCTCAACTAGAGACAGGCCTGCACACCATGGTTAAAGATGCCACAACTAAGACCCAATGCAGCCAAAAACAAATAAATATTTAATTAAAAAGCAACAATAATTACAACTACATGCCAATTAGAATGACCAAAATCCCAAACCCTGACAACATCAAATGCTGACAAGGAGGAGGAGCCACAGAAACCCTCCATCATTCCTGGTGGAAATGCATACCCTTCACTTTGGAAGACAGTTTATCCGTTTCTTACAAAGCCAAACGTGCTGTTACTATAGGATCCAGCAATCACGCTCCTTGGTATTGACTCAAAGGAACTGAAACTTATGCCCACGTGAAAACCTGCACAGGGATATTTATAATAGCTTTATTCATAACTGCCAAAACTTAGAAACAACCAAGATGTCCTTGAGTAGGTGAATGAATAAACAGTGGTACTTCCAGGCCGTGGGATACTATTCAGAACTAAAACGAAAGAGCTCTAAAGCTATAAATAAGACTAGAAGGAATCTTAAAGGTATGTTACTAAGTGAAAGAAGACAATCTGAAAAAGCTACATACTGTATGATTCCAACTATAAGACAGTCTGGAAAAGTCAAAACTATGGAAACAGTAAAAGATAAGCGGTTGTGGGGGTGGAGGTGGGCGGGAAGAATGAACAGGCAGAGCACAGGGGATTTTTAAGGCTGTGAAGATACTCTGTATGGTACTAAGGTGATGGATACATGCCACTTACCGTAGAAGATATAACACAGGAGTGAACTCTGAGGTTGACTGCGGACTCTGAGCGATCATGGTGTCAGTGCAGGTTGGCTGCCGCTGCTGCTTAGTCGCTTCAGTCCTGTCTGACTCTGTGAGACCTTAAGGACTGCAGCCTGCCAGGCCCCTCTGTCCATGGGATTCTCTAGGCAAGAGCACTGGAGTGGGTTGCCATGCCCTCCTCCAGGGGATCTTCCTGACTCAGGGATCGAACCCGGGTCTCCTGCACTGCACGTAGACTCTTTGCCACTGCCACCTGGGAAGTCCCCAGTGTAGGCTCACCCTTGGTCAGAAGTGTGCCACTCTGCTACATGACGCTGACCATGAGGGAAGCTGTGCCTGTGTGCAGGAGAAGGCATATGAGAAACCTCTGTACCTTCCTTTCACTTTTGCTGTGAATCTAGAACTACTCTAAAAAAAATTAAGTCTCAAAAAAATGATAACAAGAGTTTCTGAGTTAAAAGGATACACCTTTCTTTTAAAAGCTCCTTCACTCAGCCACCAACCATGGGAATTAAGTTTTGTAGTGCATTTAATAGACAATGAACACTGAGCAAGGTCACAAATACATGTTGAGATTACAAGACAGGACACCGAGCAGAAACCAGCAATCACATGCAGCCTTGTGATGGCTGCCTGGCCTAGAGACACACATCTAACATCATTCTGGCACATGCCAGCCGGCACCTCTCTCACTGCCTCCTCTGCTTTTTATACAGCATCGTTTCTTAAAGGTGGGTCACTGCAGGGCAGAAAGAATGGTGCACATGTGCCTTGTGCATTTCTTATGTATTTAAAAATATATGCAAGGGAAATTCCCTGGTGATCCAGTGGTTAAAACTCTACACTTCCACTACAGGGGGTATGGGTTCAATCCCTGGTTGGGGAACTAAGATCCCACATGCTGAGTGGCATGGCCAAATTTTTTTTAATTAAAAAAATAAAAATACATGTGATATGGATATAAGACGTATAGCAGTAGCCCCTGGACACCCATGCTTATGGAAAATACTGGATGGAAACACACCCAACCTCTCAGGGGCGATATTAATGGATGCCTGGGGGTAATTTTACTTTTCCCCTTTTCCAAAGTTTCTGTGATGGTCTTATGTAACATTTACAAAAATGCCTTTTTATGAAACACAGTGCAGGTTGGCCTCACTTGGGACTTGTATGCTGGAGGTGGCAACAGACCAAGAACTTCTTTGGAGGAGTCCTAATCATTCACGCTGTCACCAGAATAAGACCCTCTTGTGGCCAGAGACGAGCTACTGTCACAAGCAAAAAATATCCTTTGTTTAGAATTTGACCCCCAAATTAGCAAACCTCGAAACCCTTTTTTCCCTGCTCCACAGTACTGGGACACCAAGAAATTTTCTCACGTGCTCTCCTTCTGGACCACCTGCTGGCCTGGCCGAGTCTCCCACCCATCCTCCTCTGTGATGCTTCCCCCTTACCCGCCCCCCATCCACCTCAGCGCATGCACATCCCCAAATACTGCAGGTGCAGCTCCAGTCCTGCTCCTCCAGGAAGCAGCTCTGGTCTCCCCACTGCAGACTCTTCATTCAGAGCTTCTAGAACACCTCCCTGGACCACACTCAAGTCTCCTTCCCACCGAGCAGAGTTCACGCTCGTATTTCAGTTCTGTGTCCACACTTTGGGCTCAGTGAGGACAGAGTCACCCCGGGCATCTTGGCTTCACCCAGCCCCACTTCAGGGACTGCAACAAGGGCGGGAACAAAGGAGAAATCACACAGAGAGAGAAGTTTGGAAATGATCTATTCTAACCCTTTTGGTTCCTAAATGGGGAGAGTCAAGGCGTGCCTGGTCCACATTTGGTGGCAGAGACAGAGTTGGGACTCGTAGGTCTTGAGCTGCATCCAGTGTTCTTCCCACCAGTCACCCAGCCTCCAGCAACGTTGGGGATTGGGCTGGGCCAGGGTGAGGCAAGCCCGTGTGAGGATTCCCTTCTGGGCTGAGTCTGCACTTCCTGGCTAGCAGCGTAAGGGCCTGTGCATGCCCTGCCCCCTCAATGCCCCCCCTCAACCCCCACCTCCAGCCCGCCCTGTGGGCCTGGCCTGCTGTAGAGCTCCTCCGTGAGTGTCCTATGACTGCGGTGCTGCCCTGGATCTGGGCTGGCCTCACCACTCGGTAGTAGAAGAGCCACCATGATACCTCCCCACAGACACTGAAAGGGCCCTGAGCAAAAACTCATGTAGTTCAATGTCTGGAGCAGCTGCCTAGAGAGGTTTAGTACAACCGGAGGAGCGGTGGTCACCACCCGTTTCCCCACTGAAGTAGGGGGGGGATTCGGTTTATTTGTTGCTGTTGTTTTATTGTGTTTCGGTTGTACCATGTGGCAGTCAGGATGTTCCCCATCTAGGGACTGAACCCATGCCCACTGCACTGGGAGTGCGCAGTCTTAACCATTGGGCCACCAGGGAAGTCCTGTTGGTGGTGATGACATAACCCCTCTCGCCACACACCCAACACACGCACAATCTCCCACCGGGGGACTTCATATAGGTCCAGGACAGGGAAATGGAAAATGTCTCAGGACAGGGAAATTAGGAGTCTTTAGGAATGGAGGGTGAAGAGACAGTCTTCATCCCTTCAGAAACTGAGGTTAGATATTTTAAAGCCGTATGACTATCAAGAACTTTCAGTCTCATTTAGGAAACAGAGCAGAGTAAAATTTCAATTTTAAACCTATGTTACCTCTTTAAGTGTATAAAATGCCTTCAGAATTTCCCAGGTTACATTTATACTTCTGTTTAGAGATTTTTGTTTTGTTAGTGGGGTTAATGAACTTAGGAGACTAGGAAACACAGGGAGAGGCTGTAGGGATGGTTGAGGCCAGGTACCCAGGTCACTGCTGATGAGACTGAGACCCTGGGGGAGGGTCCTTGCCTCAGGTCCCTGACTCCCAAGCCAGGAGGAGAGAGTGGGGGAGACAGTGGTTCTTGGCCTTCATACTTGGCCACTGAGTGTCTCCTCGATGCCAGGCACCTTCTGGGCATCAGGACAGAGCCAGGGACCAGAGGAGCTCCAGACCCATGGGCTTGCTTACCTGCTGGTAGACAGCAGTGAGTGCAGTGAAGGAAGCCAAGCCGGAAAGGTGATAGAAAGCGAGCAAGTGGGGGACTTCATGCCAGGTAGTCAGTGAGGGTCTCCTTCAGAAGTTGACTTCTGAGTTGAAATCTGTGTGGTGAGAATGAGGGGAGCTCTGAGCTGGGAAGAGGGCAGACGAAAGGCTCATGCGGCTGGAGGGGAGTGAGGGAAAGGAGCAGGTGAGGGGCAGAGAACCAGCTGGTGGGTGGGGCAGGCTGAGGTATGGGCCTGGATTGCATTCCACACACAACCGCCGGCTCATTGCCAACTCTGAGGCCCCCTCTCCCCACAACAGGGTGGCCTGGATGTCCCCAGCCTCGGGGAATTTCTCTAGAGAATGTGCTCTGTACAAAGAATGGTTGGAGAGGAGCCCTGGGAGGCATGTGTACCAGGGGAGCCAACTTCAGGGACCTGGGGCCCCGGGGAGACCTGCCCAGAGCAGAGAGAGCCCAGCAGGCTCTCAGGCTGCCATCAAGGCTCAGCAGGCAGCTAAGGGACATGGCCTTGAGGGCAAAGCCAGTGAGGGAAGCCATGGGCATGCGGAGTCCAGTGCATGCAAGACGCTTTCTTCAGAGCCACCCAACAGGTGCAGGTGCTGTGGGAAACAGTATGGTGCTTCCCCAAACACTTAAGCATAGAAGTACCACATAAGCCAGCAATCCCCCTTCTAGGTGTATCCTCCAAAGAATGGAAAGCAAGGACTTGCAGAGATATTTGCACACTCATGTTTGCTGCAGCAGTGTTCACAATGGCCAAAAGCTGCAGACAACCCAAGTGGCTATCAACAGATAAACGGATAAATCAAACGCAGTATATACACACAGTGGGATATTATTCAGCCACAAAAAGGAATGCGATGCTGGCACAGGTTACAACACGATGAACTGCCGGGGTCCAGCCCCAGCTGATCCAGGGTATTCGAAGCAGAGACGGCGTAGGCGAGGGTCAGGGAACAACTGCTTAATTAAACGTTAATTAAGGATATAAAGAGTAATAAAATGAGGATAGCTCAGTAGGAAAATTCAGTGGAGAAAAGAGGCTGAGTAGCTTGGTTTACGCGGGGGACCAATAAAACTTCAAGACAAGAAGCTTGCACCACTTACGTAGGCCGCAGGCGTCCTTCCGTTCTCCCGAAGGAGAGGAGACACTGAGGCCTCCCCGGTCGGATCTTAGAAGCCCAGGCAAAATTAGTAAGCTTGGTGGGTTCCGCGCTCCAGATGGAGACTCAACCAGAGTGAGAGAGAGAGAGAGACATGGGGAGACCAGTATTTCGAGAAACTGATCCCAATTCTTTATTTTCCATGGTCTACTTTTATACACTGAGATGTTATGCAAAAGTCACGTGGGGTCAGCAGTCCTGACTTTTATCAAAGTCAGGTGCTTCATACAAAAGTATACAGAGGTCTTAGGGGTGTTACATCATCTTCTGGCCGGGGGGCCTGCTGACAATTTACGACCCTCTCCTTGTGACAGCGGTCAGTCAACCAGGACACTTATTTCTCCAGGGGTGATTATTCTTAAAACAGACGCCACCCAAATAAAGTTACATTCCTATAGGGTGAGGGTGTAGTGGGTTTTAGTTAAGGAAAGAATTTACTTAGCCTAAGGTCTAACGTGATTTATATCAAAGGTTAATACTTATTTCTTCTATATATTCATTAATGTGTATAAGGGCAGGGGATGTGGAGACTTAGCAGTAAACATCAGCTCAACAAATGAAAAACCCTTCACCAATATGATTTCTAATCAGCCCATTATACTTATACTAATAATTTTCTAACTTTTCTAAGGAACCTGTTTTTAGAAGGTTTAAAGCATCTCGTGCCTCTCATGGTTGGGAGGCTGTGAGCAATCACATGTGGCCGGACAAGCCTGTCAGGCAGGCTAGAGAACCTTCAGAGGAGTTTGTAGGTTAAAACACTCTTGTCACACCCAGGGGTTTTTATCAACTGGAGCTCTAGGTTAACTCCTTCTCCGAAAGAGGTGGTGGGGGACAGCCCCCCGTAAAGTCAGAGGTGTAGGTGAGAGCACAAAGTAGTAAGGTAGGCAGGCTCTGGTTATGGGGGTAGATGCTCGAGGATTTCCAGGGGGACTCCTGAGGCTCGATCCCGCCTTTGCGTATGTCGAGCCTCCTTCCTCATGACCTTTGCCATGGGCGGAGTGCCTCACTCTGGCCCCCAACAATGAACCTTGAGACATTATGCTGAGTGAAATAAGCCAGGCACAAAAGAACAAACACTGCAGGTATGATTCCACTTCTACACTATATCCAGAGTAGTCAAATGAACTGAGACAGAAAGCAGAATGATGGCTGCCGGGGGCTGGGGGAGGGGAGATTGGGAGTTAGTGTTAATGGGTCTAGAGAGTCAGTTCGGGAAGATAAAACGTTCTGGAGACGGATGGTGGTGATGGTGACACATCATGGATATGTTAACACTCAATGAACTAAACTGTGCACTTAAACATGGGTTAAAATGGTATATTTTATGTTATGTATATACACCACAATAAACGATAAAAAAAGGTGTTCACAGTGACTTGGGCTGACTTGGGAACCAGTGATCTGTCAGTAGAGGTGTGCAAGAGAGGCTGGACGCTTTCTGGATGCTGGGGAAGGAGAACGAAGCCAAGGGAGCAGAGTGCAGGTCATCCTGGACTTTGAGTCAGGACAGAGACATGTGGACCAACACGTTTTGAGCCCTCACTGTATGCGGGCCTGAGCTTAGGTTTGCATACATTATCTCTCTGCCCTGGGGCCATAAGGCAGGGTCAGGATTATCCCCACTGGACAGACGGGATGCAACACCAGAGAGCATCAGTCATTGCTGCCTGCCAAGACCCTCTTCCATGGAGGCCCAGCTGCCTGGTCTCAGGTCACTTCCAAGTGACTGGCCAAGGTCACTTTCCTTCCCAGGCAGCCCGTTATCTATGACTGACCTATGTGGGGCCACTGAGGCCTGGCCGGCTTGCTCTGTGTAACTCCGAACACCACTGACATTCCACTTCAGGGGTCTTCTCTCCTTACTGAGCCTGTCTAGCAGCTAGAATCTTCTCTTTGCCTATGGCTACTTCCTCCCTGTCCATCCTCAGGCGTTGATCCGGGAACCTCCTCCATAAACTTCCTGCTTGCTGAATTGCTCAGGGTTAGCTCAGGGAAACCCATCAGCAGTGCTTGTCAAGGTCACTCAGCTGGGTAATAGGGAGGATGGCTGGGGCCAGGGAAGGGTATCTAATGTTCTCGGGCAGAGGGAAGCTCTCCAACCCTCAGGAGGGTGGGTCAGAGCTCCCTGGATGACTCTGGCCCTCAGCACCCACCGGAGGCCAAGTGTGCCTCATGCTTGTGATATCCATAGTGCCCCTGTGTGCCAGCGAAACCACACCACAAATGATGCTGGTGCACAATTCTAGTAGACAGCCTGGCCATTAGTGGTCTCTTATATATTTAAATTGGGCGTGATCCATTTGGGGATGGTAATTTTATTCATGGAGATTGCACCATCTAATTTGAATACAGCAAACTGTACCTAAGAGATATGGTGGCCCCACAGCTGCTTCTCTCCCAATTCCTGTCCAGCCTGGTTTGGGGGCCCTGGCACCGTCACTTTTGATCTTTTTGTCTCCACTTAGTTGAGAAGAGAATGTGGGGCTGAAGTCAGTTGAAACTGACAAGAAGTCAGACCATGGTCTGAATTCCACTCTGTGACCTGGACAAACCATGTAACCACTCTGAGCCTCTGTTTCCTCATCTGTCAGTGACCAGGGCGGTAGGAGAACTGTACACCAGTGAATATACAGGAGACTCCAGCATGGAGCCCTACTGCTGTCCCCAACCTGGCCACCCAGTGGCAGGACTGTCTGAGCTCTGAGGAGTGCCGGCCAGGGCTGGAAAAGCAGAGGGACAGCAGTGCCTGCTGTGGGGCCTGGCAAAGAGCCTGGTACCCTCCGAGGCACACTGGAAGTCTTTGGCTCTCCCGTCAGCCTCTCCCGCTGTCCCACCTACCCAGACACCATTCTAGGTAGGTGTCTAAACCCAGCAGTGCAGCAAGGCTGCAGTCCTCTCTGCTCTCAGATGCCTGGCTCATGAGGGGCTATTATCACCCCCACTTCCAGGCCAAGTCTCTGAGTGAGGGATCAGGGACTTGGCCCCTTCTCAGAAGCCCTCCAGCATTACATTTTCATGATAACCCTCCATTCATCTCCTCCACCAGCCTTGGAGAACTTTAGCTAGTCTTAGGGGAGGATGGAGGAGGGAAAAGCTGGCTTTTCTGATCAGTATTTCTTTGATCTACTGCTGATGGCATGAAGTTGATGTCCAAAGGCCTCCTGAATTTCAGGCTTTTAGGGTGGGTGGTGAATTTCATAGACCTAGAGCTCCAATACTTCGGCCACCTGATGCGAAGAGCTGACTCACTGGAAAAGACTCTGATGCTGGGAAAGATTGATGGCAAGAGAAGGGGGTGACAGAGGACAAGATGCTTAGCAAGTTGGACAGCATCACTAACTCAATGGACATGAGTTTGAGCAAGCTCCAGGAGACAGTGAAGGACAGGAAAGCCTGGAATGCTACAGTCCATGGGGTTGCAAAGAGTTGGACAGAACTGAGCAACTGAACAACAAGAGCTTTGGAGGGTTTTTTTTCCCCTTTGGTTTCTTGTATCATCTTTCCTGAAGCATCAAATATTGGAAATACTGGACACAAAAATTCACATCAGCTTTTTGTTTGGATCACCTTAATCCTCATTTCTTTCTATGTAAGTAACAATAGGAGGGTGGGCAGGAAGGCAGTTTTTCTTTTTTCCCCCAATAATGGGATCATATGTATTGTCAGATTTTCATTTTCACTTAGCAATATGTACTCTTTTCACACAAATATTTATAAACATCTTTCCACATAATTCACATTACTTAATATATCAACCACATTATCCACCCCCTACCCCATCCCACACAAACACTGATCTCTTTCCTCAAGGGCAAAGTTGATTGTTTAAAAATAGGCTTGCACGTGTTGTTGTGGCTTCCTCATATTTCTCCCAAATTGTTCCCCAGGCCTCCCTGAGGTCCCCTAGGGAGGATGTGGGGTGGGGAGTGGAGGTCAGGAGGCCAGTAGGGGCCACAGGGCTCTACCACCACCTGCACAGAGCTGGAGCTCAGCTGATCTGCCTCACTGAGGGGAAAAGGTTTCCGGACTGTGTATTTTGCTGTTCTTGATAAATCTGATCATGTTCAATAAAGAACATATGAACTTAAGAGTCTTTCTCAGTGCACAATTATAACTGCATCTACTTTTGGATTCATAATGAAAATATAGCATTAGGAAGAAGGAAGACATTGGTGGGAGATGTTCTAGGCAGCTGAATTGGTAGAGAGGGGTTTTACCCAGAATCACAGCAGTAGAGAAGAACTGAAAGCGGAAGTGAAGAGTTCTGTCTGAAGCGGGAGTATGACGTCACCATAAAGTAATGAGACTTGCAGGCCCACATGACTCTGTGAAGACCTCTGAGAGATGGACCAAAGAGTGGTGAGCAAGAAAAGTGACTCGAAATAACAACACGGGGTATCAGAAGGTGTGGCAAGGGATGGGTCTGGCTGGTGTGCTGCCTTTACAGCCAAGTGAACAGCATCATGGCTTCTTCAAACCTGATATCAAGGCCTGACTGGGCAGTGGCTGAGGTCAGCAGGGTGACCAGACCATTCAAGAGTACTCCAAGGCACATGTGTCCTCGGGAGTCAGGAAGGCTTACATGGGGATACATAGCTAGTCTGGAACTCAGGTTTCCTGCCTCTGTTCAGGGCCCTTCTCAGCACCAGTTGCTTTTCCAGTACCTGGCAGTTGTCAAGAGGTACTTCCTTTTCAGTTCAAGGCAGAAAAAGGCAGCTGCGGGGCAGGGAATCAGCAGGCAGACCAGGCCACTGGTGCCACATGGCCCACAAGGGGAGAGGTGCCCCAGGAGGGACACCCCTCCACCTCATGGAAAACATGCTGATGGGTCTCCCTGCCACTGCCTCCTTGTTTCTTGGGTGGGATAAACCATTTGGTCTTTGGACAAGATTATTTTTGCACAAAACAGGATTGTTATCACTTAACTGAAAATAATTATCCAATGAAAATTGAGCTCCACTTGTCTCTCTGGAAATAAAGAAGTGAACATTTTGGGCAGTTTCACTGATGCAAAGGCAGGTATTTTAAGAAAATGAAAGTAATGAGAACAGACTGCATTCTCAGCAGGAAGCCTTGGGAAATCTCAGGGCCTCCCTTGAGTGGCTCCCATGGCTGGGAAGACTAATTCACCCCCTGTCCAAGTCAGGGCTTGTTCCAATGAGTCTGTAGTGGAGGAGGGGTTCTGACAGAGACAGAGTATCACTGAGTGTGGTGGCAGGGATGCAGGTGATCCCACTCAGTGGTTTAGCCCCCAAGGGGTTTTCCTCACACACAGGCCCCAGACTCCTTCAGAAACAAAGAAATAGAGTTGGGGCAAGGAGAGAGAGTTGCTGACCTAAGTCTAATGCAGGAGGTCACTTCTGTCCTTCTTCCCCATGCCCTCCAGCACAGGAACTGCACCTCCAACTGCCCGGAAACCTGAGCCCAATCTCCAAGCCCTCAGAGATGCTCCATCAGTCTCACCCACACGCCCTGCTGACCACCGACTCCATCTGCTTGCCTAAGCACTCCCTGGCTTTGTTCACGTCCTTCCATCCTCACTGTATCAGTTATTGCTGCTGCAGCACGGCTGCCTAACACACAGCCATGAACCTCTGTGGCCGACAGTAACAGGTAGTTCTTTCTCATGGCTCTGTACCTCCACTGACCTCCGCTGGACTGACCCGTGAATCCACAAGCAGGAGGGGTGGGTGTGTTGCAGCATGTCTCTTATCCTCCAGGATCACAGGCTAGCTGGGCACATCCTTCTCCTGGTGATGAGCAGGTAGAAACATTTGAAGTCTCTTAATTAAGGTCAAGTCTCAGAACTGGTATCCAGTCACTCCTGCCCCATTCCATCCATTGACCAGAAGAAGTCACAGACCAAGCCCTGCAGTTCAGGACTATTAGAGTACACTCCTGCCGTGATGAAGCTGTGGCCAGAGCCTGGGAGAAGGAGGGGGAAGCCTACCAGTCTAGTTCTCACCTTCCTGCTAGAATCCTCACTTCTGGTCTCACCCCCTCTAGTCTATTCTGCACAGAACAGTTGCTCCTTCTACAATGCAAACCTGACTACGTCACTTTTCAGCTTAACATCCTAAAAATTCTTCCTTTTCTTTTTCTGAGAATAATTAAAACTCAATTGAAAATGTTCTGTCCTCAAGGCTAGCCTAAGGGTCCTATGAAATGCGTCAACAGCACAGCTGTCACGGAGGCCCTTCAGACTGAGATTCCCTGGCTCTTCTCTCTTCCAGGGGCAGCCCTGCCGCACACGTGTGTGTGGCAGTGTGCAGGTGACCGACCACCTGTGTGTACCAGTGTACCCTGCAGGAACACGACGCAGACTCCCAAGAGCGTGGGAGCAGCAGCTGCGGGACGGGGTACCCTTGTGTGTGGCTGCCCAGGAAGGCCACGGCATAACTCCAGCTTGGGGGCAGGGAGGTTATTACTCTCCTTCCAAACACAAGCACGAATCCACCCAGATGGTGGATTTCCCATAGAATCCACTCGTGCTCAATGAAGCTGTCTAGACAAGTACTATTCAAGATGTGACCTCAGACCAGCACTGGTCTGACTTCTTGGTTAACTGTCCAAGAAGGAGTAAGGAGTTTGCACCAGAATGTATATATCACTGTGACACCAGGCTCACTGTTTAGTTCAGCTGACTTTTCTTTGTAGCAAGACTTTCTCCAGGAAGGAAGCAGTGATTGACTCTGATAGAAGCTCTTTATCTAGCATGGACTGGTAAACTAATAAATTTGTGGCCCGGCCACTTTGAGACCTGATAGCTCAGTTGTAAAGAATCCGCCTGTAATGCAGGAGACCCTGGTTCGATTCCTGGGTCAGGAAGATCCATCCACTGGAGATTCTTGGGCTTCCTCTGTGGCTCAGCTGGTAAAGAATCTGCCTACAATGTGGGAGACCTGGGTTCGATCCCTGGGTTGGGAAGATCCCCTAGAGAAGGGAAAGGCTACTCACTCAAGTATTCTGGCCTGAAGAATTCCATGGACTGTATAGTCCATGGGGTCACAAAGAGTCGGACACGACTGAGCGACTTTCACATTCACTTTGAGACGGCCCAGTTCTCCTTTGCTTCCAGAGACATGGATCTGAGGTGCTGAACCATCTTTGAATGACACCCCAGAGTAAAATTATAAGACACTAGGCAAAAGCTAGTAATTAAAAAATTAATACAGTGCTGTAATAAAAAAGGGACTCTACTTTAATATAACAACATATGGTTGCCGAAATAAATTATATATGCTCCCTTAATGAAGTCAACTGCACTCATAATAGTTTGGGGAATTTCTAACAGGGTGAAAAAAGCTGAGGATATAACAGCAGTTTTTTAAAAGCATGACAGAAAATGGTGAGCACAGTCTACTAGGTAGCATGTAGATTCGGTAAGTGTGTGCACATTCGCATAGCCTGAAGGAAGTGCATGAAAACACAGAGAGTGGATATGTTAGCGTGGTGTGAGTATACCCTTTTCTTCTTTTTCAAATTTCTGAAGTATAATTCTGTTATACAGTGGAAGTGAGAAATAGATTTAAGGGCCTAGATCTGGTAGATAGAGTGCCTGATGAACTATGGAATGAGGTTCGTGACATTGTACAGGAGACAGGGATCAAGACCATTCCCATAGAAAAGAAATGCAAAAAAGCAAAATGGCCGTCTGGGGAAGCCTTACAAATAGCTGTGAAAACAAGAGAAGCAAAAAGCAAAGGAGAAAAGGAAAGATATAAACATCTGAATGCAGAGTTCCAAAGAATAGCAAGAAGAGATAAGAAAGCCTTCTTCAGTGATCAGTGCAAAGAAATAGAGGAAAACAACAGAATGGGAAAGACTAGGGATCTCTTCAAGAAAATCAGAGATACTAAAGGAACATTTCATGCAAAGATGAGCTCGATAAAGGACAGAAATGGTGTGGACCTAACAGAAGCAGAAGATATTAAGAAGAGATGGCAAGAATACACAGAAGAACTGTACAACAAAAGATCTTCATGACCCAGATAATCACAATGGTGTGATCACTGACCTAGAGCCAGACATCCTGGAATGTGAAGTCAAGTGGGCCTTAGAAAGCATCACTACAAACAAAGCTAGAGGAGGTGATGGAATTCCAGTTGAGCTATTTCAAATCCTGAAAGATGATGCTGTGAAAGTGCTGCACTCAATATGCCAGCAAATTTGGAAAACAGCAGTGGGCACAGGACTGGAAAAGGTCAGCTTTCATTCCAATCCCAAAGAAAGGCAATGCCAAAGAATGCTCAAACTACCGCACAATTGCACTCATCTCACACGCTAGTAAAGTAATGCTCAAAATTCTCCAAGCCAGGCTTCAGCAATTTGTGAACCATGAACTTCCTGATGTTCAAGCTGGTTTTAGAAAAGGCAGAGGAACCAGAGATCAAATTGCCAACATCTGCTGGATCATAGAAAAAGCAAGAGAGTTCCAGAAAAACATCTACTTCTGATTTATTGACTATGCCAAAGCCTTTGACTGTGTGGATCACAATAAACTGTGGAAAATTCTGAAAGAGATGGGAATACCAGACCACCTGATCTGCCTCTTGAGAAATTTGTATGCAGGTCAGGAAGCAATAGTTAGAACTGGACATGGAACAACAGACTGGTTCCAAATAGGAAAAGGAGTTCATCAAGGCTGTATATTGTCACCCTGTTTATTTAACTTTTATGCAGAGTACATTATGAGAAACGCTGGACTGGAAGAAACACAAGCTGGAATCAAGATTGCCAGGAGAAATATCAATAACCTCAGATATGCAGATGACACCACCTTTATGGCAGAAAGTGAAGAGGAACTAAAAAGCCTCTTGATGAAAGTGAAAGTGGAGAGTGAAAAAGTTGGCTTAAAGCTCAACATTCAGAAAACGAAGATCATGGCATCTGGTCCCATCACTTCATGGGAAATAGATGGGGAAACAGTGGAAACAGTGTCAGACTTTATTTTTCTGGGCTCCAAAATCACTACAGATGGTGACTGCAGCCATGAAATTAAAAGACGCTTACTCCTTGGAAGGAAAGTTATGACCAACCTAGATAGCATATTCAAAAGCAGAGACATTACTTTGCCAATAAAGGTTCATCTAGTCAAGGCTATGGTTTTTCCTGTGGTCATGTATGGATGTGAGAGTTGGACTGTGAAGAAGGCTGAGCACTGAAGAATTGATGCTTTTGAACTGTGGTGTTGGAAAAGACTCTTGAGAGTCCCTTGGACTGCAAGGAGATCCAACCAGTCCATTGTGAAGGAGATCAGCCCTGGGATTTCTTTGGAAGGAATGATGCTAAAGCTGAAACTCCAGTACTTTGGCCACCTCATGCGAAGAGTTGACTCTTTGGAAAAGACCCTGATGCTGGGAGGGATTGGGGGCAGGAGGAGAAGGGGATGAAGAGGATGAGATGGCTGGATGGCATCACTGACTCGATGGACGTGAGTCTGAGTGAACTCCGGGAGTTGGTGACGGACAGGGAGGCCTGGCGTGCTGCGCTTCATGGGGTCGCAGAGAGTCGGACACGACTGAGCGACTGATCTGATCTGATCTGATAATGAAAAAAATGTTACCCCTGTTGATAACACATTTCTAAGACCTCTTCAGTTGGTGCCTTCTTTCATTGTCTCTTTGGTTTCTAATATTAATATATTACAAAACCATTAATTCCTTCCTTGGTGGTCCAGTCACACCACTTTGTGTCATGCTTTTAAAAAAACTGTTAGATTCTCAGCCTTTTTCATCCTGTTAGAATTTCCCCAAACTATTATGAATGCAGTTGACTTCATTAAGGGAGCATATCTAATTGATTTCGGCAACCATCTGTTGTTATAGTGAAGTATATTCCCTTTTTTACTACAGCGCTCTATTAATTTTTTAATTGCTATCTTTTGCCCAGTGCCTTCCTTGGTGGTCTAGTGGCTAAGACCCCATGGTCCCAACGCAGGGGGCCTGGTCGGATTCCTGGTCAGGGAGCTAGATCCCACATGCCACAACTAGGAGTTTACATGCCACAGCTAAAGATCCTGAGGCCGCCACTAAGATGAGGCACAGCCAAATAAGTAAATAAAAATATGGAAAAACTCCTTTGATTCAGAAATATAAACTCAGAATTTATGATCACTCAGACTGGACTCTTGTTCATTCATTCACTCATTCAACAAATATTTCCTGAGGACTCATGAGTGCTCTTCCAGCACTGTGATGCAATAACATCATGTCCCTGTCTCAAGGGGGGTGCACTCTCCCCTTGCACTCTCCATGATTCACTTAACAAACACTTGCCCACTTTGCACTGTGCTCTGGCCTCGACTGGCATGTCGGGGATAGAGGCAAATTCAGCCAACGGAAAAGACACATCAAACCCAGGAAATGTCTCGTCTTCAGAAACATTGGTTAAAGGCTTAAAAACCTAATACATGCTCATAATAAATTCAAATAATACTTCATATGAAATCAAACCCACTTCCTAGAAATAAGCAAGATAAATAGTTTAGAAATACATATCCTTTAGATTTCTTTCTATGAATATATAAAGACATATTTCTGGACTTCCCTGGTGGCCCAGTGGTTAAGAATTCACCTGCCAATGCAGGAGACATGGGTTTGATCCCTAGTTGGGGAAGATCCCACATGCCTCAGGGCAACTAAGGCCCTGTGCTACAACTACTGAAGCCTGCATACTCTAGAGCCCGAGCTCCACAACAAGATAAGCCACTGCCATGAGCAGCCCGTGTACCAGAACTAGAGAGTAGCCTCCAATCGCTGCAACTAGAGAAAACTCATGCACAGCAAGACCCAGCACAGCCAAAGATAAAAAAATAAAAAAAATTTAAAGTGTATTTAAAAAGACATATCTCTTTATATATATGCATACATTCCCAAATGTTCTATATTCATGTCTACATAAACAGTAGTTTTATTTTCACTTTTTTCAAAAAATGGATATTAGAATGTATTCAGTCCTACAACTTCAGTGCTTATTTTTCTGAAACAAAGCATTGTTGTTGTCGTTTAGTTGCTGAGTCGTGACTGACTCTTTGTGACCTCATGGCTTGCAGCCTGCCAAGCTCCTCTGTCCATGGGATTTCCCAGGCAAGAATACTGGAGTGGGTTGACATTTCCTCCTCCAGGGGATCTTCCAGATCCCGGGACTGAACCCACGTCTTCTTCACTGGCAGAAACAAAGCTTACAAATGTGTAAGTGCTGGGAGATCACAGAGGACGAGCTACTGGTGTCGAAGCAAGGTGGCCCTGATGGCGGCTGTGAACGTGAGATCTTCACAGCATCCTGAGAGGTCTTCCCGCCCTGAAGCCTGAGCTCTCAGCTGCCTGCTTGTCTAGCCTGGCTTCACTGAGCCAGCCCTGGATGTGGTAGGATTTTGCTGGACAGAGAGGTGGGAGAAAGGGATGCCGGGAGGAAGGAATGGCAGAAGTAAAGGCCTAGAGGGAGATGAGGTGGCCCCTCTGTGGTGCAGACCCTCATTAAACAATTGTGAACATATGCACAGACCCAGGTAGGTCTTCACTTATGGCAATCTCCTTTTTCTGTCTTCCTTCCAGAGCTCCCAACCCAGCAATCCCAAACCTGCCCCTCCAGTCCCTCCAGCACCAGAAACTGGGAGTGGCCTTGCTGGGAAAAGAGGGTTAGTTTGCAGTGGAATAGTGTTACTGGGGTTTCAACTCATTACAAGAACAAATGTTGTACTAAAACATTAAGGAAAGAGCTGTATTTACAAAGTCCGTGTTGTTTACATGGTGAGGCGATACTAATTCATGACAAGGTGGAGAGTAGGGTTTGGAGGGGTCCCACTGTCTGTCCACTAAACACTGGCTGGTGGGCAAACCTAGCATGT
The DNA here is from genome assembly GCF_019923935.1 of Bubalus bubalis. Taxonomy (NCBI): domain Eukaryota; kingdom Metazoa; phylum Chordata; class Mammalia; order Artiodactyla; family Bovidae; genus Bubalus; species Bubalus bubalis. The sequence continues at coordinate 123,351,658 of NC_059159.1, read as the reverse complement.
GCTTACTTCCACTTTGACAGCTGGTCTTACAAAATGGGGACCCTTTAATCATGGGAATTCACCTAATGCTAATCTGGATAATTAAAACAAATACAAAAACAAAAAACCCAAGCAAAATACCCAACAGAAATTCAGAAGGAACTGCTGCTAACTTGTACAGATAGGCCAGGCACATTTCTGCATCATATTTGGTTCACAGTCCTGAAATGACTGGCTCGGGGCCTCACTAGGTGACGGGGGCAGGGTTTCTTCTGAGGTCCTCCTGGACCAGGCTGCTCTGAAGTGAGCTTGAGTGGGCTTGCTGGCACCAGGCCAAGGCCAGGACACCAGCAGGTCCCTTACATGCTTGGTTCACATTGCTTAACCCACCCGCATGCCCCTTCCTTGTCAACTCTCTACCCTTTCCTGGGCCTTAGTGTTGTCCTCTATAAATTGAGGTAAGGGTTGAGGGGACAAAAAGGTCATTACAAAATAAAATGAGGAGGAGGGACTGCTTTGGTGATTCAGTGCTTAAGAATCTGCCTGTCAATGCAGGGGACATGGGTTTGATCCCTGGTCCAGGAAGATTCTACATGCCATGGGGTAACCAAGCTTGTGTGCCTTAACTACTGACCCTGTGCCTAGAGCCCATGCTCTGCAACAAGAGAAGCCACCACGAGGACAAGCCCATGCACTGCAACTAAAGAGTAGCCCCTGCTTGCTGCAATGAGAACGTCTATGTGTAGCAAGAAAGACCCAGTACAGCCAAAAATAAATAAATATTAAAAAAAAACAAACCCCAAACAAGGAAAAAACAGATCAGCCAAGAGCCTGACCCAATCTGGGTTCAAGGCCACAACCCAAGACCTTTTCCTGAGATCTTCTCGCCCCATCCTTCTGTCTATATTCTTTGGTCCCCAAAGTTTAAGTTCCCAATCAGTTCCCTGCTCCCTTTCACACTCACAGAACTACAAAGCCTAGCCCTCCAGCCTGGGCCCACTCATTTGTATCCCAAAGTACAGTGACTTGGGGGCTCAGCCACGTCATCTAGACCCTTTCCTCCACCTCCACATCCCCCCACTCTTCCCTGCACCCCACAGCTGGGACAGCTGCCCAGTCCCCATCCCCACCCCCAAGCCGAGATCACTGACAAAGCAGATCACTTGACCTGCCATGCTAAGATCCTTCCTGGAATCAGCACAACAGACCACTCCCTCTGGCGACTTGTCACATCCCTCATCCTTTCCCAGCCCCACCTTCCCACTTGAATGCACCCCCACTGGCCTCTGAGCCTGTGAACGAGAATATCTGAGACATTCAATCTCCACTATTCATTCTTTGAGCCTGTAAGTCTTAGTTCAGGAGCCATCTCTCAGCAGAACCTTTCCTGATTCCACACTTCCAAATTAGGAGAAACTGAGCCTCCTGTCCCTGCCTTTCCCAGATCCACAGACTCTGCATCAGTCACCTGTGTATGTATCTATTAAATTCTAGCATTTTTCCATTTGCATTTCAAAATACTTTAAAAAATTGATGCATAATTTAAAGTGCAGTTACAGCTCAATACATTTCTCATATGTACACACCTGTGTATGGGTTTGGGATAGAGAGGTACAAGCTAGAAAGCTAGAAGACTCCCTGTGGGTCCATGTGTGGTGAGGAGGGGGTGCTACCTGTAGGTAACTTACATGCTGGAGGCCAAAGAAAGTAGACACACAGCCGGCATCCTGGGATGGGTTAAGATCAATTAGTTTTCACATAGGTGAGAGATCATGCTGAATATACAACTTAAAAAATCTCGGTAACTTAATAACTTCTTGCTCAGTTGAACTGATTGCTATCATTTATTCCTTCATTCACCCACTGTCAAACATTGCCAATAACTACAACTATAAAGAATATTCTATGGCCATCTTAGCTGATAATTTTTTAAGGTCAATCCTGATTAATGTATAGGGTAGAGTCCTAGAAGTGGAGACACTGGGCCAGAGAATAACCCTTGTAAAACTCTTTATACATATGGCCAAAGAGCTGACATGGAATATGTTAGTCTGTTTGAGCTGCCATAACAAAATGCCACAGACTGGGTGGCTTAAAACAACAGAAATTCATTTTCTCACAGTTCTGGAGGATGGAAGGCCAAGATCAGGGTGCTGGCAGGGTTGGATTCTTCTGAGGCTTCTTTCCTTGGCTTATAGATGATGGCTCTCTCACTGCCTCTTCACAGGGTCATCCCTCCATGCATGTGGCTCTGGTATTTTGCTTCCCCTAATTTCCTCTTTTTATAAGGACCATCCTAGTAGCCTCATTTTAACCTTATTACCTTTTTAAAGGCTGTTAGAGTCCCATTCTGAAGTACTAGGAGTAGGGCTTCAATATCTGGGAGAACACAGTTCACCCCATAACAGAATTCTTCCTAAGAGGCTGGAAATGTCCTCTGGCACCTTGTGGCTTGGCTGAGGTTCCCTCGGTTCCCTCCTACGCTGAGATGTACTTTTGTGTGACGCCCTCTCCTTGTCTCTCAGCCTCACCTGTTCCCCTTTTTTGTCTCTCACCCCGTCACTGTCCACAGCTGTCTATCAGCCTAAAGTAGAGATTCTCCACTTCTGATGCACATGGGAATCTGAGAGATTAGAAAACTATTCTGGTGTCTAGGTCCCAACCCAACAGATTCCCATGTCGCTGGTCTGAGGGTACAGCCAACATACGAGAAGCTTTAAAGCTCTTTAGGTGGCTCAGTGTTTTGCCAACCTCCAGTTGCTGGTCTCTCTTCTTTGCTTTTGAAAAGCATGAGACAGGGCACAGGGGCTGTTTAATTACCATCTTCCAGAGTTAATTAAAGCTCCATATTCTAAAGCCTGTTTTTAACTTCTCTAAACAAGTTCATTTTAAAGCACGGTGGTAATTTGGCTCTTTTGTTAAAATTAAGTCCTTAGAGCAAAAATTAAAAGACAAAAATGGAAAACCACTGGGCATAGAAAATCCACCCTGAATTTAATAGAGTCTCTTAAGTCGTGGACCGTAGTGAGACTCTTGCTGCTCAGTATGGCTGGGGCAGCTCGCTATACATCGTGGTCCTTGAGGCTTATGTTCTGTGTAAGCTTTTAAAAGAAGAGGATAAAAGCTAATTTTCACGAGAGCCCTGCTTCTGTGGTGGGGTGATTAGAAAACTGTTAAGTCTGGGCTCCTTCAAGTTTCACACCCCAACCCTCAATGTTGGAAACAAAGTTTTTAAAAAGATTCTACCCAGGGGTGAATCTCACAGACACAGTGAGCTAAAGAAGCCAAAGATAAGAGAGTCCATATTGGATGATTCCATTTAGATGAGGTTCAAGTACAGGTGAAACTGATGAGAGTGACAGTTGCCGCTGATGTGTGTGTTTCTTGGAGGACAGTCGGACACTGAACACTTTTCCAGGGCCTTGGTGACGGGCAGATGGGCATATGGCTCAGACGGTTTTGGGGAAGACATAGGAAATACCAGCTCCCTTTCGAATCATGGTTTTCACAAGTGGCCCAGGGCCCATCGTTGGCAGGACAGAGTCACAGCCAACAGGCCCACCCCGGTGCAGTCTGGCTTCTGCTTGCTTGCTCTGCTCCTGCACCCTCAGCTCCACTCTCACAGGTCATCAGCTGGGCTCCTTCCCTCCACCACTTTTGTGCATGTGTCCTTCCTGCCCAAGATGACCCTCCCGATTCTGTTCACCTGGAATTTGGTGAACAGAAGGGAAGGGAAGTCATTCCTCTGCCTCCAGGGATGTCATTAATCGCACCCTTCACGTGCCACTAATTGTTTTTGCCATTAGACTGGATGCTCCTTTAGGGGCAGTGCTGCCTTGGTTGGCAATGCTGGGCATGGTGCCAGGCACTAGTAGAGGTTTTAAACAGTGTTTGTTATGGAACTGTGTTAGTTTAAAAGGAGAAGGAAAGAGTTTTAGACAGAAGTCTTTTGTTAAAGCCATCCATCTAGTCATAACAATATTTGAAACCAGGTAGAGAAACATGATTCAAATAACTCTGGGAAAGTCAATACCTGGGGGGTGGAGATCCACAGACAGAGGTATGGGCTGCCCCTAGCTCCAGGGTGCATGGCAGAAAGCTTCTGCAAAACAGACAGACAAGGATTTGACACTGGGGTGGGGCACTGCTGGAGAAATGGAGGGAAGAGGTGGGGAAAGATGGTGAAAGTGGGGAGAAGGAACTGCAAGACAGTGGGAACTATGCACTGTGTCAAATGACACCTCCCTGCAGCCCTGAAACCCTCACTGAGGGTTCGTAAGCAAACTAACAAAATGCTTAATAGAAGTGTATTTGTGAGTGTGGGAATATGTGCATGTAACACAAGTGTGTGCATATGAGAGTGTGTGAATATGTATATATGTGTGAGAGCATGTGTGTGTCAGCTCACATGTGTGGGGATATGCATATCTGAGCATGTGCGGATGTGTACATGCATGAGGGGGAGTACGTGTGTAAGTGTACAAGAGTGAGAAAATGTGGGAGTGTGTGCATATGCTGAGAAGTGCTGTGGGTTTCCTGCTGGGATTTCTTCAGGAGTGAGGCTGAGGCAACATGAGGAAGTCCACTCTGCATCTCTCAGCAATCATGGTAAGCCCAGAGCATGGCCCTGGAGCCAAATATCTGAGGGGCCAGCAGCCCCCAGCTGAGAGATCTGAGTTGAGTATTTAATGAGTCACTTGTTGCCGTCAAGAAAGCTAATCTTGGTTCCTGGGCAGTTGCTGTTGTTCAGTCACTCAGTCTTGTCGACTCTGCAATGCTATGACTACAGCATGACAGGCTCCCCTGGCCTTCACAATCTCCTGGAGCTTGCTCAAACTCATGTCCATTGAATCAGTGATGCTATCCAACCATCCGGTCCTCTGTCATCTTCTTCTCCTTCTACCTTCAATCTTTCCCAGTATCAGGGGCTTTTCTAATGAGTCAGATTTTCGCATCAGATGGCCAAAGTACTGAAGCTTCAGCTTCAGCATCAGTCCTTCCAATGAATATTCAAGGTTGATTTCCTTTCAGATTGACTGGTTTGATTTCTCTGCAGTCCAAGGGACTCTCAGGAGTCTTCTCCAACACTACAGTTCAAAATCACCAAGTCTTCGGTGCTCAGCTTTCTTTATAGTCCAACTCTCACATCCATACGTGACTACTGGAAAAGCCATAGCTTTGACTAGACAGACGTTTGTTTGCAAAACAATGTCTCTGCTTTTTAACATGCTATCTAGGTTGGTCATAACTTTTCTTCTAAGGAGCAAGCATCTTTTAATTTCATGGCTTCAGTCACCATCTGCAGTGATTTTGGAGCCCAAGAAAAGTCTTTCACTGTTTCCATTGTTTCCCCAACCATTTGCCATGAAATGATGGGACCAGATGCCATGACCTTAGGTTTTAGAAGGTTGAGTTTCTGCCAACTTTTTCACTCTCCTCTTTCATCTTCATCAAGAGGTTCTTTAGTTTCTCTTTGGTTTCTGCCATAAGGGTAGTATCATCTGCATACCTGAAGTTATTGATATTTCTCCTGGCAATCTTGATTCCAACCTGTGCTTCATCCAGCCCGGCATTTCTCATGATGTACTCTGCATATAAGTTAAATAAGCAGGGTGACAATATGCAGCCTTGACATACTCCTTTCCCAATTTGGAATGAGCCCATTGTCCCATGTCTGGTTCTAACTGTTGTTTCTTGACCTGCATACAGGTTTCTCAGGAGGCAGGTCAGGTGGTTTGTTATTCCTATCTCTTGAAGAATTTTCCGCAGTTTGTCATGATCCACACAGTCAAAGGCTTTACTTAGCGAAGTCAATGAAGCAGAAGTAGATGTTTTACTGGAATTCTCTTGCTTTTTCGATGATCCAGAGGATGTTGGCAATTTGATCTCTGGTTCCTCTGCCTTTTCTAAATCCAGCTTGAACATGTGGAAGTTCTCGGTTCACTTGTTGTTGAAGCCTAGCTTGGAGAATTTTGAGCATTACTTTGCTAGCATGTGAGATGAGTGCAACTGTGTGGTAGTTTGAACATTTTTGGCATTGCTTTCTTTCAGATTGGAATGAAAATTGACCAATTCCAGTCATGGAGGCAGTGCTGAGTTCTCTGAATTTGCTGGCATATTGAGTGTAGCACTTTCACAGCATCATCTTTTAGGATTTGAAATAGCTCAACTGGAATTCCATCACCTACACTAGCTTTGTTTGTAGTGATGCTTCCTAAGGCTCACTTGACTTTGCACTCTAGGATGCCTGGCTCCAGGTGAGTGATCACATCATCATGATTATCTGGGTCATTAAGATCTCTTTTGCAAAGTTCTTCTGTGTATTCTTGCCACCTCTTTCTAATATCTTCTGCTTCTTCTGCTTTAGGTCCACATTGTTTCTGTCCTTTACTGAGCCCATCTTTGCATGAAATGTTCCCTTGGTATCTCTAATTTTCTTGAAGAGATCTCTAGTCTTTCCCATTCTATTGTTTTCCTCTATTTCTTTGCACTGATCACTAAGGAAGGCTTTCTTATCTCTCCTTGCTATTCTTTGGAACTCTGGATTCAGATGCTTATATCTCTCCTTTTCTCCTTTGCCTTTAGCTTCTCTTCTTTTTCTCAGCTATTTGTAAGGCGTCCTCAGACAGCCATCTTGCCTTTTGCTTTTTTTTTTTCCTTGGGGATGGTTTTCATCATTGCGTCCTGTACAATGTTATGAACCTCCATCCTTGTGCTTTTCAGGTACTCTGTCTATCAGGTCTAATCCCTTGAATCTATTTGTCACTTCCACTGTAAAATCATAAGGGTTTGATTTAGGTCATATCTGAATGGTCTAGTGTCTTTCCCTACTTTCTTCAATTTAAGTCTGAATTTGGCAGTAAGGAGAGTGAAAAAGCTGGCTTAAAGCTCAACATTCAAAAAACAAAGATCATGGCATCTGGTCCCATCACTCCATGGCAAATAGATGGAGAAACAATGGAAACAGTGACAGATTTTATTTTCTTGGGCTCCAAAACCACTGCAGATGGTGACTGCAGCCATGAAATTAAAAGACACTTGCTCCTTGAAAGAAAAATTATGACCAACCTAGACAGCATATTAAAAAGCAGAGACATTACTTTGCCAACAAAGGTCTCTCTCGTCAAGGCTATGGTTTTTTCAGTAGTCATGTATGGATGTGAGAGTTGGACTATAAAGAAAGCTGAGCACTGAAGAATTGATGCTTTTGAACTGTGGTATTGGAGAAGACCCTTAAGAGTCCCTTGAACAGCAAGGAGACCCAAACAGCCCATTCTAAAGGAAATCAGTCCAGAATATTCATTGGAAGGACTGATGCTGAAGCTGAAGCTCCAATACTTTGGCCACCTGATGTGAAGAACTGACTCACTGGAAAAGACCCGATGCCGGGAAAGATTGAAGGCGGGAGGAGAAGAGGACAACAGAGGATGAGATGGTTGGATGGCATCGCCAACTCAATGGACATGAATTTCAGTAAACTCTGGGAGTTGGTGATGGTCAGGGAGGCCTGGCATGCTGCATCCATGGGGTTGCAAAGAGTCGTACAGGATGAATGACTGAACTGAATTTGGCAATAAGGAGTTCATGATCTGAGCCACAGTCAGCTCCCGGTCTTGTTTTTGCTGACTGTATAGAGCTTCTCCATCTTTGGCTGCAAAGAATATAATCAATATGATTTTGTATTGACCATCTGGTGATGTTCATGTGTAGAGCCTTCTCATGTTGTTGGAAGAGGGTGTTTGCTATGACCAGTGTGTTCTCTTGGCAAAACTCCATTAGCTTTTGCTCTGTTTCATTCTGTACTCCCTGGCCAAACTTGCCTGTTACTCCAGGTATCTCTTGACTTCCTACTTTTGCATTCCAGTCCCCTATGATGAAAAGAACATCTTTTTTTGGGTGTTAGTTCTATAACGTCATGTAGGTCTTCATAGAACTGCTCAACTTCAGCCTCTTTGGCATGAGTGGTTGGGGCATAGACTTGGATTACTTTGATAATGAATGGCTTGTGTTGGAAACAAACAGAGATCAGTCTGTCATTTTTGAGACTGCACCCAAGTATTTTGGACTCTCTTGTTGACTAGGAGGGCTACTCCATTTCTTCTAAGAGATTCTTGCCCACAGTAGTAGATATAATGGTCATCGGAATTAAATTCACCCATTCTGGCCCATTTTAGTTCACTGATTCCCTAAGAAGAAATGAGGTAGCCTTCATAGTCAACAAAAGAGTCTAAAATACAGTACTTGGGTGCAATTTCAAAAATGACAGAATGATCTCTGTTCGTTTCCAAGGCAAACCATTCAATATCACAGTAATCCAAGTGTATGCCCTGACCAGTAATGCTAAAGAAGTTGAAGTTGAACAGTTCTATGAATACCTATAAGACTTTCTAGAACTAACACCCAAAAAAGATGTCCTTTTCATTACAGGGGACTGGAATGCAAAAGTAGGAAGTAAAGAGATACCTGGAGTAATGGGCAAATCTGGCCTTGGAGTACAGAATGAAGCAGAGCAAAGGCAATAGCATTTTGCCAAGAGAACGCATTGGTCATAGCAAACACCCTCTTCCAACAACACAAGAGAAGACTCTACACATGGACATCACCAGATGGTCAATACCAAAACCAGACTGATTATATTCTTTGCAGCCAAAGATGGAGAAGCTCTATACAGTCAGCAAAACCAAGACTGGGAGCTGACTGTGGCTCAGATCATGATATTGCCAAATTCAGACTTAAATCGAAGAAAGTAGGGAAAACCAGTAGGCCATTCAGATATGACCTAAATCAAATCCCTTATGATTATACAGTGGAAGTGACAAATAGATTCAAGGGATTAGATCTGATAGACAGAGTGCCTGAAGAACTATGGACAGAAGTTCATAACATTGTACAAGAGGCAGTGATGAAAACCATCCCCAAGAAAAAGAAATACAAACAGTCTGAGGAGGCCTTACAAATAGCTGAGAAAAAGAAGAAAAGTGAAAGGCAAAGGAGAAAAGGAAAGATATATCCATCTGAATGCAGAGTTCCAAAGAATAGCAAGGAGAGATAAGAAAGCCTTCCTCAGCGATCAATGCAAAGAAATAGAGGAAAACAGTAGAATAGGAAAGATGAGAGATTTCTTTTAAAAAATTAGAGATACCAAGGGAACATTTCATGCAAAGATGGGCTCAATAAAGGACAGAAATGGTATGGACCTAACAGAAGCAGAAGATATTACAAAGAGGTGGCAATAATACACAGAAGAACTTTGCAAAAGAGATCTTAAGGACCCAGATAATCATGATGGTGTGATCACTCACCTAGAGCCAGACATCCTGGAATGTGAAGTCAAGTGGGCCTTAGGAAGCATCAGTATGGACAAAGCTAGTGGAGGTGATGGAATTCCAGTTGAGCTATTTCAAATCCTGAAAGATGATGCTGTGAAAGTGCTGCACTCAATATGCCAGCAAATTTGGAAAACTCAGCAGTGGCCACAGGATTGGAAAATGTCAGTTTTCATTGCAATCCCAAAGAAAGGCAATGATAAAGAATGCTCAAACTACCACACAATTGCACTTATCTCACACGCTAGCAAAGTGGTGCTCAAAATTCTCCAAGCCAGGCTTCAACAGAATGTGAATTGTGAACTTCCAGATGTTCAAGCTGGATTTAGAAAAGGCAGAGGAACCAGAGATCAAATTGCCAACATCCGCTGGATCATTGAAAAAGCAAGAGAGGTCCAGAAAAACATCTACTTCTGCTTTATTGACTATGCCAAAGCCTTTGACTCTGTGGATCACGACAAACTGTGGAAAATTCTTCAAGAGACGGGGCTACCAGACCACCTGACCTGCCTTTTGAGAAACCTGTATGTAGGACAAGAGGCAACAGTTAGAACTGGACATGGAACAACAGATTGGCTCCAGATCAGGAAAGGAGTACGTCAAGGCTGTATATTTTCACTCTGCTTATTTAACTTCTATGCAGAGTACATCATGAGAAATGCTGAGCTGGAAGTAGCACAAGCTGGAATCAAGATTTCTGGGAGAAATATCAATAACCTCAAATATGTAGATGACACCACACTTATGGCTGAAAACGAAGAAGAACTAAAGAGCCTCCTGATGAAAGTGAAAGAGAGTGAAAAACTGGCTTAAAAAAAACAACTTCATTCAGAAAACTAAGATCATGGCAACTGGTCCCATCACTTCATGGCAAATAGATGGGGAAACAATGGAAACAGTGACAGACTTTATTTTTGGGGCTCCAAAATCACTGCGGATGGTGACTGCAGCCATGAAATTAAAAGACACTTGCTCCTTGGAAGAAAAATTATGACCAACCTAGCAGCATATTAAAAAGCAGAGACATTACTTTGTCAACAAAGGTCTGTCTAGACAAAGGTATGGTTTTTCCAGTAGTCATGTATGGATGTGAGAGTTGGACTATAAAGAAGGCTGTGTACCGAAGAATTGATGCTTTTGAACTGTGGTGTTGGAGAAGACTCTTGAGAGTCCCTTGGACAGCAAAGAGATCCAAACAGTCCATCCGAAAGGAAATCCATCCTGGATATTCATTTGAAGGACTGATGCTTAAACTGAAACTGCAATACTTCAGACCCCTGATGTGAAGAACTGACTCATTGGAAAAGACCCTGATGCTGAGAAAGATTGAAGGCAGGAGGAGAGGGGGATGTCAGAAGATGAGATGGTTGGATAGCATCATCGACTCAAGGGACATGAGTTTCAGTAAACTCTGGGAGTTGGTGATGGACAGGGAGGCCTGGCGTGCTGCAGTCCATGGGGTCACAAAAAATCGGCTATGACTGAACAGCTGAACTGAACTGATTCCTAAAATGTCAATGTTCACTCTTGATATCTCCTGTTTGACCACTTCCAATTTACCTTGATTCATGGACCTAACATTCCAAGTTCCTATGTAATATTGTTCTTAACAGCATCAGACAATACTTTCACCACCAGACACATCCACAGCTGGTTGTTTCCACTTTGGCTCAGCCTCTTCATTCCTTCTGGAGCTATTTCTCCACTCTTCTCCAGTAGCATATTGGGCACCTACCAACCTGGGAAGTTCATCTTTCAGTGTCATTTTCATACTGTCCATGGGGTTCTCAAGGCGAGAATGCTGAAGTGGTTTGGCATTCCCTTCTCGAGTGGACCATGTTTTGGAACCCTATGTGGAAGACTGAAGCCTCTTGAGACTCCAGGGGAAAGGTGACCCTGAGTGACTGGCAATGACAGCCCTGGCTCTGACTGGGATGGTGGCAGCCTGTACGCTGGCTTCCAATGGCACCAAGAGAAGGGCTTGGCTTTGGAATACAAAGATGAATTCTTTGTGTCAGTTACTGACACAGTAACTGTCCTCGTGGGGCTCCCAGTCTTCTGAGGGAGACTGAAGGAATAAATAGACAACTGAAAGTAGATATGGGCCACGTGAGGTTGAGAGGCACGGTTGGGAGAGACACTGCTAGCGCCTCGAGTCAAACGGGAGGTTTCCTCGTGGAATTTCTGACTGGACTGACAGGATTGGAGAAGTAAAGGAAGGAGGGCATTTCCAGCAGGAGATGTAGCATGAGCAAATTCTCACAAGAATGAAAATATGGGGCTATCTGGGGGCAGAACAAAAGGGGGAGTGACAGGAGGTGAGCAGGGCAGAGAGTCAGGAGCTAAGGGCAGGGGAGGCAGGGGCCCCTGGGAATGCTGTCCCTAGGAGCTAGTCCCTACCAGGTTTACCTCAGTCAGGCACAAAGGAGACTGGCTGTCAGCCCAGCGGACACCTCCACGCGGAGCCCGCACCCCAGCACATCCCTCCCTGAACGACAGCGGCCATCTCTGTTTCCATTTTCCTGGAACAAGACCGTGGGAACCAAACCCATGGATCCTGCTGTTGTATATGCCATGAGCTGCTGCAGGTGTGGGACAAAAAGCCACAGACAATTTGCATGGGATAGAGAGCACATTTTCAGTTTCCCTCTCTCACAAATCGTAAATTTCACTTTCACAGCCCTTCTTTCCTCATGACAACCGCACTGGTTTCTCCTCAGCACCTCAGGAGTCTATTGTCACAGAGATACTCCAGCTTTTCTGTGTGGTGTTTTTGCCTCACCAGGCTCCAGGGCTCCAGAAAGCTCAACATTGTCTTTGAGGTCCCCTGCTCTAAGCCTCCTCCAAATCCTGGCCCCGGGGCCCATCCTGGCTCATGGAGACAGTCCCACATGGGGAGGCAGGGACTGGGCTCCAGTCCTGGCTCTTCTCCTAACTCAGTGCAGGATATGAAGCACTCTATGGGTTTCCCCTTATGTACTGCAGAGGGATCTAGACTTAATAACTTCTGAAGGTCATTCAACTTGTAGAATGGTGACTTTTTGATCTTGACAGTATCCTTGTCATGGAAACCCTGAGATGATCTTTTATAGCAAGTGTCTGGACTTCTGCTGGCCCATGATGGTCCAGGAACTTAAAATCTTTCCGGTGTCTCCCTTGTATTCTCTGGATCTGCTGCTGTTTCCCCCTCCTTTCTAATTTTCTCCCTGTCCTTTGGTCTAGTTCCTGTATCCTCATGTTCATTTGTTCCATGGCTCATGATAATGACTCTGTGGGGAGGGGTTACTTAGGAGATACCCAGATTACTGTGCTAAAAGAGTTCCTGCCTGGGAGGAAGGTGTTTTTTCCCACCCACCCTCTGGCTCCATGCCACAGCCCAGCCCATGGCCATTCCCAGAACATCTTGCAAACTGCTGCCATCTGAGCAGAGGATGCCCAGAGGTTGTTGAGTTTCAAAATTTAAACACTAAACATGTTTTTCGCTCATGCCTAATATGCTGATGTTTTCAAATGCTTTCTGTTTTCTGTTGACAAGGTGTGGCACAGAAAGACAGGGAGGGCTGAGGGAAAGGGTCCCAAAGCTTAGGCTCAGCTCTATCTCTGACTTGAGGTATGACCACGGACACACCTCTTCCCTGTCTGGTCTCGGATTCCCCATCTGTAAAGTGGGGGTGAAATCGAGTGGGCCAGAGTGGACTAAACAATCATTTAGGCCTTTGAAGCTCTAAGCAGAACTTCAAGAATCCAGCCCTATCCAAGATCTCCCCATCCCTTGCGAGATGGTGCTGCATATATAGCCTGGGTTGTTGATGGTAAGGGAAGCCTCCTGAGAACACAAGGACCTTCTGGAGCACAGACAGGCAGGCTGCAGAGGCCAAGTCTGTGGTGGGTTGGCAGGGGAATCCACAGTGACCCAGGAAGCCAGTGTTAATTGAGGCAATGAAACCAGAAAACTCCCCTGAGCAGCTAAGCACAAGAGGGTTGCCATGCAAATCACCAGGAAGTGATGATTAATTGGGTGTAGGCACAGAGGAGAGGTGGTTGGTGACCCATGACTTGTCCAGGACGAAGGTGGATCCCCTGGGCCCCTTAAGGCTCCATGGGGGATAGGCGTGGAGGATAAGGTGGGGTGTGAAAGGAGGCTGAGGCAGAGGCGAATTTGACAAGCTCCCCTCCCAGAAAGATCAACCAGGCGAAGCTGGCTGGGGAGAGGGGGCTGGTGGAGGAAGGGTGAGAAAGATATGTAGATGGTTTCCACTTAGGGGAGGTTCCATGTTCTGCCCCAGCCCCTGATGCCTCACTTTGGGGTAGGGGAGGGGTATAGAGAGGAGGAAGAAGCAGGGACTTTTCTGAGCAACATTTTTAGAATCTAGAGTTATCAGAATCTGTTGACCCTCCACGGGGGCTTTCTCCCGGTGCCTGGGCCCACTCTCAGGAGATGCTTAAATCTCCTCTGGTTGCTTACCTCACAAGCCTACTTCATCCCAGGTGGTCTGTCTCACTGTTGGAAACTCCAGTCAGGAAGGGTTTCTTGGCACCAAGTCGAAGTCTGCATATCTGGCTGCATCAGCATTTGGCACAATACATTCCATAGAGATTCAGCTTGGTTCTGGTACGTAGAAAGTTTTATGCAAGAAGCAGGAATAAATAACATAAAATTATTACTAAGGTACAGAAGTCATCTGGCAGGTCTGGTACCATGTTCTAGGGAGTAAGGTTTTACAAGACCACTGAGCTGGTTAATTCTGTATGTCCACTTAGCTAGGCAATGAGGCACCTGGTTATTTAATCAAATACCAGTCTACATGTTGCTGGGAAGGTGATCTATAGATGTGATTAACGTCTACAACAAATGGACTTTCAGTAAAGGAGATTACCCTCCACAATATGGGAAGGACTCATCTAATTAGCTGAAGATCTTAAGGGCAAAAAATTGAGGTTTCCTGAAGAAGAAGGAATTCTGCTTCAAAACTCTAAGACAGAAATCCTGCCTGAGTTTCCAGCCTGCTGGCCTGCCCTACAGATTTTATATTTGCTGGTCCCAACAACTGTGTGGTCTTACATAAAAAAAAAAGGTTTTATTTCTCTGGAGAACCCTGATGCAACCACCCATTACCTGTCTGTGTAAAGGCAGATAAAGAATACTTAATTCCATAGAAGAGCAATGTCTGAAAGGACTAATATTATAAAAGTGCTAACTTGTGCGGCGCTGTGTTAATCTAAATCCATGTCGGAGGGTGCCATCCATTAGATACTTTAATTCTTACAGTAAAAAGGGTATTCTTTCCATTTTTATGGATGAGGAAAATGAAACACAGACGACTACACTTCTTGGCCTGAAATGTGGAGCCTTTAGTGATTTTGATCCAATTACCTCCCTCTACTCCCTTTCATATTGTCCATTCAGTTCAGTTCAGTCATTCATTCGTGTCCGACTCTTTGCGACCCCATGAATCACAGCACACCAGGCCTCCCTGTCCATCACCAACTCCCAGAGTTCACTCAAACTCGCGTCCATCAAGTCGGTGATGCCACCCAGCCGTCTCATTCTCTGTCATCCCCTTCTCCTCCTGCCATGGTCAAGGCAAATGGACTAGGCCCTCTTAAGTGTACTCTGGATTTTCCTATATACCAGCTATTGCCTATACCTGGAATTCTTCTGAAACGTTATTTCCTTTTATCCTACATGTCAAAGTCTTCTCTCTGCTCCAAGGGCCAGTTCTAAGGTCACTTCCTCTGGTTCTGAAGTCTTCCTGGGCCCCTACCATCACTGATCCTGAAAGTGACCCCTTCCTGCACAGTCTCACATCTGGGCTTCTCTCCAACTTGAGTTACTGCTGTCTGTTTCAGGGTTTCTCTCTCCTCCAATCAAAACGAAAGCTCTCTGAAGGCAGGAAAACAAGTCTGATGGATTACAACTGAGGACAGTCCTGAAACCCAGGGGATTTCTTTCTAAAACAGGGAATTTTGAGATACTTCTCTTAGTAGGTGTCTGTGTGGTTGTTTTTTGAAAGATGAGGGCTATTTCTGCTCCAGCATTATGTCAGTGGACTTGAATTTTCTTTGTTCTTCCATTTGAACAACAGACCTCACATTGATAATTTTAGAAGGCTTTTCCTGTTTGGTCTGCCTGAGGCTTGACAGAGCAACACCAGCAAGCTCAGTAACCCCCAAACCCTACAATGGGAGCCCCAGATTCACCCTCTCTAGCCTTAGGCCACCTTCCCAAAGGAACCACTGTGGACCTTTCCATTTGGAAGGTCAACATCCCAGTCCAATGGACTAAGGTTTCAGTTGTCCCTATTTTGGTACTCTCAGGCACAGGATGGTACTGGGGAGCCGGGAGTTACGTTCATTTACTGAAACCTATGTCCTCCTCTCTCAGGACCCTCTGAGAGAGGATAAAGAAGACATAGTCTTTATCTCTTTATTCTATCAACATATGTTTGAGCCCCTGCTCTACACCAGGAACACTTTGTAGCACTCAACTCACTCGTACGGAGTCTATCTTTCCTATGAGCTATGAGCCCCATGAGGGCATGGATCTTATTTACCTAGCTTGTCACTGTGCCATGACTTCAGAGTAGGTATTCTAATAAATACCTGTGATAGAACTGAATGGAGTTTGAATCTGTCTCACCCACTAGAGAAAATGAGAGCTCCTCAAGGGTAGGGTAGCCCTTGATGTCAGCACAGAACCTGGCTCAGGTAAGATACTCAGGACATGTTTATTGAGTCGGCTGGATGACCCAGTGTGGAGGTCCAGTGTGGGTCACACCTGACCAGGGCATGGGTTGGGGTGTGAATTCTGGGTTCTTCATGGGTTCCCATCTGCCTTGTTATGGGAACTGTGGTCTTTCTTTTGTGACTTCTGCTCCTTATGTGTGGATTTGGGTATTGAACTATTGTGTGAAAGCTAAAAATATAGCCCTGTCTCCATGACACTGCCATAGAATAGCCAGTTATAAGCACTTAATGCTAGTCGTATGCTCAAAAAGGTGCTGTGAGGGAACACAACCCACACTGAAACTGGAGGGCTTACATTCATTATCAAGGGATGGATATCCAACTTTTCCTAAAAAGGACCACAAGTGTGGTGTTTAACCAACTATCATGGCACTCACACAGTGGCATGACCAATAAGGGGTTAATATCCAAAATATATAAACAGCTCATACAAATCAATATAAAAAAATCAACCCAATTTAAAAATGGGCAGAAGACCTCAATAGGCAGTTTTCCAAAGAAGACCTACAGATAGTTGACACACACAGTAAAAGATGCCCAACATTACTAGTCATCAGAGAAATACAAATTTAAAAACCACAATGAGATATCACCTCACACCTGTCAGAATCTGTGGCTGTGCTAAGTCGCTTCAGTCATGTCCGACTCTGTGCAACGCCATAGATGGCAGCCCACCAGGCTCCACTGTCCCTGGGATTCTCCAGGCAAGAACACTGGAGTGGGTTGCCATTTCCTTCTCCAATGCATGAAAGTGAAAAGTGAAAGTGAAGTCACTCAGTCATGTCTGACTCTTAGCGACCCCATGGACTGCAGCCTACCAGGCTCCTCTGTCCATGAGATTTTCCAGGCAAGAGTATTGGAGTGGGGTGCCATTGCTTTCTCCACCTGTCAGAATGGCTATCATTAAAAAGATTACAAATAAAAAATGTTGTCAAGGATGTGGAGAAAAGGGAGCCTTTGTACACTGTTGGTGGGAATGTAAATTAGGGCAGCCATGATGGAAAACACTATGGAAGTTCCTAAAAAAAAAAAAAATAGAATTACCACATGATGCAGCAATTCTACTCCTGGGTATATATCCAGGAAAATGAAGATGCTAACTCAAAAAGATACATGCACTTCAAAGTTCATAGCAGCATTATTCCCAATAGCCAAGATCTGAAAGTAACCTAGGTGTCCCTCAACAGGTGAGTGGATAAAGATGTGGTACAGTACTCAGTCATTAAAAAAGAATGAAATTTTGCCATTTGCAGCAACATGGATGAATCTGGAGTGCACTATGTTAAGTGAAATAAGTCAGACAGAGAAAGACAAATACCAAGTAATATCACTTACATGTGAAATCTAAAACATACAACAAACTAGTGAATGTAACAAAAAAGCAGCAGACTCACAGATACAGAGAACAAACTAGTGGCTACCAGTGGGGAGAGGGAATAGGGAGGGGCAAAATAGAGGTAGAGGAATTAAGAGGTATAAACTACTACGTATGAAATAAATAAGGATATACTGTATAGCACAGGGAATATAGCCAATGCTTTATAAGAACTTTGTGTGGGCTTCCCAGGTAGCGCTAGTGGTAAAGAATCTGCCTGCCAATGCAGGAGATGCAAGAGTCATGGGTTCTATCCCTGGGTCAGGAAGATCCCCTGGAGTAGGAAATGGCAACCCACTCCAGTATTCTTGACTGGAAAATTTCATGGACAGAGGAGCTTGGCGGGCTACAGATCACAAGACTGCAAAGAGTTGGACACGACTGAGCACATACTCTTTCCTTTCCTTTGTAACTTTAAGTGGAGCACAATCTATAAAAATTTTGAATCGCTATGTTGTATGCCAGAAACTAATATAGTATTGTAAATCAATTATACTTCAATTTTCAAAAAATTTAAAAAGGAAATTATGTTGACATCTTGATGTTGGACTTCTGGCCTCCAGAACTGTCAAAGAACAAATTCTATAGCTTCAAGTCATCTAGTTTGGGCCCCAAGAAATAAGGATGGGAAAACAGCCTTGCTGCTTCATAGCTCCAGATTCCTTCTTCCTGAAGGGCTCTTTCCTATTGTTATCCTGGAAATTTTGCATTCTGTTATGAACACCCAGGGGAAGTCTTGGGCAAGAGAGGTCCTGCCATCTCCTTGACTCTTTTTGACAGAGTGATCCATATCCATCCTTGCACTCCTCAAATGTATGACAGTCATTTTTGTGTTTGCTTTTTAATTGCTTGTTAAGTCTTTGAGCCTTGAGATTTCTTAGTAAAGTCAACCTTAAGCAATACCACTACCTGGCACAAAAGGATCCATGGTAAAGATCTGTTGACTAAATAAGTCAAACAGGAATACCAAAGAGAGAAGGATTAATGTTGTCTGGGGTGTTCATAAAAGTGGGATAGGATATTCTGGAAGGAGGCAACAGCATAGGTAAAACATGACTTGTTCAGGGACTAGTCATTTATCCAATGGGTTTGGAAGGGTGAAGGAGGCAGAAGACGAACTGGGAAAGCTTTGAATGTTAGGCCACAAACTCAGACACCAACCTGTGGGCCATGGTCCCCCAATGCTGGTGCAGATTTTCACCAGCATGCCTCTTAGACACATTTCCTATCACTTGGGCCCGAGAGCTCAGCTACTGCCCTCCCCCAGGCCCCAAAAGTTAGACACTTGTTTTGTGATCAGTCTCCTTCTTGGCCTGCCATGGGCAAAGCAGGTAACAAAACTGAGGATGGTGTCTTCCCTGGTGATCCAGGGGCTAAGACTCTGCACTGACAATGCAGGTGGCCTGGGTTCAATACCTGGTCAAGGAACTAGATCCCACATGCCACAACTATGAGTCTGCATGCTACAACTAAAGATCCTGCATGCAGCAATGAAGATGCTATGTCCTGCAACTAAGACCCAGTACAGCCAAATAAATAAATAATTAGAACAAAAAACCTCTGAGGATGGCCCATGGACTACTGATCCTTGGTCTTGCCCTTTTTCCTAGAATATTCCCAACTCAGTGAAAAAAAAAATTAAAATGTTTCCAGTAAATTATGAATGAAATTAAGACTTTTTACACACACACACACACACACACACACACACAATCTGTGAAACCATCTCCACAATCAAGATAATGAAGGTATTCACCATCCCCAGGTCTCCTTGTGCCTGCCCTTTCCTAATCTTCCTACCCTACCCAACCATCCCCACCTGCAAGCAACCATGGATCTTCTGCTACTAGAGATTAATTTGCATTTTTTGGTAGGATTCCATTGTCAACTTGACCTTATTGGGTGCTGCATATTTTTGTATTCCTAAAAAATGATCTTGAGTTTTGTTCTTGGAACTGGTTATTTGGAAACACTTTGGCTCTGCTATGTCTTGGTTTTAAGCTAGTTAGGCAGAACCAGAGAGGTTTAGACCAGGACTAATTTCCCACCATTACCAAGGCAAAAACTCTTCTAAGTAGTCAATGTTGCATGAACTATGAAATTTTCCACTCTGGTGAGAACAGAAACCACTCTTGGCCCTCCGTGAGCTCCACAAACAGTTCCCTTTAATCCTTTCTGGCTGCTTCCTCACACATATGCACCAACCAGTACTTAGCTGGGACCCTCTGCAGGTAGATCTCTGGGCTCTCGATTTGGCTCTCTCCTTTCTGGTAATCCAACCTGCAAACTAGACACTGGCTTTTCTAGGATCCCAGCTCTGTTTCCTTAATGAGGCCCTTCCTAGGTTCCCCTCCTTGCTTCACAATTGGAAAACCCTTTTTAGCAGTCTGCTGGGGCAGTCAGGGGTCATCTCTCAAAAGCTCACTGTCCTTCTTTGTCTATGTTTAATGTCTTGAAAACTGCTTCACATATTTTACAGTGTCAGGATGGATGGTAAATCTGGTCCCTGTTACTCCAGTCTTGGTTGGAAGTAGAACTCCCTGAAGCTTTTGATAATGGCTATGATATATGCTGCAATAAATCTGGTATTTTGGACTCTTTCATGTTACACTGTTATATATGAATACCATAAGCTGATAAAAGTCTGAAAAAATAATTACATACAGTTCATCGAAATGAAGTTTGGGGGTTTTTTGCGTTAAAAAAAAAACACCCACATTTTAGTGTATGACTGCCAAGTATTTAGTGGGAAGGACTTCTGAGTTTATGGTTGCAGCAGGTGATGTGTTTCATTCATATCCCCGGGTCACTGTCAGGGGGCTGCCTTCTCACTGCCCAAACCCACTGTGCCTGGGTGCACAGAAAGCCAGAGTTGACTGAAAAAGGTTCCCGAAGCAGCTCTTAAACAATGACTGATTTATTTAACACAAAACAAAAATTGATACAGGAACACATACTCCTTTAGCCCTGATCAGGGAGACTTTGAGGTGGCCCATGCTGTCTCTGGAGAAGGAAATGGCAACCCACTCCAGTGTTCTTGCCTGGAGAATCCCAGGGACGGGGAGCCTGGTGGGCTTCCGTCTATGGGGTCGCACAGAGTTGGACATGACTGAAGTGACTTAGCAGCAGCATGCTGTCTCTAGCACTCCTCTGGGAGTCTAAGAGCTGCCCTCTGTGGGACCCTGACTTGATAAGGCATCCAGTTTGGATACATTCTCTTCTCTGTCCCACTTCCCCACTCCCTGGGGTTTTATTCGAAATACTTCCTAGTAAATCACTTGAAAAACTGATTTATTTCACAATTGTTAGAATGGTAGTAGAATGTAAGTTAAATATACATTAAATGCACCAGAACCTTCCTCTGGATAGAGCAACTCTGAAATGGTCATGTGAAGTGATTCTTTGCATGGCATGCACTGGCTGTCTTCCAATGGTTGGTACTTCTCAGCCATGCTGGTAAGCCCAAACCCTAAGTGCCTGTACTGGACTAGGGTCCTGGTGATAGCATCTACAACCTACTGACATTCTTAACCAATCAAGGGTCCCACTAGATAAGTCTCCAACCCTCCTCACCACACCGCCCCCTGCCTCAGCTGACTCCCTTTGTTCTCACACCACTATCCTCTTGACAGAGCTAACACCCTAGCTGGTGCTCTAAAATTTGTATCCATGTTTTCTGGTTATGCTAGTAAGTAATTCCCCTAAGCTGGCTGAGTTGCCAGTGGCCTTATCCTTCCACAAAGGAGTCCACATGGTCTATAGATATTCATGCCATGAAACTAGTGGCCCTTATTTCAGATGAGCAGGACATGTCCCATCAAACTCTCAAACACCAGTCTGATGAAAGTATTAATATAATATTCATATAAGCTTTATAAGATGTGGAAGGCAACCTACACCGACTCCTTTTGGTGAGAATTCCTTTTGAGAAATGGGTTGGGGTTTTAATTAGGGTTTCTCAACCTCAGCACTACTGACATTTTGGGCTGCTCAACTTTCTGTTACAGGAGACCGTCTTGTACACTACAGCATTTTAGCAACATTCCTGGCCTCTACTCACTAGATGCCAGCAGCACCCTCTAAACCGTGATAACCAAAAATGATAAGATCAAGGGATCAAGACAGCAATGAAGGAATGAAAGGTTCTACTATTTCATATGCAATCTTTTGTTGTCAGAAGAATCTTCACTTGTTTCCTATGAAGAGCTGCTTCTGTATCTTTTATCAACAGGTTGTTGATACACTGTTAACCCTGTCTCTCCTTACATAAACATGGCTCACATCAATATTTCACCGCAGCACTAACAAATAATGTTTCTTTGCCCATTAGAGTGGCAAAGAGAAAAAGGAATGAAAATATTCCATGTTATTGTGGGAATGAGGGGATGAACATTCTCATATACTGCTAGGAATGTAATTTCCAACATGTACTAAAACCTGCAGGAAATATATGCATGTTCTTTGACCCATAAATTTGGTTTTATATGGAATAATTGGAGAAGATACAACATGCATAGAGGAATTAAAAAAAAAAAAGAAAATCAGAAGCAACCAAAAACTTCAACAGAGGAATGATTAAATAAAGTATGGTATAACTATATACTAGGAAGCCCAGGTGATGCAGTAGTAAGAATCTGCCTGCCAGTGCAGGAGACTCAAGAGATCAGGGTTTAACTCTTGGGTCGGGAAGATCCCCTGGAGTAGGAAATGGCAAGCTGTTCCAGTATTCTAGCCTGGAAAATTCCAGGGACAGAGGAGCCTGGTAGGCTAAAGTCCAGGGGGCCGTGAAGAGTTGGGGCTGTGAAGAGTTGGGGCCGTGAACAGTTGGACAGACTGAGCAACTGCACGGACGCGCGCGCGCATGCGCGTGCACACACACACACACACACACACACACACACACACAATCTTAGCAACTATGTGCATCCTTACTGTTCGGGACATCTGCTTTTCTCTTAAGCACATTTATCCATTTAAAATCTTATTTCATTGTCAGATTGGTAAACTCCTTATTCTTGTATGGAAAGTTAGCGTGTTAGTAGACTTACTGACTTTAACCGAACACTTGGTGTAAGAGCCAGGTGCCAAGGATAACAAAGAGGAAATGGAGGAAAAGCTCGTCTTATGTTTCTGGTCTTTTCTTACCATTCCCTACCGCCCCAAAGTGAAGAAACGCAGCTGTGTTCTAACTTCATCTAAATACATGGATCTGAAGGGGCAAATTAAATGCCCGAATAAAATGTTTAAAAAAAAAAAATTGGGGAGGAAAATAAGATAATGTTCAGAAACAAACAGAAAAGTGCTTCCTTTCTTCCTGCCTCCGGTTTTCTGAGTATGAAAGGCAATCCCATTTCTGCCCTGAAATTAGAGGTCCTCAGATATGCAGGAATGCTAGTCACATCATGTCAATAGTAAGCCACGCTTGTCCCAAGTCCTACTGAGAAACAATGCCAATTATCTCAAGGCTCAGCATTTTATGAAGTCGTTTTTCATGGCTGCCACTTTTAGCAGGGTTATTAAAAAGACTCTGTCCACTTACCTTAGGGTCAAAACAAGTAAAACAATCCCAGTAGATGTTAGGAAGCCAAGCACCAACACATAACGGATGCTGACACATAGCTGAAAGCTAGGCAGCCAAAGGGGAGGTGATGGACTAAAGACTGAAGTCTGATTCCAGCAGAGACTCTCCCTTCTCTCAAAAGAGAGCTGATGCTACCAGACACATGGTTCCCAAGAGGGAACCTCAAATTGAAGACTCCAGTTGTTGGAGACCATGGAGGAACATGTTTCTCCATCTCATTTTATTCTGGCATAGACCTAGAGCTCAGGAAGTAAGGGCATTTGACCCCAATTTATAGAGATTCTATAACTTCAGTCACCTGTCCAACCCAAGTATGTCCTTTGTCACTCAAACTCTCATTGTCTTTTTACATAGTAGACAAATGTACATTTCAGACATTTTATTTTTCTTATTCTAACATTAGGCTCTGGTAAGTACAAAAGGTCACAAATACAAAAATTTCTGTATAACTCTGCAGTAGATAAAAAACCCAGGAGAAGGAAACAATTTTTTAAGTTGGGTAACATTCATCTTAAATATCTGAGGGACAGTATTCCTCAGGTATGGCTATAAAAATAGTAAAAAATTATTTCACTGCAATTAAATCAAAATTTTTGATGACTCTTTTCACTTGCTTCAGGAAATCTGTCTCTCAACATTTACTCTGGATGGATTCCTTACTTCTGTTATAAAATCCAATTCCCTGTCTCTCCAGTGCTTTCAAGGAGGACACCTTCATTTTTAGCCTGTGATGCTCTGATCAAAGTAAGATTCTGATGCCAGCTTCAGAAGCAAGAAAAGCCAGATTTAGATATATAGTTATTATCCTTTCCAATATTAAAAAGAATGCTAAAAAAGAGGGATGGATTTTCCATATTGGTGCTAATTTCTCCTTATAATAGACTTAATTTTCATACTCACACTGCAGATGAATTACATTTAATGAGTTTTTATTTTTTCAAAATATTTCAAAAATTTTTTTTGTGAAAAGATTAAGTTTTCCTATCCCTAGGATACTGAGTGAATAAAAATGATGTCTGGTAACAGGGGAAGTCCAAGTTTATCTGTTTTCTTACCTAGGAACCTGTTGAACATAGAGAACTGAGATCTTCAAGGACTTTGTTCAATATCTCTAGATATGGCTGAGATTACAGAAACAAAAATCTCATTTTATTTAATCACAGATAGTAAAAATACGGACAGGATGTTGTAGACATGAAGAACAGACAAACACTGGGAAGCCCAATCAGAAGCTGACTCACAGCTTAGACTTTTTTTTCCTCTGCTTAATGAGAAACAAATTATCATTGCTATCCTCCTCCAAGCAGCTCTCCTTTTTCTTATGCTTGCCCCTCTTGCCCTCCTTGGATAGCCTGTCTTCTCTCGGCTTGAGGTAATGTGATGAGTGGTGAAAGGGCTTGTGAGGCTTCTGGGTTTTGGAAGTGCCAGGAGTAGAGTGGACTCTGGGGCCCCTGGGGAAGTCCTCATCATCTTCATGACACCTGGCAGCCTTTCTGTGCTTCTCACGTTCTCTCATGTTCCTGCTCATGGTTTCTTTTTGGGTTTCTTTCTTTTCTTGAGGCCACCTGTTGTTTTTCCATGAGGCATGGCTTGTTCTTGTATCACGGGGCCTCTTATCTGCTGCTTCCATATGAGGCCTCTTGAACTTTCTTGGCAAGTCCCCATTTTTCTGGAGTTCTGGAAAACATAAAAGTATTTCTACATATTCAGCAGTTAGACTGGCATAGCATATTCAGAGCTTTCACTGGTCTGTAAAAAACTCAGCAGGGAGGAAAGCCAGATACTTAAATGAATTAATGATATGACATTCTAAAGCTTACTAGGTTAAAATCACTCACTAAAAACTCAGTGGTTGTAGTTCTGTATTTCCAAACATGAAAAACATCCAGATATCAAATGATATTTATTTTGTTCAACACAGTTTAACTAGGTTAAACAATGGAGACAGAGATCAGTGAGAGAAGTAGTCATTTTAGCTTTGTGAAGAAAAGTCATGTCTGACCAACTCAAGTTCCTGCAGTGATAGAGTCCTTGATGATAAGGTGACGCAAGATGTAGAAAATGGCCTTCTGACAGCTTTATATGACATTTCAATTATCCTCTGAAGATAAAGTCTGGCCACAGTACTTATAGGTGAATGCCATACTGGCCAGCAGATTATTCCTCAGAGTAAAGATCACTAGCTTAGAGACTGAGTGTGCACATGTGCATGCACTTGTATATCCAAGAGGTTTAAGTGCCAGATCTGATCTTGTATTTTGTCAGGACTTGGCACTCTTACTGCAAATATATGATGCAGTGATTCTGAAGGGATAAGTGGGAGGTGAGGGTATGGTGAGGGATGAAAAGTTACATCAACAGAACTTTGAAAGATTACAGAATTCACCAATAAAAAAAAAATGAGGTGGAGTATGGAGTAGTATATTTAGGGAACAAAAATGAATTCTAGAATACAAAGCAAAAATAAGTAATTATTTATAGCTGCTGCTACTGCTGCTGCTGCTGAGTCGCTTCAGTCGTGTCCGACCTGTGCGACCCCATAGACGGCAGCCCACCAGGCTTTCCCGTCCCTGGTATTCTCCAGGCAAGAACACTGGAGTGGGTTGCCATTTCCTTCTCCAATGCATGAAAGTAAAAAGTGAAAGTGAAGTCGCTCAGTCGGGTCTGATTCTTAGTGACCCCATGGACTGCAGCCTACCAGGCTCCTCCGTCCATGGATTTTCCAGGCAAGAGTACTGGAGTGGGGTGCCATTGCCTTCTCCAAATTACTTATAAACTTCAGTATAAAACACAAAGTCCACAATAGCGAGCCTCAAAGTGGATCTGTACCACAGAGTTGTCAATAACTAAAAGATGGGAAATATGGAAAAAGTATAGAGAAAATAAAAGAGAAAGCACACACAACCCTTTAATTCAGAGATGACATTTTGGTACATTTCTTTGTAATCTTTTAAAAATTCAGCTGCTAATTTTTATCTTCTTATACTATAATTTCTCTACATATAGTTGAGATAAACTTTATATAAAATAAAATATGCAAAATATGCAGGAGTTGAAGTGATTCATCTACTTTTCTCCAGAATTAGTGTCTTCATTTTGAAAGGACCTGAACTCAGAGACAGTCAGGAAAAGAATAATGAAAAGGCCAAGGGTCAACAATGTATGAGCAAAAGTGAAAAATATAGAATTATTTGGTCCTGAAGGCAAAAAAAGTAACTTTGTAAACCATCTTAAAGTATATAGCAAGAAAGAAGAGAGGCAGAGAGAATAGATGTAAATTATAAAACAATTTGGTGAGACAGCATTATGTTAGCAATGGCAAATAAAGAAATGGAGGGTGACTGTGGATCTGGAGCTCTGCTCATAATGGTGGCCAATGACTTCTTCGGGGAAGCTCCAGGAATCACCGAGCAGAGAAAGCTTTTTATTTGCTTGAAAAATACTAGAGGGAAAACATAATTACTTGTTGAAAAGAAAAATCTCAAAGGAGCCTTTAAAAATTCTGCATGCATAAATGGACAGAAGTGTTTTTCTGGACATTTTCTAAAATAATCACAGTGTGAGAAAAATGTTCATTGTGAACAGATTATAAAGCAGGATTTTTGAAGTGGGTGCTTGACTTCTGGAGATCAAGAAAGTTCCACTTTCTGCAGTAATTACTAAAAACATTTTCTGTGCTAACCAAAGGCCCACAAAGCAGTTTGCAAAGACAGCACAAAAAAAAAAAAAAAAAAAAAAAAAAGAAAGAAAGAAATTTAGGAACTATTGCAAAGGCAATTTAGGAAAAAGTCTAGTAACATACCTTTCACTTTTCGTTTTATTCTCTGATCTCTCTCCCGGATTTTGTATTTGTCATCATAGTAATAGATGAATGGAGATGTTGGAAAGGTCTGGTTAAACATTCGTCTTTCTGTACATTCCTGCAAATTGTATTTGAAATTATGATGTCATAAGGTCACACAGTTCAGATAACCATTTGGTAAGATTATGGACCACTGTAATTAAGAGATGAGCCCTGCATCACTCATATGCACTATGGCTGCAGGATGTGGTTTGCTGGGACACTGGGATGATCAAACACTCAACTGTGCTTACATGCTAGTCTTTCAGGCTTGGGTTTTCTTCCTTTACTTCTTTACCTATGAAACCCTTCTGATCTTTTTAAAGTTTTTCCTGCCAACATTCTCCCCCAGCAGTGCCTTTTTCCTCTGTTAGACGGTTTGTTTCATTTGAAATTATGTTTTATCAGTCCTTTGCATCTCTGTCTCTTCCAACAGCCTTCCTTCAAGTGCTTCTCCTTTTCTTCTTCTCATCACATTTACACTCTGATGTGGGGCTAAATTCTTAAACTTTTGCTCTTTTTCCTCCACACAAGTGGTTTTTGCAAGCTTATTTTAAGTCAACACCACTGCTCACAAGGGCAGTGATTCTTACAGTGGGGAGCAGGGTGGTGAGAAATGTTGGGCTGGAAGAAGCACAAGCTGGAATCAAGATTGCTGGGAGAAATATTTATAACCTCAGACATGCAGATGACACCATACTTATGGCAGAAAGAGAAGAAGAACTAAAGAGCCTCTTGATGAAAGTGAAAGAGGAGAGTGAAAAAGTTGGCTTAAACCTCAAGATTCAGAAAACTAAGATCATGGCACCTGGTCCCATCACTTCATGGCAAATAGATGGGGAAACAAAGGAAACAGTGACAAACTATTTTCTTGGGCTCCAAAATCACTGCAGATGGTGACTGCAGCCATGAAATTAAAAGATGCTTGCTCCTTAGAAGACAAGTTATGACCAACCTAGACAGCATGTTAAAAAGCAGAGACGTTATTTTGCCAACAAAGGTGCATCTAATCAAAGCTATGGTTTTTCCAGTAGTCATATATGGATGTGAGAGTTGGACTATAAAGAAAGCTGAGCACTGAAGAACTGATGCTTTTGAACTGTGGTGTTGGAGAAGACTCTTGAGAGTCCCTTGGACTGCAAGGAGATCTAACCAGTCCATCCTAAAGGAAATCAGTCCTGAATATTCATTGGAAGGACTGATGTTGAAGCTGAAATTCCAATACTTTGGCCACCTGATGCGAAGAACTGACTCACTGGAAAAGACCCTGATGCTGGGAAAGATTGAAGGCAGGAGAAGGGGACGACAGAGGATGAGATGGTTGGATGGCATCACCAACTCAATGGACATAAGTTTAAGTAAACTCCGGGAGCTGGTAATGGACAGGGAGGCCTGGCGTGCTGCAGTCCATCGGGTCTCAAAGAGTCAGACACGACTGAGCGACTGAACTGAACTGAACTGAGGGTAGTGGTGGGTTTGCCTAGCTTGAAAGTGCTCCTACGTGATTTTGAAGGAAACTTTTCTCCTCTTTGCTTCCCCTACTCATGAAAAGATCACTCCTCTCAACTTGCCCCACTCTCCTTACTCTGGTCTTCTGGTGGTTGCCAGTTCCCAAATCCACATCCTTGGCCTCAGCCATGTCCCATGTAGTAGGCTTTGTTTATCCTGATCTGTGACAAAGATCCATTCAACTTGTTGCAAACCAAATAATGTCTTTCATTTGAAACAGGCTGGTCTCTGGAACCTTTCACTTCTGTCTTCTGCGATCTTGCCTAAAATTTACCATAAACATTCAGTACTTCTTCAGTTCAGTTGCTCAGTCATGTCCGACTCTTTGAGACCCCATGGACTGCAGCACGCCAGGCCTCCTTGTCCATCACCAACTCCTGGAGTTTACTCAAACTCATGTTCATTCAGTCGATGATGCCATCCAGCCATCTCATCCTCTGTTGTCCTCTTCTCTTTCCGCTTTCAATCTTTCTCAGCATCAGGGTCTTTTCAAATGAGTCGGTTCTTCGCATCAGGTGGCCAAAGTATTGGAGTTTCAGCTTCAACATCAGTCCTTCCAATGAATATTTAGGACTAATATCCTTTAGGATGGACTGGTTAGATCTCCTTGCAGTCCAAGGGACTCTCAAGAGTCTTCTCCAACACCACAGTTCAAAAGCATCAGTTCTTCAGTGCTCAGCTTTCTTTATAGTCCAACTCTCACATCCATACATGACTACTGGAAAAACCATAGCCTTGACTAGACGGACCTTTGTTGGCAAAGTAATGTCTCTGCTTTTTAATATGCTGTCTAGGTTGTCAGTACTTCTTAGCTAGGTACTAAAGAAAAGTTAAAGTACAAGTAGCCCCTGCTTTTTAAAAGTTCGCTTTACACTGATTCACTTTTATGAAAGATTTGTTTTCACTAACAGAAAGAACTATGAAGCCGATTTTCACCTTTATAAGAAAAGGTGAAAATGAAAATAGCCTTTAGCATCTTTTGCAGCTACCATTATACAGTGAGTAACCACAGTAGATTTTTCATACTGTTCATATTGCAAGGAGATCAAACCCGTCAATCCTAAAGGAAATCAATCCTGAATATTCATTGGAAGGATTGATGCTGAAGCTGAAACTCCAATACTTTGGCCACCTGATGCGAAGAACTGACTCACTGGAAAAGACCCTGATGCTGGGAAAGATTGAAGGCAGGAGGAGAAGGGGACAATAGAGGAAGAGATGGTTGGATGGCATCACCAACTCGATGGGCATGAGTTTGAGCAAGCTCTGGGAGCTGGTGATGGACATGGGGTGGCAAAGAGTTGGACACGACTGACAGAACTGAACTGACTGCGAGTAGCAAGAGTGGCACCATGAAGCTCCCTCCTCATAACCTACACTCAGCATCTCAGAATCAAGTCACCATAGCTTTGAACTGTGTCTGTGAGCATCTGTGTTTTATCTCCACTTATGTTTTGCACTCATTGGAAAAATGTGTTATAAGGTAACTGCTTCTTTGCTTTACAGCTACTTTGGTTTAGGTAAGGTTTCACAGGAACACTCTACTTTAAGATAATGGAGGCTATCTGTATCTCTTAGCAAGAAAATATGTGAATTACCTGAATAGAATTTAGCTGATTTATCATAACTCTGTTATGATATACTCAAGTTGTAATTCTAAGATACTTGATCAAGCTGGCTGCCATACACTTAGAGACATAATTTGTAATTTAAAGAACTAGGAATCATTCTAAATACACACTAAAGTACAGAAAATAAAGTAATGGAAATCTATATCTAACCATGTAGCTTTATCAAATCAACATTTACCATTAATTCAGTTTTCTTCCCACTAGGCATTAATGATAGAATTGAGATCTTCTGTGTAACTGTCCTTCCCACTTCCCATTTATCTCCTTTCCTTTCCAGAAGCTGCCATGGTCTTAAAGTTGGTGTCTACCATTCTCATGCTTTAATACTTTTACTATTAATTTACTATTAATAAATATGCCAATTAAACAACATCATAAGTTTGAAGTGTTCAGATTTCATAAAAATGGTAACATTCTGCAAATATTTTGAAGTAGCTTTAGGTTATAATACCTTCAAAAAATAAGTTGAGTAGTGTTCTTTTGGATTATCTCTCTGAATAAATGTTTGGTAAAACTTGACTACAAACCTACCTGGTTCTGGTATATTTTGGTGGGGAGAATTTTGATTATTAATTCAATCTTTTTAGTGGTATTGGTTCATGTAGGTTTGTTCTTCTTCAGTCATTTTGATTAGTTCATATTTTCCCATAGAGTTATTTATTTCATTTTTCAGATTTAACATTGAACTTTATTTTGGTCATGTGCCAAGCAGGATCTTAGTTCCCTGACCATGTATTAAACCTATGCTCCCTGAAGTAGAAGCACAGAGTCTTAACCACACAATGGGTAGGGAAGTCCCTAATGCTGAACTTCATGAAGTTTATACAGTATTCTCCTATAATTTAAAAATTGTACTGTATTTCAAGCTATTTACACTTTTCACTCATCGTTTATTTTTATCTTTTCCTTTACTTTGAGAAGCTTTTCCAGAAGTCTGTCTCTTTTCTTTTGAAAAGAAAATGTTTTCAAAGAACCAGCTTTTGGTTTTGATGATGCTATTTAATCTCGTTTTCTATTTCAGTAATTTGGTTCATTATAATTTCTTTCTTCCAACTATCTTTAGATTTAACCTGCTGTTGAGTTTCTGACTCTTTTTGGGTATTGAAAGTTATAAGGCAAACCTACATGGTAACATAAAGAATTGCTTTTATAAATCTCTATCCACAGTGGCACCAAGTTTTCAGAATAAAGGATATTCATAAAAGATTTAGGTCTAAGATTCTGCTATAGTTTGAACATTTGTGTGTCCCCTCAACCCAATTCATGTGTTGAAATCTAAACCCCAAGGTGATGGCATTAGGAGGTGGACCCTTTGGGACTGTGATTAGATCATGAGGGTGGAACTCTTATAAAAGAGATTCCCACAGAGCTCTCTATCCTCTTCTACCATGTGAGGACACAGCCAAGAAAGTGAAGAAGCAGCCCTCACCAGACACTGATTCTGCACCATCATCTTGGTTAAAAAAATTAATTCTGGTGGTTTATAAGCCTACTCAGTCTATGGTAGCTTGTTTATAGCAGTCTGAATGGACTAAGACAGATTCTAATTGTAAAATATAAAGAGCAAATGAGAAGCCTCCCAGGCTCCTCTGTCTATGGGATTTCCCAGGCAAGAATACTGGAGTGGGTTGCCATTTCCTCCTCCAGGGGATCTTCTCAACCTAGGGATTGAACCTGTATCTCAAATGTCTCCTACACTGCAGGCGGATTCTTTACCCACAACCCAGCCTGGAAGCCTAAGAGCAAATCACAATTACAAAAAGGTATTAGTGCTCTCATACTCCCAGCACCCCACTGACCCTGGAGTGATCTCCTTATACAGTGACCACCATTTCCTATCAGTTTGCTTCATACCAAGCTGCTTATGATCATCCCTCCCTCCCCAGTTAAAGAGCAAGTTGAATTAGAGAAGGGAGCAGTCACATTTACCTTAGAGTATCTTTCACATGAAGAAGCTATTTATTAACATCCGTACAGCTGAATTTCTGAAACTGAAGGGGAGGCATCCTCAGACATCTGTTAACTACCTACCTACACAGTCTCCTATTTGGGTCCTGTACAGTCTAGACTGATGTGGCTATACAGAGCTATACAGTACTACAAACATTTTCCAAAGCTACATGTAAATTATATTTTGATTATCCACATCACTGGTCCCCTCCATTAGCACAGACAATTGATAGTTGGCTATATAATTTATCTACTATTCTGGATTAGCCACACCACTGATCTTCTTCATTAGTGTGGATAATCTAGAGTTCTTCATCTATGGCAGTGATAAGGCTGCCAAATTTGCTTTATTATAAATTAAAAATCATCTAAATCTAGATTTCAGGGATAAATTCCAAATGATTTTAATATATTTCCTATCTCCATTAACAGGAGTGACTAGTAAGCAGTATGTGTTCAACTATAATTGTTTTTCCTTAATTGAACAAACATAAATGCTAAAATTATAACCTTCTGCTTTAAAGAGGTAAGCAAGCATAAATGGTACATCTATGTGATTTGTATGGCAGTGGACTGCTTATGTGAAAATGTTCACTAAACAGTATTAGCAACATCTGAGTTTTGGCAACAAGGAACACAGAGCACAAAAAGATCTGGAGATGGTAACTTTCAAAAAAATTGAAAATTCTCTAACTAGGTTTTCAGTGTGAGCTCTATAAAAGTGAAGTTATATCAGTCACACAAGTACATTCCCATTGTTGTGCAACTCTCATTATTATCCACCTCCTGAAATTTTCACCTTCCTAAACGGAAACTCTGTCCTCATTAAACACTAACTCCTCATTCCCCCTCCCCCATCCCCAGCACCTACAATGTAAGTCACATGGTTGTCAGTAATACAGCAAAAATTACAGCTAAGGGGCAGAACTCCATCCTAGCTTTCATATTCTATCCCTCACTCCACAGTCCTACTGCCCCAATAAGGAAGGAAACCATCATCTGTTGATGGACTCTGTCCCATGCTTTTTCTTCTCCAGACTTTTTTCTCTCTCTCCATATTGTAGAGCTCTACCCGCAAGGTCTGCACTGGTGAAGTGCCATGGTCAGAACTCAAGATGTGATCTGCAATACCACTCCATCCTACTGCTCATACCTCTAGCCATTTTGAGGACTCCCTACTTTTGTATGCTTTCCACTTCCTGTCATCAGATCTGATTTGGTATCAGTTTATTTTGGCTTCTAGCCTGTTAGAAGCCTATCTGGAGACTGGGAGTGTATTTCTCTGTACAGATTTTCTGTTTCTTGTGCCACCGCCTTTCCTCCTCTTCCTCAAGATTCCCAGAACGTATGGACTGTGAATCGATTCTTACTGCATCCCATCTCTGCAATGAGCTACTGCTCATTCATACTTAATGAAGCAACTGGCTAGGAGACTCACTCCCACCTCACAGCAACAAGCTTCTGCTTTGACACCTCAGAATCTAGAACACAGGTTTGGCCCTTTCAGTTAGGGTTAGGAAATATGCAGGTGGGATAGGGAATCTGGGCATGTGTGGGGTGGGCAGGCTGGTTGACAAGGCAGCAGCCCTCTGTCCTTCCACCAGCGAGTGTTGGGGTTTGCATGTGAGTGGTAAAGATTTAACTGAACACAGTACCAGGGAAAAGCAGAGATACTGGAGAACTATGTAGAAAATCTAAAATCACGATTCAGCTGGGTCAAAGTATTATCAATCCTTGAAATTCCTGAGAATTGTAAACTTATTAACTACTATATTTTGTCTGAACAATTCTATGAACTGTATTTGTTTTAGACTAACCTGCATGTATATTTAAAACAAATATAGGAATGTGCTTTGTCAGATCTGTTACTCTGGTAGGGATGGAAGAAGTAAATCAGTTGAAAATATATTTAGGTCTTACCTCAAGATATTAGTTTATATATAAAAAAAGTAAGTGTTTAGAATTATTCTTTTCAAGTTCACCTTTCAGCAACCACTCCTGAGCAACAGAATGCTTTATGTCCAAATTACCACTTAAACTCACATGTCCATAATGGCCTTCTTGCCCACAGTTGTAGCAATACACCAAGGTTGATTGTCCAGAAGTGGTCTTTGGCTTTTTGGGTGGTCCAGGTTTGGTCTGAAAAATGAATATTTGTGAAGATTTAGTGAATGTCAGAAGGAAACTAAAACCTCACACTTTCCAAAAGAACTTCTTTTAGGTAAAAGATTCCTTAGAAACACTGCCTCTTATAGTTTAGTGTGGAGAACCCATATTCAGATGGTTCTGTGTGATTAAAGTGTGTAACATGATAACAATTCTTTTATTCTTAACATCAACATGTGCTTTCCTCAACCTCCTCAATTCCATTCGGTGTTGTGGCCAATACTGTGACTGTGTTATGTATTAGGTATCTCAGATAAAGGAGAATAAAAGCCTAGTAGAATGTGACAGACATATAAACAGTTGGGTTTAGTTGCTAAGTCATGTCCGACTCTTTGTGACCCCATGGACTTTAGTCTGCCAGGCTCCTCTGTACGTGGGATTCTCCAGGCAAGAATACCGAGTGGGTTGCATTTCCTTCTCCAGGGGATCTTCCTAACCCAGGAATATAAATAGATAATGGCAAACAATGTAAACATAGTGACAGAAGCATGTACAAAGTATTAATGGACTGACAAAAGGGATCCATTATTGGATGGGATGAGGAACTCAGATAAAGCTTCCCTTGAAATATAAAATTTAAATTTACTCTTAAAGAATTAGGCATATATCAAATGGAAAATTTTAGGTAGAGGGTAAGGAGAAATTAGAGAAGGCAATGGCACCCCACTCCAGTACTCTTGCCTGGAAAATCCCATGGACAGAGGAGCCTGGTAAGCTGCAGTCCATGGGGTCGCGAAGAGTCAGACCCGACTGAGCAACTTCACTTTCACTTTTCACTTTCATGCATTGGAGAAGGCAATGGCAACCCACTCCAGTGTTCTTGCCTGGAGAATCCCAGGGACGGGGGAGCCTGGTGGGCTGCTGTCTATGGGGTCGCACAGAGTCAGACACGACTGAAGCGACTTAGCAGCAGCAGCAGCAAGGAGAAATTAGGATGCTTTTCAGGTTTCTAACTTGGGGGAACTGGTGAGTAGTAGTGTCAACAACTGATTCAGAAAAGGTAGGAAAAGAGAGCAGAGTCAATTTAGAGGGAAAGATGATGAAGTCTATTTTGGATGTTGAGCATCTAGATTGAGACAGATGTCCACCAGGAAGTTATCTGTTTTAAGATAAGGTTTAGGAAACATGTCTGAGTTAAAGATTAGATCTGAAAGTAAGCTACACAACAGCTGAGGCTGAAATGACCAGAGTGTTCAGAATCACCACAGCCAGTTGAACAGCAGTGAGCTAAAGATGGAAGCCCTGAGCATAGCAACATGAAAAGGGCGGGCAGAAAAGCCTATGACACAGACAAAGGAGGAGAGGTTAAAGAACGCAGAGCCACAGAGAAAATAGTCATATACCTTAGAGTAGTTCCAAGATGGATGAACTGATCTATGATGTCAAATATAGCAGAGAGGCCTAGTGAGATTAGAACTGAGAAACACTCATGAGACTTGTCATTGTTCATGGATAATCTCATTGTGAGAACTCTGGAATCTGTGGGAAGGTAGAGAGAATAGCAGGCAACGGGTTGAAGAGTGAAGAAGATGCACTCAAAGGTGGTAGAACTACAAAGAAGAGCAAGGAAATGATGACCTACAAAAGCCAGGATGGTGATTACTTCCTGTGGGGAGAGAATAGAGCACAGAGGGTTTCAGGGTAGTGGTAATTTTCTATTTTTGAACACACTGGTATCATATAACTTGAATGGAAGTTATATAACTAATTACTGTACACATATGTTTGATGTACTTTTCAGGACATATATTACATTTCATAATAAAAAATGTCTAAAAAATGAATGGAAGTTGAAGAAATGTGGAGAGTAGCTGAAAGTCACTCAGTTGTGTCCTACTCTTTGCGATCCCATGGACTCCATGGAATTCTCCAGGCCAGAACACTGAAGTGGGTAGCCTTTCCCTTCTCCAGGAGATCTTCCCAACCCAGGGATCCAACCCAGGTCTCCCACATTGGAGGTGGATTCTTTACCAACTGAGCCAAAAGGGAAGCCCGAAGAGTAGGTATATATTGCTTTATGAAGGATATATAAGAAGGGGCAAAATAAGATCAGTCAGGACCAAGGGAGAGGATTTGGCAGAATTTGTTGCTAGAATGGAAGAGATTTGAACATGTGAGAAAGCTAGTAGAGATGGAGAAGTTGAAGACACAGAGAAGGGATGGAGAGAGCAAAACTCCTGAAAAGGCAGGAGCTTTAAATAGAGGAAAAACCTAATTCTTCTCATATTTTTGGAGATTGGATGGATGAGAATAAACTTGAATAAGCTTATTTCTTGTATTCTTTATTGGGTGCCAATAAAAGAGTGCCAACTAATTGGCTTGATAACTAATTTTTTTATTTAATGTGCCAAATAGGTAGATTGTGGATGTTTTATTTTCTTGATATATGAAAATAAACTATAGGTTATAAAAGTAACCTTCTTCAAACAACTTTACTTTTAGCTCCTGTTTCCTAAAATGAAAAACTGGAGGATGACAGTAACCTGAAAGATGCTTTCTACTGAAAATACAAAACGGAATTTACAACTTCAGCTATTACAAATTGGGATATAATCAAAAACACAACCAACAAATACATCCTTCAATAAAAAGTGGGGATCATGAATTGAGACTAGCAAAAAGCCATTAAATACAGTTTTAACAGGTATGCACAGAAGCACGTACCACTCATGCTCAGTGGCTTACAAATCTGTTCAGGTAGCAGAGTGCTAGGAAGACATGAAGTTAGTAAGGAGAAATAATTTTTCCATCTAAAAGATATTATTTGATGTGACATAAAATTTGCAACCATAAGCACATAATGGTTTAAGGGAAAGAAATAAAACCTAAAGAGATGGTACCATGGATGTGAAGGCAGAATGGAGAAGTTGTCAAACACCACTGATGAATCAAATATAACAAAGACTACAAAATCCATTAGACATGGCAGCCAGGAAGTTGTTGGCAACTGGTGTGAGCAGTTTCATTTGAGAGGCAGAGGCACCAGCCAGATTGTAAGGGGTTTATTACAAGTAGGAAGATGCTGAAGAACAGAATATAGATGACTTTTTCAAGAAACCACATTGTGTATGAGAAAAGAGGGGGACGAGCAGAGCAAAATCTAAGTCCAAGGATGCCTCCATCAGTGACAATTATCAGTGTGCAAGGCACGTGGCATGAGCATCTGTATATACTTTCCTTAAACCACCCAAAAGACAATTACTGAGTGCCTAATACATGCCAGATATTGCTCTAAGATTAATGGCCAAGAGAAAAATCAAATAAATAACCTAACTTTACACCTAACATGGGCTGCAGTCTATGGGGTTGCACAGTCGGACATGACTGAAGTGACTTAGCAGCAGCAGCAGCAGCAGCAGCACACCTAACACAACTAGAAAAAGAAGAAATGAAGAACCCCACAGTTAGTAGAAGGAAAGAAATCATAAAAATTAGGGCAGAAATAAATGAAAAAGAAACAAAGAAGACTACAGCAAAAATCAACAAAACTGGTTCTTTGAGAAGATAAATAGACAAACCATTAGCCAGACTCATCAAGGAAAAAAGGGAGAAGAATCAAACCAATAAAATTAGAAATGAAAATGGAGAAATCACAACAGACAACACAGAAATATAAAGGATCATAAGAGACTACTATCAGCAACTATATGACAATAAAATGGACAACTTGGAAGAAATGGACGAATTCTTAGAAAAGTATAACCTTCCAAAATTGAACCAGGAAGAAATAGAAAATCTTAACAGACCCATCACAAGCATGGAAATTGAAACTGTAATCAAAAATGTTCCAACAAACAAAAGCCCAGGACCAGATGGCTTCACAGGTGAATTTTACCAAAAATTTAGAGAAAAGCTAACACCTATCCTACTTACTCTTCCAGAAAATTGCAGAGGAAGGTAAAATCCCAGACTCATTCTATGAGGCCACCATCACCCTAATACCAAAACCAGACAAAGATGCCACAAAAAAGAGAAAACTACATGCCAATATCACTGATGAACTAGATGCAAAAATCCTTAACAAAATTCTAGCAAACAGAATCCAACAACACATTAAAAAGATCATACATCATGACCAAATGGGCTTTATCCCAGGGATGCAAGAATTCTTCAATATTCACAAATCAATCAATGTGATACACCACATTAACAAATTGAAAGACAAAAACCACATGATTATCTCAATAGATGCAGAGAAAGCCTTTGACAAAATTCAGCACCCATTTATGATCAAAACTCTCTAGAAAGCAGGCATAGAAGGAACATAACTCAACATAATAAAAGCCGTAAAAGATAAACCCACAGCAAACATTATCCTCAATGGTGAAAAATTGAAAGCATTTCCCCTAAAGTCAGGAACAAGACAAGGGTGCTCACTCTCACTACTACTATTCAACACAGTTTTGGAAGTTTTAGCCACAGCAATCAGAGCAGAAAAAGAAATAAAAGGAATCCAGATTGGAAAGAAGTAAAACTCTCACTGTTTGCAGATGACATGATCCTCTACATATAAAACCCTAAAAATGCCACCAGAAAATTATTAGAGCTAATCAATGAATATAGTAAAGCTGCAGGATATAAAACGAATACACAGAAATCCCTTGCATTTCTATACACTAACAATGAGAAAACAGAAAGAGAATTAAAAAAACCATCCCATTCACTATTGCGACAAAAAGAATAAAATACTTAGGAATAAATCTACCTAAAGAAACAAAAGACCTATATATATAAAACTATAAATCACTGATGAAAGACATCAAAGAGGACACAAATAGATAGAGAAATATTCCATGTTCATGGATTGGAAGAATCAATATAGTGAAAATGAGTATACTACCCAAAGCAATCTATAGATTCAATGCAATCCCTATCAAGTTACCAATGGTATTTTTCCAGAACTAGAACAAATAATTTCACAATATGTATGGAAATACAAAACCCTCGAATAACCAAAGCAATCTTGAGAAAGAAGAATGGAACTGGAGGAATCAACCTGTCTGGCTTTAGACTATACTACAAAGCTACAGTCATCAAGACAGTATGGTATTGGCACAAAGACAAAAATATAGATCAATGGAACAAAATAGAAAGCCCAGAGATAAATCCATACATCTATGGACATCTTATCTTTGACAAAGGAGGCAAAAATATACAATGGAAAAAAGACAATCTCTTTAACAAATGGTGCTGGGAAATCTGGTCAACCACCTATAAAAGAATGAAACTAGAACACTTTCTAACACCATACACAAAAATAAACTCAAAATTGATTAAAGATCTAAACATAAGACCAGAAACTATAAAACTCCTAGAGGAAAATGTAGGCAAAACATTCTCTGACATAAATCACAAGCAAGATCCTCTATGACCCACCTCCCAGAGTAATGGAAATAAAAACAAAAATAAACAAATGGGATCTAATTAAACTTAAAAGCTTTTACACAACAAAGGAAACTACAAGCAAGGTGAAAAGACAGCCTTCAGAGTGGGAGAAAATAACAGCAAATGAAGCAACTGACAAAGAATTAATCTCAAAAAATAAACAAACCGCTCATGTAGCTCAATATTAGAAAAATAAATGACCCAATCAAAAAATGGACCAAAGAACTAAACAGACATTTCTCCAAGAAGACATATAGATGGCTAACAAACACATGAAAAAATGCTCAACATCACTTGTTATCAGAGAAATTAAAATCAAAACCACAATGAGGTACCATTTCATGCCGGTCAGAATGACTGCTATCAAAAAGTCTACAAACAAAAATGCTGGAGAGGGTGTGGAGAAAAGGGAACCCTCTTACACTTGTTGGTGGGAATGCAAACTAGTACAGCCACTATGGAGAACAGTGTGGAGATTCCTTAAAAAACTGGAACTAGAACTGCCAATATGACCTAGCAATCCCACTGTTGGGCATACACACTGAGGAAATCAGAATTGAAAGAGACATGTGTACCCCAATGTTCATCGCAGCACTGTTCACAATAGCTAGGCTATGGAAGCAACCTAGATGTGCATCAGCAGCTGAATGGATAAGAAAATTGTGGTACATACACACAATGGATTATTACTCAGCTATTAAAAAGAACACGTTTGAATCAGTTCTAATGAGGTGGATGAAACTGGAGCCTATTATACAGAGTAAAGTAAGCCAGAAAGAAAAACACCAATACAGTATATTAAAGCATATATATGGAATTTAGAAAGATGGCAATGATGACCCTATATGCGAGACAGCAAAAAAGACACAGATATCAAGAACAGACTTTTGGACTCTGTGGGAGAAGGCAAGGGTGGGATGATTTGAGAGAATAGCACTGAAACATGTATTTACCATATGTGAAACAGATCACCAGTCCAAGTTTGATGCATTAAGCAGGGCACTCAAGGCTGGTGCACTGGGACAACCCAGAGGGATGGGATGGGGAGGGAGGTGGGAGGGGGTTGCGGGATGGGGGATACATGTACACCCATGCTGATTCATGTCAATGTATGGCAAAAACCAGTACAATATTGTAAAATAATTAACCTCCAATTAAAATAAATAAATAAAAATTTTTTAAAAAGAGTAGCTAATGGAGCAGTGAGCAAGACAAAAATTGCTACTCACATCTCCAGTGCTGAAAGACAGATAAAACCAAGAGTACACATTCACGGACAGTATCAGATAGTAATAAATGGTATATAGGCAATTAAAATGTTGTGTAAATAAGTCATTGGTGGTGACTCAGATTGAGTATGGGGGAACTCACACTGCGAAGGTCATTTCTCATAATAACCCCACCAACTATGTGATGACTGGGGAAATAGCATTTTAGGCATAAGGCATGGGAATAGGTAGTGCAAAGTTCTGAGGTGAGCATAAGCTTGCTATATTTGAGTATCTGAAAACTATCTATAACTTTGAAGTGTGATAGATGAAGGAAAATTGGGAGAAAAGGAGGTTCTAGAGGTGAAAAGGGACCAGATCATAAATGAGGGTGAAAAGCGTTGGATTTAAGTGGCACGGGAAGCTAGTATGAAGCTAATGGTAGGTACTCAACAGCTAACTGGTGACTGTTAGCACAAACTATAACCAATGATAGCATAATCCATCCCCCAAATAATATATGTTCTCTGGAAAACTTATCTATGTTTAAAAGTTTCTCTGTGTCTGTGTAGATACATGACAATTTATCTCTGAGCCAAGATTTCTAGATTCATTCATGAGAAGGAAAATACTCTCACTTATATTTATTTCACTGAGTAAATGTTCCATTGGTTCAAATCCTATGCAAAAGGATAAGGAAGTAATTATGAGGGGAGTTGATGAGAACCAAATTAGCAAGTATATCCAGACATTGGAACTTGACTTGACTGGTATGGATACAAGCAGGGACTTCCTCATGTGCAGGGGCACCTGTACCCCTCACAATACTTCTGGCTTCTCCCTGGGAGTACAGAACACAAAGAAAGTCACACTACAACACAACTCTTCAGTGGTTCATTCCTGTCACTTCCTCTCAGACTAGAGGCCACAGTGCTCTGGATCCCCTTTTCCTATGTCACCCTTTAATATACTAAACTGGTTATTCATTATTATCTGCCTCCCCATTCCTAGAGTGCGACGTGCTAAGGACAGACATCTTCATCTAGTCCACTCTGCATCCCTATGCCAAGATTCTAGAGTAAGTGTTGGCAAACCATGGCTGGCAGGCTAAATCCGGCTCACTGCCTGTTGTGTATGGCCCAAGAATGATTTTAACATTTTAAAATGGTCTAGCACTTTTAAACCACTGGGAGTGGTTAAGACTCCGTGCTTCCACTGCAGGGGACACGGGTTTGATCCGTGGTTGGGGAATGGAGATCTCCCATGCTGCATGGTGCAGCCAAAAATAATAATACATTTATTAAATGCATTATTAAATAAATAATACATTTTGATGGCCTCTTAGATTTGTATACATATATCCAAACTGATCAAACTGTACACTTTATAAATATGTGATGGTTACTGAAATTTAATTATACTTCAGTGAAGCTGAAAGAAATAAAATATTAGAAAGGGATAATATTAAATCCATTTTAGGACAGAGGTCTGTAATAAAAAACACATTTTTAGAATACAAAAAAATAAACAGTTTAAAAATCTTTTTTTTTTTCCAAGTATCATGTCCTGTTTTTTTTTTAATTTTTTTATTAAATATTT
Organism: Bubalus bubalis; assembly: GCF_019923935.1. Taxonomy (NCBI): domain Eukaryota; kingdom Metazoa; phylum Chordata; class Mammalia; order Artiodactyla; family Bovidae; genus Bubalus; species Bubalus bubalis. The sequence goes on along the minus strand of NC_059159.1, from coordinate 123,309,361 downwards.
TGTAAGATGTGAAAAGTATACACAATTCAAAATTCGATGTCCCTAAGTAAAGTTTTATTGGAACACAGCCAGGCTGCTTTTCACGCTATAAGGAGAGACCAGTGACAGGCCTACAAAGCTAAAATATTTACTATCTGGCTCTTGACAAAAAAAAGTCCCCCAACATCTTACCTAGAACACAGCACATGCTCAATAAATACCTGGTGAATGAGTAGATGTTACAGCCTCCAAAATTTTAGAAAGTGACCATGAATTATCCAGCCAATAAAAGTATTTAAAGTAGACATGAATACTGAAACTCTGCTACTGATTGAAGATACACAGCAAAAGCTTAATGGAATTTCTCTGAGTTTACTTTATTGCTTAAGTTTGAGGAAATTGCAAAGAGTACCAATGTTGCTCTGTCTGTCTGCAGCACTCTTCCCCTAGATAAGCATGGTTAATTAAGCTCCTTTGCCTCCTTCAAGTCTTGGCTCAGATGTCATTTTCTTAGTAAGGTCCTCCTGACCACCCTATTTAACACTGCTAGCTCCCTCCAATTGGTGTTCCCTATCCTGTTTTACTACTTTTTTTTTTAAAACTCCAAGGTACTCACTACATCTGACACCTGTACTGTTTACTTATTTGGTTTGCCTGTCCCCTAACTTGCAGGGATGTTGTCTGTTTTTTTGTTCAGTGTTGTACCCTCACTCCTGGAACAGGCCTAGGTGTATAGTAGGAGTTCACTAAGTATTAATAAATTAATAATCAGATAATGCATATATACGGAGAAGGCAATGGCACCCCACTCCAGTACTCTTGCCTGGAACATCCCATGGATGGAGGAGCCTGGTAGGCTGCAGTCCATGGGGTTGCAAAGAGTCGGACACGACTGAACGACTTCGCTTTCACTTTTCACTTTCATGCGTTGGAGAAGGAAATGGCAACCCACTCCAGTGTTCTTGCCTGGAGAATCCCAGGGAGGGGGAGCCTGGTGGGCTGCCCTCTGGGGTCACACAGAGTTGGACACGACTGAAGCGACTTAGCAACAGCAGCAGCAATGCATATATAAAGTGCAAGGACCATGTGAGCATCCAATACATTTTAGTTATTTTTAATAGTCTGGATACTTTGGGAAATAACATTAATTTTTTTGTGTCATTAAGGGAGAACTCATAAAATTATGCTTTGATATATTAAAAAGGCTGAAAAAATTAATACAGCTTCGTAAGTTCTCATACTTCACCTTGAGGGTGAGTGATGTACTCTGGCAGAACCAGGAAGGAATTAGTAATACAAAGAGAACAGGAATCAGTCACAGTACCAGGAACAGAGAGATCCTTCTAATCATGATTTTGAAACCATGTTTAATGTTGACACTTATTTTATTTTCAAAGCAATCTCATTCAAAAAGCTTCATATTTAGTCCCACTGTTCATTTATGCCCCGGATGAAGTGCAAACACTGAATGTTCATTCATCTGAATAATATCACTAGTTAAAAACTTCCATTATTATAATAAAAATAGCAACAGTATTTATATCGTGCTATGGAAATTCAAACTTTCACAATAATTAATTAGTAAATGACATGACAAATGCTATCTGCTGCTATCATGTACTAAGACTTAATAGGAATGAAATCAGCCTAGATCTTACCTAATTAGAGAACATTTCTGTATTAGAAAATACAGTACTGAAAACTCAATAATGATTTCCAGTAGACAAGTTTTCATACTATGACCTAACAAAAATCTTACAGCTCTTTAAAGTGTTAGAAATAGAAATCTGTGACTCAATACTTCTGCCTTGGAGCATGTCTTTATTTTTAATTAATGGTAAAGGTCCAATTTAAAGCAGAATGTGTCAACTGATTAGCTCTAAGTTCAAAGTTCTGTCATACATGTCTGTACTGCAGACAAAAAGTTAAATGCAAGGGAATGAATGTAGTTTTTTAGGACTTTTTTAAAGTTAAAAGATTTACCTACAGACTGACCCACTGGATAACCAAATGAACTATTTATGAAAGCAGTTTTGTTTGTTTTTGTTTTTTGGTTACAGACATTTAAATAATCTGTATTTGTAGGGTGATATCTTGGAGATTACTTTACCATCAATATATAGAAGTAATAACCTGGTAGATAGCATTACCTATGAAAGGTCCATCCCATCTGCTATTCTTGCTAAAAGCTTTTCATGCACCAGTAAACTCAGTAAATATCAGAAGATAAAGCGTAAGCCTACCACGCCACGGATTTACTCCTAATGTCTTCTCAAAGTGCAGCCCGATGCAACGATTACAAATGATTTTCTTCTAATGTCATTTTACATAACCCTTTTTTCTGCATGAGTAGTTAGTGCGGAATGAATGAATGAATGCCATTAAAACAGTTAATCATTATCTGGGACACTGGCCTTACTCCCTTCACTACCAGGAATCTCCATGACAAAGGCCAAGAGATCAAAACGCCAGAGCTGCCTCAGTGTCCTATTTCTAACAGTAATTTTTTATGCAAATGAACCTGCTGGGGATCTCCCTCTGTGACCTTGGGCTGCCCTTATCTAGACTGACTTTGATCCAATGAGGGCTTGTATCTAGTTGAAGCTCATTACTATATAGGATCTGCAATCAATTTCATTAATTAAAGGGAATTTTCTACTCCTGTGAATGCAAAATAGACTTATTTTTATAATCATACATATGCTTAAAGATTAGACTATGTTTTTATTAATATAATTTGTTATATGAATATAGATTAAAAAGCAAATACATTAAGTGCTTGAAGTTAAATGTATTCATGACCAAATGTAACACTGAGTAAAGCACTGAGCTTAGCTTCAGTCCTCCTGAACATCTGTATACACATCTCTCAAATCTATGCTTTTCATGCTTGAGAATTACCTTATTCTTTCAAAAATATTTCCAATTAATTTATTCTTTTAATAAACAGCTCAAGCCTCCTTCCTATATTCATGTATTTTAAAATATCCAACCCAAGTAATCAAATAGGATTTGTCAAGAAAATGTTCCAACAATCCAAAACCTTGCCCACATAGTCAAAGTCCACTAGTTGAAGTGACCTAATGTCATGAATTTCACATTTGGACAGAACAAAAATTTGAATTTAAAACATACTTCTCCAATTTAAATATATTATTTTTACTACCAACTCTAGAATCAGATATAGTATACTAAGTATTTTACTTAGTTTTATGAAAAGTCATCAGGGAAAGAATGGATGCCTTCCCTTTCCTTTGGTGTTGTTCACAAAATAAATGCCAACAGAAAAGTAACTGGTACACATTCAAGGAAAATCACAGCTGGTGCCTAAAAGAATCAAAGAAAGAAACTTTAAAGTTGGGCAAATAGTTTTGCAGTGAACTGAACCAAAGCTGGGTCTGTGAAAAGGCAAAAATGCTTATCCTATAAAGGCTAGTATCTTGTTCTCCGTTTTCAGTGGTTTTCTGGAGTGGGCCCTCACACCTAGCAACCTGAACTCCAGGCCTATTCCACCCATGGTTTGAACAAAACCTTCCATTTGCATACTGTTCTGACAAATATTCATAGTATTACTTCCCTGTGAGAGACCTGGGAACAAAGTCTCTTCTCAAGCTAAAGGCTTTGAAATTATTTTAAAACAAAGCTTCCGAAAATTTTTAAGCTTTGTTTTTCCTCAGTGGAAAAAAAAGAATTCAACTGTATTCCAGCAGACATTGCCATTAATTTCCCTTATATCCTAAAAATTCCATTAAAAGCATCATATATAATGACATACCTGTATTTTCTATGTGTTAAAAAAACTATGTCATGTACCCAACAGACTCCCAATCCATCGAGTAATTCCTTAATTAGGCAGATTTTTGAAACATGTATTATGTACACAACAGACCGTAACGTCTCCTTTGGAGCATTTTCTAGTCTATCGGGTGATTACATCATTAAGCCACACATGCTACGTAGAAAAAATCCTTATGAAAATTCATGAAAAAATGTACAGCACATCATTAGCATGCAGCAGACGTGTATGCTTTTGATATTTTCTCTGTTAAAAAAAAAACTACATGAAGTAATTAGTCCAGGTCATGAAAACATGAGAAAGGTATCAGACACTGGTAAAAAAGAAAACTGCAAAAAAAAAAAATAAAAAAATAAAAAATTGCATCTCTCATGGTTAAGTGGAGTAATAGAGCAATTTGCTTTATTGGAAGATGAATTCTAAAACAGTGTTCATTTGAACTGCAGCAAATAAAGTATGTTGCTTTATTCTGATTTGAAATTTGATTTGAAATTTCCTATGTACACATAACTTCCTCCCTACCCCTCTTTTGGACACTCTTAAGTTTTATAAGCCAATGGGTTGAAGGCTGCAAATAGCCAGTGTGGCAAGACCATTAAGTATTCAAGTCCTTGAAGTACTGTATGTTTGTATACTTATATCTTTATTTTATGTAGCCTACAGTGTAAGGGATTACATGACTGTATCTTTTTCAAGTCAAAACTACACTACAGTAATAAGGATAGAGGTAAACAGTTGGTATAACTCCCAACCAGATAGTATATTCACAATGTTAAGTGTTAGGCAAAATCTAACAGACAATATATTTGAAGACTAAAATGAATGAAGCATAAGTTTTATAAGGAGCTATTAAATTTATTAATTTATGGTTTTTCCTTTTGTAAATGACATTCTAACCCTACTTGACCTCCCCCCCAAAAAACCAACAACAAAAAAGAAAACCTCAGTAAGCAGAGAACAATGAACACATGCAAGACAGTAAGGATCACATTAATTTACCCTCTGAATGCTCCAAATCTTCATGGCTTAAAAAGCATCCCAATTTTCTCCAAAGGTAGTGGCATTTATTCACTGGGCCATAGCTAATTTTACATGGAATGCAAAAATGTTAGTTTAAGTTTAATTTACCACCCTATTTAAATATTTCCAATGTAGCTCTCAAACTGCAGAGCTATCCCTCCGTCTATTTTAATTTTAAAGTAAGTTAGCAAAGGCTTCTTTCTTAATCCCCAGAGACTACCTACATAGTGACACAAACGCACAAATTTATGACAGCAACATAAATGCTCTTCTGAAGTAATGTGCAACATTAAGTGAAAATCGTTTCCTGGAAAGATATTATAGGTATCTATATTTTATTTGCCATCTTAAACATATCTGGGTCTTTATGGCCTTATTTTAAAAATGTATTTCCTTTTTATATTTCCTGGTGCAAATGGACTGCATAAATAAGCAATGTGCTATGAGGCTTCAGACCAGCCGATAAAACCTTTCAATTTTCATGCCAGCTTCTTCTTTTGTAATTCAAATCCGCCTGGAAACTGGCAGCTCTGAAAACTGAAACAAGCACTGCCACAAATACCTTGTAATGCTATCGACCTTGTCTGCCCATGCAGTGAGAAAGGGGGATGCGTATGTGTCTGCAGCCATCCAGATAACACAACTCATTTTTTTTGGGGGGTGGGGGGTGGGGTGGGGTGGGGATAACAGAAGCCAGCCCCAGACTGTGCACCAAAAGCAGTCATTACCAGTCGTGCTGGAGAATAAGTCTCTTCAAAATACACAGTGCATTTAAAAACCATATATGAGGCTGAGCCACTGCTGTCATTACCAATTTTAATTTAGCTCCTTCAGTTTGCCAGCCAGATAAACTCTTTAGTGCTGTTTTTTAATCTATTTGCCACATTTTATGTTTAAGATTATAGTAATATGGACAGGAGAAGGAATCACTTTTAGCGGAAATAAAGAAATAGATCCGCTTATCGGCGCCCATCAGAAAGTTCATTAATCAGCTAGGCTTTGTGCCCTCTAAATTGAAAGGTTAAATAATCCTCTCAGGAATATTTCTCGGCCCCTCCGCCAATTGTCCGGAGAGGAGCTGCCATTCATAGCACGCGGGATCGGTGACAGGGTATCTTACCACTGTTTGGACCCCAAACAATGATGGACAAATGGCCTGGTTTACAAAGAACCTTTTAGTACACGGATGGAAAAGGACCACAAGCTTTGATGAAGGGTGGAGGGATGAGGAGGGCGTGGAGACAGGATGTGGGGGGAAGGGAAAGAGAAGAACACATACATGTGTGAAGCCATTGATATTTTATGTGAATGTTTACTGGGGTAGACTATAAAACACAGAAACCACATTAATATACATCTTACAACCACATGCAGTGCTTAACATATTCAAATCTGCCTATATATTTTGCATATAATTGCACATAAACTATCCCACTGAAAAACTGTAGAATAATAGAACCATAGCTTTATTATATTTATTAGCTAATACACAGGGGATCCAAATAAGCCCCGAGATTCTCATTTTTGTCATAACTTCACATGACTTACAACATACTTCTTCCCCTGCTGATAGCCCACCCATGCTTATCCTACTGAAATACTCTTAGCCACCAGCCACAAAGGTAGAGAATTCCACAGCAGTATGTACCTGCTTAAAGGGGGGGAAGTAATGCTTTTACAATACGCTCCATCTTAGCTCCTGCTTGTCCTAAAATAAAGAATATGGAATACGAATGCTCTTTGAAAGACTATCAATCACTTCCATTGAGGTAGTGTTTAATTTTTTGTTGTCCTTTCTGCTGGACCTATATGAGAATATGGGTGGGAGTCTTCAGAACAACTGACCAAGCTCTTATAACTCAATATTTTGTGAAATCAGGCTGGTTTCTGGCATCAGTCATATAAAGGCACAGGAAGCAGTTTTACCTGAAGGGCAAAAAATTGATATGCTATTTTGCTTCATTTTGTTATCTGATTAACATAAACTCTCTAGCTTTGGTAGAAAGTATTATAATTGCTTATAAGAGATAACTATATTCAGATGACACTGAAGTTACCACTTAAGAATTATACATTTATTAACAATGTGTTTTTTTCAAAATGATATCATTTTATCTTTGTAATGGTACACATTCTATATCATCATTTTCACTAAGAGAGGGAGTAAATATGTTTGTGATCTACTTTTAAAAAGTCTTTATAACGATTTTTAGGCAAATCAAATTAAGAAAATAATTTGTTTGCTATATTTAATTAAAAGTTACTCACCTATATTTCTAGAAAGAAGATGAGCATAAATAACTAGAAAATGAAAACTGAGGTAAATAATTTTAAGAAAAGACACTGCTTATGGGGATTTCATTTCAACAGCTCTAAGGAGGAAACATTTTTAGGAGACAGACATGAAAAGGGTCATTATGGATCTCATCTTAGGCAAATAGAAGACTTGAAAATACATAATCTGAGTTTGGGATACTAATCCAGTGTTTTATCTCTACAGGAGTGAGTCATCTGTGGGATGGCTGTACTGGAGCTCACAGAGTGTTGAACATAGGCTGTGTGTTAGGTACTGTGCCAAGTACTTCACAGCATACTTACAACAACCCTAGAAGGCTTTATACCCATTTTTCAGATGAAGAAACTGAGGGTCTCAAAAGGGAAATATTTTAACTAGGTTTGCACAGCTAGTAAATGAAAGTTATAATTTAAAGCACAGTCTGATCCCAAAGCTGGCATTCTTTCCCCCATATTACGATTAAAACATTTCCTAGTAATTTCCTCAGAAATAAGCCTGCCCTTTCACCCCAATTTTACAGCACATTTTTCTAAAGACTTTAATATGTGAGAAGGAATATGATATAAAGACAAATAAATGAAATGTGACTGATTTAAGAATGAGGGAATTAAGATTTTATTGTATAAATATAGTTAAGGAACAATCCAAAATTTAGTTCCCTTAACTGAAAAGAAATGTGGGATAATCCACAAATACATGTAAAGGAACAATACTTATGTAAAACTGGTATTTATAGACATCCATATACTACAAAATTATAAAGGTGACCTTAAAATCTATTTAAGAGTTAATTCTGTATGAGTTTTGGAAAAGAGGAATTAAAATACTGGGATAGCTTTATTAACAATTGATTTATACAATGAATCCTTTTTACAAAGCTAATAGGGATTTCTGAACATTCTTAGTGAATAATTCTTGTTTTTCAAATGTGATCTAGTAGTGTACTGGTATACCAATTAAGGGGGAGATCTATTTTAATTCCAAAGATATTTAAAAAATATTTTTGTTCAACTGTCCTCTAAACATGTAGTATTTTTCTTCATGTAATAGTTTAGATATTTCTAAAAAACCAGAGTTGTTGGTCTTGGAGGACCAATGCTGAACTCAAAACAGCTAGAAGAAAATATCTGCAAATGTACAAAAATGTAACTCTCATGACTTTCTGGTATCTGGGGATCAAGTGGCAAATGAATTCCAAGTCTAAAATCTGGGTTTATCAGCAATTCATTAACTTATAGTAATTTAAGAGATTTTGCTTTTAAAATATGAAACTTAATTCAACCTAAGTTTACAACTGTATTTTATATCATAACAGAAAATATAACACTAATTGAGAGAGATTATTCATGTCAATAAGTCAAGGGGTTCTTTCAGGAGCCTTTTCCTGAAGATTAGTCAAATGACTGAACAAAACCTTTAAAGGTTAGAGTTGATCATGATTGTGAATAATCAATTCCTAAACACTTAAAACCTGTTAGGAATTACTGTAATCTACCATGTCATTCACATGCATGACTACTAAAAGGAATGCTTACTACAAATATCACTGGTCCAGTATACTTTTATTCTTGCATTGAAATGTCCAGAGAAGATCATGACAAGCTCAATCACCTGGAATATATTTAAGGAATGCGTGAACCACGTGTTCAAAGCACATATGAATAACAATCACTCAAATATGCTAAAATTGTCCTACCTAATAATTCTATACTCTTAACGTGTATTTAACCTGACAAAAAATAAGCATTCTACATTTCAGATTTTTAAATTCTAATTTATTATACAGCTAGGTATTATTGTGAAGTATTAAACTTCATGAATCTTGAAAATTCTCAGGCTCTTTGCTTACATTGACTTTTGTCATATTTGGAACAATATTTCAAAGTGTAGAGCTTCAAAGGAAAACACAATGTAGTTTTCTTTGGGATTATATGAATGATGTATGTTTTTTAAGGAGAAGAAAGAAAATATTTTAAAAATGTTATACATGCTAAAATTATAAATACTTAGAAACTGAGATTTAATTGTAACAAAATTTAAGTATCAAGAAGAAATTGCCCCTATAACGACTAACTATAATTCCTTCGTAAGTATAAAGGTGAACACACTACGGAAAAGAAAAAAAGAGTAGCAAAAAGCCCAAATGTAATTTTCCATGCTTCTATAATCTTTAGGAGAAACATTTATTAACAGGTAAGAAAATATAAACCGCAATAGGTATTTCTTTAAAATTCTAAAATGGAAGTAAAACTTGAAGCCCATATAGTAAATATATGTCTTATATGTAATAGACTTTGTTCCCAGCCACTAAGGGGCATACAAACAGCACAGGAATTTTTTTTGTCAATTGAAGAAAGGAAGTTTATAATAGAGCTTAAGATTCAATTAGTTTATTATTAGCAACATGCACTACCTAAAAAAACCAGAAATCACAATAATGGGTGATTAGGACATTAAAGATACTTAGAAAATGACAAAAACACAGCTGTTTCCTGGACAAAATATTTATAAAGAATCTGTTCTAGATTGTGTGAATGCTGCATACTTCTCATTTCTTCTGAAACATTTAAATCTACATTAGAATATTTTCATAAAGCACTTGATATTATTCAAATATATTAAAACAACTACTCAAAATATGCCATATTGATTCCCCATTTAAAAAAACCTAATTTTTGCATTAAATACTGGAAATCAAGTAAGTTGGGCATTCTCACTGAAGGAGATGACACCTCAATATTCCTTTGACAAAATAAAAATATGAAAGCTCTCTCATGTGCTTTAATAAATAGAAATAAACTATATTCAAATCTAAATAATTTATTCTATTCAAATTCAAAAATAAGTTTGTGTATATACAATGTCTAGAGGTCTGAGGAAACACTGTGAGAGTAAAAATAACATATGCATTTATAATTCACAACATTCACCTTTTTCCCCCTTCCTATTACAGAAGCTTTCGAAAATTGCTTTTTGATGATTTGGCAAATTGTATTTATTTTTAAATGAATCTCATTTATTGAGATTGATAATTCCAGGTTTCATTTGCTTTGAAATTGCATTTTCCAATTGCTACCAACGATAAGTTCTAGCAAATGTGGTCCAACATGCTAGTGAAAAAAATCAGTTGACCTACTCTGTAAATGTAGTAATTATCTTTTATACTAAATTCAAAACATGGTTAGATTGAACTAAAAAATTATTAGCAAAATGGTGACACTAAATTCTTTAAGAACAAGGTGAGTGTTTTAAGTAAATATTAAAGTACTCACATAAATTTTCCATTTGAAAAAAATCTTTAAAAATTTTGGTCACTGTACAAATATATTTTCTATCTGTGCTATCAAAATGGAATATTAGAAAATAAGTCATCAATGCTTATTCAGAAAACTCTTTTTATTCAGACACCAAAGTAACCTGAAACAGAAAGCAGCATGATTTATTTTCTAGTACTACTATGGAAAGATGGCCCTGAGGTACTACAAAACAGTCATGTACAATCTGAATCCTCAGAGCAGAGTACATTCACATTTATGGTAGTGTTCTAGTATTAAGGGCATTTTAATAAAAACTAAAACTCTGAAAAATTTTACAGAGATGTAATATCTTAATAACAACACTTAACCATAGTGATTCAAGACACAGAGGGAAAAGCCCTACAATTTAAACAAGAGTATTCCCAGTTCGTAAGGAAGCTGGCAAAGTGAACTGAAAGACCAAAATAAGGGCCTCCAAAATGAATTTATAAAGTCTTAGTTTGTGATAATTTGTATGCCAGTCTTCAAAAAAAAAGTATGAAGAAAAAGGTGACTTAAATAATTTTAAAATAGAGTGAGGCTTAGTTCTCACTCTGTTTGGAGGTATCTGACATTTTAAAACACAGTATGTAACCAGTTCTATTTCCAAAGACACACATACATGGAAGAAAAATCAAAGTCCTAGCACTTGATATCCGCTGTGTGGATGGGGTTCTTGTGGGTTTTGCAGTTCTGTTTATGTAGCCAAGAAGCTCTCATTAGGAGATCTAGGATTCCCAATATATAGTCAATGAAGAGAGAGAAAGAGAAAAAGAGGGAGAGATTTTTGTCCATGAAAAGAAAAGGTTTTGGCTTGAGGCTGACTTTTTGAAGCTCTTTAACTCTTCATTTTTTTCACATTTTAAGTTAATTAAAATATATTCCATTTTAATATTAGCCAGGTAGAAAACTGTCACCCACCCTAACTGATATCACAATTCCAGGATAAATGCCTTTGTATAGCTGTTGCCTCATAATGAAATTCCACTTTCTTGGTCCTTCCTTCTGGACTATAAAACACAGTTCTAAAGTTAAATTTGAATCTGTTGGCATTTAGGGTTGCCTATTCAATGTATGGCAGAGAATGTTTTAGAGAGTAACATTCAAACTCCCATTTCCATACTGTGAAAATCCAAAGAACGCATTTCTAAATTGATGTTTTCAAGTAAGGAGAGAAAACTAAGTGGCAAGATGAAATGATATCGTTAGTGATGGTCCATAAGATACACTCTGGCATTCAATTAGTTCAGGTAAGACTACTATTAATTACTAGTAAATGCAGGTCACAAGCCTTTCCTAAACTAGAAAGGAAGACAGGGAAGCTATTCCTTTCTGTTCATGTCCCTGAGAGCAAGTATTTTGCTTTTTGAATTCTAGGTATTTCAAACATTATATATAAAGAAACACTCAAAACCTAATTCTTTCAAAGAGGTCACATTTGCTTCCTGTTTAAACTTTTAGTTAAAATAAAAGGTAGTAGGTTGTAACACATTTTAACAATGCACACAAAGAAATCCAAGCACAAAATTAAACATAAAAGATGTATTGTCCTTTTTGGTTCTTAATACATCTGCCCCCCAAATAGCAAACTCCTGGTTACTTTTTAAAGTAAGTAGATTAAAAACAAGATTAACAAAATGTCTAAAACATGTCAAATTATAGCCTCTACTAGTTAAAAATTCTGTTGGTTGTAAAACTCTGTTGGTGGCCATTTTGGCCTGGGATTTTTAATATAAATGAGACTAGAAATGACAGGGGATGGGGGAAGGGACTTTCCTTCTTGAATAGTTAAAGAGGGAAATTTTTAAAATCTAGAATGAGTTATCTGAAAGATGAAAAAGAATATTCAAAGTTAGGCTTTACCAAAATCTGAAAATATTACAGAAATTAAAATACAAGAACAGTGCTATATTATTGAAGATTTTAAAAACTTTCTAAACATTTTTTGAAGGAGGTAAATACATAAACTAATCAGAAAAATTATTTAACTGCTAAATAAAAATCATATATTATTCTTTTTCCCATGCAGATCTACAAATTGATAATCTAAAGTCATTAAATTATATGATATAATTTTATAGCCACTAAATAAATATATAAAGAAAAATGACATGGCCAAATATTTGCTATAATATGGATATATATAAATATATGTAGTGCCAGAGTTTTATTAGGATGCACCCTTTAGGATGATGGTCTTATTTCTTTTTTCTTTATTAATATAGTGAGTCTAGTCAAGTCTAGTTAAAAAGCTATTATTCAGATATAAGTTATAAAGGAGACTTTATTTGACCTCTCATGAAATTACTGAAAATAGTGAATACTTCTTTAATTTTCTTATTTCAGAATGTTTTAAGAAATTTCTGATTTGATTTCATAGGCTCATTTAAACCAGTCAACTCTACCATCTTTCCTGTGTGTTTGAGAAATAAAACTATGTTTAACCTACAGATTTTTTTTTTTTTAAAGAAAGTGATTCCTGGATAGATCTTAAATTGTAGTAGTTAAACTTTAGATTGTGTAAATGTCCTTCTATCCTCACTGACTGGCACTCAGATAAATGCAATCAAAAACTTCTCAAATGTAAACATTTCTAAACTAGATATACAAATCCACTTCTTCCTTCAAAAAAGAAAGCATAGTTCATTCTGAATAAGAAATGGGCATGTTTTGGTTAGAAAAAGAAATTAATCAATGATTATGTGTAGAAATATCCAATTTTAAGAAGATTAGTTTAAATGACTATACAACAGCAGTTCTAACCTGGGCTTCATTAGTTGGTCACTGCCCTGACTGACGCCACATTCATGTGTGAGGGCTACCATGAGTCAATAGATGGCAGTCCATCGCTTAGTAAAAGAGCTGAAGATGACTAAAATCATCATGTATCTTGCTTTTATTCAAGATTAAATATTGCTTAATTGCACACATTAGGATATTGCCTATATGCATAATTAGTTTAGCTGGATTGATGTACACGATTATAAATATACTTGTTTTGCATTTATGCTTGCACAGGAAACTAACACTTAATTACTTATTATTTGAAACTTGATAATTTAGAATTGTGATAGTTATTTCAATATTATTTTGAAAAATTAATCATGATCCCAGATTTAAGACAAACTTTTCGAAATGATTTTGTTAAACCTACAGATAGAATATACTGTAATTTCTCCAAAGGCAAATTCATTTTGTTTTTACTTTTTTCTAACTATTCCTTTTACAATTTATGTTTTTCAAAAGCTATAATATTAAACAAACCTTAAAATATCTGTTATACCAAACATTGATTTTTATCCTTCTATGATAGTTATATAAAAAAAAATACAGGTGCAAATAATGAAAAGAATAGTTTTAAAATAGTATTTCCTACACTTCAAGTTTTCATGATTGGAATTCTCTAACTTACAGGAAAATAGAAAATTAATGCAATGTCATATACATTAGGCTATTACTTAATAAAAATGCTGATGAAAAACTTGCTGCACAGTTCCAAAGAGTGAAAAGTATAATACATGACTCGATTCCAGTTAAGTTTAGGCTAAGAATTTCACTATAGTGTGTTAGGATAAAGAAACTGCTACCTATACATAAACATAATGTATTCATATGCATTATATCTGTAACAATATGTGTAATATGTGTATATGTGTGTGTGCGTGTGCTCACTCACATGTGTGCGTATTTATTTATTTTTGAGTAGGGGATAACACTAAAGAATTTTAACAAAACCCAATTTGGGATCGAGGATAGTAGAGGAACTACAGCTTTCTACCAAGCATCTTTCAACAAAGTAAACAGTGACAATAAAATGTGAAAACAAACCACCTGAGGTACTTCTGGGGCTTGTAACAGGCACACTGATAGTCTGAGTTGACTTATTGGTTTGTTTTTACTTCTTAAGGGGAGAGCAGAAAGAAGACATGCTTTGTAAAAACTTTACCGTTTCTATTTTACTATGTCCTCCTACAAACAAAAAACTTTTTTATTAAGTTAAACTTTAAAGAACTGCTTTTAAATATACTGCATAACTGTATAAGTACAACAGAAATTTTTATTGTTGTTTCTTGCTCAGCACAACATATTTAATATATTAAAAGAAATGACTAGTGGGTCTATGGTGAATTACTGAAATTATTTAAGCTAAATATTAAAAATAAACTGACTCATAATATTGAGCTTTAGTCAATTTGATTCCACAGCAGACTATGTTTTCTGCTTCTACTTGGCCTAAAATCATAGTAAAAGGAAACCAAAGAATTAAATAACTTAAATGGTATAAAGAAGATACTTATACATTTTGAGTAAGTCAAGAAGGGCTTAAGGATATGACAGCTGAATTGTTCTATGTTTAAGATACACTAAGTTTTTTCTAGCTTCACTAAAACATAATGTGTAAAGCTTTCTGTAAAGCCAGAAAAATTATAATGGAACATAGTGTGGATAGTATGCTTGTGGACTGTAGATAATACAACATATTAAAGACACTGGATTGCTGAATTACTACTGTTCTTTTTTGCGCCTAGTATACTTTTCCCCTTTAATGAATGTTATCTAGGAAAACTGAGAAATACCATGATGTAATCATTAAATGATGTGAGTAATAAAAAACAATGAAAATCTTTCAAGAACTGGAAAATAAAGGACAGAGTAGTGGGCAGGGGAGAAGAGAAAAAGTATATTATTGCTTTCTCAGTGCAAAAATGCTTCAGATTTTTATTATCTTCCAGTAGAAGATGCTTGTCTATATTTTATGGTCAACAGTTCAGAGAAGGGTAAATAGGCTAGGTCTTGGGGAAAATAAAAAAGGTGTTTCTACTCACCGTTAGGTGATACTGCCTCCAGATTTCTGGGCAAGCCTGGAAAATAAAAATATTGATCAGCTGCGAGCATGAAACAAGGTACTTTACAGCCTGTTGGTTTTGGCATAACCCAGCATCCACCGGTGTCGGTCACAGGAAAATAAGAAGCTTAACAGAAAGGGTCTGCATTTCAGCTTCAAAAACCTGGCTAGACAGTTTAATTGAATTTTACACTGGTTTAACACACTCCCTGCCATTGTCAGAAAGCCAGTAACAAAGTTTTCTCTCTCTTTTTTTCTTTTCAGGTTAGAAGTTTTGGGCACTAAGATGTGATTAAGAGCCATAACTCAGTTAAACTGATAAATGAACAGCAGTGTTCAAAAATCAATAAGACTCACCAAGTACACCTTTTAAAAGAACATTTTGAACCCTGGTAGTATGATAGAAAACAATTAAATAGCAACTACTTTTAAGAAGACTTCACTGTAGTTATAAATTTCTGATGTTTTACCTAATCACTTGCTATAATCTATGAAATACATAAAAAAGAACTAAAAAAGCAAAACAAAAGACAGCTTTAAGAATCTTGACTTTTCCCATAAAAGTCAGGTCTTCTCCACTGTTACATTTATAGATATGTAACTTTAAAAACCCAATAAAACCACAATAATTTTGTAAAAGAATGATTTACTGAAGCCAGAATAGGTAACAACAAAACCAAAACAAGCAAAAGCAACAGCAACAAAAACCAGTTAGGAGATACTTCCTTATGGACACACATATAAATCTTTCCTTATGCTTAAATTATGACTCTGTTAAAGAGACACATTTTCTAAGTTCTTCATGAATAGTTGATCAGTTTATTATTGTCTCAGAAAAAGAACTATTGAAGACAAAAAATATTTTTAATAATAACTATAAGACAGCAATGATTTTAACAAATTAAACTACCAAGCTAAGTAAATGGCAATCCTTAAAGTGGATGTGAGTTTATAGCTTTTGTTTAAAAATGCATATATACACACATATATATACACACACAAACATATACATACACATATGCGTACGTAACATTAAGAGTGATTTATATCTTTTTTAAACCTTTATAATCTTTGAAACAATTCTTTACTTAATTTGTCATTCCTCTTTATTTTTCAGGGTAGTGATAAAAGTAACAAAGATGATTCATACAATCTAAAATATTACGGGCATGGTAATAACTCAGAAAATAACTTTTGAATGGCAAAATCTCTACTGATTATACCATTATTAGTGATAAAAGTACGTATGTTCCAACCATGCTAAAAATTTTATCCATTATATATCTTAAGCTTAACTATCCAATGGAATTTTCTAAAGAAAGGTGTGCAAATTAGACTTCTTAGTGGCCAACTTTCCAATTTAAATGTCATATTCATGTAAACTAAGGTGTCTAACTAAAAAAAGCCACTTATATACAGTAATCTCTGGATGAACAACACTGTTCAAAAGCAAACTATTATTAGAAAGTAAAAAGTAGCTTCAGAAGGCAAAGATTCTGTTAGATACCAAACAATAGATACAAACTTGTAGGATACAAAAGTTCTTACAGATGTGTGTGTGTATATTATGTATGTATGCATATATATATATGTGTGTGTATATGTATGCACATATTTTTATAAACATATTTACATGCAAAGATCTAATGTACAAGATACCCTTAAATATTCATTTCCTACCTTCCATCATAAGCTTTTTGCTATGTACATATAATTTGAGTTAGATTACTGTAGAGATAAGCAAGCAGTTATTTATACATTAGTTATGGATAGTTCTTGATTACCACAATGTCCTCAGAATAATACGGTTGAAAAATCGCAATCACTGAGTTGTCATACTCTGGCAGAATGCCACTCTACCATGTGACCTTTTCTTGTGTTGTAGCAATTTGGTAATAAAAGAATTACTTGGTTTTTGAACAATCATCTGATTGCACTGTATATGAAGATGATGCCTGATACAGAAAATTAGTACTAAGAGACATGAAACTCCTTTTCTTTCATTAGATAATGCTGTTACAATTTTATAAACCCTACTTGACTATCTCACAAGTACTTTTACTCAACTTTCCCATACATGGTTCCATTTTACAGTTTCTATATATTTTCATGTAAGGTTAAAAGAAGTAAAAGAAATATTTTACCTAAAAACAGGTGCCATTATAAAGTATCTTTAATTCTAGATACATGATATGTAACTATGTCTCATTAATGAACTCTTAAAACATAAATGTTTCTTGCTTGCTGTAGCTTCAACTTCTTTTACCATTCCTAAGCTACTTTATATATTTTTCTTTTCTTTTTATAATGCCATAGTATGCATATTTATATACTGCATACACATAAAACAGCATATGGAAAAAGCCAAATGAACTTTTTGGCCAACCCAATATATTACATGGAAAACTTAAGATAAAATGAAGTAAATTCCATAGCAAGAGGATTACTATTACAACTGGAGCATTTTAAAATGTTTATTTAAAAATATTTACAATGAAGTACAGAGATATAAAGGCTAATGGAATGAACTAGAAAGTCCAGAAAAAAATAAAGAAAATGAATGACTGGTCTGCTGTGGAACTTACCTAAGATGAAAATGTAACAAACTATTAAAATACAGTTGTATTTGTTGGTTGTCCTGGTGATCTCACCTAACTGGCACTTAGGTGGATGGCAACCCAAAGGGCCTCCTCAAGCCCCACAACTACAAACACACCAAGTGTCCTTGTACATCTGTTTTAGCAATGTGCTGCACTGTTTGCCAACTTTTGCCCAACTAGTTTTCCCCTCTATTGTATTTTGTATAATAAACCATACATGAATAACTGAGTGTTATTATTCATAAAATTCAAAGATGAATCAACACAGTTTGCCACACCAGATGAATTGAGAGTTTATATTGTGCATTTCGACCCATATTGAATTTTATCAGGTGCTAATTATTGTTTTACTAGAACAACGGCTTAGTGCATCTGTTGTTTAATTCCCACTTCCCTATTCTCAAATGTGAACATCAAAGAAAATAAAACACTCAATCTTAAACAGCCCCTGACAGCAGACCAAGACTCAAGTGCTCAATAGACAAGGCCCTTGCCACCAGTTCTCATATTTCCACAACAATGAACAAACACAAAAACAGCACTAAGCGGCCTTTCCTCCTCCTCAGCTCCCCTTGGCCAGTTGTCTGCCTTGTACTAGAGAGAGCCCTTGAACGCAGCCCTGCTGGGAACACAGCACAGGAGAAAGGATTAGCCTTACTAACATGCTAGCATTTGCAAAAGGGAAGAAAAAAAAACCCAGTACTGTATTTGGTATATGAATAACCAAAATGTATGAGCTGACAAGAGACCAGGACAGGCCTGTGGCTCCCCGGGAGAAAATGTAGCTGTGATGAGTGACAGGGCTTTCAGGAAATATGTTCACAATCACAGACAGTGAAGGCCATGACCTAGATCGTTTAAGAGCTTGTCTTGTCAAATTATCAAAAGCTTCTTCCTCTCTGAATAAAGAGTGACATAAGTGAGTGTCAGAAAGCTGCAGGCTGACAAGCCAAGCATACAATAACAGAATGCACGTCACATACATGCTGAACACCGCCACTGCTAGCGGCAAATCTTAATGAGAGCGCGGCCAGCCCAGGAGACTTGGGTCCCTGCTGGCACAGCTACTCATCTCACAAAAATCCTTCAGCTCCAAGTCAGTTAGGCTCTGACACGACAACTACAATTACGAAACACAACTTTTTAACAGAATCCTCTGGTGCTTTGTCAAAGCTTCTGTTGTTAGGAGCTGGCTCCCTCAAGTCACTGCAGCAAAACAAAAGATTTAATAAAACAAGCAATATTCATTGATGGTGAATAACATAAACAAAAGAGAATAATTTAGTTTTAACATTTGCTGAATGAGAAGATATGAGAAGAAAAGCACGCCAGCCTCTGAACTCAACCACTGTCTTAACTTTCTCATAGGCACATTAACGTAATGTAAGGTGCCTACATTAAAGAAAAAATGCCTCTACTCTGGAGCTCTGTCAGCAGGCTTTTCATATAATTACAGCTATCAAGTCATCTGATTGTCTGCATACTTTGGTAGTCACTCTGTATATACACTATTTCTCAGAAACATAAAATACTTATATATCCTGTTGTGTATGTACTCTGAATATATGTGAAACAGAATTTTTTCTATGTGGAATATTTTACAGAGAATATCTTGGGCATTAGCCTGCCATTAAAATTCCATAAAGATTGCTACAAGGTCTGAAATCATAGAAATATACAATTAAAATTCAAGATAAATTTTAATAGTTTTATTATATTTATATATTTTAATAGTATATTATAATATAAAGATTTGTCATTCATGATAAAGAGTCATAACCATACAACAGATATATGCAGCAGTGTGTAAAGAATCCACACTTTTTTTTTTTAATTTTCCAGTCAATATGGAAAGCCATGCATTGGTTTCTATCTCTAAGCTACCTTCAAAAGGAACCAGACTTCATAAAATCATCTTCCCATACAAGGTCAAATTTTAATCAATCCCTATATTCTTAATCCTCTGTCATCAGGGAAGCTAACAAGCCTAATTTTTTGCTCAAAGACGTTTCTCTTTGATATTTTCCTCCTAACTTAAGTGCAGTTATGAAGGCATCAAGTTTATCAGTAGTAGATTACATTTTAGCTTTATTTTAAAATATAATGTTTATATTTTATAGAGTTACATCAAAATAATCAACCAAAAAATAAATAATACATATGTTACATTGCATTACCTTAAGCAACTATATTTTCATTAAAAAAATTTCACCTCAGAGAATCACAAATATTTCTGGAGACTTCTTGACTATAATTCTAGACTACTAACATAACTTAATTTTACAAACAGTTGATAATGTTTACAATATATACTTGCTAGGTTTTAGCTAAAAGTAAACAATATGAGAGCCAGTAAAATGAACCATGATAAGGTAGTGGCTAGTATCAGTGACTCCATGGCCAAATGGCAGAATTCAAATCCTGGCTCTATTATTTACTATTGCAGTCAAGTTACATCTCTATATCTCAGTCTCCTCATTGACAAAACGGGGATGACAGTACTTCTTCAAAGGGCTGCTGTAACGGTTAAAGAGAAGATAAGCATAAAGTCTTTAGGACAATGCCTGACACATAGCAAGCCCTCTATTGTATTAATTATTGCTATAATGACATCAATTTGGCACTCTCCATACTTCTGATACAATAATTGATCATGAGGAAATGAGCATCAATTAGGTACCTGAAGTAAGTGAAATCTACATAATGCTCAACTCTTGGATGTGACTAGATCAGAGAGAAAGCAGAGACTCAGTTTAACTGAGCTGTTGATAAAGATAGAAAAAAACTTCAAAAGGACAAATCAAAAATGCAGATTTTGTTAGATTTAGCTGCTTGTGGCCTTTATAGGGGAAAAAAAATCCAGAAACATCAATGACCATTTACTATGAGCAAGTACTTATTTTTATATTCAACTGAGGTCTCCTCAGTAATGTTTTTAGTTGTTTGAAAATACATAAAAGAATATTTGATCAGATAAAGCTGATCTTGTACTTTATTGTTAAGCTATGGAATTAAAAAACCTTAAAATATTTTGATCAGTGGTATAAAACAAAAGTACTCCTCTACATCAGTCTCAAAGCTGACATACTTTCTTCAGGTTACTCAAGCTTACTTGATTCCTTTCTTCAACAATGTTTAAACAATAATAACAATGCCAGCTTCCTCACCAGCCTTTCCCTCTTGCCTTTCTTTGGTATAGTAACCAAAGATCTAACATCTGAAGGCGAGGAAAGTGGTTATCAGGAAGGAGAAACTTTAGAGGTCTACATCCCTATTATTTTGGTAACCTAGCCAGCCTATAATCCACATACACAAGATAAGACAGAAGTTTTATTTCTTGCTCTCTAGCATCTTAACTCTGTCTGTAACTTTCGGCAAACTCAGATCTCCCATTAAAAAAAAAAAAAAAAAAAATTCCCTGAAAAACAATTAAAACTCTTTGTTGATGACATCTTTTAATTATAACTGCTAGAAGCTGATTTCATTACCCCTTTGGTATTGGTGCTTGTGTTTTGAATAACTGTAAACTAGTTCTCAAAGGTGCTATACCACCGTTTCCTTAAGCTCACTAGTAGGCACCAAAAGTTTTAAAATAGATTAATAAGAGATAAACTAAAGGTAAAATGATTTTAAAATGAAAATTTAGAATTTTCCTTATAAACCAACTGCACAAAGTCCATCACAGATAACAGCTACAAAGAAATACCTGTTTAATTGTTTAAAACTACTGAAATAATCCTAATTCATCTTTAGTCAACCACATTATACTCCTGATTTATAATTATGCCCTGTCATTCAGTTCTAGTTCTCTGATTCTCACAGAAATTTCCTGGGAAAATTTCCTTTTCATCTTCTTCCAAGAATCTTATAGCATCCAGGACATGTCAAGTATACAAGTAATCCCCTTTAGGTTCAAAAGTGTTTTCTGAAGCTTTACTAGTTTTAGCCCCTAGAAATTTTTTTTTAAAATAAAAGAATAATATTAAACATAAAAGTAACGTATATTCGCTATAAGAATAGAAAATACAGATCAACAAAAATAAGTCACCTATAATATTACCACCTGAGATAACTGCAAACATTTCAGAATATTTCAATCCAAAATTTTTTCTATATACAAGCAATAACAATTAAAACCAAAATAAAAAAAAATGCCATTTACAAGAAGATGAAATATTTAGGTATAAACCTAAATATGAGGGGATTTGTGCATATGGAAAACTACAAAACTCTGACAAGAGAAACTGTAGAAGATCTAAATAAATGGTGAGGTATATATACCATGTTCATGGATTGGAAGACTCAAAATAGTGGACTCAATTCTCCCCACAATGATTTACAGATTGAACACAATATTGACCAAAGTCCCATCAAGATTTTTTTCTAAGTATAGACAACTCACTGTACAATTAAATGGAAAGGGAAAAGAACTAGAATAGCTATAGCAATTTCATAAAAGGACAAAGTTTAAAGAATCTAATTATGTGACTTTTAACACTTACTATAAAGATAGAGAAATCAGGACAGTGTGGTATTGGTGATGGGACAGATACCTAATAAGTGTAACACAACAGAGTTCAGAGTACAGAATCAATTCACACGAACGTGATCACTGAATCTTTGAAAAAGATACAACAGCAATTCAATGGAGAAAAGACAGTCTATTCAAAAAATAGGGAACAAGTGATTCAGTTCAGTTCAGTTCAGTCGCTCAGTCGTGTCCGACTCTTTGCGACCCCATGAATCGCAGCACACCAGGCCTCTCTGTCCATCACCAACTCCCGGAGTTCACTCAAACTCATGTCCATGGAGTTGGTGATGCCATCCAGCCATCTCATCCTCTGTCATCCCCTTCTCCTCCTGCCCCCAATCCCTCCCAGCAGCAGAGTCTTTTCCAATGAGTCAACTCTTCACATGAGGTGGCCAAAGTACTGGAGTTTCAGCTTTAGCATCATTCCTTCCAAAGAAATCCCAGGGCTGATCTCCTTCACAATGGACTGGTTGGATCTCCTTGCAGTCCCAGGGACTCTCAAGAGTCTTCTCCCAACACCACAGTTCAAAAGCATCAATTCTTCGGTGCTCAGCCTTCTTCACAGTCCAACTCTCACATCCATACATGACCACAGGAAAAACCATAGCTTTGACTAGACGGACCTTTGTTGGCAAAGTAATGTCTCTGCTTTTGAATATGCTATCTAGGTTGGTCATAACTTTCCTTCCAAGGAGTAAGCGTCTTTTAATTTCATGGCTGCAGTCACTATCTGCAGTGATTTTGGAGCCCACAAAAATAAAGTCTGACACTGTTTCCACTGTTTTCCCATCTATTTCCCATGAAGTGATGGGACCAGATACCATGATCTTAGTTTTCTGAATGTTGAGCTTTACCCATATGTAAAAAAATTAACCTTGCTCTAAACCTCACATTATGCAAACATGAACTCAAAATGCATCAGTTTGGAATATAAAACATAAAACTATAAAATGTCTTAAAGAATACAAAAGAGAACACTTTTTTAACTGCAGTTGGGTAACAAGTTCTTGAAAATGGTGCAAAAAGCCTGACCCATAAAAGAAAAGACTTATAAATTGGATTTCACCAGATTTAAAAACTTCTCTGCCAAAACAACAAGAAACAAAAACAAAAAACCAAAAAACTGTCAAGAAAATTAAAAACAAGCCATAAACTAGGAGAACCTTTACAGGTATCACATTTCCAGTGAAAGACACAACTAGATATTGGAAAAAAATCTCAAAATTCTAATTAAAAGTCGAGAAAGGATCTGGACACTTCATCAAAGATGATATATGGATGACAAACAAGCACATGAAAGGATACTATTAGCCATTAAGTAAATGTAAACTAAAACCACAGTGAGATAGACACTATCCAACCATTAAAGGGCCAAAATAAAAAATACTAACAATAACAGATGCTGGTTAGGATAGAGAGCAATTAGAACTCTCATTTTGCTGAGAGTCTCATTTTTCTGGTGGGAATGCAAAATTGTACAGACACTCTGGAAAATAATACAGCTGTTTCTTATAAAGTATACACTTATCATATGATCTGCAATCTCCATTTGGAAATTTACTCCAGAGAACTGAAAACCATGTTCACACAAAGACTGTACACAAATGCTCCCTGCAGCTTTATATGTGATAATCAATAGCTATAAATAATCCAAATGTTCCTCAGTGGAGAAGCAAACTACAATACATCCATAAAATTGAATATTACTGAGAAACAAACTACTGATACATGCAATAACTCATATGAGTCTTCAAATATTATGTGAAAGAAGCTGGTCTCCAAAGTTTACAATGGTATAATTCCATTTACATGAAATTCTCAAAAAGATAAAACTATAGTAATAGAGAACAGATTAATGGTTGCCAGAATTTAAGGATGAGGGGAGGGTGTGACTATAAATGAGGAAGTTTTTCAGGGTGGTAAAACTGTTTCGTATCCTAGTTGTGGTGGTGTTTACATAAATCTATACATATTCATAAACTGAACATCAAAACAAAAGTAAATTTATTAGTAAAGGAAAAAAAGGATGACTAGATTGGCTTACTTACCATACTTAAGAATACTTGCCATATTATTCCTAAAATGTTTATAAGAGGCAATAGAATAGTGCACATTAAATTTCAAGGTAGAAACCTATATATGGGTCAAGAAGCAACAGTTAGAACTGGACATGGAGCAACTGGTTCAAAATTGGGAAAGGAGTATGACAAGGCTGTATATTGTCACCTTGCTTATTTAAGTTATATGCAGAGTACATTATGTGAAATGCTGGACTGGATGAATCAAAAGCTGGAATCAAGATTGCTGGGAGAAATATAAACAACCTCAGTTATGTAGAAGATACTACTCTAATGACAGACAGTGAAGAGGAACTAAAGACCCTCTTCATAAGGGTGATAGAAGATAGTGAAAAAGCTGGCTTGAAATACAACATTTAAAAAAACTAGGATCATGGCATCCAATCCTATCACTTCATGGCAAATGGAAGGGGGAAAAGTGACAGCAGTGATGGATTTTATTTTCCTGGGTTCCAAAATCACTGCAGAAAGTGACTGCAGCCATGAAATTTTTTAAAAAAGATGCTTGCTCCTTGGAAGGAAAGCTATGAAAACCTAGACAGCATATTAAAAAGCAGAGAAATCACTTTGTCAACAAAGGTCTGTCTAGTCAAAGCTATGGTTCTTCCAGTAGTCAGGTATGGATGTGAGAGTTGGACTATAAAGAAAGCTGAATGCCAAAGAATTGATGCTTTACAACTGTGGTGTTGGAGAAGACTCTTCAGAGTCTCTTGGACTGCAAGGAGATCAAACCAGTCAATCCTAAAGGAAATCAAACCTGAATATCGACTGGAAGGACTAATGCTGAAGCTCTCATACTCTGGCCACCTGATATGAAAGAGCTGACTCATTGGAAAAGACCCTGATGCTGGGAAAGACTGAAGGCAAAAGAGAAGGGGGCATCAGAGGATGATTCGTTAGATAGCATCACCTACTCAATGGACATGAATTTGAACAAACTCTGGGAGATAGCGAAGGACAAGGAAGCCTGGTATGCTGCAGTCCATGTGGTCACAAAGAGTTGGGAATGCCTCAGCGACTTAACAACAAGATGAAGCAACTGACAAACAACTAATCTCAAAAATATACAAGCAACTCCTACAGCTCAACTCCAGAAAAATAAATGACCCAATCAAAAAATGGGCCAAAGATCTAAATAGACATTTCTCCAAAGAAAGACATACAGATGGCTAACAAACACATGAAAAGATGCTCAACATCACTCATTATCAGAGAAATGCCAATCAAAACCACTATGAGGTACCATTTCACACCAGTCAGAATGGCTGCGATCCAAAAGTCTACAAGTAATAAATGCTGGAGAGGGTGTGGAGAAAAGGGAACCCTTTTACACTGTTGGTGGGAATGCAAACTAGTACAGCCACTATGGAGAATAGTGTGGAGATTCCTTAAAAAACTGGAAATAGAACTGCCTTATGATCCAGCAATCCCACTGCTGGGCATACACACTGAGGAAACCAGAAGGGAAAGAGACACGTGTACCCCAATGTTCATCGCAGCACTGTTTATAATAGCCAGGACATGGAAGCAACCTAGATGTCCATCAGCAGATGAATGGATAAGAAAGCTATGGTACATATACACAATGGAGTATCACTCAGCCATTAAAAAGAATACATTTGAATCAGTTCTAATGAGGTGGATGAAACTGGAGCCTATTATACAGAGTGAAGTAAGCCAGAACGAAAAACACCAATACAGTATACTAACGCATATATATGGAATTTAGAAAGATGGTAATAATGACCCTGTGTACGAGACAGCAAAAGAGACACTGATGTATAGAACAGTCTTATGGACTCTGGGAGACGGAGAGGGTGGGAAGATTTGGGAGAATGGCATTGAAACATGTAAAATATCATGTATGAAACGAGTTGCCAGTTCAGGTCCGATGTACGATACTGGATGCTTGGGGCTGGTGCACTGGGACGACCCAGAGGGATGGTATGGGGAGGGAGGAGGGAGGAGGGTTCAGGATGGGGAACACATGTATACCTGTGGCGGATTCATTTTGATATTTGGCAAAACTAATACAATTTTGTAAAGTTTAAAAATAAAATAAAATTAAAAAAAAAAGAAAATTATAAAATGATATATGCTCATTATAAAAACATAAAATAAAGATCAATAGAAATTTGAAAAACCTTCACCTATAATTCTTGATGTAATTACAGTAAGCAGTTTGGAATACTTCAATTCAAACTTAAATATTTGAGTTGTTTCTAATTTTCATTATTACAAACCACCCAGGCTCTAATGGTAAAGAACCCACCTGCCAATGCAGGTAGACATAAGAAATGTGGGTTTTACCCCTGCGTCAAGAAGATCCCCTGGAGAAGGGCATGGCAACCCACTCTGGTATTCCTGCCTGGAGAATCCCATGGACAGAGGAGCCTGGCAGGCTGCAGTCCTTAGGGTTGCACAGAGTCGGACATGACTAAAGCAACTTAGCATGCTGAGATGAACATTCTTGTAGCTGCATATTTGCAAACATCTATCACTTAACTCCAAAAAAGTTATTTAAATGTACTTTTCTAGCACAACCTAACATTGATTACCATTATTAAGGTATTTTTTTCTACTAATCTGTAAGAGTTTTTTATATTATAGGTAATTGTCCCATCATATATTTTATAATAGTCTTTTTCAAGTTGTGGTTTGCTATTCAGCTTCATTAATGGTCTCTTTGGATAAAATGCTTTTTTAAAGTTAAGTCCATTTTTTATTTCATTTATGGCTTCTGATATTGGTGTCTTTGTTTCTAGTAAGAGCATTTAACACATTCATTTATTGTGATAATCGATATATTTGGTCCTATTTTGATTCTCAAACTTTTTACACATTCTTATTATTTCCATTTCCCCCTATCATTTGCTATCTTAAGTTTCCTTTGCCTTATTTTAAAATTAGTAACCTAAAAGTTATATGGCCTATTTTTTCTTTAGTTAAACTTTAATTTTATTGGCATTCCTATGATCCATATTATAATGGATTTAAAATTTTTTTAAGTTTTTTTTCTAAAATTAGTATTAAGTTTAAAAGCAGATTAAGAGGAAGTATTCAGACATATACAGTATACTTTCCTGATTTCACTGTTCATTGCTGCTTATTCTCTGACTTTTTCAATAAATTTACAAATGCACAATAGCTTGGCTGTATCATCTATTTTTCTCAGAATGCTGTAGCCTCCAGAGATTTCTCTACTGCTTCCTGGTGTTTAGTATTGCATGAGAGAAGTCTGATGCAAACTTGATTGTTATGTGTGTTTGTATAATGTATTTTTTTGTTTCCACGATTTTTGTTTGTTTGATATTCAGAAATTTCACTAGGATACGTCCAGATGTGGGCCTTTTTTCTCCCACATATTAAGTGTGTGCTCTTTTGATCAGAATTTCCTTTGATCATTTTGCTTTGCATTGCCCTTCCTTTATCTTCTGTATCCACACTCTGAAGAATGAGTTAGGATTCTCTCAGTTTCCTACTATTTTGTTTAGTGAGTTTATTTCTGATTCCATTTTTAATTTACCAATTCTTCATATATGCCTGTAATTATTTTCTATTGCTTCATCTTAAAAAAAAAAAAAAAAGTTTATGTGAATCTTGCCAATGGTGGGAACTAAGGTAGTATCTGCCAAGGACTGCACAGGTCTCTGATCAATTTATTTATGGAAAAGTTTAGATTTGATCAAGTTTTAGTTTTCTCAATCAGATGTTCAGTTTGTTTGTGAGGAAGAGGGAAGGAGTTATATGGATCTGCAAAGTAGGGGTGTTTTATTACACTGATAATCTTTATCTACTCCATTAAAAGACCATTCCTATTGTCCTAGATTCTTACAACTATATTGAGTTCTGTATAAGCATCCCTAAACCATGTAAGGCAAGAGAGGCAGAAGCAGTGATGAGGTGGGTAAGAGAAAAAGATTTAATATTAAGACAGTATCATTAACTTCATTATTGATTCCTGCCTAAAAGGAAAAACAATAAAAGTGTAGAATAAAATCCAATGACATAATTTATTTGAAGATTGAGTCAGGTCTTCCTATATATTTGAAATTCCCCTACTATGATTAGTGTTAGCCACCCTAGAATGATTAGTATTCTTAGAGTATGTACTTTTCGCTGAATATCTGTAACTACAGACTAATTCCACTCCAGTACTCTTGCTTGGAAAATCCCATGGACGGAGGAGCCTGGTAGGCTGCAGTCCATGGGGTCACTGAGGGTCGGACACAACTGAGCAACTTCACTTTCACTTTTCACTTTCATGCACCGGAGAAGGAAATGGCAACCCATTCCAGTGTTCTTGCCTGGAAAATCCCAGGGATGGGGGAGCCTGGTGGGCTGTCGTCTATGAGGTCACACAGAGTCGGACACGACTGAAGTGACTTAGCAGCAGCAGCAGCACAGACATAATTACATTATATAACTGAAAGCTTGATTAGCTCATCATATTTTATTATATAATTTACTTATTTCTTGAACTTCTTAAATAGCTTACTGTCTGTATTATTTTTTAATCAAGGAAATGATCATTAGATTGGTTGACGACCCCAGGCCCAAGGCTGGGGGCGGTGGTGGCCAAGAGGAGCTACCCCACGTTTGAGGTAAGGAGCGGCACCTGCATTTTGCTGGAGCAGCCGTGAAGAGATACCCCACTTCCAAGGTAAGAGAAATCCAAGATGGTAGGCACTGAGAGAGGACATCAGAGAGCAGACAGACTGAAACCACAATCACAGACAACAGGAGAATCTGATCACATGGACCACAGTCTTGTCTAACTCAGTGAAACTAAGCCATGCTGTGTGGGGCCACCCAAGACGGACGGGTCATGGTGGAGAGGTCTGACAGAATGTGGTTCACTGGAGAAGGGAATGGCAAACCACTTCAGTATGCTTGCCTTGAGAATCCCATGAACAGTATGAATGAGGCAAAAAGACAGGACACTGAAAGATGAACTCCCCAGGTTGGTAGGTGCCCAATATGCTACTGGAGATCAGTGGAGAAATAACTCCAGAAAGAATGAAGGGATGGAGCCAAAGCAAAAACAACACCCAGTTGTGGATGGGACTGGTGATAGAAGCAAGGTTTGATGCTGTAAAGAGCAATATTGCATAGGAACCTGGAATGTTAGGTCCATGAATCAAGGCAAATTGGAAGTGGTCAAACAGGAGATGACAAGAGTGAACATCGACATTCTAGGAATCAGCGAACTAAGATGGACTGGAATGCATGAATTTAACTCAGATGACCATTATATCTACTACTGTGGACAGGAATCCCTTAGAAGAAATGGAGTAGCCATCTTAGTCAACAAAAGAGTCCAAAATGCAATACTTGGATGCAATCTCAAAAAAGACAGAATGATCTCTGTTCGTTTCCAAGGCAAACCATTCAATATCACGGTAATGAAGTCTATGCCCCGACCAGTAACACTGAAGAAACTGAAGTTGAATGGTTCTATGAAAACCTCCAAGACCTTCTAGAACTAACACCCAAAAAAGATGTCCTTTTCATTACAGGGGACTGGAATGCTAAAGTAGGAAGTGAAGAAACTACCTGGAGTAACAGGCCAATTTGGCCTTGGAGTACAGAATGAAGCAGGGCAAAGGCTAATAGAGTTCTGCCAAGAGAACGCACTGGTCATAGCAAACACCCTCTTCCAACAACACAAGAGAAGACTCTACACACAGACATCACCAGATGGTCGACACTGAAATCAGATTGATCATATTCTTTGCAGCCAAAGATGGAGAAGCTCTATACAGTCAGCCAAAACAAGACCAGTAGCTGACTGTGGCTCAGATCATGAACTTCTTATTGCCAAATTCAGACTGAAATTGAAGAAAGTGGAGAAAACCACTAGACCATTCAAGTATGACCTAAATCAAATCCCTTATGACTATACAGTGGAAGTGAGAAATAGATTTAAGGGACTAGATCTGATAGACAGAGTGCCTGATGAACTATGGATGGAGGTTTATGACATTGTACAGGAGACAGGAATCAAGACCATCCCCAAGAAAAAGAAATGCAAAAATGCAAAATGGCTGTCTGAGGAGTCCTTACAAATAGCTGTGAAAAGAAGGGAAGCGAAAAGCAAAGGAGAAAAGGAAAGATATACCCATTTGAAAGCAGAGTTCCAAAGAATAGCAAGGAGAGCTTTCCTTAGCGATCAATGCAAAGAAATAGAGGAAAACAATAGAATGGGAAAGACTAGAGGTCTCTTCAAGAAAATTAGAGATACTAAGGGAACATTTCATGCAAAGATGGGCTCAATAAAGGACAGATATGGTAGGGACCTAACAGAAGCAGAAGATATTAAGAAGAGGTGGCAAGGATACACAGAAGAACTGTACAAAAAAGATCTTCACGATCCAAATAATCACGATGGTGTGATCACTCACCTAGAGGCAGACATCGTGGAATGTGACGTCAAGTGGGCCTTAGGAAGCATCACTACAAACAAAGCTAGTGGAGGTGATGGAATTCCAGTTGAGCTATTTCAAATCTTAAAAGAAGATGGTGTGAAAGTGCTGCACTCAATATGCCAGCAAATTTGGAAAACTCAGCAGCGGCCACAGGACTGGAAAAGGTCAGTTTTCATTACGATCCCAAAGAAAGGCAATGCCAAAGAATGCTCAAACTATGCTCAAACTACCACACAATTGCACTCATCTCACATGCTAGTAAAGTGATGCTTAAAATTCTCCAAGCCAGGCTTCAGCAATACGTGAACCGTGAACTTCCAGATGTTCAAGCTGGTTTTAGAAAAGGCAGAGGAACCAGAGATCAAATTCCCATCATCCACTGGATCATCAAAAAAGCAAGAGAGTTCCAGAAAAACATCTCTTTCTGCTTTATTGACTATGCCAAAGCCTTTGATCACGATAAACTGTGGAATATTCTAAGAGAGACAGGAATACCAAACCACCTGACCTGCCTCTTGAGAAACCTACATGTCAGGAAGCAACAGTTAGAACTGGACATGGAACAGACTGGTTCCAAATTGGGAAAGGAGTATGTCAAGGCTGTATATTGTCACCCTGCTTATTTAACTTATATGCAGAGTATACCATGAGAAACGCTGGGCTGGATGAAGCACAAGCTGGAATCAAGATTGCCGGAAGAAATATCAATAACCTCAGATATGATGATGACACCACTCTTACGGCAGAAAGTGAAGAGGAACTAAAGAGCCTCTTGATGAAAGTGAAAGAGGAGAGTGAAAAATTGGCTTAAAGCTCAACATTCAGAAAACTAAGATCATGGCATCTGGTCCCATCATTTCATGGCAAATTGATGGGGAAACAGTGGAAACAGTGGCTAACTTTATTTTTTTGCACTCCAGAATCACTGCAGATGGTGACTGCAGCCATGAAATTAAAAGATGCTTGGTCCTTGGAAAGAAAGTTATGACCAATCTAGACAGCATATTAAAAAGCAGAGACATTAATTAGCCAACAAAGGTCCGTCTAGTCAAGGCTATGGTTTTTCCAGTGGTCATGTATGGATGTGAGAGTTGGACTATAAAGGAAGCTGAGTGCTGAAGAACTGATGCTTTTGAACTGTGGTGTTGGAGAAGACTCTTGAGACTCCCTTGGACTGCAAGGAGATCCAACCAGTCCATCCTTAAGGAAATCAGTCCTGAGTGTTCACTGGAAGGACTGATGTTGAAGTTGAAACTCCAAATCTTTGGCCACCTGATGCGAAGAACTGACTCATTTGAAAAGACCCTGATGCTGGGAAAGATTGAGGGCAGGAGGAGAAGGGGACGATAGAGGATGAAATGGTTGGATGGCACCACCGAGTCAATGGACATGACCTGGGTAAACTCCAGGAGTTGGTGATAGACAGGGAGGCCTGGCGTGCTGTGGTCCTTGGGGTTGCAAATATTCAGACATGACTGAGCAACTGAACCGAACTGAACTGAAATGTTACAATGTGTAAATTTAAGGTACATGGCGTTGTTACTTTGATACTTTTATATACTGTAATATGACTGTGAAGGAAGTAATATTTATCATGTTACATCATTACTGTACAGTATTATAGATTATATTCATTATACTGTGCTTATTTACTGCTAGTTTCAAGTTTGTACCCTTAAATACCATCTATATTATACCCCCACTTCTATCCCCTGGTAAATACCATTTTACTATTCTTTTTTCTTTTAATAGATTTTACTTTTATTTTCAGATTCCACATTTAAGTGATATTATGTAATAGTTGTCTTTGTCTGACTTATCTTGCTT
Source organism: Bubalus bubalis (assembly GCF_019923935.1). Lineage (NCBI taxonomy): Eukaryota > Metazoa > Chordata > Mammalia > Artiodactyla > Bovidae > Bubalus > Bubalus bubalis. Next base: position 123,276,664 of record NC_059159.1, on the reverse strand, counting down.
ATCATAATGCTCAACGTATATCCTTGCTGTCACAAATGGCAGGATATCTTTCTTTCTCATGCGGCTGAATAATATCCCACTGCATATATATATTCTATCTTTTTTATCCACTCATGCACTGACCGACATTTGGGCTGTTTCCATACCCTGGCCTATTGTGAATGATTCTGCTGTAAACATGGGTGTGCTATCTTGTGAAAGCCCTGATTCCATTTCTTTTGGGCATATACTCAGAAGTGGAACTGCTGGATCATATGATAGCTTTAGTTTTAATTTTTTGAGGAATTTCTGTATTGTTTTCCATAGAGGCTGAACTAATTTACATTCTTACCAACAGTATGTAAGGGGCTGCCTTTTCACCACATCTTCACAAGCGCTTGACTTCTTGATGGCCATTCTAACAGTTTTGAGGTGTATCATATAATATGAGCAAACCAAATTCAAGAACACATTAAAAGGATTATCACCATGGCCAAGTGCAATGCATATATACCTGGATGCAAGAATGTTTTAACATATGCAAATCAGTAAGTATAATTCATTACACACCTCAAAATAACATAATAAAGATCATATATGATAAACCCACCGTTAACATTATAATCATTGAAGAAAAACTGAAAGGGTTTCTTCTAAGATCAGCTACCAGACAAAGTTGCCCACTCTCACCACCCCTATTCAGTTGTCACAGATAGTTGTCAGTTATCTGCGGCGGACTGGTTCCAGGAGCTCCTGTGGATACTAAAATCCTTGGAAGCTGAAGTCCCTTGTATAAAATGGTATAGTTCAATAAATACAGTTGGCCCTTAGTATCCCTGGATGTGAAACCCATGGATATGGAGAGCTGACTGTACTGGAAGTCCTAGCTAGAGCAATTAGGCAAGACAAAGAAATAACAGGCATTCAAATTGGAAAGAAAGGAGAAAAACTGTCATTATTTGCTGACAATATGATCTTATATAAAGAAAATCTTAAAGAATTAGTAAAAAAAAAAAAAAAACTCTTGGAATTAATCAATGATTAGTTGGTTAGTGGCAACTAATTAAGTGGCAGGTTACAAAACCAACTTATAGAAATTACTGGCATTCCTTCATACTAATGATGAAGTATCTAAAAAAGAAGTGAAGAGAGCTATCTCATTCATAACAGCTTCCAAAATAATAAAATAGTTAGTAATAAACTGAGCCAAGGAAGTGAAAAATCTGTACAATGAAAACGAATTTTTCTGAAAAAAATAAGAGGACACAAACAAATGGCAAGACATTCATGTTTATGCATCAGAAGACTGCTGTTTTTTCAAAGATGAGTAAACTAACAAAGATGATGTCCATAATTAAGACTATGAATACTTTCAGAGGTTGAAAATCTTTTCCAGTTGCTGTATTTTCTTTCACTGTGTACTATTTAAGGAAGATGACCAGACCCAATCAAAAATTTGTATGGGATTTATCAAGTTCAGGGGAGTTGACCTTAGCCTGTAATGCTTAATAAATAAAACTTTTAGCTACCAAGTATTAATGAAGATCTGACTTCCTTAATTTCATTTTCCAAACTCATAGCTTAGATAACTAAACTCCAGAATTTGTCCTTATTATTGGATTTAAAAGTTAAATTTAACTGCAAAGTGAGAACTAGAATGAGTTAGATATTTAACAAAATTCCCAGTGGCCTGCTGGCTCTATTTATTAAAGACTCATGTCTTCTCAGTGTGACTGCACTGAAGATTAAATTCATTCCTAAGTCCCACAAAATTCTCAATAAAATAATAAAGTTTATTTATCTTTTCATTTTTAGAGCTGTTTGCTTTAGAGACTGTACAAGGACAATCTTTCTCCTCTTTTGGTGGAAGCCAGGGGGTCTGGAAAAGGAACCATTTCTATCCTCTACGAACTTATTCTTAAATCTTTCATGAAAAATACAGAAACCTGCTCTCAATCTGCTAGTTCTACTGAAAGTGACTAATACTAATCCATGAGGCATGTGCTATAGGGAGACTTGGGGAGGCTGGGGGAATTCATCGGGTTAGTCAGATATGACTAGAAAGCATACCATTCAGTTGAACTTCAAAATAAGGACTGGCTTCTTCTTCAGACTTTGTGCTAAATTACACTCCTTCAGTTAAAAGTGTGGAACTTTTTCCCTGCTAAGGTTATTTCCATAAGGTTAAACATAATTTTAACCACAAAAGTTTACATATTCATTTATTAGGTGGTTTGGGAACAGTTCCAACGAATTATTAATGACTAATTCTGGGATTTACTCCTTGAACAATGAACACATATGAATTTTCACTCACATTATCATGAGTTTTTCAAACACCCATCAAGAGAATAAGAGACCTCTAAGCACAGAAATCTACTTAACTTCCTAGGCGAGGTGTTGTCTCCCAGGAAAATAAGCATTTTATAAGCTTATTCAACCTTTTTTTTTAATTAAGCAAAACAATCAATCCCAGCCATGACTCCTTTCTTCAACATTATGCTTAAATATTGAAATGCTGTGAAAAGTGAGAATAACAACTATATCTAACCTGATTTTCCTTATTCTCAATAAAGTCAGTTCAATAGTCAGGTGTCAGCATAACCACATATTTAACTGAATGCATATATCAAACTATTAAAAGGAAATCAGTTCTGAATATTCATTAGAAGGACTGATGCTGAAGCTGAAACTCCAATACTTTGGCCACCTGATGCAAAGAACTGGCTCATTTGAAAAGACCCTGATGCTGGGAAAGATTAAACGCAGAAGAGAAGGGGATGACAGAGGATGAGGTGGTTGGATAGCATCACCGACTCGATGGATATGAGTTTGAGTAAGCTCAGGGAGTTGGTGATGGACAGGGAAGCCTGGCATGCTGCAGCCCATGGGGTTGCAAAGAGTCAGACACGACTGAGTGACTGAACTGAACTGATTCTTATTTGGAAAATATTTTCATCTATTTTATAATGTTAGTTGCTCAGTCGTGTCTGACTCTTTGCAACCCCATAGAGTATATATAGCCCACCAGATTCCTCTATATATAGAATTCTCTAGATAAGAATACTGGAGTGGGTAGCCATTCTCTTCTCCAGGGGATCTTCCCGAAACAAGACTCGAACCAGATCTCCCGCACAGCAGCAGATTCTTTACTGTCTGAGCCAATGATATTTTAAATAAGTTTATTATCAAAGGTGTTTATTATATCCACAATATCTGCATGTTTAAGACAGAAACTGAGAGGATATTCTGAGGAGGACTTAAACTGACAACATCTAGACTGTCAGTAAGTGAATCTTCTCCATGTACTTTCATGAACTACAGCATCATTTTAACTTTCAGACCTTCAGCAAAGCCTAACTTTACAATGTATACAGACAGCTTTAAATTCTCTTTTTATGTACAGGCTATCAACAAGAAGAGAGACTGGTAGATTTAAAATTTAGATTCTTTTTACACTTCAGATTCTCTTCCTTTGGAAGGCACCAATAATGTAGGTTGACTTATGAAAGCCTTGAGCCATCTTTCTACCCTTTACATTGGAAAACTCTGGAAGTTCACACCATTACTTTTATACAATAGTTAACAAGTGAAGAGCTTTTCCAAAATCACTGCAGATGGTGACTGCAGCCATGAAATTAAAAGATGCTTACTTCTTGGAAGGAAAGTTATGACCAACCTAGACAGCATATTCAAAAGCAGAGACATTACTTTGCCAACAAAGGTTCGTCTAGTCAAGGCTATGGTTTTTCCTGTGGTCATGTATGGATGTGAGAGTTGGACTGTGAAGAAGGCTGAGTGCCGAAGAACTGATGCTTTTGAACTGTGGTGTTGGAGAAGACTCTTGAGAGTCCCTGGGACTGCAAGGAGATCCAACCAGTCCATTCTGAAGGAGATCAGCCCTGGGATTTCTTTGGAAGGAATGATGCTAAAGCTGAAACTCCAGTACTTTGGCCACCTCATGTGAAGAGTTGACTCATTGGAAAAGACTCTGCTGGTGGGAGGGATTGGGGGCAGGAGGAGAAGGGGACGACAGAGGATGAGATGGCTGGATGGCATCACTGACTCAATGGATGTGAGTTTGAGTGAACTCCGGGAGTTGGTGATGGACAGGGAGGCCTGGTGTGCTGCGATTCATGGGGTCGCAAAGAGTCAGATATGACTCGGTGACCGAACTCAACTGAAGAGCTTTCCAAGCAGAATTCAGGAGTCACAGCAAGAATATGAATATGACTCATGAGTTTTCATTAATAATTGTCTTTACACATTTAACTGGTGCTCTGGTATTACACAGATCCTGATGTGGCAATAGGGGTGTAAAAGTAAAGATGGAAGTTTCTTAATCTCCTTAATTTATAAGAGGTTAGGGCATCTACAGTTACCCAGGGCTTCATAAATTCCAGTAGGTGGGAAGATGAAAATGACAAGGAAGGCTGAAGAACATCATGGTCAGAGGGTCTTAGCCTTAAATAAGTCAAAGATATATACACAAAGAGGGAGGAGAAATGATTTAGAAATAGTAGCAGCCAGTGACTCATTGGAAAAGACCTTAAAGCTTGGAAATGAGGGCAAGAGAAGGGGGTGGTGGAGGATGAGATGGTTCAATAAAATCACTGACTCAATGGACATGAGTTTGAGCAAACTCCGGGAGATGGTGAAGGACAGGGAAGCCCAGCATGCTGCAATTCATGGGTCACAAGGAGTCGGACATGACTTAGTGACCAAACAACAATGGCCAGTGAGAAAGAGCTTGATCCTAATCAGCTTAATTCAGAGGTATGTGGGTCAAGAAAGAATGAGCAGCAAGAATTTGAGAATGCTGCAGGGGAAACAATATTTTCTGTGGAGGGCCAGGTTTCAAGACAGATTTAAAGCAAGTGTGGGATTAGCTGAATAGTTTCACCAATCTGGGGCCAGAAAGAAACTCCAAGTGAATCCTCAAGAAGAGCTTCTGGGATAGTGGAAGGACTTTTAAGTTTCTTCAGAAAAAGTCAGTGGAGGACCTCCCTGGAGGTAATGTGGATAGGAATTTGCCTGTCAATGTAGGGCCCATGGGTTCAATCCTTGGTCCAGAAAGATACCACATGCCGTAGAGCAACTAAGTCCATGAGCCAACTACGGAGCCTGAGGTCTAGAATCCACGAGTCGCAACTACTGAGCTGAAGTTGCTGCAACTACTGAAGCTCGTGTGCCTAGAGCCTATGTTCCACAATACGAGAAGCCTGAGTACTGTAACTAGAGAGTAGCCCCCTGCTTCACAACTAGAGAAAGCCTGCATGTAGCAATGAAGACTAGTGCAGACAAAAACAAAAAGTCAGTAAAGCTCAGGTGTGATGGGGCTCCTAGGGAATCCTATACCAGGTGGGCAGACTGAGAAAAGATCGATTCATGTCCAGAACTTTCACCATGTAATTAAAAAAACAAAACAAAACACAATGGCAGATCTTTGCAGATTTAGGGTAAAAGGTGATGGCTTCTCTGAAGCCAGCCACAGTCTAACCCTATCTTAAAAATGTATAATAACTGGGGTTATTAATCCTCAAGGCCATTTTAGATAAGGAGTTTAACATACATTAGAGGCCAAAATTAAGAAGCTAAGCAGAATGAGCTACAGATTTAATCATAGCTAATTACATAACCTTTAACAAACCATTCTTAACTGTTCTGTACTGTGCTTTCCTATTTTAAAAAAAACTACTCATGACAATGTCTGAGCCTCTTCTGTTATCACAGACAAGTTAGACCATGTTTCTAAGAGCTCTTTGGAATAAAGAAGTTAAAAAATATGCTTTTAAACCTAACTGCCAAACTAGAAAATCTTGCCAAGAAATTATCATTGACAACTTAATGCAGAGAATAACAGAATAAATCTAAGACAACTTAAAACTTACTATTTTTAAGAGCTAGTAAATATTGAAAAATAAGTTTAAAACTACTTTGGAGTGAAATGACAATGTCCATCTCTATACTTTGTCTTGAGACTCATATTCAATCTCACTAGGGCCTAAGAAATAAAAATTGAAACAGTAAGATACAATTTTCTCCTTATCTGAATGTCCAAAAATTTAAAGATTGATTACAACTAGGGGTGAGAGTACTTTAGGACACTGCTAGCAGATGGATATATTGGTTCAATCTTTTAGAAGAGTAATCTGGCAATATTTATGCATATATACTCTGATGGCCAAAAGTGAAGAGGAACTAAAGAGCCTCTTGATGAGGGTGAAACAGGAGAGTGAAAAAGCTGGCTTGAAAGTCAAAAAAAAAAAAAGAAAAAAAAAAGATCATGGCATCTGGTTCCATCAATTAGTGGCAAAGAGCAGAGGAAAAAGTGGAAGCAGTAAGAGCTTTTATTTTCTGGGGTTCCAAAATCACTGCAGACGGTGACTGCAGCCATGAAATTAAAAGACGTTTGCTCCTTGGAAGGAAAATTATGACAAACCTAGACAGCATATTAAAAATTAGACACATCACTTTGCTGACAAGGGTCCATATAGTCAAAGTTATGGTTTTTCCACTAGTCATATACAGATGTGACAGTTGGACCATAAAGAAAGCTCAGCACTGAAGAACTGATCCTTTCAAATTATAGTGCTAGACGACTCTTGAGGATCCCTTGGACAGCAAGGAGATCAAATCAGTAAATCCTAAAGGAAATCAACCCTGACTATTCATTGGATGGACTGTTCCTAAAGCTCCAATACTTTGGTCACCTGATGTGAAGAGCTGACTTATTGGAAAAGACCCTGATGCTAGGAAAGATTGAAGGTAAGAGGAAAAGTGGCTGACAGAGGATGAGATGGTTAGATAGCATCACCAACTCAATGGACATGAATTTGAGCAAACTCCAGGAGATACTGGAGCACAGACAAGCCTGGCATGCTACTGTCCATGGGGTCGCAAAGAGTCGGACACGACTTAGTGACTGAACAACAAATGTATATATATCCTTTAATAATACAATTTCATTTAGGATACAACTTACTGAAATATACTCTTACATGAATGAAGAGATATAAAAACATGGTAAAAACATGTTTACAGCAGTACTGTTTGCTTAAAAAATCTAAATGTATTGGTAGAGAAATAGCTGGATAACTGGTAAAAAAAAAAAAAGAATAAAGGTTAGCCATGAGAAAGACAGCCTTTATGAACTGATACAGAGACATATTCATAAAGAATTAACTGGAAAAAAATTAACTTAACAGACAGTGACCCTATTTTTGTTTATAAAAGCCCTTTAGAAACTATAATCAATAACTATTATATTATTTACATAAGAAACACATATACCAAACATTTATCCCAACAGACAGTCATATTAATGTTTTAAGCAAAAGGCTCTAGGCATAATTCAATATATGCAAAATTTTAAAAATATTTGTGCTTTGTATCATGTCTTTGGGAAGAACAAATTAAAGGAAAAGGTTCCTACTTTTTGTGAGGGCATACTTAATTCTATAGCCCTTCTGGTTGAAATTGTGACTAAAACCCCACCAACATTTATAACATGACACAAAATGACATCTAAAATAACAATGTGCTAAAATTCAATGTGTTACAAGTAATTGAAATATCTTCTAAGTTACTTCTGTCTTTTAAAATCTAATGAAAGATCTAAGATAAGCAGATTTAAAGTGTTGGTGGCTTGTCTTTCTTGCATGAGACTATTGTATCACCAAGAGCCATCAATAAGCAGGCTTCATAAAGACCTTTGTATACAACTATTAAGTATTTATATGTATGTATTTCATCTAACTATGAATAGGTGCATAAATTTTACATGTTTTTTATTACATACCTCTTTAATTTGAAACTTTACTTTGGCAAACACATTATGCCAAAGAGGCTAGTACAGGTTTACAGTTTTTGTTGATGCTGCTTCTGGATGAACCATTCAGTAGGATCCCTATCCTGAGATATTATAGTACTGATATACATGATCTGTGGCCAAAGGGACATTGACTATTATTATACACAGAGCAGAGAAACATTCTTTTAAGTAGGCTGGCAGATGGTTACAAATTGGCATGATGCCCCCAAAGCCTGACAAATTAGTCATTTGCTAGATACTCACATCAGCATAGTGGCCTATCATATCACATCGGTCACAGCGTTTTCTCCAGGAAGCTCTTTCAAGACATCTGTGAGTGGAAGACATAGGCAAAGAACAGCCTAAGCAAAAGCGGGCCGGACAGGCATACTGGAGGTGTCCTCTCTCGGAACAGAGGCAGCAGGGGCGGACTTTCTATGTGGCAGACAAACAAACAAAAAATCTCTTTAGCAAAATACTTCAGTCTCAAATAGAATACTTCTTTTTCAGTATAATTGCTTAAAAAATTATTTCCATTTGGGAACTCAATGAAGGTCAAATCAAACATAACTGTAAAATCAAACAAAAGATCTTAAGTCAGAGTCTTAACAAAAGCCAGCTGTGTTCTGTGGTTGCCACAAAGGCTTAGTCCGCATGTATACTATTAGTTGGCATCTATTCTTATGCCTTGCTTTGTAGAACACCGACAAAGTCGAATGTATCTAAGATGGAAAGTAGCATGATGAGGATCTGGAAGCTAAGTCTAGGAGAAAGATACAGAAAGAGGTTGCTTTGCCTGAAGAAACAAAGGTAAAAGAGGAAACAAGAGAGCCACCTCAAATACCTGAAAGACAGTCATTTGGAAGAAGGAGTAGGTAAGGGATGAAATACTTGTTAAGGGCTCACTAAGTGTCAAGAAATGTCTAAGAGTTCTGTGTTATTTCAAAGGCTAATGTATCTGTTGAACATAATTTACATCGATAAACATTTATAAATGCCTAAAATTATAATCTAGCAATGAAAATTATCCCACAATGAAACAAGCTGTGTCATAAAGCAGAAGACTTAGAACCAAAAACGAGTCTCAAGAATCAATCTGATTCAACCTCCTCATTTTATAGTAAAGAAAAGAGAAGCACAAAAGGTGAAATGATTTGCCTAAAGGTTGTACAACTACTAATGGGATAGTGAAATTGATTCTGGCTGTAGATTTATTATCCTTTACTACTACTTGAGGCTGTGACCTACAAGAACATTTAACATGAAATGTAACCCATATATTACATAACATTTGAATTTGAAGGTATTAAGGGTTCTAACCCTACTATTTTAACAATATGGAAAGAAACATTTATTTCACATACTTGTGGGAAGGGGCAGTTTTTTGACAAATGGCCACATTTGTCACAATTTCTACAGGTAACATTTTTGTTGGCTGTATAGTATCGATGGGTCCATCTTCCAGATGATCTTTTATTACCTATCTGTGCCTAAGGAAAAAAAAGATCATAAATTAAAATTATTTCACTCTGTTCAACAGAATTAACAATCATAATGTGTTCAATTTAGAAGCTAGCAACAGGGAACTTTATGTTCTTAAAGGAGTTAAGAAAAATTTTAGAGGGTACCATGAAGACAACTCTACTTTTTGTTTGCCTATCTCTTGTATTCTTTTACACTTCTCCATGAGTCCATTTTTTTTTTTTAATCTTTCTCTGCTTATAGTTCAGGTCTAGTAAGGGCGCTGATGCATCCTTTAGACATTACAGTGGCATTCAGAGTCAAAGATATTGCTGACATATATCTGAACGTATACCACATTTTTCTGAATGAGAAGCTTGCTTAAATTTTTAGTTAGGGGTTGGTGTTTTTTATGATTTTGCCCTCTACAAAGTTATAAAACCACAAAGCCACCAAATACATTCCTTCTTTTGAACAGCCCAGGGTTAATCCCTACAAACTGGATTTTAACTTCTAAGAGAGAAAAAGATACTGTCCTCCCCCTAGAGTCCTTTTAAGATCTATTCTTCCTACACTGATCCAATTCTAGATGTCCCATATTCTAGCCAAAATCCAATATCATGCAAGAGAGTAGTAGCAAAACATACGATACGGACTATCTAAAGACGAAAAACTAAATGTCAACCATGCTTTTATCTTGTTTGGTTTACTTTTTGAAAAAAAGTTCATGTTTCACTTATTATTCTACTGAATTAGCCAAGTAGGTCTCAAAAGGAGACACAATATAATTATCTCTTAAAACTTTCCTTATACCAAATTGTAAAATTATTCTCTTCTCTAGCCATCTGTCACAATTAAGGCTAATAATTGAGAAAGACAAACACCTGCCACATCCTAAATATAGACTAACCATTTCCTTACACTGAAGAAGCAGTTATTTCCGGTGTTGATCTTGAGTGGTACCAGGCAAAATGGGCTGAGAGGACTCATCATAGCAGAGAAGAAGCAAAAGGGATAGGGGACTAAATCATTATGGCAATTAACTGACTGGAGAAAATCAAGGCTTAACCATGCTTCTGAAAAATTCAACCACCCATAAACTAAAATTAAACTTTTTCTTACAAGATACTTGGATTGCTGCTACGTTTAAAAAGCTCATTAAGTCATCACAATGAAGTAAAAGGAAACTATGAATCAAAGGAAATTATTAATCTATTATTCATAACTTTGATTTTACCTCAATATCTTTGTCACTGATAAACCAGTTCACATCATCTTCTCCTACAAAACAAATAAAACATGTTACTCAATCTTTACACATTTAAAGCACTTGATTGACAATAATTATTCAATTTCTTAATACTGATACTGAACTACAAAGGAATATTGAGAAATGTAAATCCCTTAACATCTTGACTCTGTTACTACTTCTGTGGCTCTGAAAATACTTAACCTCTCTTAATCTCAGTTTCCTTACCTGTGAAATGGAAGTAACAGTATTTTCCCTGTATAGTATACCTAAAAAATCAGATGAGATGTGTGAATCAGATGAGATATGTGAAAATGCTTTGAACATAATCAAACTGTAAATCTCTGAAGGGACCAAAAACCCAACAGCAGGTGCAAAAAAGAAATCTTATCTGAACTTCCCTTATCTGACTAAAGCCTGTCTCATGAGCTAGCTGCCACAGCCCCTTTCCCCAACTCAGAGGTCTCTAATCAGGAAAGTCACAGACCATGGGTACCAGGACATTCCTACAAAACTGTGGAAAGATGCACATCACAACCTTCTATCTTCGGAAGCTCTAAATTCTCCCTTCTGTTAAGTTGGTATACAAACTTTTATCCTTCAGCAAGTTACTCGTTACTGAGTGTTTCCACCTTTGGTCTTTTCTCCTGTTACTCTCTCTACTGTCAATTAATTAATTTGCAGGCCTCCCCACCATTCAGACCCAAGTAGGTAGAAGAAAGGTTTTTCCTTCCAATATCAGTATTAACTGTGTCCACCAGCTTCTCATTGTAGTTGACTTTCATTGTAACATTTAAAAAAGTTGGACTGAATATTATCTCATGATTAGAGCTAGGAATTTAGCACTGTATTTTACAACATCAAAAATAGTGAAATAAGAGAGGTCAAATATCTAGCAGCTGGTGATTGGTTTAAAAATACAACTGTAAAAACCTAGCTGGGTGGGGAGCTCTACCTTTTCCTTTATCAGCTGTTTTCTTCTCCTTGCACTGCCCCTTTACAAACCTGCAAATGGTTGCTATTCCCTTGGTCCACCCATGGCCAAGGAGGAAGGGACATATGACTAATGCAGAAGCTAAGGTGTCAACAACGGACTGAATGATTTTTTTCTTCCCCTAAAGCAAAGTTAAGATTTCCTCCTTTCTCCTACCTACCCTTTTCTATCTCAAAAACACAAAAACAAAAAAAAAAACCCCACAAATTGAGCTTGACTCTTCTTTGAAAGGAATTCTGAAGACACATGAAGTAATCTACATTTTCCCAGGACCACCCTTATGGCAGAAAGTGAAGAAGAACTAAAGAGCCTCTTGATGAAAGTGAAAGAGGAGAGTGAAAAAGTTGGCTTAAAGCTCAACATTCAGAAAACTAAGATCATGGCATCTGGTCCCATCACTTCATGGCAAATAGATGGGGAAACAGTGCAAACAGTGGCTGACTTTATTTTTCTGGGCTCCAAAATCACTGCAGATGGTGACTGCAGCCATGAAATTAAAAGACGCTTGCTCCTTGGAAGGAAAGTTATGACCAACCTAGATAGCATATTGAAAAGCAGAGACATTATTTTGCCAACAAAGGTCCATCTAGTCAAGGCTATGGTTTTTCCAGTAGTCATGTATGGATGTGCGAGTTGGACTGTGAAGAAAGCTAAGCGCCGAAGAATTGATGCTTTTGAACTGTGGTGTTGGAGAAGACTCTTGAGAGTCCCTTGGACTGCAAGGAGATCCAACCAGTTCATCCTAAAGGAGATCAGTCCTGGGTGTTCATTGGAAGGACTGATGTTGAAGCTGAAACTCCAATACTTTTGCCATCTGATGCAAAGAACTGACTCATTTGAAAAGACCCTGATGCTGGGAAAGATTGAGGGCAGGAGGAAAAGGGGATGACAGAGGATGAGATGGCTGGATGGCATCACCGACACAATGGACATGAGTTTGGGTGGACTCCGGGAGTTGGTGATGGACAGGGAGGCCTGGTGTGCTGCGGTTCATGGGGTCGCAGAGAGTCAGACACGACTGAGCGACTGAACTGAACCAGGAGTAAGTGTCTAGAGATGTATTTTAAAATAAAATACTTTTACTAAGAAAACCAAGAGGCTGCATTACAAAAAGATCAGTCCATAGAAGAGCAGAGATGCTGTGCTGATGATTATTTCCTTTATAAAATTCGGAGGCTGCATCCATATACTGAAAGTGGAGAATACATTAAATAGCCGCAGCGTCTATTCCTTCATCATCACCATCCATACTATTCTTCTTTCATTCAAAGGATTCATCTAAGGAGCATGCTCTGCTGTAACTTTCAAAGCTGCCCTTTGTTCCTCAACATCCTTCATCATTAAAACTCAAAATGACCATTAAAAATCACTAATTACAAAATTGACTTAATACTGTCCTTAAAAAAATGAACTCCTAAACCAAGGAAATGCAAAATAGCAACCGTTAATCAGCCCCAAACCCCAATAAATTTACACATGAAGAGAGAATATTGAAAAAAGGAAGGTTTATGAGAGAGATCAGCTGCATTTAGATTGTTTTAACAAAGCCAGGGAATTCAACAATATCTAGGTTATATACTAAGTCCTCTTCAACAAGCTACAGAATATTCTTACTGTAGAAAAGTTGTCAATAAGTATACAAAATAGGCTTAAGTTACAAATGAAATCAGACTTCTTGGTGGTAAATGAAGTAAAGACATCACCAGGAACATACAAGTCAACTTTTGGCCCTACTCATGGTTCAGTTTTGATTCTATCCTGGTAATGACAGCTGACTCTTATTCCTATCCTGTTTGCTTCTTAACCTCATATACAAACCTAATGGAAGGTTTTTCTAAGGGCAACTCATTAGGACTTCCACAGGCAGCCATTCTCCCCTTCATTAAATTTTTGGTACAGATTTTGTCAGAAACCTGGGTTCCAGTCTTAACCCTATCTCTTATTTGTTATGTGCCAAAGGCTGCAGCCATGAAATTAAAAGACGCTTATTCCTTGGAAGGAAAGTTATGACCAACCTAGATAGCATATTCAAAAGCAGAGACATTACTTTGCCAACAAAGGTCCATCTAGTCAAGGCTATGGTTTTTCCAGTGGTCTTGTATGGATGTGAGAGTTGGACTGTGAAGAAGGCTGAGCGCTGAAGAATGGATGCTTTTGAACTGTGGTGTTGGAGAAGACTCTTGAGAGTCCCTTGGACTGCAAGGAGATCCAACCAGTCCATTCTGAAGGAGATCAGCCCTGGGATTTCTTGCTAAAGCTGAAACTCCAGTACTTTGGCCACCTGAGACGAAGAGTTGACTCACAGGAAAAGACTGATGCTGGGAGGGATTGGGGGCAGGAGGAAAAGGGGATGACACAGGATGAGATGGCTGGATGGCATCACCGACTCAATGGACGTGAGCTGAGTGAACTCCAGCAGTTGGTGATGGACAGGGAGGCCTGGCGTGCTGCGATTCAAGGGGTCACAAAGAGTTGGACATGACTGAGCGACTGAACTGAACTGAAAGGGCAGGTTATTTATCCTCTCTGGGTCTGTTTAATAATGAATTGGATTAAGTGGTATCAATGGTACCTTCTAGCATGGAGTTTCTGTGATTCTATCCACTTTTGATTCATTACTGGAGTCAAATACACTACTACTTAAGTCTACATAACCTAAATCCTCCAGACTTTTACAACCAACTCAGTGTCTTGCCTTAAAGACAATGTCCCACAGGGCCGAGGAGCACCCATCTTCTCTGTGTGTACTGCCACCACCACAGAATATAAAATGGGATTGCCCTAAAGTGTAAAATTAGGACTGTCCTAAAGATGCCTAATTTCGACTCTTACCTACCTGTTAGCCTTGTCTTGCTAAGATCCGGGACTATGATTCTTTTCAGACTTTAGAATTATAATCAAAGCAATAGCTAGTAACTCTGTCTTTGCATTACGTGAGCTCAGTTTAACAAACATGTATTGAAAGGTTACAATAAGCAAGGTGCTGTGAAAGTGAAGTAGCTCAGTCATGTCTGACTCTTTGCAACCCTGTGGACTGTAGCCTACCAGGCTCGTCCCTCCATGGGATTCTCCAAGCAAGAATACTGGAGTGGGTTGCCATTTCCTTCTCCAGGGGATCTTCCCAACAGAGGGATCAAACCCGGGTCTCCAGCATTGCAGGCAGACACTTTAACCTCTGAGGCACCAGGGAAGCCCTACCACCAGGGAAGGTGCTATAGGGTAAACAAAAATGAGTAAGAGCTTGTAACCTAGTTATTAGCTGAGTGCTGAAGAATTGATGCTTTTGAACTGTGGTGTTGGAGAAGACTCTTGAGAGTCCCTTGGACTGCAAGGAGATCCAACCAGTCCATCCTGTAGGAAATCAGTCCTGAATATTCACTGGAAGGACTGATGCTGAAACTCCAATACTTTGGCCACCTGATGTGAACTGACTCAGTGGAAAAGACCCTGATGATGGAAAAGATTGAAGGCGGGAGGAGAAGGGGACGACAGAGGATGAGATGATTGGACGGCATTACCAACTCAGTGGACATGAGTTTGAGCAAGCTCTGGGAGTTGGTGATGAACAGGGAAGCCTGGCGTGCTGCAGTTCATGGGGTCGCAAAGAGTCGGACACAACTGAGCAACTGAACTGACCTGATTTACAATGCTCTGTTGATTTCTGCTGCACAGCAAAGTGAATAATCACTTATATGTGTGTGTGTATTTATCTCCTCTTTTAGATCCTTTTCCTATATAGATTACAGAGTACTGAGTAGAGTTCCCCGTGGTATACAGTAAGTCGTTATCTATTTTATATAGTGTCTGTATATCTCAATCCCAATCTCCCAAATTATCCTTCCCTCCACTGTCCCCCTTGGTAACCATAAATTTGTTTTCTACAGCTGTGACTCCTTCTGTTTTATATATATGTTCATTTGTACCATTTTTTAAGATTTCACAAGTGATATCCTATGATATTTATTTGTCTTTGATTTGCTTCACTTAGTATGATAATCTCTAAGTCCATCCACGTCACTGCAAATGGCATTATTTCATTTTTATGGTTGAGTAATATTCCATTGTATGTATGTACCATATCTTCTTTACCCATTCATTTGTCAATGGACATTTCACTTGCTTTCATGTCTTGGCTATTGTAAACAGTGTTCCAATGAACATTTGAGGTGCATGTAATCTTTCAAATTGTTTTTTCCTGGATGCATGCACAGCAGTAGGATTGCTGGATCATATGGTAGTTCTATTTTTATTTTTTATTAATTATCTCCATCATGTTCTCTGTAGTGGTTGTACCAGTTTTGAAACTGTCAGTCTTTTAAACTGTAACCTTAGAATGGTTGTGAAGTAGTACTCATTATGACTTTAATGGTCATTACACTGATGAATACTGTGAATAAAAAGTTTTGTTGCCTCTTTTCCGACCTGTATGCCTTTTGCTTCTTTTTTTTTTTTCACCTCACTGTATTATACAGGACCTCCATTATGATACTCAGTATCAGTGGTGACAGGAAATAATCTCTGCTTTGTTCCCAACTATAGGGAAAAATATATTTTTTCATAATCGAGCATTGTTTTGCTGTAGATCTTTCATAACACGTTTAAGAAATTCCTTTCTAGTCCTAGTTTCCTGGGTTTTTAATATGAATGTGTGCTGAAATCTCAGTACCTTATCTGCATCAACTGAGATAGCCCATGGCTTTTCCTCTTTTTCTCTTAATACGGTAAACTACAGTGATTTCATTTTCAAATATGAAAACAATCTTGTATTCTGGGATTAACTCCACTTGGTTAGGATGTATTATTCTTTAAAATGTATTGCAGAATTCTATTTGCTATTATTTTATTAAGAATTTTTACATCTGTGTTTGTGAAGGATATTGATTTATACTTTTCTTTAAATGTCTGGTTTTGACATTGGTATAAAACTAGCCTCACGAGAGTTCAGAAGTGTTGGTATTATTTTTTCCCTTAAATATCTGATAGAATTCACCACTGAAGCCATCTAGATTGGAGTTTTCCTTGTTTGTGAATCAAGAATTTTACTTGTAGAAGGTTTTAAAAGAGGAATTCTACTTTCTTTTTTTTTTCCAGTCTATATGGAGCCATTAACATTTCAGTTTCTTCTTGGGCCAGTTTTGATAATTTGTGACTTTCAAAAAATGTGTCAGTTACTTCTAAATTGCTGAAATTATTGGCTTTAAGTTGTCCATAAGTCTCTTGCTCTTTTCCTTTGAATAATCTAAATTGTACTAAATCTAATTTGTACTTATGCCCATCCAGTAAATTTTTAATCTCAAATATGTATTTCAGTTCTAGAGGTTCCATTTCTTTTTCATACCTTTCATTTCTCTTATTACATTTCTCTCTTCCTTTAAATTTCAGAGTACATTTTTAACAGCTGTTTTAAAGTCTCTGCTGCTTCATACTCTCTGTCACTTCTAGGTTTGTATCACTTGACTGATTTTTCTCCTGGTTATGAGTGACATTTTCCTGCTTTCTTAATGCCTAGTAATTCCCCCCCTCCCCCTCCCACCATGGATGCTACTCAGGTACACTGTTGAGTGTCTTGATTTTGTTTTCTTACTTTAAAAAGTTTAAGACTCTGTTCTGACAAGCAGTTAAGTAACCTCCAGATCAGGTGATCCTTTTGAGACTTTTAAAGCTTTGCTAGGGTGGTCCAGAGTAGCCTTTACTTAGGGTTAGAGTTTGAGTAAGCTCCGGGAGTTGGTGATGGACATGGAAGCCTGGCATGCTGAAGTCCATGGAGTCACAGAGTCAGACATGACTGAGCGACTGAACTGAACTGAACTGAAGCCCTACTACTAAGATATATCTTCTGGGATCTCTATTGAATGTCTCAGGTGTTCAATACTGTCCAATCTGGCAAGTAAGAACTCAGGTAAGTTCTGGGAATTGTTTGCTACGTTCTAGGAATTCTAGTCTCCAGTACTCTACTCCACAAATTACAGCTTCTTTAGTCTCTCTGAACTCTGATTTCTGTCTTCTCCTCTTAATGAGATGGCCACTATGCCTGGATTCCCTTTCTTAGTATCACAATGCAGGTTGACTGTAGGCGTATCTCATTCATTTCCACATTCTCAAGAATCATGGTCCTGTACTGCCTGTTGTTCAATATCTGAAAATGCGTTAATTTATCTGTAGTTAAATCAAACCACTAAAATTTTTCATTTCATTTTTTTGTTTCAAACTATTATATATTTCACCTCTGTAATTTTTCTTTGCTTCATTTTTATATCTTCTATTTCTCTTATATGCCTCTTTCCCTTTAAACCTCCACATATTTATAATGTCTGTTTTAAAGTCCTTGTCTGCTAATTTCATCATCTCTTGTCAGGAGGGCAAGTCTGGTGTAAGTTAACAAAATACGGCTGGAAGCAAACATCTCAAGTAGGATTTTAACAAGTGATGAAGGACACGAGTAAAAAGGAAAGGCACAAGCAACATAATTAAAGAGGTAAAAGGATACAGCAAACAATACAGTCTGAATAGAACAAAGTGCAGTGAAGTCGCTCAGTTGTGTCTGACTCTGCGACCCCATAGACTGTAGCCCACCAGGCTCCTCCGTCCATGGAATTTTCCAGGCAAGAGTACTAGAAAATGGCAAAGTGGGTTGCCATTTCCTTCTCCGGGGATCTTCCCAACCAATGGATCAAACCCGGTCTCCCGCATTGCAGGCAGACACTTTACCATCTGAGTCACCTGGGAAACCTGGAACAAAGGGTGAGATAATTCCTTTACTAAGAATTTTCACCTTTTTATACATACAAATATTGAGCATTAAAATATTCTTACCTACAGGAAGCTTTTCATTTCATTTTCACCTTTAACACATATGAGGACTTATGAATGTTAAATCTATTTTTCCAACTAAGAAATTTCCTACGTCCTTCCTTCATTAGTTTAAAAGTCTTGACTTCCTACTGTGTGGAGCGCTCCAAGAAACAGTACAACAAGTCTCTTTCTGCCAGAGTAGTACTCTTGGGAGCAGAGATAGTCCAACAGCATTACAGCGTACTTTTGTATTTCCTGTCTTCTGAAATAACCTTCAAAACAAAAAGGCAAACCCCAAAGAAAAGTGAACCCATAACCTTACACATTTTACACATTTTCTATTTCTGTAACTATTCTGCTATCTTTATTCTTCCCTCCCTCCTTTCTCTCCTTCCTTCTCTCTTTTTCTCTCATGCATAAAGATAAACATCCTTCCTATTTATATGGCGATGGTGACTCACTGTCTGTAAATTGTTTTAAATACATATTATACCTTCAGAACAATCCTGTAAGTATGGTCACATAAATATTCATTTTTAAAATGGGTGCTTGCTACAAAAAACAGCAATTGCTGCTTTTGTGATATGTAGTGCTAATGCAGCTATTTTTACCCATAAGACTATACTCAAGTTTTCAAAGGAACTAAGGAAGAGTCTGGGCTAAATTTCTGAGGAATAAAGCCAATTCATGCTTCACTTCAATTATACCTAGCCTGCCTAAATTCTGATGGGTGGGAATAGGTGAAGATCATTTCTGTGCTGAGGAAGCAGTCACAATTATAGAGCTGGTTCTCTCTCTCTTTTTTGTTTTTTTTACAGAAGTTAAGATTTGTTAAAGTAGGAGTTAGTAAAACATTTTTCGAAAGATCACCAAAGACTACTAAAGATTTCAGCTCAGCATATCCAGTTGGTTATTTTAGCGCAGGAGCCAGGCACTAAGAAAAATCTTTCCTTGAGTCTTATACCCTATAGTCCCTTCTTATATGGGGGCCCATATGGTGCCTTACATAAAAAATTCTAGAAATCCTAATTTCTAACGTCTAAAATTTTAAGTCTTATTACATTTCAGTGAAAAGGTATATGTTTATGATTTTCTCTGCAAACAGTGGACCTGAATTTAATATTCAGCAAAAAAGATATAAAAACTGACTCTGCCACTACTAATTATTTAAGAATGTAAAATGCAACTTTCCTCAAAGTGTAAAATGTTTTCATTTAATGTAGTGTCAAGTTAATTCTGAACATATATTCACTGAAAATTTCTCATGTAAAAGACAATGTAGGAGACAGAAAGATGACTAAGACATGGTGCTTGCCTTCAAGGATCTTATCATGTATCTCTGAGCTAAAGAATCCAAAAAGCATTACTGTGTTCAGCAAATAACCACAATCATCTCATTTTTAAAAATACAGGATGATTTAAGTAACATCAAGTCTTTAAAAAGATTGACGTGGAAGTCACTCAGTCATGTCTGACTCTTTGCCGACCCTGACCCCAAGAACTGTAGCCCTCCAGGTTCCCCTGTCCATGGAATTCTTCAGGCTGGAGTGGGTTGCCATTCCCTTCTCCAGGAGATCTTTCTGACCTAAGGATCGAACCTGAGGCTCCTGCATTGGCAGGCAGATTTGTTACCATCTGAACCACCAGGGAAGCTCCCAAATAGACTGAAAGTCCTCTATATTTGGGATATGTGTTATTTAACAAGAAATACTCAATTCCACCAATTATCAATTAATTACCTTATGTTGACTGCATGATCAAAATAGTCTTCATACAATACTAAGTGTTTAAGTTCTCTAGCAACTGTTTTTTTATCCAAATATCTGTGAGTCTACAGACAGGCTCACAGATGGGGGCTGGGAAAAAAGAAACAATGGTTGCTATATATCTGTAATCCCTAAGGAACCAAGATTTTGGGCCTTCTCAACACCTTTTCTCCCTTGAAGTACACAGCCCAAACTATGACTCATATGACATGGCATTATTCAATTGGATATGCTGAACTGAAATCTTCTATAATCTTTGGTGATCTCTGGAAAAACATTTTATTAACTCCTACTTTAACAAATCTTACACACTGAAATGTTTAAAATAAACAAACAAACTACAAAACATAAAGAAGATAAAACTGAGGTTAAGTAATTTGGTAGTTATAGCACAAAAGACAAATCAACAACATTACATTTCTAATGTATTGGCCACACTCCCTTTTTACTTACCTAATATTTTAAACTAAAAGGTCTTACTTTTTGTAATTTAACACTCCCAGTGCTTTCCCTTCTCTGTACTTTTGGTCATTTTATTCCCTTGATCTTCAACACCATCTCGCTCTTTGCCTAGTTTTCCACCTAACCCAGCCCAATTTCCATTACTATAAATTCTTTTTTCCTGCAGGGCTGCTTTCCTTCCAGAGGCTGGGGAAAATCCATTTCCTGGCCTTCACCAGCTTCTACAGGCTGTCTGCAACTTCAAAGCCAGCACAATCTCTCTCTCTCTCTCTTTTCCTTTCTTACTTTCTTGTGGGATCTAATTTCCCCAACCAAGGGTCGAACTTGGGCCCTTGGCAGTAAGAGCTGAGTCCTGACTACTGGATTGCCAGGGAACTCCTGTGATTATAACCTCTGAATATGACATCTCAGTTCTTTATTCAGTACTTTTCTCATTTGACCTCTGTGAGCAGTTAACAATTTTTTGGCTTAAAGCACAACCTACTTTCCTAGTTCTTCTTCCCCTTGACAGCGTCTTTTTCCTTCACTGGCCACATAGTATATTACATTCTTTGTCCCAGGTTATGTCACACATGCCCACTGAGAGAACCACCAAATTTGTATTTCTAGACTGAATCTTTTCTTGAGCTCCTGATCTATGGGATATTTGGATTAGACTTCATATAGGCAACTCAAAATCATAATCACTAAAAATAAATTCTCTACCTTTTCCCCATTCCTTGAGTTTCTCTCTTAAAAACAAATAACCCTACTTTTCCTCCTTGTAAGTTCTCAATAACTTATTTTCCAAATCAAAACCTCAGCTCTTCTCTCTCACCTTTCAAATAGTCGTTCACCAAATCTATTGTAATAACTTCAGTGCCATTAAGGTTGATCCAGAGACACTTAATTTCTCACCTAGAATATCTATCCCTAGTACCACAACCCATTCTGCCTTCCCTTCTTACCAGATTAATGTTTCTTTTTTTAGGGAGTCCCCCCCCACCCCCACCCCAGTATCCCTAGTACCACAACCCATTCTGCCTTCCCTTCTTACCAGAATAATGTTTCTTTTTTTAGGGAGTCCCCCCCATCCCCACCCCAAAACATTAGTTTCAGAAATATAATAATTTGATATCTGTATATACTGTGAATGAAATAATGTTTCTAAAACATAAATGTGAAAACATTATGCCCTGAATGATTCCTCAATGCTTGCAGAATCAATGTAAAACTCCTCTGTGTGCCACACAGTGCCTTCTAAGTTCTGGTCCTCATCTATTTCTCTGGCTTCACCTTCTCGACTTCTGTGCTCCATCTATGCCTAGTAATTTCCCTAAAGTGTCTTCGTGTCCTCTGCAACTTTGCTTATGCATGTATTCCTTGAAACACAAGCCAACTCCAATCTCAACCACTTGGAACTGGGCGACTTGGTCTTCAAGTCTCGAATCACGTGTTACCTCATCCACTGATGTTTCCCTGATAACCCCTAAAAAGCAGAAAGGATCACTTTCAAATTTGTAACATCCTGGATTTAACCTTAGCATTCTACCTTTTTATCTTCCACACATCAAAGCATGATTGTGTATTTATCACAGGTACTCATCTTTACGCAATGAATTACCTAAATAACATTTCTTCTTTTGAATTCATTCTGTGGAATTATTTTCTCTCCCTCTTATAGTCTAAAGCAGGTTATTTGTATCTCTTAAGCTACTGAGAACACGTTGCATTAAAAATTATTTTATTTCCTTCACAAAGTCATAAGTTGTATTTATCTATCCAGTTATCAGCACAACATCTTGCATACTTTGAATTACATTAGGAAAAAATTTAAAAGAAAAAGGAAACATTCATATGTACACTTATGTCAGTAAATACTGTTCTGGAGTACATAAGCCAATAGATAATTATATAGAGTCTCACTGTATACACATAAAAGCTCAATAGGATAAATGATCAATGACTAAGGAAAAAACCTGGAATTTCTGTAGCAAGCAACTCTAGAAACTACAAAAGAAATTTAAAAAATCACTTATCAAATAAAATTACTTGGCAAACACAGGATCCAAATGTAATATAAGATAATTGGACATTTACTGATAATCTCGCCTGCACCTACCCAGTATTCATGGATTAAAGATCACAGAGATAAAGCTGCAAGATATTTATGTTATATCCTTTCTTGAGTCTAACTCCACTATGCCAGATTTCCCCCTGGGATCTTCTCACTTTTAATAAGCAACTGAACCAGCCACAAATGAAGTTACTATTCCCAACTTCATCAGTAGCATCTGTTATTTCAACGGAAACTTTTGAAATACACACAATGCCACATGCAAATCCCCTGAGGGCTGAGCCACTTTATTCACAAGCATTCTTCTCAAACTGCTCTTTATTTCTGTCTTAGTTTTCTCTTATTTATACTTTTCCATTTAACACTGGTCACAAAACCATTTCATCATTAAATTTTTGCATTGTATAACTGGCAATCGTTTAAATAAAACAAATTTTAGTAGAAGAATTTGCAAGTTAGGCATCAAATTGTTCATCTTACTTTAAATCAAATTAAATTTACCAGAAATTTTATATTTTTAAGTGTGTGTCAGTGATAAATGGGGATTTAGCTTTTCTTTTTTTAGAGGTAGAGGAGGAAGAAGAAAGAGGAAATAAATACAGGTGCTTATGAGCACAGAGCTCTTGCAAAGCATATCAGTCATATAAAGTCATATAAAGGCTTTTGCGTAACCCCAAAGATACAGACAGACAGACAGACACCGAGTTCTCTCTCACTCCATTCTTGCCACTCCCAAGGATTTAGAAAATAAACCACCTGTTTAAGAAATATTTGTTTAGAAAGAAAAGATGCCTCAAATTACACTAACAAGAACAGAAAAGAAAAAACCATTAACAGAAACAGTAAACACAGTCGGAGTATGCAAGTTGTTTTTGTTCTTAAGTATCTACTATGGTGCCTGTTCCTAACTTTCACCTTTTCTGTCCAAAAGGCAAAATATACAATACAGACACTTGAAACATTTGTAAAATGACAAGCATACAACATTCAAATTTAATGAAGGGGAAGATATTATAGGTTTCTAGAGAAGATTTAAAGGCTATATAAATTTGGTATTAACCTGCTGGTAAAAAATTTTAATACCAATCTGGAAGCTATATTCTTTCAACCATCCTTCTATTTAACACTTCTTTGTCTACTTCCCAAATCCTTTTTCTTTACCTATCATTAACTTTGTATGTGAGTGTATGTATGGTTTTCAATGTCTGATTCTCTCTTCACTTTCTCCTTGGTGAAGTAAGTCACTTCAAAACAATTCATTTTTATTATTTTGGGGGCTGATATATTCTTCAAATCTCTCTCCAGACCTTAAGATCAAATATGTCCAGGCTTATATTTATAATTGTTTATAAGATATATCACATTTATATTACAGTCATTGCAAATAAAACATATCCAAAGCAAAACTCATTTTTACAACCCCACTTGAAACTGGCTCAAAATGCCTCCCTGCTGTTGTTAATGACTTAAAATGCAGGTTTATTTTCATCTTAAGCCAATGTTTCATCTTGTTATTCAATCAGGCCAGGTCTTAAATTCTACAGCATATTCCTTTACAATGTCTTTTTAAGCCAATATTCCAGCTTCCTTCCAGTTATCACCATACGTTTACCACCTCAGCTCTAGGATTGTTGTACTGTCCCTGTGCCTTCAACTTCAGGTGATACATACCAGCTAAGTTTTCTCTTTAAATACGTAATTTCCCATTTTACTGCTAATTTTTATCAAGAAATACAGGCACATGGTTGTAAAAACTCCAATAATACTGAAAAAGTGTAAAAGAAAAGAACAGCAGTTCTCTCCTGTGCTGAGAGGAAAGTCCTGAGCCCATCCCTGTGCTAAGCCCACTCCTCAGAGGCAAACAGTTCTCGTTCTATTTCTTTTGATATTTACCTATATACTTCTAAATAATGTTCATCTTGATATTTATGGATTTATCTATTTCATGCATTAATATCTAAATTCCTAATAAAGTAAAAGAGGATTCAGCTTTCTAATAACAATCTATCTGAATTTCTTTTTCCTCCATCTCCCCTCTCAGGTCAATATTCAGTTTATGGCTATATAGTAGTACACTGGGCTTCCCTGGTGGCTCAGTGGTAGAGAATCCACCTGCCAGTGCAGGAAATGTGGGTTCGATCCCTGGGTTGGGAAGATCCCGTGGAGAAGTAAATGGCAACCCACTCCAGTATACTTGCTTGGGAAATCCCATGGACAGAGGAGCCTGGCAGACCACAGTCAGAAAAGAGTTGGACATGACTTAGAGATTAACCACCACCACCACCACTACCACCAGTGATACATTGTTTCTCCTGTTATACACTTCTTTAATTTTCCTGTTTAATATCAGCCTAGTTGTTTCATTTACATAGTCTGAAAAGTCTACTTACTACCATGCAGCCACTAGCACCTCATTTCTCTATTAGGCTAATATTAAGCTATCTCCAGTATTAGGGCAGTTAGTTATCTTCAGTATCTCCAGTATTATGGGCTTCCCTGGTGGCTTAGAGTGTCACTAGTGGTAAAAAACCAGTCTGCTAATACAGGAGACATAAGAGACACAGGTTCGATCCCTGGATTGGGAAGATTCCATGGAAGAGGGTATGGCAACCCACTCCAATATTCTTGCCTGGAGAATTCCATGGACAGAGGAGCCTGGCAGGCTACAGCCCATAGAGTTGCAAAGAGTCAGACACAATTGAAGCAACTTAGCACGCACGCACAAGAAAAATAGTCATTGACATTAATCATCTGGGTCCAACAGACCCTTTAATAATTGAAGTCATTTCACAAATAAAAAGTAATAATGAAAAACAGTATGATCAGAAATCTTAAGAAGAATTTACACATGGCAAATCTAAATTATTATTTTATATATCCCTATTTTTGAAGCTAAATATACCTGAAATGTATAACATCCTGGAATACAACTAACTGCTAGTCAGTTGTCATGTATGAACGTAGAGCACAACCATTTTGTAAATAATTAACACATTTCAAAATGTCTCTTCTTTGCTCCATAATTACAAAATATTTTTACTTTTTGATTTATAAACACCAATTAGAATGACCAATCCAGTTAATTTTTTTCACTTCCATATTATCTATTTCCTTCCAATCACCCCTGCATACACATATGCCTTCAGCATCTGTCCATTTGAAACAAACCATATCAAGTGAATTTTGGTACACAAGTATCATAAAATGTGAAATAATACTGCCATACATCCCCTTATCAAAGCTGGATGGTACAGATTCTTGTCATAAAACACTGTGTAGCAAAGAACTTCCTGTTGTTTGAATGACTAGATGAGAATACTCTATTTCCTTTCTGCATTTAAAAGGTCAAGTTCATCACATTATTAAAGTCTAGATACTACAACTTGTCTCCTGGCATTCATGTTCTGATTCATCTAATAACAGTGAAATGTCTTTCTCTGTTAATTTTCTTTTATTTGCCAGTTTGGGCAGAAAATGTAAAATTCTGGATTTTTTAAACTTTGTTCAATGAAAGCTAAAAAAAAAAAAAGTAACTTCAGACTTCTTTTATACATTCATGAAAGATAATGCAGTACTCTGGGCATCAAAATAAGGAAACTGAAGGATGATCAAACAGTGAAGATTTATTTCACTATTACATCATCATTTTAGGCAATTCCCTCATTCCACTATTTTTAATTAGTTTAACTTTTTTTAAATGCATAGTAGGAATAATTGATGAGGAAATAGTAAAATACTTTAAGATATGGCAAAAATAAGATCACTAGGATTCTATGATGTATCTTAGATTTACAAAAAGAACCAATGGACCCATTTAGTAATTCTGGGATAGAATGAGTTTTAGTCTATTAAGAAAAGTAAATTTTTTCACTGTTCTCTGGAAGGTCTCTAAGAAAGAATAAAAGTCATGAAATATACATTCTTAGAAATAGTTAAAAATGCTCACAAAAGAAACAAACTAAAAGCAGGTCTAATGAACCTGATGGTATACTGAGGGTTAAACTAAACATTACTCTCAACTCTTACAATAATAAACATTATTCATTCAATAAATACTGAATTACTGCCATATTGAGGCACCATTCTGGTCCTTGAGCTAAATAAACAAAATAGAGATTGCTGCCCCCATAAAACTTAAATTCTAGTGTCTCTCTAGGGTAGAGAGACAATAAACAACAAACGTAACAAATAAGTAAATGATGTATGTTAGTAATAAATGCTTTTGAAAACAGAAAAAGTAGAGCATGGTAATGGGAATTGGTAGTATTGGATATAGATTATAATTTTACATAAGGTGGACAGAATAGACCTCATTGATATTTAAGCAAAAACTTAAAGAAAGGAGACCAGGGAATTAGCCATGCAATTCTGGGATATCCCAGGCAGTAGGAACAGACAAAGCACTCCTTAAAGCAAGTATATTCTTGGTGGTGGTTGATGAACAGCAGGGAGGCCAGTGTGGTTAGAGCAGTAAAGCAGGGGGAGGTGAGGTCAAAGAAGTACAGGGTTGCCAGTTTATGAAGGGCCTTGCAGGCTTTATAAAGATACTTGCTTTTATTCTAAGTGACATGGGAAGTCAATGGAGGATTTTGAGCAGAGGAATGATATGATTTGACTGACAATTTAAAGAATCATTCTGTTAAGATTAAAAAGTGAAGGCAAGTAAAGAAGTAGGGAGACCAATTAGGTGGCGATTGCAATAATTCAGTCAAGTAATGATGATACCTCTGACCAGGATGGCAGCATAAGATGTGCTGAGAAATGAAGGAATTCTGAATATATTCTGAAGGTAGAGTCAATGAGATTTCCTAATGAACTGGATGCGAATGTAAGAAAAGACCAGAGTCAAGGACGACTCCTACTCCAAGCAACTAAAAGGATACAGTTGATGCAACTAAAACCTGTAGATGAAGATGCTTACAGGGAAAGATGAATTTCATTTTGAACAGATTGGATTTTTGATACTTATTAAACATCCAAATGTTTGATAGACCTGAACTGGAAATATAAACTTGTTGATTACGGCATGGAGACAGGACTGGGTGACTACACCAAGGGAATGAGTACAGAAAAAGAATAAAAAAGGAGCAAGGATTTAGAAGCAGTCATCAGTGAGGTGGGAGAAAACCTGTTGGGAGGAAGAGTAAATGCCCTGTAAGCCAGCTAAAGAAAATGTATCTGAGAAGAGGTGCTGTCCACTATGGGGAATGCCACGATAGAACAGGGTAAGATAAAGGTTGAGAGCTGACTCTTGTAATTATTAGCAAATTACTGTTCATCTTGATAAGAGAAGTTTGAATGAAGCAAACTTCTCTACTGAACTGAAGAGAGTGGAGGAGACTCGAGGCAGAAAACAGAGACAACTGTTTGAGCAGTCTGACTATAAAATATTCATCTAAAACATGATAACTTATTACTTTAAAACTTTTTCCATCTAATGACACCAGGTGACTCAGTATGTGGGGGAGAATTTGGGTATCACATGGAAGACAAGCCCCATAAGCTACCCACGTTTTGATTTAGCTTCAGAAAGATTACTGACAGAAGTCTTTAAATCCAAAACACAAATATTCACCAATGGACCTACAATAACTGCTACTCAAAACTGAGATGGCTGGAGAACAGCAAGAAGTTACGGAGATATTATTATGTATATATTATTACAAAAAACTTTGAATTCAAAAGCAAACAAAATTTAAAAACCCATTTTAGTTGTTAATACTTTTATTCCCCATTTTTTTCAGGATAGATAATACTTAAAAACAAATGTACATCTTGAGTTTTGAGGAAATGCTAATCTGCATTATCTCCAACAAAGAAAACACACACAATACATAAAGAATGTTCCTTTCCAAATTCCACTAACAGACCCTTCCAGAGAAAGAAAATCCAGATCCTTTTTAAAAAACACAGAAAAGCTCAGTGCTCTGTGATGACCTGGAGGGGTGGAATAGTGGTGTGGGAAGGAGGCTCAAGAGGGAGAGGAATGTATGTATACATATAGCTGATTCACGACACTGTACAATAGAAACTAACACAACATTGTAAAGAAATTATATTCCAATTAAAAATATAGAACATAAGAACAGCTAATACATAAAAAGCTTATTCTATGCTAGGTACTGTATTAAGCATTTTTACACATTTTTTTCTAATTTCACCCTCACAACAATCTTATAGAGGCAGCTATTATTATTTTCACGACACAGATGAAAAAAGGTGAGCTTTATGTGAGTTTTTAAATAATTTGTCTAGTGCCACAAAACTTGTAAGTGGTGGACCAGAGGCTTACTTCTAAATCATACTTTTAACCTACACGCTCTTATCCCCTAAATTATTTTTATGATGAGTCTCTGGTTTATTTGGTAATAAAATTGTTACCAAAATCCCCACAATATTATCATTTTATCATGTAGCACATAGCAATCAATGTGAAAACAACTTGCACTCTTCCACTTTTTAATATAACACTGTATTCTGAGAGGAATAATGGTATTATCTGAAGAACAATGCTGGTCCTTTATGAAATTTGATAAAAAATAATGTCCTAACTTTCCAGGTGTGGTCTGTAAGGGGGCAGGAACCATTTTTTTATCACAGTACCACTTGTACCTCTATAGCCCTAATGGTGTCTGGCACATAGTAGAAAGTCATAAATATTGTTTAATGAATAAAATTGGAAAAACCAAGTGATCCCTAAAAAAAGATGTCATCTGTTTTATTGATCTTTAAAAATTAACTGAGATCTATCCATGGCATTGGTTAGCTCTTCTATTTACATGTAAGCATCAACTAATGAGTATCTGATTGATTCATAGCTTGCTCAACTAGCTATGAATGATTTTGATTTTTAAAAAATTACCGCCTAAAAGAACAATGTTGTCTTTTATAGGCCAAATGGAATATCTGAACAGATCCTCCCCCAGAATCTGCTCTGAACTTATAATGCCACAATCTACTTGCAGTAGGATAGATACTGAAAAATAAAGAGAGGAAGAAGAGAAGACAAGGAAGAGAAAACAGTGAGAGAAGAAAAAGTTAGAAAATAACAAAAGAAAAAGGGAAAGAAAGAAATCATTCTTTCCCCAGATTTACTGAGGTATAATTGACAAAAAAGAAATGATCTTTTAAAATACCTATCTTAGAATAAAAGAGAATCAGTTTATTGTACATGTAAATATCAGATATGAATTGAAATCTAGGTTCTTCCAAAACATACTGAATAATTTTGTATTAATCATTTTAATTCTCAACTTCATTTTCTCATTTGTGAGCGTTCTGAACCTAGCCCCTGAATGACCTTTTAAAATAAATTCTTACTTTTTTCTCTCAGGAACCAACTCAAATTGTACCTGCTTGTTCAAAGTCCTTGTCAGAAACCAATCCCTCTGGATTATTTTCTCTATGAATTCTAGTGTTTTACAAAATCTCCATAAATTCCCATCCACACTAGACAGATGGATATACTTAAGAAAGTTTTGATAATAAAATCTTCTTTAAAACTAAATCCTAAAAAATAAATAAATAAATAAATAAAACTAAATCCTAAACTTGCAAATAGAAGTATGAATTAGCAACATATGTGAAATATTTGTTAGAAATGTACACAGTTCATGCCTCCTGGGAATACACACTACTCTCCACCTCAGAAAGACCATGACTATTTATATATAATCTCTATGCAGTACGCACTATTGAGGCCTACTAGGCAGGGTTAAAGTGGGATTTTCAACAAGGCTCACAAGTCCTGAGGTTAAATACACATGAATTAAGGATGTTTAATCCAACTTAAGATACCATCTTTTCATATTTAAAGCAGCTTCCCTTAAACAGGAAAAATACAAAATACATGAGCTGGCTCTGACAGCAAAGCTCCTGCAGAGGTAATGTAAAGATCCAGTTTTTTTTAAACCATTTAAACATATACTATGTTTACTTTTATTTCCAAAACATATATGTCCTGTTAAAACCAAAATAATGAAGTAAAAAAGCTATATGTATTAAAAAAAAGAAATTTAGCAGATTTCAAAACTTAACAAACATCATTGCTTAAATATAATTAGGACTAACTTCATAAAATGAGAAGAAGGCATAGGTTTTTTGGAGTATGTGTATAAACACACATAAATCTGTATACACACAGAGAAAACAGTTAAACAGTTTCTACCTGTTTTTGTGTACTCCCTTTCAGATATTGTTCCCCTAGAGTCTTGGCCTCTGTTGCTTTCTAACTTGAATTCACAAAACTCAATGGCTCGTGGTTTTCAAAGCTTAGGACTACGTTTGCAGAACAAAGTCGCTTTCTCTCTCTCTGTTTTTTTTTTGGTGGGTACAAGTATGGGGACCACAGGAACAGTTAAATTCATGGCATGGCTGGTCTACCACACAGTCGGGGGAATTTTTTAAATAGAGCCTGTCACTCTCTTGGCCCATCAATGGGATTTCCTTCTCAAACTGCTGATTCGTTCAGGTACACAACAGAGGAAATTTCAGTTAACCTTTGTTTCACCCCAGGGAAAAATCTGTCTGAAAGTATAAAATGAATAGATTAAAAAAAAAAAATAAGCAGCTCAGCCACAGGGCCATTCTCCTAGTGTTCACTGCAGCTTAAGTTAAACAGTAAAAAGGGACAGTGGAATGTTTCATTCCCAATGGAAAATCTGAGCACAATATAGGACTTGGAGATCAGTAGGTCACAATTTATTTTGATGACTAAACCAAACCAACTGTCCTTTTTCTGTTTAATAAACTTGAAAAATTCCCCTTCTGATAATTTTATGAATCAGTTATTTTTTCATATCACCATTACCCTACAATTTGAGTGAGGTGCCTATAACAAAGTTTGCATCCTCAATTTTCTTAAAACAACAAAAAAGTAACTCAAGAATAAAGTAGTATAATGGGGAGAAGGGGAAAGTAGGGATAGAATAAATCAGCTTCTTATTAAATTCTGTTATTTGTTTTAAAATTAAAGTTCTAGCGGGTAAGGGCAAAAAAGGAGACCATTTTTCCATTATAAAGTTCTCTGTTTTCAAACAATGAGAGTATTTGGAAAAGCTACAGTAAGATTTAGATGTGAAATCTTGTGGTGAGGAATAAAAACAAAGAAAACAACATAAAATTTGTTTCCTCTGAAATTAAGATAATTTAGAATTTATATGTATATAGACATATAAAATTATAAAAATACTTTTAAAAAATATAAATTTTAGGATAGGGAGGATATACACTGGCTACCTAGTCTTCACTTCTTACAAATGATTTCTGAACCTCATGGAACAGAAAAAGCATTGTTCTATCAATATTTTTTATACATATTATCATGCATAATTCCTATACATTAGCTATAAACAGACAGCGCAGCTATTAAAAACAATATCAGGATACATTTTGCCTCTGGGACTAACGTCATGATTCAAGGCCTTCTTGCTTAAATTTTCTTACCATCTTTTTTTGAAAACATTTTGGGGGTGATAAAATACACACAATGTAATATTACCATCTTAACCATTTCTGGGGCTTCCCTTGTGGCTCAATGGGTCAAGAATCCACCTGCAATGCAGGAGACCGGGGTTCGATCCCTGGGTTGGGAAGATCCCCTGGAAAAGGGAAGGGCTACCCACTCCAGTATTCTGGCCTGGAGAATTCCATGGACTGTATAGCCCATGGGGTCACAAAGAGTCGGGCACGACTGAGTGACTTTCACACTAACCATTTCTAAGTGTACAGTAGACATTAAGTACATATTATTGTGCAACCATCACCACTACCCATTTCCAGAACATTTTTAATCTTGCAAAAGTGAAACTCTATACCCAAACAATATTTTACCGATTTTTGATGGAGAAATTGGAAAATATGTTCTTGTTCTACTGACAAGTTCTATGCTCCTGAAAGTGCAGCTGATGTTCATAATATCACAATTCATTCAGAAGAGACTGGAAATAAGATGGTTATCGCACATCTTGCTCAAAAGGGCTAAGACAGAAGAGAGAGACTTAAAAGGTGGAAGGAAAGTGAAACCCTGTGACCTTAAGAAATACACACTGGATCAAAGACCAAGTGGATGTCTTTATTACAAAGCAAGACTTTAAATACAGACTATTAAAGAACATTTACTTATATTTGCACATTTTAATAACCAAAAGAAGTCATAATTCATCTCTTTTGTCAAAGAGTTCTCTCAGCATTCTTAGCCTAGGAAACAACCAGCTAGATAAGTAGATCGGTTACTGGGAACTGAGGGGAAATCATTACTAAATGTCTATGTGAGATTAAGTACAATTACATGTGGTAAGAGATATATTTAAAGGCCTAGAGGAGGACTTCTCTGGTGGTCCAGAGGTTAAGAATCTGCCTTCCAACACAGGGGACACAGGTTCAATCCCTGGTTGGGGAACTACTAAATCACATGCTGTGGGGCAACTAGAGAAACCCACGTGCTACAGCAAAGACCCAGCACAGCATGACTGAATCAATGAATAAATAAGTCAATAAATACCTAGAGGATATTTTACCAGTTTTTTCTGAAAATCTGTTCTCTGTACCAGAAAAAGTGAAAGTGAAAGTCACTCAGTCGTGTCTGACTCTTTGCAACCCCATGGACTATAGTCCATGGAATTCTCCGGGTCAGAATACTGGAATGGGTAGCCTTTCCCTTCTCCAGGAGATCTTCCCAACCCAGGGATTAAACCCAGGTCTCCAGCACTGCAGGCAGACTCTTTACCTACCAGCCTGACATCATATATAAATAAAGCCTTCCGTACTGTATGTAACAGTCTGTAGTTACTGTTCTCTACAGAAACAAAAATACAAGTCTGCTCTGTTCTTTGTTTTTACAAACAGCATTTCTAATGATAAATACTCTGAAATGAACCCTGGTGGCTCACTGGTAAAGAATCTGCCTGCAATGCAGGAGACCAGATTTGATCCCTGCATCAGGAAAATCCCCTGGAGACGGAAATGGCAACCCACTCCAGTATTCTTGCCTGGAGAATCCCCATGGACAGAGGAGGCTGGTGGGCTATATATAGTCCATGGGGTCACAAAGAGTCAGACATGACTGAGCATACACATTCTCTTACTTAACTGTAATACAAATACAAAAAATCAGGAGAAAAACAGTTATACAGCAGTGTCATCAAATCTAGATTTATTTGGATCTTGCCAATTGGGGTCACAAAGAGTCAGACATGACTGAACAACTAACACACAGAAAAACAAAAATATAAGTCTGCTCTGTTCTTTGGTTTTACAACAGCATTCTAATGGTAAATGCTCCTAAATGAAACCATCATAAACACTAAAAACAAAGATAAAATAATATAAAAGTTATTTTAAGAAACACCAAGATTAAAACGTATGTTAAAATGGCAGGAATCCATGGGAGATAACTTTCCATGGGTAAGAAGATTCCCAAATTCCAAAGATTCCATACAGCAGACTGAATGAATAACAGATATAAAAGTAACAATACTTTAGCAGTCTGGATCATAAAGTCCAAATAAACAGGTGATAAAAATTCAAGAGAACTCAAGTAAGATTTCTGAGCCAGGGGTGGGATGGGATTAAAGGTGGATAAGATGGAAGCAGCTGGTCAGTGGTGGTATAGAAATAATGCAGCAAAAGCAAGCATTTAAAGAACTTCTTAGAATGTTTTATCAACTCTGGAAAAGAATGCATATTCTGCTACTGGGTTTTGTGGTCTATGTGTCCATTAGATCAAGGTGGGTGACAGTATCATTCTGAACTATGTCCTTATCCTTTTTTGCTGGAATGTAGTTGATTTACAATGTTGTGTTATACCCTTATTCTTAATCTAGCATTTCGATCAATTACTGAGAAACGGGATATGTACTGATATATCTGATTATGACGGTGGACTTCTCTTACTCCCTTTAATCCTGTCAAATTTTGCTTTATCTATTTTGAAGATTTGTTTGATTTTTGTGCCTTTCCTGATGACTTGATCCTTTAATTTTCCTGAAATGTCTTTGTTTTTCTCTAATACTACTCTTTGTTTCAGAAGTCTACTTATCTGGTATTAATATGACCACTACAGTTTTCATGTGCTTACTTTAAGCATGTTACATCTTTCATCGTCCCTGTATTTATAAAAATTTCTCATGTTTGGTTTTTAACAATTTGACTGAGTCTCTTGAACATATTCAATTTTATTTTTCACCAATTTAGGGAGTTCTTTCCCATTATATACGTTTTCTGCCCATTTTCGTTCTTCTTTCCTTCTGAGACAGCAATGACACTTTTTATATTGTTTTTAATCTTTTATTGTTTCATAATTCCCTCAGGTTCTGCTTTTTAAATTTTATTTTCAGAATATTTTTTTGTCTCTGTTTTACAGACTAGATAATTTTGGTCCTCAAGTTCACTGGCATTTTCAATCTGTTATTAAGCTCATCCAGTTAACTTTTGTATGTCAGATAATGTATCTTACATCCTTGAACACAGTCAATATGACTTCTTTAAAATCCCTGTCTGCTAATTTCAACACTTGGGTCATCCCAGAGTCAGCGTTCATTAACTGCCTTTACTTAAGTATGCATGGAACAACAGACTGGTTCCAAATAGGAAAAGGAGTATGTCAAGGCTGTATATTGTCACCCTGTTTATTTAACTTATATGCAGAGTACATCAAGAGAAACACTGGGCTGGAAGAAGCACAAGCTGGAATCAAGATTGCCAGGAGAAATATCAATAACCTCAGATATGCAGATGACACCACCCTTATGGTAGAAAGTGAAGAAGAACTAAAGGGCTTCTTGATGAAAGTGAAAGAGGAGAGTGAAAAAGTTGGCTTGAAGCTTAACATTCAGAAAACTAAGATCATGGCATCCAGTCCCATCATTTCATGGCAAACAGATGGGGAAACAGTGGAAACAGTGGCTGACTTTATTTTTCTGGGCTCACTGCAGATGGTGATTGCAGCTATGAAACTAAAAGACGCTTGCTCCTTGGAAGGAAAGTTATGACCAACCTAGACAGCATATTAAAAAGCAGAGACATCACTTTGCCAACAAAGGTCTGTCTAGTCAAGACTATGGTTTTTCCAGTGGTCATGTATGGATGTGAGAGTTGGTACTATTAAGAAAGCTGAGCGCCGAAGAATTGATGCTTTTGAACTGTGGTGTTGGAGGAGACTCTTGAGAGTCCCTTGGATTGCAAGGAGATCCAACCAGTTCATCCTAAAGGAGATTAGTCCTGGGTGTTCATTGGAAGGACTGATGTTGAAGTTGAAACTCCAATACTTTGGCCACCTGATGCAGAGAGTTGACTCATTGGAAAAGACCCTGATGCTGGAAAAGACTGAGGGCAGGAGGAGAAGGGGACGACAGAGGATGAGATGGTTGGATGGCATCACCAACTCAATGGACATGGGTTTGGGTGGACTCTGGGAGTTGGTGATGGACAGGGAGGCCTGGCATGCTGCAGTTCATGGGTCGCAAAGAGTTGGACACGACTGAACGACTGAACTGAAGTATGCATGAAATTCTTCAGTTTCTCCATTTGTCTGGTAATTTTGGATGGTATCCTGAACCTTGTGAATGACACTTTGTAGACTATGGATTCTGTTAGGTTCCCCTGAAGAGAGCTGTTGTCTGTTCAAGGATCAAAAATTTGGCAAATATTTATATGCATACTTTGGGCTTTCCCCTCTGTGAATTCCCCTTCATGGTCCAGCTGCTCTAGAAGTTTCTCTCTTCTGATTCCCAACATCAGTAAGACTGAATTTCTTTCAGAGTTCTAGCCACTCCCATGCTATACCAATTAGTGACTGCCCTCAGGCAAAAAAACATAAAAACAGGAAACTCACCCAGTGCTGTTCCTTTACCCCAAATGTTGACTCCCTATCAGTTTCTACCTGCTTTTGGTTGGTCTCCAGTACCTTTAGATATTTTACGTTTTTAAGTATTAAGGTATGCTTTAAAGGGATGAATGTGTGTAAAGACTGTCTTCTGTATATAAACATTTATATTATAGTATTTTGTCCAGAGTATAATTATCTCTGGGAAGGTTGGTCCATTATGAACAGTTCTTCCATTAATGGAAGGAGAACTATGGGACTGCTTTTTTAGCATGGTGTTGTAATATTCTTTTTAATCTTTTTTTCCTTAGCTTTATTCAGGTAAGGATTGAGTTTATATTCTTTACTGCTCTGTCCCTTTCCCCTAGCAAAGGCCTTGTCACATAATAAGGGGTGTTCTATAAATATTTGTTGAATGAATGGATGAGGAAATAGGTCAAAATGAAAATTATCAATAAGCATCAGAAAATTCCAAGGAGGAGGAGGGTACTTTGGGTTGGCGTAATTAGCAATTTCTCATCATTTAAGAGATCTGGCTTTCTGCTTGGAGGCAAAGAAATCTACCCCAATTTCTAAATATGATGCATTATTTATAGGATTTAGATTGTTTTAAACCACAGCTTCTTGTTTTCTGGATAACTCCAGTCACGAGTTTTATTATTCAGGGGTCCCATACTGAATATAAATCCTTTTCATCAGAGAAAATGTTACATTTTAGTTCTCTGGGCAAATTAATTATGATTTACTATTTTAGGCCACCTTCTAAATTCCTGGGATAATTATATGAGATTCTAATTTTCAAAACATTCATTTGCAAATAGCTCATGAATACCACCCAATTTCCCAAAAGACAGTATGAAAATGAACACCCTAAATGATGAGGAAGGCAATTACCATCTATTGAGGCACTGCTAGGTGAAAAGCTCTATAATAAGTGCTTTATCTCATTTAATCTTCTCAATTACCCTATGACATGGATATTATTACCAACTATTTACAG
This sequence comes from Bubalus bubalis, assembly GCF_019923935.1. NCBI lineage: Eukaryota > Metazoa > Chordata > Mammalia > Artiodactyla > Bovidae > Bubalus > Bubalus bubalis. Next base: position 123,239,270 of record NC_059159.1, on the reverse strand, counting down.
ATATGTAAACTAAAGCTCAAAGCTGGCCAAGGTCACACAGTAGGTATGGAACAGAGCATGAATTAAAATTTGATAAGTTTTGACTATACTGCAATCAAGCACTTCTGTTCATCAAAAAACAAAACATTCTATTAAGAGAGTAAAAAGGCAAGCCACAGCCTGGCAGGAGATATCTGTCCAACATATAAAGGACTCACATCCAGAATATATAATAAACCCCTGCAAGTCAGGACAAAAAAATAGGAAAACTAACAAAAGACTTGATGAAAGTCAAAGAGGAGAGTGAAAAGTTGGCTTAAAGCTTAACATTCAGAAAACTAAGATCATGGCATCCAGTCCCATCACTTCGTGGCAAATAGATGGGGAAATAGTGGAAACAGTGGCAGACTTTACTTTTTTGGGCTCCAAAATCACTGCAAATGGTGACTGCAGCCATAAAATTAAAAGACTCTTACTTCTTGGAAGTAAAGTTATGACCAACCTAGACAGCATATTAAAAAGCAGAGACATTACTTTGCCAACAAAGGTCCATCTAGTTAAGGCTGTGGTTTTTCCAGTAGTCATGTATGGATGTGAGAGTTGGACTATAAAGAAAGCTGAGTGCCAAAGAATTGATGCTTTTGAACTGTGGTGTTAGAGAAGACTCTTGAGAGTCCCTTGGACTGCAAGGAGATCCAACCAGTCCATCCTAAAGGAAATCAGTCCTGAATATTCATTGGAAGGACTGATGCTAAAGCTGAAACTCCAATACTTTGGCCATCTGATGTGGAGAGCTGACTCATTTGAAAAGACCCTGATGCTAGGAAAGATTGAAGGCAGGAGGAGAAGGGGATGACAAGAGGATAAGATGGTTGGATGGCATCATCGACTCAATGGACATGAGTCTGAGTAAACTCTGGGAGTTGGTAATGAACACGAAGGCCTGGCGTGCTTCAGTCCATGGGGTCGCAAAGAGTCGGACACGACTGAGCAACTGAACTGAACTGAGCAAGACTTACCGAAAAAAAAAAGAAAAAAAAAAAAAAGCCCTTCCACAAACAAGGGTATCTAAATACCAATAAACATGAGAACACTAACAATCTTCAGTGTTGGCAAGGATACAGACTATGGGAACTCTCATAATCTCTTGGTTAGAATGTAAACAGGTACAACCACTTTGGAAAAAATGTTTGTCATTATCTATTCAAGTGGAGGATATGCATACCATAGAATAAAACAATTCTAGTCCTAGATATATTCCTGAAAGAAATGCCAGACACGCACATTAGGGGCAATAATGTTAGCAACAGACAAAACGTTCATTTACAGCAGATGGATAAAACTCTGGTATGGTCATAAAATGATATATCTTGTATCAACTGACAACCAACAAAATGAACCACAGCTACATAATGTTATATAAAGGAAGGCAGATATGTACAAAATATACATCCTATAAGTTCATGAATACAGACCTCCAAAAACAGGCAAATTCAGATAATAGTTCAGGGACTACAGCAGTGATAAAACTGTAAAGAAAATCAAGGAAAGTATCATCTCTAAAGTCAGGCAATCTTTTGGAAGAAGGCAAAGATTATGATCAGGGAGGGGGATACTAAGGGCTTTACTGTGTTAGTAATATCCCATATTTTGTTGAAGTGATGATGACATGAGTTGTTTGCTGTATAACCATTCATCAAAGTAGATGTTAAATTTGAGAAGAACATGCTGGAGAGACCTGCTTCCCTAGTTATTAATTATTTGTATATCATTCTAATACTTAAGACAGTGGGTTTCAGGCACATGAATGGATAGGTAGTTCATGGAAAGACTTGCATTTGTAAACTTGATATACGACACTAGTGTCATTGCATGGGGAACCAAGGTTATTCCATAAACGGTGCTGAGATAATGGGAAAAAAGAAAATTGAAATTTATCTCTCACCATATACAAAATCCATCTCTTGGCATATACAAAAAAAATTCCAAGTGTATTAAAATCCTAAATATGGAAAGTAAATTTTTTTAATTGTGTAACAATAAAAAATATATTTTAAAACCTCAGAAATGGGAACGATTTTTAAAGAACAGACTATTATGGAAAAGACCAATACAATAACTACATTGAAATTTAAAACTTTTACATACCCAAAGACATACATCACTAACAAATGATGTATAGTTGGTAGTTTAGATAAAATTGTACCAGTACAAATTTATGAAGTTGACAGCTGCACTATGGTTACATAAGAGAAGATCTCCATTCTTAGAAAATATACACTGAAGTATTCAGAGGTAAAAGAAAAGACATGATGTATTTAACTTACAAAAGGTTCAGAATATACATATACACACAATACATAAATATATAGATACATAAACATATAGACAGTGTGATTAATAAAACAATTGGAGGAAAATATAAATAATTGAACCTGGATAATGGGTATAGAGGAATTCTTTGTATTATACTATTTTTGCAACTTTTTACAAATTAGAAATTACTTCCAAAGAAAAAGTGATGCTTTTTTTTTCCTAAAGACATCATTAAGAAAAATAAAAAGAAGCCATAGACTGGGAGGAAATGTTAGATGTTAGTAATGCATATAGCTGACAAAGGGTTCATATCCAGAAAATATAAACATTTCTATAAATCATTAAGGGAAAAAAAAGACAACACATAGGAAAAAAGTTGGCAAAAGATAGAAACAGGCAATTAACAGAAGAAACATGGAAGAATGATGCAAGATCCAATAAACATATGAAATGATGCTCAGCCTCACTAATAATCAGAGAATCAGCAATCTAAACTATGAGATACAACCACAAAACAGAAAATTTTGACATCCCAAATATGACCAGGACAGAAGTGAAGAAGGACTCACATAATCATGCCTGTAGGGATTCTTTGCAAAATCTAGTAAAGCTGAAGACCACCCCATGACTCAGTAATTCTACTCCTAGCTACACACTTAGGAGTTCAGGGAGAAATTATTATATATGTGTACCAAGAGATATGTATAAGAATATCCATAACAACTTTATTGGTAACTGCAAAAATTTCAACAATCTAATTGTCCATCAATAACAAAATGGATGTATTAGTGGTACACTCGTATAACAGAATATTATACAGCAGTTAAAATGAGCTAGGGCCACATATATCAACATGAATGCATCTTAAGATTATAATGCTGACTAAAGAGTAGTTCAGAAGTATACTTATAGGATAGTGCCAATTACATCAAGTTTGAAAACATGCCAAGTAATATACAGGTTGCTCAGATGGTAAAGAATCTGCCTGCAATGCAGGAGACTCAGGTTTGATCCCTGGGTCAGGAAAATCCCTTGGAGAAGGAAATGGCAACCCACTCCAGTATTTTTGCTTGGAGAATCCCACGGACAGAGGAGCCTGGAGGGCTGCAGTCTACGGGGTTGCAAAGAGTTGGATACGACTGAGCAACTAACACACACACACACAAATATATAGTAAAAGTATGAAGAATGCATGGAGCAAAGATAAACTACATCATTAAAAAAGGTTTAAAAAACAAAAAGCAAGGAAGTGATTACTAGAAACATTAAAGTAATGAATATATGTATGGGGGAGGGAAGACGTAACGGTATGATATAGAAGGGACATGCTTCAGGGGTACTGTCAAAGTCCTATTTCTTAACCTGAGTGATGGCTACATAAATGTTCACTTCATACTTTTCTTTGCATGTTTTATGTATGTATTTAATAACTTTTACAAAGGATTTCCTCCCCACCTCCAAACTTACAGGAATGATGAAACTGAATTCAACATAGTTTGCACAGTAAGAGCAAATGATTGAGATAGGATTAAAAAGTCAAGTTGTTGGCTATCTGAAAATATAAACTGTGGTCAAATCACCAAACCTATCAGAAACTTAAGAAAGTAAAAGGTAAATAATGGGAATAAACTTTTAAATTTCTGTTTCTCCCTTAGAACTTCTGATACATGAGTTACATTAAAGGCCTCATTAAAGATTTTTTTTTCCTACTGTATTATGCTTGTATGTGCTCTTTCTTACTCATTTACTATTTTGGACATTTTCCAGCATACAAATGTTGAGAAAACAGTATAAAGAAGCGCCATGGATGCAGATTCAATGATCTATTAAGTCATGGCCAATCTTATTTTATCTATTACCCTAACCAGTTCCCCTGCTTCCCTAATGAATTATTGTTAAGCAAATCCCAGACGTCATTTCATCTGTAAAAATTTCAGCATACTATCTCTAAAAGATAAGGTCCCTTTAAAACTTGCAAGCGAAGTGCAAGTGAATTCGCTCAGTCGTGTCTGACTCTTTGCGACCCCATGGACTGTAGCCTAGCAGGCTCCTCCGTCCACGGGATTTTCCAGGCAAGAGTGCTGGAGTGGGTTGCCATTACTTTTGCCAGGGGATCTTCCCAACCCAGGGATCGAACCTGAGTCTCCCGCATTGCAGGCAGACACTTTACTGTCTGAGCCACAGGGAAGCCTTTAAAACTTAACTGTAATACAATATCACACTTTAATTTTAATAATTTATTTAGCCTAATTATGATGCTGTGAAAGTGCTGCACTCAAAATGCCAGCAAATTTGGAAAACTCAGCAGTGGCCACAGGACTGGAAAAGGTCAGTTTTCATTCCGATCCCAAAGAAAGGCAATGCCAAAGAATGCTCAAACTACCGCACAATTGCACTCATCTCACACGCTAGTAAAGTAATGCTCAAAATTCTCCAAGCCAGGCTTCAGCAATATGTGAACCACGAACTTTGTGCCAAAGCCTTTGTGTGGATCACAATAAACTGTGGAAAATTCTGAAAGAGATGGGAATACCAGACCACCTGATCTGCCTCTTGAGAAATCTGTATGCAGGTCAGGAAGCAATAGTTAGAACTGGACATGGAAAAACAGACTGGTTCCAAACAGGAAAAGGAGTACGTCAAGGCTGTGTATTGTCACCCTGCTTATTTAACTTATATGCAGAGTACATCATGAGAAACACTGGACTGGAAGAAACACAAGCTGGAATCAAGACAGCCGGGAGAAATATCAATAACCTCAGATATGCAGATGACACCACCCTTATGGCAGAAAGTGAAGAGGAACTCAAAAGCCTCTTGATGAAAGTGAAAGTGGAGAGTGAAAAAGCTGGCTTAAAGCTCAACATTCAGAAAACAAAGACCATGGCATCCGGTCCCATCACTTCATGGGAAATAGATGGGGAAACAGTGGAAACAGTGTCAGACTTTATTTTGGGGGGCTCCAAAATCACTGCAGATGGTGACTGCAGCCATGAAATTAAAAGATGCTTACTCCTTGGAAGGAAAGTTATGACCAACCTAGATAGCATATTCAAAAGAGACATTACTTTGCCAACAAAGGTTCGTCTAGTCAAGGCTATGGTTTTTTCCTGTGGTCATGTATGGATGTGAGAGTTGGACTGTGAAGAAGGCTGAGCGCCGAAGAATTGATGCTTTTGAACTATGGTGTTGGAGAAGACTCTTGAGAGTCCCTTGGACTGCAAGGAGATCCAACCAGTCCATTCTGAAGGAGATCAGCCCTGGGATTTCTTTGGAAGAAATTATGCTAAAGCTCAAACTCCAGTACTTTGGCCACCTCGTGCGAAGAGTTGACTCACTGGAAAAGACTCTGCTGCTGGGAGGGACTGCGGGCAGGAGGAGAAGGGGACGACAGAGGATGAGATGGCTGGATGGCATCACTGACTTGACGGACATGAGTCTGGGTGAACTCCGGGAGTTGGTGATGGACAGGGAGGCCTTGTGTGCTGTGATTCACGAGGTCGCAAAGAGTCGGACACGACTGAGAGACTAAACTGAACTGAACTGAACTATCTAAAAGATTATTTCAACATGTACTTGATATAGAAAAACTACCAATGACATACTTCACAACCTTTTCTCATGCTGTCTTTAGACTAATGTTCCTAAAACGTTCCTTCTCAAGTGTTTCTTAGTACATGGTGCGCCCATATATGCAGTATACAAATCAGAAACCTGGATGTTGTTTTCCTTGTCTTCCTCTCCCTCAGCTTCCATATAGAATTCTTCACCAAGTTCTGTTAATTTTCATTTTTAAAACTGTATCAAATTGAATTCTTTCTCTCCAGTGCCACCTCACTAACCAAAGTTAGCAACATTTCATTCCTGGAATGCCTTCTGACCAAATTTCCATCCTACAGCTTAGAGACCTTTTTAAAATGCAAATCTGATCCCATAACCCCTGATTTACACACTTCAACAGTTTCCAAATGCTTTAAAAATAAAGATCAAGAACTTTAACATGGCCTACAATGTCTGCAATTTCTGATCTTACTTTTCCAGTCTCATCTCACACTTTGCCCTTGAGCCACACCGGCCCTTCTTCAGGGCAGCAAACAAACCATTATTTATGAGAGGGCCTTTGCACATGCTATTTCCTTCGCTCAAAACAATTTTCATACTACTATTTCAAATAACTGATTCTTACTCATCTTTTGTATTTCAGCCTAAATATTCACGAAACAGTTCCTTGGACCCCACACTTGGTTAGGATCTTCATTGCACATTCTCAGCACTGTTTTCTCTTTCTTCTATAACAGTTTGGCCATTTTGTATGCCCAATCTAGCACATAGTTAGTACACAACACATTTGCTTAAAAACCAACTAAACAGGGTACTAACAGTGATGCTCGGAGAAGGCAATGGCACCCCACTGCAGTACTCTTGCCTGGAAAATCCCATGGATGGAGGAGCCTGGTGGGCTACGGTCCATGGGGTCGCTAAAAGTCGGACATGACTGAGCGACTTCACTTTCACTTTTCACTTTCGTGCATTGGAGAAGGAAATGGCAACCCACTCCAGTGTTCTTGCCTGGAGAATCCCAGGGACAGGGGAGCCTGGTGGGCTGCCGTCTATGGGGTCGCGCAGAGTCGGACACAACTGAAGCGACTTAGCAGCAGCAATAGCAGCAACAGTGATGCTAGAGTTGACAACTATGAGTTTCATGAGAACAGGATTAACCCTTTGAAGTAGCAGAAATTCTGCTGGTTTTCTAATGGGAGGAGGACAGGGCTCAAGAGGGCATTTATGATTTTTGAAGTTTACTACTTTCTGTTTCTCTGCAAACAAAAACTTGGCAGATCTGGAACCTATGTATACCTAACCCTATTGACCAGGTAGAGAAATACGGTTTATCAGTAAGCTTTCATTATTTTGTAATAGTAGCCTGTTAGTTCTGAGAGCACTTTATAGAGATGCTAAGAGTTTTAAAAAATATTCACAAAGAGTTTGCTGTGCTAAGCCCTGTGGGGAACAAAAAGTCTAAAACACACTTTCTGCTCTGAGGAACTTACAATCAAGTTGGGGCACAAATAGCACACATGAAATGATAATGACAAAACCAACACATGAAGAAAAGTAAATGAATGATACTACCTTACAGGACAAGTTAACAAGGTTGAAAGAAGGAAAGACATGGGTTAATAGTGATCAGAGAGGAAATCTTCATCCTCAAGAAGAAAGTCAATGAAACCATTTTTTGAAATGAGATGATGTCCCTCTCCAACCAAGATCTTACCTTCTATTAATTACAAATTTTATTTTCCAATAAATTCCTATCATATCTTCTGAGTAACAAATGGGAAAATTTCCACTACCTTTGTTATAGAAAACAAAATGATAGATAACTCTTTGATGACCAGAAAGCAGTAAAGTCAAATACACTTCCTGTATCATAATTTGATTTCTCAGGAACACAATTACATATTCCTAGAGTTCTCAGGATATTTTTAAAAAATATGTACTGATTTTTAAGATTTCCTTTTCTTGATATTAAAAATTTTTGTGTGAAATAAAGGTATAAATATCTTATTTGTATGCTTCCAAGAAGGACATTATTGTGTCCCATAGCATTCCTGCCAAAGAACTACAGCTGAAATTACAACATGAGCAAACATAAGACAAACCTGAACTGAAAGACATTTTACAAAATAACTGGCTGGTACTCTTAAAAGTGGCAAGTTTATTAAACAAAGAATAAAACTTGCCAGACTAAAGAAGACCATAAAGTTACAATAACTAAATATAACCCTGGATTCTGGATTCATCCAGGCTTGGAAAAAGAATGGCAGTTATAGAATTAATGACATTTAAATAAAATCTGATATTATCTCAGTATACAGTATTATATCACTGTTAATTTTCTGATTATGTGAACTGAGTACTATGGAGGTAAATAAGACATCAGCAAATTGGGAAGCTGGGTGAAAGGTATAAAGGAATTTTTGGTTTAAGTCCAATGTATTTAAAAACAAAAAGTTTAAAAATTACATTATATATATATATATATATATATATATATATATATATATATAAAAATAAATAAATAATACACACACATACACACAGCAGCCCACCAAAATGTAAAGATGTTGGGCTGGATGTTTAGAAATGGAATGTAAGCACATGAGAGAAAGAAGGTGGTCATGGACTCCCAATTTCCCAATGCCAGATTACTGTTCTCAGGTTTTCGAAGGAGGATTTTCTCCTCTCTTTAGTGAGAACTGTAAACATCTGCAGAATATGTGTTTGGTTAGTTATTCTTTTTTATTCCAGGTTGAGATTTGGCGGCCATGTCGGAATACTCAATGGTTCCTTTGGCTAATGGTATCATTGAAAATGTTGTATGTAGATGTGCTAAGGTTTAGAACTATCTTTCTTCCCAAAGAAAGGGTTCCCGAATGCAAGAATACATAGATCTTTATTAGTTCACACACCCTAATCTAAGCTGAAAGATCTTTCTGTCTCAACAAGGTATATGTTGCTCTACAAATATTTATATAAATTACAAGGCAATGATACATTCTAGAGCCTTGGTGGACTATGAATTTTGCTTTGGATGCAAGATAATGGCACCAATTATTTCTATTATGATACCTAAGCAGCACAGAGGGCAAAATCCACCTTTAGAAAATGCACACATTGGTTAGCAGTTTTATTTCATTTCATGTAATAGGAAAGATAATCTACCCATATCATACTCAAAGTTTTCTAATTCTATTATTTGGAATCTACAAATTCTCTTTTTTAAGATCGTGAATTTAAGTTGCTCAACGTTAATCATAATTTGGGGAATATAGTTTCTAATATATGCCATACCTAAGAACTGTTCATCTGTGGTTTTGTATTTTTTCTATCAATCTATAATTAAACTTACAAAAACACTCTGATTTCCCCTCATTATAATAAAGTACATTCTGATATGTAATCCCTGCCCCCTCCAAAAAATCTTCTTAAATATAAAGAAACTTCACATATTAAGCATTTGGGAAGATCATTCCTATTTTCTTGGATGAATCATATAAATGAAATAGGTTGAATCTTTTCAGTTTAAAAAAAGGAATTAAGGTATTATTTTTTATCATACTGCTGTAGAAAGCAACAGTTTCTACTCTTTTCTTCTTAAGTCTCACTTTCAAGATATCAAAGTGACGAGATTTGGGAGGGGGTGAGAGAAAGACAGGCGTCCCAGAAAGGGAGATTGATTTGAAGATAAGCAAAGAGGTAGAGAAATATGGAAGAAACAGTTTGGCTCATGGAAAAGTGCTCTGGCATATAGATTGGAAAAACAGACTAGAGCCAAATCACTGAGAGGCTTAAATTCTAGGCTGAACAGGTTATATTTAATTTCTAGGCAATGGGGAGCCACTGAAAGTCTTTGAAACAAGAAAGCCATGATGATATCTCTACCATAGGAAGGTCAGTCCAATAGCAATGTGGAAAGAACTTAAAAGTAGCAAAGTGACAGATTATCATTGTAATAGTCTACCACAGCAATACCATGGGGAAGGTAAAAGATGCAGGGCATTATCTAAGTAGAATTCGTAGGATTTGGCCTTTTCCAGAGAAACATATACAAGACTTGAATAACACCATTTCACTAAAAATAACTCAAAATTAGACAACAATAAGTAAAAACATACCTAGAAACAACTAAGGTGAATTGAATTGGGGGTCGGGGGAATGGGAAACATTCTTTTGGGATCTTTGGCAATGTCTTCTACTCTGATCTTAAGAAGTAAATAATTTAGTCCTGTGAAGTAGTCACATGATTCAAACTGAACACTTTACCTACCTTTTTAAAACTGAGGGCATGAAAAGCAGAAGCCAAATAAAAGAAGATTCAGTCTCATATAGTTAAAAAAAAAAAAAAAAGAAGTGTCATATGTTTCTTAATTCTGTCTGCTGAAAGGCTCCTTTCTCAAGGGTATCACCTAGGGAAAAGATTCATAATTGCTAAATGGATAGCTGCAGTTCTTTACCAGGAGGAAGAACATCTGTTTTCTCTCCTGATGGGATACAGGTTTCCTAGGCTACCAAATTTATCCTATTCCTATACCTTACACTGCCATACACAATTCAGAAATACGAACTCAAATGTGGGAATACACAAATCAAAGCTTATTTTGTTACAACTTAACAAACATTAGAAGAGCCTGATTTTGTACTTTAAATATGTCTTTTAACACCCTTTTTCACATGCAATTTCTTCTTCTCTGATGAGAGTTCAAGACTAACTGTCATGGAGAGGTCTAAAGAAAACAGCAGGTTTTCCTAAGGGATCCTAAGCATCAGCAAGCATAGATTAAAAAAAAAATTTTAAGTACATTTTTAGTTTTACAAGTAATACCATTTTATATTTGTGTGCCACTTAACAGTTACAAAATGCTTTTAATATTCCAAATTTCATAAGCATCCATTAAGGAGATTAGTATTTTCTATTTTTTCTATTTTATACAAGAAACTGAACAAGTTTGTCACAAAAGCAGTAAGTGAAACAGCAGGGGCTCAAAATCAGGTGTTGAAACATTTAAATGATTTCACCATTGAAGACAAATAGGAATTTTATAAGGTTTGAGATTTTTAGTATCAACTAAAGAATCCTGGGCTCACATTTTTCCATGGTCACCAAGCTCATGTCAGGTCTTAACCACATATAAAGTGAAAGTCGCTCAGTTGTGTCTGACTCTGCGACTCCATGGACTATACAGTCCATGGAATTCTCCAGGCCAGAGTACTGGAGTGGGTAGCCTTTTCCTTCTCCAGGGGATCTTCCCAACCCAGGGATAGAACCCAGGTCTCCTGCATTGCAGGCATATTCTTTATCATCTGAGCCACCAGTGAAGCCCTAACTATGTATAAATCTTTACTAAGACAACACAATGAACTATGGAATGAGGTTCGTGACATTGTACAGGAGTCAGGGATCAAGACCATCCCCATGGAAAAGAAATGCAGAAAAGCAAAATGGCTGTCTGGGGAGGCCTTACAAATAGCTGTGAAAAGAAGAGAAGTGAAAAGCAAAGGAGAAAAGGAAAGATATAAGCATCTGAATGCAGAGTTCCAAAGAATAGCAAGAAGAGATAAGAAAGCCTTCCTCAGCGATCAATGCAAAGAAATAGAGGAAAACAACAGAATGGGAAAGACTAGAGATCTCTTCAAGAAAATGAGAGATACCAAGGGAACATTTCATGCAAAGATGGGCTCGATAGTGCTCGCTTCGGCAGCACATATACTAAAATTGGAACGATACAGAGAAGATTAGCATGGCCCCTGCGCAAGGATGACACGCAAATTCGTGAAGCGTTCCATATTTTTATTTTCACTTTTATAACCTATTACTTTGCCAAAAAAAAAAAAAAGACCCTATTTTTTTTTCTTCAGCAAACTTCATGTATATATTTTTTATAATTTTTTGACCTTGTTTTTTTTTTTCCTTCTTCTTTTCTTTAACATTGTATTTTTGAAATTCCAAACTCTACTCTAGATTTTTAATTTTAGCTTTTTGGTATTTGTTATCAATTTTGTACCTATAGTTTTTTTTTTTTTATAATTTTTGCAACTTTTTTTTTCCCCTCTGTTTCTTTCTCTTTTTCTTTTATATAACACTGTATATCTGAAATTCCAAACTCTACTCTAGATTTTTAATTTATGCTTTTTGGTATTTGATATCAATTTTGTATCTGTATTTTCTTTATAATTTTTGCGACTTTGTTTCTGTTTGTTTTTTGTTTCTGTCTTTCTTTTTCTTCTTCTTTTTTTTAACATTGTATTTTTGAAATTCCAAACTCTACTCTAGATTTTTAACTTTTGCTTTTTGGTTATTGTTATTAATTTTGTACCTATATTTTCTTTATAATTTTCACAACCTTGTTTGTTTTTGTTTGTTCGTTTTTCTCTCTTTCTTTTCCTTCTTCTTTTCTTTAACATCGTATTTTTGAAATTCCAAACTCTACTCTAGATTTTTAATTTTTGCTTTTATGTATTTGTTACCAATTTTGTACCTTTAAGAACCCAATCTTCAGTACCCATTTTTCACTAGGGAGCGAGATTACTGGCTTGACTGCTCTCTCTCCCTTTGGACTCTCCTTTTTCTCCACCAGGTCGCCTGTGTCTCCTCCCTAACCCCTCTCTACTCTACCCAACTCTGTGAATTTCTGTGTGTTCCAGACGGTGGAGAACACTTAGGGAACTGATTACTGGCTGGATCTGTCTCCCTCCTTTTCATTCCCCCCTTTTATCCTTCTGGCCACCTCTGTCTCCTTCCTCCTTCTTCTCTTCTCTGTATAATTCCGTGAACATCTCTGAACGGTCCAGTTGTGGAGTGCACATAAGGAAGTGATTACTGGCTAGCACACTCTCTCCACTATTGATTCCACCTCATCTCATTCGGGTCACCTCTAACTCCCTCCTCCCTCTTTTCTTCTCCATGTAACGCTGTGAACCTCTCTGGGTGAACCTCACGGTAGAGAAACTTTTCATCTTTAACGTAGATGTTTTATCAATGGTGCTGTATAGAAGGAGAAGTTTTGAAACTACTGTAAAAATAAGACCAATAATTGGAAGCAGGAGGCTTAAGTCCAAACCCTGACTCCAGGGAACTCCTGACTCCAAGGAACATTAATTGACAGGAGCTCATCAAACGCCTCCATACTGACACTGAAACCAAGCACCACACAAGGGCCAACAAGTTCCAGGGAAAGACATACCAAGCAAATTCTCCAGCAACAAAGGAACACAGCCCTGAGCTTCAAGATACAGGCTGCCCAAAGTCACCCCAAAACCATAGACAACTCATAACTCATTAATGGACATTCCATTGCACTTCGGAGAGAAGAAATACAGCTCCACCCACCAGAACACCGACACAAGCTTCCCTAACCAGGAAACCTTGACAAGCCACCTGTACAAACCCACACACAGCGAGGAAACGCCACAATAAAGAGAACTCCACAAACTGCCAGAATACAGAAAGGACACCCCAAACTCAGCAATTTAAACAAGATGAAGAGACAGAGGAATACCCAGCAGATAAAGGAACAGGATAAATGCCCACCAAACCAAACAAAAGAGGAAGAGATACGGAATCTACCTGATAAAGAATTCCAAATAATGATAGTGAAATTGATCCAAAATCTTGAAATCAATATGGAATCACAGATAAATAGCCTGGAGACAAGGATTGAGAAGATGCAAGAAAGGTTTAACAAAGACCTAGAAGAAATAAAAAAGAGTCAATATATAATGAATAATGCAACAAATGAAATTAAAAACACTCTGGAGGCAACAAATAGTAGACTAACAGAGGCAGAAGATAGGATTAGTGAATTAGAAGATAGAATGGTAGAAATAAATGAATCAGAGAGGATAAAAGAAAAACAAATTAAAAGAAATGAGGACAATCTCAGAGACCTCCAGGACAATATTAAACGCTACAACATTCAAATCATAGGGGTCCCAGAAGAAGAAGACAAAAAGAAAGACCATGAGAAAATACTTGAGGAGTTAATAGTTGAAAACCTCCCTAAAATGGGGAAGGAAATAATCACCCAAGTCCAAGAAACCCAGAGAGTCCCAAACAGGATAAACCCAAGGCGAAACACCCCAAGACACATATTAATCAAATTAGCAAAGATCAAACACAAAGAACAAATATTAAAAGCAGCAAGGGAAAAACAACAAATAACACACAAGGGAATTCCCATAAGCATAACAGCTGATCTTTCAATAGAAACTCTTCAGGCCAGGAGAGAATGGCAAGACATACTTAAAATGATGAAAGAAAATAACCTACAGCCCAGATTATTGTACCCAGCAAGGATCTCATTCAAATATGAAGGAGAAATCAAAAGCTTTTCAGACAAGCAAAAGCTGAGAGAATTCTGCACCACCAAACTAGCTCTCCAACAAATACTAAAGGATATTCTCTAGACAGGAAACACAAAAACAGTGTATAAATTCAAACCCAAAACAATAAAGTAAATGGCAACGGGATCATACTTATCAGTAATTACCTTAAACGTAAATGGGTTGAATGCCCCAACCAAAAGACAAAGACTGGCTGAATGGATACAAAAACAGGACCCCTATATATGTTGTCTACAAGAGACCCACCTCAAAACAGGGGACACATACAGACTGAAAGTGAAGGGCTGGAAAAAGATTTTCCATGCAAATAGGGACCAAAAGAAAGCAGGAGTAGCAATACTCATATCAGATAAAATAGACTTTAAAACAAAGGCTGTGAAAAGAGACAAAGATGGTCACTACATAATGATCAAAGGATCAATCCAAGAAGAAGATATAACAATTATAAATATATATGCACCCAACATGGGAGCACCGCAGTATGTAAGACAAATGCTAACAAGTATGAAAGGAGAAATTAACAATAACACAATAATAGTGGGAGACTTTAATATCCCACTCACACCTATGGATAGATCAACTAAACAGAAAATTAACAAGGAAACACAAACTTTAAACGATACAATAGACCAGTTAGACCTAATTGATATCTATAGGACATTTCATCCTAAAACAATGAATTTCACCTTTTTCTCAAGTGCACATGGAACCTTCTCCAGGACAGATCACATCCTGGGCCATAAAGCTAGCCTTGGTAAATTCAAAAAAATAGAAATCATTCCAAGCATCTTTTCTGACCACAATGCAGTAAGAGTAGATCTCAATTACAGGAGAAAAACTATTAAAAATTCCAACATATGGAGGCTGAACAACACGCTGCTGAATAACCAACAAATCACAGAAGAAATCAAAAAAGAAATCAAAATTTGCATAGAAATGAATGAAAATGAAAACACAACAACCCAAAACCTGTGGGACACTGTAAAAGCAGTCCTAAGGGGAAAGTTCATAGCAATACAGGCATACCTCAAGAAACAAGAAAAAAGTCAAATAAATAACCTAACTCTACACCTAAAGCAACTAGAAAAGGAAGAAATGAAGAACCCCAGGGTTAGTAGAAGGAAAGAAATCTAAAAAATTAGAGCAGAAATAAATGCAAAAGAAACAAAAGAGACCATAGCAAAAATCAACAAAGCCAAAAGCTGGTTCTTTGAAAGGATAAATAAAATGGACAAACCATTAGCCAGACTCATCACGAAACAAAGGGAGAAAAATCAAATCAATAAAATTAGAAATGAAAATGGAGAGATCACAACAGACAACACAGAAATACAAAGGATCATAAGAGACTACTATCAAAAATTATATGCCAATAAAATGGACAACGTGGAAGAAATGGGCAAATTCTTAGAAAAGTACAACTTTCCAAAACTGGACCAGGAAGAAACAGAAAATCTTAACAGACCCATCACAAGCATGGAAATTGAAACTGTAATCAAAAATCTTCCAGCAAACAAAAGCCCAGGTCCAGATGGCTTCACAGCTGAATTCTACCAAAAATTTAGAGAAGAGCTAACACCTATCCTGCTCAAACTCTTCCAGAAAACTGCAGAGGAAGGTAAACTTCCAAACTCATTCTATGAGGCCACCATCACCCTAATACCAAAACCTGACAAAGATCCCACAAAAAAAGAAAACTACAGGCCAATATCACTGATGAACATAGATGCAAAAATCCTTAACAAAATTCTAGCAATCAGAATCCAACAACACATTAAAAAGATCATACACCATGACCAAGTGGGCTTTATCCCAGGGATGCAAGGATTCTTCAATATCCGCAAATCAATCAATGTAATACACCACATTAACAAATTGAAAAATAAAAACCATATGACTATCTCAATAGATGCAGAGAAAGCCTTTGACAAAATTCAACATCCATTTATGATAAAAACTCTCCAGAAAGCAGGAATAGAAGGAACATACCTCAACGTAATAAAAGCTATATATGACAAACCCACAGCAAACATTATCCTCAAGGGTGAAAAATTGAAAGCATTTCCTCTAAAGTCAGGAACAAGACAAGGGTGCCCACTTTCACCATTACTATTCAACATAGTTTTGGAAGTTTTGGCCACAGCAATCAGAGCAGAAAAAGAAATAAAAGGAATCCAAATTGGAAAAGAAGAAGTAAAATTCTCACTATTTGCAGATGACATGACCCTCTACATAGAAAACCCTAAAGACTCCACCAGAAAATTACTACAGCTAATCAATGAATATAGTAAAGTTGCAGGATATAAAATCGACACACAGAAATCCCTTGCATTCCTATACACTAATAATGAGAAAACAGAAAGAGAAATTAAGGAAACAATTCCATTCACCATTGGAACGGAAAGAATAAAATACTTAGGAATATATCTACCTAAAGAAACTAAAGACCTATATATAGAAAACTATAAAACACTGGTGAAAGAAATGAAAGAGGACACTAATAGATGGAGAAATATACCATGTTCATGGATTGGAAGAATCAATATAGTGAAAATGAGTATACTACCCAAAGCAATTTATAGATTCAATGCAATCCCTATCAAGCTACCAACAGTATTCTTCACAGAGCTAGAACAAATAATTTCACAATTTGTATGGAAATACAAAAAACCTCGATTAGCCAAAGTGATCTTGAGAAAGAAGAATGGAACTGGAGGAATCAACCTGCCTGACTTCAGGCTCTACTACAAAGCCACAGTTATCAAGACAGTATGGTACTGGCAAAAAAAACAGAAATATAGACATATGGACACCTTATCTTTGACAAAGGAGGCAAGAATATACAATGGATTAAAGACAATCTCTTTAACAAGTGGTGCTGGGAAATCTGGTCAACCACTTGTAAAAGAATGAAACTAGAACACTTTCTAACACCATACACAAAAATAAACTCAAAATGGATTAAAGATCTAAATGCAAGACCAGAAACTATAAAACTCCTAGAGGAGAACATAGGCAAAACACTCTCTGACATACATCACAGCAGGACCCTCTATGACCCACCTCCCAGAATATTGGAAATAAAAGCAAAAATAAACAAATGGGACCTAATTAAACTTAAAAGCTTCTGCACAACAAAGGAAACTATTAGCAAGGTGAAAAGACAGCCTTCAGAATGGGAGAAAATAATAGCAAATGAAGCAACTGACAAACAACTAATCTCAAAAATATACAAGCAACTCCTACAGCTCAACTCCAGAAAAATAAATGACCCAATCAAAAAATGGGCCAAAGATCTAAATAGACATTTCTCCAAAGAAAGACATACAGATGGCTAACAAACACATGAAAAGATGCTCAACATCACTCATTATCAGAGAAATGCCAATCAAAACCACTATGAGGTACCATTTCACACCAGTCAGAATGGCTGCGATTCAAAAGTCTACAAGCAATAAATGCTGGAGAGGGCATGGAGAAAAGGGAAGCCTCTTACACTGTTGGTGGGAATGCAAACTAGTACAGCCACTATGGAGAACAGTGTGGACATTCCTTAAAAAACTGGAAATAGAACTGCCTTATGATCCAGCAATCCCACTGCTGGGCATACACACTGAGGAAACCAGAAGGGAAAGAGACACGTGTACCCCAATGTTCATCACAGCACTGTTTATAATAGCCAGGACATGGAAGCAACCTAGATGTCCATCAGCAGATGAATGGATAAGAAAGCTATGGTACATATACACAATGGAGTATCACTCAGCCATTAAAAAGAATACATTTGAATCAGTTCTAATGAGGTGGATGAAACTGGAGCCTATTATACAGAGTGAAGTAAGCCAGAACAAAAAACACCAATACAGTATACTAACGCATATATATGGAATTTAGAAAGATGGTAACAATAACCCTGTGTACGATACAGCAAAAGAGACACTGATGTATGGAACAGTCTTATGGACTCTGCTGGAGAGGGAAAGGGTGGGAAGACTTGGGAGAATGGCATTGAAACATGTATAATATCATGTATGAAACGAGTTGCCAGTCCAGGTTCGATGCACAATACTGGATGCTTGGGGCTGGTGCACTGGGACGACCCAGAGGGATGGTATGGGGAGGGAGGAGGCAGGAGGGTTCAGGATGGGGAACACATGTATACCTGTGGCAGATTCATTTTGATATTTGGCAAAACTAATACAATTTTGTAAAGTTTAAAAAAAAAAAAAAGATGGGCTGGATAAAGGACAGAAATGGTATGGACCTAACAGAAGCACAAGATATCAAAAAGAGGTGGCAAGAATACACAGAAGAACTATATAAGAAAGATCTTCATGTCCCAGATAATCACGATGGTGTGATCACTGACCTAGAGCCAGACATCCTGGAATGTGAAGTCAAGTGGGCCTTAGAAAGCTTCACTACAAACAAAGCTAGTGGAGGTGATGGAATTCCAGGTGAGCTATTTCAAATCCTGAAAGATGATGCTGTGAAAGTGCTGCACTCAATATGCCAGCACATTTGGAAAACTCAGCAGTGGCCACAGGGCTGGAAAAGGTCAGTTTTCATTCCGATCCCAAAGAAAGGCAATGCCAAAGAATGCTCAAACTACAGCACAATTGCACTCATCTCACATGCTAGTCAAGTAATGCTCAAAATTCTCCAAGCCAGGCTTCAGCAATATGTGAACCATGAACTTCCTGATGTTCAATCTGGTTTTAGAAAAGGCAGAGGAACAAGAGATCAAATTGCCAACATCCGCTGGATCATGGAAAAAGCAAGAGAGTTCCAGGAAAACATTTATTTTTGCTTTATTGACTATGCCAAAGCCTTTGACTGTGCGGATCACAATAAACTGTGGGAAATTCTGAAAGAGATGGGAATACCAGACCACCTGACCTGCCTCTTAAGAAATCTGTATGCAGGTCAGGAAGCAATAGTTAGAACTGGACATGGAACAACAGACTGGTTCCAAATAGGAAAAGGAGTACATCAAAGCTATATATTGTCACCTTGCTTATTTAACTTATATGCAGAGTACATTATGAGAAACGCTGGACTGGAAGAAACACAAGCTGGAATCAAGATTGCTGGGAGAAATATCAATCACCTCAGATATGCAGATGACACCACCCTTATGGCAGAAAGTGAAGAAGAACTAAAAAGCCTCTTGATGAAAGTGAAAGTGGTGAGTGAAAAAGTTGGCTTAAAGCTCAACATTCAGAAAACAAAGATCATGGCATCCGGTCCCATCACTTCATGGGAAATAGATGGGGAAACAGTGGAAACAGTGTCAGACTTTATTTTTCTGGGCTCCAAAATCACTGCAGATGGTGACTGCAGCCATGAAATAAAAGACGCTTACTCCTTGGAAGGAAAGTTATGACCAACCTAGACAGCATATTCAAAAGCAGAGACATTACTTTACCAACAAAGGTCTGTCTAGTCAAGGCTATGGTTTTTCCTGTGGTCATGTATGGATGTGAGAGTTGGAGTACGAAGAAGGCTGAGCACTGAAGAATTGATGCTTTTGAACTGTGGTGTTGGAGAAGACTCTTGAGAGTCCCTTGGACTGCAAGGAGATCCAACCAGTCCATTCTGAAGGAGATCAGCCCTGGGATTTCTTTGGAAGGAATGATGCTAAAGCTGAAACTCCAGTACTTTGGCCACCTCATGCGAAGAGTTGACTCACTGGAAAAGACTCTTCTGCTGGGAGGGATTGGGGGCAGGAGGAGAAGGGGACGACAGAGGATGAGATGGCTGGATGGCATCACTGACTCGATGGACGTGAGTCTGAGTGAACTCCGGGAGTTGGTGATGGATAGGGAGGCCTGGCGTGCTGCGATTCATGGGGTCTCAAAGAGTCGGACATGACTGAGCGACTGAACTGAACTGAACTGAAGACAACATAGACTAGTTGGGTGATGAGATGGTATATGATCTGCTCCTAACTGTGAATAACTACTTTCTACAATTTTGACTAGATTTTCAAATTTTCTAAATTTATGTTACTTTTTCAGATAATCTGCTTTAAAAAATTATTTTAAAGAATGGATTAGGGTCTTAAAATCTCTTTTAACTGGCTAAACTTTTTTGTTCATACTTGAAAATGGAGACAAATTCTAGCTAACTCCTGAAGGAATCTTCAAATATCCCAATTAATCTTTGTACCTATAGTCTTCTCCAAATGTATTTATAATACACAATGGAATTGGCCAAGCAAAAAAGGTGACATAAATGATCTGAAAGATAAAGTAATTAGTAAATAAAAAGGTTTAAAGACTTTCATCTCTGATCTTTTGATCTTAACTGAAGGATTTTTAGAAGGATATATATGTTTCGTTAGTAAAGATTAATATATACTGAGTTATGAAAATATATATGAATTTTAGAATAACATATGTCATAAATAGTCTTACACAAAAATATCCACTAGTAACAAGCTATAAATTTAACTGAGAAATATAATAAAAACCAGAACATTTTTTGCTTTTTCTTTTGAAAATATGAAATAAAAGAGTATATAGAAAGATCTGGTAAATCAAAACCTAAGGCAGGAATAAACAGCTATTTTTCAACAAGAGACTGAAATGTTAAAATATGTTCTGTTCACTATTCTGGTATTATAGTTAGGTGAGCACCAAAGTGTACACTAATCCCATAGATTTACAAGCCTAGAGAGTAAAATAAGTATGGATGGGCTTATAAGAAATAAGTCACAAAAAAATCTAGAATGAAAAATTAAGAACAGAAGCACTCGTTTTATAAGAATCTTTTGTAAAATCATTGCCAACATGAAATTATTAAATGGAGTAAGGAAATTTTTATGCCAATCTTTAAGAAAATATGTAAGAAATATCTTCCATGAAAAGATCATCTTGGTTAATCCAGGTATTTAAGTACTTTTGAAAATCTTTTTTCCTAAGGAGGGATGAACATACTAAAGAACATCTTCAAAGTAAATCTTAAGAATTTAGTTAAGAAAGAAACAGCATAGAGTATGCCCATTAAGACTGAACAGGCAATAATCTAGGGTAGGAAGCAAGTCCACAAGAACATGTGGGAAAGAGAAGATGGCCCCATCTTTTCTGTCAACATCTTTTTCTAAGAGATGAAAAGAAACGACAGCAGAGTTTTACAAAGCTGAGTCACAAAACAAGATAATGTTAGTATCAAAGACACAATTAAAACATTGATTTGGCAAAAAAAAACTGATTTTCCTAGGACCCACTGGGAGTTCTAGATGGCACAGATGACCAGGAGAGGGCAGCTCACCACTGCCGCTGTGAGTAAAGATGCGAATTTGGCATCAAGGGGATACTCTACCTTACTTACACTTTCCATATTCAAATAATGAAGAAGTAAAGATACTGCTACTAAAAACTCTAAACAACAGATAAAATATAATAGCACAAGTCATTACAATGAGTAGCTAGTAAGAAAAATTTCTGATAAGCAAGCTGGAACTAGTAAAGTAAGATGAACCTAAAGTTCCTGTCCCTCTCAGATAAACAGAACAAACAGCACTAGCAATTACACTCATTATGATAGTGTAGATTTACTATCTTTTTATAACCAAATGTACTTTTTGTAAACAACCCCTTTCTTACAGTTTATCTAAGTTTTCAGGTATCCAAACTTTTTACCAAAATAAATTCATAAAAACACAATGAATGCAATTAAATATACTCTCTCATAAATCAAAGGATTTGCAGGAAAAAAAAATCACCACCTTCCATTAACCTATTACAAAACCCAGTACTTCCTCTTGAATTACACATATCTTTGAAATACGTTCTGTTTATAATCTGTGTTGCAAGCATAAATTTGAAGATTTGTATTGTCAAAAAAAAGAAAGAAAATGGATTGCTGTGATCAAATAGACATGTCTGGTTTTCATCAAAAGAATGACATAGGGTTGAAACTTTTCTAATTGTTAGGAGACTGTTCAGACTGGCGTAATTTCTTCCTTTTGGGCTGAAATCCACTCAAGGAGTATGGGAGTAAAACACTCTAAGCATCACGAGTAATTTATCTTTTAAGTCACATTTCTTCATTTACTAAAAAATTCTCGTTCCTATGAACACAATAACTGGAAGAAAAGTAATTAGACTATAAGTCTCTTAATATTTCTTATTTCATCAGTGTATTACCTGTTGTTTAGATGTTTACCCTAAATCAAATGATAAGAAATACTGAAAAAGAACAAAAGCAATACTGATTTCATAAATGGTTAAAACCTATTTAAACCTGGAATTTCATTTCCTTGGTGAATTTCTTGATTTGACGTTTAAAGGCAGTACTTTTTATGTCATAGTGCCCTTTTTATGTCATAGTGTCCAAAGAAAATGATGTTTATACAGCATGTTAGGTTAAATGGAGGAGGGCATTTTCAGTTAGAACACTAGCCCAGATTGAGCTCCAAATGCCCCAGGTCCTAACAGGCCACTCTGGGGACAGAGAGAGTTGGTATCTTGCTCATCTGTAACTTACTTCAGTCATAGCAATGGCTCTGCCACATCAGTCAGGGAGTTCTTATATAAGTATCTGACCAAATGTAAGGAGCTAGGGAGAGAATGAAGGAGTAGCTGCAAATCTAGCTCACCGAAGATGTTGTTTTACAATACAGAAAGAGTGCTGGGGGAAGTAAAGCAGCAGCTAAGTGTAAATGGGGTCTGTGGGTTGACTTCTTCACTTATTAAACACACTGACAGTTTCCACTCCTATGTGTATGGTCTATTTTTCATTTGGATCATTTTTTAAGGTCTTTATTAAATCTGTTACAATTATTGCTTTTATATTTGGGCTTCCCTAATGGCTCAGAGGTTAAAGCATCTGCCTGCAACGTGGGAGACCTGGGTTCAATCACTGGGTCGGGAAGATCCCCTGGAGAAGGAAATGGCAACCCACTCCAGTATTCTTGCCTGGAGAATCCCATGGTTTTTTCGCCACGAGGCATGTTGGATCCCAACTCCCCGACCAGGGATGGAATCCACACCCCCAACATTGGAAGGTGAAGTCTTACCCACTGGACCACCAGGGAAGTCTCTCTTACCTTTTTTGAAAAGCCCTGTTCATTTTAACAAAGACAAAAGGCATTTAGTTAGAGAAATTTCCTCTAAAAATATTGCTGTAGTTTTAAAGAATAAAAAAATAATAAAGTTATTAGAGATATTTTTCTTGTCTTTTTAAAAAATCTCTCATGTGGGTACAAAATTTACAGAGGAAATCCAAGGTATCAGCAACTACCAAACCTCTAGTTTCCAGCATTGAGGACCTGTAGGTGATGTATGAATATATAATTAAGTCACCATGGTCAGAACTAAATAATAATCCATAGTCTCTCCCTTTAATCAAAGAAGAGAGGAGATCAAAGTTTTTTAAGTTCAAATGGTAACTAAAAGAAAGATAAATAATAAAGTAAATTAACAGAGTAATTCCACTGCAAAGACCTGCCTCTGAGAACCCCCAAATGATTAAATTGTTACAGTTCTGGCTGCTAGAGAGTTTAGCTTCCAAAGGCCCCCAGGGGAGCAGTAAGTCTTTACTAAGGACACAAGTTTTTAAAGGAAACTCAGCCAACACCTACATGAAAACAACCCCAGTTTCTGCCCCTAATGAGGGTAGAGGCTCTATTAAAGTCAAATAGACTAATCAGTCTAAAGGCAGTTTGGCAGGAAACTCTTTAGTAAAACTGGACAGGGACAGTTTACTGGGTGTGCAACTTCACAGATGCACAGGAGCCTGCTCTCAGAAGGGGCCTGTGCTTGGCTGAATGTTCTGTGTTGCCATCCTGAAATTCTTAATAATATTATCTTTGAACTTACGGTTTATAACTGAAGATCAATGGAACAATGGAACACTAGAAGAGGAAATATGCCAAGTGTAAGCATATCCATCAAGCAACTGGCCATGCCTTACCAGCCCAAATGTGTATACCTGAGGCAGTCGTGGGTACCACATGGCACTCTGGGTCAGCCAGAACAGAGCCCATAGTGGCAGTAACAATAGTGGCAGTGGCCCCAGGAAAGAGAAGGGGCTCTTCACGAGACTATGCAGCAGAAAGCCTGCTTACGCATCTGTCACTGAAACCTGTTCCAGTGCTGTATGCACAAATATTAACTTCTCAGTGTGAGTGCCCAGGATAGGATGTGCCAATGCTTATTAGTAAACTTTTTTCAGTAAATTACTGCAAAGTAAAATCATAATACATGGTTATTCGCATGTTTGGAAGTTATTAGACTTCAAAGAATTTAGTTTTGGAAAACCGTTGCAACACTGCAATCCACAGACTTAAAAAGAGAAATTAAAGATTGTTGCATTTGATGGAAAAGAATATTATTTCCATATGACGCTCTGGATGAACCAATTATTAACACAGAAGACAACTTAAAAATTAATTTTTCCTTATCATTGAAGATATAGTGATAGAATACATAAACAGACATGGTAAATTCAATACAACTCATGAAACCATTTTTGGTTGCCTGTACAGCCTCCACAGATCATAAGAAACAGCAGAGGTTGAATACATGTATATGTATAACTGAACCATTTTGCTGTATACCTGAAACTATAACATTATTAATCAACTATATTTCAACATAAAATAAGAAGTTAAAAAAGGAAATAGAGAAAATATTTAAATGCCAATATATAAATTTACATTTAAAATTAAGTTCACAAAAGTTGATTATACAAAGTTAGATGTTTTTAGAAAAACTGCTCTGTAAAAATCATCGGCTCTAGATGTTCAAAGTGTATATCTTGAAATAATTATCAGAAATGTATGCCAATGATGTCAAAACCTATAAAATGCTCTTACTAACTCCAGTAACAAATACATCAGAAAAAGATCCTCCTCAAAATTAAAAATTATCAAAAATTATTTGTAACTGAGTGACTGACATTACTTTCAATTATATCAATTAAAAATGAAGTTGCTAAAAGTATAAATTTTAATGACCTGAAAAATGAATTTGCAAAAAAGCAAGGCAGAAAAATCACATGATTGATTAAGATATCACAATGATAACGTATTATTATAGTATTAAAATCATAAGCCCCCAATTTTTTTTGTAATTTGTAACTTTATATTGTTACTCAGGCATTGCTATTACTTCTAATATGTTTAAAGGAAAAAGTGTTAAATATTTATATCTTTAACCGTACTTTTTTCCTGCTTTTTGAACAAGGGTCTCTCATTTTAATTTTGTACTAAATCCCACAGATTATGTATTATCCTGGAAGGCTAATCCAATAATAAACCAGGTCTTCTCTAGCCTTGGTTGTTGTCTTGCAAACTCCTCTGCTTCTCAAGGGCCAACCTTAAACACTGATTCATTGTTCTCCCTTTCTGTTTTGTCCTAACTACACGTATCTCTGGCCACCTTTCTCTATTCTGACTTCTGTGCTATGATTCCTGAGCCTGATTTCAAAGGCCCAGATTTTTAAGCACCCATTTGATACTTCCTCCCCGTAAACTCTCCAATATGTTACCTTCATAATAATCTTGAACTAATTTCACTTTATTCCCTAAATTCAACCAATGATTAAATCTCACTGGATCTCCTCTCTCGAATCTGTGACTTAACCTCATGCTCATTCTGATTATCCTAGACAAAGTCCTCATAACCCTCTACTGGGAAGAGATCTTATTTACACATACCTTTAACATCATCTCATCTAATCTTCCTAAAACCCCTGCAAGACAGGTAAACACATTCTGATGTAAAAATCATCCTATTTTAAAACTGAAGTTGAGCAACAGAGAAGTAAAGCATTCTATCCCAAGTCATGATGAAAGCTAACTGCTTAGAGCTATGGAGGGAGTCTAATCAGAATCCTCCATTACATCATGTTATCATGGGCTTGAGTCTTCCAATTTGCAAGAAAATTTTGGTCAAATCAATTTCTCATCCAAGGCCTTTTATATACCTAACTACTGCTAGAACTCAAATGATACCTGCTCAAACAATACCTCCTCCTTCAGGATCCCTTCCCTGACTTTTCCCATCAAGGAACAGACCTTCATTCCTCTGAATTTCTACAGACTGATATGAACGTTCCCATAGCATATGCCATATCCTTATCTTCAAGGGAGGCTCCAAAAAGACCCTTTCCTATAACATCATAACTCAGCAAGGAATTCCTATAACTTAGCAAGGAATCAGGAGAAGGCAATGGCACCCCACTCCAGTACTCTTGCCTGGAAAATCCCATGGATGGAGGAGCCTGGTCGGCTGCAGTCCATGGGGTCGCTAAGAGTCGGATACGACTGAGCGACTTCACTTTCACTTTTCACTTTCATGCATTGGAGAAGGAAATGGCAACCCACTCCAGTGTTCTTGCCTGGAGAATCCCAGGGACAGGGGATTCTGGTGGGCTGCCGTCTATGGGGTCACATAGAGTTGGACACGACTGAAGTGACTTAGCAGCAGCAGCAAGGAATCAATATCTCACTGTCCTCATTCAGGACACAATCTTCCCATTCATTCAAACAATTTACTATCTACCATGTGTTTTTACTTTGCCAACAAAGTTCTGTCTAGTTATAGCTATGGTTTTTCCAGTAGTCATGTATGGATGTGAGAGTTGGACTATAAAGAAAGCTGAGCACCGAAGAATTGATGCTTTTGAACTACGGTGTTGGAGAAGACTCTTGAGAGTCCCTTGGACTACAAGGAGATCAAATCACTCAATCCTAAAGGAAATCAGTCCTGAATATTCACTGGAAGGACTGATGCTGAAACTCCAATACTTTGGCCACCTGATGTGAAGAACTGACTCATTGGAAAAGACCCTGATGTTGGGCAAGATTCAAGGCAAGAGAAGAGGGTGACCGAGGATGAGATGGTTCGATGGCATCACTGACTCGATGGACATGAGTTTGAGCAAGCTCTGGGAGTTGGTGATGGACAGGGAAGGCTGGCATACTGCAATCTACGGGGTTGCAAAGAGTCAGACACAACTGAGTGACTGAACTGAATGTGTATAATACTAAGTGCTATGGAGGCACAGATATAAAGTCCAGGTGCTTCAGATAAAGATGTAGGACTAACATATGCATACATCCCTCCTTTCTCATATTCTATGAAAATAACAATAAAGGAGTTTAAAGAGTCAAAAGTCTCCCAATTACTCTTTGCAAAACATACAACTGGGTGACTATCTTTTCTCTACTTCAGCAAATGATGGGAAATTTATTTTTTGTAGAGAGTAAGTAAAAAGGAAGTTCTCTGAAATGGGGACAAGGATATAAACTGAACCTGTATAAACTGAAAGACTAAGTAGAAATGTACATAACGGATTCTGAGATCTCCAGCCCTCTTCTTCCACTTGCCTCCCAGAACACTGTCAACCAGGCCTTTGCTCTCCAGACAGATGATCCAAATACTCTTTTTTTCTCATCCAAGAACTCTAACTGCCTAGAAGAAAGTCCTAAAGATCCCCAGGAAAATAACTCAGCTAAATTTCCCTAGATGGTTATGCTGACAAGCTCTCAGTATCTAGTCAGTTGTTAAACATCACACTTTTTATCATGACCAAACAACTAAGGATTATCAAGTATCTGATGAATACATAGAATGAAAGCTAGAGACCAAAAGAAAGAAAAACCAGAAAAGGCACCTTGAAGGAAACACACTTTTCAGAAATAAGAAAAATTAAATTAAAATTATCATGAATATTCTCCAAGACATAAAATATTGTATCCACAATAAGGTACAAGTCCCCCAAACTGGTTTTTGTTTTTTTTGGTTTAGTTTCCTGTATACTACTACTACTACTAAGTCGCTTCAGTCACGTCCGACTCTGTGCGACCCCACAGACGGCAGCCCACCAGGCTCCACCGTCCCTGGGATTCTCCAGGCAAGAACACTGGAGTGGGTTGCCATTTCCTTCTCCAATGCACGAAAGTGAAAAGTGAAAGTCAAGTCGCTCAGTCATGTCTGACTCTTCACGACCCCATGGACTGCAGCCTACCAGGCTCCTCTGTCCATGGGATTTTCCAGGCAAGAGTACTGGAGTGGGTTGCCATTGCCTTCTCTGAGTTTCCTATATACCTATCACTAAATCAAACCCAAATCTTTTCCATTATCTAAACTTTCCACACACACACACTTTAAAGAGCATTCAGATAAGAGAGACAGACATAACCACTAATTCTTAGAAAAAAAAATTTTTTTTAATAGAAAAAAATAAGAAATTCAGTTGAGGTGTAGGAAAATAAAGTTGAGGAAATCTCCAACGAAGTAGAACATGAGGAGATGGATAAGATGCCCTACCCAAAAAAAAAGGTAAGAAAATCAAAGCACAAATTCCAAAGGTCCAATATATGAAAAATAGGTGTTCTAGAAAAACGAGGTTAAGAAATCATCAAAGAAATAATTAACTACCATTTCTAACAGAGGAAGGACATGAATTTCTTAGACTGTTTATTGAGAGGGTCCACACCCACTCCAGTATTCTTGCCGGGAGAATCCCATGGACGGAGGAGCCTGGTGGGCTATAGTCCACAGGGTCGCAAAGAGTCGGACATGACTGAGCAACTTCACTTTCACTTTCACTGAGTATTATATAGTAGAAGAAAAAAAATCTCAAGCCAAGGCACAAATAAAATCTTACATATTTCGAGAGATTAAGAAAGACCCTTCAAAGGATCAGAAAACAGAGTAGCTTTAGACACCTCAACAAAAATACTGGAAATTAGCACGCAATGAAGCAGTACCATCAAAATTCTCAAGGAAAAGCATTTTGAACTTAAAAGAATTCTACCTCTGTATTCTCTCTCAGGACATTACTGGAGGTGAACTCCTTCAAAATGAGTAAGTAAACCAAGGAAGATGACGAAATGGGATGTAAAAAAACAGAAACTCCACCACAGGAGAAAAGCAAAAGGAACTCCTAGGATGACAGTGAAAGGAAATCCCAGAGCAATACTGTGAAACAGTTAGTAAACAGAGCAACAAGACCAGGATGAAGCACTCAGAATTTCTCCAAACATGAAAACCAATGGAAATGTTGAAGTATGTGAGCACACTGGGAGGAAATTTAGATATTTTAAAAAGAATTCTAAGTTGATTTAGTGATATGCATACGGTTTTTCCAGTAGTCATGTATGGATGTGAGAGTTGGACTATAAAGAAAGCTGAGCGCCGAAGAATTGATGCTTTTGAACTGTGGTGTTGGAGAAGACTCATGAGAGTCCCTTGGACTGCAAGGAGATCCAACCAGTCCACTCTAAAGGAGATCAGTCCCGAGTGTTCATTGGAAGGACTGATGTTGAAGCTGAAACTCCAATACTTTGGCCACCTGATGTGAACAGCTGACTCATTTGAAAAGACTGTGATGCTGGGAAAGATTGAGGGCAGGAGGAGAAAGGGACGACAGAGGATGAGATGGCTGGATGGCATCATCGACTCGATGGACATGGGTTTGGGTGGACTCCCACAGTTGGTGATGGACAGGGAGGCCTGGCGTGCTGCAGTTCATGGGGTCACAAAGAGTCGGACACGACTGAGCAACTGAACTGAAACGAACATGGAAAACTAGGTAAATAACAACAACAACAAAACCTAAAACAATAATGTGGGGTAGCGGGAAGGTAGGAACAGTAGAGGAAAGAAAAATTCATGACTTTATCTATATTATTTAGCTATTCAATAACATTTTTATAATCATAATAGTGTAAACACCATTTGATCTAACCAAAACAACAGTATAATTATACACAGAAGATGGTAAGAGTTACTGTGGAGCACTGAGAACAGAGGTAAGTAGAGAAAGATAAATCTTTTCTTCTGTGATGAGACGTGTACTGAAAATTCTAAAACTGAAAAATCAAGAGGTAACAGTGCAGGAATGTAACTAAGAGCAACAGAGCTAAACATTAAAAGAATCAGCTGAAATAACTGATCATATTGACTTTGAGGAAGGGTGAAACAGTGGTGGTTGTTGTGGAGACTAATGACAGAATGCTGTTTTTCATTTCAAAACTGGAAACTACTGTCTCTCAAAGTTATGTGCAATATAACGATAAAAAACTTAAAAATTAAGCTATATAGGGCTTACACTCTACTGGGAGAGACACACATATAAACTGATCATTATAACCAGATTGGTAAGTGCTGTAACAGTAATTTATGTGTGTATCTACAGTAGTACTTGTTACAGTCTGCCTTGTATTCTGACCATCTATGTACAGATCATTATTTTTCCTGCTAAGGAATGAATTATAAGGACATTTACCCTGTCTCATTCACCTTTGACAGATCTTGGCAATTTATACACAGTTGTTATTTAATAAATATTCCTTAAATCAACAATACAGAGATAGGATCTCCTTTATAAGTAAAAGTAAGTTTGAGGAACTTTTTGTTTGTGTTTAAACTGCCCAGAAATTCAACCCCCTTTCTATGCTTGGGAAAGCCCTCATCTTATGAAGCATAGCTGGCTTCCTGTTAGAGAAGGTAAAAAAGTCAGATATTTGCTTCTTCCCTTGCACACCTCCACCATGAAGATATAGCAGCCACACTCTTGAAATGTAATCTGGCAAGAAGACACAGCACAGACCATGTGAAATCCCTTTCGGTGGTGGGGGCCAGCAGCTACATCCACTTTTAGGTTCTAGCAGCAGCATCAGGTCTCCAGCTTCAGTGATGTTGGTCATGTCAACAGCGCAAGTCACCCCTATGGGCTAAGCCACAGCAGTGCCTGCCCTGGACTAGCTCTACAGGGCGGTATGCATTACTCCTGGAGAAACAATCTTCAAGCTTGTTTATCCAACTCTATCAGAAATTCTATGAGTGATCCAATACCTCTTTCTGCTAAAATTAGCCAGAATTGTTTTCAATTGCTTACAACTACAGAACTGGTCTATATAATCAGCTCTGCTGACAGGTTTGTGCCCAGACCATTTCACCTGCCGCTGCTTGCACTCTGCCAATGTTCCAGTCATTTCAGTTTTGTGTTTCTCTTTAAAAAAAAAAGTTCATGCAATTTGTGAAATATTAAAATAATTTTCATTGATCTCAAAATCTCTATATTAAAATTTGCAAACAGTAAGAACTGACTACAGATTCTAGCTAACTAGCAAGAAATAGAAAGGTATTCAGAATTTTTATTTGTATTCTGCTGTGAATAGTTGATTAAACAACATTACTAAACATTCACAGTTCTCAAATTTTTTAGTGTCAGGACCCCTACAAACTCATAAAATTGCAAAGAACCCCAAAAGAGCTTTTGTTTATGTGGGTCATATCTATAAATATCTACTATATTATATGCTAAAACCAAAAAAAATTTAAATAGTCCACAGCTCATTTAAAAATAAGTAAATCCATCACATGTTAATATAAATAACACTCTTATGAAAACAACTGTATTTTTCAAAACAGAAATAAGGGTGGAATTGTTTTGTATTGGAAATGCTTTTAAATGCCTGGCTTAATAGAAAATAGCTGGTTTCTCATATCTAGCTGAATACCCAATCTGTTGTGATATGTTGTTTTGGTTGAAGTAAATTAAGATGATCTGGCATCATACAGATATGCAGTTTGAAAAAGGAAATATTAAAAAAAAAAAGAAAAAGGAAATAAAGACTATATTTCAACAGTCTCTTAAGATAACTGGGGATATTGTTATTTAATACTGTACCGAAGTTGACAAGAGGTAGTTTCTCAAAGGTTAGTTACTACATAAAAATCTAAAATCAGTCTCGTTTGCACTTTGAAAAATTTTTTCATCTGTGCTGATTTTGTAACTTCAGATATGAGTCATGTGGAAAACACTGGCTCACTAAGTTATACTTTGAGTGCACTTCCCATTTCATTATACAGGGTATTTAAAGACATGAACTGATGCATTCAGATTTGATAAAATTAATTCTTTTTATTGATCCATCAAGAGAATTCTTAAGTGAAACTAACCTTTTTTTTTTTTTTTTAAATTGCCAGTGTATTGAAGTGAAGAATATAGTAACATTATGATTTGATGCAACTGCCTTGTTTTGTGCAAAGGGGCCAAGTGGTTTTACTCATCACTGCTCTTGCACCGTCAGTGCAAATGTCAACACAGTGAAAAAGGCAAATGACTTCTTAGTATTATTATGAAAACAGATTTGACCCTGAAGAGCCTCTGAAGAGCACTCAGGGACTCCCAGAGGTCTACAGACCACACTTTGAGAACCACTGCTGTGGGCAGAAAGAGTCTATAAAGCTGACAGGCCTGTGGTGCTTTTGGGACTCTGGGAAGAAACGCAGAGATCTATGACCTATGATGACGTGGAAGTTCTGCTGACTCACAGATCTCAGTGGCGTGTTCCACAAACACAGTCAGTACTGGCATCTCACCGTGGTTCTATTTGTGAAAATCAGCCTGTATTTAAAAGCTACCTGGCTACAGTTTATCTGAACAGGTCAATGAAAACTATTTTTTGGAAGGAACTATGTGTTACATGGAAGAAAATAAGGAATTAACATTTATAAGAAAATATATGTCACAGTGGTATTTATTAAGACTTTACAAAGATCTCAAGATCTTTCCCTTATCACTGTCAACAGTATTTGGCTAGGCAAAAAAAGCATACTCATTCAGGCTTCCTTTATTCAGGTTCCATTACAGAACCTACCATGAGTCATCTAGTTCTATTTTGATGAAATGAATGAAGACAGATAAATCTGCATAATATGTAAACCAATATGGATTCCAGAGAATAGAGTACTGCCATGCTGCTCATCCATTAATACCTATTCAATTATTTATAATGCTGTTTTCCAGAAGTAGCTGAATACAAATGCCCAATGTTGGCAAATATCAAAATATAAACATACCAGCAAGCTGGTCTGACATCAGTTATAGGACAGCAGAAGCAATGAGTAGTACTGGTGATTTTCAGAATCATCATTCCTTTGCATACCACTCTTCAGTTTTAGAAGCACTTGCAACTTCTTTATCTAATTTCAAGTATATAATAATTCCTGAAATAGGTAGAGGTTATTATCAGCTTTTTATGGATAAGTGATAAACTCACATATTAGTAGACTTAACCCTCTGACTCCATTTAGGACTCTTTCTTTGACTCCATCACTTGAAACTCTGGTCATGACAGTTCCCCTTTCCCTCACCACTTTTTTTGAAAAAAGAAAAAAACAAAAAAATTGATATTCAAAATAATGAACCTGGGATCCTCAAAATTTTAATGAACCTTCTGAATCTTCCCAGAAAATATTAAAATGAAAGACAAAAAGTTAATAGCATTTTAAAATTTCACAATTCTTTGCAACTTAACAACAAAAGCAATAATTTCCCATTAAAGACAACCCTTTTACTTAACTGTCAAGCCAACTTTAAAAATTACTGTCTTAAACTAAATGTATTTACTCAGCAAGGATTTGAGTATATACTACATATAGTTGGTATGAATATTCTTCAAACTGAAGAAATGTGCCAATTTTTGATACAATGGCATTCACTGCAATTAGCCATAATTTTTCTGGTTCTACTTCACTTCATAACTCCCATATATCTAAAATACACAGACAGACCTTCTACTGACCCACCACTATTAATGAATTCTATTATACATTCCAAAAAACTCAACATTCAAAAAACAAAGATCATGGCATCTAGTCCCATCACTTCCTGGCAAATAGATTGGGAAAACAGTGGAAACAGTGACAGATTTTATTTTCTTGGGCTCCAAAATCACTGCAGATGGTGACTGTAGCCATGAAATTAAAAGATACTTGCTCCTTGAAAGAAAAGCTACAACCAACCTAGACACCATATTAAAAAGCAGAGACATTACTTTGTCAACAAAGGTCTACCTAGTCAAAGCTATGGTTTTTCTGCTGCTGCTGCTGCTAAGTCGCTTCAGTCATGTCCGATTCTGTGCAATCCCATTGACAGCAGCCCACCAGGCTCTACCGTCCCTGGGATACTCCAGGCAAGAACACTGGAGTGGGCTGCCATTTCCTTCTCCAATGCGTGAAAGTGAAAAGTGAAAGTGAAGTCGCTCAGTCGAGTCCGACTTTTAGCGACCGCGTGGACTGCAGCCCACCAGGCTTCTCCATCCATGGATTTTCAAGGCAAGAGTACTGGAGTGGGGTGCCATCGCCTTCTCCATGGTTTTTCTAGTAGTCATATATGGATGTGCGAGTTGGACCATAAAGAAATTGAGCGCTGAAGAATTGATGCTTTTGAACAACGGTGTTGGAGAAGACTTTTGAGAGTCCCTTGGACTGCAAGGAGATCGAATCAGTCAATCCTAAAGGAAATCAGTCCTGAATATTCATTGGAAGGACTGATGCTGAAGCTGAAACTCCAATACTTTGGCCACCTGATACTAAGAACTGACTCACTGGAAAAGACCCTGATGCTGGGAAAGATTGAAGGTGGGAGGAGAAAGGGACGACAGAGGACAAGATGGTTGGAGCCCATCACCAACTCAATGGACGTGAGTTTGAGCAAGTTCTGGGAGTTGATGATGGACAGGGAAGCCTGTCTTGCCACAGTCCATGGGGTTGCAAAGAGTCGGACACAACTGAGCAACTGAACTGAACTGAACTGAAACGTTCCAAACATTAACATTCCAATAATACTCACATATTACTATTACTAATAAAGGAATCAAAGAAGAGAGACTGTGATTAACATTTAAGCAAAATTTTAAAAATGGGCAAAATCTAAATTAGTTTTCTGTCTCTTGATTTCCAGTCTAAAAATGTAAGTGAACTTTCAATACCTCAATTTTTACTTTTTAAAAATATATGCTGACAAGCTGTTTAACTTCACAGTCTGCCTTTAAAAGTCTACTTTAAGCTGTATCAAGGAAGATATGTATACCTGTATCTATTAATCTTAAAAGAAATTTTGTTTTTAATCTTTGTTGAGATGATTACCAATAGCTAGCCATATTTCCTTTCATATTCACGTCACCTGTAGTGATTCAAAGCCCAAAGTGATAAGAAATTCCTGTTGGAGTTTAATGTAAATCATTGATGTCAATTCTCCTGGTCCCACTATACAGATGCTCACATCACATGGTCAATTTAAATGAAAATACATGGAGTATAAATTTTAAATTCATTAAAAAAAATTCTTCAAGTTCTTTCAATTTACCATGTGTTCAGACAAACCTGTATCATGTACACAGATGAAGAAAAACTGGATCACTAGAATAAAAACCATGAAGGGCTATAAACTGCAGTAACATTAACATCTTTGACCCATCAAGGTTCATTAAAGAAGCATGTAATTAAAATTTGCTTGGACACTGCCATCTTTATTCATAAATCTTAAAAGCCAAACTTCACCATAAATAATAGAAACTAACATTTTTTCACTAGACTTATAAATAATCATACTATGATTCTTTAAAAAAAAAAAAAGAACTATGATACTAAAAGGATAGCACAATCTGGTTACTATTCTTCATTTTGTTTTCTAGGAAATAAAGAGAAATCACATTCTCTGTTAACTTTTAATGACATAAAAGTTGAATTTTACAGTGAAGTGCTTTGTTACCTTATCTGTAGACCTTCTGGAGTTCTCCTATGTCTCATGACTATGGAAGACAGCATGCTTGTTCTAAATTTCACTAGATTCCCTCAGTTTTTTGTGACAAATGCTTTTACTTATGGAAGGGAACATAGGTGGCTACAACAAAAATGATCTAGACATACTTTAACATGAAAAAGGAAACAAGTGTAAACTTGAGATGTTATAAAATTTATAAATCTAAGATTTTTCTGTAATATTCTGATATTAGAGTATGATCTCTTAAACAGGAGTACTAAAAGACTGATAAAAAGTCTGACTCCACTTCTAACAGACTAATAAAAAAAATTACCTTTCACAGAAAATAATTCTATTGGTGATTATTAGCTTTCAAACATCAGTGTGTATTACTGCATGGTCTTAGATGTGTCTTCACTCAATTTTACATCAACAGGTGGGCAAAAGGTATTAAGCCAAAATCAGCTCTAGCTAGCATAAAGCTAACTTAAATTGGGTTGACTAGTAATCTGAGTTTTAAAAATTTATTTGCAAGGCTATTATTATTTCACACTGAATTTTACTTACAGTTCAAATTTCACATTTACCCTAAATAGAAATCTCTATGCATTTTCCTCTAGTGAGTGCAGAAGACTATTGTGTTTACATTTTGTATGTGACAATAAGCAATTTTTTAAAATATCCAGATGACAAGAAAGGCTGAAATTAAAGAAATCCAAAATTGGCTACTAAAATCATATTCAGAGTATATTAAATTAAGACCAATGATTGTTACGCTATTTGACTCTGGCTCATTCGGGATGCATATTTTAATTTTTGCCTTTGGCAAAAAATTAAAGATAGATTTCATACACATTTGGAAGCTCGTCATCAAAATTTTTCACTCCAGGTTATATTTACTGTTTTCAGATAAATATTTCAACAAATTCTTTTATAAGTTACTTAAAATCATGAAGAGAAAAAAAACCTATCCATGATGGATATACTGGGGTACTTTCAGAGGATGGAAAATTAACTACAAGCTTTTCAAATGAGAAATATTAGATTTCCATAAATCCAATGTATTTGCAAAAATTTAAACTATTTGGTATAGTCTATACTAAACGATAATAGACAAATTATCAAAAAACTACATGCTTTTAGAAGCAGATTTTTTAAAATTACAAATATAAATAAATCTATGGTTTATGTAGTAAAAAAGTCAAGAACAAAGGGAGGAAAACAGAAAAATTAAATTAAAAACACTAATGTAAGCTAATACTGCTTACATATGAACATCAAGATGCCAAGGGACCCAATACAATCCTCAGTCTAACATTTTCAATGGCACAGACTAGTGATCACACGATACTGGTGATACTCTCTAGTTACCCCTGGCAACCTTTCTCAACTGTAACGATGCTA
Source organism: Bubalus bubalis (assembly GCF_019923935.1). Lineage (NCBI taxonomy): Eukaryota > Metazoa > Chordata > Mammalia > Artiodactyla > Bovidae > Bubalus > Bubalus bubalis. The sequence continues at coordinate 123,202,151 of NC_059159.1, read as the reverse complement.
CCCTACAATAGCTTTCACTGGGCAGCTTTCTCTTCACTTAGCTGAATGCTCTGGGACCATCTGCGTCGGCAAGCATAAAAGGCCAGCCTGCCTGTGGGCCCGTCACTCTGAACACCACCTCTCTGACCCTGATTAAATACAACTTTCAATCCTTTTTGTCCTCCCTGTTGACTTCTCCTATTAAGGGAGCCCTTTGACAAAGAAAGCGGAAGAGTGGACTAACTGCCCCCAAGAAAGGTGATGTCTGATACTGCTCAACACAAGGATTAGCAAGCCAATACATAACAAAAGCAAGTTTGGGGGGAGGGGAGAGGTAAAGAAAAAAAATGGTTTTAGCTAGAGCTTTGACTAATTCAGTAGGTACACAATTCAACAAATAGCTATACAAGAGGCCTTCTTTGAAAGAAATAACTATAGCAGAACAATAATTTGGAGAGATACCTTTCACCATCTTGACATAAGGCCATGACACTGACAAAAACACCAGATATTTGTTTTCTATTTGATTTTTTTTAATTAAAAAAGAAATCTTAGAGTTGAAGACAGAAAAGACGAAAGCAAAATAAGAAACAAAGAGAAAATGCAAAAAAAGTGCAAAATCATAATTGCAATTTACTGTCTCATTAGAAAACATTAAATGCATCGAATTCACATTAGTTATTCAAATATTTAAGTAAATATTTAAATAAAGGCAGAAAATTCCAACACTCTACAAATAAACATTTTGTAACCTAACGTATCTAGACCAAGAGAACTTCAATTTAAAAGAACTGTTTAACAGGATGAGATGCTTTAAGACAAAGAACTTTCTAGGCTCATAGAAGCTTGTGCATATGATCTACAGTTCCTTAAGGAAGTCCGTACCCACCAATAGGGTAAAAGACCCAAGTCACCACTTTTAACTATACCACCGCTTTACCAAGTAACTCACAAACCTTGACTTCAAATCAGGCCAACCAATAAACACTTAACAAACTAACTGAATAATGCAACCTAATACATGCCTTGAAACACACACACATGCACATACACATATACAACCTAAAAGTATAACCTATAAAGTAAAACTTGACCACACTTATTCAAAGAATGGACAATACACCTTTAAAAGTGAAATGGTGCAGGAGAAAGAAAGAGAAGGAGGGAGGGAGTAGTGGTGGAGAGGTTCCCAGGACTCGTGGGACCCAGAGCTCAAACTGGGAGAGTCTTGCACAAGCCAGGACAACCAGGTCACCCTAGGGAAGGGCATCACATATACTGAGAAACTGTTATGCAGTAATAAACTCTGTGCCCGATTCTTTCCGCAGAACGTAACTGTCATTAGAAAACCGTAAGGAAAGAATTTAAGTGAAGAAGTAGCTAACTATGAGGATAACTAATCATTTTGCTGACAAAGGTCTGTATAGTCAAAGTTATGGTTTTTCCAGTAGTCATGTACAGACATGAGAGTTGGACCATAAAGAAGGCTGAGCACCAAAGAAATGATGCTTTCAAACTAGTGGTGCTAGAGAAGACTTTTGCGAGTCCCTTGGATTACAAGGAGATCAAACCAGTCAATCTTAAAGGAAATCAACTCTGAATATTCACTGGAAGGCCTGATGCTGAAGCTGAAACTCCAATACCTTGGCCACATGATGCGAAGAGCTGACTCATTGGAAAAGACCCTGATGCTGGGAAAGATTCAAGGCAGGAGGAGAAGGGGACGACAGAGGATAAGATGGTTGGATGGCATCACCAACTCAATGGACAGGAGTTTGGGTAAACTTCAGGAGTTGGTGATGGACAGGAGGCCTGGTGTGCTGCGGTTCATGGGGTCGCAAAGAGTCAGACATGACTGAGTGACTGAACGGAACTAATGCTGAGCAAGATGGAGGGCACGAGGAGAAGAGGGTGACAGAGGATAAGATGGTCAGATGGCATCACTGACTCAATGGACATGAGTCTGAGCAAACTCAGAGAGATATAGAGGGTCAGGGAAGCCTGGTGTGCTGCAGTTTATGGGGTCTCAGAGAGTCAGACACAACTTAGTGAATGAACAATAACAATCTCAACAAGGCTACATTGTTAGAAGAATAGGAATCTGAATCTGTCTGCTTGTCTCCAAAGCCGTAATTCCCCCACACTGTCTCCCCAGGAGTTAAGGAGAAGGGAGAGAGGGGATGCAGCTATCATTTTACTCCACAAAGCACAGAACTTGTCAAACTCAGGAGGCTCAAATTCTACACATCTCTGACTGTACTGCAGTCCAAGAGAGCTACAGAAAAACAAAGCAATGTTTGATTAATCATATGTATTAAACTGTGGCATTTGTGCTGATACCTGAACACTTCGGAAAAACTGTAGACAAACATTTCTACTCTGCTGGGAACAATTTCTTATTGCTAGACTTTCTGATTTACTGAGGCTTGGAACTGATTTCTAAGAGAACAAGGTAAACTGTGTATGTGGTACAGAGGGTAGGGTCAGGGGTAGAGATTTTTCAGAAATGTGCTCCAAAGAAGGATTCAGATATAAAACTGGAAGGACCATATGATTTTCCCTTTCTAAGGTTCTTGAATGTCTCCAATAGTTCCCACTACCAAGGTACTCAACACACTGTCACTACAATCAATGGGATTTTAGTCTAAACTTGGCTGAAGGTCTATAGGTTCACTCTTCTCTCCAAGAGGCCACCTTATCAATCAAGTGTTAGGGGAGTCTTCTGGTAACAAGTAAAAGTGACCCAATCTACTCAGATAATATCTGGGTCAAATTACAAGTGTTTGGATAGGCAAAAGAAAGCAATCAACAATTCTCTTTCTCATTACTGCTACTAGCTATTAATGAATACATGCCTTCCATGTGCCATGTAATTGGCCATGGAAAGGCAGAGTAAACCATGGTTCTCTCTTTGAAGCTTTATACTACAGTGGGAATGGTAGGTTTCAGAAACATTAAAAAATCAGAAACAATAAAGAAAAGCACATGCTATAATATATCAAAAGTTACACAAGCCTTAATGAATGGAAAAAATCGGGGAGGGAGAGGGGGGTCCAACAGAACTTGAGAAAAGAACAGAACTCAGGTAACCACAGAAGCAATGGAGAACAATCTAGATTGGTGGAAAGCAAACTAGTGAGCAGTCCAACTAGAATACAAGGAAGTACTGAGGGATTAAGCAAACTAGAACTAAGATTTACTTCTTAGGCAACTGTTAACCATGAAGGTTTTTTAAAGGAAGAGGAAATCTATTCAGGTAATCTTTTAAAAGATTAACCTGGCTGTCATAAATATAGAAACAGAGTCATAGTATAGGTAACAGGCTATATTCTCACAAAATTATTTCTCAAAAATCTTTAGTATCAATTTCTTATTGAATACCTGATATTATATTCTGTCCTAAACACATATGAAATTGGCAACTTTTGTAGCTCAGTAGGTAAAGAATCTGCTTGCAATCCAGGAGACCCCGGTTCAACTCCTGGGTTGGGAAGATCCCCTGGACAAGAAAACGGCAACCCACTCCAGTATTCCTGCCTGGAGAATCCCATGGACAGAGGAACCTGGAGGGCTACAGTTCATGGGGTCGCAAGAGTCAGACACAACTTAGCAACTAAATCACCACCACAAAGAAAATTACTCCAAGTAAACAATGAAGGTAAAATGGCTCCACTATTAGCTAGGTGACCCCAAGTTCAGAAAATAGTTTGTTTAAACTCAAATTAAGAGCCTTACCATAATTCCAAAATAAGATGGACAAAAAAAGAAAAAATAGAGGTTGTATCATGGAAAACTACTATTAAAAAAAACAAAAATTTTGTTGGTATAACAATCTCCCTGCCACGCCCCCCCTCAACTTGCCCCCCACTGAGAAAAAGCAGATGCATAATAGATTGAGGGCAGGGACTCTGGTGGAAGGAATTGATCAAGAGACCTAAAGGAAAGGATAATATTCAAGGATATGGATAGACAATGTTCTATAATAAAAAAAACAAAAAAGGTAAGAGATACACACAAATGACTAAAATAATAATTACACGTGACATCTGCTATAAAAATGTGGATCATCACTAGCTGAAGTAGAGAAGGCTTTACAAAGGAAGCATCAGCTGAGCTGGTTTTGAAGACTGGTTGAATTGAATTCTGGCAGACTAAGATGAGACAAAGCATTCCAGGTAGAGAACTGTGAACAATAGCCAAAGCAGTAAAACTGGAAAAGTATTTGGTATGTGGCTATAATCTAGCATTCACAACAGCAAGCTTTTACTTGAATTATGATATGCTTGCTGATTCCACTGTGGTATTACTATCTTAGAGGAATCGGATAAAGGTATCTGTCAGTATCTAGCTATCCAATAAAGGTATTCAATAAAGGGCTGTTTCCTTCCTTTCACTGAGTATTCTCTCCAAGCAGCTTCTAAGCACTTAGAAGGGATCTAGGAACCAAAGATCCCTGGCTTCTCAACACTATTAAAAAATATGGATTGACTGCTGTTGTAAAATCCAAAAGACTACAAAAGAACATTTGGTTTAACTTCCCAAACAATACAGGAATCTCTACTGAGACACTCCGGGTAGGAAAAAAAGAAAGTTGTAATGACATTATTTAAAATTTAAATTATTTAAATTTGTAAATAGACCGCACATCTAGAGGCAGTATGGTATAACAGGAAGAGTTTACTACCTCCTCTGAGACCCATGACAATTATAAGAAAATATGTGAAAGCACTTAAATCTTAAAGCACTATACAGACATATCCTACTATTTTTATACTGGCCTATGTACATAACACTAAAAACTAATTTTTAGTAGATTCATACCAAGATAAAAGTTGAGAAAAAAGCTTTTGTTTTCTGCAATATTTCAGAGGCTTATGACTTATTAATAAGCAAAATGATGAAGAAAATATAAAGTATCTTTTGTTCCAAAATTTATTTTTCATTAGTATTGGGCCAACAGCTTTGAAGTTTTAATGTCCTTAACTGCTACCTTGGAAACCATTTTCAGAAACAAAACAACACAATGATACAGATATTACTGCATCTAGAACAGGGACAGCCACATAACGGGCATTCAAAATTCTGATCAACTGAATAAATACAAAAAAATCTTTAATTCCTAAGTATACTTAAATGAAGACATGTCACCCATACTTAACTATTTTTTTGCCCATCACTATCTACCCTGGTCCCTTTTCAACACTGTAATTTAACATTCCTAGTAAGCAATGAGACTCTGGGAAACTTACTTGATATCACTTGTTTTCTTAATTGGAAGACAGCAATAATAATATCTACCTACATTCATAAGGTTGTGAAGTGAGGTGTGAAGGATTAAATGATCTAAAGAACATATCATACACAAAGTACTTATAAAATACACAAAATATATGTAAAATACAGTGCCTAGCACAGAATAGGTAGATCTCTTTCTTCCTTATTAAATCACTAGCAAAGGAATTAAGTTAAAAAAAAAAAAAAAAACCATTACAGCCAAAAGTTCACCATAACAAATTATTTTCCTGCCCAAATGATGGTGGGCCCTGGGCCACAGTTCACTACACCAGCTTTATGGTACCATGGCAATGTATTTAGTAAACATATTCTCCATTACACTAAATAATGTCCTATATTTTGCTATCATACACTAAATTTACACTAAACATTTCATAATGTATTCACAACTGTCTTCTGCATGGCCACAGAAACACAAGAACTGGACATCAATGCATTACTATATGTTGATGCCAAAGATGAAGATATTGGGGAGTAAATGATTTGTTTAAGGTTATCATGGGCCTCATCAGTGACAGAGCCAAGGTAACATTTAACACCCCCTATTCTACATGAAAGCACAATCTCTACCACAGCACTTTTATTCTTTCCTTTCTCAAACCTGACCCTCCTCGAGCATTCATTACCTGAAAGAATGGAATCACTACCCCTTACCTGTTTTAAAAAGCAGCCAGTACTCTTTGTACCTAACGTTACTCTTGCCTGCCCAACTCTGTTACTCTCCAGTCTTTGGCCAGACCGACTTTCCTAAATTGCAAATATGATCATGTCACTCACTATTTTAAGCAAAATCCCTTCTAGAAATCCTTAAATTTTCTGATCACATATATAAGGCCCTTCATAATCTGGTCCTAATTTACCACTCTAGACTAATCTCTCACTATTTTCAATCATCTTCACTATGTATGCTCCAGTCACATCTAGTTATACATAAATTTCTGAGCAAACCAATAGCAATCAGGTTACATACTTGCTGTTCCCAGAACCTGCAACCTTCTCTCCCCACTCCATGTTCACATCCATTCAGCTTATTTTTATTTATCCTTCAGGTCTTGCTTTAGTTTTCTTCCAAGAAGTCTTATTTCATCTCCCAAAACTGAGTTAGGTGGGAATTACTGCTATGTGCCCCTGTGGCGTCTCGTGTTTACATCTATCCAGGCACTTCTCTTTTTGTATCTTGAGTACCCATTTATGTGTTTCACTCCCTGCCAAGCTCTGAAGCTGCACTGGTAGGTGCTCAATAATAATTTGTTGCGTTTTTGTTCACCGTTAGATGTCTTCCAAGGAATTATTTACTTATTTAGTAAGTTACATGTCAAAATACACTTTCACTTAGCAGGTTGAAATAAACAAAAAGAGAAGATTTGACATTGAACAGTTGAAACTGTAATTTAAAATATAGTCATAATTAAATAAGAAAATAACTCCTTGGAAGACATCTAATGGTGAACTAAAATTCAACAAATATTGAGCACCTATCAGTGTGGCTTATCGCCTTCAAGTGGCTAACTTCAGAGCCTGGCAGGGAGGGAAACACATAAATGGGTACTAACAGTACAAACAGAAAACTGCCTGGATAGATGTAAATACAGGACATCACAGGGGCACATAGTAGTTATTCCTAACTCAGTTTTGGGGGATGAAATAAGACTTCTTGGAGGAAAACTAAAGCAAGACCTGAAGGATAAATAAAAAACAAGCTGAATGGATGTGAGCATGGAATGGGGAGAGAGGGTATATAGCCCAATTGTTACTGGTTTGCTCAAAAATTTATGTATACTGAGATGCGTGAAGGTGATTGAAATAGCTACTTCTCCAGAATACTAGAAGGCAGAATACTGAACAATGAAGAAGAGCTATGCATTCCATTAGAGTATTTCAAGGAGAGGATGAAAATCTGAAAACCACTGGCTTATTTAATTGTGTTGCTTATATTTATATTTAAGTCACTATGCCAAATATAAAACAAACTTCTCTACATGGCACTCATAATCTGACTCAGTATTGTGTGTCTGAAAGTGATTTTTCTAAAAAGTTATCTTAAATTTGATTTTTTTGGAGGGGTCTAAAACATTAGTTTTTTAGAGTAACTCATCTCTAATTTTATACTATAAAATAAATGAGAAAAAATGGTTTAATATGTCAAGAATGTATATACCTATTTGATATATCAAATGGGATTCGATTCATCTTACAGAAGACTTTTTTTCCTAACTGAGATATATCTATCATGTCTTGGTGAATTCTTACCGAGAAATTAGCTATTATAAATTATTCAATGGAACCAATGCTCCCCGCTCCCCTCTCCACCACCATCCCCTTCCTTCACTACTCACTGAAAAAAAAGAAACATCTAACACTGGATTCTATTCCACAGTGAATGTATATGAAAAAAACATAGTGGTCCTCACTGATCAATCATGGCAGAACACTCATGGCACGGTCACCACAGCTAACAAGCAGAGTAAAACAGCCACCATCCCTTTTATCAGAGAAAAGAAAAGTGAAAATTATAAGACTAGTTAGGTTTTAGGATGGAAAACAATCTTGGCAAAAATAATTGACTATCATTCACTGCCCCTTAAAACATGAAGATTAAAGTTCTCCCTCACTTTTCAAAAAGTTATTATAAATGAAATCATGTTTAAATACATTAAGAATTGTCTTCTAAAGAACTTAAATGAATAAGCTATTTTAAAAGTAAGCTTTTTCAGAAATTAATACAACATTGTAAAGCAATTATACTGCAATTATAAAAAAAGATTTAACCAGTTTAAAAAAATAAATAAAAGTAAGCGTTTCATAAATAAATACTCATTTATAAATTGAGCTTTTTTTTTTTAAAGACTCTGCCTAAAATAAAACATAATTGTTATTACATCATGGTATATTTTGTAGAAAATCCAGGTTGCTCTAAATACGAAATTTATGTATTGAAAAACTATGGTTTAGGGTAGCCTTTATTTTTTTACGAAGATTCTCTAGCACAATGGAAGTTCACTTCCTTAGAGTTCACTTCACAAGCACTTGACCTGTACCACAAAGCAGCTCAGGCTATCTTTGCAAAATGGCGAGAATAAGAAGCAAAAGGACTAAGATTGTAAGTCAAGCTGAGCAGCAACCATATGGCACTACAAAGCACAACTGCGACACAATAAGCACACCCCAAAATGCTGGATTTTAAGGTAAATCCTTATTGGTTAACGGATCCTAAAAATGAATACAATGAGAATCAAGATGTGCAAGATAGTAAGTTTGGAGACACTGAAGACAAACTCTATCCTCATGTCCTTATATCACACAATTTTATGCAAACTGTTCATACTATGCAAAAATCCAGTCTATTGTGCCATTCTCTTTGTGAACATTAACTAATGAAAACACTGGAAGCCTAGCTAGACTAAGTTAATGTTTTCATCTGAACTTTGATCAACGCTTTCCTGATACAGTTGTACAGTAAAGACTGAAAAGCATTTCAGTAGCCAATCTAGACAATTTTTCTGTTGTTGTTGTTTTCCAATCAACCATGTCTACAAACAAAGCAAGCTAATCTAGCATAGTTCACAGTGCAGTTTAAATAACTGTCCCACGGCTTTAGAAGTATGCAGTATGTGTGTATATAAATTGTTTTAATCCCAGAACATGAATCTTTCAGCAATACTTAAAATTTACTAATGAACTCCAAAATGATTTTATAACTCCAAATGGTTATAAAGACTGAATAAAGGAGGAAGCAATGTTGATGTCCCCGCCAACATAAGCTGGTTTAAAAAGCAAGTAATATTTTGCCAAAGAAAAACAGCTGGATTAAAGAGTTTCCAAAGTACTTTTATAGCCAGCAATATAGAGTGCTGAAATAATCCCAATAGGGTGAGAATGGTCAGATGATCTGCCAATTTTACATATAGGTTTAGAATTTTCCAAGGAAGGTCTTATTAAAATCTTAAAATCTGTTTTTATACTATTCTTAAATTTTAAAAGATATCTACCTTATGACATCAAGATGAAAACAAACATATACAGATTTCAACTGGACAACTCAATTCCTTTAAAAGCTGTATCATTTTTATGTAAGAAACTTCACTCAGAAATAATTCTAAATTTCCTGCCATAATTCTTTCCTATGTTTTGGCTAAGGTTAAGCTTAAACATTAATTATAATTTGAGAATTTTCATTATCTAAAATAAAAGACATGTCTTTTACATAATAAATATATATACATGACTTCTATGATTGCTTTTCCTTCATGGTATTTTCAAGTGTGTGGGTCAAACTTGTCACTGAATCTGGCTTTCCTTAATGCAAAACCACTTAGTGTGCTGATACAATGAACTGGTTTCTGGAGTTAAAATCTAATTTCATGCTTTTGTTTAAGTATATGTAAATCTTTTAATTTGAAAGCAATTCTTAATAGATAAAATTAATATGCAAATGTAAACTGTAAATATAAAATACACAATTTAAAATAACTCGAGGCAGCAAGCTCTAGATTTCCATTAATATCTCTGCAACAATTAGAACATGTTTTTAATAAGAGTTTCACTGTGCCATCCTGTCATCTTGCCTTTACTGCATTAACACAACAGAATGTGCTATCAGGAAGAAGTTTAAAAGCACTATCTACACAGAATACAAAACCTGATCTAAGTACGTTTATCATACAGCATTAACAGTCCACATAGCAGTGTGTCCAGGACTGCATGCACACGCATTTTATCCTTTGAGAGCACTGTCAAGTACCGTGGGAAGCAAGAAGTACCTCCATACATACAGCAAGTAAATTATATACCTGAAACACAATGGGTCCATTTATAAATCTCTAGGCAAAGAAAACATTGAATATACATTTCCATTTACCACACAGGCGAAAGAAAAACTCAAAATTTGATTTTAATATCATTTGGCAGAAATCCAACCAATACAGAATTTTGACCTCTGTTTGGAAATTTTAAGGGACTGTATATAGATTACACCAGAAAATGTATTAAAAATGCTAATCATTTTGTTAATAATAATTTAAACAAATAAGTAGTTTATGCTTTCCTTATTTTGACAGGCAAATATTTGGAATTCAGTTGGATACCCTATGTACTGACCCCATAACAAAAGCAAGTTCTCTAAGATTTATTCAGACGCTAAGTATATCTTGATATATGGAAGAAAAAAATACCAACGGAAAACTTGGAGAAAATATCAGAATTAGTAAGATAACAATCCAACACCTATTCTAACAGAGGGAAAAAAAAAGGAGTTCTATGTTTCAAGAACTGGAACTATATATTCTGAATGATTCTAAGCTGGTTTAGGAGAAAGCTCTATTGATATTCACCACCTTCATTAGGTAGTCAGCAACTCAGTTATCTAACCCTGGTGTTAAACATTTTATTGCAGTAGTCAATTTGGAAGTTATAAAATTCTTCTGTTTGGGGTTGTTACTTGGGGGGTGGAGGTAGGAAAGCAGCTAAGAAAATCAGTGAAATCTCCAGAATGAACAGCCTGGCACTTTAGTATCTCACTGGGCACTCAGGAAAGCAATACTATAGAAAGCAGGTTACCGTTTTTGATAGTTGTATTTTCTGTGTTATCTAGAGAAAAACAGGTTCATCCATGCAAAATGGACTGTTTTAGAAGATATTGCTGCTAAAATGAAAGACTTTTCAAAAGCCAAAAGTGATTATTCCAGATGAAATGAGAAGCTCCAATGTCAACCTTACTTCCTGAATCAGCAAAAATCAAAGCTTTACTCAGAATAGGAAATTGGAGATTTTCTTTTAATTTACATATCTTTTTTGCTGAGTATGTTTTAGCTGAAATATGAGAGAACTTCTAAGAGACAGCACTTCTCATTTCCAACCATGCTTTTGCTATGACATTATAAAATACCACTATTTGGAACTAAGAATACATCAATTTTACTAGCATTAATGTACAAGAATCAAGAGTTTAAGTCAGAAATAGCTTTCCATTTACAGCATTTTGTTACATACTCATTAGCCAAGCCAAACATCCATCTATAAAGTAAAACTTTCAGCTATCATCGGGACCTATCTAAATAGCTACGGTTTGGCATATTAGAAGCAAAATTCCTAAATACATAAGACTTATATAAAAAGCAAGAAAAGCATTTTTAATCCAGATACCTTACTGTCATGTATATACAACTATTAAGTGTGTGCATTCTTTAAGAAAATGAATGAGAAGTCCAAGTGTGTTAAGAAGCACTGATAAATTTTGGAAATTATCTTGTTAAATGAACTGGTTTTTAAAATGTAAACTTTATCCAATGCTTTATAACTCTATAATATTTCTATTGTACTAATATTAAAATCTGAAAATATATATAAATTATTGACAAATACATATCTCTTGGCTACTTTCTTTACATCAACATTTTATTTTACATTAAATATATTTAAGCCTACTTGAATTGTTTCTTCTTAAAAATAATAAATAAAAAATGATGGCCTTTTAACAAGAGGAACAAATTTTGTTCAATTCCATCTATTTTGAAAGAAATTATGTTGTCTGCCTATTTTAATCCTTACTTTGGTTATTCCTACAGCTTATTTTCCTTTATTTTAGGAGTTACAAAGTATGAAATGTGTTTTTCCCCCCATGTGAGGACTGTTTTCAATGAATTTATTTGGTGAATGTAAAAAGATTATTCTTAGGTTTATTTTTAAATGATATGAAAGTAATTTAAAAGATTTCTTATTCATAAACTTTTAAAACATCAATACTTCAATTTGTCTGGCCTTTATATAATACTTTACAAGAATTTTGCCTTTAACCATAATTAAAATTTTATTTGCTCTCTAACACAACTAACATAAAAATCAGGTTGACAAAGTTAGATTCTGGGTAATCTGCCTATCTTTAATCTGTATAAATGTATAAAACAAATTCTCTAGCAATACTCAACTGACACATAGGCCTTGATAAATATAAATTTAATATTCTTAGAAACTGAATTAAATTTGTAACATGCTAAAGCAAAGAATATACTGATTACTATGGAAATGGAACCTAAACTAGCCTTCAAAAAATAAACCCCAACCATAGAAAAGACAGGTAAGATGAGCTTTTAAAGTTTTTTCCTATATTCTTCTCACATGAGTTACTTACATACAAGTAACATTCACAGATTCACATATACACTACGAGACATTAATGATCTTTAGGTCCCAAAACCTCACCAGAAAATGCTATCTTCAAATTATGTGGAAATTAAAACCAAGGGCTAACGTTGACCATTATTCTAATAATTGCCTTGTAATGTGATCATTTCATTCCATCAGTATCTGGAGAGCTTATATTTTTAAGCAGTTGTTAGTTTAAACCTGCTACTCCTGCCATCTTAGAACTGGAAAATTCACTACTGTCATTCAGTAGTGCTGGTAACATAGTTAAATATGATGTATGCCTCTTTCTACTGTGATACCCAAGGAAACTGTCAAACATTTTCCTCTTTATTTTAATGTCTACTGACTATCTCTTAATGGTTCCCATACATTTTCCTTCAATATTGATATTAAAAGAAAAGGCAGTAAAAACTAAGAATTTGTTTAAAAGATTTATAAATAAATCTCACCCTGAGCTAAATGTACAGATGAAGCACCAGGCAGGCTACCCCTCCCCCTCCATTAGAGTTATATCATGTAGAAAACCAACTCCCCTCAACTTTAAAAGGTTCAAACTGGGCAATTTTGTCAAATCTTGCTGTGATAAAACACAACTTTTTAACAATGTACACAGGCTAAGGGATGATCAATAATAAAAATGAAATGACAGCAGTACCTAGACTTACAGAATGTGGTTCTTATAGACCGAGCTGAAATATATTTGCTTTTTTCTATGGCAGTATCCCATGCTTAAAAACCCTCCCTTTCTGCCTTTGTTCAGCTCTTTTGCTAGCAACCAAGTGCTTTCTTTTGGTTCAGCCTAGTAAAAAGCCAAAGGACTAGGACATGAAGGTCATCAAGGTCTACAAGGTAGATGAACAAACCAACAAAGCAGGGCAAAGAGCAAAAGCATTACAATTAGAATCTAATTACAACAAAAAGAAAAGTCTACATAAAAGTCGTAATTATGAAAAATAGTAAACACTGGAGATTGCCAAGAATGGCTGCTTTGCTTTATATAAGTACTTACAAGTTCTTTTTAAGTAAGAATTGCAACCCAGGACATTAAATAATTATTTGCAAATTCAAGTGAAATAAGTCCTGCAGTGAACGCAATACACAATGTTGTATTAACTAAGGAAACATTATGCCTAAATATTTGTGTGAGAGAGGGTATGCTGTAAGTCCTTTGCCTTTTTAAATTAACAATGAACTTCTATTACTCTATGTAGAACACCGACTTCTCCAATTTGATGTGTTGTTTCTAAAGGTTAAAACCAAAATTAACCACAACTATAAGCTACACAATAGAAACGATCAACATAGAAAATAACGATAGAATTTGCTTTTCAATCCTATGAGGGAAGGATGAAAATATTTTCAAAACTATTTACAAAAAAGCAGCTTTCCCTGCTTTTGTTTCCCCAACTATCATTTCTTATTAATTACATAGCTGTGGGCAAAAAAAATTGCTAGATATTAATGAAGCTTCTATTTCCTTTTAAAGTCTTCATTGCGATCATAATGTTAATTGCTACCATCAGAGTCATTCTTATGCCAACCCTGCAGTGGGGCAAATGGGATTTTGATGATTTGAAGCACAGAGAGAAATAGTTGGAATGATCAATCAGGTGAGACACAGGCTTCTGAATAATAGCTTAAGGAATGAAATTTTATTTTGGCAGAATTAAAACCAAATTTTCCTTTAATAAAGGCCATTTTATAAAAGGTGAATATCAAGTAGACAGGGAAAATTTTATTAAGCAGTTTTCCAGTAACACACAAAAATACTTACTACTACACTAAGCTAAGGTTTCTTCCATTTTCTCTTCTCCTCAAAGAGTATTTAAACACAAAGAAAAAGTGCAGTTCTGCTACAAAAATTATGTAGCAAGATATAGCACAACCTTAACATTTTATACTATTGTAGCTGGTACATTATCCAGAAACACCTCACAGAAACATATAAACAGATATGAGAACACAGAAAATTCAAGAATACCTCAAATTCATTGGCAAAAAAGTTCCTACTTCATCCCCTGCCACCTTTTTAAAATTTTTGAGCCAAAAGTAATGTTGGAATAGTATTAGATTATAAGAGGTCACTGACAAATCTGGTCAAACAGGATAGGATCAATATTGACTTTCGGGAAGAAACCAGGAACAAGAAATCTCTTTTTTCTTCTAGAGTCCTACCTAATCTGAAGGACAAAAGACCATGGCAGAAAGAGTCAAGATTAATAATTCTGTTTTCTGATTATCAAGGCAATCAGAAAACAAAGTAAACTCTGAAAGCCAAATAGGTTAAGATTTTTACACATCAGTAAAAAATATAATCTCTGTAGACTCACAGGGTTAGGAAGCACAAATGAGAAATAAATACGAAAAAGCTTTGACAACCACCGAGAATTATATGCATGAGGGACAGTCCTGTTTTCCTTTAAATGTCTCATCTATATAATGTTGTAATTCAGGAAATTGAAGATTCAACCAAAATATCCCAATAATCTAATGCTGACTCAAATAACAGCTCCTTCACGAAGCCTCCCTTGATTTCCTAAGGAAAAACTGATTGCTCACTCCTTAATGATCTTACTATATTAAACCTGTATGTATACCTTATGGCATCTATAAGGTTAAAATTTCCTTGAAAGCAGGAACAATGTCTTATTTAAAATCTTTGTGTCTGTCATATTGAATACCTAGATACTAAAAAATTATGGATTGTTTTGCTAAGTACCATATTACCAAACAATATTAACTTGACCTCTGTATGAACATATAAAACAAATACAGGACACACACACGAGTTCGTGTGTGAGTACTCTAAGAAATGTACAGGATGTTTAAGGATTAAACATCTAAATAAGAAGCAATACAACAATAATTTTAAACAACAGCTTTTTAAGTGATATAGTCAAAGGGAAGGCAGTTTCAGGAAAGGAAGAATAAAGACAGAAAACAGAACCCTGAACATGTGGATAGAATCACTACCTATTCATGAAAATTTAAGTCTTGCTAGAAAAACAGCACAAGGAATAATTCCAATTAGGGCTTATGAATTTGAAAGAAATATGGCTTTATCATACATTTCTCAGAGAATTATTATCATTTAAAGCCGAAAGTATAATCATGTTCCAGTGGGACACATTCACTGAAAGCATAAAAGCAAGGGTAGCTTAAGTTCATTCTGAAGGGCAAAAGGGTATCTTGGGCCTTCTTAGTAGGTTTTGTTATGTCTTCTTTTTAAGGAACTCCAGGTTGGGTGCTCAGTTTCCAAAAAGCTGCTATACCGCTGGACTAGCATAGGTTTCTGATTAGAAATGCCTTTGGTGAGAGAACTTTCTTCAACAAGCTAGGTGGGAGGAGCTGAAGTAACAGCAGTAAAATAGTCCCAGGAGGCAACTTCTAGGAGATAGGCAACCCTCTCGAAGAAGTTCAAATTGAAAGCGTTTGAGTGAAAGCATGTGTATGAAACAACCTCAAAGGCAAGAGATTATGAGACTCAGGAGATGAAGGATGTTTCTGAAGCAAAAATGTAACAACTGAAGTGGAACTGATAAATGATTTTTCAACTTAGCCTTTCATCCTTCCAAGGTAGATAAATTGAGTAGCCGCACTGTGCTTATGCATGGGTCCTCCAGAAGAGGCTTACTGTATGCTTCACGTAGGCATTAAAAATCCCATAGCACTTTAGATAAATAAAAGGTAAAGAGATAGCCTGTAAGCCTTGGTTAAAATATGTTTTAAAATATAACTTGGTGTTCCTTGGCTTACATAAATCCTTTAGCCTGGTTAGTTGACATACTGTGATAATATATGAAAGAAAAATCACTTTAAAATTGTCTTGAAATCTAGTTCTATACATAAGTTATTCTTAAAATTACATATAACTTTTGGAAAGATTAAATGATACGTTCAGTAAAACAGTGTAACAGACATTCAATAAATAATTGTTGAAAGAATGGCTGAAACATTTCCATCTAGTTACTGTGAGACAAATGACAAATAGCCCTGAAAGACACTCTGAAGTTTTTAAGAAGACTAATTAAGCATATTTACTTTAAAAATTATTGCATGTACAATACACATGGGATCCTGAATCAGATGCTAGATTTTGGCCTATAGTAGATAACTATTTTACCTCTTTAGCTTTCATTCCTTTTACTTTCTTATTGGAAAATCATTCTAGGCATATGGTCTGGATAGTGATGAGTGACAAGCACTCCTCTCCATCTCACTCCCATATAAGGGGTGAATACCTGATCCCACTGCTGAATTTTTAAAGAACTATTAGAAAAGAGGCACTGTCTCAGTTAAGAAACATGTAAATCTTAAGTTCTCTAAGGTCATTTTCATCCAACTATATAGCCTGCCTAGGAATGAAGCCAGCACTGAGGAAAGTAGAATTGAGAAATGGGGAGAGAGTGCTAATTCTTGAATCTCTAGAATAGACCTAGAATGACTGAACTATGCTGAGGCCAGATAGACACCTAGGTTTATTATCCTGGCTCCCTTTCTTCCTCCTTTCCATGCACCATCCTTCCCCTCCCACCCTGTTTCCTTAGGGTTGGACTTTAGTTACTGCAACTAAGAGCTCAGATTATTAAAAGCCTCGACCATCCGCTCTTGATCCTGTCAGTTTCCTGTCATTCCTTTATACAGGGTCACTCTGCTCCTCCAAGTAATTCCCTGCCTCCACTTCAACAGTAAAAGACGGTGGATGGAATGCTTAGCTGGGGATGCTTCTGTCTACTTTACTATTACTTGACCTAGCCACTAAACAAGGGAAGTATTGCAGGATTTATGGACAAAGACTATAGAATCGGTCCTTAAAGAAACAATAATCTCTAAAAATTCAAAGTTGTTATTTCACACTTAACACTTGTCTACAATTAAGAAAAACATTTAAAAAGTCTCTCAGTAAGAAGTCCAATCATAATTAATAAAAAGCAATCTTTATAAGCATATTATACCATTAAATTCAATAGGAAGTCCAAAAGCTAAAAAAGAGAAAGTACAGTCATCTCTCAATATCCTGATGGGATTGGTCCCAGAAGCCCTGCAGATACCAAAGCCTACAATGTTCAAGTCCCTTATGTCAAATGGCACAGTATTTGCCTATAAACTAAGCACATCCTCCTTTGTACTTTAAATCATCTGTAGATTATTTATAGTATCTTATTCCAACTCTTTGTGACCCCATGGACTGTAGCCTACCAGACTCCTCCGTCCATGGAATTTTCCAGGCAAGAATACTGGAGTGGGTCGCCATTTCCTTCTCCAGGAAATCTTCCCGACCCAGGGATTGAACCCAGGTCTCCCGCACTGTAGGCAGATGCTTTACCATCTCAGCCACCAGGTAAGTCATCTAATGAAATGTAAATGCTAAGTAAATAGCTGTAAACACAATGTAAATGCCATATAAACAGTTGCTTGCATATGAACAAATTCAAATATTGCCTTTTGGAACTTGAGGAAGCTTTTTCCCCATAAATACTTTCAATCAGTGATTGGCTGAATCAGTGGATGAGGAACCTGTGGATACAAAGGACTAACTGTACTGGTAGAGTCTGTACTCATCCCAGACCATTTGCTTAAAATTTGCTGAGAAAAATGGTAACATTCAGAATTATTAATTTCTATCCATAGAGGTTACAGAAAAATGACACAATCTAAACAAAAAACACAAACAAAGAGCTTTTTGGATTGCATTTAGGGGAAACCAGCATTCCCCCTTGGAATAAATAACACAAGTAAGTGCAATCAAAAATATCCTTTCAAGCAGGAGATCTGAGACAGTGAAGAGAAGGCAGTAAGAAGGAACAAAAAGAGATCTGACAATGCTGCCTTTGAAGACTGAAGTGATACAGCCAAGTCAAGGAACACTGGCAGACAACAGAGCTGGAAGACACATGGAACAGATGCTCCCTTAGTTAGAGTCTCCAGAAAGAGTAGAGCCCTCCTGGAGCCTTGATTTTTGCCCAGTGATACTGATTTTGGACTTTGGCCTCCAGAACTTTATATAACAGAATAAATTTCTGTTTTTTTAAGTAACCAAGTTTGTGAACATTTTTTTAGAGTAGCTACCACCAAACTAAGTACAAAAACTGTTATAGATATTCTAATTTTTAAAATATTTGATTATGTTACATTTACGCATACAGTATTTTTTAATAGCAGTTCTTAAGAACTGTGCATGCAAAATTTGGTGAATTAAACCACAACAAGCTTAACTGATTCAGGTTAAGAATCATCAATGGATACTGAAAACACAGGGTTAAAGTTAGCTGGAAAACTAGGTATCACACCATTTCAAAGTATCTCCCCACAGACTGCTTACAAAGGGAAAAATTCTTACAAAGAGAAATATGGTGAAACCATCCTATTCAAATGATAGAAGTTAATAACAATAAAGTGACAAACTGAAATATGAACCTCCTGATGTAATAAAATTGAACATATTATCACTTACATAGTACCTCTGCCAAAAATATATAACCTGAATCTTATCATGCCAAGCCCAAATTACAGGACATTTTACAAAACTCTCTGATACTCTTTTAAAATGTCAATAACATCAATAACATGAAAAACAAAGAAAAACTGAAACACTGCTCAAGACTGAGGAGACTCAAAAGACAACTAAATGTCATACTTGATCCTGGATTAGATCATAAGGACTGGAACATGACTGGAAAATTTTAATTTGGACTCTACATTAGATAAATATAGAGGTCCATCTAGTCAAAGCTATGGTTTTTCCAGAAGTCATGTATGGATGTGAGAGTTGGACCATAAAGAAGGCTGAATGCCGAAGAATTCATGCTTTTGAATTGTGCTGTTAGAGAAGACTTTTGAGAGTCCTTTGGACTGCAAGGAGATAAACCAGTCCATCCTAAAGGAAATCAATCCTAAATGTTTATTGGAAGGACGGATGCTGAAGCTGAAACTCCAATACTCTGGCCACCTGATGTGAAGATCTGACTCATTAGCAAAGACCCCTATGCTGGGAAAGACTAAAGGCAGAAGGGACGACAGAGGACAAAACAGTTGGATGGCATCACCGACTCAATGGACAAGTTTGAGCAAGCTCCGGGAGATGGTGAAGGACAGAGAAGCTTGGCATGCTGCAGTCCATGGGGTCGGACACAACTGAGCAACTGAACAATAACAACTACATTAGATAAAAGAATTTTGTGTTAAGTTTCTTGAATTTGTTAACTATACTGTAGCTATGTAAGATAGTGTAGGATACTTAAAAGATATATATTCTGAAATATTTAGGGGTAAAAGAGCCTGATGTCTGCAAGTTATTCTCAACTAATTAATCCCCCCAAAATAGTAATAAAATATGTGTGTCTGTGTGTAGAGGAGGAGGGGAAGGAAGGCTAAGTAACAAAGCAATTATAGCAAAAATGTTAACGGCATTCAATATCTAAGTGAAAGGTATTATGGGGTTCACTGTATTATTCCTATAAGTTTCTACAGGTTTAAAATATTTTAAAACAAAACATCAAAAAAACAAAAAAAACCTGGTGGCTTGAACATTTGATATGCTTTCAGATAAACAGGAAGTATGTATTGTATGCCATTAATACTATATACTCAGTAATGGTTAAACACAAAAAAATTACCAATGTGAGAAAATGCCATTTCTAAGTACTGCTTAGAATATTTGTGATAGTAAAGATATAATTTTTTATATGCTCTTTTGCAATTTAGTTGACAACATAGGAATATATTAGCATTTTTAGTAAATACTCACTTTAAAATGTTATTTCTAAAAATATGAATGTATTAAATATATAAAATATGTCAAAGAAAAGAATAAACTTGATCAAATAAGTAGTCTAACTTATAATTCAAGTTACAAAAATATCAATTTGATATACTTTAAAAATCTTACTGTTTTTCTACAACATAAATTTGAATACAAACTAATATCAAACTTAATTACCTGGACTGAATTCTTTCATAGAACTACATATTTACCCTGAATGGGTAAACATATTACTCTCAAGTGGCTTGTTCTTAGTATTATACAACAGAACAAGACAAAGGTAGCAAAATGATATAAAAGGACTGCAAAAAATTTTTTCCGAGTAAAAAGCATTTTCCACAAATATATAATAGTCTAAACATACTCAAAAGTTATGTAAACTCATTTCTGAAAGAGACGTTCTAAACACATACATATTCTAAACATCAGGATCAAATGACAAAAGGATGTATCTTTACATATTTTACAACATAATAAAAGAAATATTTTTAAAAGATAGATTTCATTTAACTGATGAAAAAAAACACTTGACTTTCTTGTCTCTGTCTCCCTATTCCGTTCAGTTCAGTTGCTCAGTCATGTCCGACTCTTTGCGACTCCATGGATCGCAGCACGCCAGGCCTCCCTGTCCATCACCAACTCCTCGAGTTTACCCAAACTCATGACCATTGAGTAGGTGATGCCATCCAACCATCTCATCCTCTGTCATCCCCTTCTCCTCCTGCCCTCAATCTTTCCCAGCATCAGGGGCTTTTCCAATGAATCAGTTCTTCACATCAGGTGGCCAAAGTATTGGAGTTTCAGCTTCAACACCAGTCCTTCCAATGAACACCCAGGACTGATCTCCTTTAGGATGGACTGGTTGGATCTCCTTGCAATCCAAGGGATTCTCAAGAGTCTTCTCTAACACCACAGTTCAAAAGCATCAATTCTCTGGTGCTCAGCTTTCTTTATAGTCCAACTCTCACACCCATACATGACTACTGGAAAAACCATAGCCTTGACTACATGGACCTTTGTTGCCAAAGTAATGTCTCTGCTTTTTAATATGCTGTCTATTTAGAATGTTGAATACTTGTAATTTTATCACTTCTACAAAATATTATAAAACTTTGAACAATGTAGTTGCCTAGACACCTAAATCAATTCCGTCTCAAGTACCATGAAGTCAACGTGATCTCTCAAGAATATTTGGGCTGAATCAAGATATACTTCCTGGTCAGTCCAAGTCTGTCCAGATCTTATAACCAAGAATAACAAAATAAAATACACTCAAGAGAATCTTACAGGATAGACAACATGGCATCATAAACCAACCAACCATAAGGCTCTCAAAAAGTGGAAGCCTTTGTGGGCTGGTTTTATATCTTGCACTATGTCTGGAGAAATCCTGTGTATACAGTGGGAACTTCATTGCCTAACTCACTAAATAGTTAGAGGGCAAGCCAGGAGACAAAAGGCCTCTCCCTTGAATAAGGCTCCTCCCTCAAACACTTCTCCCATGAATAATGTTTCATGAAATAACAAATACAAAAACACCCTTCAATTTTAAAATAGTTTGCATACAAAGGTACTCTACTATCTGAGATGACATTACTTTGAAGACAGGTATTTTCTTGAGAACTTATCTACAGTTTATCTATAGTAAATTTAATCTGAAAATGGAACAGGAAGAGAGATGTACTTTAAATCCCTAAATCAACATCATCAAGTTGAATATTGTCTTATGTGAATTAACATTGGTCAGTACAAAACACAAAGCACATACCAGTAGTACCTCACACTATTAACAAGTGATTAGTGAATCTGACCAAGCAATTCACCTCTCCAATCTTAAAAGTTAAAGCAATAAAAAAAAAAAATGCATTTATACTTTTATCAAAAGAACAGACGGAAAAGGAAGAAATGATCTTAAATAAGAGGTGATTAAGTCCACAGATTTTTATTTCTCTTTATCTGTAAGTTTATGTTCTTTTGTTTGCTAGAAAACTCAGTTACATTAGAAAAGAAGATTTAAAATACACCTATGAAGAAGTAGAAGTCTCTAAATAATTACTTCTTGACACATGAACAAAAATTTACCATGAGGCTTTGGTCTCAATAAAGCTTTGTTTATTGATTTTGAAAGTTAACTGTTATATGTCAGGTGATGTAAGAATTATGCCTCATTTTTGGCATATGGCAATCCAACTGGTCTGACATCAATGTTTTAAAATGCCTATCCACATCTCCTAGTGAAATGTTTGTCATTGTTATGGGTTTATCTCTAGACTCTCTTTTCCTTTGTCCTATATATCTATGTCTACTTTACAATGATAGATATCACAGTGTTTTAATTACTGGATTCTAAATTTCTAAATACATTTTATAATCAATTTAGAAATTGTCACCTAAAAGAAAAAGCTTGTTGAGATTCTGGTTGATTTTGCACTGAATCTACAAATAAATCTGGGAAGAACCGACACACAAAAAAATTGAATGTTCTGATCCATGAACACAGCATAGTTCTCCATTTATCTGAATCTTTATTATTCTCTACATTGCTTTACAATTTTCAATGCAAAGGTCTTATTCTGTTAAAATTATCACCATGTATTTCACTTTTTTTTATACTATTCCAATGGAATTTTACAATATTCAAGTTCCACTTGTTTGTTGGCAATATATAGAAACAAAATTATTTTCTACATCTTTGCTACGCTTATTAGCTCCAGCAATTATTTTATAGATCTCTTACAATTTTCCAAGGAAATTTTCACATAAGTTACAATAAAAGACAATTTTATCTTTCTTTACAATCTGGTATGCCTTTGTCTTGCCTTAAAGCACACCTTCTAGTATAACGTTGAGAGAACTGCTGAGAAGGGCCTGTCTTGTTTTACTCCCAATTGTAGAATAAATGTTTTCAGTCTTTAGTTGTAGGTTTTTAAAGAGGCCTTCTATGGGGCTGAGAAAGCTCCCCTTTATTTCTAGTTTGCCAAGTTTTGTTTTCTAATCTGTCATGAATGGGTGTTAAATTTTGTAAAATGCTTTATCTGCGTTTACCGAAATGATCATATGGGTTTTCTCTGTTAGTCTGTTAATATACTGAATAACATTAAATAATTTTCACATGTTAAACCAATCTTAGCTCCTGGAATAAGTCATTTGGTCATGACTTATTAAGGTCTTTATGTTCTACAGAATTCATTTCCTAATATTTCTGTTAAAAATTTTGTGTCTATGTTCATGAAGATGAACTTATTTGTCTTATCTGGTTTCTGTGTCATGGTAATGCAAGGCTTATGAAAAGCATTACCTCATCTTCTATATTCTTAAGGAATTTGTATAGAATTAACATTTTCTCATCCTTAAACTTCAGTATAATCTACCATCAGACAGCCATCTGAACCTGGAAGTTTCTCTGGGAAGCTTTTTAACAGTTAAAATTTCAACTTTTGTAACAGGGCTATCCAGGTGGTCTATTTCTTCTTAACTAAACATTTTGTCTTTCAAGAAATTTGTCTTTTTCATCGAACTTACTGTACTTATTGATTAAAACTTATTGATTTAAGATTCTCCATAACGTCTCTTATCCTTAATATCTACAGGATATTATATCCCCTGGTGGTGTTAGTGATAAAGAGCCCGCCTGCCAATTTAGGAGTCATAAGAGACATGGGTTTGATTCCTCGGTCGGGAAGATCCCTTAGAGGAGGGCGTGGCAATCCACTCTAATATTCTTACGTGGAGAATCTCATGGAGCAAAGGAGCCTAGTGGGCTACAGTTCATAGGGTCACAAAGAGTCAGACACGACTAAAGTGACTCAGCATGTACAATATCTGTAGTATCTGTGTGATATCCCTCGTTACTTTGCTAATAATGGTAATTTTTGTCTTATCTTGTTTTTTCCTGATAAGTCTATCTAGACTCTGTTTTATTAACATTTTTGCAAAGGATTAGTTATTTCACTAATTTCCTTTATGGTTTTTCTGTTTTCTACTTTATTAACTTTTGATCTTTCTTATTTCCTTGAGGTTATTTGTTGTTGTTCAGTCACCCAGTCATGTCCAACTCTTTGTGACCCCATGGACTGAAGCGTGCCAGGCCTCCCTGTCCTTCACCATCTCCCAGAGTTTGCCCAAGTTCATGCTCATTGCATCGGTGATGCTGCCCAGCCATCTCATCCTCTGAGCCCTCTTCTGCTTCTACCCTCAATCTTTCCCAGCATCAGGGACTTCTCCAATGAGTCATCTGTTCACATACGATGACCAAAATATTGGAGCTTCAGCTTCAGCATCAGTCCTTCCAGTGAATATTCAGGGTTGATCTCCCTTAAGATTGACTGGTTTGATCTCCTTGCTGTCCAAGGGACTTTCAATAGTCTCCTCTAACACCACAGTTTGAAAGTATCAATTCTTTGGTGTTCTGCCTTCTTTATGGTCCAGCTCTCACAACCATACGTGACCACTGGAAAGACCAGTCTTGACTGTAAACCTTTGTTGGCAGAGTAATGTTTCTGTTTTTCAACACACTGTCTAGGTTTGTCATTGCTTTCCTGCCAAGAAGCAATCATCTTCTGATTTCATGGCTGCAGTCACTGTCCGCAGCAATTTTGAGGCCCAAGAAGAGGGAATCTGTCACTACTTCCACCTTTTCTCCTTCTATTTGCCATGCAGTAATGGGGGCGGCAGAGAAGGCAATGACACCCCACTCCAGTACTCTTGCCTGCAAAATCCCATGGACGGAGGAGCCTGGTGGGCTGCAGTCCATGGGGTCACTAAGAGTCGGACACGACTGAGCGACTTCACTTTCACTTTTCACTTTCATGCATTGGAGAAGGAAATGGCAACCCACTCCAGTGTTCTTGCCTGGAGAATCCCAGGGATGGCGGAGCCTGGAGGGCTGCCGTCTATGGGGTTGCAGAGTCAGACACGACTGAAGCGACTTAGCAGCAGCAGCAATGGGGGCAGATACCATGATCTAGTTTTTTTAATATTTAGTCTTAAGCCAGCTCTTTCACTTTCCTCCTTCACCCTCATCAAGAAGCTCTTTAGTTCCTCTTTGCTTTCCATGAGAACCTCATGAACTGTATAAAAGGCCAGAGATATGATGCCAAAAGATGAGTCCTCCAGGTCTGAAGGTGTCCAATATGCTACCGGGGAAGAGCAGAGAATTACCAACAGCCCCAGAATGAATGAAGCAGCTGGGCCAAAGCAGATACAACACTCAGTTGTAGATATGTCTGGTAATGAAGGTAAAACTGATGCTGCAAAGAACAGTATTGTATAGGAACCTGGAATGTTAGGTCCATGAATCAAGGAAAATTGATGTGGTCAAGATGAAGATGTTAAGAATAAACATCAACATCCCAGGAATCAACTAACTAAAATGGACGGGAATGGGTGAACTTAATTCAGATGACCACTGTATCTACTACTGTGGGCAAAAATCTCATAGAAGATATGAAGTAGCCCTCACAATCAACAAAAGTCTGAAATACAGCACTTGGGTGCAACCTCAAAAATGACAGAATGATCTTGGTTCATTTCTAAGGCAAGCCATTCAACATCACAGTAATCCAAGTCTATGCCCCAGCCACCAAAGCCGAAGAAGCTGATCAGTTCTGTGAAGACCCAGAAGCCCTCCTAGCACTAAAACTTAAAAAAGGTGTTCTATTCATCACCAGGGACTGGAATGCAAAAGTAGGAAGTCAAAATATACCTGGAGTAATGGGCAACTTTAGCCTTGGAGAACAAAATGAAGCAGGGCAAAGGTTAACTGAATTCTGCCAAGAGAATACACTAGTCATAGCAAATATCCTTTTTCAGGTTATTTATTCAAGGTTTAATTTATTTTTCTTTCTCTTGTTCTCTTTTCTAAGGTAGACACTTAGATCACTGATTTGTTATCTTTCTTTCTAAACTTAGTATACAATAATGTTAGAAATTTCCCTCCTAAGATGTCAGCAAATGGTGGAGGAAGAAACTCCAGAAGACCATCCCTTTACAAGAGCAACAAGGACGTTGAGGCAACCGTCAGAATCAAGTATTTCAAATTATGGAATCAAATCAAAAGCTTACAGTGACAAAGGGAATGCTTAATGAGAAAAAAAACAGCTGAATTTTGGTAAGAGAGCTTTGCTTCATTTTAACTTAGAGATACCAATCCCTAGATCAGTGATAGCCCTGGAAGATGACAGTATATTCTTGATATAATAAGGTTACTAGTACCAGAGGCAGCAACAACAAACTGTTTCTCAAAGAACTGCAGTTTTTGTGCTGACTTGTCTGGTTGCTTACTTTTCTATCACCTAAGAACTTTCTCATGTCTGAAGTGGTGCTGTGTGTGTGTAGAGGGGTGGGGATGGGGGTGGTGGTAGCAGTATCTGCTGAACATGTATTAGCTGCTGCCATGTTGGGCAAGAGTTAATAGTTGGAACGAATAAGCCTGTAAGGAAAGGGTAGAGAAGAAGATGTTTTGAGCAGTAAGGGCTTTGAAAATTCCAGCATACTCCAGGGAATTTAGAACACAACACACATGCCCAGTACCAAGCACATACCCCAAAAGATATGAGAAGGCCCTATGTTCTCACCTCTGGCTGAAGTTCAAGTTCCACACAAGCAGGAAGTAAAGGCTAAAGTAGAGGTACAAACTGCCTGGTTCAACATTAAGGTACGCCTGGCACACATACAGAGACCATCTTCCAAGACTGGGAAAAGTGAGGGTTTTGGGGGTAACAGAGGTAGGGGAAGGTTTCCTGGCATTCAAGGAGATAGCTATCAAATCACTAACTGTTAATTAAGAGAACAGAAACTTTAGCAGCCACAAATGACAATGAATAAAGACTTCAAAAAATTCGTTCAGAAAAGTCACTTAACAAATAAGCAACAATAATGACAATAATCAGCAACAATAAACCCTGGAAAGGAGGAAGAATCAGATTTCTTGAACTTCCACAGTATTATATCCAAAATGTTCAGCTTTTAATAAAAAATTATGAGGCATACAAAGAAATAAGAACATATGATCTATATGCAGGATAAAGAAATTAAGAGAAGCAGAACCAGACTACTTAGTAATAATAACTGATCCTACAATCCTACTCTGGGGCATATATCCAGAGAAAACTGTAATTCAAATATACATGCACACCAGTGATCATTATAACACTATTTACAATAGCCAAGACATGGAAACAACCCAATTTTCCACTGACAGAGGAATGGATAAAGAAGATGTGGCATACATATACAGCAGAATTTTACTCAGTCATAAAAGAGAATGAAATAATGCCATTTGCAGCAAAATAGATGAACCTAGAAATTATCATACTAAATAAAGTAAGCCAAATATCATATGATATCACTTATATGTGGAATATTAAAAAATTGATACAAGAAATTATATACATAACAGAAACACACCCACAGACATAGAAAACAAACTTATGGTTACCGAAGGTGAAAGGGGAGGGGGGGTTGGTAAGGATAGATTAGGAGTTTGGCATTAACATAAACACACTACTATATATAAAATAGATAAGCAGCAAGAACCTACTGTATAGCACAGAGACCTATACTCAGTATTTTATAATAACCTATAGGGAAAATAATATGAAAAAGAATAGACATACATATAATGATCACTTTGCTGTACACCTGAAACTAACACAAGATTGTAAATTAACTATATGCCAATTAAATATGGATACACTTTTCAACATTCTTCTAATAATGGGCAGAATAACTAGACACAAGATCAACAAAGCTATAGAAGACTTGAATAACACTAGAAACTAGCATTAACAGACATACACACACACACACACACACACACACACGCGCGCACGCGCGCATGACAATTAACTCAGTTAATTTTTATAATATTCTTCATGGACTCTATATGTTTCCTGTTAACTTCATTCTGAGGTTCTGTTAATTTGCTTTGCTATTGAAGATGATAACATTTTAAGGGAGATGTTCACAATCGATTCATTTTTGAATCCTTCAGTAAACTTTGTACAATACCTTACCCAGAGCAAACTCACCACAATAAATCAATATTTATTTGATAAATAAATCACATTTATAAATTAAATCAATATTTAATCAATAAATGAATGACTTACTATTGACTTTATACTTACATATTATCTCAGCTTCTAAACCTTTAGTTCCTAATAAACCAAATTTTTTAAAAAACCCACTAAGATCATTTTTTAGGAGTCATGTTTTACTCTCCTCCCATTCATTCTCTACATTCAATTAATCAACAAATGCCATCAAATGCCATCATTTTTTTCTTTGACTTCTTGTGTTTACTTTCCTCAACTATCACTTACCTGAATCTAATTATTCAATATCATGTTCTCTAGTTATAGAAACCTCATTTCATACTTTCAGGAATTGTGCACTTACCAACCAATGACTTACATCATAATTAGTTTCCATGTTCTCTATAGTATCCAATATTGACTACCCTTGCCTTAAAATGATCCACACTTTGTCTCTATATATTATCTTTGCCTTTGTGTATATACTCTTTACTATTTTCTCTTCTTACAGCATCCAAAATGATTGTCCTTAGCCATTCTTTATTCACATATTTGATTTTGGTGATCAGTGACTCACACTGGACAGTACCATGTGATACCCTTCCATTTAATGATTATCTTTTTAAACAATCTATCCAGGATATAAGCTCCTTGAAAACATGTGATCATATTGTAAATTCTACATAGCTTCTGAAGCACTTAGCATATAACTGATTAATAGTTGCCTAAGTGGTTACTCACTGATTACTTGAACATGATTTCCTCACTTACCGAGGACCATAACAAGTGTCTACCACATCAAACTTTGTAAATCAGTAATTTATCCTTTCCTTCCTTATTAACAGAGCCTCACTGCCAATGCTCTAATGAGCCAAATGACTTTCACTGCCCATAGGTTCATTACCTTATATCTTCCTCACCCAAAGGACGTCCTTGACTTCCCTAGTACCTAATTGAATCCTGTCTAGCCTTCAGAGATCACTTCAAGTTATATTTCTTAATACTTCTTTGTTATATATACATATAGCAAAACAAATAAAAAATCTTAATAGACTATTTTTGCCATGTTGACCTTTACAAAACTCCTACCGAATATGAGATTTGTATAATTTGAAATTTTACCAAATTAAGTCTCAAATGTCTTATAATCATTTTAGATGTATTAATATCATCTGCCCAATTACCTGGGGGGCTATGAAGCATCTTCCCATACAATATTTCCTTTTATATCTTTGAGGACAAATAGTAAGCACAAAATAACTAACTGATGAATGCAAAGAACAGAGGTTAAATAGTTACACACAGTTTCATAAAGATTGGTCCTTAACAATGCTTTAAAACAAGAGGAATTGGCCAAGGATTAGTGTGCAGTCTGGGAAGGAGAACTGCGCACAGCAGAAGTTAAGCCATGTCTAGGAACTAATTCGCAGATATAAGATTGATGAATACCTAAGTCCAAACGTGAGCAAACTTTTTTCCTAAAATGCTAGACATTTTGAGCTTTGCATGCCACACATCACAATGTCTATAACTGCTCAACTATGCCACAAAAGCAGCCATAGACAATACGTAAACAAACAATGTGACTTTGTTTCAATAAAACGTTTTTTCACACACACAAAAAGTGTTCAGCCAGATTTCAACTATGGGCCATGGTTAGCCACTCTAGATCTAGGCTAGAACTGGTTTCAAAATTTTCTTTCTGGTTTGTTTTTTAACAAGTAACTTCTCCTCAATCTAAAAACAGAGTTGATCTGGTTAAGCAGAAGTGGGGGAAGGGATATGCAGAATACAGAGCTGCCCACTAGACGCTCCCTTTCCTAGCATTCACCATTCCTTCCTCTAAAGGCCTGCACAATATCATCTGACTATGTTTAAATCCCTCATTTATACATTTATACTCCTATAAGAATACAGATTCAGAGAGGGGGAAAGAATTTATGCATGAATGATCACCAAAAAACCAGAGCTAGTGCTAAAATTTCCCTAGATGGGGAAACAATGGAAAGAAACAGTGACAGAATTTATTTTCTTGGGCTCCAAAATCACTGCAGATGGTGACTGCAGTCATGAAATTAAAAGATGCTTGCTCCCTGGAAGAAAAGTTATGATCAACCTAGACAGCATATTAAAAAGCAGAGATATTATTTTACCAACAAAGGTCCATCTAGTCAAAGCTATGGTTTTTTCCAGTAGTCATGTATGGATGTGAGAGTTGGACTGTGAAGAAAGCTGAGCGCCAAAGAACCCATGCTTTTGGACTGTGGTGTTGGAGAAGACAAGACTGCGAGTGAGGTCAAACCAGTCAATCATAAAAGAAACCAGTCCTGAAAATTCACTGGCAGATATCAATTAAATAAACTCTTGTAACTTTCTTTTTCTTTCTTTTAGGTTAGAGTTGTAATGGACCCAGATGGAACTTGCAACGCGGGCCCCACATGATAGAACTAAATTCAGATATCAATTAAGTAAACTCTGAATATTCACTGGAAGGACTGATGCTGCTGAAGCTGAAATTCCAATATTTTGGCCACCTGACGCCAAGAATTGACTCATTGGAAATGACTCTGATGCTGGGAAAGACTGAAGGCAGGAGGAGAAGGGGATGACAGAAGATGAGATGGTTGGATGGCATCACCGACTTGATGGACATGAGTTTGAACAAGTGCCAGGAGTTGGTGATGGACAGGGAAGCCTGGCGTGCTATAGCCCATGGGGTTGCAAACAGTTGGACATGACTGAGCGACTGACCTGAACTGAGTGCTAAAATTAAAATCTAGATCTTAACTCTTGATGGTATGACCTAACCTTTAAAACACGATAGTTCACTTGGAGAATCAAAAATAAAATGGGAAGTTAATGTACTTTAAAGTCAAAGCTTTGGGACATCTGATAGGGCCTTATTATTCTGATTGGATTTGAAGTTAAAATCTACCATGATTTCTTTTTCAACCTGTCAAGAAGTTATCACACAAAAGTTCAAACAATTTTCAAAGAATTTGAAGGTGGTATGATAGTACCTAGCTTATAAACCTTGCTACAAAACCATGATTAGTAATTCAATGACCCTAAATTTGTCCCTTTTACATATTATTTTTACAGGCCACTACTAAACTGTAATATCATAATCTGTTAGAAAAAACTTTCAAGAGGTCTGAAGGATCAATGTTTTTGCCTCAAAACAAAATTTTCAAAGTATGCACCAAACAAATAACCAGATAGTCCATAAGCAGGGATTTTCCAAACAAAACATCCATTCAAGATCATTATTGGAAGTGAAAATCTGCATGTTAAGAAAAATGACATTTTCATATCCATAGTAGGATTACTGCTGACTCTAAAATATAACCCTGACAATTTCTTGCATTTCTTTGCCTAAGTTCCATGTCTTTAGAATGAATTCATCTTCACTGAAGAAGGTTAGGTGGGAGACAATGGTGGAAACTTTTTAAAAATTACAATAATTGAGAAAATGAGATAAGAGCATGGACTCAATATTATTAAGACTATAATTACAAGATCATGTTTTAATTTAAGGGTAAGAACCACATACAGAACATGCGCTACAAGCACTCTAAGAACTTCCATTTAAATAAATTTTGTAAAAAAAAAAATTATAAAACTGCCAAAATACTGTAGTTGCTATCTTTATATTACTGTGATGTACAGTTACATGCATCATAACTGTAAGTTGTATGCTTAAAGACTGAATAGGCTTATTGCACACATTGCTTAGCACACTGATAATGGTTTTGGAGAATACAAATGAACTAAAATTTCTTTCATATGCAAGAAACATCCTTGCTTCCTTAAGATCATTATATAAGGAAATGATTTTGATAATAAGAAAAGTATCATTTATTTTTGTTTACACAGAGGATCTGTCTATAAAAAATAACTTTCAGCAGTCTTACCAGTTTCTCTCCCTAAGTCAATGTATGAAGGCTATACCTATAGTGAATAAATAATAAAGAAAGCTTGGTAAGACTGTGGTTGGTAATTTAAAGTAAATAGTAATAATAAAGTACTAATATTAGGGAGAGTGAAAAAGAGGACTTGACTCAGTGTATATTTTAGCACTTTCTCTCAGTTTTTAGTCAATATGACTCATTGATTTCCCATTCAATAATTTTAACTTATTTTGTTAGAAATTACTTATTTTGTTAGAAATAAGAACAGTTTAAAAATAAAAAGTTTCATAACAAATAACATAAAATCAAGTGTCTACTGAAATTTTAATCACAAAGAATTCCTATCTTAACTTTTGTTAAGAAATGTCTTAACAGAAAATTTCATGTTAAAATGATGCTGTGGGCAATCAGTACACTGTTGCACTTCTGAGATAAAACATGGCTTTTAACTGGAGCAAATAAAATTGGAGACAGGTAAAATAATATCTCACAATAATACACTGAAATTTCTCTGAGGTGTCAGAAACACACTTTATTTCCTCTCATAGCACAAACATTTTTCTATGGCTCAGAAACATGATCAATATATAGACAAATCATGATTACCGAAGAGAAGAGAATGAAAATCACAGAAAATGCTATACGCCCTAATTAGTTTAAAAAAAAAATTATAGTACCTAGAGTTAAAGAGTTTATGATGTCAGGAAGAGTTTAAAGCCTTTATGATCAAGTAATATTCTCTGAGTCACTATTTTGTGACCTGTGTGGGAGTGTAGCAAAAGGATTAATGCTAATCCTGTAACTGTGAATAATGATTTATTGAACAATTCCTACATAAATTCCAATTGTGACCACAAAATCACACCCTCACAGGCTAAGATATTTTCCTCTCACTTAGATAACAAAACTGTTTTAAAATATACATATGTGTATATATAAACACACACACATGCAATTAAATCAGATTATGAACTGATTTTTATATATTTAGTAAAGGCTTTGGACATTTACAGCTTTCATTTTTATTTTAATCTTAAGTTAAACAAGTCCAAGTATGGTCTTTCTACTTAGGATCAATTAAGAATGGTAGCAAATTTCAAAATACTTTCTCAAATAGCTGCGTTTCATTCAGAGAAATAACAAAAGTAAGAAACTAGAATGAGGTTAAGTGCATCTTTTGTTAGTAACGTATGTTGCTCCCTCTGGCCTCATAAACAAGCTGCTCCTTTTTGAATACAGCAGACCTTCAATTTAAATTTATGGAAAGACTAAAGCAGGAGAGCCTGCACTCAAACAATTTTAATAACCTATTAAGTTGCGACTTCAGATTCATTTTATAACCATGCTCCTCAGGGAACTATGCTATCTGGATAAAGATAAAATTTTTTTCCTTTAAAGATAAATAGCATCATTAATCTGCAACATTTCTTTTCTATTATCTTTCGAAATGAGGAGTTATTTTGTTCTGATCTTGAGGTAATTAGCCTTCATTCACTAGCCTGAAAATGTCTGTGTTCTGAAAATTAAAAATGTGTCATTAAGTGGAATTTACCATAATGTCATTTATCTTTATATAGTTCATCAGTGACAGCAATGGGCCTGGGAATCCATCAGCTTTTACCAAGGAAGCATTAAAACAAATTGAAAAACAGAATAATCCCAGGCACTCTTTAACACAGTCAAAGCCATTTGGGTAATTAAATAGTGGTATTTAAAGTTTTAATTTAGATTTTTCCCTCTGTTCATCAGTAGTCAAATGAGATGTTCATATTCATAACTGTTTGTAATAAAAGGTTTCATAAAACAAGCAGAATATCAATGTTATTAAAATTTAATATAACATAGGGAGAGTCAATCTACAAAATAAAGTTTTTATTTTCCTGAACTCTAATTTCTGAAATTACATCAGAAATAAACCTTCTTCAACTGCCTAGGTTGTAGTATTAGCCCCACAAAAACTGATGATTCAAACCTCTAAATAAGTAAAAGAGAGTGGATGACATGAAATTCAACTTCATTATTGCTAATGCTGGAGAAGAATATCTTCACCACCTTAAAATTTGTTTTCACTAACTACATCCCTCCAGCAATCATTATATAGAATTATCAGATATAATTATCAAAATAAAAGTTGGCTTGATAAGCTAACACCAGAGGTTATAGAATAAAAATCTTGGGGTGGTAAGGGGGCACAGAGGCATTCTGTACCCGAATAACTAATTCATATAGTAATGATTAGGGAGATAGCACACGATTTAGAAATATAGCTGAAAAATTATATGCTCTTAGTGAAGATCTTAAAAGTACTGTGAATACACTTAGGAAACATACAGCATAATGAAATCAGGCTACATGGTCATAAAAGTGTATAGCAGTTTGAAAATGCTCACTTCATTCAACGTAATAAACCATTCACTATTTCCCTTTCTGTATATCTAGAAACAATATCTTGCTTGAAAATGTGTTCTTAACACAAGAACAATCCAACAACATAAAGATTACCATAATGCAGCACTGCTCACTACCAGATAATTCATTTTCTGAACTCAGTATACTCAAATGTGCTAATGACTGTTTCAGTATGATTCTTTGTTAAACCACTGGATAATTTAAGTTTAGCGCTTTGCCACTTAGATATGCAAATAAAGATATTTCAAATGTATTTTGGAGGGGCAAAAATGATTCTTTACAAACTATGATATAATTACTTTGTTGACGAATTCTAACACATAAATACTACTGAACAAATCTCATAGCAAATATTGGTTAAGGACCTAAAAACTTCAGCAGTATTTTCATCATGTAAAACTGTATATCATTTCCAATTCCCACCTGTCTTTTCAATGCTGCTAATTTACTCTGCACAGTCAGAGAAATGTTGGCCTGAAAACAGAATGTTATTGAATAAACGTATGATCATGTATCGAATCTCGCTTCTATCACCAGTCCCATCCACAACTGGGTATTGTTTTTGCTTTGGCTCCATCCCTTCCTTCATTCCGGAGTTATTTCTCCACTGATCTCCAGTAGCATATTGGGCACCTACCGACCTGGGGAGTTCATCTTTCAGTGTCCTATCTTTTTGCCTTTTCATACAGTTCATGGGGTTCTCAAGGCAAAAATACTAAAGTGGCTTGCCATTCCCTTCTCCAGCGGACCACACTGGAAAAGGTCAGTTTTCATTCCAATCCCAAAGAAAGAAAGGCAATGCAAAGAATGCTCAAACTACCGCACAATTGCACTCATTTCACACACTAGTAAAGTGATGCTTAAAATTCTCCAAGCCAGGCTTCAGCAATATGTGAACTGTGAACTTCCAGATGTTCAAGCTGGATTTAGAAAAGGCAGACGAACCAGAGATCAAATTGCCAACATCCGCTGGATCATAGAAAAAGCAAGAGAGTTCCAGAAAAACACCTATTTCTGTTTATGGACTATGCCAAAGCCTTTGACTGTGTGGATCACAATAAAACATGGAAAATTCTGAAAGAGATGGGAATACCAGACTACTTGACCTGCCTCTTGAGCCATCTGTATGCAGGTCAGGAAAAAACAGTTAGAACTGGACATGGAACAACAGACTGGTTCCAAATCAGGAAAGGAGTACATCAAGGCTGTATATTGTCACCCTATTTAACTTATATGCAGAGTACATAGGAGAAGGCAATGGCACCCCACTCCTCTTGCCTGGAAAATCCTATGGATGGAGGAGCCTGGTAGGCTGCAGTCCATGGGGTTGCTAAGAGTTGGCACAACTGAGCAGCTTCACTTTCACTTTTCACTTTAATGCATTGGAGAAGGAAATGGCAACCCACTCCAGCGTTCTTGCCTGGAGAATCCCAGGGACGGGGGAGCCTGGTGGGCTGCTGTCTATGGGGTCGCAGAGAGTCAGACACGACTGAAGCAACTTAGCAGCAGCAGCAGCAGCAGCAGCAGAGTACATCATGAGAAATGCTGGGCTGGAAGAAGCACAAGCTGGAATCAAGGCTGCCGGAGAAATATCAGTAACCTCACATATGCAGATGACACCACCCTTATGGCAGAAAGTGAAGAAGAACTAAAGAGCCTCTTGATGAAAGTGAAAGAGGAGAGTGAAAAAGTTGGCTTAAAGCTCAACGTTCAGAAAACGAAGATCATGGCATCTGGTCCCATCCCTTCATGGCAAATAGATGGGGAAACAGTGGAAACAGTGTTAGACTTTATTTTTTTGGGCTCCAACATCACTGCAGATGGTGATTGCAGCCATGAAATTAAAAGATGCTTACTCCTTGGAAGGAAACTTATGACCAACCTAGATAGCGTATTCAAAAGCAGAGACGTTACTTTGCCAACAAAGGTCCATATAGTCAAGGCTATGGTTTTTTCCCATGGTCATGTATGGATATGACAGTTGGACTATAAAGAAAGCTGAGCGCAAAAGAATTGATGCTTTTGAACTGTGGTGTTGGTGAAGACTCTTGAGAGTCCTTTGGACTGCAAGGAGATCCAACCAGATCATCCTAAAGGAGATTAGTCCTGGGTGTTCATTGGAAGGACTGATGTTGAAGCTGAAACTCTAATACTCTGGCCACCTGATGCGAAGAACTGACTCATTGGAAAAGACCCTGATGCTGAGAAAGACTGAGGGCAGGAAGAGAAGGGGACGACAGAGGATGAGATGGTTGGATGACATCACCAACTCAATGGACATGGTTTTGGGTAGACTCTGGGAGTTGGTGATGGACAGAGAGGCCTGGAGTGCTGCAGTTCATGGGGTAGCAAAGAGTCGGACACGACTGAGCAATTGAACTGAACTGAACCGATGATCATTTATTTCTTTAAAACAATATCCAAGATAATAAATCAGGCATCTAGGACTGAAAAACTTTCGAAACAATTAAGTTTCCAGAAAAGGAACTTTGGCATATTTGTACAACTGGTCAACAACAGCAAAGCTGGGACTAAAATCCATGCATCCAACCTATTCTTATACCACTCTGCAGACAGATCAATGATCTAAAATATTCATTCAGTATCTAGGTTAAGTATCGTCATCAAATAAACATATTTTGAATAATAAAAAGCACATTCTGAATGTGACAGCTTGTAAAAGCTTCCAGACAGCATTATGATCTTTTCATTAATAAAGCAATTATCAAGAAGTTTTTCTCTGCCTTCAAACAATCAATCTGCTTCTCAAATTTTAACTAGTTCTTCTAAAAATAATATATTTACCCAGATAACTTCTAAGCATTTCTTTCCATATCCCCTGGACCTGCAGGTTTCTGTTGTATTTTGTTATTTAAAATAAGAGTTGCTTACCTCCCTTACACAAGGACAAAGCATAGATCAGGCCAAGATGAGCTATAATGACATTTAGCTTCAAAATGGTGTGGAGGGAGGATCTTTTGTGGTTTAATTAAAGTCATCATACAGTCTGAAACTAAATACTGTCAAATACAAATTCAAAAAGAAAAGTTCAAAGTCAAACAATCTGTGATTTATCCTCATTATCTCTTCTCTGCAGTAAGCATTACTACACCAATTTGATTTTTATTAAAAAAAATTTCAGCATGAAGGTATGTATGTACCTGGGTTATTGCTTAAAGTGGTAAAACAAAAACCTAAAGACTACTAAATATCCAAGGGTTTGACAAACTATGAAATATTCATTCTATGTGTTCTATACACCATCAACTGGCTATTAAGAAGAAAAGTTCAGTTTCCTATTAATTACCAATGAATATTACATAATAAAAGCAGGGAAAAAAGTATGTCTCAGAGAATTATGTAAAAACAATGACCCTTACTGCTACATGTTTAAATTTTGTTTATATGAGCATGGAGAAAGGTATGTGTTAACACCTGGTAACATGTTAGCATAAAAGTATAGAAACTACTAACACTGTGTGTTTGAGGGGAAAGGTGGTGAGGAGAGAGAGGAAATTACTAATATTTTCTTTACTGATCTGCAGGGGAAAGTAATTCTTCAAATAAGGTGAAATGATCTACTCTTTTAGATGTGGACCCTAAACTAAAGCTGAGCTGCCTTAAACTAACAGAATGGTCTTAAGAGTTCTACTGCTGGCAGAAATATTTACCAAGATTCTCTAATTTTCATTTTATCTCAATGATAACCATTATCCAACTCAAAAGAGGGCGGGGAGCAAGAAACAAAAATCAGCTATTTCACAATTATACCTTTTAGGAAAAAACAATTATTTTTTTAAAGTTCTGAACTTTTCTAAAGTAAGATGTACTAATCATTTTTAAGATATTATCAAGATAATAGCTGACTAAATCTAAACACATGTACAGAAAGGTAAAAATAAAAATATTTTTCTTAAAAGTAAAATAGACATTTTCAGATTATCTTTTAGAGTAGGGTTCTTCAGTCTCAGTACTTCTGATATTTGGGGTTAGAAAATTCTTCATTGTTGGGTGTTGTCCTGTAGAAATGTTCAGCACCATGCCTGGTGCTAAACAGTATCTCTGCTCAGTTGGGACAATCAAAAATGTCTTCAGATAACACCATAATACTCCTTGGGGCAAAAGCACCAAGTTGAGAACCACTGATTTACCTATAGGTTTTCTGAGAGAAATGATTTTTAATGTTTTACACCAGTACCAACTATCCTTTACAGTCTGATAGGTAACAATTACATATTAACATGTATAGTGAAAAGATGTTAGATATACAACAACATCCCCTCATTAATGTCAAGACATAAAAACTCTAGCTCTACAAGTATGTGGAAATGAAAGAAGTTTTATTATGAAAGATACTTCCTATCTGCTGCTGCTGCTGCTGCTTAGTTGCTTCAGTCGTGTCCGACTCTGTGTGACCCCATAGACGGCACCCCACCAGGCCCCACAGTCCCTGGGATTCTCCAGGCAAGAACACTGGAGTGGATTGCCATTTCCTCCTCCAATGCATGAAAGTGAAAAGTGAAAGTGAATTCGCCCAGTTGTGTCCAACTCTTAGCGACCCCATGGACTGCAGCCTACCAGGCTCCTCCATCCATGGGATTATCCAGGCAAGAGTACTGGAGTGGGTTGCCATTGCCTTTTCCTATCTGCTAGGTAAATGCAAAAAATAAGTACCACTAGTGTGAATCAAGCAGCTTCAGAGAAATCAGTATTTTATGGCTCAGATGGAAGGAAAATACTATATACTTTAAAAAACTGTACTACGTTTTCATAGTAAACTGTACAAAAGTTTTCAGTAATAGTTAAGAAAACAAAAGTTTAACTTGCCATTTCATCAAGGCGCTAAAGAGGAAAAACTTGGATTGCATTTGAAGAGAGGGTGTGGGAACAAAAAACCCAAACCTCATTCTGTAAAATTTAGAATAAAAAAATCAGAAAAAAAAAAATGTCAATCAGAATGTAATTTGTCTTGACTTCATATACAAGGTACATCATTAAAATGACAACAAATGTTACACGTAATACATATGCCAAAAATCACACCCTCCTACTAAACTTAATCAAATTTTTGGCCATGCCTTGAGGCTTCAGTTCAGTCGCTCAGTCACGTCTGACTCTTTGTGACCCCATGAATCGCAGCACGCCAGGCCTATCTGTCCATCACCAACTCCCGGAGTTCACTCAAACTCAAGTCCATCGAGTCAGTGATGCCATCCAGCCATCTCATCCTCTGTCATCCCCCTTTCCTCCTGCCTCCAATCCCTCCCAGCATCAGAGTCTTTTCTAATGAGTCAACTCCTCGCATGAGGTGGCCAAAGTACTGGAGTTTCAGCTTTAGCATCATTCCTTCCAAAGAATACCCAGGACTGATCTCCTTTAGACTGATCTCCTTTGGATTAGTCCAAGGGACTCTAAAGAGTCTTCTCCAACACCACAGTTCAAAAGCATCAATTCTTCGGCACTCAGCTTTCTTCACAGTCCAACTCTCACATCTATACATGACTACTGGAAAAACCATAGCCTTGACTAGACAGACCTTTGTTGGCACAGTAATGTCTCTGCTTTTCAATATGCTATCTACGTTGGTCATAACCTTCCTTCCAAGGAGCAAGCGTCTTTCAATTTCATGGCTGCATTCACCATCTGCAGTGATTCTGGAGCCCAAAAAAATAAAGTCTAACACTGTTTCTACTATTTCCCCAACTATTTCCCATGAAGTCATAGGACCAGATGCCATGATCTTAGTCTTCTGAATGATGAGCTTTAAGCCAACTTTTTCACTCTTCTCTTTCACTTGCATCAAGAGGCTTTTTAGTTTCTCTTCACTTTCTGCCATAAGGGTGGTGTCATCGGCATATCTGAGGTTATTGATATTTCTCCCAGCAATCTTGATTCCAGCTTGTGCTTCTTCCTGCCCAGCGTTTCTCATGATGTACTCTGCATATAAGTTAAATAAACAGGGTGACAATATACAGGCTTGATGTACTCCTTTTCCTATTTGGAACCAGTCTGTTGTTCCATGTCCAGCTCTAACTGTTGCTTCCTGACCTGCATATAGGTTTCTCAAGAGGCAGGTCAGGGGGTCTGGTATTCCCATCTCTTTCAGAATCTTCCACAGTTTATTGTGATCCACACAGTCAAAGGCTTTGGCATAGTCAATAAATCAGAAGTAGATGTTTTTCTGGAACTCCCTTGCTTTTTCCATGATCCAGCGGATGTTGGCAATTTGATCTCTGGTTCCTCTGCCTTTTCTAAAACCAGCTTGAACATCAGGAAGTTCACGGTTCACTTACTGCTGAAGCCTGGCTTGGAGAATTTTGAGCATTACTTTACTAGCGTGTGAGATGAGTGCAATTGTGCGGTAGTTTGAGCATTCTTTGGCATTGCCTTTCTTTGGGATTGGAATGAAAACTGACCTTTTCCAGTCCTGTGGCCACTGCTGAGTTTTCCAAATTTGCTGGCATATTGAGTGCGGCACTTTCACAGCATCGTCTTTCAGGATTTGAAATAGCTCACCTGGAATTCCATCACCTCCACTAGCTTTGTTTGTAGTGATGTTTTCTAAGGCCCACTTGACTTCACATTCCAGGATGTCTGGCTCTAGGTGAGTGATCACACCATCGTGATTATCTTGGTCGTGAAGATCTTTTTTGTACAGTTTTTCTTTGTATTCTTGCCATCTCTTCTTAATATCTTCTGCTTCTGTTACGTCCATACCATTTCTGTCCTTTATCGAGCCCATCTTTGCATGAAATGTTCCCTTGGTATCTCTAATTTTCTTGAAGAGATCTCTGGTCTTTCCCATTCTGTTGTTTTCCTCTATTTCCTTGCATTGATCGCTGAGGAAGGCTTTCTTATCTCTCCTTACTTCTTTGGAACTCTGCATTCAGATGCTTATATCTTTCCTTTTCTCCTTTGCTTTTTTTGCTTCTCTTCTTTTCACAGCTATTTGTAAGGCCTCCTCAGCCAGCCATTTTGCTTTTTTGCTTTTCC
The DNA here is from genome assembly GCF_019923935.1 of Bubalus bubalis. Classification (NCBI taxonomy): domain Eukaryota; kingdom Metazoa; phylum Chordata; class Mammalia; order Artiodactyla; family Bovidae; genus Bubalus; species Bubalus bubalis. Next base: position 123,160,623 of record NC_059159.1, on the reverse strand, counting down.
ATGGGGATGGTCTTGATCCCTGCCTCCTGTACAATGTCACAAACCTCCGTCCATAGTTCATCAGGCACTCTATCTATCAGATCTAGGCCCTTAAATCTATTTCTCACTTCCAGTGTATAATCATAAGGGATTTGATTTAGGTCATACCTGAATGGTCTAGTGGTTTTCCCTACTTTCTTCAATTTAAGTCTGAATTTGGCAATAAGGAGTTCATGATCTGTGCCACAGTCAGCTCCCGGTCTTGTTTTCGCAGGAGGCCTGAGAGGAGCTACTCCACGTTCAAGGTCAGGAGGGGTGGCCATGAGGAGATACCCCTCGTCCAAGGTAAGGGGAAGCAGCTGCACTTTGCTGGAGCAGCCGTGAAGAGGTATCCCACATCCAAGGTAAGAGAAACCCAAGTAAGACGGTAGGTGTTGCGAGAGGGCATCAGAGGGCATACACACTGAAACCATAATCACAGAAAACTAGTCAATCTAATCACACGGACCACAGCCTTGTCTAACTCCATGAAACTAAGCCATGCCATGTGGGGCCACCCAAGATGGATGGGTCATGGTGGAGAGGTCTGACAGAATGTGGTCCACTGGAGAAGGGAATGGCAAACCACTTCAGTATGCTTGCCTTGAGAATCCCATGAACAGTACGAAAAGGCAAAAAGATAGGACACTGAAAGATGAACTTCCCAGGTCAGTAGGTGCCCAATATGCTACTGGAGATCAGTGGAGAAATAGCTCCAGAAAGAATGAAGTGATGAAGCCAAAGCAAAAACAACACCCAGTTGTGGATGAGACTGGTGATAGAAGCAAGGTTCGATGCTGTAAAGAGCAATATTGCATAGGAACCTGGAATGTTAGGTCCACGAATCAAGGGAAATTGGAAGTGGTCAAACAGGAGATGGCAAGAGTGAACATCGACATTCTAGGAGACGGCGAACTAAGATGGACTGAAATGGGTGAATTTAACTCAGAGACCATTATGTCTACTACTGTGGACAGGAATCCCTTAGAAGAAATGGAGTAGCCATCATAGTCAACAAGAGTCCGAAATGCAGTACTTGGATCCAATCTCAAAAATGACAGAATGTTCTCTGTTCGTTTCCAAGGCAAACCATTCAATATCACGATAATCCAAGTCTATGCCCCGACCAGTAATGCTGAAGAAGCTGAAGTTGAATAGTTCTATGAATACCTACAAGACCTTTTAGAACTAACACCCAAAAAAGATGTCCTTTTCATTATAGGGGACTGGAATGCCAAAGTAGGAAGTCAAGAAACACCTGGAGTAACAGGCAAATTTGGCCTTAGAATACGGAATGAAGCAGGGCAAAGGCTAATAGAGTTTTGTCAAGAGAACGCACTGGTCATAGCAAACACCCTCTTCCAACAACACGAGAAGACTCTACACACGGACATCACCAGATGGTCAACACCGAAATGAGACTGATTATATTCTTTGCAGCCTTGAAGCTTGGTGGACCTCAATTCCTCAACCAGGGACTGAAGCCTGGCCATGCAGTGAAAGCACAGAGTCCTAACTAAGCCACCAGGGAACTCTCCATCAATATTTTAGAAGCATACATTCATGGAAAAATATGTGGCCCAAACTCAAGAGTTTGTCTTTGTCCAGCATGCATACAATGCCATAAGTGAACAAAACATACATTAAACCTTAAGGATTCTGATCATGTAAGTAGTTAATTTCCAGTTTCCTTAAAGTTCTTTAGAACTAAAATGTGTAAAACTATCATTCTGTTACAGGTGACCAACAAAACTCACTATATAAATGATTAATTAGAGACATTAACATTCCAGGAAGAGGGAACCACAGAAAAGTCACAAGAAAGTGTGAGGGGAGTGTGTGTGTGTGAAAGACAAGAGAGACTATCAGACACAGACCAATCACACGATCAAACAAATGGAGTCACTTTCAAATATTCTTTTACTTACAGAACCCTATTTTAAAGAAAGTCAAATGTACAAAAGAAATGAAACCCTAAGGAAGAGTTTCCTAAGAAATCTTAAGAAATGAAACCCTAAGAACAGAAACAGAATTCTACCAACCTGAATCCCATCTCTCCATAGGAATCCCTGAGAAGCTGTGAAGAACCCTGAAAGCTAGTGGACCAGAATATAGGGAATATGAGAGGGAGCTGAGAAATAAAAATGTAGGCTGGGAAGTATATTACAAATTTAATATAATTTTAAATGCTGGCTTCAAGAGTTATATTCAGTGGACATAAGTGAGCCATTGCAGGTGTCAAAACAGAGAAGGGAGATAAATGATGTGGTATACAGAGCAAATGAATGAAATAATACACCTAGTTCATTATTAAACAACAGTCTTTTAAAATCTTGGTGTTTTCTGTATTTCCTTATTTATTCTATGAAAAAACTAAGATATAAGACTAGCATGTTCAGTATGAGGGAGAAGTATAAGTTTACAGAAAGGATACATTTTAACATCATGAACACTAAATGTTCATCAACATGGTTATTTCTATTTGATAAAGCACACCGTCTTACACTGAGTCTCTCAAAGGCCCACAGCTACAAAGGCAGACTTTTAGGTGTCGTTCTCCATGTCAAATGGCAACCAGTAGTCACCCCATCTGTCAGTTTGACAAGTATTCTCTCAGCATTCAGGGATAAAGTGCACATATAAAACGCCCTCCCTGACAAAAAAGAAGCCAGGGAGATGAGGGCCAGCCACCAGAGAGAAGACAATCAAGCTGGCAGGAAAGGACTGGAAACTGGTCACAACAAGAAACCAGAGAGCCAAAAAGGGTGAAAGAAATCTTGTTCATATTGTAAGGCAACACCAACCAACAAACAAAAGAGCTACTCAAACAGTATGAGGTCAAATCGAAAAAAACTTGTCCTTGTTAGAAAAGCCTTCTGATTTCACATATTACTATCTGTCCAACTAATCAGCCCACCAAAAAATCCTCAGCAATAATATATCTGTTCCAATCCCTTACCTACTAAGTACATTCCTTGCTAACCACTTTCCCCATCTCTACAGAGTCAGTTCAAAATGCCACTGGTTTCCCTTAGAAACACAACTGTTTCTTGCCTATATTTTCCTATTTATTCTATCCTGCATTCAAAGAAATATTTATTGAGAGTCTAGCCAGGTAGTATTCCAAGCCTGGGGGATATTGCAATGAACCAGAAGGTTTCTACTTTAGCAGGCAGGGTAAAGCCATTAGATAAATACATACATTCATAAATACATTCTTATAAAATATGTAAAGTGGCAATACAACCTATCAAAACAAAAATACAACACGGAAAAGGGAATTGAGAAGGATGGTGTTAAGAAGGAGATGCTATTTCACATAATAAGACTGTTAGAGAAAATCCTTCAGATTAAGACGACACTTGGGCAGAGATCTGAAAGAAGTTGAGGGAGCCAGCCAAGCAACTCCTGAGGAAAAGGCATAGCCAGGAGAGGGCATATTTAGCATAAAGCCCTAAGCCAGGAATGTACTATACAGTGGTCAGTGTGGGGCTGAAGCAGTTTAATAGTAAGCGACAGAGACAAGAGAGAAGATCAGAGAAGTAAAAAAACAAGATCATATACAGCCTTTCATACCATGGACTAGACATTGGATATTAATTTAAGTGAAACAAAGAGTTTGTAAAAAGGAATGATATCATCTGACTTAAGTTTAAAAGGACCACACTAACTGCTGGGTGGCAAAAGGCAGAGAAGAAAGAACACCTCTGAAACTACTACAATAGTCCAGGTTTTAACTGTGATTTAAATGTAAGTGGCAATGATGTGGATGGATAAGAAGCGATCAGATTCTGACTCTTAAGTATATTTCACAGACTGAAACTGACAATATTTGCTAATGATGTAGACATGGGATATAAGAGAAGTTCAGGATGATGAAGGATACTCCCAACCCTTCCTTATCAATCAGTATGACTGACTTCACATTCATATACTCCTCCTCTCCTATTTCTATTTTCATTCTGTCTTATTCTACACTGCCACTTCTATTCTTACTTTTACCCTTCTTCTCTCCCAAGGGGCACACATGCCTATTAAAGCTGGAGGTCAGAAAGAGCTGGGGAAGGAATTTAATAAACAATGTTTAAGAAACTTAAAAAGAAAGTACTTAAGAAGTGGAAAAAGAATGTAAAATACAAAAAGCAGGAACACCAAATCATCCATGAAAAAAAATTATGTGAACACCACTGACACAGTAAGGCAGGCCAGGAGTACCAATGCCTAAGAGCTTAATTACAAAAATTTAAAACTATTCATTAAGTTTTAACCAAAGAAAGAAACAGAAAGATGGACAAATAAAAACAGGAAAATGTGATTAAAAAATAAAATTATATTCAAGACATGCTGTTCATATTCTATTAGAAACAAATTGTACCTATTCCTTGTAACATTAAGCTTTATATCTTTTAAGGGAAAAAAATTATCCAACTCAGTAAAAATTCTAACACAGAGATTTTTTTTCATTCTGCTGGCATAATCTACTCCAATGAATTACTTTAGCTTTGAGGGGGGAGGGGGGAACCTACCATACTATATTTTTCTAATAAAATAAAGTTTTAAAAAACATGAATTCTAGGAACATCCCTCGTAGTCCAGTGGTTAAAACTGCACGCTTCCACTGCAGGGTTCAATCCCTGGCCAGGGAACTAGGAACCCAAATGATGCCCAGTGTGGCCAAAAAAAATAAAAAGATAAAAATAAATTTTAAGATTTCTGGCTCCTAAATCCATCTAAAATGCAATAAAAACAAAGGCAGATACTGGTGCTCACAAAGTCACATACTTAAAATACACTTTTATTTTAGATGTTACCTCAACAAATTTAATTATGGAGTTTCTCTGTAGACAGCAAATTAGAAGCTGTAAATAAGAAAGGAAACCAAATAAATCTACAGAAGAAGATTACACAGATTTTTTTTAAAAAGAAGGAAACTAGTTATCAAGGGAAACACAAAAAACTTCAAACAGAAGAAGCAAAAAAAAAAAAAATCACGAAAAGCTCCTCCTTGAGGAACACTAAACACAGATCTCAAAATTCAAAACTGCACCTCAAATGTAACAACTGAGAGTCTCACTCATAATACTGACATTCAGTTATCAATAACAGATACAATTATGCTCAGCATACTCAATTTTAAATGGCAGAATTACAGTGTAACATCAATTATAAAAATATCTAATTGCTAATAATTCTATCGCATTTAATAAGTTCCATGCAGCTTAAATGCCTCACATATACTAATCTTTAATCCCCCAAATCCTATGATATATAATTTTACTATCCCTATTTTACAGATCAAGAAACTGAGACGTTAAATACAACTTACTTAAAATCAGGTAATTAACAATAAGCATATACACACATGAGTCATGCTGTACAGATGAAAGAATAGAATTTCAGACACTAGAATGTTAACTGTGGTCATCTCCATGTGGTGGCAACAACAGTGATACATATTCTCCTTTCTGTGCTTTTTAAAATATTTATAGAACATTCTGCAATTACAAAATGAAATAGAGGTAGAGTTCTGCTTTTGATAATGACGGAGTAAGCTCATATCAGACCATTTACCTTGTAGAAACAATTATAAATTCTGTACACAATTCAAAAAACAATTATACTTGAGAGTTATTATTCATAAATGTTATGTACTATAAAGTTGTCATGAACACAGAATTAGCAATTTTACTCTTGCCTGGAAAATCCCATGGACAGAGGAGCCTGGTAGGCTGCAGTCCATGGGGTCGCTAAGAGTTGGGCACGACTGAGCAACTTCACTTTCACTTTTCACTCTCATGCATTGGAGAAGGAAATGGCAGCCCACTCCAGTATTCTTGCCTGGAGAATCCCAGGGACAGGAGCCTAGTGGGCTGCCGTCTATGGGGTCGCACAGAGTCGGACACAACTGAGCGACTTAGCAGCAGCAGCAGCAGCAAGCTGCTGCTCCTAGAGGAAATACACGACTGACTCTAAACATGGGGGTGGGGATGCTGACCGTACACCACACAGTTGAAAATCCATATATAATGTGTAGTCTGCTCTCCATATATGCTGTTCCTCTCGTCTACAGCTCTCTATCAGTGGATTCAACCAACTGCAGATTGTGTTGAACTGTAGTATTTCCTATTGAAAAAAAAAATCTGCACATAAGTGGACTCATGCAATTCAAACCTGTGTTGTTCAGGAGTCAACCGTGTACACACACACACACACACACACACACACACACCCCCCCTCACAGATTATAATCTTATATCCTAAAAACAACTCATCCTTTCTTCTTTATTTTACAAAAGAGAAAATAAGGTTCACAGGTGGTTAAGAGCTGAAGTATCCTGCACTACACTGCACTGCCCCTACGATCTCCATCCTCTACTCAGCACGTATGAAAGATGAAACAAGATGAAACAAGAAAGCAGACCATTGTCCGTTTGACCTCAGCTGGGAGCATGTGCATCAGGTAAATTTTTTGCTGCCCCACACAAGTCTCAAAAGTGGAGTGACTATTGATTTAGGGGTTATAAATAAAATGCAGCAAGTAGGTGAAGTCCCAAATACAAAATCACGAATAACAAGAACTGACTATAGATGAAGGCACTAGAAAACAATCAAAAACATACATAAAATGGAGTTAAGTTAATGCTTGAAAGAGAGGAAGGGCATTGGGTTAGTTTACAGTTTTTATAGCTCTTCACCTGAAGCTATCCTCAATCAATAGTTCTGGTAGTGGGAATGGGAGAAGAGAATAATTAAAGTTTTAATAGAAAGCTGCAGTCTAACTGGTTAAAGAATCAGAGCTCAGAGACTGGGGCTGCTACAGTAATTAGAAAGTGGGAAGGGAAATCTAGACACTAGAGTCAGAGAGAGGTAGCCCAAAATGCTATAAATAAAGTCTGCCCAAACATAACTTACTACTGAACTACACATACACAGAACACACTCCAAGCAGCCCAGCTAAGGCAGATAAGGTAAAATGATAAGGATACCATCTGTGGTCAACTGTAAGAAAAACAAGCGTGAAGTTTAAATAGTGTCAAAGTAGCTGGTGAGTTCTGAGAAATTTAAAGAGAGCAAAAACAACCATCTTCAGAGAAATATAACAGAATCCAAAGTCTCTACAATGTTTCATTCACAATGTCTAACAAAACAGCCCCAAATTACTAGACAGAAAATGTAACCTATACGCCAAAAAGCAAGCCTAACCCTAAAGTAGTTATCACTATACTGAAGTAGCCCAAAATATGCTTGCAGACTTCCAGTTTTTGGTTGAGCATATAAGGAGCTTAAGTCATCACTCTATCCTAACAAGTAATAAGCTAAATAAATCAACAACTCTTCTTAGATCCATCAAAGAAAACAAATCACTGCCCCAGAAATTGGAGAGCTAGGCAGATACAGAGCATCAAAACTTAATCAGTACAGAAACCATTAGAGAGCCAGTAACAGTGCAAAAAAACCTATATTGTAATGGACAAATTCATGGAGACTCAGTTTAAACAAGTTTGAGAATTAAAAACTTGGGCACCAAGTCATAAGCAGATTCCCACACCTTTGTGAGTTTTACCTCCAGGAGGTAAAACCAGGTCCTCACAGTGAAAATTGAAGAAAAATTCCCTTACCTTTCTGGCATGGGGAATGGAAAAAGAACCATTTTGGAATATCCCAGAGCATTCTGTTCTTCTTAATAAGACCTGCCCCCAGGAGAAACTATTTTACCAGAGCCTAACCTACTGGAATTTTATTAGCCTAATTTACCTGGAGGGAAATAACCAACTTCAGCTCCTTCTAGTCTTTCACATGGGGGAAGAAAAATAGCCATTCCAAGCCCCTCTAGTCATCCTGTTCCACCTAAGAGGATTAAAAAAATCCAAAGAAGCACTGGTGAAGTTCACAATCCAGGGAGATAATCTCATCAAAAGACTGAGATCTAACCAGAGGCCTACAGGATGTTTCACCACCCAGAACACCTTATCATTATATTTCTAAAGGCCTATATACCACAGTTCCTTTAATCCAGTATATCACTTCTGTGGAGGGAGAACCTTTTTAAATTTTTATTTTATTAAAAAATTTTTTTTTTTTTTACTGTATCATGTAGCTTGTGGGATCTTAATTCCCTGACCAGGAATTAAACCCAGGCCCGGCAGTAAAACGTCAAGTATGAAACACTGGACTGTCAACAAAGTCCTCAAAACAATGCATTTTAAAAGAAAACAAAACAGTTTGAAGAGGCTGAATAAGCATTAAAAACAGAGTCAGATATGTTGGAAATATCAGATCAGACTAGAAAAAAATTTAAACTATGATGAATATGTTAGGGGTTGTTAATGGAAAAATTAGAAAACATGCAAGAAACAGATTAATAATATAAGCTGAGAGATGACAATGCTAAGAAAGAATTACAAGAAATGCTAATAATAAAAAATATGGTAACAGAAACGAAGAATGCCTTTGCTGGGAGTTGTTAACAAACTGGACACACTAAGGAAAGAACCTCTGAGCTTGAGGAGGTCTCAGTATAAACCTGCAAAACTGAAAAGCTAAGAGAAATAAAAATGAAGGGGAAAAAGTCAAACAGAACAAAATATCCAAGAACTGTGGAACAACTACAAAAGGTATAAAATACACATGCTGGGACAAAGGGGCAAAGTTAATACAATGGAGCAAAGATAGTCTTTTCAACAAAAGGTGACTAGAAATACTGAACATCTACATGCTAAAACTGAATCAAGACACAGACCTTACACTGAGGTTTTTTTTTTACACTCTTCACAAAAATAAAGAACTCAAAATGGATCACAGACCTAAATATAAAATGCAAAACTATAAAACTCCTAGAATATAGGAAAAAACCTAGATGATCTTGGGTACAGCAATGAAATTTTAGATACAACACTAAAGGCAAAATCCATGAAAGAAACAACGGATTAGCTGAACTTTATTAAAATTAAAAATTTCTGCTCTATAAAAGACAAAGTCAAGAGAATGAAAAGACAAGTCACAGATTAGAAAAAAAATTTACAAAAGACACATCTGATAAAGGATACTATCCAAAATATGTAAAGAACCCCTGAAACTCAACAATATGAAAACAAATAATCCAATTTTAAAATGGGAAAAAGGTCTTAACAGCTATACCACCAAAGAAGATATAAAGGTGGCAAATGAGCATATGAAAAGATGTTCAACATCATACATCCACTGGGAAATTTGAAATTACAAAAGATATCACTACATATGTCTTAAAATAGCCAATTTCCGGAACACTAGTAGCATCAAATGCTGACAAGAATGTGGAGCAACAGAAACTCTCCTTCACTGTTGGTGGGAATGCAAAATGGCAGAGCAACTTTGGGAGGGAGTGCAACTATATATTCTGTATGACACTACAATAGTGGCTGTACATCATTAGACATTTGTACACAGAATGAACAGTAACAAGAGTAAACCCTAATGGAAACTATGGTGTTTTCTGTGGGTGATAACAATATTTCAGTGTAAGTTCACTGATGGTAATAAATGCACCAGATAAATGTATCAGATGTTGAAAGTATGGGAGGTCATGAGTATGAATATGTGGAGGGGGTGGGAGGGAATGGGGAGTATAAACTCTCTGTATTTCCTACTCAATCTTATTGTGAACCTAAAGCTGTTTAAAAAATAAAGCTTATTGCTTTTTTAAATACTTGAAATAATTAAATAGGAAATCACAGCACAAAAATAAAAATCAGAAAGAAAAAAGAGGAATTTTAGAACTGAAAGACACAATACATGATTTTTTAAACAAAATCACCTAAAAGGCTTAACAGCAATTTGGAGGTAGTAAGAAAAAAAAGTTAGTGGCCATGAAGAAAGATCAACAGAAATTATTCAACCTGACAAAAAGGAAAAAGATTTTAAGATAACAGAGCAACATAACCTGTGGAACATACCAAGAGGTCTAATATATGTGTAATTGGAAACTACACACCATAAAATGAAGCATAAAAAAAGATAAATAATGAGTAAAACTTTCAAAATTTAATAAATTTCAGTGACTTCTAACCAGGATAAATACAAAGAAAACCATAACTAGGCACATCACAGAGTCAAACTCCTAGAAAATAAAAATAAAGACAAAATCTTGAAAGAAGCTAGAGGAAAACAACACAACATATAAAAAATAATATAAATGACCATTGACCTACCATCAAAATAACAAAACACAGTAGAAATAAATAAAACACTAAAAGAAATAAAGCTGTTAAATGAGAATACTATATGCACCAAATATACACATAGACATAAGCTCCCATGTCTGGCCTCTGGGAAGTGAGGTCACTCAGTCGGGTCAGACTCTTTGCAATCCCATGGACTATAGCCTACCAGGCTCCTCCATCCATGGAATTTTCCAGGCAAGACTACTGGAGTGGGTTGCCACATCCTTCTCCAGAGGATCTTCCCCACCCAGGGATCGAACCCAGGTCTCCTGCATTGCAAGCAGATGCTTTTACCATCTGAGCCACGAGGGAAGCTCCCCTCACCAAATATATCTTTTAAGAATCAAAGCAATCTTGTATTTCCAGCTATTATGGAGTAATAGGGATTATGTATATATACCATCCCACACAACACTTGAAACACATTCAGACACAGAATAACAGGAAGAGCAGAATAGTGATCCTAGAGAGGGAAAACAAACCAGGTAAATCTTAAAAGTAGCCTAGGCTTATCATGTTGGGAGTTTCTAGGTCAAAATTTAGGGAGGGGTAGCTAAACCAGGGAGAATGCAATGGCAATCCACTCCAGTACTCTTGCCTGGAAAATCCCATGGATGGAGGAGCCTGGTAGGCTGCAGTCCATGGGGTTGCTATGTGTCGGACACGACTGAGCGACTTCACTTTCACTTTTCACTTTCGTGCACTGGAGAAGGAAATGGCAACCCACTCCAGTGTTCTTGCCTGGAGAATCCCAGGGATGGGGGAGCCTGGTGGGCTGCCGTCCATAGGGTCGCACAGAGTCGGACACGACTGAAGCGACTTAGCAGCAGCTAAACCAGAGCCTATCTGCACCACCGAGTTGAAAAGACAGACCACAGAGTTTCAGCAAGTCAAATTGGCTAGAATAACCAGAATAAAATACCAGAGAGGAAGGGGCTACCCCCAAAGAGAGTTCCTCATCTCTGCAGAATGGTTTCATCAAGTTTCTAGGTAAACACTAATTTGACTATATGTGGGAAAACTATCCAAGCCAGGCAAAAAACCCAATTATGTGCTATTCACAAGAAAAACACTTTAAATATAAGACACATACTGGCTAAAAATTAAGACTGTATGTAAAAAAGATGGCATCTAAATATTAATCAAATGAAAGCTGGAGGAGCTGGTTATACTAATATCAGAAAAAGTAGACTGCAGAACAAAGAACACTGTCAGGAACAGACAGATTCCCTTTAATAATGACAAAGGGGTCAATTCATTAAAATATAATAATCCTAAGAACAGGGATTAAAAACATAAATTGAAAACTAAGAAGACTGAAAGGGGGGAAAAATCAATAAATCAACAACCGTTAAAGCAAGATTTCAATATGCTTCTCTTAATAACTAGTAAAAAAGTGAACTTAAAAAAATCAGTAAAGATTCAGAAGACTTGAACACTATCAAGCAATTAGATGTATTAACTTGTATGATTCTCAAGACTCACCAAAAGCAGAATCCTTTAGTAAGGACTTGAATGTGCAAGGGTCATCAAGGGCTTCCTAGATGGCTTAGTGGGTAAACAATCTGCCTGCAATGCAGGAGACCAAGGAGATTTGGGTTTGATTCCTGGGTCAGGAACATCTCCTGGAGGACATGACAACCCACAAGATAGACCTTTATTCTAGACCAAAGCAAGTCTCAATACATTCGAAAAGAATTTAACTCATACAAAGGTTGTCTCTACTATAGTAAAAGTAAATCCCCAAATATCTGAAAATTAAATATATATATATACACACACAACTCATTATCTAGAGAAACAAAAAGTACAAGAGAAATTAGAATATATTTATTTTGAATTGAATAAAAATGAAAAGGTAACCTATGAAAACTAAGAGGATGAAGTTAAAACAGTTCTTAGAGGGAAATTTAAAGCATTAAATATTAATAGTGAAAGGAAAAAAAGGCCTCAAATCATGATAGGAACTTTCTTCTTAGGAAAAGGACAAATTAAATCAAAAGCTGCTTCTCTGAGAAAGTTCAATACAATGAGAAGTAGCTAAAAAGAACTGGAAAAGACTGAGATGCAAATTACCACTGTTAGTGATGAAAGAGGAGACATCACTATAGACCTTACATACATTAAAAGCTATTTTAATGTTAAGTGGATGCTAGAAACAAATTTATGACCAAAAAACCTGAGAACCAAATGGGCAAATTTGTTGAAAGACAAACGACCAAAATTTAATCAAGAACAGAGAAAACAGATGTAGATGTCCCTACATCTATTAAAGAAATTGAATTCATGGTTTAAAACTTTCCTACAAAGCCTACTCCAGGTTCAGATAACCTCACTTGTGAATTCTACAAAATTCTACACATATTACTTAAGAATTACACAAAATTCTACAAAAACGCTTCTGGAAACTGAAGAGAAGGGAACATTCCCAACTCATTTTATTAGGTCAGCACTATCCTAATGCAAACCAGACAAACATGTTAGATAAAAAGAATGTTACAGCCAAGATCCTTCATGAACACAAATGCAAAAACTCTTTAAAATTTAATTGATTCCAGAAATATATAAAGTGTATATCATGAACAAGTAAACTTTAGCTCACAGAAATTCATAAGTGGTTTAATTAATGTATTTCATCATTTAACCATGACCTAAATGATGTCTTCCCTCATAGCTCAGTTGGTAAAGAATCTGCCTGCAATGCAGGAGACCCAGGTTCAATCCCTGGGTCCGTAAGATCCCCTGGAGAAGGAAATGGCAACCCACTCCAGTATTCTTGGCTGGAGAATCCCATGCGCAGAGAAGCCTGGCAGGCTATAGTCCACAGAGTCACAAGAGTCAGACATGACTTAGTGACTAAAACACCACCATCAAATGATGTTTACAAAAATCTTTAAAAAGAACACTATGTGATCATCTCACTGTACACACAAACTCACACAAAAACAATGTAAAAAAACCCAATGGCCATTGCTATAAAAATCTTCAACAAACTAAGAACAGAAAGGAACTACACTTCAACCTGATAAAGGGCATCTAAAAAAAACTCTACAGCTAAGCCCACAAGTATTGGTAAAAGAGAATCTCCTCACTCCAAGACAAGGAACAAAACAAGAATACATGCTCTCCTACTTCTATTCAATATTTTTGGGAGGCCTTGATTCAGTACAATAAGGCAAAAAAAAAAAAAAAAAAAAAAAGGTAAAACTGTCTTTATGTACATAAGACATGATAGTTTATGTAGAAAATCTTAAAGAAACTGCAAACAACTGAACTGAGTTCAGCAAAGTTGCAGGATAAAAGACAAACAAAATTCCATTTTAAGCCTATCAGTTCAGTTCAGTTCAGTTGCTCAGTCGTGTCCAACTCTTTGCGACCCCATGAATCGCAGCACGCCAGGCCTCCCTGTCCATCACCAACTCCCGGAGTTCACTCAGACTCACATCCATCAAGTCAGTGATGCCATCCAGCCATCTCATCCTCTGTCGTCCCCTTCTCCTCCTGCCCCCAATCCCTCCCACCAGCAGAGTCTTTTCCAATGAGTCAACTCTTCACAGGAGGTGGCCAAAGTACTGGAGTTTCAGCTTTAGCATCATTCCTTCCAAAGAAATCCCAGGGCTGATCTCCTTCAGAATGGACTGGTTGGATCTCCTTGCAGTCCAAGGGACTCTCGAGAGTCTTCTCCAACACCACAGTTCAAAAGCATCAATTCTTCGGCACTCAGCCTTCTTCACAGTCCAACACTCACATCCGTACATGACCACAGGAAAAACCATAGCCTCGACTAGACGGACCTTTGTTGGCAAAGTAATGTCTCTGCTTTTCAATATGCTATCTAGGTTGGTCATAACTTTTCTTCCAAGGAGTAAGCGTCTTTTAATTTCATGACTCCAGTCTCCATCTGCAGTGATTTTGGAGCCCAAAAAAATAAAGTCTGACACTGTTTCCCCATCTATTTCCCATGAAGTGATGGGACCAGATGCCATGATCTTCATTTTCTGAATGTTGAGCTTTAAGCCAACTTTCTCACTCTCCACTTTCAGTTTCATCAAGAGGCTTTTTAGTTCCTCTTCACTTTCAGCCATAAGGGTGGTGTCATCTGCATATATACTATCACCTAAAAATTGTAAACTGGATTAAAAAGTACCACTTACAATCAAAACAGAAATACTTAAAAGATAAATTTACCATTTAATGCTCAAGAAATATAGACTGAAAGCTTCAAAAAATATGATTTAAGAAAGTAAAAATCCAACTAAATGGAGAGCTGTACCATGTGCACAAATCAGGAGATTATCATTAAGATATTAATTCTTCTCCAAATGTAGATATATGACAAAAAATTAAAATCCCAGCAGTTTTTAAAAATTAACTAGATTATTTGAAAATAGAAATGGAAAGACAAAACAGGATAAAAAGAACAAAGTTAGAAGATTTATTCTACACAATTGCAAGACTCAGTACTTAGTTATAATGATCAAGACAATGTGAAATTGTGTTATGCATAGACATGCAGATCAATTTCACACAATAAAAATATAGAAAGAGAGCCCAATTTATACTGTCAACAGATTTTGACAAAGGTGCCAAGGTAATTCAAAGGAGGATGGATTCTCTTTTCAAAAAATGGTCCTAGGACAAATAGAAAAATATGCAAATAAATCAACTTCTTTTTCTTTACAGTATATACAAAAGTTAATGCAAAATGAATTATAAACCCAAATGTAAAATCAAATGCTATAAAACCTCTAAAAGGAAATCTTTATGATCTTAGGTTTTTTGGTTTTTTGTTTTTTAAAATGGGACACAAAAAGGATATGTCATAAAGGGAAAAACTGAGTAGTTATCAAAATCTAAAACCTTTGTCTTGAGAAAGACACAATTAGGAGAAGCCAGCCTATAGCTTGTCTTTTCATTCTCCTAATTGTGTCTTTCTCAAGACAAAGGTTTTAGATTTTGATAACTACTCAGTTTTTCCCTTTATGACATATCCTTTTTGTGTCCCAGTGGCCATCATGGTCAACAAAAGAGTCTGAAATGCAGTACTTGGATGCAATCTCAAAAACAACAGAATAATCTCTGTTCGTTTCCAAGGCAAACCATTCAATATCACAGTTATCCAAGTCTATGCCCCAACCAGTAACGCTGAAGAAGCTGAACGGTTCTATGAAGACCTACAAGACCTTTTAGAACTAACACCCAAAAAAGATGTCCTTTTCATTATAGGGGACTGGAATGCAAAAGTAGGAAATCAAGAAACACCTGGAGTAACAGGCAAATTTGGCCTTGGAATATGGAATGAAGCAGGGCAAAGACTAATAGAATTTTGCCAAGAAAATGCACTGGTCATAACAAACACTCTCTTCCAACAACACAAGAGAAGACTCCATACATGGACATGAGCAGATGGTCAACACCGAAATCAGATTGATTATATTCTTTGCAGCCAAAGATGGAGAAGCTCTATACAGTAAACAAAAACAAGACCAGGAGCTGACTGTGGCTCAGATCATGAACTCCTTATTGCCAAATTCAGACTTAAATTGAAGAAAGTAGGGAAAACCACTAGACCATTCAGGTATGACCTAAATCAAATCCCTAATGATTATACAGTGGAAGTGAGAAATAGATTTAAGGGCCTAGATCTGATAGATAAAGAATGCCTGATGAACTACGGAATGAGGTTCGTGACACTGTACAGGAGACAGGGATCAAGACCATTCCCATAGAAAGAAATGCAAAAAAGCAAAATGGCTTTCTGGGGAGGCCTTACAAATAGCTGTGAAAAGAAGAGAAGCAAAAAAAGCAAAGGAGAAAAGGAAAGATATAAGCATCTGAATGCAGAGTTCCAAAGAATAGCAAGGAGAGATAAGAAAGCCTTCTTTAGCGATCAGTGCAAAGAAATAGAGGAAAACAACAGAATGGGAAAGACTAGGGATCTCTTCAAGAAAATCAGAGATACCAAAGGAACATTTCATGCAAAGATGAGCTCGATAAAGGACAGAAATGGTATGGACCTAAAAGAAGCAGAAGATATTAAGAAGAGATGGCAAGAATACACAGAAGAGCTGTACAAAAAAGATCTTCACGACCAAGATAATCACGATGGTGTGATCACTCACCTAGAGCCAGACATCCTGGAATGTGAAGTCAAGTGGGCCTTAGAAAGCATCACTACAAACAAAGCTAGTGGAGGTGATGGAATTCCAGTTGAACTATTCCAAATCCTGAAAGATGATGCTGTGAAAGCGCCGCACTCAATATGCCAGCAAATTTGGAAAACTCAGCAGTGGCCACAGGACTGGAAAAGGTCAGTTTTCATTCCAATCCCAAAGAAAGGCAATTCCAAAGAGTGCTCAAACTACCGCACAATTGCACTCATCTCACACGCTAGTAAAGTAATGCTCAAAATTCTCCAAGCCAGGCTTCAGCAATATGTGAACCGTGAACTTCCTGATGTTCAAGCTGGTTTTAGAAAAGGCAGAGGAACCAGAGATCAAATTGCCAACATCCGCTGGATCATGGAAAAAGCAAGAGAGTTCCAGAAAAACATCTACTTCTGATTTATTGACTATGCCAAAGCCTTTGACTGTGCGGATCACAATCAACTGTAGAAAATTCTGAAAGAGATGGGAATACCAGACCACCTGATCTGCCTCTTGAGAAATTTGTATGCAGGTCAGGAAGCAACAGTTAGAACTGGACATGGAACAACAGACTGGTTCCAAATAGGAAAAGGAGTTCGTCAAGGCTGTATATTGTCACCCTGTTTATTTAACGTATATGCAGAGTACATCATGAGAAACGCTGGACTGGAAGAAACACAAACTGGAATCAAGATTGCCAGGAGAAATATCAATAACCTCAGACATGCAGATGACACCACCTTTATGGCAGAAAGTGAAGAGGAACTCAAAAGCCTCTTGATGAAAGTGAAAGTGGAGAGTGAAAAAGTTGGCTTAAAGCTCAACATTCAGAAAACGAAGATCATGGCATCCGGTCCCACCACTTCATGGGAAATGGATGAGGAAACAGTGAAAACAGTGTCAGACTTTATTTTTCTGGGCTCCAAAATCACTACAGATGGTGACTGCAGCCATGAAATTAAAAGATGCTTACTCCTTGGAAGGAAAGTTATGACCAACCTAGATAGCATATTGAAAAGCAGAGACATTACTTTGCCAACAAAGGTCCGTCTAGTCAAGGCTATGGTTTTTCCTGTGGTCATGTACGGATGTGAGAGTTGGACTGTGAAGAAGGCTGAGCGCCGAAGAATTGATGCTTTTGAACTGTGGTGTTGGAGAAGACTCTTGAGAGTCCCTTGGACTGCAAGGAGATCCAACCAGTCCATTCTGAAGGAGATCAGCCCTGGGATTTCTTTGGAGGGAATGATGCTAAAGCTGAAACTCCAGTACTTTGGCCACCTCATGTGAAGAGTTGACTCATTGGAAAAGACTCTGATGCTGGGAGGGATTGGGGGCAGGAGGAGAAGGGGACGACAGAGGATGAGATGGCTGGATGGCATCGCTGACTTGATGGACGTGAGTCTCAGTGAACTCTGGGAGTTGGTGATGGGCAGGGAGCCTGGCATGCTGTGATTCATGGGGTCCCAAAGAGTCGGACACGACTGAGTGACTGATCTGATCTGATCTGATAGGCTGGGAGAAAATAACTACAAAACAATCTGATAAAGCAGTTTTATCCAGATCTGCAAAGGATATTTACTATTCAATAAGATGACAAACAGCCCAATTTAAAAATGGATAAAAGATCTGAACAGACAATTCACCAAAAATACACACATGTCAAATATGCAAATTAATAAAATGTTCAACATCAATAATCACTGGCAAAATCCAAACAGAAATCACAATGAGATAGCACTACAAACTACTACTATGGCTAAAATTTTAAAATATAATAATACCAAGCACAGACAAGGCTGTGAAGCAACTGCAATCCTTATTACCTTGCTCTGGAAATGTACAATGGTAGAGTTATTTACCAGCTGGAAAACAGCGTTGCTATTTTCAATAGTTAGATGTATACTTAAAGTATGAGCAAGCAAAGCACTCCTATGTATTAACCCAAGAGATATGAAAACATGTATCACTTAAAGACTTGTACACAAATGTTTAAAATAACTTTATGCATAATAGCCAAGAATTGTAAATAACTTCAAATGTCCATCAACTGGTAAACAGATAAACTATGGTATAACTCATCAATGGGATATTCAACAGTAATATCCAGAAACATGGCTGAATCTCAAAAGCACTATGTTAAGTGAAACAAGTCAGACCAAAGGCTACAAACTGTCTAGTTCTCTACCTGAGATTCTGCAAAAAGCAAAACTATCAGGGCAGAAATCAGATCAGCAGCTGCCAGGAAACAGGAGTATGGAGGGGACTGACTATAAGGGGCATGAGGACAAGTTTTGGGATATTTTAAATTCTCTTCATCTTAAATCTAGTGGTGGCTATAAAAACCACATACATTTGTCAAAACTCATCAAACTGTTTACTCAAAACGTGAATTCCACAGTATTTAAACTGCACTTCAACAAACACACGCAAAGGGGAAAATAAAAAGAAGGCAGGATAAAGACCTTTTCAATGTCGCAGTACAGCAAAAACTATCACAATACTGTGAAGTAATTATCCTCCAATTAAAATGAATAAAATAATTAAAAACAAACAAAAAAGACCTTTTCAGATAAATGATAACTAAGAGAACTCATCACCAGCAGATCTGCACTTCAAGAAAGATAAAAGAAGTTTTTTAGGCTAAAGGGAAATAATACCAAGTAGGTATTACTTCAGATTTTCAGGAAGCAATGAAGAACACTAGATACCGCAAATAAACAGGTGAAGTAATTTTCTTCTCCTAAGTTTTAAAAAATACCTATGGTTAAAGAAAAATCCTAACATTTTGTTGTGGGTTTTTAGTGAACACACGTGAACTGTATATGACAACTATAGCATAAGGGACTAAGGAGAAGGAAGGAATAAACAGAACTATACAGCTGACAAAGCCATGCTCAGAACAGGGTATTTATTATTTTCCCTAAGAAGAAACTAATTGTGGAGTAACTGCTTGGATTACTTCATTTAGACGCCCCAAAACTCCTCTGAGAAAATTATCATTAATAACACCATCTTACAAATCAGGAAACTAAAGCTCAGTGAGGTTACACAGCTTGTCCAAGGGTCCAAAATAATAAATAGATCTGGGACTAGATCTGGGTTCATCTGACTCTGAAGTTGATGATTTGTTCAAAGTACCACCTGCCCCTCCCAGTTATACTCTGTGTTTTGGCAGGGGGAGGGGTGTCAATAAAAGCAAAGGTTATATAAAGAACTATTTTACAGCCTTTATAAAACCTTGGTTTAAATAGTTGTCTATAACTTATATCACTCAGTGTTTCTTAAGAAAGCATATTTAACCACTTGGTCACTCATGATAAATACTGCCATGACTAGAAATGTTGATCCATTGTGGCTGGTACTCTAAAGAAGTTAACAGACATAAAACACTGTGTATAAATAACCATGAAATAAGGTAAAGACTAATATGCTCTTCTTTAATTAAACACACACACACACACACACCCCTCATAATATTTCCCTTTTCTGTGGCTCCCAAAGCGAGAGCTAAAGTTAAAGCTTACGTAATAACTTTACCTCAGGTTCTCAGAGGTGAGAAATTTATCTAATCTTTTATTCTATGACTTTATATTTAACTGTCCCATTGTAGATGCATCCTATCTCAATCTATATCAAATCCTTTTGTGGAAGCAGACAGAAGATATAAATAAACAAGTAAAGGAGATTTGGATTAATAATACAAATTGAATCCAATGAGTATCCAAAAATAAAAATCTTTTATTTTTATCAAAAACATTCTGAGTTGGTTGGCAGATAAAATGAAGCAGTCTGTTAAAAGTACTCTGCAAACTGGAATTCTACAAACACTTAATGAATTGAAGTGCTCTTTTTAACCTCTATTTTCAATAGACATTACAAGTTCTTAAAATCCATACTGGATTTATAATTTAGAATGCATAAGCTGGGAAAATGACAAATGAAAATGGGGTATGGATGAGTAAATGGTGTTTTCAAGGGCCAGTGCAATGCAAATAATGTGAGTTTTGTATAGCTTCTTTGTTTCTATAGCTTTGGGAGGAGGCGGTGAAGAGCACTAGACTAACAAAAGTGGTGACTTAGAAGCACTACCATTACTCTGCCCCTTTCACATCCTGTGCATGGTAATTTGCTAGCGCCTCTGCAATGATATCTGCCAAATCTTTAAGTGTCCTACGATGCATGTCATTGGGACCTGCTGATTTAAACACATTCAACTCTTCAAGTAATGCTGGACCACTTGATTCTCTAGTCAGTTTTGGCTTCCCTCCCACTCATTCAGAATTTCTAGACAAAAAGCAATCTTGTATCTCAGAAGTTGTGTTTTTGATGAACATAAGTAAAAGAACAGATAAAGACTTTTAAATATATCTATTGCTTTCCTCTTTAATAAAAGTCTAACATTTTTATTTTCTTCTATAGGTAACACAACAGATTCTCAGTCATTCATATCCAGAATGTTATAATAGGCTAATGATTAAGGGGGGAAGGAGGAAAAAGGAGGTGGTAAGGCACATGCACATATTACCTTCTGTCCCTTTTTGATCCTGTTCCCCTCACTTAAGTCAGAGAATGGTTAGGAATCCACTGTAGTATAAAAATAACATGATGATGTAAAGAGGATAATGGGTAGAATTGTCCCTCTTCTATCACTAAGAAGCTAAAAGACCTAAACAAGTCAACTTCTCTTATTTTTACCTATGAAATAAAGAAATTAGGTTAAAATATTACTAATATTTCCTTTAGTTAAAGAAATGCAATGAATTCAAAACAAAAGTTACAGAAGAATGCAATGATACTCTTGCTCTCCACAGCTCCTTTTTATACCCATTAGAGCTTGACTTCCCTCCGCCAGCCTTCCTACATATTCAAATAAAATTAAAATTCTTATTCACAATCTGATTAAGAATAACTCACACAAGGTCTAAATGAGACTTAGTATTATAGGACACTTACATTTTTTAAAAGACCAGTTAAACCACATGCATTTCTAATGAACAGAACCTAGTGGATGGTATACTCAGGGTGGAGGCAGGGGGCAATATGTATCTTTGGACAGAGTGACCCCATGGTTCACTTTTGGTCTCCTTATGCTACTCTGTTGTTCCTCAATTACATTTCCATTTTCCAAAAAGCATAATTAACAGAAACAGCTATAAACACTCTCCAATTTTTAATCTTTTAATGTTCTTCCATTTGATTTGGTTTCTGCTTCTATCTTCACCACTAAATCATCTAAGAGGTAAAATAGCCAGTATTGCAGGACTCAGCATTGTAGCTGCACATTAGTTAAACCTTCCTTATTTTAGGGCCTTCACACACACAGACAGAAGAATAATAGAAAGAGGAAGCATATGGAATGGTAAATTAAAATGATGGAGAAGAGCCAGTATCACTGTTTAAGATTTATTATGGGGAAGGAATATGGGAAAAGAATGAAAAGCAATAACTGAAGGGAGAAGCAAGGTGTTAGCTCTTATGAAAGCAACAGGGAACATGGAAATGAAGTAGAAAATGAGGCCTTGATACAGCTGAGAAGTTATCTGTTTTTGGGGGGGGGTTGTTTCTTTTGATTTCCTTGTTTAAAACGATATACAATGAAGAATGGAAAAAGAGTTGAGGATAATAAAGACAGAAACAAAAATGAAGAAGAAAACAGAGAGAAAAGATGATAGAAACTGAATTTAAAAAAAACAGAACAGAAAAAAGGAGAAAATTTAGAAAGGGAAGCAAGAATAAGAGAATATACAATCCAGTCAGTGAGAGAATATAAAGGATTTTACAATGGTGGCATACAAACATGAGAGCAGAAATGGAAGCACAGTAAAGGAAGAAAAAGAAAAAGAGAAGAAACCAAGAATGAGAGAGAACAGCAAAAACAAGAGTAGGAGAAAGCAGAGCCAGCTGAGTTACAAACCAGCAGCATGTGTCTTTTTGTTTTGCTTTTTGTTTGTTCTTTTATATAGGAACACAAAGTGGCGAGAGATCATGATAAAGAACAGCACCATCTGGGGCATGTTTTCATTGGCCTCTTAATGTACTGCAGGAAACAGAACCCCAAAAAAGAATGTGGGTGGGGAGGGGGGAGTGAAGCCAATGTGACAGCAACAGGAAGCAATAGAAAATGAGCCCAGTGGGTAGATAGCTATAGGATACAGGTGGTAAGCAGGAAGTTTCAGACTAAGCACATGATAGGCAAAAAAAAAAAAAAGAACTTCATAAAGCAAGGAAAATATACAAACCCACCAAGGGGAAGTTATTAATTAATTCAATGTAAAAAACAAAGATTGATCATGGGTCTTTGATGCCTCTTGCTTCACCCAATCACCTGGTCCTATCTAATAACCCATGTTTGGGTTTTACTCAATTCTATCTTATCTTTCAAATTTATTTTCTTTCTCCCTACCCCCTGAGATACTGTGTTAGACATTACACAGTCAAGTTTGAGATGGATCTGCCATCAGGAGCTCCCAATTAAACAGAGGAGTTGGATAAACACGAATTACTAAAATATGACTCTTGTGAGCACCCCAATTGAAAGTACACTTGGCCCTCTGTATCTGTGGGTTCTGCATCTGTAGACAGGGAGGACCAACTATGAAACTTGAGCAACCACAGATCTTGGTGCTCAAGATGAGTTCTGGAACCATTCTCTGCCAATACCAAAGGATGACTGGAATTATTCCTGCAATTGAATGATGTCTCTCTTATGGCTCCTGTCACTTTCTAACTTGTACAATAGCTATCCCTTTTAAACTAGAAACTCTTTAAGGTTAGAATTTCTCTTTTCTGACTAGTTTCTGTACTCAACCAAATCTAGCACAATGTCTTATATATAATGTCTGTTCAATAAAGCTGTGATTTCTAATTTGGAATGTGGGGACCTCATGGAGAAGACAATACTGGGCAAGACCTTAAAAGATGAGAAAGACTAAAATGGACAGATATGGAGGCACACTACTGTTAAAAAAAAAAAAAAAGGAACATAAAGTAGGGTTAGGAGAAGTAACAGCAAGTTAATTCTGTGACAGGGCACTAGCCAAGAAGATGAGACTGGCTAAGGTGTGGAGCAGAAAACCAAAGACAAATACCACTAGGCTAACATACTACTGGGTTTGATATAAAGAACAATAACAGTTAAAACTTTTTTGAGACATTCAAATTTGCCCCTTAGAGAGATCATGCTCAGTTGTTTCAGTCATATCCAACTCTTTTGTGACCCCACGGACTACAGCCTGCCAGGCTCCTCTGTCCATGGGATTTTCCAGGCAAGAATACTGGAATGGGTTGTCGTGCCCTCCTCCAGGCGATCTTCCCAACCCAGGATCTTCCCAACCTGCATCTCCTGTGTCTCCTGCACTGCGGGCAGAATCTTTACCACTGAGCCACCAGGGAAGCCCTTAGAAAGATCAGTCTTGCTGTTAACACCACTGGAGAAAAGAAAAAGAAATGATTCAATCTGTGGAAGATTCACTGAATAAGTGGCATTTGAGCTGGGTCTCATAGGATGAGTAGAGTCTCTTTCAAGGAAAGGCTCTTCAGGAAGATGAAATTAAATGAGACATAGTATGGTAACATAAAAAGGCATAACAGATTCTGGGACTAATGAGAAGTCCAGAGTGGCTGGAGGACAGAGTATTATTAGAAAAGAGATATAAAGACTTGAAAGAGAGGCTAAGGTTATATTATGAGGGATACTATAGTTTCTTATTTGATTACACATTTTATAATTTTCAGGGAGAAAAAGCCCCCATATTGCCTACAGAGTCATAAAATCAGTGGTGGGTGATTCAACAATTATTTCTGTTCACATATTCAATGAGACACTGCCTAGAGCAGATGAAGTCTACACAACCCTACTTTCAAACATTTCACTACTATGGCAAAGAGAAAAACAGTTCCATTTGTCAAGAATCCAGATCCTGGAAATCTTTTGAACAAAACAGCAAATTCAGAATAGTGGAATTGTTGTTCTGACTTTCCAAACAGAGGAGACTACTGGGTGGGAAATAGAGCCATTCATTTATGCAAAGAATTGTTTTAAATTGTTACAGCAAGTCACAAAATACTGTATTCTTTTGGGTACTGCACACTTAATGACAGTTATACACCTGAATTCATGATACTGGGAAGAGCAGTGTTTTTGTTTCATGAAAACGTCCATTGTATCTTTCTTCCCAAACCATATTCCATCACTCATCACAAGTTAGCATCAAGTGCTTTAAATAACTTTCAATAATGTGAACTCTGTTCTTGTTATACTTTACTATAACTTCCTGTGTCTTTGACATATTCAAGAAGTGAAACTCATGCATAGTATGTTTATATTATTCTCTCCTTAGCGAAAGCTCACAGACAATGTCAGGTCTGGAGCGATAAGAGCTGCTTCCAGGACATGAATTCTCATGAGGATTAGGCAACCACCATCTGGGGCTCTAGAGTTTATCTGTAGCAGCTGCCTTCAGAGTATCACACTAGAAGGGACCAAAAAAAGAAAAAAAAATGTAATTCTAAAGTGTTTAACAACTTGCTTTACCTTGCTTTGACCCTTGTTCTGAATTGCTGTTCTCCTCCCTTATAAGAATAAAACAAAACAAGTGACTTCTTAACAAAATACAGGCAATTTATAACAGTATTAAATACTCAACTGACAAGTACATCATGCACTTAAATTTTCTTAACATGTTACACTATTTAACAACATGAATTTTAATAATTATCCAATCATTTTAATAATTACCCAACAATTACCTATCAGCATTAACCAGAGCTTAATTCTTCAAAAAAAAAAAAAGTGCATATTACAAATTTTTAAATTTCTACTTAAAACAAAAAGTTTAGATTTTAACTATTTAACAATATCCCGAATTATTTTGGGACAATTTTTAATGTGGTTAAATGGCATTAAAATAATCATAATA
Source organism: Bubalus bubalis (assembly GCF_019923935.1). Classification (NCBI taxonomy): domain Eukaryota; kingdom Metazoa; phylum Chordata; class Mammalia; order Artiodactyla; family Bovidae; genus Bubalus; species Bubalus bubalis. The sequence goes on along the minus strand of NC_059159.1, from coordinate 123,135,342 downwards.
CTATATACTACACAGAAGCTAAATACATATAAATCAAATATTTATATATTAATAAAATAGGGAGCTCATAAATGAACACACTAGAGGAAAAAGTTAAACACTCAGTTTTAAATAGTAACCTACTAAAACTTATAATATATTTTAACTTTTATAGTGCTAAAATGGGTTTTAATGAAACAGAACTAGACATCAAACAAAAATGTAATAGGAAATGTAAAACAACGTATTTTCTAAGAGTTCTCTTCTCATAAGTCTCAAAATCATTGCACTACTAAAAATATACCTGTTTCTTAAAATCAGGTCCCCTTTCAATCAAATACTCTTATCTGCTACAAAATCATAAGTTACATTTGTTAATTTGACTATTCTTTGGCAAAGGATTTCTCAAGTTAGATAGACAATATTACTGTTAGTTCTAGCAAAGATCTGGCAAACTGGCTGCATCTGTAGATATAACTCCACTCTTATAAATAGCTTTGTAAAAAAGAATTGTTCTTTCACTGTTCATTCAAAATACACAACAAACCTATTTCATAGCAGACAGCGTGATCCAGGGATACAAAAGGCAGGTTTGAGTGAGGCAAAATCATAAAATTGTATATTACAAGATTTCTGAGATATATTCCATAAATCTACATATACTTACATCTCTAAGCCTGGCTCATTCTACTCCTATTTCATGAAGTACCTTGATAATTTCTTCATTTAAATCAACAGTAACTCAAATTCAACACATCTAAAACTAAACTCACAACCTTATGTCTAAACTGGCTCTTCCTCCCAAATTCTCTATTTCTATTGGTGGTAGAATCATCTTAAAAAAATCACCTAGACTTACAACCTCAAAATTCTTTTAGTCCTCTCTGCATCAATCCTTTTGTCAAGCCATCAAGCCCTGTTGACTCTTATTTCAAAATTATTTTGGCAATCTTTTATTTTCAGTACTGCCTTTGCCAACCTAGTATAAGTTACCCCTCACATTTAGGACTGAACTAATGTTTTTGCAGGTAGTATCTCTCCTATCTAATTCACATACACATCACCACCACTTGTCCTTATTTAAAATGCCTTTCCTTTTCCTCCACATAGTCAAAGTCGCTCTATACCAGATTCTCCAGAATTCAACTCAGCTGTATCTTTCTCCATGCAAATTCTGTATTTATCCCATAACAAAGTCATCTTCCCACTTGTCGAACTATTACATTAGGCACAAAATACACTGGTTTCCAAGATCACATCACAAATATTAATTCTTGGTGGTATTTTTCATGTACTTCATGGCAAATAGATGGGGAAACAGTGGAAACAGTGGCTGACTTTATTTTGGGGGGCTCCAAAATCACTGCAGATGGTGATTGCAGCCATGAAATCAAAAGACGCTTACTCCTTGGAAGGAGTTATGACCAACCTAGACAGCATATTAAAAAGCAGAGATATTACTTTGTCAACAAAGGTCCGTCTAGTCAAGGCTATGGTTTTTCCAGTAGTCATGTATGGATGTGAGAGTTGGACTATAAAGAAAGCTGAGCACCAAAGAATTGATGCTTTTAAACTGTGGTGTTGGGAGAAGACCCTTGAGAGTCCCTTGGACTGCAAGGAGATCCAACCAGTCCATCCTAAAGGAGATCAGTCCTGGGTGTTTGAAGGACTGATGTTGAAGCTGAAACTCCAATACTTTGGCCACCTGATGCGAAGAGCTAACTCATTTGAAGACCCTAATGATGGGAAAGATTGAGGGCAGGAGAAGGGGACAACAGAGGATGAGATGGTTGGATGGCATCACCGACTCAACGGACATGCTACTGCTGCTAAGTCACTTCAGTCGTGTCCGACTCTGTGCGACCCCACAGACAGCAGCCCACCAGGCTCCCCTGTCCCTGGGATTCTCCAGGCAGGAACACTGGAGTGGGTTGCCGTTTCCTTCTCCAATGCATGAAAGTGAAAAGTGAAAGTGAAGTCGCTCAGTCGTGTCCGACTCTTAGCGACCCCATGGACTGCAGCCTACCAGGCTCCTCCATCCATGGGATTTTCCAGGCCAAGAATACTGGAGTGGGGTGCCATGCCTTCTCTGCAACGGACATAAGTTTGGGTAAACTCCAGGAGTTGGTGATGGACAGGGAGGCCTGGCATGCTGCAGTTCATGGGGTCGCAAAGAGTAGTACATCACTGAGCAACTGAACTGAACTGAAGGTGGGAAGAGACTAAACAAAAGAACTACATTGTATGTTCTTCTGCAATGCTTATAGTGGCTTATAAAATAACAGATACTTGTTCACTGAATTTTTAACAAAGCTTTGCAGAGACTTAGGTGCATAATGCAGTGTGCTTTAAGAGGGCTTTGCCTTTATTAAAGATATCAGAACCCAAGAAATTCAAGATCTAGTTCTGCAATACCTAAGTGAGAGTAGGCAGGGGCAAAAATCCAATCACATATGAAGATATCCTTTGGATACACAATCTATATATATAACTGCTTGTAATATAATATTAGGTATTCTAAGTGGGATTTTTCTCTTAAATTCTTTGTATTTCTTAGAGATTCAATTCCTTACTGAAGCTGTGGATTTATGGGATTTACATTCTTAAAACCAATTCCAGCGTAATTTCACATAGAAGCCTTTCTGAAGTTAACCAGGACAACATCCAAAATAAATCTTCCCTTTGAAAAGAATAAATGAAGATAATAAATATATCATTTAAACTTTAAGCATAATGTCTGTGCAAACCCAAATTCCACCCCAATCCTCTCCATCCTCTAGAATCTGTATTAATCTAACCCCACACACTATTACTTTTTCAGATGTGCTTCTGGAATACCATTACTCCAAATAGTTCAATTCTCTATACCAAATCCCCAGTTTTCACCCTGCATGCTTCTCTACCTGTATGATTGAAGCTTCTTTAGTTAACAAGGTTCTTTCTGTTTAACTCTACTCTACCTTACTGTCTTACTAAGCAGACTCTTAAAGTCTCTCATCGACCTCTGTACTGTCTCCTAAATCAAGGTAAATTCTAGTATTTCAATCTGGGTTTTAACCATCGTTCAATTTTCTATTAAAAATAATGACCCAACAAGAGCAGCATTCTCGTCTATATTCAAATGTCACTATGGTGCAAATGATTAATACCAATAAAGGAGCACTGGTCCAATTTTTATAGCATGTTCTCAATATATCCATACTCATATGAAAATGTAACACTAACTACAAGATCAATCAGAGTGCTTAATTGTGTGGTATAGGCAAGTAAAGTGCCAGAGGAGTTCAAAGAGTAGTATCAATGCCTAAGTATGATTCTGAGAATCATAATGAAAAGCAGAAAGGGGCTAAACCTTCAGTTCAATCTTTCAATTTGAAGATGAGGAAAATAAGGTCACAAAGGTCACACAGGAATAGCTACAATGGAGAATATGAGATTTCAGGTAAGGTGATAGATTTGGACTAAGAAGGGGGTTAGAGAAATTCCTGAGAGAAAAGTAAAACAATGTAAACAATCTGAATTAATAAACTGTCTGGGGAAGAAAGAATTAATATCTATATGTAGCAGTATCCTGGAGAAGGCGATGGCACCCCACTCCAGTACTCTTGCCTGGAAAATCCCATGGACAGAGTCTGGTGGGCTGCAGTCCATGGGGTTGCTAAGAGTCAGACACGACTGAGCGACTTCACTTTCACTTTTCACTTTCATGCATTGGAGAAGGAAATGGCAACCCACTCCAGTGTTCTTGCCTGGAGAATCCCAGGGTCGGGGGAGCCTGGTGGGCTGCCATCTATGGGGTCGCACAGAGTCAGACACAACTGAAGCGACTTAGCAGCAGCAGCAGTATCCATGTGTAGGTACTGTGCTAAGTACATTTCACAGGTTCTCATTTGCTCCTAATGAATAATCTTTGTACTATAATCTCCACTTTTTATAGCAGAGAAACTGAGGCTAACAGTGTCCAAAACCAAAGAAACACCTCTAATCTATCTGAATCCAGTCTATCTACTTACTACAGTCTTTCTGCCAGAGTATATTTCTACACGTCTTTTTTAAGACAACTCTTCAGTATCTCTTTGATCTTGATTGGCTTTATCATCACACTGTCACCCATTTACTGGATCTGACTACCTAGCTAATACTGCTTCTATCAATGCAAACTAAAATGTATTCTTGTGCTCAGCTGCTCTGTCGTGTCCAGCCCTCTGCAACCCCAAAGGTTACAGCCCACCAGGGTCTTCTCTATCCATGGGATTATCCTGGCAAGATTACTAGAGTGGGTTACCATTTCCTTCTCCTGGGAATCTTCCTGACCCTGAGATTGAACCTGCATCTCCTGTACTGGCAGGCAGATTCTTTACTACTGAGCCACCTGTGAGCCTTAAAATGTATCCTTAAATTGTCATAAACAAATAAACATCCTCCAGAAAAAGAAAAATCCAATACAACATGCATAGGAAACATGTGGCACCCTAAGGCACTGAGTTACCTAGGTACCTCTCTGGCAAACATACAATTACTCAGATGAGTGCCTCTTATGAAACAACTCATTCATTCATGGGCCCATCCTCAGCAAAGAATGAAGTAATCATCTTCTACTTTACCATAAAAACTGAGAATATACCTATCAAGGGAAAAAAGGGTACTTTAACAACAAGAGTAAAAAACAAAATCAGAAATGGGGAGTAGGAAAGAGAGGAAAAATTATTTTGGGTGGCTAGAAGATGTTGGTGGTCTTTTATTGGTACCAGTTATTTGTAAAACAGGTTTTGAAAACTAGAGACTGACTAAATATACATTCTCTCCTCTGGTCTATACCTAACAGAACAAGATAAACACATAATACAGATTCTAAAGTTTAGGCTAATCCTAGGAATACAGATGAACATCCTTAAATGTGATTTAGGAATATGTCTAACTGACAAATGGCTTGAAAGGTAAGAAAGCTACTAAAAGGTTGAGACAGAAGACAAAATAAAATTCTGCACAGGGGTAAAAGCAGGATGAAGCACTGAAGCTGAAAAACAAGAAATTCTGGGGAAACGGGTACTTTGGTTGATGAGGTGGAAAAGTAAGTCTTGAATGCAAGGGTAAGGAATAGGAAAATCAGTACTGTGTGAGATGGATTCATATCATGGAAAAAGTGAACCAGAAGACTAAAAATTTAAGCCAACAATCCTTACTAAGTGCTGTGTGCCAGGCATTCTGCTATACATATACCAAAGAAACAAAGATTTCTGGCAATCACTATACTCAAGAATTCAAAGTCTAGTCAGACTAATATATATAACCACATTATGTAGCCATCATAAAACTTTGATACAACAGCAATATTCATCAAGTGCTAAAGATTAATATAATAAATAATTATTTGGTGGGTACGACTGGAAATGATCTCATAAAGGAGACACATTTGAGACATGCCTTGAAAGATAAATACAATTTTATCAGGCAGAGACTGGGAGAGTCAGAGAATTAACCAGGGCCTTATTTGGAGAGACACAATGAGATCGGAAGGAAAGAAATAAGATACTAAACTTACAGTAAATTTTGCTTTCTAAAAAAGAAAAAATGAGTAGGAGCCAGTAGGAGCCAATTCCATTTCTAGGTATATACTCAAGAGAATTAAGAAGTTGGTGGAAAACTTGACACAAATGTTCCCAGCAGGATTATTCCTAGTAGCCAAAAAGTAAAAACCCAAATATCCATCAACTGATGAATGGTTAAACAAAATGTGGTACACCCATACAATAAAATATTATTCAGTCATAAAAAGGCATTAAGTGCTGAAATATGCTACTGCAACATGGATGCACCTTGAAAACATGGTAAGTCAAAGAAGCCGGACACAAAGAACCACGTATCAAATAAATCTGTATGAAATGTCCATTAGTGGTTGCCTTGAGCTGAGAGTTTTGGGAATACTGGTGGAGTGATGCCAGTGGGGATTCCTTTTTGGAGTGATAAAATATTTTCATATTAATTACAGTGTGGTGCTGGTGTTTAGTCGCTAAGTCATGTCTGACTCCTTATGGAGCCCATGGACTGCAGCCTGCCAGGCTCCTCTGTCCTGGAGTGGGCTGCCATTTCCTTCTCCAGGAGATCTTCCTGATCCAGGGACTGAACCTACATCTCCTGCTTGGCAGGTGGATTCCTTACTGGAGCCACCATGGAAATCCCAAAGATGGCTTGTTGCTGCTTAGTTATTATGTTGTTATGTTATGTTGTTATTTAGTAATTATGGTGAATGTTGCACAGTTCTGTGAATAGGCTAAAAACCACTGAATTGTACATTTTAAATGGATGAATTACATCTCAGTAAATCTGTTATTTAAAAAAACTCTACTGAGAGAGTAAACAGGTACAAGACTACCCACCACACATATATATATACACACATAGGGCTAATTCTTTGAGGGAAGCTTATAAAGAGGTTTGGAGGTAAGCTTAAACAGCTTTAACTTACTGCTCTGAAAATCTGGACTGAAACTAGAACTTGTTTCTTTTTTTTAGTATTTATCCATCCATCTCAGTACAGTTCAACTCGGTACTATTACAGCATATAGTGAATGCTCCATAAATATGTTAATTGGTAGTACATATAAAATGTTATATGAAACCAAGGGGAAAATCCAACAGCATGAATAGAGAGGCTGCAATAAGCACAAAGGTTTAAAAAAAAAAAAAAAACACCTCAATATACAGGTCTCAGCAGACTACAGCAGAGGTGTCTATATGCGGGTAGCTTATATCATTCAGGAAGTTCCCTCTCACCGAATCCTTTAAACTACAATTAAAAAAATATTTCATCAAATACATGGAATAACTGGGCTTTCCAGGTGACACTAGTGGTAAAGAATTTACCTTTATATTCACTTGACATGCAGAAGATGGAAGAGACTCAGGTTCGATCCCTGAGTGTGGAAGATCCTCTGGAGGAGGAAATGGCAACCCACTCCAGTATTCTTGCTGGGAGAATCCAATGGACAGAGGAGCCTGGCTGGCTACAGTCTATGAGGTTGCAAAGAGTCAGACACAACTGAGCATCTGAACACTCTGGGATAATTATCCTTCTGAGATGAAGATATGACTTTCCCAATATCCCGCCCCCCTTTTTTTTTTGGCCTGTGAGGTATCAAAATGCAGAAAACTTTTCTATTTTAAGAGACTAATTAGTTCATAAAAGTGGTTCTATTACAATGTGTGATTAACACAGTACAAAAGTGTAATAGTAACCATCAGAAATTTTTGAAGTTACAAGTGCTTTCTGAAGCCATCTGACTTATTACTTGTCAAACCACTTTCTCTGTTAGAATGTATTTTTCTGAATTAAAAAAAATTTTTTTTTAATTTGGGCAATACAAAGATGTAGCTTTCAGTTCATGGTCAAAGATAAAATAAGAACTGCGAATTGAAAAACAATTTCACTTTCATTGAAATCAATTCAATAGCTCATTATTCAAAAGCATATGTTCATCTATACAAATAAACTTTCATTTCTAAGTTTCTATTTGAGGCTAAAATCCTAAAACAGCCCCGAAGTTTCACCACAATTCAGCTAAGGAAAAGCTAATGCTTCCCATGACTAAATGGATTAATTCTTTAGCCCAAACACAATTACTGTTCTCCACACTGTTCCATTGAACATCTAAATAAGCATCCCAAAGCTTATTTCATTCAAAGAAAAGATCCAGACCAAAGAATAATCCCAATGTATGAAGTTTACATTTTGTGTAAAGTTTTTTTAAGAAGAGAAAAATCCATAAGTGGTAATCAGGAAAAGAAATGAGTCATTTTAGACAGGTGTAGGGGATGACATCTATTGACTAGCAGATATCTTTGTTGAAGTAGGGTTGTGCAGATTCCAGTAGATGTCTTTTTCTCAAACCAACTAATTTTTCTTACTTAGTTCCTGAATCAAGGCTTTTCCATTGTTGATACACGTTAGCAGTAAAAAGAATAATTCTTTGAAAACAGTCTGTTACATGGAAAGAGATACACATCGCATCTGATTCCTTTTCTTGTTTAAAAATTTTCAACTTCAACCATGTATGAAGAGTGCTCTCTTACAGTCATGCTTATTAAACATTTTATTCTCCAATATATTTTTAAATATCAAAAACATATACCTGATCTAGTGGTGGGGTCAGGGAATGGACTGTGGGGGAGACAGTCCAACATGCAGCTGTATTTGAATAATGCTCTATGAATTAACAGGTATTAATTTCAGACCAGGATTCTGACAATGACAAATCATTTGATAATGGATTGGGCTGCCATTTTATTATTTGTTGCTACTGAGATGTTTGCACAGGGACTAGGTGGCCATGTCCACTATGCTGGAGGAAGAAAGAACAAATATATGAGGGAGTTTAGACTAGATAACCCATAGTTTCTTCTCTTATGTTAGAGTCTCTTCTAACTTTTAAGACTCGTCATTCAGTTTCCACTCCTTTTTATCTATAGCTGTTAAATTATAGCTGCTTTTCCACCTGTTTAATGTCTCTTGGGAGATTCCTGTTGTCAAATTACTGCTGCAACATCAGTTGCTAAGATAATTTTTAGCTCTTATGACACTAAAGGATTATTTACTATCAGGTGGCTTTCCACAGCTCTGCCCCAAAGGGCTTTCACTAACAATGCAAATGTATTTTCACAAGATCAAACTATTTAGCTCTGGTCTCCTAATGAAGGCTGAATTAATGGAAGGGCTTCCTTGTGTTCCTAGACTGCTGCAAGTGGATAGGTTAAACAGTCTGTATAAGCTTTATGCCATGGAGATTTCAGATTTTCTTCCTTAGGACAGAAATGAAAATAAAATGTTGAATTTCTACCCAGTTTTGATTGGTGTTAGGGTTCATCAACGGGGGGTTAAACAGTCTGAACCTCACCTTTGGCAACTGCAGGTATAATCCGATTAATTTAAATGGTTATTAATGCCCTCTGGAATTCTAATTAGCCAAGGAGAGAGCAGAGGCAGACAGCATTGGGGGTGGGGGGACATGGGCACAGGTATTTTCCCAGAGTTTAAACTCTTAGAGAAGCACACCTATATTAATGCACTTCTAATAAGTACAACAAACAAAAAAGAAGCTTGTAGAAAATATGTCACGATGTTTGAACTGGGCTCTTATGACAAATTAGAAAGACATAAAAATAAGTTATTATTTTACACAGGAAAAGATTTAGTTATCATACTTATCTGCAAAGCAAAAATTGCAAAGGATTCCAGTGTCTGAAATGTTTTTCTAAATCTGCCCATTTAATGTACCACAGTCTCATAATGTAATACTTAAAATTGTCAAGGATATGATCCAAAATAACATGACACATGAAGAGACAAACATATCTCATTTTATGAAAAAAGATAATTAACAGATGTCAACATATAACACAAATGATAAATTTATCTGATAAAAACTTTAAAAAGAAGTTGCTATCAAAATGCAAGTAAAAATAAACACTCTTAAAATGAGTGGGAAGATGGAAAATCTCTTCAAAGAAATAAAAGATATAACCATACAAAAGGAAAACTTAAAAACTAAAAAAATACAGTAACAAATATGAAAATCCCTTCAGATAGGCTTAATAGCTGAATAAATATGATAGAGGAAATAGCTAGTGACCTTGAAGACAAAGTATAGAGAATATCCATTCTGAACAGGGAGACAAAATTTTAGAAGGCCAAAAACTTCAGCGAATTATGTGGCATTAACTAGAGATCTATATTCAGAAATTAAAATTTTGAGGAAATAATGCCTGAGAAGGGCTTCCCAGGTGGCTCAGTGGTAAAGAATCTGCTGCAATATGGGAGGAATGAGTTCACCCGTGGGTTGGGAAGATCCCTAGAGAAGGAAATGGCAACCCACTCCAGTATTCTTGCCTGGGAAATCCCACGGACACAGGAGTCTGGCGGGCTTCAGTCCATGGAGTCACAAAAGAGTTGGACACAACGTAGGGACACAACAACAACAACAATGGCTGAAAACTCAAATTTTCATCTTTACTTCTGTTACTTATAGAAGAATAAAATTGGAATGACTGTGAGAATTTCTCATCAGAAACCACAGAGGTCAGAAGGAAATGGAATGACATTTTTAAGTGCTGGTAGAAACAAACTGTAAACCCTGAATTCTATATTCAGGGGAAACATGCTTTCAGGAATGAAGGAGAAAAAAAGATACTCTCTGGTGAAGGAAAACTAAGAATTCATTACCAACAGATCTGCTCTGAAAGAACTGCTAAGGGAAATTCTTCAGAGAGAAACAATATGACACCAGAATGAAACTCGAACATTAGGAATGAGATGAGCAATGGAAATGGTAATAGTCATTCTCCTCAAGACCTTTAAAATATTTTAGAAAACAGAAAGCAAAACGTTAAAGGGTTTTTCAACACCTGTACATTTAATATGGCTTCCCTGGTAGCTCAGAGGTTAAAGTATCTGCCCGCAATGCGGGAGACCTGGGTTCAATCCCTGGGTTGGGAAGATCCCCTGGAGAAGGAAATGGCAACCCACTCCAGTATTCTTGCCTGGAGAATCCCATGGACGGAGGAGCCTGGTGGGCTACAGTCCACGGGGTCACAAAGAGTGACTTCACTTTCACATTTAATACAATACACAAAAACTATATCAAACAACCTCAACTCAAAACAGGGCAAAAAGACTGCAAAATAGCTGCTTGCATCTTTTAACAAGAGCAACTGTGTAAAAAACATCTGATTTCCATAGATCTTTAACTGCACATTTTCCACATTTTCCTCATTTTCATTGATCATCTCCTCTCCTGAAGTAGAAACAATGACATCAAAGAGCTTATAAGTATCTATTTGTGCCCTATACTGTCAAGAACATAAGCTGAAAGAGTTTCTTTGCCCATTTAGGAGCTGACAAACTATTCAAACCTAACATAAAAGAAATTATATATAATGAGATTAAAACAAATTATTTATAATGAGGTCAAATAAAATACACATTTTATGCCAGTAAAATAACAGGGTATTTATGTTACAAAAATAAAAAAGCTGAACAAGATTCCCTGGACCATTATTTTTGTCGTATTTTAGAATGGCAAGTTATTCCTGATAGAAAAATATGCTTACCTTTTGGAAGTCAGACCTCCTTTTGAGTTCCAAATTGGAGGAGAGAGACTATCTATTCCATTTTATAAATTCCAGCTAGGTTATTGAGGAGGTGCAATTTCAGATACACAAAGACAAATATTTTGAAGAAATGCCAAAATCATCCCCTATGAATTAATTAAAGCCTAATTTTAGAAACAAATCATTTGATCTTTAATTCATCTTGTTAGTTCTTAAAGATTTTATTCTTGGCCTGCATAAAAAAGTAACTTTGTTAATATTCTAAGAGTATGAATTTTGTTTACTTTTAAGTAAAATTCATGATATTCCATAATACTAATACATTCTTAAAATGCAGGCAAACTTCAGTTACTGCTAACTGTCCTGGATGTAACACCCTAAAGATTAAACAGTATAATATCATATATAAATCCTATTATAGCATATAATCTCTAAATTACATTCAAAGGGATAAAAATATACTGCATACTAATGAACTTTATATTTTCATGACACCCTTTCATACTGAATGTGCAAATCTAGTTCTTTTGGATGAAAGTTTATGAAAATCCATCTCTCATAGCTATTAAGTAAAATATATTCTCATCTCTGGAATCACTTTGAAAATGATGTCAATCTTAGAAGTGGATTAACATCTCCCAATTCTCCCTCCATAATTTTAAGATTTAGTTATGAGCTATCCACAAGAGGTGGGAAAGGAAGATAAAATTAAGGAATACCTAAAAATAAAAAATATTAAACTAACCATGTATTTGACAGTATGTTTAGAACACATTTTTAATACTGTGAAAAAAATGAAAGGTAAAAGGTTAACAAAACAGATTCCTTCCCACTCAAAAACTCCACCGGAAAAGGGCATTCATTGGAAGGAATGATGCTAAAGCTGAAACTGCAATACTTTGGCCACCTCATGTGAAGAGTTGACTCATTGGAAAAGACTCTGATGCTGGGAGGGATTGGGGGCAGAAGAAGGGGACAACAGAGGATGAGATGGCTGGATGGCATCACCGACTCGATGGACGTGAGTCTCAGTGAACTCCAGGAGTTGGTGATGGACAGATAGGCCTGGCATGCTGCGATTCATGGGGTCGCAAAGAGTCGGACACGACTGAGCAACTGAACTGAACTGAACTGAACAAAAGGGCAAGAGCTCATTTTTCTAACAAGGGTAAGATATAATACAAGCTCCCAAATGTCAGAAATAAACATGCAACAGATTTACCCCATAATACAAGATGTTAAGCAAATTGAAATTTTGAAAATTAAATACAAGGAATACAAACTCCTATTATCTCAAGTACATTGAATAGTGTCCCTCTCAAAAAAGATATGTCGAAATTGTAAACCCCCAGTACCTGTGACAGATGATGGAAGTAAAGTCCGACGCTGTAAAGAGCAATATTGCATAGGAACCTGGAATTTTAGGTCCATGAATCAAGGCAAATTGGAAGTGCTCAAACAGGAGATGGCAAGAGTGACCATCAACATTTTAGGAAGCAGGGACTAAAATGGACTGGAATGGGTGAATTTAACTCAGATGACCATTATATCTACTACTGTGGGCAAGAATCCCTTAGAAAATGGAGTGACTATCACAGTCAACAAGAGAGTCAGAAATGCAGTTCACTTCAGTCATTCAGTTGTGTCTGACTATTTGCGACCCCATGAATCGCAGCACGCCAGGCCTCCCTGTCCATCACCAACTCCCGGAGTTCACTCAAACCCACGTCCATCAAGTCGGTGATGCCATCCAGCCATCTCATCCTCTGTCATCCCCTTCTCCTCCTGCCCCCAATCCCTCCCAGCATCAGAGTCTTTTCCAATGAGTCAACTCTTCACATGAGGTGGCCAAAGTACTGGAGTTTCAGCTTTAGCATCATTCCTTCCAAAGAAATCCCAGGGCTGATCTCCTTCACAATGGACTGGTTGGATCTCCTTACAGTCCAAGGGACTCTCAAGAGTCTTCTCCAACACCACAGTGCAACAGCATCAATTCTTCAGCGCTCAGCTTTCTTCACAGTCCAACTCTCATATCCATACATGACCACTGGAAAAACCATAGCCTTGACTAGACGGACCTTTGTTGGCAAAGTAATGTCTCTGCTTTTGAATATGCTATCTAGGTTGGTCATAACTTTCTTCCAAGGAGTAAGCGTCTTTTAATTTCATGGCTGCAATCACCATCTGGAGTGATTTTGGAGCCCCCAAAAATAAAGTCTGACACTGTTTCCACTGTTTCCCCATCTATTTCCCATGAAGTGATGGGACCAGATGCCATGATCTTCGTTTTCTGAATGTTGAACTTTATATTTTTTTTTTGAATGTTGAACTTTAAGCCAACTTTTTCACTCTCCTCTTTCACTTTTATCAAGAGACTTTTTAGTTCCTCTTCACTTTCTGCCATAAGAGTGGTATCATCTGCATATCTGAGGTTATTGCTATTTCTCCCGGAAATCTTGATTCCAGCTTGTGCTTCTTCCAGCCCAGTGTTTCTCATGATGTTTCTGTATATAAGTTAAATAAGCAGGGTGACAGTATACAGCCATGACATACTCCTTTTCCTATTTGGAACCAGTCTGTTGTTCCAAATAGGAACAACAGCCCACAAGCGCGGGCGGCTGCGACGGCACACAAGCGCGGCCAAGAGGAGCTGCCCCACGTCCGAGGTCGGGGGGGAGGCCGAGAGTGCCAGGCTGCGGCAGCGCAGGAGCAGCCACCCCATGTCCGAGGTCAGGGGCAGCGGCCGGGAAGAGCAACCCCACGTCCAAGGAGCGGTGGCTGCACCGGCACAGGAGGGCCTAGAGGAGCTATTCCATGTTCAAGGTCAGGAGGGGCGGTGGTGAGGCGATACCCCTTTCCAAGGTAAGGAGCAGCAGCTGAGCTTTGCTGGAGCAGCTGTGAAGAGATACCCCACGTCCACAGAAAGAGAAACCCAAGTAAGACAGTAGGTGTTGCAAGAGGACATCAGAGGGCAGACACACTGAAACCATAATCACAGAAAACTAGTCAATCTAATCACACTAGGACCACAGCCTTGTCTAACTCAATGAAACTAAGCCATGCCCTGTGGGGCCACCCAAGAAGGGCGGGTCATGGTGGAGAGAAATGCAGTACTTGGATGCAATCTCAAAAACGACAGAATGATCTTTGTTTCCAAGACAAACCATTCAATACACAGTAATCCAAGTCTACACCCCGACCAATAATGCTGAAGAAGCTGAAGTTGAACGGTTCTATGTAGACCTACAAGACTTTCTAGAACTAACACCCAAAAAAGATGTCCTTTTCATTATAGGGGACTGGAATGCAAAAGTAGGAAGTCAAAGATACCTGGAGTAACAGGCAAATTTGGCCCTGGAGTACAAAACGAAGCAGGGCAAAGTCTAACAGAGTTTAGCCAAGAGAACGCACTGGTCATAGCAAACACCCTGTTCCAACAACACAAGAGAAGACTCTACACATGGACATCACCAGACGGTCAATATGAAAATCAGATTTATTATATTCTTTGCAGCTGAAGATGGAGAAGCTCTCTATACAGTCAGCAAAAACAAGACAGGGAGCTGACTGTGGCTAAGATCATGAACTCCTTATTGCCAAATTCAGACTTAAATTGAAGAAAGTACAGAAACACTAGGCCATTCAGGAAAGACCTAAATCAAATCCTTTATGATTATACAGTGGAAGTGACAGATAGATTCAAGGGATTAGATCTGATAGACAAGACTGCCTGAAGAACTATGGATGGAGGTTTGTGACATTGTACAGGAGGCAGGGATCAAGATCATCCCCAAAGAAAAGAAATGCGAAAAGGCAAAATGGTTGTCTGAGGAGGGCTTACAAATAGCTGTGGAAAGAAGAGAAGCTAAAGGCAAAAAAGAAAAGGAAAGCTACACCCATTTGAATGCAGAGTCCCAGAGAACAGCAAGGAGAGATAGGAAAGCCTTCCTCTGCAATCAGTGCAAAGAAATAAGAGGAAAACAACAGAATGGGAAAGACTACAGATCTCTTCAAGAAAATTAGGGATACCAAGGAACGTTTCATGGAAAGGTGGGCTCAATAAAGGACAGAAATGGCATGGACTTAACAGAAGCAGAAGATATTAAAAAGATGTGGCAAGAATACACACAAAAGTGAAAAGTGAAAGTGAAGTCGCTCAGTCATGTCCGACTCTTTGCGACCCCACAGACTGGAGCTTACCAGGCTCCCCCGTCCATGGGATGTTCCGGGCAAGGGTACTGGAGTGGGTTGCCATTTCCTTCTCCAGAGGATCTTCCCAACCCAGGGATCAAACCCAGGTCTCCCACATTGCAGGCAGACGCTTTACCCTCTGAGCCACTAGGGAAGCAGAATACACTCTATACAAAAAAGATCTTCATGACCCAGGTAATCATGATGGTGTGATCACTCACCTAGAGCCCAACATCCTGGAATGCAAAGTCAAGTGGGCCTTAGGAAGCATCACTACAAACAAACTAGAGGAGGTGATGGAATTTCAGTTGAGCTATTTCAAATCCTAAAAGATGATGCGATGAAAGTGTTGCACTCAATATGCCAGCAAAATTGGAAGACTCAGCAGTGGCCACGGGACTGGAAAAGGTAAGTTTTCATTCCAATACCAAAGAAAGGCAATGCCAAAGAACGCTCTAACCACCACACAATTGTACTCATCTCACACACTAGCAAAGTCATGTCCAAAATTCTCCAAGCCAGGCTTCAACAGTACGTGAACCATGAACTTCCAGATGTTCAAGCTGGATTTAGAAAAGGCACAGGAACCAGAGATCAAATTGCCAACATCCGCTGGATCATCAAAAAAGCAAGAGAGTTCCAGAAAAACATCTATTTCTGCTTTATTGACTATGCCAAAGCCTTTGACTGTGTGGATCACCACAAACTGTGGAAAACTCTTCAAGCGATGGGAATACCAGACCACCTGACCTGCCTCCTGAGAAATTTGTATGCAGGTCAGGAAGCAGTTAGCACTGGACATGAAACAACAGACTGGTTCCAAATCAGGAAAGGAGTACATCAAGGCTGTATATTGTCACCCTGCTTATTTAACTTATATGCAGAGTACATCATGAGAAATGCTGGGCTGGATGAAGCATAAGCTGGAATCAAGATTGCCAGGAGAAATATCAATATCCTCAGATATACAGATGGCACCACACTTATGGCAGAAAGTGAAGAATTAAAGAGCCTCTTGATGAAAGTGAAAGAGGAGAGTAAAAAAGTTGGCTTAAAACTCAACATTCAGAAAACTAAAATCATGGCATCTGGTCCCATCACTTCATGGCAAATAGACGGGGAAACAGTGGAAAGAGTGACAGACTTTATTTTTGGGGGCTCCAAAATCACTGTGGATGGTGACTGCAGCCATGAAATTAAAAGATGCTTGCTCCTTGGAAGAAGAGTTATGACCAACCTAGATAGCATATTTAAAAGCTGAGATATTTCTTTGCCAACAAAGATCCGTCTAGTCAAAGCTATGGTTTTTCCAGCAGTCATGTATGGATGTGAGAGCTGGACTATAAAGAAAGCTGAGTGCTGAAGAATTGATGCCTTTGAACTATGGTGTTGGAGAGGACTCTTGAGAGTCCCTTGGACTGCAAGGAGATCAAACCAGTTAATCCTAAAGGAAATCAGTCCTGAATATTCATTGGAAGGACTGATGCTGAAGCTGAAGCTCCAATACTTTGGCCACCTGATGCGAAGAGCTGACTCACTGGAAAAGACCTTGATGCTGGGAAAGATTGAAGGTGGGAGGAGAAGGGGACGACAGAAGATGAGATGGCTGAAT
The DNA here is from genome assembly GCF_019923935.1 of Bubalus bubalis. Taxonomy (NCBI): domain Eukaryota; kingdom Metazoa; phylum Chordata; class Mammalia; order Artiodactyla; family Bovidae; genus Bubalus; species Bubalus bubalis. Next base: position 123,118,457 of record NC_059159.1, on the reverse strand, counting down.
GGCATCACCAACTCAAGACATGAGTTTGAGTAGACTCCTGGAGTTGGTGATGGACAGGCAGGCCTGGCGTGCAGCAGTCCATGGGTCATAAAGAGTCGGACACGACTGAGCAACCTGAGTACCTGTGAATGAGAACTTAGTTGAAAATATGCTTCATGAAGAGTAGAATGTAAGAGGGCAAGAATATTAGTGGAAAGAACAGTTGGAAGGCTATGCAATAATCCATCAAAAAATCACATGCAAGTTACAGAAATGATGAGAGGTCAGATTCTAGATATACCTCAAAGCTAACTGTTTTTACTGATGCACTGTGTGTGAGAGAAAGAAGACAGAGACTATTTTAGTGGGTTTTTGCAACTGGAAAAATGGAGCTTCTATTTGCTGAGGTGAAAAAGTACAGGGACTGAGGAGAGACTAGGGAAGCCAAATCCAGACTTCAGATCTGATTTCTTAGGATGTCTATTAAATATGGAAGACTGTCAATTACATCTCAGTAAAGACGGGGTGCCATGGGGAAGCCAGAGCAAATAGTGTAAGTTCTCCAGAGAGTCAAAGAAATTAAATGAAATCTTGCAGAAAATGACTACAGAAGAGAAGAAGCCTGAAGGCCAAGCCCTCTGGCCAACACAGTTTAAAGATCAGAAACATGTAACACTAACTAACACATGACACTACACACCAAGTACTGTTCTCAAAGCTTTGGTACATATATAAAGTCAATTAATCCTCACAACAAGCCTCCACTGTATAAGTCAGGAAACTGAAGCACATCGGGGGGGGTGGGGGTGATTTGCCTAAGGCCTACATAATCAGCAGAACCAAGATTTATAAAGACAAATTAATTTTACACCCCTACTCTTATGCCTTGGGCTTCCCTGGTGGCTCAGTCAGTAAAGAATCTGCCTGCAACATGGGAAACCTGGGTTCCATCCCTGGGTTGGGAAGATCCCCTAGAGGAGGGCACGGCAACCCACTCCAGTATTCTTGCCTGGAGATTCCCCAAGGACAGAGGAGCCTGGTGGGCTGCAGTCCATACGGTCGCAGAGATGAACTCAACTGAGAGACTAAGCACAGCACAGTACTCTTAAGCATTACCCACACTATATGTCCTACAGAAAGGATAAATCGAATATTGAATCCTTGGTTTGGCCAGAGCACGTAGAGGGACCAAGACAGAAGGTAACCTTAAAGCCAAGGGAAAAATGTCAACCTCTGATGATTAATCCAAAAACAGGAATGAAAATGGACCACAGGATCTGACAAAGTAGAAGTTACTGGGAACACAGTATTACCACCACCATAAACTGATACTCTTTTATACTATTTTAAATTTTATAAAGTACTTATAAAAAATTGCCTTTGTGTGTGCTAAGTTGCTTCAGTCGTGTCTGACTCTGTGTGACCCTATGGACTGTATTCCGCCAGGTTCCACTGTCCATGGGATTACAGGCAAGAGTACTGGAGTGGGCTGCTAGGCCTAACCTAAATAATTTACCCAATTTAACCAGTTTAAGACATCCATAGAACTGCCTTATGATCCAGCAATCCCACTGCTGGGCATACACACTGAGGAAACCAGAAGGGAAAGAGACACGTGTACCCCAATGTTCATCGCAGCACTGTTCATAATAGCCAGGACATGGAAGCAACCTAGATGTCCATCAGCAGACGAATGGATAAGAAAGCTATGGTACATATACACAATGGAGTATTACTCAGCCATTAAAAAGAATACATTTGAATCAGTTCTAATGAGGTGGATGAAACTGGAGCCTATTATACAGAGTGAAGTAAGCCAGAACGAAAAACACCAATACAGTATACTAACACATATATATGGAATTTAGAAAGATGGTAACAATAACCCTGTGTACGAGATAGCAAAAGAGACACTGATGTATAGAACAGTCTTATGGACTCTGTGGGAGAGGGAGAGGGTGGGAAGATTTGGGAGAATGGCATTGAAACATGTAAAATATCATGTATGAAACGAGTTGCCAGTCCAGGTTCGATGCACGATACTGGATGCTTGGGGCTGGTGCACTGGGACGACCCAGAGGGATGGAATGGGGAGGGAGGAGGGAGGAGGGTTCAGGATGGGGAACACATGTATACCTGTGGCAGATTCATTTTGATATTTGGCAAAACTAATACAATTATGTAAAGTTTAAAAATAAAATAAAATTAAAAAAAAAAAAAAAGACATCCAATGTATAGATTTATCTCAATTTTCAACAAGTTTATGCCCTTCTATTACTTAAGTCCCTCATGATGGAAATTTTCACCTAGATAAATTTATGCATAATTAATCATTGCTTCAATTTTTAAGTCAAAGATTAACTTATTTAACATCCAATGGACAGAGGAGCTGCAGGCTCCATGCGGTCGCAAAGAGTTGGACACGACTGAGGTGACTTAGCACACATGCACAGCAACAGCAAGCAATAGTAAAATCAGCAATAACTTAAATATAAGATGGCTGCTTCCTTAAGTTCTAGAACACCAAAATTAGCATGAGAACTCCCCTTCCTATCCACTACTACTGTAATGGATATTAGTAACTACTGATAATCTATTAGCCTTTGCCCTGCTTCATTCTGTATTCCAAGGCCAAATGAAAACTAACACCCAAAAAAGATGTCCTTTTCATTATAGGGGACTGGAATGCAAAAGTAGGAAGTCAAGGAACACCTGGGGTAACAGGCAAATTTGGCCTTGGAATATGGAATGAAGCAGGGCAAAGGCGAATAGAGTTCTGCCAAGACAACGGACTGGTCATAGAAAACACCTTCTTTCAACAACACAAGAGTAGACTCTACACATGGACATCACCAGATGGTCAACACCAAAATCAGATTCATTATATTCTTTGCAGCCAAAGATGGAGAAGCTCTATACAGTCAGCAAAATCAAGACCGGGAGCTGACTGTGGCTCAGATCATGAACTCCTTATTGCCAAATTCAGACTTAAATTGAAGAAAGTAGGGAAAACCACTAGACCATTCAGGTATGACCTAAATCAAATCCCTAATGATTATACAGTGGAAGTGAGAAATAGATTTAAGGGCCTAGATCTGATAGATAAAGAATGCCTGATGAACTACGGAATGAGGTTCGTGACATGGTACAGGAGACAGGGATCAAGACCATTCCCATAGAAAAGAAATGCAAAAAAGCAAAATGGCTTTCTGGGGAGGCCTTACAAATAGCTGTGAAAAGAAGAGAAGCGAAAAGCAAAGGAGAAAAGGAAAGATATAAGCATCTGAATGCAGAGTTCCAAAGAATAGCAAGGAGAGATAAGAAAGCCTTCTTCAGCGATCAGTGCAAAGAAAAAGAGGAAAACAACAGAATGGGAAAGACTAGGGATCTCTTCAAGAAAATCAGAGATACCAAAGGAACATTTCATGCAAAGATGAGCTCGATAAAGGACAGAAATGGTATGGACCTAACAGAAGCAGAAGATATTAAGAAGAGATGGCAAGAATACACAGAAGAACTGTACAAAAAAGATCTTCACGACCAAGATAATCACGATGGTGTGATCACTCACCTAGAGCCAGACATCCTGGAATGTGAAGTCAAGTGGGCCTTAGGAAGCATCATTATGAACAAAGCTACGAACAAAGCTTGTACTCATACTTGCCTAGTAACCTAAAGCAAAAATGGATGTTGAGTTGAACCATATAAAGCTACTTTTGTAGATCAAAACACTTTGAATGTATACCATTTTTTAATGATTCAACTGAATATAAAAGAGCGAGCTACTAAATTAAGTAGCTAAGAATGCCAGTGAACAAAACAGAAACAGATTCACAGGCACAGAGATCAGACTGGTGGTTACCAAGGGGACAGGGGTAGGAAGAGGGATAGACTGGGAATTTGGGATTGGTAGATGCAAGCTATTATATTTAGAATAGATAAACAACAAGGCCCTACTGTAAAGTACAGGGGAACTATACCTGGGATAAACCATAATGGAAAAGAATATTTTAAAGAAGGAATGTATATATGTATATAACTGAGTCAGTCTGCTGTACAGCAGAGACTGGCACATCATCATAAATCAACTATACTTCAATTAAAAAAAAAAAAAAAATGCCAATGGGACCCAAGGGCTAAACAGCTAGAGTCAACCCAGCAATGTACTTAGCAGCTCTAAAATACAACTGAAGGTAAAGGACTTCTGCAGCATGTTGAAAACAAACCATGTTTCAAATAATAAAGGAGACAATTTAGTATGACTGACCTCTAAGGCAACCTATATTTTACAGTGGATTGATTTCAAAAACTGAACTAATATTTTATATTCAAGCATCTAGTCTCTCTCCTCTGAGTCACAAAAGGAATGTTCTCACAATTTCAAAGGTACACATGGTACTATTATTTAATAAATTTTTAAAATCCCTAATTTTGGCAACATGAACATTTTACCAAGCTAATGCTGGTTTATAAGATTCTTAATGCAAAAATTGCTAAGAAACATTTTAAATCAACCTAACGTATTATGAAAATATATTTGTATTTAACAAATATCTACAGTAATCTGAATATAAAGTTGCTCTTATTTTCCTAAATATTTCCAACAGGATGTTTCTACAATTTAACATACTGTCTACAATATACCTTAAAGGCTGTCAATCTCTCAAATTGAAACAAGTACACTAAAACTTCAAAAAATGATAGCAGTATTTCAAGAGAGCTAGTTTTCCACATGCCTGTCTTATGTTCATCTTTTAAATTTGTATAACGTTAACTATGGATCTTTAAATGATATATAAAAGCATATAGGTAAAAATAATACTAATATAAAGTACAGCTTATAGTTAAAGTATACTTCCATGATTAATAAAAATTAAAATTATGCTTAAGGTTTTATAAAAGATTGATAATTACAATATTTTTTTAAATCTCAAAAAAAGGCCAGCCTCAAACTTCTACTTCTCATTCTTCTCAGCATCATATTAAAAACTTAACTATGAAAGAAAAATGAATAACGACAAAGCTCTGCTGGTAATAATTTCTCTATACATCAGAAATTTATATATTTCCATACACCTTTTTAAAAACTGAGATATAAGTCACACACTGCAAAAATCACCCTTTCAGAGTATAAAATTTTGTTTTAATATAATCACAAAGGTGTTCAACCTTCACTTAATTCCAGAACATCTTCCATAAATACGATATCCATTAAAGTCACTCACCGCCCCCATCTCCTCCCAATCCCTGACAACTATTAACCTGATTTCTTTCTCTATTAATTTGCCTATTTTGGACATTTCATAAACAAAATCATAGATAGCCTTCTATGTCTAGCTTCTTGTACTCAGCATGTTTTAGAGGTTTATGCATGCTGTAGTATTCCTCAGTACTTCATGCCTTTTTATGGCTGAATAACATTCCAGTCTAAGAATACACTGCAATTTATCCATTCATCAACTGATGGACATTTGCATTATTTCCATGTTTTGGTTATTATGAAAAAAAGCTGCTATAAACGCTGTCATTTCACCCCATTTTAAGATACAGCTGCATGACAAAGTTTTAAAGTTTAAAACAAATCACAGAGGTACTAGCACAAGTCTTTGAAGACTCTAAAGACCTTGATACAATTTCAAGAAACAGTATATTCTACTTTAGATAGATTCTGCTCTTCTGAGTTTATTCTTTTTCATTAAATATCATCCAATCAAGTGAAATACAGAAAACCTCATCTACCTTTTGCAAATAGATCGGAAATACAAAGAAAGCTACAGCATAAAATGTTCTAAGTTTCTCATGTTGACTTTAGCTATTTTTTAAAGAAACCTACATGTCTCACATTTCACTTAAGTATTTAAGTAAGATTAAAGTAATTTGTTACAAAGATAAAATTACAAATTTAAGAATATACCAAATATATATGCTTCTTAACTATCTACATTTTTACGCTTTGAGCGTAAAGTATTTTTTTCCTAAAGTACTATGGCAAAAACTTCTACTAATATCTAGAATTATTCTGACGAATTTAAAAAGATTCAACCTCCAAATATTTACTTTTTGCAAATAAAACAACCAAATCATCTAAGATGTCGAAAAGCTGACTGAAGGTTAAAATTTATCGCATTTGTTTGGAAGCAAAGACTGAGTAACTATCTTGATTATCTGATTTAAAATATTTTGATATAAATCTCAAATATCTACTTGAAAGTATATATTATAGAATGTTTATTTAAATTATATATAATGTGGCCAAGAAACCCCTAATATTACAACTGAAACCAGTTTCCAATGTATCAATTCAGTAACTCTTATGCCAATACTATTTTTATTTGCTTTATGACAAGAGACAACAAAAATGGTTTCAAAACAACACAAAATTATTTCTCTACAAGTAAATGCCAGGTTCAGAATACTCTATCAAAATAAATTCAAAGCATTAAAAAAAAAATCTTTTTTGAGATTATGGAACTATATCAGTTTCTTAAAAATACTGTTTTTACTCTATGCTAAATATACTAAAAAGCATTGAATTGTACTGCTGTTTTACTAGGTGTTAGAATTTTTTTATATATCTATTTTTTTAAATGAATTTTACTTGGGACTTCTCTGGTAGTCCAGTGGTTAGGAGTTCATCTTTCAATGCAGAGGATGTCAGTTTGATCCCTGGTCCAGGAACTAAGACCCCATATGACCAAATTAAGACCCAACAGAGCCAAATAAAATTTTTTTAATGAATTTTACTTAGTAAAATTTTAGAGTATATTTATAGAAGTGTGCATTTGAAAATCTACTTCTAATAAGCGCCCATAGGGAAGTTTCATTTAAAAAATGAGCGAGAAAAAAACTAGCATTCTACAATTTCTTTTTGCTTTAACTTTTAACTACATATTTAAACCAATTAAATCCAGTTTGTTTCATGTGTAGAATATCAAATATACCATGGGCCTAATACTTAATTCAAAGCCAATAAATATTTACTGAGTGGTCTACTTACATGTCGAACATTATGCTAAGCACTGAGAAAAAATAACCATTCTGGTTTTTCCTATCTTTCTCCCTCCTTGTCTGTTTGGCCTACACATATAATCACTTGATGAAAGATGCCAGCAGGAGAGTACTACCCACCCTCATTTACTACACACTTGACTTAAATTATACTCAGGGACTCTAAACTCAGAATTCAAATAAATACTAACTATGAAGAAGAATTCACAAGAATCTGTTTTTCTGTAGGGCACTCATCACTGAGGGGTAAAATTTTTCTCGTATGCATCATGAAGGAAGATCCTTTTTCCATGTTGTTGGCAAAGCTGTCAATCATCTTGATGAGCAGCAAATAAATGAATGCCCAATGATGGGATTCTGTATTATCCTTAAAAAAGAAATCCATCAACTAAACATCAACAGGTAAATGTTTATACTCGACAGCCATCAATTTCAACTATCCATGCAAAGAGACAGGTGAGCTGGACTGGTAAACCTCGAAATTAGAGAAGTATTAATCGTCTGCTTCCAGCCAATATAAACAGATGTTATTTTTAAACAGGGAAAATCATCTCTTCCACTGAAATTTATTTGCAGCAGATAATGTTCTGTTACATTTTTAATCAAGCAGATGAAGTTACATTTAAATTGAAAATCTGCTTCACTCAACTAATCAGGCAAGTAAAATTCAGAGATGATTGAATGGCATTACACAGCACACTATTACGGCAGGTAAATTGGGAAATTTACCTGTCACACCACACAGCGTATTGTTCAGCCACTGCATCTGCAACTTAGAAGCAAAGCGCTAAGACAAAAAGGGAAAGGCATGTTAAACAGACTTATAAATCCATCAAATTTTATGAAAACATTATTAAGGCTGTCAACAAAATAAATAAATAAATAAATGTTTTTAAAAAGAAAAAGGAAAAAGCACAGCTCCTCTCAGGGAATCAATGAAGATTTACATGGGTATGCATATGTTTCATGTAAATAGCCATGGCTGGTTATTTTGAAAATCAAGATACATCCCAGGCTAAGGGAAAAAATCAAACATTACATTACAGTAAAAGGCAAAAATCAACAACAGGCATACCCGTGATATTATGTGGTCAAACACAAGAAGGGGAAATAAAACACTTTATCAAGAAGTATATAAAACAAGCAATACTACATTGCTTTGTAAAATGACTATGACATCACTTAGTAAAGATCATTAAATTTATATACAACAAAAACACTACATTTTAAAATACTGTCAATTCACCCTACTTAAGCCCAGTCCAGTTTTTTTAATATAAATTTATTTATTTTAATTGGAGGCTAATTACTTTACAATATTGTAGTGGTTTTGCCATACATTGACATGAATCCACCACGGGTGTACATGTGTTCCCCATCCTGAACCCCTCTCCCCCCTCCCTCCCCATACCATCCCTCTGGGTCATCCCAGTGCACCAGCCCCGAACACCCTGTCTCATGCATCGAACCTGGACTGGCGATTCGTTTCACATATGATAATACGCATGTTTCAATGCCATTCTCCCAAATCATCCCACCCTCACCCTCTCCCACAGAGTCCAAAAGACTTCTAAACATCTGTGTCTCTTTTGCTGTCTCGCATATAGGGTTATTGTTACATCTTTCGAAATTCCATATATATGCGTTAGTATACTGTATTGGTGTTTTCTTTCTGGTTTACTTCACTCTGTATAATAGGCTCCAGTTTCATCCACCTCCAGTCCAGTTTAGGCAGTTGTAGTTGCCTATACAACTGAAATGCTAACACCCAAAAAAAAAATCTAATGTCTATCTCAGTTGTTTCTATCCACTGAAACCTAAAATTTACTTCTAAGCTTATATTTGTAAATTCAAATACTGTTGCTACAACAGCTGAACTTATAACATTTACTGTGAATTATTCCAATATCACATACCAAGTTACATCTTACTTATAATTTAGTTTCATCCTCATAACCTTTGAAATACAGTTGGCCCTCCTATCCACATAAGTTTGGTTCCAGGATCCTTGAAGGATATCAAAATCCATGGATACTCAAGTTCCTTATATAAAATAACATAGTACAGTCAGCCCTCTGTATCCATGCATTCAGCTTCCACATATCCAACCAACAGTGGATCGGACAGCTGACTGTATAGAGGCTCACATGCCACCATCATTCACTTTCCTTTCTTCCTTTTCTATTTTTTTTTCTCTCTTTCCTTCTTTTAGTTTTATCTTTCCATTAGGAGTAATGGATTTGGACTGACACGTCCATACCCTGTCATGCCACAACAAAAGATGGAAGATTTGTGTGTCTCAACTAAGACTTAGTGTTTCTCATACTGCACAAAGATTAGCCTGTGAATCATTATAGTGATTTTTTCAAGTCTGTACATATTTCTTACTTGACTGTGATTTTAAAGTTGGGCAAAAACAGAGGTTCTCAATTTGAACTAACCATTAGACTCAAACATTCAGAGCTTCTTCTGTGCTGCTGTCCAGGTCCTAGTTAATCAGAATTCCTGGGCAACAGCAGGTTTTTTTCTTAAACTCTTCAGATTATCCTAATAGGGTGGAGAACCACTGGTCCAAGGCCTCAGCTCTGCATAAACTGTGGCAGCCCAAACTGATGTGTCTTCCCAGGTATAGCATTCACAGTTACGCTACCGCTGTTTGAGGTTTACATTTCTTATGTCTTTTCAGTTCTTCCTGTAAATAGCTTTGGCTTTAAAAGACCTCTATAAATCAGGAACATTGTAATGTTTAAACAGCGACAGATTAAACAGTCAGAGGCAGAAAGCAGTGACTGACTTTAGAAGCACTGTTGATGAAAAAGATGCATATTTCAAGGTGAAGACTACAAACGGATGGATATACTAAGCCACCAGCATAAAAACCTTCTGTGTTTCCCAAAACACAGTGATAGACTATTATTTAAAACTTGATGCTCCTTTTTGCACTGAAGCAACAATGTATGGGGTGACAGAGTTCTCAGGCTAACTTAATAAAAGTGTATTTAACCCTTAAGGCTAAAAAAATGTTCATCCGAAGAATGTGAAACTGCCACATTCAGCCATTATATCAATTTCACATAATTCAACGTAATACTTTACATTTTCAATAAAAGACTGAAAAACAGTGATTACAACAGTAGTAATTGTAAACAACTGTAAACAGTGATTACAACACAACTAAGAAATTACTTCTTAATTTAATATTAAATATTAACACTTGGCGAAAAGGATGGCCAGGTCGCATGGTCTGTAAGACAGACAATTCTGCTTATTCATAATGAAAGGAACAAAACAGTTTTCTGGGAGATGGGGACACAGGCTATAAAATGGAGAGATGAACTCTTAGGAGTGAGATCAAACTAGCAGAGACAGAGGTGTAGTTTGGAATCACATAAAATGAAAGCCAAAGCTGTAGAACAGAAAAATGAACAAGAGTCCTTAGTTCAGAGATGCAGTTGCAAGTCAGATAAGGTTTACACAAGGTTTACACATATATACTTAAGGAGAAAAGAAAAGAACTTTAAATAAGGAAACATATATTCTCATGGTGAGATGACAAGAAAAACAGACTGGATAAGGTATCCTAACTAGATCCAGTAAATCACAGAATCAGGTGTTCTTTATTTTTAACTGAAGTATAGCTGATGTATACCATATAAGTTACAGGTGGTACAACACACCAATTCACAACTTTCAAGAGTCATGCTCCATTCACAGTGATTACAAAACAATGGTTACCTGCCCATTGATTATTTATAAATAAATATATTTATAAAAACAAATCATTTCTATATAAAGAATTTTTCTCTATTTCAGATAATTTCCTTAGGATGATGCATCAAAAGAATCAATCACTCTTTAAAGCCTCAGATAATGCCCAATTATTTCCTAAAAAGTCATGCCTTTCAACATTTCTCTCCAATGTATTGTTTTATTGTTATGTGGGCTTCCAAAATGTCACTAAACCTCCCCTCTTTTCCTCCCTGAGCTGCATCCTTAGGAAGGTGCCCCCCTCTTTGTCCCCACAGCATCCTATGCATGCTGTGCTTAACCAGAGTGCTTAGTAATCTCCTGTACAATTTTTCACTTGCTCTACCCAATGTGACTACAAATTCCTAGAGAGAACAGATGAAATCTTTATCTGTGTAGCTCCAGTTCCTTGCATATAAGTGGGAGTTTCAGTTTAGTTCAGTCACTCAGTCGTGTCCGACTCTTTGCGACACCATGAATCGCAGCACGCCAGGCCTCCCTGTCCATCACCAAGTCCCGGAGGTTCACTCACACTCACGTTCATCAAGTCGGTGATGCCATCCAGCCATCTCATCCTCTGTCGTCCCCTTCTCCTCCTGACCCCAATCCCTCCCAGCAGCAGAGTCTTTTCCAATGAGTCAACTCTTCGCATGAGGTGGCCAAAGTACTGGAGTTTCAGCTTTAGCATCAGTCCTTCCAAGAACACCCAGGGCTGATCTCCTTTAGAATGGACTGGTTGCATCTCCTTGCAGTCCAAGGGACTCTCAAGAGTCTTCTCCAACACCACAGTTCAAAAGCATCAATTCTTTGGCGCTCAGCCTTCTTCACAGTCCAACTCTCACATCCATACATGACCACTGGAAAAACGATAGCCTTGACTAGACGGACCTTTGTTGGCAAAGTAATGTCTCTGCTTTTGAATATGCTATCTAGGTTGGTCGTAACTTTTCTTCCAAGGAGTAAGCGTCTTTTAATTTCATGGCTGCAGTCACCATCTGCAGTGATTTTGGAGCCCAAAAAAATAAAGTCTGACACTGTTTCCACTGTTTCCCCATCTATTTTCCAAGTGGGAGTTTAATAAATGTTTACTGAATAAATGTAAAGAAATACTATTAAAACATTGTCATGAATATGTATTACAACAGTTAATGGTTTTCCTGGGTGACTAAGGAATGATGATACCACTGACACATTTAAGACACTATAAGCCCAGTTTAAAAACAGAGATGAGTTGAGCTGAGTTTGTGATGACTCTAAGACACTCAAATGGGGAAATCGTAAAGGAATGATTGGAGGGTACGACTGTAACTCAGACTTTGGAGTCATTGGCAGATGATACTTAAACGAGTGGGGATAAGAAGGAAAAAAACAATTCTGTAAAGCAATTATCCTTCAGTTAAAAATTTTTTTTAAAAGAAGGAAAAAACAAATGAGTAAAAGTAACAAATACACAATCTCGTCTACTATATGAAGTGAAAGGGAAGGTGTTAGTCGCTCAGTCAGGTCTGAGTCTTTGCAACCCCATGGACTGTAGCCCACCAGGCTCCTCCTGTCTATGGAATTCTCCAGGCAAGAATATTGAAGTGGGTTGCCATTCCCTTCTCCAGGGGATCTTTCCTGGCCCATGGATTGAAACTGGGTCTCCCACATTGCAGGCAGACTCTTTACCAACTGAGCCACCAGGGAAGCCCATACATTGCCTCTAATCTTCATTTTGTTCTTAAACTGATAATCTGATAGATATAGAAAGGCATTTTTAACTTTGAAAGGCATGAGGCTTATAAAACACAGCTATCATATATCATTAAACAACTGAATATACAAGTATCTTTTATTTAATGAAGTTGGTAATTGACCAGGTCAGCATCATCCACAGAGTAAATGATAATTTATCAGTATCATCTAAAAGATACTAGTAATATATCTACCCAAAAATAATTTTTTCCACCTGAAAAACTCATTGCTGTGAATCAAATAAAATTACATTGAAAAAGGTAACCTCTTAAACCATTATAAGTTAATACATTTAGGACTTATTAGTGACTAGTCAATAGAACATAAGATCCTCTGGTTGAGGCAACATCAGCAGGAAAAGAGAGTCCCCAAAGAAGAGGTCTCTCAAGATGCCAAATAAAGACTTTAATTAACCTGTACTAATTTTGTCTATTATAGAAATTCACAACACTTAAATGCACTATTTACAAATATGCTAACAGTTCAGCAGCAATAAAAATGTCTGAGTTGGCATCCTACCACCTAATTCTCACCAGTACCAAAAATGTACCTCCACTCCATTTCAAACTATTTTAGCATACATGTGCTTAGCTGCTCAGTTGTATCTTTTTTGTGACCCCACAGACTGTAGCCTGCTAGGCTCTTCTGTCCATGGGATTTTTCAGGCAAGAATATTGGAGTGGGTCGCCATTTGCCTCCTCCAGGGGATCTTCCCAGCCCAGGGATCAAACCCATGTCTCCTGTGTCTCTACATTGTAGGAAGATTCTTTAATGCTGAGCCATCAAAAAAGTGCATTAAAAATAAGGACTGTTTCCTAAATAACCATAGCAGTATTATCAAATCTACTTTTAATGTCATTAAGTAGCATTAGATAATTTCTAAATTTTTTTCATCCTTGAGATACTGCAATTTCAAAAATTCATTTTTAATAAACATCTCCATAAAAAAAAATCAAACTTGTAAGACACACTGGATAACACTTACATTCCTAAATTTTAGAATTAAGTATCCCTTCTTCCTCTCAAATATATTTTTATTTTTGCCTGAGAAAAAAATGTGGTAGGTACCTCAGCATTAATTTTTTTTTTAAAGGCTTAGCAACAAGACCTCTATCAAAGACACGTTTATAAGACAACTGGTGGGAAACACATACCTGGCTCTTTGCAAAAGTGATTGGCCAGATTAAACTTCTCAGTTTGGGCAAAAAGAAATCCTAACCGAACAGAACTGGCAAAGACACTGGCACATTTAATGTAATTTGAACTAGAGTTTTTCATTTGTGGCCTTTTTCATATGGTTAGTAGATACATTAAATTTCTTAATTTACCAATTGCTCAATGTTACAAATTTACATACTAGGCTGACACAGGAACACCAAAGGAGAAACTGCTACCACTAATAAATTCACTAAGGTTGGCAAGAAAGGTAAAGTAACAGGGCACCAAGAAGGCAGAATAAGACCAACTGACGGGATCAGGGCCCCAGTGACTTTTGCTCCATACTCCACTGCCTCAAAATTTTTTCAAAAAGAATATAGCAATAATTTAATGAGAAATGAGATCCAGAATTTAGAAATTTTCTTTATAGTCTACCTTGTTTCTACAGGAATGGTAGTACATATATACAATAAAAAACATATTCTTTGGAAACAATAACCCCATTACAGAAACCATTACGCAATGATTTTAAGAAAGCAAATATATCTTAAAGACTTTCTGAAGACTTTTAATTACAAAACCAACAATGCTGGATTACCAGGGGAATTAAGAGTCAAGATCAAGCAACCATAAGTGAAATTCCCACTGGAACTCAATCTAGGGTCAGAGGAACTGGCAGACATCTGGCTTGCAAAACAGGTAAGAGTCTCTTAAGTCTTCCAAGCATTTCTCAGGATGACAACTCATGCCTAGCAGGTAGGTCTCTAGTGAAATAATAGGCTCCATTCTCATAACAAAATATTTTTGTCATTTCAGAAAGAACTTATTCCAGAGTAACAGAATTTTAGTCAACAAATAACTGCATTCCTGACATCAATGGAATGGCTCCCCTGAGCTGATATCAAATCTCAAAAAAAAAAAAGGAAAAAGATAAGCAAGATGATATAATACTAGTAGAACAAGATATTTTAAAGTCTACTATAGGCAGGGTCCTGACTATATAACCTTTGTATTTTGTTTCCTGATAAAGAGCGGAACTTACAGTTAGGCTTTCCAGTTCATTGACCATCAAGACCAAAATTATTGCTTAACACAGCAACAATAACAGGAACTTGTTAGAAAATCTTTCAACAGTTCAAAGAACTGCTACATAAACTACATAGAATTAGAATGATGTCTCAGAATACAGGAAGGGTCCTGGTCTTTTAAAAGTTAATTAAGTCCATAAATCCATATTCAGTACTTTATGTAATTCATATTACCAGGCATTAGGAATAATGAATATGCTAGAATATGCCAAAAATACAAGGAGATAGCAAACATAAAGTGAACTGCCATTCTCCCAATAAGCAGATTTAGAACTAAGCTTTCTGGCATCCAAATATATAAACCATTAGGGAAACAGATGAAATGCTCTATTGTGCTCTATAGCACAAAGTCAAACATCAAGAAATCATATACAAATCAAGAGTAAGTACCAAACCTTTGCCTCCAACTAAGACAAAGTAGTAAGGATCTGATTTGCCAGCCCACCTGAAGCCACCAAAACAAATTTTAAAAGCAGACAAAACATATGAAACAATGTGTTTAATGAGACACTGGATATCAAGCAATAAAGGACAATAAAATCACTGAGAGACAGGTAGGTAAACCCTACCATTACTGTAGCTTATTGCCTTGAGAGACTTTCCAAGCCACAGGACAGGGAGTGGGAACCCAGGAAAACCCTGACAAATACTAAGAGTTTAAGAGAAAAGCCAAGAACCTAGAAGACCAAGGCAGGTTAGGTTCAAAAGATATAGTAATAAAGGGGAGAGAAACAATCACACAGATATCCACAGGACCCCCACTAAGTATTGAGTATTCAGCATGTGTCTATTCTGAGTCTAGGGAAAGAATCATATAAAAAGATCAGACAGATTAGTACCATGCACCCACAGGGGGATGAGAATAGTACCTGTTTTCACCAGTGAGGCTGCAAAATCTCATAATTCATTGGATGCTCTACAGAGCACCCAAAAGGGTCTTGCCCCAGTAGTGGGGCATAATTAGCCCTAGACTAAATACTGTCCTGTTCCCACCTAACAGTCTTAAAAGCAAGACCTAAAAGGATCAAATAATTACAAAGTAATTTAATTGCATCTCAGAAGAAAGATCAAGAATATTTATAGAAATATAAAAGTAATCAGCATCAAATAGTGTCTGGCATCTAATCAAAGATTGGAAGGCATGCAAAAAAAGCAGGAAAATATGATTCATAGTGAAGAGAAAAATCAATGTACCAACCTAGGTTTAATCCAGATGTTAAAATTAGGAGACAAAACACTAAAACACCTGTAATAACTGCATTCCTCATGTACAAAAATTAAGTATAGACATGGATGGTATTTTAAAAGGATACAAATCAGACTTCTACAGATGAAAGCTATAGTGTCTCAGATTAAAAATACTAGATTGGGTGGATTTACTGGCAGATTAGACACTGCAGAAGAAAAAAATTAGTGAACCTTAAGACATAGCAGTAAGAACTATCTAAAATAAAACACATAGAGAAAAAAATATTAATAAGATTTAAAAATAATGAAAGTAGCAGCAGTGAGCTATGAGATAATTTCAAGTAAGCTAACACACTTATAACTGAAATACCCAAAGTGGGGAGACAGGGAAAAAAACCCTGATTAATTGCTGAAATCTTCCCAATTTTGACCTAAATGGCATTCTTTTTTAGATCATTTACCAAAAGAGATCATATTCCAGACTGTAATATAAGTTTTATAAACTTAAAAGGATTCAAGTCGTACAAAGTATGTATATTGTTATTTAGTATACAAGCTAAATAAAAAATTAATACCAGCTCTCTGAAGAATCCAAAAATATATAAGGAAACTAAATAACAGACTTCAGAATAACCCATGGATCAAAGAAGAAATCACAAAAGATATCAGAACATATTTTGAACAGAGGGAAAATGAAGACACAACATATCAAAATTTGTAGAAGGGTACTAAAATAGTATTTAGGAGGAAATGCACAGCACGAAAGAAATGGTCTCACGTCAATAACCTTAGTGTTCACCTTAAGAAACTACAAAAATAAGAGCAAGTAACATCCAAAGAGAAAAAAGATCAAAGCTAAAAACAAAAAACTAGAAATCAAAAGTAACTTCTTTGAGAAAATCAACAAAATTGACTCATCACAATCTAGACAAATCAAGGGGAAAAAAAAAAAGAGAAAGTTGATAGATATCACTAGAGTGCATCATTCTTCTAAACATATTATAATCAGGAAATACTATGATCAACACAAGGCAAATAAATTCAACAACTCAGATGAAATTTTTTAAATCCTTGAAAAACATGAACCACTAAAACTTACTGAAGAAATAACCTAAGTAAGTAGCTCTTCCCTGGTGGTTCAGACAGTAAAGAATCTGCCTGCAATGCAGGAGAGCTGGGTTTGATCCCTGGGTTGGGAAGACCCCCTGGAGGAGGACATGACAACCCACTCCAGTATTCTTGCCTGGAGAATCCCCATGGACAGAGGAGCCTTGTGGGCTACAGACACAACTGAGTGACTAAGCACAAGTAGCTCTAGGTCTCCTAAAGAATTTGTAGTTTAAAAAACTTCCCAAAGAGAAAACTCAAGACCCAGATGGTTTCACTAGTTAATTCTACCAAATATTTAAGAAAGAAATTATACAAATCCTACACATACTCTTTCAGAAAACAATATTTCCTAGCTCGTTCTATGAGGTCAGTATTTCTCATACCAAAACCAAAGAAAACTACAAATATCCCTCATTAATTATATATACAAAAATTCTAAACATTAGCAGATTGATTTAATATATCAGGACTAAGTATGGCTTAATCCAGGAATACAGGCTGCTTTAGTACTCAAAAAAAATCAATTAATGTAATTCATATTAACAAAAATTATATGATCTCAATAAAACATATAAAAAGCATTTCATAAAATTCAATATCCATCCCTTATATAAATGCTCTGTAAACTATAGAAGGAAGCTTCCTCAAATCAAAAAAAGGTATCTACAAAAAAACCTACAATTAACATTATAGTGGTTAAAGACTACACCTTCTCCTCAAAATCAGGAACAAGACAATGATGTTCATTCTGACTCACTTCCACTCAGCATTGTACTGGACATCCTAATTCAGGGCAATAAGGCAAGAAAAATAAAAGTCATCCAAACTGGAAACAAAAGTCTAACTGTATTCACAAATGACATATTCAACAACATAGAAAATCAAACAGAAAATAGCCCCAAACTTCTCAAACTATTAAGTAGTTTTTAGTAAAGTTATGAGTCAAGATCAATATACCTACCCACATGATTCAGCCATTCCACTCCTAGGTATTTACTCAAGATAACAGTATATGTCTATATAAAGCTTTTCACACAAATGTTCTTAGCAGGCTTTTTTTTTTGGTAATAAGCAAAACCAGAAGCAACTCAAATGTCCATCAACAGAGGAATGGATAAACTATGGTATATCCATACAATAGACACAAAGCAATAACAAATAAGTATCGAGACCTGCAACATTATGGATGAATATCGAAATAATTATACTGATCAAAACAAGCCAACCCTTCCACTCCAAAAAAATGAGTTCCTACTCTGTAATTCCACACACATAAAATTTTAGAAAATACAAAACTAATCTACCATTACAGAAACCAGTAGTTCCTTGGGGGTGAAAAAAGGCATAGAGAGGCAAGAGACAAGGAATTACAAAGGAACATGAGGAAACTTCTGAAGGTTTTGGATATGTTTGCTATATTGAATGATGTCAGCTTCTTGTGCGTACACATGTAACAAAATGTATTAAATTGTGTATTTTAAGTGTTTGAAGTATGTCAATTATACCCTAACAAAATTTTGTTTTTTTTCTAAACAAAAGTATCACTTTCCTAAGTCATCTTAAGGACACTTCATTCGTGGGTTTTTATTAAGAGATATTTTTTTCTTGAAACATCTCCACAACTTTCCGAAGTATCTAACTGTGCTCATTCTAGTATACTAATATGAAGGACGAGATCCTTGGATCATTCTCCTGCCAAAGATTTGACGTCCACTTTCCATAGCAAAAGAAATGTTGTCTGCCATGACAGGATCTTGAAGCTTCACATGAAGAAGCTCTTAAGAGGCATTTGAGTATGGTTTACCAACTAAAGGATTTCTGTAGCTATTATGATTTGACCTCAAATGACTGTGTATTTTATGGCTGCAATGCAGAGAAGAGGACCAAACTGAATATAGATTGACATGTCACTTATCTCCTCTGAGCCTGAGATTTTTCATCTAGAAAATGAGAGCACTGGCCTTGAAGCAGTGTTTACCAATCAATCTGTGCCAGCCCAACACTGGGGGACTTGTTAAAATACAGAATCATGGGTCTCACCCACATAGCTTCTAATTCAATAGGTATGGGGTAGAACCTGGGGACATATTCTTAAATTCTGGCGTAAAACAGGATTTGGGAAATTCTTACCTTTTAGGTCCTTCCAGCTGCAACATTCTTTAAGCAGTAATTTCAAACATTGCAATAAGAGTGGAGGTCTGGTAGCCATTAAGGGTCAAAGCAAAGTGTAACAGTGGCACTCAGAATACAGAAGGCCTTCATGTTTAATGTTTAAGGGAACTCCCTGAAATTCTGATTTGCAAGAAATATGTTTAAATTTTTTGAGGATTTGTGTCAAGCCTAATCCACATTATAAATATGCTATTTCTAATTAATCACTGCATTCTTTATCTTTACTCCTTTGCAGACTTGCCAAAGACCCCTAAGGACTGATTAGTTATTCCAAAGCAATTCTTTCTTATTCTCAAGGTATTTTAGAGCAGAGTGGAGATCAGAAATTTGATTCAGAGACCCAAAAAGACATTGTCCTACATGCTTGTAGCTTCAAGATGGAATAGCAACAGTTACAGGTAGAGAAAGGCAAAGATTTCTGTAAGATCTTCAGAGTTGAAGAGTGAAAAGTTAAAAACAATTTCCCTCAAATCTTATAAAAAATATAGAGATACAATACCAGTTATAAAAGTTGGCTAAATTTTACCCTAACAAAATTAACAAAATCAAAAGGTTCTCAAATTATCACCTCATCCCCGATTCTAACTGCTTCAAGTACAAAAATAACATCATTTTTTGGAAATACTGAAGTTCAAATGAAGCTATCATTTCTCCTTTTACCAAACTGGTTTCTTATATTAAGTGCTATAACAGGTTAATAGGTGATTCAAAAATTTTAAATAACAGCCATGTTGCTGCTGCTGCTGCTGCTAAGTCACTTCAGTCGTGTTAGGTAACCACATATTTTAATATTTTAAATATTCTAAAGGTAGACTAAACTATTTTCATAGTCAACAACAGCATCAAGTTATTGTAGATGAATTCTAAATTTAGTATTTATCCTAAAATTTTATTAAAGTTCTACACCTCTAGACATAACTACAACTGAAAATCTGTTTCAAAAAGGATTATATGATCATACAGAAACAGAAAAATATACCTGTTAAAGCTGTATAAATGCGAACAGCATGCAAATCAACTTTTATCTCTAAACTTTATTTCTGTTTGTGCCCCAGACAAGCCAATGATTTAATACCTTGGGTATGTTTTGTGCCACTAGGCAAAGTAACCTAATTCTCTTAATTCCTGGAATTGGCTGCTGTTCCAAGACTAGGAGGATTGCATTCAAAGTGGCTGTGGCATACTATAATACAATTAATACGGTGCAGAAAGAAAAATAAGCTTAATTTTATTCAGCAAACTAATATATTTTGTTGCCACTTGCAAACCAAGTTATAAAAAACTATAAGCTGCCCCATATTACTTGATCTTTCACACATTCTGTACAAAATCATTCTTCAAATGATAGAACCTAAGGACAGAAAGCTACCAGAGTAATTTCATAATTTAACTATCTTTGTAATTAACAGCACATTAGTCAAGTCACTCCAGAGAAACATTTGTTTCCATATTAGCTAAAAATACATACATTTATTATGTCCATTACTATAAAATTCATGATAAAATGTCCAAGTCTCAAGGGGAAAATGTCATATAAATAACTCTCAAACCTGTTCGACAAACTTACTCTGTTCTATATTCCCACTAGACACTCACATTTATACATCCTCTTCTCCTTGACCACCACCACTCATCAAAATTTTTTTGGTATTTGTTTCTTCCCTTTTGCATCACTCATCAAATTTGTCCTGCTTACAAGTTCTTGTTTGATGTGAGCCTAAGTGCTTAAAACCAAACAACTTCTTTGGGAATCTAGCACAACTAAACATCTGGGAAATAGAAAGGGAGAAATAGAATACAGATTTTTTTCTTTTACTCCTTGGAGCATTTTAATTTAGTTTCTGTCCAGGAACATGCTTAGATTCAAAATGTTACAATAAATGCTCTCAACAAACCTTTACTTAACCCAATAAAACACTCTCAATTTATTTTGTAAAATATAATGATGCTACAGAATACTAGCTCATGAATAAGTAGTTCACTTAATTTCACCTCCTCACTTCTGCTTTAACCAGTTGAAGTATATTCTCTATTTATTCCAAAGCTAATTTTGCCAGTTGCACTTCTCACTGTGATATATAATGTAGTTAAGTGCTATGTAAATCAAATGAAATGATTAAAAAGAAAAGGTTGTGGTTTAAATGAGTTGTTCAAAGTTACTGTCAACTTAGGAGCAGGCAAGCCAACAAAAAAAGACTAATACAGGGTAGGGGGTGGATTGGGCATGTATGCTGTTCCAAAACATTGGTTTATGAAAGAAATAAGAGGAAAACTTTAATTAGCAGAATGACAGTGATACTCAGGAAGAAAGGTTCTGACCTACCAAAAGACTGGTAAATGAGTGTTCATTAACTTAAAACATGTTTTAAGTTTAAATAGTATGTATAAGGTTCATATGTATCATTTTTCATGATTCTTCATTTTCATCAGGTAAATGACTACAGATTCTGATACTACTAGACAAAAAGAGCTTTCTACTCTATAATCAACAAAGAAGTATACATATTTTGTTAGTGAACACAAGTATGACATTTAATTTTCAGTACCTAAATCCTCAAAAGAGATCTTAATATAGAAAATATTAAAGAACCTGAATGGACTCCCTCAAAAAGCACTGTAGGTTATGAGAAAAATCTCAAGCTTCTAGTTCTAAAGAAAAAAGTGTGCATGTATACACACACACATATACATTTCAAGGTCTGCAGTTGATGAGAATATTTTTTTTTCTGGGAATATAAATGTAAAATACATTACTACTCTGATTTTTATGTCAAGAAAAAGCAAAAGAAAACCCATTTACTATATAAAGAGTAAGTATACTGATCTATTCTAGTTCAATAATGAAAGAACAGAAAACAAGAAAAATGAGAAAAAGTGGGGGGAATTAGAGAATCAACTATAGGCACAAGTCAGCCAGGTCAAAAGCAAACTAGAAAGAAATATATAACCAGAATGAAAAAGAAGGGTGCAGGGGGTGGCGGGGAAGGAGACAGAAGAACATAAATGTACACAGTAGACAGACATACAGGCATTTTCGTAAAATAAAACTCCATTGTGAGATTCTGTTTAGGATAGAGCCAATAAACACAATTGTTCACATTATATATTTGCAATTACAGATGTAACAGAAACACTAACTCTGCATTTAGCCAAAGGTTTACCAAGCCTGATTTGCATGGAGAAATGACAGGCAATGAAGAGGAAATAATTACAAAGAAGCTGACTCTCTAAAAATGGTCAGTCAATCTCTACAAATCAATTCACCAATTCTGGATGAGGAAGAAGTAATACTGTATCTGTCATCTATATAAATACATTAAAAAAAATTTTTTTTAAAGAACAGGATTCATTTGATTCTCCCTACATTTTACATCTTCCTCTATCTGCAGAAAAACTACACATGCTCTTTCAAGACATAGTTTAATACTTACCTCCTTCATGAAGTGTTCTTGGTGTCCTGTCAGAAAGAGATAAATTCCCTCTCTTCCCTGAACACAGAGAATTTTATATCATTCTCAGTTATCATATTCAAATTATCATTATATTCAAACACCCTTCAAGTATTTGTCCTATATGTTTATACTAGATGACTGGATTTCAAACTTTTTGGTCTCAAGAGTTTTTCATACTCTTAAAAATTACTAAGCACTCCAAAAGCCTTTTTTAAATATGGGTCATTTATCAATATTTACCATGTTAGAAACTAAAGCTGAGCAACTTTGAAAACAAGCATTAATTCATTTAACATAATAAATTCAAAAAAATAATAATAATAAATTCATCATGTTAATATACATAACATTCTTGTAAAAAAAAAACTTCATTTTCAAAAAATAGTTTGGTAGGAACAGTGGCTGTGTTTTAAAAAATTCTTTAATGACTGGCCTAATAAAATGCAGCTGGATTCTCATAGTTGCCTCTGCCTTCATTCTGTTGTGGTTTGTTACTCTGGCTGAAATATTACAAAGAGAAGCAAGTTTGATAGATGTAGTTGAAAAAAGGACAGCCTATTCAAATAACTGTGACCATCCTTCTTTGACACACTAACAAAACTTAGTTGCAGTAGAAGATAAAACTGTATCAATGAACTTTTATGTACTCTGTTAACATTAAAATGTTTTAGTCTATCTTGTACCTTGAAAGGATCTTTTAACACACAAACAATTTTGTAATATCATCTATGGGTCATGTGGAAAATATTGCTTCATTAAGTTATGACGATTTCCCAAATGTTGACACATTTCATTACACACACACACACAAAAATCACATTTGTTAACATCACAACTGATCTCATCAGAAAAGTTTTAAAAACAGGAAAGTTTTGTCCAACTCAGAGTGCTAGATATGTCTTCCAAAATCCTAATTTTTGCTTGAATGCTCAAATTTTTATAATTGGCAACAAATGTTGCCATTTACTTTCCTTGATGTGGCAGGCTTACTTGTTTCGAAAATGTCTATAAAATACCCAATTCTGTATAATGGCAGCTTGTCAATTGTTCTTGAAGTAAAAATGTTTCATGCAAAACTGAACAAGTGCTCCTCCTTCAGTCAACAATCACATTTCAGGATACAACACAAGTGGCTTTATAGTACTCATTTAATAACACAGAATAATGGAGGAAAGCAATAAGGGTAGAAATGTAGGAAAACAATTTTTTGTGCTTCATCAAGGACATTCAGCAAAACCTGTTTTGTTGTTTTTTTTTAACTGAGTTTGTGGTGATGAAGAATATAATTATTGGATAGTTTGGTGCCATAGCTCTGATTCGCACTGAGGCAGCAGCAGGCCTACCCACTGTCGCTTCTGTACTATCAGAGCAAGTCATCAACACAATGAAAAAGGAAACAGTATCTTATTATGACAGAAATAATAGTTTTAATCTTGCAAGAACCACAAGGGTCCAACAGTCCACATTTTGAGAAACACTGTGCTAGGTTACAAACTCCCTGGACCAGGAAATTCATTAACTTTCACAATGCCTTTGTCACAACAAGGCTGTTGATGTGTAAGGAAGGAGGAAAGAGGGGAAAGAATAGGAGGGAAAGAGGAGGGGAGGGAGGGAGAGGAGTAAATGTATTAATGAAAGAACATTGGTAACATAGGTAAATAAATACCAGCTTATTTGGAGGCTGAACAAAGTGACAGTATCACCATTTTAACAAATGCAAAGGGAAAAAAAAGGTCAATGAAATCATAGTTATTTAAACATTCCCATTAAAACTCCTTAGGCCAGGAAATCCATTTACTATAAAAAGCTCATAAACTTTCAGTTACCAGAGTAACAGAACTCAGCTTATAGCCTAACTATGGCCATCTTTTTAACAATGACCCACCCACTTTATAAGGAATTTAATAGCTTAAGCAAAAGTAAAAAATATTTATGCAAGGTATTTTTAACCTGTTTATGGTCATTTGGATTGTTTATTCCATAATAAAAGAACTTCAAAAAAATTTTACTCCATTCAGAGAATCTATTCAACAAACATTTACTAAAGATCTGCCAAATACAAGGTACTCTGTTGTATGCTTTAGGGTATGTAGGAAGGGATAAAATGTGATCTCTCCCTTTGGAACCAACACATAGGTCAGGAGAGAAGTTCAAGAAAAACTAAAATTGCCTTTTTATAGCCAAAATATACTGAACCACAATGACCATTAAAAAAAGAAATTAGATATCTAATATTAATGTATCTGGAGGAAATTCATGAAAAATGGCTTAAATCAAAAGAAAATTTAATTCAAGTAAATATTCAGAAAAAAACAGCTTTACTAAGGAGGGAAGAATGGAATTGGAAAAGAAACAAGAAAAGCAAATCATAGCTTAAAGCAAAGAAATCCATCAGGAGACATGAGGATGAAGCCTACCTGATTCCAATGTTTAGCTACATAAGAATTTTAACATATCTCCCATCAAAAAAAAAACAAAAACAAAATAATAGCTAATACCATGAACTAACATGTTCAAACTGCCAATAGTCTTTATAGCAAAGTTGGGGTCACTCTGGATGGATGCTAGACCAAATGGTGATATTTTTGACAGATCAAGAACTCTAGTCTTACTCAACCTTATAGGTACCTCTAGTGTTTAACAAAGAAAGCAATTAATAACTATCTGTGAACTGATGGGGTATCTACATTGCATGATAGGCAGTCCCAAAATGAAATTTTCTTTGTCCTCACATCCTTAACAATTACCAGCTGATAAGCTATTTGGAAGAACTTAAGAGAACAAGGACAGTATATTTTAAGTAGATAAATATCAACAGATAAGAATCTGAAATCTGGTTAAATTTATTGAGCTGCTCTCTGAGAATGAGGACTTTAAAAAATTAAGGCACTCTTTAATATCCAACTTCTTAGTATACTAAAGAGCATTCAAAGAACTGAATGCTCTTAACTGAAAGCATGAGATATTCAATCACTGAACTTAGTTTATAATAGTATTCACACAAAAAATATTTTAAAGGAAGAATTTACTAGAATACATTTAATAATAAATCATGACTACAAAAGCCAATAAAACTATAAAAGCATTGCTATTACATACTAATAAAATTAATATGGTTGACTTAGTTACTGCTAAGTGAACTATATAACTGTCACCTTAACAGCCATCTTTTATAATCTTCCAATACTCAGTGTAGTTAGAACACTCACAAATGTGCATCCATAGACTATTAAATACCCTCTGATTACATCTTAAAATTAAATTTCATTTTTTCCCAAAAGTCAAATAATATACTATACTAACTTTTAGATTATAAATTATCTATACTTTAATAAATCTGAATAAGTTAAATAAAATGCAAAACTTACTAAGATTATTATACAAAATGCTATAATCATCCATTTTAAAAACATCCAACTAAGATTAATAATCTCGTTAGCTGTTACATACCATGCAATTAAAGATATACAATTCTAAACAATCTTTTATTTATACTATATTCTTGCCTATGTAACACCCCAACATTTCAAACAGTTCATTTCTAAAAGTGGATTAGAGCTAGTCACTATAGTTATTAAGATTATTTAGCTCTTACAATGTTCCAAGGACTGTGGTAAGTGTTCCACATGCATTATTGCATTTAATCTTCACAACAAACCCCAAAGGTAGACACCATTATCTTCACTACAGATGAGGAAAAAGGAGACTTGAAAATTTAAGGAATTTGCTCAAAATGAGATAGATAGTAATAAGCGGCAAAAACCAAACCTAGGTCTCAATTTCAAAGCTTATGCTCTTAATCACCTACCCATTCACTGCCTACCAAACTGCTCTGCCATTGTGATTGGCTGGGGAAGGAAAGAGAAAGAGAAATTCTATTTAATCACAAAATACGAAAAAAGTCCTGAGAGGAAAGGGAAAAAATGAAAGAGACTAGTATTAAAGGAAAGAAGGTTGCTCCCAATTCTGCTCCTACCACTCTCAAGAATAATCAAGATCTCCAAAGACTCTTATGACAAATTATCACCATACCCTAAAAGGGCTTAACTAGTAACTTTCCTTTTTATGGAGTTTCTCTAAAAAGCTAACTTAAATAAAATCCGTTAATATGTTGCACATAATCTTAGCACGGAATGCATATAGCCTAAACTACGACTGCTTAAACACCTTGCCATACTCAAGGGAGGAATTTACCAAAGGTTTGGGTAACTTGCCCAATTTAAAAACCACCCTGAGTCCAAACATTCTCAAAGGGGGAAAAACATACATCTCAAGTTCTGAGAAGTGATAAATTTAAAAAGGACTTATGGTCAAACATTAGTATGAGTTTTATGAAGATATAAAAGGCTTAATAAACTTGGACAATATGTTTCCTTAGAAGCAAATGTAAAAAGTTTGAAAGACTTTTAAGAACCAAGACAAGACAACAAAATAAACAGTCTTACATTGAGTCTTAAATGGGCAATACAAATATCTAGATCAACCTGTAAGTAAACCCAGTCTTTCTTATGAACCACTGGGGATATGGCTACAGTCTGAATCAGTTACTGAATTTATGTAATATTATCAAGGATCAGATATTCAAATATGTCTGATTTCAGTCAATCCATTATGTTAAAACTACATTAAATGTAAAGACAAACACTTGAGTACGCAAATCCTGATTCCTAATACATTCTCTAATAAAAGGAACAAGCACTTCTTTGAGAAATAGCTGATTCTAGGTCTAGGGAAAGAAATATGTAAGATGAGCCTGTAGCATCTTATAGTGCCAGAAAATAAGAAAGCACTTAACAAATACTAATAATGATGATAAGATGATGTCAAAGAGACACAGGAGCCAACTGAAAGAGCTCCCAGAGGCCAAAGCTGGAATAATTTAAACAACAAAACAATATTGGATCAAAGTACAAAATAAATATCTATGAGTCCATACTGATATGCATGAATGAATGAATGAATGAATAAGGAAGAACAGACAACTCTCCCACAGAGAAAAATTTCCAAAAGTTTATGTATGTACTCCACCCTCAAGGAGGTAGAGCATTAACTCACTACTCCTTAAGTATGAGCCGTGCATAGTGACTCCCTCCCAAAAAATGAAGCATGAAAAAAAGGGAGGAAGAGTAACTTTACAGTGGAGAAATGAGATAAACACTACCCTCAGCCAGGTAAACAAGGCTAACATCATCATAAGTCATGTGGACAGCATTTACACTTGAAGTGATGAGAACAGTGCTTCACCTTTGTGATCTTTCTCCAAAAAAAACCCATAAACCTAGACTAACTGAAAGAAAAATATCAGACAAATCCCCATTTGGGGACATTCTACAAAATACCCAACAAGTATTTCTCAAAGTTGACAAAGTCATCAAACATAAATTTGAGAAACTGTCACAGGAATGAGGAGCCAAGGAGACGTGATAACTAAATGTAACGTGGTATTCTAAATAGAATCACAGAACAACAACAACAACAACAACAAAAAATTAGGCAAAAATTAAAGAAATATGAATTAAGTATAGACTTTTGTTAATAACAAGGTACCAATATTTGTTCATTAATTTTGACAAATGTATCACACTTGTGTAAGGAGTTACTGATAGAAGAGACTGAGTGTAGAACACATGAGAAGTTTCTGCACTATCCTTGCAATTTTTCCATAAACCTAAAACCATTCTAAAATCAAGTTTATTTTTTTTAAGTAAAGGCAAACAGGACAAAAAGAGAGAAAAGGGGAAGTTCAGGTCTCTCTCTTTTCCTATGTATTTTCTACATAATTCAATAATGAAGGTTATTAAACCTTCTGTAGATAACTGGAAATCTTTAAAACTCAAGGGAAGGAAATCTTCAAACCTTTCCCAGAGTATGCTACCATCACCGTTCATTTACTCTAATTTAAATCTAGGTTTCCAAGGAGAGATTAGAACTGCTGGTCTCTATTCTTCACTTAAAAAAGGGGATGAGGGAGTTCATGAGGGTTTGTATTTTATTTCGGGCTATACACTGCCAAAATAAAGAATTGCTCATGTAGCAACGAGCTACCAGAAAACCTATCAAGAAACAACCCACAGTAGCTAAGTTTATATTCAGAGCTCAAAAAAGTCCCAACATTACCCTACAGTCAAAGGAAAAGGAATTTTTTTTAACGTTTTAACATATGAAGGTCATTTTATAATTTTTCATAAAACCTAAGTACCTATGTCAAAAAGTAAAATGAAAGCTACCTTCCCAATGTCAGCTTTCATGTCCAAAAAAATTCCAACTAAAATGAAGTACAGAAGGATCATTTTAGCTAAAAAAAAAAAAAAAAAAAAAAGGCTTATTCTCACTGAGAAATAGACTTGCGGTATTCTAGAAATTTCTTTCTGATTCCAGCTGAAAAGAAATAGATAAATAATCAGGTCTTTATAAATTCCAACGCTACACTGATTCACAAGAAAGGAAAAAAAGCTGTTTGAAACACTATGTTAAGACTTACTGAACAGAAAAATAACTTCTCAAGCCCAGGACACACACTGTAATGTTAAAGAACCACTACACAAACTCACAGATGTTAAATGTTAGGATGCATTAAATATAAGTTTTTAAGTGTTAAGAAATGCAAAGGGTGAAATTATGATTGTATAGTTAAAAATAACTTCTCTTTCCACCCTAAACTCCACTAAAAGCTCTGTACATATATATGACGTGATGCCTTCTGGATGTCATGCCAAT
Source organism: Bubalus bubalis (assembly GCF_019923935.1). NCBI lineage: Eukaryota > Metazoa > Chordata > Mammalia > Artiodactyla > Bovidae > Bubalus > Bubalus bubalis. Next base: position 123,089,104 of record NC_059159.1, on the reverse strand, counting down.
GTCTGATGTAAAAATATGCTTTTTGACTTCAGTCCTGAGACATAGCTGTTCCATGCACACATTTATTATTTGCCGTCTTCCATGATACAATCTGATTGCCCTGCAGAATACATCCAGGGCAATTACTGTCACCATACAAGAGAACAATGGGTTAAAACAATATCCTCAGAGCAGAAGTGGAATTACAATTTAAATGAAATTTCAGATTTAATATATCCAAAGAGTTTAACTTACATGCAAAAAAAAGAATTATCTGCTTCAAACTGTAACAGGGCTGATTTTGTTTATTGGCCGTCAAAACATTGAGAATTTGGCTTACCTTTCCACATTAGACTCTACAAAGTCAACATTTAAAGGGATCAATGAGAAAGTAAAAGGCTCTGGTGTACAGGTGTCCCCAAGCTCCTGTCTATTCCCATTCTCTTCCTCTCCATCCCCCTTCTCCAACCTGATTAAAAACCTAAAAAGAGCCCAACTGAGAATCCCACGGCCACCTACTGGGCATCATTGTAGTCCTAGTGATCCTCCTTTCCTCAGGAGCATTCATTTCTAAAACCTTAATGACACTCTGTCACATTCTCATGAAAAGGAGAGGAAAAACTGCCATTAAAGGCTGTGTTCATTATAATCAGTGACTTCTTAAAAATGTTTGCAGTCAAGAAGTGATGTATCTTTGGGATTTCTTTTAGAGCTTGAGTCTTTTAGCAGCTTCTTAATGTTTCAGAGAATTTCTATGCACAGGAAATTATGAGAAATGCTTACAAATGCTTGGGGATTTAAAAAAAAAAAAAAAGAATGGCAAAACAAAAGAGGTGAATTTATATGTTTCCCATTTGCTATTTAAAGTATCTGTCAAAGCAATTTAAATATACTTTCACACAAAGGCAAGCTGACACATGAACTATTAAGAACCTCCAACAGTAATAAAATATCCTCAAAGTAGCATATATTACATGCAAAACACTATAGGAAAATAAGAAGCTACAGATGAACCAAAATTATTCTATGAATAATGTGAACAAATGTCACCCTAGCTTCCTCTCTCTTATTAAAATAAGTCTTTTTCCCAGGTAAAAACAGTAGTTCCTACGAAATTCCCTATCCTATTATAAAAGCCTAGACTGATTTCAGAAAAAAGTAGGGAATGAAAGCTATCATCTAAAATTCTTGCTCTGATCAGTTCTGCTTATTTGTTGTGGGGAGGGGAAGTAGTTTTTAACCCCTAAAATATTTAAGAGGGGAAGAAGGAGAAAAATAGTTAAGAATTTCTTCAGTGTTTTCCTCCCAAATTCTACAATGTTAGAAATATCTGGTACAGATGCTCTTAAACTTATTATGTTCTATTTGCCCAATTTGAAACCCAAATATATCTAGTGGCAACAAATTATATACTACTTGTTTATTTCTTATGAGCTCACCCCAATTTATGAAACAAAATCATATACCATACTCTACCAAATAATCTAGGTTTAATTCACTTTAATGAAATTAAACTGCTAATTTATTATAAAATTATAAGCAGAAAGTAAAATCTGACTCCAAATGTAATCAATTACACAAAAACTTTAACTACTGTATAGGATGCTATTTAGAATTAGAGTAAAATCCTTACAAGAGACACTATTTTAACAGGACTAGTTCATATTCAGAATATTTTAGCCTGTTTAATAAACTTACAGTTCATTATTGTTTGAAATCACACAAGCTGTGATTCAAATCCTAAATGATGGTGACTCAGAAAAACTCAAGAGAATTTGGGGACTTAGAGTGAACTCTCAGCTACCTTTCTGAATTGCCTTGTCTCCAGGAAAAAAAAAAAAAATGGCTCCCCTGGCTACTCACATTAAGCCAGTCATTTCCTACTATCAATTTGAATGGGGTCCAAGGAGTACAAAATAAATAGCCTAAGCCTTTGTTTCTCAAACTTAAGAAATATGAACTCCTTTAAAAAAGAAAGGTTCTCTTGAACATCAAATTGGCCCACAAATTCCAAATTGAGAAACACTCATTCAAGAGACTAAAGTCTGATTCTATAAAAAACGCCTTTTAATTGTGAATTATCAGTAAAAAGGGTTATCTTTATGACTTGTATAATTCCTTTCTTAAGCATCAAAATATAAATACAAATCTCAACAATTCTTAAAGAGATCAAAGTCCATTCCCTCAAAATGAACTCTAGGAGTATAAGGAACCCATTCAGAGAAACAGTGCCCTACTCAAAACAGAAGTAAGAATCTGCTGCCCACCTAATCATGACATATTCTGTCTCCCCCCACATACCTCCACCCTCACCAAAACAATACCTTTAGTCTTCTACAACCCAAACGCTCTCTTAAACAACTCATCTCTTAGTTTCTTCTCTTAAACTGTAGGATCTTTGAGGTCAGGGTCTGTGCCTGATTTATCTCTGTATGGATCAGCACACCTTACACAGTCATTCACAAACGCCCTGACTATTTGTTGGCTGAATGAACGGATATGAAATCTATTTCTTTGGCTATTATTTGCTATCTCAGATTACTTACATCTTTATTACCAATAAGTATCAGAGATAACCAAAAGTTTACAGACTTTCAACTCCTACAACATGCTCGTAAGATTAAAAAAACAAGTCACAACAGATGCAAGTGCAGCCTTATTTCCTCAATCAAGTCATCAAGTGTTAGTCTCTCAGTCGTGTCTGACTCTTTGCAACTCCATGGATTGTAGCCCTCCAGACGCCTCTGTTCATGGGATTCTCCAGGCAAGAATATTGGAGTGGGCAGCCATTCCCTTCTCCAGGGGATTTTCCTAACCCAGGGATTGAACCCAGGCCTCCTGCATTGCAGGCAGATTTTTTATTGTCTGAGCCAGGTAAGCCCATATGAAGAAACAATTCCTGATAGTTTACCATACCAGGTAAAAGTCAGTAAAAGATACAGATACAAACATCATTACCATCAATGTTCTCACAGAGCACCTTTATGAAATCCCTTTATAATCAAACTCTCATATGCTAAAATGTGTCAAAAATTAGCTGACAGATAGTAGCAACTTTAAAACCTAAATGTTTTTAAGTGGTCAATGAGCCTGTCTGAACCAATAATATAACAGTATATACATGACTACTTTTGTGGATAAGGATCTATAATACCCTTTGTGCAAAATGAAATAAAACTCATCAGATACAATAAGTTAAAACAAAATAATGCCTCTTTTCTTTCAAAACCACAAAAGTTTGTTTTACATTAAAAATCCATTGAAAAGTAATTCTAAGTTACAAAATAGTCAAATATGGATGGTTCCTTGGTTGCTAATGAAAAGCATTGCATAAGCTATTACTTTTAATTCTATCATGATTGTCATGCCTTTTACAGAAAAAAAAAAAAAAAGGTCATTTGCATTGTAGAAAATGTAACAGCCTGAAAGATTAATGCTTTGTATATAAAATTTAGCTAGGTGACTTAAAAATTAGATCTCTATTGTCTTCACTATTTACTCAACTTCCATTTATGATCTTGGGATTTAGACACTTGGAAGGTTGTATTTTTATTCTTTCTAACTTTGCATTTTAATTTCATGGAATAAATAAGATCACACAACTATATCTCTACATTACGCAACATTAGACTGTCAAAAAAGTTTTTCGTTTTGTTTTCTATATTTGCTAGGCTTCCTCTAGTAGAGAGAAATACAAAGTATGATTAAATGTAGTTTTCATGGGACACAACATTTTTCAATTACAAAGTCCATTATCTCTAAAACATTTTTTATAACAAAATAATATTCTGTAGTGGCTTTACTAAAGATGCTAAAAGAAACAGAAGTCCTAACAAATCATCTTTAAGACAGTCTACCTTGTATTGTCTACAGTTATCTGAATGCTAATTTCCCGACCTACTCTATCATATACCTAAGGTTAGTTCAACTTTAAGAGAGTTGTTAAGTTAGTTGATGTTATTAGCTATGTTTTTCAAATATTAGGTCAATCAGAAAGATTTTCACTAATTTAAAATTATCTAAATTTTATGACTCTTAGAGCACTTGCTATTGAGTCAGATTTTTCAACTTAATAGCCTCCTCTGAAGTCAAATACAAAGTAATAAAAAGAAGAAATTAACTTTTATTCTAAAATCTGCCCTTTTCATATTACAAGCCCATTAAACTAAAGATTTCTCTCTTATTTTCCAAATATCTTGTGGGAATGTTGAATAGCAAAAATGCGTATTTTTTTTTTTTTTGCATTTGTTTTGCCTCTCAAATCGCGTTTTCCTCTTCAAAGAAACTACTTTCCTATATAATGAACAACAAATCACCAGAGGAAGTTACTACTGATTTACTTCCTGTTAATTAAAAATCTTCTGGCAACTTAATACAGTTACCACACATTTTTAGTGTTAAAAATGGGGTAGGGAGAATAAAGAGAGACTACTACACAATGATAAAACAGGTGTAATTTGGTAATAGAGGCATATAGTCATATGGTCAGAAGTAAGGTTTTTCATTGGGAGAATCTAAATCCTTCCCAAATTACAACTAAAGAGAAAAGAAAAATAACATCCATATATAGACTTAATAGAAATGTGCTTGTATCTAAGAAAACTGGATACACAAATACTAAAAAGCAAGGGCTGTAAATTCACTATGCCTAAAATCATTTTGAGGAAAAACCCCTGAATGTCAGGATGTATATACTTCATAATTATCTGGATCATCAAATCTTAAATAATCAAAATCATAATAAAGTAATTTAGGTACCAAAAAACTTTGGCAATAAGCAAAGAAGTCAGTACAAGGGGATAATATCTAAATACAGTATATCTAATAACGTGAGAAAAATCAATCAACTCATCTAAAGAGTAAGTTAAAATAGCAATTGCTCTTATTTAAATATTGATCATTTTTAATGTGTGAAAAACGAACTCAATGTCAAACCTGAACCAGACTCCAAGCATTTCCATTCAAAGGTGAATTCATGTGAAAAAGTGTGTTACACACTTAAACAATGGGGTACAAAACCTACTGTACCAGGTAATTACCTACTAACAAAACAATGCTTCTATTTTAATTCTGGGTTATATTCCTTGCTTCTAAATGAAATCTGCATCTCCAATCCAACTTATAAGAACAATTTTTGTCCAAAATTTTACTGAAATAGATTTTAAATGAGGGATGTTATTCAGTGAAAAACTTAACAGAATTTTTAAAGTCAAGGATTTTTTAAAAACCACCAATTGATAAGCAATTTAAAAAGTTAAGTATGCTCCTCTTTTCTGAACTCATATAACTTTGCATTTTTACTTATTTATAATAGCATAAAGGCTGCCTCCTTTTAAATCAAGGCTTGTTTACATCTGACAGTTATCTTTATTATGTTCAGAATTCTTATGTTCTGTTTTTAATAGGTCAGTTTATGTTCCCCATTTATAAATTTTAGGGTTTTTTAATTTTGAAGGTATGTTTTTCTTTTTTTTTTTTGGTGTGTGCGCCTCCCAAACAATAATTACATATTCACAACAAATTGAACATATTTTTAGACATATGTGTAAGAACCAAAGCAAATTTGTAAAAATAAAGAAGTATTATTTGATATAATAAAGAGAGCCTAATTTTAACACTAAAGAAAAATACAACAGGAAAATAAAAATTTTTAACAAGTTATTTAACTTCACCATCTTCCATGTCAATTTTCAAAGTGGTCCATTTTTTAATCAAGGTCTACATATCTGAAAAGTTGACTACCTATTAAAATTCTCAATGAATTTAAAAGCACTGCTATAAAACTTTTCTTTAGTCCATTCAGCCCCTTAACTAGTCAAACAATGAAACAAATATTACAAGACGAAGGCTGACAAAAAATCATAATGAACCTCTCAGATGAGAAACTAATTGGTACTAAGTACACAATGGCTTACATTTAATCCTGTTAATAACCACACAAAAAAAGAAATAAAAGACTCACTTTTCAGTCATCTCTCTGGACCACTGGGCTAAAATAACAGCATGACTAAATCTGACATTGACCCCGTGGCCCTGCTAGGAGTTAAAAGAATTCCTTTGAGTCTTCTGAGGCCTGTTTTCAACTGCTCCAAAAGGGGTGGGCCAGTCATACACACTTGTTAGCCTTCTTTACAGTAACAGGTCAAATTAGAAATGGTCATATATACTGTAATATACACTAGCTCTTACTCAGATCTGAAGTCTGTACCTTACAACACCACCACAAAAAGAACAATGAAATAGTAATAATTGGCTGATAGTGTCATAGATGGATAAAATATAATAGAAACAGTGAAATGCATCCAAGCAATAACATTTAACTTGAAATAAATTTTTTAAACAATCATAATATGTCTAAATTAAGCAGACTGAAATTGAGACAAAGTACCAAGATGAACCACTAAATTTTAAAAAAGAAAAAAAAATTTATAAATTTTCTAACTTTATCACAACAGTTTTCAGCAGCCTACTGAATTAAAAGATACCTGTTACATACATTTTTGTGACATGAATTCACAAATAACATCCAGTGTCAAAATGATACAAATCTGTCTGAAAGAAGTTTACTTTTCTCCTTTCATACTTTTCAAAATAGTTTATGACTTCCAAAACAGATATTAGCATCTCTAATTACTGATTAAAAATAACTATGTATATGGATTTACTATATTTCAAAAGATTTATCTAGTGCTAATATTAATACTTTTAAATTAATTTTCTTAAATAAGATCCAAGGCTTTATTCCTATTTCACAATGTCTAATCACTTAATATCTAAATAAACCAACCACTAGCATATTTTACACATTTGCCATAAGTTTTTGCAATTTAAAAAAAGTATGAACCTGTCAATATTTAAAATTAAAACAAAATATGTCTTGGTGTGTAATAATTTTTTTCTTAGTATTATACGGGTTTCTATTTGCTGAAAGCCAATAGATGTCCATATAATACTAAGAAAAAAATTATTACACACCAAGACGTATTTTGTCTCTATGGCAAAATATAAAGGTTAATTTCATTAATTCAGCTTCTGGACTTTTATTAAAAACCTTTTATAATCTTAACTTATCACATTAATAAAATAAAATACTATAGTCAAAGAACTGTTACTTAATTGAACACAATAATTTAACTGAACATTAAGGCATTTTTTATTAATTCAGTAAGCCTTAAATCAATTTAGGATAAAGACCAGAGTTAAAACTGTAATACTTATCACAATCAAATTTTGTGAAATATGTCAAAGTTTAAGTGAACTATTAGAAAAAGAGAGTTTAAGCACTGTTTTGAAAATCTATAATGGCATATAAATCTCAACCTGTCAGGAGGCAATATTTTGGGAAGGAGGTTTTCTTCCCCCCCGCCCCAGTTCTTGTTCTGGTCTCACTCCCTATCTTCTCCCATATATAGAATATTATTTTTTCCGAAAACACCAACAATCAGCTAGAACACTAAAACATTAAAACCTCAAACTCACCAAGCTATAACAGAGCTGCAAAATATTTCACAGACCACCTTTATTTAAAGCCCTAAGTCAGAATCCACTTTCCTAAACAAAAAACTGAACAGTTTCCACACTGCACAATGTAATTTTACCCTCACAGGCTTACCTTCTCAGCATTTTCTGGCCTTAAAAAAATATCAAGAATAAAAGTATTTCCATTATACTTTAGTAGTTACTATACATGTTCAGCCATTCAGTTTTAAAAGAATCTTCCACCCACTGCCAAAAGAAAAAAGAAAGAGGGAGAACAAAAAAGAAATCCTACAAAATGAGAGTTTCAAATAAAGACTGGAAAAGGCACCAGGCAATCATGACCTTTAAAAAAAAAAAAAAAAAAGTCATCTGACGATTGTCTGTGAAGTTTTTTAATAGCATGAAAGCACTTCACCAGTTTGTTCTTTCCTTAATAAATTTCAAGTTCGGCTTTATAGTGCTCTCCTATGAAAGCCACACACAATAAATCTATGCATGAGCTTTAAGAACTAATAAACATTTGCTAGTAAAGTGTGCTAACAGAAGAATTCTGTGTTATTTTAAAAACTGCATACTTTCACAACTGGATCACTTTTCATCTCACAGATTATACCCTGATTTGATGGAAATACTAGAAACAAATACATTTTAGAGGTGATTTGTGTTTCTCAGTAGTTATACATGTACATTAAGTAAAGACTAATTAGACTATCAGTATACATTTTCTTCTTAGTTTGAAACTCATTGTTCTTTAAAAGAAATTGCTTCTTGAGGAATCATTTGGTAGAAATCAAAATGCAAGATACAGTAACTATAAAATAATAAAATAAAATTTTAATAATGCTCTTTTTTTCCTGGTAATAGTAAATTTCGTAAATCAGTTTCATACTCTAGGAGCTCTAAAATTCACAAAAAACTACAATTATCAGACACAAAGAAACCCTGCCCTTACCCCAATTCCCAAAGTACTTAACAGACAGCAAGAAAGAGAATTTCAGATACTTCACTGTCATGGTATATAATCAATTAAACAAACACACCTAAAATTATGCATATCAAAATTAATCCTTTTTATCAACATTAGAAAGTTTTCTTAGCCAATTAGTTAATTGTACATCATAATATCATTTTATGGCATGTTAGGAAATTATTACAATTTTAAATGCTAAAAAGGATCTTTTTATTATTGTATATTAACATAATAAATACAAAATCCAGTTAAATAATGCTGTGTGATGGCACCTCATGAAACAAATGTAAAATAGAAGTAGCTTTGATCACATTAATTTGATATTTTAAAGTCTTCAGATATTAATGAAAAAGTATTTGGGGGAGATGTTAGGGCTAGCGGGCTCTACTTTTCCCTTACAATAGTAATGAACTATCCAATATTTAAATTGCCACAGCACTTCTCCAAGGATTTAACATTCAGCAGCATAAAGTTGTTTCATAAAACAAAATTCTTCATATTTGAAAAATAAGCATGTTTTGCAGGAATAAGCAAACTTTTAAATCTGGTTAAATGTGGTCAAGTTAAAAATGTATGTCCCTAGTCAAATGTATATTCATATGTCTATCTGAATATATACACACCATGGACAACAAATGCTAAAAAAACAAAAATTGAATATCAAATTACAACTGATTCCCTGTGAATAACTTCTGAATATACAATAATATTTAAATTAAAAATGTATAACAATACTGTACACTGCTAATTAGTATTTCTAGGATTTACTTAGTTCAACTATAACATAACATTTTTATTTCAACAGTAGAGCAACTATGAAAAGAAAATTTCGGGATTAATAATTTTCTATCAATTTCATGCACAGAGCTAACATATCTTTTGAGCTTCTCAATTTTTTTGAGCAAAAATTAAATTGCTACTGCCATTAAGAAAACAAAACCAAGAACAAAATTAGTTTTTCACTTCTAGTCCCCATGGATCTAAGTCCACACAATAATTCTTCCCAATCTGCAAAACAAAACAAAACAACGCACAAATAGATGGGCTAAGGAAGAAAGATCAAAACGAAGAAACAAGTTAAAAAAAAAAATCCTCTTTCCCTTTAGCAATCAACAAAACAACAAAAAAGAAAAAGTGGAAAAGTCACCGAGAATATATGACCATGTAAGCATGGGCACTCTTGCAGAAAACCAAGTCTGCAACCCAAAGCCATGGGAAATTTAAATTAGGGCAAACAGTCACAATAGGCAGGGAAATCTGTATAGATAAAAAGGGACTGCTAAGGTTGCAGGTATACTACTAAACAGCTTTTGAGGTTTCCAAACAAACTTTATTAGTTATATTAATTTAAAAAAATTATAAATAACCATATCCACATTATACATAAAGAAAATAAAAGTTTTTCCCTCTAAATCAAAATATACATATGTATGGGATATAGCTAAAGGAAGAAAAAGGATCCCCACTGCTTAATACTGAGAATCATCAAATCAGAAATTTGTTTTACAACTCTATCTCCTTCTATACTTAAATAATGTTGAATCAGTTTAAAAATCTAATGAAAGGAAGAAAAAGTCAGAGAGGAGACCCTTAGCCGCTGATGTTAAGTGGTGGCACAATCATAGCTGAACACAACTCCTCTTGGACTACCCATAAAGAATTATACACCAAAGATAGTTTAACAAAAACTTGAAAATTAAGATGATCTGTGGTACATCCATTACATTTCATCTGCTAAATCAGATAATAAAGGAAATTTCCCAAACTAGAGCATTTCAAACAGAAGAATAAAGGGACTTATACAACAACCAAAGCAGTCACGGTATTAAGAACCAATACAAATATCCCACAACTTAAGAATTGATGGATTTTTTTTTTTTTAACCAGTAACTCACCAATCTAGAACATTTAGGTTCAACATTATGAATGTTTTAGGGGAAGTATTTCCTACACATAAAAACCAGTCACACTAGATTCAAATAAGAATACATTTATAGAAATACTTAAGTTATATTTATTCTCCCACAAATTTATATAATTTTTAAAGTCAACCAAAAGGTAGAGTAGATACAGGGTACTGAGTGTAGACCAAAATACTAATAACATGGGAGTGAGGTGATTTTTCAAAAGTGAAATTTTATTGAAGATTAAAATCCTGCTTAAAAGTAGAAAGTAATGCTATTTCTAAATAAAGCCATAGATAAAGTTCATTTTTAAAAAAAATCAGACTAACAATAAAAAATGGTTAGTACAATATAAGGAGTTTCAAGATTAACATTGGTTGCACACCTTTTCTTTATATAAAACCTTTCTTCAGTTAAATTTGTGAATTTATGTCCTGAATTCCTCTCACCTGACTTTTTTCAAAGCTTAATTTTTTTAATTACTTTATAAACTTATGGATCAATCATAACCAGCCTGTTTCCTACATCTTTAGACTTTATACAGAAAGAGTATTGAAAAGCTTTCTAGAAATTAGGACTTTCTTTCCCTACAGTAGGTAATTCAGGTGCTAGTTACAAAGCAAAATCAAAAGTGACCTACGCACTTCAAGGTACTGCCAATGAAACATTTGCTCTCAATCAGCAGCTCTAAACAGCTATTCTTTGATCTTGAGATAATTATAAATTGACAATATATTTAGGCAGAAGGAAAGAGCACAAATTATTTTCTCATTATAGAGTTATGCTGTCTTCACTTAAAATATATTTGCAAGAGATGGGGATAAGAGTAGATGATCTCAAGTCCACCGTGCACTAATTTTCGAAAGTACAACAAAAGTTGAAATTCTAAGGTAAAACTGTCATGGAAATAAAAGGTACACACATTTACCGGACAAGATCCAATTTTAAATAATCCATTATTAGACTGCCCTTATATTTGAATCCAAACATTTATCACAAAAATAATTTTATCCCCAGATTTTATATCTCTATCCAGAGCTAATGATATCAGATCAAGATTGAAAAACTAAAAAACAAATCAAATCTATTCTTGTATATGTCAAGTACATCTATATAATTTAAAAAGAAAAAGTGACCTTGCACATGCTTGATGCTCAATTAAAATATTCCTTTTTATCAGCAGAATCAACAACAATCTGGCAAGCAACTCAAAATGCTAAAAACTTAACCATGAAAATACCTTTAATTTATAACAAACAATGACTAAGAGATTTAAAAACTTTTGGTTAAAAAGCTTCCAATAAGTCAACATTTTCACTTTATTAAGTGTTAACAACCAAAAGGAAGTTAACAAGAGATGAGTAAATTAACCTGAAATTAAACACAAATTTAGTAAAGTCTTATAAACAAGATCTACTTAAGAGATATAAATTATCTGAGTAGCCTTCACTCTTACGAGGGGGGAAAAAAGTAAACATTCTCCATTTCTATACTTCTTTTGAAAAATGTTTGACAGTACTCATATGTGGTTCATATCAAATTTTACCTTCATACCATACTATCTATAAACTAATCTTCTTAGATAAGTGATCTCTATAAGCAATAGATTATTTTTAGACCAAACAGCTATAAGAATTTTATACTTAAGCACTCTTTACCCAGACATCAGGATTCAACTTTATATGACAATTAGTTAAGAATGAAAATCTTGCCATCTAATTTTATGCTTCTGCATTCCAAAACAAACAACAAAAAAACACAGACCTGTAAATGATTAATATTTTATGGCAAGTAAACATGTTATTTTTTTAAGTAGTTCTCAACAAATTCAGTATGTCTTACATGAAAATCAAATCAGTTTCTATTATAAATGTCAAAAAAAAAAAAAAGTAAAATTTCATTATCTCCCTAGGTACTTATCACTGTTGAAAAGCTACTGCAAGTGAATTTAGACTACAAGTCATAGGTTGACTTTGGAAAAATGCATACCTAAGTTGCTGATCAACAATGAAATCACAGAAATTAGCGACATACATTCCAAAATGTTACTAAAATCCAACCTAATGTTAAGCTGCCTTAACATTTCTGGGATTTCAAATGAGATTTTCAGTCTGCTGAACAATGGCCATAAAAGGCTTTCAAACTTCACTCCATTCACAAGTAAAGTTGAAACTGAACATTTTTATTTCTTCTCTCCTTAGGACAACTTCACCATGGAACAGTGAATAACACAGTTCAAGTCATTATGCTAACTGGAAATTAAATAAAAAGATGCCCTCACAAAAGTGAAGTGTAAGGTGACATGCTACAACTAGAAACGCAGTCCCACAGCAGCATTAGGGACTGCGCAGTGCAGGCTCACAAGCTGAAAAAACCAGGGAGGGAGTTCTCTGGCGCTCTCAGTCACCAGAACTCTAACATGTGGCCATTTTTCAATTATAAGGCAGAAATTAAACTACACATCAGTAAGAAGTATGTCAAATAGCAACCCACTCTTATGAACTATTAAACCATAAGATCTCTCTAGAAACTATGACTGACTGGTTAGCTGATGAACGCAGAAATGGGGGAAATACCACCTTAAAGAACTGAGGAGTACTGAAAGGAAGTTTATTTTCATTTCCAAACTAACAGAATGTGTTCCTTTTACACATTAAAAGATGGTAAAAAAGAACACAAGCTATGAGAAGCCGAAGTTATATTTCAATACGTGCTCTACTTTGAACAGCCCTGCACAAAACACACATTTTAAGCAGCTGGTCATGTCCTTCAACTAACCTATAGCATCTGGTCCATCTGAGAAAATTTTTCTATCTGCCATTAAATTGCATAAAATACCCAATTTTTAAAAGGAAAAGAAAAAGGAGACACACAAGCAAGGAACAAAAAAAATACCGGAACAAAATAACAACCAAGAAATCTTCCAACAGCATACGCAGAATAGAGGTAGCCTCTAAAAGGCCATGTTATTAAAATATTTAATCATATCTGCCACATATTAAACCATTAATTAAATATGAATGGTGTCAAATACAGTTTTGGGGTTCTCAGCTTTGTTCTTCCTTGTTGCATTTAACCTGAACATTAAATCCTATCCATTCTTCAAGACTGAATTCAAAGGGTTACTTTTCAATTCAGTCTTGTACTTAGCCTATCTTTTTTAAAAAGTCTCAAATGTTCATCTGGAAATGGTTATGTATTGGGGCATCTCTTGTATTGTAGAAATGTATTTAACTTTGGAAATACAGTGAACTTCCCATATTGTCATGCAGTTTAAGGTTTCTAAAGGCAGGGACTACACAATTCTTGAATCCCAACAACTTAACAGTATAGTGCCTGTACACTGTAAACATTCAGTAAGTAATAACTGGATTAATTTTAAGACTTCAGATTTAGGTTTTAACTAATAGATAATAAAATGTCACCAAATCAAAAAAATTTATTAAAATAAAGTGCCATACTAGAGAGACATGTTGTTCAAAAGCAATTTGGGTTCACAAAAAAATCTGAGAACTTTTAATTTAAAAAAACCAAGTGGAAGCTAAATGCCCATGCTTGCTATGGTAATAGTGAACTTATCTTGTTGTTACATGAGTTTTGTCAAAATATTTTCCTACTACATTAAGTTAGTCTATCCATTGTTGCATTTTAGCTTACAACCTTAATGAAATAAAATTTATTATTTTACCAATAAAGGAATTCCATTACCCAAAGTCACAGTTAGTCAACTGTGGAGTGGTAAGAGACCTAGTAACCTCCAGCAACTGAGAGCCTACGTCCATTACCTCATTTCAGAAGTAAACCTTAAACTAAGATTTGAGGGATGAGTAGGTATCAGCCAGGCAAGGTAGAAACTGATCCAGGCATATATAAAGACCCAGATCAAATAAAATGTGACATATTTGAAAAACTGAAATTCAAGTAGGTAAACCCCTAGACTCATATTTTAAATACTATCAAGTCTTAGTTGAGTGCCTAATAAATGCCAGGAATTCAGCAATTGCCTCTAGGTAAGTTCTTCAACTTCTGAAATTATATCCACAACTTTTATGTGTGTATTTTTTAAGGGTAAAAGGAACTTAACACAAAAAGTTAAAAGACTTGCTGCACTAAGTCATTAAAAGCCATAATTTTACTTCAATTTCAAAAGTCATGACTTTTACTAAAGCCGTAATTTCACTTCAACCTCACAGAGTACTATATAAAGAACACTATGTATACATTACTCTATACAACTGAATTCACCCATGATTTGCTAGGTACACACTATGCGCCATATGCTGATGAACTAAAAGAGTGACGTGCCAAATTGTAAATACTGAAGGAGTTCTACATTAATGTAAAATTCTATACCATAACAATAACATACACTAGGAACTAAATAGGTTTATTCAACTTTTAAAAACACTATACTCTTCATTCTTTAAAAGATATTTTCTTTTTAAAATCCGAACCTATTTAAAATTTTCACTAAATCTAAATTTTTCAAAATTATTAAAAGAGAAAGAAACAGTAAAAATGTAAAGCATGCTTCTGAAAGTGGACTTAGACTATTATACATTTAAAATACATTTAAAAACTGTAACAAGTAAATTATTCATCAATTATTTCAAGTTACTACTCATTCACTTTCAAAAAGTATTCATTATATGCCTAATGTGTCCAGCTCAGATCAGTGTAGAAGATATAAAAATAGTCCACAGTCCTAGCCTAGAAATTAAAAATATCTTTAGATACTATTACGGACTGATCGCCAGGATATACTGTTAAGAGAATAAAAGCAAGGTAGCTCAAAGTGTAGATCATATGCTACCATTTATTTATATAAGGGGGAAGGAGGATATGAAGATATTTAAATATTTGCTTTTTTTTTTTAATGTAAGGACAAATCATCAATTTCCTCTTAACAGTTACCCCTAAGAGGAAGAGTGGGAACAGGATGAAGAATGGACAGAAAGCAGACTTCTCTGAATATTTTTTACCTAGTCTTGTTGATTTCAATTTAGAACCTTATAATTATTTTACATAATTATGCAACAAATTGAATTATTTAAAGGTAATACTGAAAAATAACATATGAAAAGCAAAGTGAAACAAACAAACCTATCTATATATCTAGCTGACAGCACAATCACAGGGAGACACCTGAATTTAAACTTCTAGATAACTACTAATTCACAGGAAATACAGGGGACAGTGGAGCATGTTAAACACTACCACAAAATTCAGACTCAGGAAATTCTAGAAGATAAACAACCAGGTCAGTACAACAACTAAATTATAAAGAAGGAAAAAAAACACATAGAAGAAAGAGACAAAGGATGAACCTATAGATTAAAGGACACAAGTTATCACCCAATTATAATAAACAGATCTGATTCAAATAAACTATAGGGAAAAAAATTAAGAGTCCATCAGGGAAATTTGAAGGCTGAATGGTTATTTAATGATAAAAGAATTATTGGTAATTTGTTTATATGTGATAATGACTGTTTCTTAAAAAGAATAATTTTCTTTCAGAAATACAAATTAAAATGTATGTATGGATGGATACGTACATAAATGAATGATATGATATAATGACTGTGATGTGCTTCAAAGTAACACAGGGGCATGGAATTATATATGAGAAAAAATTGGTCATAAGTTGGTAATTGTTGAAGCTGGTTTACGGAACACTGAAGCTATTACACCATTCTATTTCTGTATACCTTAAAATTTCTATAGTAAAACAAACAAACAAACAAACAAACAATAATTTAACAACCACTCCCAGAGCTAGTAAAGTCCCTTTCCTATGAAGGAAAATAAGTTGGTGATTATTCATGTATAACTCCTATAGCACTTACCATCATTCAGCTGTCTTATACAATAATCCTTCCCTAAAGACAGATTCCCCTCACAAATTAAAAAACATGCTTATTTCCTTTGGTGCATCTTTTCTTAAACCAAGAAACCTGTCTTTCTAGTAAATGTGTAAATCACAGGCTACTCCTATTGGGAATAATAAATGAAAGTAAAGGGTGAGAATTTTAAAAGGAAGACAAATGACAGAGCAGGTATCGGTTACATAAAGAAAACTTAGGCAAGAGTTTAAAAAGTAAAGGAAATGAAGTTTACTTCTAGACCTTAGAAATAAACTCCTATATCCCTCAGTAGAAACAGCTGACAGCCATATGTAACACGTACTGAAGGCCTATGTTTTGGCATGGATTTATTATAAGCAGAGACCTTCATCATAAAGCTGCATATACAGAGGAAGGCTAGCCTGAGCACACTACCTAAGTGCTACATCCTCAAGGTCTCCTGGAACCCAAGGAAGCTAATCAACAACTTCAAATCAGAAAAGTATTAAACATTTAGAGGAAGAATGAAAAGGGAAGAAAATGTCTCCTGGTTGTATATTACTTGCCTTATTATCTATTCTAATTGCGTATTAAAGCAAAACAAACATTTACACACCTCACTGAAACTGAAGTAATGGGAAAGAGCATCAAGTTTCCACAGAACAAGAGCAGTGCTACACTGGTTACTATAAATTTAGCAATAGTTAATGAAAAATATGGATCATCAGACCTTCATGTACTACCTCAAATTCACCAATCTTACTTTTTAGAAAGTTGTTCAAGTTCTCAACCACATCTATCCCCAGGATTTGGAAAGACTTAACTCCCATGCTTAAGAGACTTCTGTGAATAACTTAAGCTTATTATATTTTGTCTCTTCATTGAAACACCAATATCACTCCATCAATATTTGAGCAATTAATGGAAAACAAAGTAATATATATGGCAAAAAATTATTCTAAATATTACAAGAAGGCTTCTGAGGCAAAGACTTATCCTCAAGGAGCCGTTAATCTCTTCTATCATATTGATATTTCAAATATGCCAGTTTGGGGAGTTTGGGGAAGAGGGGGAATAGTACACAACATTATTGTTGTTGTTTAACAATCATCATCATTTCAAAAGCACGCAAGAATTGCCAAAAACTTTCAACGAAATAAAAAAATATTTTCTCTATTTTTGAATGGGATAATAATGATCAGAAAGGAAAGCACACTCAAAAAGGCATCAGTACTGAATATATTGCCTATTAACTGGAAAAACTGGATTATAGCATTTGTAGATCAAGGAAATAAAATAGGGGATATATAAATTTTTTTTAAGAATCTATAAGAGTGAAACAAATTAATTTACAGACTTGCAAAATTTGTTTCCATTTGATTAGAACAAAAAAAAACAAATCCCAGGAACAAAGAGTAGGGGTAAATTATTTCAATATGGAAGGTAGGAACATAGACTGAATGTCTGGAATTACTTGAAATTACTTAGGTCTTGAATCAAATATTTTTACCAAAGTTGCAGAAAAAAGTGACATAAATTTATATACTACACATACATTAAACTTTAAAAGAATGGACACCTCTAAGATGAATCAATTTCTTTAAAAACTGTAAATGGATGAAAACATAAGGAAAATCTTATTTGAAAAAAAACATTCTAAAAAAACATAAACCAATGTAAGTAATAACTATAAAAAACAAAGACTAGGAGATAAAAGCTAAGAAATAACAAAGAGTTTGCCAGTAAATCAAACAGAAATGTGCAACATGACAAGTCATGGTAAAAACCACTGCAGTTAATTGGAACCCTCATATATTACTGGCGAGGACACACAATGGTGTAGCCACTGTGTTAAAGTCTGGCAGTTCCTCAAAATCTGAAACATAGAAACATCAGTAATCCTATTCCTAGTTTATACCCAAAAGAATACCCAAAACAAGTATTCAAATAAATACTTGTACATGAATGTTCACAGTGGCACTATCCACAACAGCCAACAGGTAGAAACACAAATGTCCATCAACAGATAAATGGATAAACAAAATGTAGGTATATACATACAATGGAATATTATTTGGCTTTAAAAGAGGAATGAAGTATTGATACATACTACAATATGCATAAGCCTCCAAAACATTATGCTAAGTGAAAGATGCCAGACACAAAAGGTCACATACTGGATGATTCTATTTACATGAAATACCCAGAACAGGTAAATCCATAGAGAGAAAGCAGATTTGTGCTTGTCAGGGTCTGAGGCAGGAGGCTATAATGTGTGACTGTTCAATGGGTGCAGGGTTTCCTTTGGATATGGTGACAATATTTGGGGGTTTCCCTTGGATGTGATGAAAATGTTTTGGAACTAGATACAGGTAATGGTTCTACAACACTGTGAATGTGCTAAATGCCTCCAAATTGAACCTTTAAAATGGTTAATTTTATGTTAATTTCACCTCAATAAAAATAAACAAATGCAATACAAATAGTCCCTCTCCAAAATACAGTTAAAGACATACATGCTTCTTATTGTCTACTTATAACATAAAATACTAAAATTGTTTTCCAGAGATGTCTCTACATACCTAATTACCAACTTCTTTTCTAAAAGCCAAACCTGACAAATCCATCATTCCCTTTCCTCTAGAATCCTCATCTCCCTATGGTTCAGCTACTCCTAACCCCATCCTCACCACCCATATCAATCCCTGTCATTTTGCCTTGAGAAACTCTAGTCCCAGTATGAACCACCACCCAGTTAACCTGCTCCTCTTTCTGTGGAAAGATCAACTTTCTTTTCAATTTATCAAGCTTTTCAGTATGTAAATGTGAAATAAGATACCCAAATGGAAATATTCAGCATGGTGGACACAGAGAACTTGAATTCAAGAAAAATGGCAGATCATCATCAACACATTAGTATTTGATGAAACTAGGTGTCACCTTAGGGGAAAGCAATTTAGAGAAAGGATAGGCTAAATGCTTGTTCTGATGTTCTGCCAAGTGTTGCCTAACCCTGGATCATTCCCTAGATATTACTGGGAAAAGTTATGAAATCCTTCAAAATGAGTTAATTACAAGCTCATATTGTTTTAATTTTGATTGAACACTACTTCTAAGCAATACTTTTATTCTCTTACTGTTGAATTGTTAGTGCAGTGATTTCCAATCTATGGGCTTTAGGCTCCTGAGGAGCTGTAGAATTAGTTATCTCAACAGGTAGCAGAAGTATGCATTATAAAAGGCCACGTATGTGGGAAACGGGCCTTACATACTATTTTTCAAATGTGTAGACAATGTTGTGGTTAATAAAATACAAAGTCATGTATGAGTGTGCTGAATAGCTTTTTGCTAATAAGCATTTTCTCAATTAACAAGTATTAAAAATATAACTATAGTCATGTGTGGGGGAAGGGGTCCACAAATTTGTTCTGAAGTTTAAAGAAGTTGTCATCTTCAAAATATTGGGGTCCACTGCCTGATAGTACTCCCCATAGCACCTAAACATCCTTCCCACACTCTAAGCCTCCAAGTACCCTGACCCACTTCCACTTTCATTTTCCCAAGAAAATCAAATACATCTTCATATATTCCCTCATTTATCTCAATCCTTCTGAATTTATTCTTTCTTCTCCATTTCTATGAATATTTGATAATTTAGCAATTAAATATCTTTCTAAGACTAATTCAGACATACATATCTGATCCCTTCTCTGACTTACCTTCCCTATTCCAAATATCCACCAAATTCCTATCCACCAATTCCTATCCACCAAATAGGTTTAATCTCTCCTTCTTCAAGAAATTTCCCCTTCTACCTAAAAACCATTATCAAACCTCTCTTTTTCTGATAAAACTTTACCTGATTCTGCTCTATGTTCTACCTACTAGTCTATCTCTTCTTCCTTTTGCTATCAAATTCTCAGAGCTGGCCTCCTAAAGCCTGAGCTAGACACCTGTTTTTTAAGATTCTGTTGAAATAGCCATCTCATTTCTTCAGGTATCATGGCTGCTCTCTCAAACAGGACAAAATTAAGTAGTTAGGAAGTAGGTTTCCTATGGATTAGAAACCTAAAATATTTCCCATCTGGCTCCTTTAAAAAAAAAAAAAGTCTGTTAATCTCTGGGGCTTCAAGGCATCATTTATATTCAATATCATCATTTTCCTCTGAGAACAAGTGGGTGCCATTAAAAGTTTTGGAGCAGCAATACACTTAAGACTTTAATACTGAGCAAAGGGCATTTGAAGACTACTGATTTAACAGTGCACAGGGAGGATGTAAAAGATCATTTAAGAAAATATTGCAAGAGACTACGCATTACACATAAAGGGAGAAAAATGAAAGGGACTTTTTAACAGGATAAGCATCAATATTAGCTTACTACATGTGACAGAGGAAACAAAACTAACACCAAAATTTCATTTCTCCATGATGTGGCTCTCAGAATCTACATTTTCTTCTACAGTCTACTGTAGACTTACAGCTCTTCATAGTTCCTACATTACTGATTGTAGAGTTCCTAAAAATCTTAATACTAATTCCGTATCTTCTATGTACCAGGCATTCCACATGCTTGCTATATGTCTATCTCCTGAGAAAGCAAATCATTTAGCAAAAGGCAGAACCAACAGAGTTGGCCAATGAGAGCATAGAGTCAATGTCAAAGGTGGATGGAGTACTCACCTGTGGTACCAAGCACAGAGAGAGGGGAACTAAGATTGCACGTCCAGAACTGGCTCTAGCCAAACAGGAAGAAACAGTTATGAATTTGCTTACAGCAGAAGCAGAGTGTCTTTGATATCCTGACATACTCTTTCTGATGTTCAGACAGACCACCATTAAAGTAGATTGGTAAGAAAGTCTCATGAGAAACAAGCCAAAAACAAGACAAAAAGGTGAGGAATTAAATGGAACAGACCCTAATGGTCTTTTGTCTAGGAAAAGCAGTCTTCCTCATTAAAGATGATACTACTTTTCAAATGGCCAATATGATACTAACCTTCATTAACAGACTTTTCACATCCCACAAGATTGAGAAGGATATCGTCATCTTTATCATCAACTTCACATCCCAGCAGCATCCAGCTTTCCACATTATCACTTTCTGAAATGGTGCTCTCTTCCTCTTCACTTGAACTGACTTCTATAATCATGACCTCCTGGATTGTACCCGATCTCTCTCCAGGTTTAGATTTCTCAATATCCCTCTTGTACTTCTTATCTGCTAAATCATTAGAATGAAGAGAAGCAGGAGAACCTTGGGTCTTTTCTTTTGCATGGACTCTAAAATTCTTTCTTTCACATCTATAAATACTATCTTCATCAGAGAGTGTGATGACCTCTGACCCATCTGACAGTTGGATGACCTCACTATCTGAAAGGACAATTAAATTCTTTTGATTTGGTTTACTACTGAATGATTCGGAATTCCCAGAGTTCCTGTCTTCATGTTCTTCCTCCCTGATGACATTATCAAGATCTTGGGCATAATGAACTTGGCTGTAGAGCTGAAATTCCACCTCACTATCAACACTCAGTTCACTAGATGACTCTTCACGATAAAGCTCATCTTCATATGCTTCTATGGTCTCATAACCACCAAACATCATGGAAAGTCAGTAAACCTTGATGCTGTAAAAAAGAAAGTCACACAAAGAATATATTTTAACAGCTTGGATCATGCCTGTTTAGTCCATAACGATACCACCTCTTAGATCTAACTTTTGTGAAGGTCATCAGTTTTCTCAATGACATATTAAAAAAGATTCTTCTCTTAGGGTAGTACCATTTTTCAAAGCTTTCTAAATTCTGTTATGACCCACTCTAATGATGCCCATCCCTCCCAAATGAAAATTACTACTAACAACAGAGTTACAATTATATAATATTAATGGAAATGTCATATTTCACAAGTATGTTAGAAAGAAAAAACAGGCTGAGATCCACTGTTTCAGGCATCCATCTTTTTTTTTTTCCAAAATGCTAAAAATCACAAAAATATTTTAGGTCATTCTCACTACTATTCCATCCATTCATCATCTTTTCCCTGGTTCTGTATCCATCTTTTCAGGTATACATTCTCACAGAAATATTACTTCAATTATAACTGAAATCTACAAAAGACATAATTATCTTATTTACTGCCTTGGTATATATTTTTATTCTCAATTAAAAAATTAATCCTATGGCTTCCTGATCTTTGACCAAAAGAATACATAAAAATATCTAATAGGGAGTTCCCTGGCAATCCAGTGGTTAGGATTTAGCTCTTTCACTACTG
Source organism: Bubalus bubalis (assembly GCF_019923935.1). Lineage (NCBI taxonomy): Eukaryota > Metazoa > Chordata > Mammalia > Artiodactyla > Bovidae > Bubalus > Bubalus bubalis. Next base: position 123,066,647 of record NC_059159.1, on the reverse strand, counting down.
TAGGCTCAGGTTCAATCCCTGGTAGGGGAACTAAGACCCCACAAGCCACACGGTGCAACTAAAAATTTTTAAAATATGATAAACTTTAGTTTGTTTCTGTGCTACCTATAAAGATATGTATGAAATACAAACTAATCAAAGACCTAAAATTGAGGTAAAACTCAGCTTTAGGAGCACTTTACTTTCCTACTGTGGCTCAGATGGTAGACTTCCCTGGTGGCTCAGATGGTAAAGCATCTGCCTACAATGAGGGAGACCTGGGTTCAATCCCTGGGTCAGGAAGACCCCCTGGAGAAGGAAATAGCAACCCACTCCAGTAGTCTTGCCTGGAAAATCCCATGGACGGAGGAGCCTGGTAGGCTACAGTCCATGGGGTTGCAAAGAGTCGGACACAACTGAGCGACTTCACTTTCACTTTACTTTCTTACTGTAAGTATGTTAAATCCTGCTCATCTCTCAATTCAGTTTAAATATTATTAATACTTCTTTATAGAAGCTTTCCTTGACCCACCAGCCTAAATTGTCTCACCTTTAAAGGTTTCCACATCATTTCAAAACATTCACATTTCTAATTACTAATACAATGTAAATTTCCCATAAGCACAGAGCACACACCCCAGGAGGGCAGGAACTATATTGCTAAGTCGCTTCAGTCGTGTCCGACTCTGTGCGACCCCATAAACGGCAGCCCACGGCTCCCCGGTCCCTGGGATTCTCCAGGCAAGAACACTGGAGTGGGCCGCCATTTCCTTCTCCAATACATGAAAGTGAAAAGTGAAAGTGAAGTCGCTCAGTCGTGTCCGACTCTTAGCGACCCCATGGACTGCAGCCTACCAGGCTCCTCCGTCCATGGGATTTTCCAGGCAAGAGTACTGGAGTGGGGTGCCATTGCCTTCTCCACTATATGCTCTTTATTAAACAACGGATCCCCAAAGCCACACAGAGTAACTGGCATTTATCAAGGTTTCTATCAATGGCTGTTGACTAATGAATGAATATATGAATAATATCAGGAATTTGTTTAAAAGCTCTATTAAATCTAATATGTGCCTTGTGCTAGTGCTCAGTCGATCAGTCATGTCTGCCTCTTTGCAGCCCCATGGACTGCAGCCTGCCAGGTTCCTCTGTCTACAGGATTTTCCAGGCAAGTGTATTGGAGTGGATTGCCATGCCCTCCTGCAGGGGATCTTCCCAACCCAGGGATCAAACCTGTGTCTGCTGCACTGAAAGGCAGATTGTTTGCCACTGAGCCACCTGGGAAGCCCTTAATATGTGTCTAAAATATGAACATTATGATGAGATGAATTTTGTAGTTGTCTCCAACTATTCCAAAGATTCTCATATTATCAACCAAAAACCTACACAGATGTTTTGATTAGGTACTAATGGAACACTGATCAAAATGAAAGTGCTGAAAAAAAAAACCCTTTTTGTTAAAAAATCATGGACAGTCTAGAGAACAATTAACAATGATAATTTATCCTTTCTACTCTGCTTTTAGCTACAAAGTATTTATAAAGACTAGTTGTTTTCTTAGCTCTCTGCCCAAAATGTCAGGGTACTTCTGGTGATACAACCTGCTGATTCCAAGAATCAAATGAACAAGAGGCAAAAATGTACTACACCCATGCTGGAGTTTCTTGTTTTACAGAAACAAACTTTTGCTATACACTTTAAACCTTTACAATGTTGTGTGCCAATTATATCTCAATAAAGCTGGGGTGGGGGGAGGATGATCAAAAGTTCTGAGTCAACAATACTATAGTATTGGCATATTTGAAGGCTAATCAGAGTGTAAATCTTACACATTCTAATCACACACAAAAAAGGCAAATATGTGAGGTGATGGATGTGTTTGTTAATTAACCTTAATGCAGTAATCATTTCACAATATATACATACATCAAATCACTGTGTTGTACACTTTAAACATACACAATGTTATTTGTCAATTTATCTCAGTAAAGTTGGGGGTACCCATCTCTCTATGCCTTTTTTTTTCCCTTCTAAAAGGTACAACGTATCGGTTCCCTTCCTGCACTGTCCTTCAGGTTGCTATGCTGTTGTTGTCATACAAGTTGAATGTGGCTGTCTGAATGATAATGCTCATAGCATTTATCAGTTTATATTGAAATGTTAGCCTCAGAGGAATTCAAATAAAAGATGAATCCTTTCCTTTTTATTTAATAGGTAAATTAATTCTAAAAGAAGTCAAAGGAATTATGCTTCCTTCAAAATCCTCACTGGATCCATCCTGAGGATCCAGTGTGGACTTAAGATAAAACATAATTCCAGTGCAGCACAGAAAAAATTAAAGAGCTAAATTACAGAGTTACAAATTTGTACTACTCTGGAGTCATCCCAAAGGAAAGGGATTAAGAATAAATAGAGCCATAGGCACACCTGTGAATGTATGCCAAAAATAAACTACAAAAATAAAATAAAAACAGACTTCCTTGGGTCTAAGGGTTTATCTCTTTCCCTGAAATGTAGAAAATGAATTTAACAATTTAGCCCCTATGGCCTTTAAGAGGATTTTGTACCTTCTGTACTGAAAACTGTGCTCAGCATAACCTGCTCTTCTATTTATGTAGCTTATATTTGCCAGAGTAAAGGTTTGCCTGAGGCTGTGTTGGTTTATGTTACTACCTTAATTACACTCAAATGCATTAATTTTCTTTTTTTATGTATACTCAGAGGACAAATATGAAAAAATATACATGTCTCTAACTTTTAATTTAGAAGGACTTCTCAGCTTTTTGATTATTGTACACAATTCTCAAGCATATTTAACTAGATAACAAAGTCCCTATGAGAGTCACAAAATTTTAAATCTGGAAGAGACTTTTCAGAGTATCTCATACAATCTTCTCAATTTATGTATAAGGAAACTTAGGTCCAAAGAAATAAAGAGGCCTATCCAAAGTTATTTACCAGATTAAGAAACACATTTCCCTGATTCTCAACCAAATGTTCACTAACATTAAAAAATTAACAACTTCAAATAAAGATTAAAAAAAAAATTCCTTCAAAGCTATATATGCATTGGTTTTAACACCTAAATTTATCTCACAAATATTCACTTTTATTTCCCAGTAGAGTTTAAAAACTATGAAAGAGGCATTTTAACTGGAAAGAAAAGCATACATTGTCAGTTTACTATCCAAGGACATCCCAAGTTTGTATTCAGACAATAAATAGCAATGCCACAACCAAAAAGATGGCTCTTACATAAGAGAGAAACTGCAAAGCCTCTCGCCTTTCAAAAGTAGGAGCAGTATTCATTCACTGAAATTTTTTAAACTAGACAACTTAAAGCTTATTTAAGCTTTCAGATTTTACTATGCAATCTTTGAAACCAACATTTCTACTCTTACAGTCTACTAACTGGTCACTTCTTTGGAAGGAATGATGCTAAAGCTGAAACTCCAGTACTTTGGCCACCTCATGCGAAGAGTTGACTCATTGGAAAAGACTCTGATGCTGGGAGGGATTGGGGGCAGGAGGAGAAGGGGACGACAGAGGATGAGATGGCGGGATGGCATCACTGACTCGATGGACGTGAGTCTGAGTGAACTCCGGGAGTTGGTGATGGACAGGGAGGCCTGGCGTGTGGGATTCATGGGGTCTCAAAGAGTCCGACATGACTGAGGGACTGAACTGAACTGGTCACTTCAGTCTTGTTATTTCTTTTCAAAGAACTTTTAGCCTATGTTTCTTTCTGATGAGACAGTTATCCATCTCAAGGAAATTTAAATGAAATTCACATCTTGATTTTAAGCCTAGCTTTCATTAGAACATGATTAATAGTTTAATTTTAATTTAAAATTTCTGACTTACTCTTAGTGAGCTATCCTGACAGTGACAGATTTGAAACACTACTGACTCTAGTGTTATATTTTCTGTCCACTCTTCAAATAAGATTTTCACTAGCAAGTAAATCAAACTGAGATAGAGAATCCAAATGTGGGAAACAATGGTCACAAAAAAAGTCAGAATACAAGATGTTGGTAGGAGAAAATAATGCTTAATTTATTTAGACAAGTCCAGCTGTTCCTGAGATAAAAGTCTTTACAGGATAACTAATTTTATCACAACACTTCCTTCACCCTCAGCCTTTTTCCTTTTGCTACACAGTATATTAATCTTTGAAGCTATTTTACAAGCCTCACTTTCATGTCTTCCTTGGTTAATTCCCCACTCTCAGATTCTCTTGAAAGCAGCCATAGTGAACTGTCCTCAAAGCACAATACTGTCTGAAATACACACAGCCTAAACATTTAAAACCCAAAGAGTTTTGGAAGAGACCTGAAAGTCATTAAATTGAACGCTCTCATTTTATACATAGAGAAACAGGCTCTGAGAAGCTTATTTATTCATTGAGCCTAAAAGATCTCCTAATTCAATCCTGTAATCTGAAATTAAGGTAAATACACGCTAAAAAGATTTCTAAGAATTTTCGAGTCGCCAGCGCTGAGTTGGTGGTGGAGCCGCCCCCGGAACTCAGGCCTACTGCCTCTCACTCAGCCAGTTTTCCCACAACACCTGCAGCTCCTAAAGTTTAAGTTAACTGCCGGCTCCCAAGATGTGAAGAATAAAAGGAAGGCATCAGCGAGCACAGCGCAGGTCTCCTTGTTTCACATGCGGGAAGGGGCCCAATCCTCGAAATTTTTCTGTCCCAACAGCTGCAGCTGTTGCTTCTGACAGCTGAGGTTGGACTTGGTCCAGGACTGTTCGGTTCTCAAACGCCGACCTCTCTTCACGTTTAACTGACAGACCCGCTTTCCTAAAACAGGAATCTCTGGGGGTTGTGGAGGTAAAGGAGGCAGAAACGCCACTCCCCACCAAGGCCACGGGCGCTCAGCCATTTCTGAACCACAGCCTCAGGCCTCGGAGCGGCAGAGAGAAGCGGACACCACAGCGGGTCCGCGGAGTCGCGTGGGGCAGAGATCGACTGAGAGGCCACGAGACGAGCCCCGCCACGAGTGAGGGAAGAACGGGGACACGGAGGCCGGCGAAGAGACACGCACTAGTTCCACAGCCTAGCGGGGAGGCGGAGGGCGGGCAGGGGGCACCCCGGCCATGGACACCTTGGGGTCCGTCACACATACTCACTGCCGCGGCTGCGACCAGGAAGCACCAACCAGGAACCAAAGCGCGTAGAGGGACGGGGAGGGGCGAAGACAAATGAGGTAAGGAAACGGCGTCCGCACGGACCCACGAGGAGGGAAGGCACTTCCGGTGAAAACAGAGCTCCTGGAAGTCGTCTTCTGTCCCCGCCCACTCCTCGCCTCCAGTAGACGTGCGTAACAACTATTAACCCTTTGCCTTCCCCGCATATAGTCTTTTATTTGTTTGCTCAGGACTTGCCTGAGCACGTGAAAGAAACGGCTTCTTTCACAAGTATCTAGGCTGAATCTGTGTTAGGGAATAGCATGTTTGAATGACCTGCACAGGTGATATGCTACTTACCGAGCCAAATCGGGGCGAGTTAGCACTTTCCGTGCTGGAGATAAACACTACATCTCCCATGATGCTCCAGGGCGAGGTTTAGACCAGGCTCCGCCTTCTCCCAGATCTCGGGGGACACCCTCCTTGTGCCGCGTGGCGCGGGAGCGGACCGAGAGCCAGGTGCTGGATGAGCGAGGTACAGCAGGAGGCTTGGCTGACGGATCAGGGGAACCTCAGAGAGGGAAAAGCCTCTTTGAGAACGCCTGGCTTCTAGATCCTTCTCTCTTGAGCTAGGTGATCTTAGGCAAGCCCCTTCCATGTCTAAGTTGAAGTTGAACTTAGTTTACACTGGGGCACTTTCGGCTCTTTTTTATACTATAATAGAAGACAACATTTAATTCTTTGTGAACCTTTAAGAACTGCATGCTTGCTAAAGATTGAAGTCAGTACTGGTCCTTTGGAAGCCTCAGGCAGCTACAGATTGTGTTGGGAGTCCCTAACTTCAGGTTCCTCTTCTCGCAAATTATTTTCATTATAAACTCACTGTCCATCTTTATCAATTCGTTGGCCCTTGACAACAGGCTTGAAAGATAATCTTTAACATTGATTAGTTTTGCCAACATTTATTTGAACATATAAAGGAATCAATCCTAAAGGAAATCAGTCCTGAATATTCATTGGAAGGACTGATGCTGAAGCTGATGAAACTCCAATACTTTGGCCACCTGATGCAAAGAACTGACTCATTTGAAAAGACCCTGATGCTGGGAAAGATTGAAGGCGGGAGGAGAAGGGGACGACAGAGGATGAGATGGTTGGATGGTATCACCAACTCAATGGACATGAGTTTGAGTAAGCTTCGGGAGTTGGTGATGGACAGGGAAGCCTGGTGTGCTGCAGTCCATGGGGTTGCAAAGAGTCGTGTCCGACTCTTATCATCCCATATGATGTTGAACATATGTTAAGAGCCAGACAGTGTTAGCAATTGCAGATATAATAGTAAAATTTTTTAAAAATCTCTGGTCTCGTAGAGCTAGAGTCTACCAAAGAAGCAGAATACAAATAGTTAATTATAGTCAGAGTTTGATCTGGAAAATAATTAGAAATGTTAGTTAACATTATGGTAAGTGCTAGGAAGGAAGACAGGATACAGTGAAAAGATAAAATTGGAGGACCCACCCATTTTGCAGGAAGCCCAGGTAGTGCAGTGGTAAAGAATCCACCTGCCAGTGCAGGAGATGCAGGAGACAGGGGTTCAATCCTGGGTGGGGAAAATCCCCTGGAAAAGGAAATGGCATCCTACTCTAGTATTCTTGCCTGGAAAATTCCATGGACAGAGTGACCTGGCTGGACTTGCCCGAGCACACGTGCATACACACACACACACACACACACACAGATTTTGCAGAGGAGGAAACAGGCCAAGAAATGGGCCACAGAAATTACTAGATTGTTAGGTAATGTGTGTTTGTGTGGGGAAAAAAAATGTTCTCTTTTAAAAAACAATATACTGAGCTTTTATCAAATGTTAGTCTTATGTCTATAAATTTACTACATATAAACTTTGAAATTTTAACAACTATTTGAGGTTGAGAGTTTTAAAAAAGGAAACAGATTCAGAGGCTAAGTAACTTGCCCAAGGCCACAAAGTTAAGAAATGTTCCTATTTACTGTGCCCAGTTCTCCCACTATTACTCCTGCACTCAACAAAGATTTGGTATGTTCATACGCTTAAAAATGCTTCAATTACTCCTGGCAGGTTATGTCATGAAACCTAGAGTTCTTTGGATAGCATGAAGAACACTTCATGAGCTGACATGTGCCTACTTCTTCACTGCCAAGCTGAAGACTGGGCAGTTGCTGCAACAACACTATGTTCTATCCTACCTTTGCCTTTACAGAGAGCACCCCTACAGCCTATAAAGTCCACCCTACTCTGCTGAACACTGGGTCTTCAGGGAAACCTTCCAACTCAGACAGAGAGAACAAACATGCCTTCCCTGGGCTTCCCTACACTTTGGAGAAACCTCCATCAAGGCAGTTGTGTTTCTCTTAAAATTGTCTCCTAACTGGAGGATGGACTCCCAGAAAACAGAAATAGATGTTTTGTCTTTGTATCTTCACCAGCTAACATAGTGCTTGACAGAAAACACTCAGTAATGGTGTTAAAGGAATATGGATATGGATCCAGCTGTCGGTTCAGTGGGAAACCTTGTCATGACTCCAAATAACTGGAATGCAGTGTAGTGCTCCATGATACTAAGATGATATAAAGAGCTACAGGGAGCCCAGGGATGTGGAGATTTCTAACCAAGGAGAGTAGTGTATATATACACACAGCCTGCCTTTACATGGTGAGATCTCATTTAGATGGCTCTTAGAAATCATGAGAATTAGTCTCCTATTGTGATGGGGAAACTGAAACCAACAAGGGAAGAGATCTGCTGAGAGTCACCTGGCAGAGGCAGAGCTGTATGTGTCATCCAGGTCTCTGAGGCTCTCCCCACACATAGTATTTCTCTTTCCACCTCACACTGTCTCTGGTCCACACCTCTTGAGATCACAGGTGGCAGCATGCATGAATATCCTGGAGCCTCTCTTACAGAGAATGTTCTAAAGAATCCATTTATTTGAGAAAGGAAGCACCTGCTTTCCCCAGGGCAATGGCAGTACTCCATCAACAGTAAGCAGCTAAACTGGGGTAACCAGGACATGGCAGAAAGCTGCTGCAAAGAGCAGACAAGGTGGGGGGATATAGGGGGAAATGGGTGAGGGACCAGGACATGGCAGAAAGCTGCTGCAAAGGGCAGGCAAGGTGGGGGGATATAGGGGGAAATGGGTGAGGGACCAGGACATGGCAGAAAGCTGCTGCAAAGGGCAGGCAAGGTGGGGGGATATAGGGGGAAATGGGTGAGGGACCAGGACATGGCAGAAAGCTGCTGCAAAGGGCAGACAAGGTGGGGGGATATAGGGGGAAATGGGTGAGGCACCAGGACATGGCAGAAAGCTGCTGCAAAGGGCAGGCAAGGTGGGGGGATATAGGGGGAAATGGGTGAGGGACCAGGACATGGCAGAAAGCTGCTGCAAAGGGCAGGCAAGGTGGGGGGATGTAGGGGGAAATGGGTGAGGAACCAGGACATGGCAGAAAGCTGCTGCAGAGGGCAGGTAAGGTGGGGGATATAGGGGGAAATGGGTGAGGGACCAGGACATGGCAGAAAGCTGCTGCAGAGGGCAGGCAAGGTCGGGGATATAGGGGAGCAGGATCTGGGTAAGTGACTTGTCCTTACCCTTCCATTGCAGACAGAGGCACTACCTCCTTTATTTTCTTCTAGTACCTAGAACCTCTGAAAACTCACTAATCATTTTGACCTTTTACCAGTTGCCTTTCCATTACTATCCTGTCATGGAAAGTCTACCATGTAACAGGCCCTTGTGAGCTGCTTAGGTGTATTGTTTCTCAGATATATTGTAAGGGAGTGTTAGCCCATTTCATTAGTGTGGAAATTGTGAGTTGATGAGGTCATGTGACTTCCTCTAAATTGCACAGCTAGGATTCAAACTCAAGTCTTGTGTCAATCCAAAACTATGCTCTTTTCTATACCCAAAGCTGCCATTCAAAACTAAACTCCTCAAGGGTGAAGATTATGATGAATTGCTCCTGTCTTCCCAGCACTTAACCCAAGGCAGAGTACCCAGAGATAGCAAGTTCCCAGAGATCCCTTGTGGAATGAGTGGATTCAGTGTGGAATGTTTGCCAAATGAAGACCTGGGTGCAGTTTGAACAGTGTTATGAAACAGCAAAGGAGAGAGCAGCTGACTGCCTAGGGTAAGTAAAGAAGCCTCCTTCTGCAGAGGAGGGGGCCAAGTAAGTGGTTAGTAAAACAACAACAGTCCAACATCCTAACTACAAAGAACACCAACAGGCCATTCACAGAAGAAATCCAAAAGGCTGTGAACTATAATCAGAGGTATTCAGCATCACTAATAATCAGAAAAATGCAAATGACCTCATACACTGTGGATAGAAATACCAATTGGAAAAGCCTTTTAAGGGAGCTAGTTGATAGGATCCATCAAAATTGTGAACTATGTTCTTAAATATATGTAGAAAGATTGTGATAGAAAGAAAGGAAAACAACATAAATATTCATCAATAGGTTTAGTTGTTCGGTCGTGTCCAACTCTTGTGACCCCATGGTCTACAGGCTCCACTGTGCGTGGGATTCTCCAAGGCAAGAATACTGGAGTGATTTGTCATTTCCTTCTCCAGGGGACCTTCCCAACCCAGGGATTGAACCTGGGTCTCTTGCATTGCAGGCAGACTCTTTACCAACTGAGCCCTAGGGCATGAAATAAACAAGGATATAGCTATACTATTTTTTTTTATATTATGCTGCTTTTAAAAGAATGTGATAAATCTGAATATACTTACGTAGAAAAATCTCCAAAACATACAGTTAAGTGAAATAGACAAATTGCAGAGCAGTAGGTATATCATGAGGAGAAGGCAATGGCAACCCACTCCAGTACTCTTGCCTGGGAAATTCCATGGACAGAGGAGCCTGGTAGGTTACAGTCCATGGTGTCGCAAAGAGTCGGACACAACTGAGCGACTTCACTTTCACTTTTCACTTTCATGCACTGAAGAAGGAAATGGCAACCCACTCCAGTATTCTTGCCTGGAGAATCCCAGGGACGGGAGCCTGGTGGGCTGCTGTCTATGGGGTCACACAGAGTCGGACACAACTGAAGTGACTTAGCAGCAGCAGCAGCAGGTATATCATGAACTCATTTTTGTTATAGTTTATAAAGATTCTGTGTGGCTATATATAGATATGTCTTTATATAAATGCCTAGAGAAAATACTAGATGGATGCCAATCTATAACAGTGATTACTGACTTCTGAAGAAGGGAGTGGGAGTGGAAGGGAAGAAAGAGGGTTTTTCACTTAAAGAGAGAGAGAGATGTAATTCACTGGGAAGAACACATCACTTCTGTGGTACTCCTACCAAAGCCCATAAGCTGAATATAATCATGAGAAACTGTGAGACAAAAACAAATGGAGAGACATTCTACAAAATACTTGACCCTTCAAACATTTCATAAATGTCAGTGTCATAAAAACAATGACAGAGAACTGTCCTGCACTAAAGGAGAATAAAAGAGACATGATACATAATAAATTCAATGTGTGATCTGGGACTTTCTTTTGCCATAAAGGATATTATTGGGACAATTGGCAAAATCCAAATAAAGCTAGATTTGATGACAGTGCTGTGTAGCTGTTTCTTCTGATCTTTTTTTTTTCTGGATTTGGGCCCCATGCCCCACAGTCGTTTATATTTGTATTATAGTTATGTAAGAGAATGTGTGTGCTCAGTCACATCTGATTCGTTGTGACCACATGGACAATAGCCCACCAGGCTCCTCTGTCTGTGGGATTATCCTGGCAAGAATCCTGGTGTGGGTTGCCATTTCCTCCTCTGGGAGATCTTCCTGACACAGAGATGAAACGCTCATCTCTTGTTTCCTGCATTGGTAGGCAGCTTCTTTACCAGTGAGCCATCTGACAATCCCTCCATAAGAGAATGTCCTTGTCTTTTTAGACTGTATAATCTCAAGTACTTGCAGTAAAAGGACATCATGTCTGAAACTGATTCTCAAGTGATTCAGAAAAAAATTGTGTTGGAGGCAAAGGAAAGGAAGAGAGAAGGGAGAATGTGATAAAAAAGTTAACATTTCGGGATTCTGGGTAAAAGGTATTTGAGAATTCTTTGTACTCGTTTTGCAATTTAAATTTAAGTCTAAAATTATGTCAAAATATAAAAGTAAAAGTAAAACTGAAAAGAAAAAGAGTTTACTAGATAGAGAAGGCAGGAGGATCTTCTGGCAAAGGAATAAGATAAGCAAAGAAAACTGGTAAGTGTGACTCTCACACTGAGAAACAATCAGTGACTCCCACTGTCCAGAACGTGGCATGACATGGGGAGATTGGGAGATGAGGGAGGGTAGGAATGATGAGCAACATGATCCCCAAATGGACCCAGTTCCCTGCTCCCTAAGATTAGAAAAGAAGATTAAGCCTTCTTTATGGGGGGCTTCCCTGGTGGTCCAGTGGTTAAGACTTCCAATGCAGGGGATGCAGGTTTGATCCCTGGTCAAGGAGCTAAGATCCTGCATGCCTCTCAGCCGAAAAACCAAAACATGAAACAGAAGCAATATTGTAACAAATTATACAAAGACTTTAAAAATGGTCCACATTAAAAAAAAAAGTACTTAAAAAAAAAAGCCTTATTCAAGCCCTCAAAAAAGAAACTTGAATTCTTTTGGCTACCCTGTCATTTCATTGACAATTTCTCTTCATCCAGTGACTGTAGAATAAGAAACTCTAGAACAGTGGCTCAAAGGGACATCTAGGAGAACAGCTCCATCATTTTACAGAAGGGAAATCTAGGACCCAAAATGAAGACAGAGTTTGCAAGTACCCAGTGAAAATGTTAGCGCTGGCTTCCAGTTCATAGTCTGTCATTCTTTCAGCTGCACCCAATTCTGAAAGGTTAAAGCAGAAATAGAGACTGGTAAGTGAAATGACTGAATGTTACCCTTTAAAGTTGGGATGTTTTTCATTTGCCAAAAATAATAGACAACGTCAGTACAGTTTTAAAATGTAATTATAGAAACTGTGTAACTTAAAGCCCAAATGGGAAGTGATATTAATTCAGGCTCCTAGTCTGAAGCAGCAATCAAGGTGATTCTCAGGAATTCTCAATGACATTGGTACCCATCTGGATTTGTTGAAAAGTTTAACATCCTTTTTTATTATTCATGATTTTTCAGTTCTTCAAATTGCAAGGTGACCGAGAGAGCACACAATTTTCATCCAGGCTATGAAATCATTCCTGAAAATTTAGACATTCATGTCAATGGCTTTTAATTTTTCCTGGAGACTGCTTTTCCTTATGAAATCATGAAATTTTAAAAATATATACCATAAATCAAACTATATAAGTAATAATAGTCTCACTATGTTAATATCCTAGGGATAGGGAGCTAGTATTTCAAGGATCTACTCTCATTCATTATTATTCCTAGTTGGATTTGTGCCTCAAGGCTTATATCTAAGTGACTGTATAATGAACATTGACTAGCAAGACTTTTGAGATCCTAATCTATTTAAGAATCATCAGATTCCATAAAAGAAATCTCAAAGCATGTCATCAATAATATGAGCTTAGAGACTTCCCTGGTGGTCCAGTGGTTAAGACTCTGAGCCCCTACTGCAGGGGGCATGAGTTCAATCCCTGGTGAGAGAAGTTCTGTTATGAAGAATATACATGGTGAGTCTTTTGAGGGTCTTAGAAGAACGAAAGTAACATTAAGGTTTGAGGGGTTTTAGTGTATTTTTAAGAGAGACCTGAGCATGTTTGTAGCTGTGGAAAAATAGAAAAGAAACTAGAAAGGCAGGGAAGACTTGAAAATGATCAATCCGGTGACCTGCCAAGGCAGACAGGAGAGGATTGGGATTGACAGTTTCTCAAACTTGTAATGTGCACACAAATCACTTGGGGATCTTGTTAAAATTCAGATTCTGATTCAGTAGGTCTGGGGTGGGGCAGAAGATTTTCCATTTCTAACAAGATCCCCGGTGAAGCTGATGCTGCTGGTCTGTGAACCACACATCAGGTAGCAGACGGTTAGAGTTCTGAATTGTAATTGCACGTTCATTTGTATTTCCCTCCTGACCCAGAAGTGGAATCCTTCCAGATAATCCCTATTGCCTAACACAGTACCTGTCATAGAAAAGTTTGTTGAAAGCATTGAATGTATGAAGATGTGCATCTGCCATTATCTGTAATTACGTAAAAATGAAGAGGAACCCTAAAAGTCCAATGACACAAGAATAGACAAGTAAATTTTAGCACAAGTATACTTTGGAATATACTTAAGTAATTTAATTGGTCTTTGTGAAGCCTATATGATAATATGGGGAAATTGTTATGATAAAAAACAGAAAATGTGAATTTTTACTTATATGATAGCCACTGTATGAAATTATGCATTTGGGCAAGGTATTTGTTGATGTTATAAAAATTCGGGTGAAAAATAACTTTTACATATGAAAGAAATCCAACGTGGATATTCTAACTGTAGAAAATAAAAATAGATGAGTAACTCCTCCCACTGTTGTTTTGATTGGGTTTGTATATATGTTTAAATATATATGTATATATTGACTTTTCTTTGTACAGTCATTCTTTTATTCTGACTTGAAAGCTTTCTTCCTTTGTCTCTTCTTTCCTTCCTTTTCGTTCCTTTCCTTTTGCTTCCCCTCTCCCTCCCTCTTCTTAAGACATCTCTCCCTTAAGGAATTCCCATTCCCAGTGATATCTCATCAAAGGAGCACATGAATAGCTGACATTATGTAATACTTTGACATGTGGCATTCCCAAGGCATTACCCCACCCCTGATGCAGAATAAGTTGTCAGAGCATGAAATTGGTATTTTTACATATTCTTAATGTACAGATGTCAGTCTGAAAACCATTCACTAGTATTATGATTACATTCTTTGTCTCATTTTCTTTCTATGCCAAGATCTGTTCTTGTGATTTCTTTTCTTCTGGGAGTTTCAAAGAGGGAAGACAAAACTTTAATAATCCAGCTTATTGATTCTGCCAAAAAGGTAAAAGTAAACTTTTGGGTCTCATTTTTGGCAATAATACTGCTGACACGCTAGCAAAGATGTAGCAAGAAAGACCAGATGCAAGCAGGATATATTTCCAATCAGTGGCCCACTTGGTTCCTCATTGTGTTACAAATCGAATCTGCTTGCAGTTTACAAGTTTGTTACTCTTTTAATCACAGAAATGAATGACCTAGGCTTATGGAAAAAATAACATGTCTAAAAACAGGAAATATACAAGGTAAGAATGGAAGGGATTTAGGGACAGTCCTGATCATCTTCCATTATACTCAGTAATGCCCCTTCAGATCCCTGACTACAGGCATCCAGTGTCTGTTAACACCTTCAGTGATGGACATCTCACTACCTCACAAAGCAACCTGCTGCATACTTGGACAGCTGGTAAATGCTGTCTAGCATTCTTTTCCCCTTCTGATAACAGCACCAAGTTGCTTGGGGGAACAGCTACTTCTTTATGCCAAGTGGTTCTAACAGGACATGGGTGGTATGCTGCTCCCTGGTCTGTTTGCCCTCACATCCCTCCTGGCCTTTCCTCTGCCCTTCTTTGTATGGCAGAGAGGAGAGGACTAACCTCAGAAGTCCCAGACTCCCATGTCAGCTGGGTTTTGGTGGGTCTGATCAATGGGAGGCATTGGCAGGAGATTGGAGGGGGAAGAAAGGGAGAAGCCAAGGTATTTGTGTCCCCCTCTATATAGGGAGAGATGGATTCAGAGTCCTGTACTGTAGCTGCATTTCTTCCATGGCTTAGATCCAACTCCCACTGCACAGACCCACCGTGGTCCACTGGGTGACCCCTCCAGCACCATCACCTCTCTTATCCCTTCAATTTAGGATTAGCAATAGCCTGCTAATATCTGGGTTGCTTCACTATTCTCATGAAGGCTCCTGAAGCCTTTCCATGCATTGTGTATAATCAATAAATTCCCTCTATTCAGAATACTTTCTGTTTCCTAGTTGGATACTATCTGATATGGTTTACATGTGACCAGGCCTGACAATCAGCTCCTATTTCCAGCCAAGTGGTTGGCTTGGTTCTGGGCATGGACCTATCAAAGTCCTTCTCTGAAGCTGTATATATGCTTTTCAATGAGGTTCACTGAGATTGGGTAGAGTAGGAATTGAAGCTATGTCTGCAATGCCCAGCTGCACAGTGAGAGAACTAAGCAAGTACAAAGCCAGAACCAGCAAGGAGTGGCGAGACATCCAACAAACCCTCAAACTCTACCCTGAACTACGCATTTACATGAACTCAAATAGTCTCTTTTTTCCCTTAGGTTTCCTTGATTTGGGCTTCTGTGTCTTATTTTCCTTGATTTGGGGCTCACAACCCCCAAGTAAACCTAACAGTGACAGACTTAGTTGGTAGAAAAATATTTGAGGAATATTCTACTTAGTTGGTAGAAAAAATATTTGAGGAAGCTCAAATCTACTTCTCCATAGCCTCCCCCATCATCAGCCTGATTCTCAGTTCTGGGGAGTCCAATATTCTTGGCTCCTTCCCATCTATGCAGCTCTTCTGACCTCCAGCATGGATCCAGGCCACCCCATTTTCCCTCACCCCAGATCCCTCTTCCTTCCCAGTATCTGATGTCTCTCCTGGTTCCTGCTGCTTCTCACAGTCACTCTTCAGACCTGCTGCTGACTCATCCTTGCTGCTCTTCTCTGAGATGTGCAGTTGGCAGAAGATTCTGACTCCAGGAACTGGTCAGAAGGTCTCCTGACCCTCCCTGTCAAAGGGGCATTTGATGACTCTAAAGGCAGCCTTTTTGTTTCCCTCACCTTCCTCCTCGCAGGACCTCAGACCCCTCCGTTATGATATGTCACAGAGAGGTCCCTGGGGAGAGATGAAACTGCCAGCTGAGCAGGGACCAGGCCACACACGGCCTTGAATGTCATGCTAAGGATTACTCTGATGAACCAGAGAAGCATAGAAAAGTCTTAAACAGCATCTTACTTTTCTTCATTGTAAGCCCACATCCCCAGCTATGTCCTTTTCAGAGCATCAGAGGAATAAACATTCTCACTTCTGTCTTCTCCTGTCCTCTGCTTTCTATCTGATGCCTCTCATTGGCTGAACCAAAAAAAAAAAAAAAAAATACAAGGACAAGAAGGTCTGGTTGATGGCATCTACAGAGGTTGGCCTGTAAGGGCACCCAGCAGAGGCGAGGTTAGAGAGTGGGTCTGGAAGAACATCCATCTCTCTTGAAAACATGAAGCACCCTCTGAAAAAGGGTAAGAATCACAAATATAGAAAAGAGAGAGATTCTAGATATGAAATTCTGTCTAGAGCATTTGAACTGGGCCTTGAAGATCTTTGACAGGTGCAGGTAAGAAAAGGATCCTCCAGGAAAAGGAAGCAGAAGTTCAGGAACCAGAAGCTCTCAGTATAGCATGGCCGGAGAGGAGGACAATACACAAGAGAGAGAAGTATATGTTTACTGGAGGGTGGCATCCAGAAGAAAGGTGGGATAAGCACAAAGGTAGATGGGGCTAGACTACAAGAGCCCAGACTCTGGAGCTGGATTCCTTGCTTCAAATCCCAGCTCAGCAATTTGCAATCTGTGACCCTGAGCATGTTACTTAGCCTCTCTGCTTCAGTTTCCTCCTTTGTAAAATGAGGATGATGCTAGTATGTACATGATAATAAATGCCTTGCAAGACTGTTGTGAAGACTGAATGAATGAAAATATAGGAAGCACTTATATAGAATATGAGCTTCCCTGGTAGCTCAGCAGTAAAGAATCTGCCTGCAATGCAGGAGACACAGAAGATGCAGGTTCAAACCCTAGGTCAGAAAGATCCAGAAGGGAATAGCAACCCACTCCAGTAATCTTGCCTGGAGAATTCCATGGACAGAAGAGGCTGGCGGGCTATACTCCATGGGGTCTCAAAGAGTTGGACACGACAGAGCAACTAACACTATATAGAATATAGAACAGAGCCTAGCAATACATGGGTGAGTGTTAAATATTAAGTGTTAGCTGCCACTGCTGCTGCTGACATTATGAGGGCTACCTGCATTTAGTGCCTAGGGTACAGTTCCTAGAATAACCCAAGATCTCAGAGTGTTCCTAATGCAACCCGTGCAACAGATTCTGCCTCCTCAGCATCACCTGGCTTGTTCACATACCCGTGAAGTACTATGGAGTAAAGCCATCAAGAAAACTGCATTACCCACTCTTGTTTCAAGACAACCAGGTAGTAATTCATGGGAAAATGTTGAGGACACAGGCCTGGGGATCAGGAGACCCAGGTTCCAACCTGAGCTCCGCCGCTAATTCAGTAGGTGACCTTGGGCACGTCCCTTCCGCTCTCTGGACTTCAGTTTTTGACCCTCTGTAAAATGACGGGGGAGGATTATGATGATGTCTTAGGAGCTCTCTTCCAGCTCCATCATTCTGTGATTCTAAATCCCTTTATAACAAACTCTAGGAGAGGAGATTTGCTCTTGCAAATGGAGTGTAAAGTTAATCCTGCCTGTGCTGAGGCTAACTAATGTGCCTGTGTGGTTTATCCTACTTCATTAAACCCGGCCTCCCCACAGAGCAATGCACAAGGCAGCTCAGGCAGGTAACACTGAAGTGTTACTGAACTGGGGCTCTTAATGGAAAGTGATTTCCCTACTCTTTCTCAGGTTTATCAACACAAAGCCTGTAGCCCCCATTTTCCACACTGTTGCTTTGCCACATGTGTGGATTCAGACCTGATCATAGGTATGGCAGATGGGTCTTGAAACCACATTTGTGTGTGCCCACCTCACCCTGCCGCCACCAGCTGCAGGCAACGCCATCATTTTTCATGTGAAGAAACCAGAGCTCAGACAAGCTATGGGACTTGCTGGTGAAGGCACAAGGGCTGATGTCTGAGGTAGGAAGGGAGGGCAGTGCTGCTGTTTGCAGAGTGAATGCTCACTAAGTAGTGAAAAAAAAAAAAAAAAAAAGGAAGGTAATTGGGAAGCTCTGAGGTTATGTCCCCAAGTGGAAAAACTTCCCCAAGGATCTTTATACTTTGTACAAGATTCCCAAGTCACTTTTCCCTAAGACGAATAGAGTCTTTTTCTTTTTTGAGAAAAATCTTTACTGAATTTATTACAATATTGCTTATGTTTTATGTTTTGGTTTTTCGGCCACAAGGCATATGGGATCTTAGCTCTTTAACCAGGGATGGAACCCAAACCCCTGCATTGGAAGGTGAATTCTTAACCACTGGACCAGCAGGGAAGCCCCAGCAGAGTCTTTTTCTAAGACATTCTAGATTGTCTCTTGAGGACAAAATTGAACAGTAACTGTGTTGGACTCCCTCAGTTTTCCTTCTTTAATTGTGACAGATACTGAAAAATGTGCTTCCCTGGTGGCTCAGATGGTAAAGAATCTACCCACAATATGGGAGACCAGGTCCAATCCCTGGGTTGGGAAGATCTCCTGGAGAAGGGAATGGCAACCCACTCCAGTATTCTTGCCTAGAGAGTTCCATGGACAGAGGAGCCCGGTGGGCTACAGTCCATGGGGTCACAGAGTTGACATGACTGACCGACTAACCCACTGAAAAATACATAAAGAACATGTGCATAGTTTAATGAATGAAGCAAATGCTGGTAACCCCTACTCTAGTCAGGAAATAAAGTATGACATTGGGTAAAAGAGGAAACACACAGAGTATACACCCAATATGATCCCATTCATATGAAGATAGAAAACTGACAAAGAGCTCTGTTTGGGCAAAGGGACCAAGCTGTTAGCTCACTCCTATGCAGTCTGTAGATCTGACAAGCCTTCTCCCTCCACCTCACTGAGCACGGACCCCACTGAGGACCAAGAGGCACTGAATGTTAGGGCTGGAGCCTAACATTCAGTGCCTCAGGTGACTTTCACTCACTCACCTGTTCATTTGTTCCTCAGATGCTTTGTGGGTCTCACTATCAATACACAGGGGCATCTGGGCCGGGAATGGCGGAGAGTATGCTGCTGCTGCTGCTAAGTCGCTTCAGTCATGTCCAACTCTGTGCGACCCCGTAGACGGCAGCCCACCAGGCTCCTCCGTCCTTGGGATTCTCCAGGCAAGAACACTGGAGTGGGTTGCCATTTCCTTCTCCAATGCATGAAAGTGAAAAGTGAAAGTGAAGTCGCTCAGTCGTGTCTGACTCTTTGCGACCCCATGGACTGCAGCCTACCAGGCTCCTCCGTCTGTGGGAGTTTCCAGGCAAGAGTACTAGAGTGGGTTGCTGCCTGGAGATACAGATCCTTCCACGAAGGAGAAAGAAAAGCTGAAATGAATTGGGTTTCAAATGGGGGGAAAACAATGAGGGACTTGGAAATGCCAGGCTGTCAGCCAGGGCACACCCTCTTGGCTCTTATTCAGGAAAGTGCCAGATAGAGCAGAACCTACCATGAGGGAGGGGCCAGAAGAGGTACTCTTGGCCTCAGAAAGAATGAGTAGGTTACTGCAGATGACCGCAACCAGCCTTCATGCCAATCTCTGTTTTTGAAAGTGAACTAGATGGCAGTTTATATGCAGATGGAGATTCCCAATGGGGTCAGAAATCGGGCTCTGGAACGTCAGAGAGGAAGGACCTTCTGACATTGCCTGGTTCAGAAACCTTGTTTTGTGAGTGAAGAGACAGATTCAGAGTGTAGTGACATTTGGTCCTTCATCTGTCAAAGAACTAGAATCCAGGTTCCTGGCACCATAAATGGTTCTTTTTCTTGGCTCAGATGAAAGCAGCAGTATTTTCCAAGATGGGTTTTTGGAATCATGGGGTTTTATGGCCATGAAATCAGGAAGAAACAACCTAAGACCTGGAAAAGATCTTGGTACTCTGTCTAGTCCAGTGAGGATCAAACCAGACTAGTCATCAAATCACCTGAGGAACTTATTTTTTTAAGTCTTTATTAAATTTGTTACAATATTGCTTCCGTTTAATGTTTTAGTTTTTTTAACCGTAAAGTATGCAGGAATCTTAGCTCCCTGACCAGGAATAGAACCTGTGTCACCTGCACTGAAAAGCAAAGTCTTAACCACTGGACCACCAGGGAAGTCCCTGAGGAACTTATTTTTTAAAATACAGACCCTGGGACAGTGACCCTTAGAAACTGGAGTTTTAAAGGACTGGGATTTAGTGAAACAGCTTGGCCACCTGTGTTCTTTTAAAGACCCCCCCCCCCCCAGCTGATTCTGATGGGACATTCACATGCCTAGAAAACTCTGTCCAATTGACAGAGGGAGAAACTGAGGCTCAGATTAGGGGAGGCAGAGTGACTGTCCAAGGTCACATCCCATTTCACCAAGAACTCTTCAACTATCCGGAGATAGCTGGTCCAGGCTGCATAAGAGCGTATATATTAATAGCATTTCCCCTCCACTATTGTTTTCCTGGTTGACACCTTTTATTTTTTGTAGCAGCTTAAAAGATTCCTAGCCAAGCTGCAAGGCACTCAGATTTGTGCAGTGTTTACAATGACTTTGTTGTTCATTAAACAAATTTACCCAGACTAACCCAACATGAAAGAAATCATCTTGTTTACAGTGAGATCCTGACACAAATACGTGTAACAAAGACAGACAAACACACATAAACCTGGATGCCAAGTGGGACATGATTTGCTGCCGCATCCAATTTTTCTCATTAGAACTTGTTTTATTTGAACATGACTCAGTACCCCGTGTAAATGCGAGGTTGTTAATCTTATTACTATATGGAAAACAAATTAATTAGTATGCATGCTATTGGAGATGAGTTGTAAGGTTGGTGTTGGAAAGATTAGGAAAATACACTCATTACTCCAAATGATATCTGATATACATGTCTGATTCCATTTTAAGACTGGTTCTGATATATGGGCAACCAATATAGCTAATAAAAATGAAGCTTTTGTGCCTAGCATCTAAATGTTGATATTGGCCAGATACAGATATCCAGGGCTTCTTTGCTTTAAAACAAAGGTCAGTGTGATGAGTAACAGCTTGGTGCTATCCCTCAGCTGAGACTCTCCTGCCTCAGTTACCTTCCCAGGTTACAGCTCCTACCCCAAACCACACCTACCTGAGAGGGATCTTTTCTTTCTTCCACATGCCCACCACACTTTGTATGTTTCTCGTGAGCAATTCCTACCTCTTTTAGGGATCATAATGAAGATACCTCATTTTTTCCAGGAATCCATGTGCCCTTGAGGGTGGAGACTATATTCCAGTCGGAGATTCAAATATTGATCAGAACACCATGCTACAGAAACAAACAATGAGAAAGTTCTTTATGTACCAGCATGTGACACCAAGCTATATTGTTAAGTGTACACTGATGAACTACCTCTGGACGTATTCTGGGAACACTGATTGCCAGATTGGGATGGGACCTGAGTGGTTGAGGGAACAGATAAGAAGAGGCTCTTCCTCAGATTCCTTTTGTGCCTTTGAAATTTGAGCCATGTGTATGTACTACTGAGTCGAAAAATACATAACAAATATTAAATTTATACATAAAATCTAGTAAAAAAAAATTTGCTCAAAAACCACCTAAAAAATCCCACCAAAATAAATAAATAAAAGCAAATGTCATTTAGAGTACTAAAGACTTTTAATTAATAAACTTGTTTTTTAACTCAATATTACCAGACTTATTTCACCATGGAGCTTCAAAAGAAACATAAGGTATCCAGTGTTTCCCAAATAGTTTTGACTCTGAAATAGTCACAGTATTACTAGCTCAGAAAACACAATGGACCCACTAATGTGCTGAGGCAACATTTTAAACCAGAAGGTAGAAAATGAGGTGGATACTGACTCTGCTGCCAACTCTGAATAAACCTGAGCAAGTCCTTTCTCCTCTCAGGGTCTCAGCTTTGTCATCTCTAAAATAAGACAAATGGATGAGATTATCTCTGATGTTCCTTCAAGCTCTGAAGTTCAGAGTTTCTCTGGCAAGAATATACCAAAGATCTCCCCCAAAGTGAGCCCATGCTTTGAGTAGCAGTTGGAAGCAAGAAGGTCTATGATGCTTGCTTAAAAAGAAATTACAAATATGGGATTTCCCTGGAAGTGCAATGGTTAAGACTCAGTCTGGTCCAGAAACTGAGATTCCTGCTACCAAGATTCCTGAAAGCCACGCAAAACAGCCAAAGGAGAAAAAAAAGTTGCAAATTTACTTGATGTGGATATATTTTCCCAGCTTCTCCAAAAACCCAAGGGAGTAATAAACACCCCAGGATATGCCATGCAGTTATAAGAAACCAATCACAAAACTTTGATTCACTACAAATAATGATATCACAAAAATCTCAGCACCTCCACTAACTCACTGGGCAGTTCAGTTTAGTCTTTCAGTTGTGTCCAACTCTTTTTGACTCCATGGACAGCAGCACGCCAGGCTTCCCTGTCCATCACCAACTCCTGGAGCTTGCTCAAACTCATGTCCACTGAGTTGGTGATGCCATCCAACCATCTTATCCTTTGTCACCCCTTCTCCTCCTGCCTTCAATCTTTCTCAGCATCAGGGTCTTTTCCAATGAGTCAGTTCTTCACATCAAGTGGCCAAAGTATTGGAGCTTCAGCTTTAGTATCAGTCCTTCCAATGAATATTCAGGACTGATTTCCTTTAGGATGGACTGGTTAGATCTCCTTGCAGTCCAAGACACTCTCAAGAATCTTCTCCAACACCACAGTTCAAAAGCATCAATTCTTCAGAGCTCAGCTTTCTTTATAGTCCAACTCTCACATCCATACATGCATACTGGAAAAACCATAGCTTTGACTAGATGGACCTTTGTCAGTGAAGTAATGTCTCTGCTTTTTAATATGCTGTCTAGGTTGGTCATAGCTTTTCTTCCAAGGAGCAAGCATCTTTTAATTTCATGGCTGCAGTTACCATCTGCAGTGATTTTGGAGCCCAAGAAAATAAAGAGCATCCTTTATTTTCTGGGGCTCATTGGGCATCCGTGGGCAAAACCAGGAATTGAGACTCAGTTTCCTCAGCTATAAAGTGGGTATAGAAATTGTTCTGCTGCTTTCCTCACATTCTTGGTAAAGACATTAAATTTATGACAACAACACAGATAAGAGAGTAGAGAACTGATGACAGGTTTGTCAAACCGTTTATTTAAGGGGTAAAATTGCTCCTTATCACATCATCTTTCATTTGTTAGTAGATTTCCTTTAGTTGAGGCAAGGGAATGGTATGAAATTATAGCACTCATCCATTATTGGAGGCAAAATAAATTTATAAAAGCCTTTTGCAAAGTGATTTTCCCATAGGTATCAAGAACCATGCAAAGGCCCTCTGACCTAGCAAATCTAGATCTAGGGACTTTAGGAGATTGAAAAAAAAAAAAAAAGAGAAAGAGGTATGAAGACATGCACTTTGGGATTATCTGTGATAGTGAAAATTTGAGTCTTCCTAAATACACAATACTAAGGAATGACATATCCATTTAAAATGGTATTAAGCAGCCATTAAAATAATTATTTTATTGAATATTATTAAAATGCTATTTTAAATGATAATTATGAAGACAATGTGGAATTATAATGATAAACTGTTAAGTGAGAAACCTGAATACAAAGCGGTAACTACACTAATAAATTACCTATGTAAATTTAACTAGCATGTAAGTCAGGACAGAAGAGAAACACTGAGCAGTTCATTTGTTAGGATGGTAGGATTATGGATAATTTTCTGTCCTTTTAATTTCCTTTATTGTTGTAACATTGTGAACTAAATAAAAATCTTGAAAAAATACAATGAAATCAACAGATAGTTACATTTTGTTGTATCCTTCATAAATCCTTTCACTGACGAAAGGGATTAACTGTGGCTTACCATCACAAATTATAAAATAAGACCCACATATTGCATTTCCTCTAGACTTTCCTACCCTTCTAAGAATAAATTAAAATATAAACAGTAGGGTTGATTTTTTTTTTAATCCAAGATTATCTCATTATTCTACTTAAAACATATAGAGAAAGAAAATGCACTCTTTTTCTTTTGGATTAAAAGTTTCCCCAGCCAGTTTCAGATGTCTGTTCCTCTCTGTCTTGTCAACGGGGCCTGGGTTCCCCATTCTTACCTTATATATTTCTCAACCTGCCAGGCTTCCACTCAGATGGATAGAGAGTGGTGGAGAAGGTCCAGTCAGATCAAAGGGACCCCAACTGATCCTGCCTTGTGAAATGGTAGTGTAAATTTTTACCCAGGCTTTCCCCCTGGTGTGTTGTTAGGATTCCCTGAGATAAAGTGTTAGGAAGTCACAAAAGTACTTTACAAACCCTCCAAAACTGTGTCCAGGTACATCTTTTTAAGAGTCAGTATGGCAGAGGGGTAGAATCTGGGCGAGGGTGAGTGGGGGAGGGAGGAGGGCTGGGTTCTAGGGAAGCGGTATAGTGTTAGCAGTTAAGAAATCTGGCTTTGGGAACTTCCCTGGTGGTACAGTGGGTAAGAACCCACTTGCCAATGCAGGAGACACAGGTTCAGTCCCTTGTCCAGGATGATTCCACATGCTGTGGAGCAACTCAGTCCATGCTCTAGAGCCCTCGAGCAGAAACTACCTGAAGCCCATGCACCTAGAACCTGTGCTCCACAGGAAGAGAAGTCACTGCAAGGAGAAGACCAAGCACTGCAACTAGAGAGTAGCCCTGCTCACTGCAACTAGAGAAGGCTTGCATGCAGCAACAAATACCCAGAGCAACAAAAAATTAATTAATTAAAAATTTTAAAAAAGAAATTTGGCTGTGAATTCAGAACTGGCTTTCAAATTCCAGCTCTGCCATGTCCTAACTCTGTGATCCTGGGCAAGTTTCTGTGTCTCTGAGTGTCAGAGTTCAGACTGGACCCAACTCATAGTGACAATGTATGTGAAACACAGTGACCTGTAAACAGTGAGCATTAAAGAAATGTCAGTTATGCTTATTAGTCCTGCCTCTCCCTCTAACTCAGTATGGCACCTTTGTCAGTTCTGTTTCCTTTGGGCCTTAATGCCTCCACCTGTCAAACAGGGGCAAGGTGCTGGATTCAATGGTCTTCCAGGGCTATAACAGGAACAGTGCTTTCATAGTGGTGGTTGTAACACTGTCCTTTTAAAGACAGACTTGGGTGGAATCTGTAGCCAATGGGAACACAGCTATGGGAATGGGATTCCAGAATGTTCTGCAGATTAGACTCTCAGGTCCATAATCCCACTCTTGCTTAACTCCTGATTATACCTACCCCAGATGACATCCCAAGACCACCACTTCTAGCTGGGATTACTTGTCCAGTCACATAGAAGAGACATTGAAACCCTCTCCCTAACACCCTGCACTGTCTAGGCAGATATTTTCCAAGAAAAGTTTATACCACCTTGTTTGTTCTTTCCTGAGGGCCATGACTAGGACCAGAGAGAGGACAAAAGGGCAGAACTAGGACCAGTGGACAGATGCTGCATGGAGGCCCGTGCATGTTCAATGAAGGAAAGGGCTTCCTGGCAGCCATTCCATTAATACCAATTTCAAAAGGGGCTAGTAATCTCACTGTCCCTGGAGCTATTCAAGCTCAGGCTCAATGATTATTTCCTGGGGTGCTATAGAGAGGAAGAACGCTCAAACTACCACACAATTGCACTGATCTCACACGCTAGGAAAGTAATGCTCAAAATTCTCCAAGCCAAGCTTCAGCAATACGTGAACTGTGAACTTCCAGATGTTCAAGCTGGTTTTAGAAAAGGCAGAGGAACCAGAGATCAAATTGCCAACATCCACTGGATCATCAAAAAAGCAAGAGAGTTCCAGAAAAACATCTATTTCTGCTTTATTGATTATGCCAAAGCCTTTGACTGTGTGGATCACAATAAACTGTGAAAAATTCTGAAAGAGATGGGAATATCAGACCACATGACCTGCCTCTTGAGAAACCTACATGCAGGTCAGGAAGCAACAGTTAGAACTGGACATGGAACAACAGACTGGTTCCAAATAGGAAAAGGAGTACGTCAAGGCTGTATATTGTCACCCTGCTTATTTAACTTATATTCAGAGTACATCGTGAGAAACGCTGGGCTGGAAGAAGCACAAGCTGGAATCAAGATTGCCAGGAGAAATATCAATAACCTCAGATATGCAGATGACACCACCTTTATGGCAGAAAGTAAAGAGGAACTAAAATGCCTCTTGATGAAAGTGAAAGAGGAGAGTGAAAAAGTTGGCTTAAAACTCAACATTCAGAAAACAAAGATCATGGCATCCGGTCCCATCACTTCATGGGAAATAGATGGGAAAACAGTGGAAACAGTGTCAGACTTTATTTTTGGGGGCTCCAAAATCACGGCAGATGGTGACTGCAGCCATGAAATTAAAAGACGCTTACTCCTTGGAAGGAAGGTTATGACCAACCTAGATAGCATATTGAAAGGCAGAGACATTACTTTGCCAACAAAGGTCCATCTAGTCAAGGCTATGGTTTTTCCAGTGGTCATGTATGGATGTGAGCGTTGGACTGTGAAGAAAGCTGAGCACCGAAGAATTGATGCTTTTGAACTGTGGTGTTGGAGAAGACTCTTGAGAGTCCCTTGGACTGCAAGGAGATCCAACCAGTCCATTCTAAAGGAGATCAGTCCTGGGTGTTCTTTGGAAGGAATGATGCTAAAGCTGAAACTCCAATACTTTGGCCATCTCATGCGAAGAGTTGACTCATTGGAAAAGACTCTGATGCTGGGAGGGATTGGGGGCAGGAGAAGAAGGGGACGACAGAGGATGAGATGGCTGGATGGCATTACCGACTCAATGGACGTGAGGTTGAGTGAACTCCAGGAGTTGGTGATGGACAGGGAGGCCTGGCGTGCTGCGATTCATGGTGTCGCAAAGAGTCGGACATGACTGAGCGACTGAACTGAGAGGCCAGACTAAATACAACTCATACAATGTAATGCGGCTCTCTACCCCAATTCCCTGTGCTATTAATGAATTATTTACTAATTTATTACTTAATTAGCAATATATTGAGAAACTCCTAGTTGTACCATCTTACAGGTTCTGGCCTTTTTTGGCTTCTCTGTGAAAAGAATGCCCACTGGAGGACTCCTGGGGTTAGGGTTTAGTAGAGAATCAGATAGAATGCATGACTTATGTCTCATCTTTTCTGAGTTTTCTTTCCCACAGAATGAAATTTTTTCTATAAAGCATAAGATATGTATGTGAATATGTGTGTGTGTGTGTACAGTAGAGTTCACCTCACTAATGTATTATTGACTGGATTATGTCTTTTCATTTTCCATCTAGAATCTAAGGTTTTCTTCCCTTTTCAGCTCCACCCAGCTGTGTTTTTTATCCCCCAGAAATTCTACATCCAACACCGTCTTTTCAGAAATTTAGCAGCAATTTCATGACAGCTGTTAACCTACGGCTCTCAGATGTGCTTGAGTTGAATTTTTTGTTCTTTGCTTTCTCTCTTGAAGTGCCAGTAAAGGATACTTCGAAAAGAACCGCACAATTTTTCAACACATGAGTACTGTCGGCTTCTTCCTATACAAACCTTCACTCATCACTCCTGTCAAATACTGGGCCATCCACTCCTCTACCAAGGGAGAAATATATTTAGCCAACCAAAAAACATTTTCTTTGAACAGCCTTGGGAAATCTAAACCCATTGTAATAATACTTCATGAAACAAGTGCCCAGTTTCCTCACAACAGACCTGAGAAGTAGACTGAGTGAATGGCAATTAATCTCCCATTATATAGGGTAACAAACTGAGGGACAGAGGTAAAGCCATACTGTTAGGATATGGTATAGCAGGACCTGCACTTATGGAACACAGAGGCCCATTCCACAGAGGATTTCCCCTTCACCACATTCATTCACTCCTCAGACTCACACATGAGCATTTGACACTGTTCCTGTTATCAGGACAGAAAGCAAAAGGGCAAACTGCTACAATAGTGCGACAAAGGCAGTAGTGGGGCCACTGAGAGCTTGCTATGTTCACTCATGGAGTGCATAACGCAGATGCAGCAGCCCGCAGAAGCAGGCAGCAGTGACCTGTGCTTAACCAGAAGGGCTCAACAGAGATCAGAAGGAAATTCAGATGTTCCCATGGGTGCCAACTGCAAATCTTAAGATTGCTCTCCTTGGGGACTGTGTTTCCTGAGTCAGTCTGAAGCTCAGTCCCATACCACTAAATCAGGCTCTCTGGAGTTGGGGCCCAAAGATCTGCACATGACTCCTTTCACACTGAAGTTTAGAAGCTACTGTCATCAGGGAACTGAGTGGCTTACTGCCAGAAGAGCTGGGGTCCCAGAGGTAGAGCCCTGATTGTGAGAACTGGACACAGCATTCCATCTCAGACACACAGGGCCACAGACAGGAGAGAGATCAGGGCTGTGTGGCCTGAGCAGTGAGGGGTAACCACCAGCTGGAGCTTCATTTCCTAAGGTGCATGAGGAACATGCCAGGCTGATGTGGGATTTTGTTTGTTGTATTTTCTTTTTCCAGGCTGTTTTTTTTGTTTTTTAATGAATGCTGTAGATTTTCCCAGGGCAAAACATGGAAAACTGATAGAAATTAGGCTTTCCTGTGTTTCTCTTCTTGGTCCTAGAGCCTTTCTCCTATCTCTTCCTTTGATAGGTCCACTCCGTATGGGAAGGAGAGAATCTGACAGTCTCAGGGAAGGTGTGGCAGAGGCTTGCCCACCTTACTCAGCCTCTTTGCCCCACTCCCCAAACTTCACTGTGAATTCCTCCCTTCAGAATCATTTACCATTCCTATCACCCCTGAGCCCTTAGTCAACTCTTCTCATGTGGTTTCCATCGTTGTTTCATCCCTAAGTCATGTCCGACTCTTTACAACCGTGTGGACTGTAGCCTGCCAGGCTCCTCTATCCATTGGATTTCCAGGCAAGAATACTGGAGTGGGTTGTCATTTCCTTTTCCAAACCGAACCTGGATTTCCTGAATTGGCAGGTGGATTCTTTACCACTGAACCACCAGGAAAACCAGCTCTTCTCATAGTATTTGACATATATTGGGTTGGCAAAAAAGCTTGTTCAGGTTTTTCTGTTACAGAATTTGGAAAAACCCAAACTTACTGGCCAGCACTATATGTTGCTCTCCAGCAGTCTCACCTGCAAAATGGGGACATTAATTATGCCTCATGTGTCATTACAGTATGTCTCCTACATTTGAGTGAGTTCCATTCTGAGAACGCTTTCGTAAGTCCAGTTTGTTTGTAAGGCCAAAAAGTTAGCCTAAGTCCCCAACTATCCGCTATACAATCAGCTATAAAGGACTGTAGTGGAACAGGTTGATAATAATTTTCACACAAATAATGCATAGTAAACAAACAAATAATAAAGAAAACATTTTTAATCTTACCGTACAGTACCTTGAAAAGTAGAGTAGTACATTCGTGCAACTTGAAGGTCTGTCTGTATGCAGGGGACTTAATATATGTATCTAGCATATATGTATCTAGCAAAGTCCTACTCACCCTTCAACACTCACAGAGGTCATGCCCCCAGCAGGGTCTACTCTGGCCTCCCCCTTTCCAGAGTCTGGTTTGACTACCCTGCTGGGTTTTCCCACAGTCCCCTTTGGTGACATCCATCCACACACTCTTACGGTCTACGTAGAGGTCTGTCTCCTCTCTGGACAGGATCTGGGGCTCAAGTGACATCATGTTGGGGCTCTTGACAGGATTGGGCACTGCTTCCTGGCGTCACTGCCTGGAGACTCCCAGAGGGCACCTCTGTACGCATTCTAACCCTCCTTTCTGGCACTCCTGACAGTAGAGGGCACTGTTTTGGCCCCTAAGATTGAGGGGACAGGGCACCCCAGGACCTTAGGCATCAAATTCTTCCATATGCGTTAGGAGAGAGAGTGGAGGGCTATCCATTTGAAGTGTGTGGCCCTTCTGGACCTGGAAGCATGCTGCTACCCCCAACACCCACCCCCAACCCCTGCCTCCAGCAACCACTGTGCTGGCTGGAAACAGCTCCCTCTTGGGTGGCCAAAAGGGCTTGAGGGACAGAGCTTTCCTCTGGATCTCCAAAAGCTGTCTTGGCTGGTACAGCCTGGGCACTGGGCCTGCACTGAGGGCCTCAGGGGAAAATAGAGGAACCAAGCATTTGCTAGCCAGGCTTTGGACCTGGGACAAAACCCAGCTCCAAGCTTAATTAAAAAGAGTGCTTAATCCCTCCCCCAACAAATGCAGATCTCCCACAAAGGAGAACAGGAACACCAGTGGCCAGGAAGACCCGAAGCCTTACAAACAAGCACTTCGGGCTGAGTAGGGCAGCTCCTCTATGATCTAATACAATGACTATTGTCAAAGAGGGCTGTTTTTCCATGTTTTTGTATCCTTTTCTTCACATTTTCTTTTGCTACCTAATTTCATGCATCAGAGGTCAAAAGACAAAAGGTCAGGCTTGGTTTAGAGGCAGCAAACTCCCCACCACCAGGAACGTGTGTCCAAAGGAGTGCTTTGAGGCACCGCCTGGCGACACCGGCAGGTTTCCATCCCTGCCTAATTCTCTTTTGTCACTTCATGGGGTACAGGAGTCTACGTGCAAATTGCATGAGACATGAGACACCAACTGCAATACAAAACTAGGAAAAAAATTGCCCCCCTTTCAGTTCACCAAGCTGGTTCTATCTCATACCTTATTTTTCAGAATTTGTACCTAACAGGAAGCCCATCTTTGAATTCTCTATCTGCCTATGCACAAAAGAAGCCCCCCATATTATATATATAACTATAATATATATAAACATATGCTGTTAATACAAAATCTGGATATATGTTACTTAATTTTTTTCTGGGAGAATTTATACAGATGTCACCAGAAAATTACCAACACTTGTCCTAAAAATTGCTTTCATTGAAATTTTAGCAGCATTTTAGTATAAATAATTTAGTATGATTCTTTTCATATGAATAGTTTGTCCTAGACCCCCAATCTTTTCAATGCTCCATTTTGGATTCTTCACTACTAATAGTGAATTGTTAGTTTTCTTGTGTGATGTGTAGACACTTTTGTGAATACCAAGAATATAGCATCATGATTTGCCACTAGAAATATTTTAATGATTAAAGGGGAAAACAACTTTCTCATTCTATTCTATGTTCATAAGCTCCTCATACCAACTTGATATGCCAAATGACTTTCATCTGCCTGAAACTAAATTAGGGGACATCTTTAATTTTTCTTATTGCTGACAATTTTTTAGTCGACTGGCATTCAGTGTTGAAGGTTTGACTCCCACCTCAAATACAAAGTAAAAGAGAATAGAAGCACTTTTGGGAAAAAAAAAAAAAAAAAAAAGAAGCACTTTTGGGAAGTGTCTCTGGAGGTTGCTAGACACTGGACTGGCTATCCTGCTCACTTCAAAGCCCCTTTGGACCTAAGCCTAGCTCCTTTCCCCCATCTTATTCTGGGTTGAGTCCTGGAGGAAGCTGCCAACAAATAACTAGTCAATTTGTTAAAAGCAGGTAATCAGCAGCAAATCTGAAAGAATTCTAGAGCACACAGTTTTATTTCAGGCATGCTCTTAAATCCAGACTTTTTATCCTGCCATCCGCTTTCTTCTCCATACAACATCCCCTCAAAAGAAATATAAAAATCAGTCCAAAACCTACCACAAGTACTCACTTGGCAATTTGCAAGGTCACCCTACAGGCTCCAGGGAAAACACCCCACTCTTGCTGTGATCCTCTGTCACAGCTCTGAAGTTATTACAGAAAAATGGAGAATGAAGCAAGCGAGAACATTAAAGGGCCTACTTACAGGGGCTCTTCACCTCCATTTAACATTCTGATCTGTGTCCAAAAACTGTAAGAATCGTTTAACCCGTGCACGCACTCAAAATCGCTTGTGAAGTAGGCTCCTTTATGTTCCTGTACTTCATGGAATCAAATTATATCACATTAAAATGTTATTAGTTTAAAACATATTAAATAAATGCAAGTCCGGGTTGGGGCATGAATATTTAAAGCTCACATTACATTACACGGAGAAATAGCAGAAGAAAAAGGGGGTGGGGAAAGCTAGCAGTTCATCGTATAAATATTGGTAGAAGTAAAACATCCTACATATAAATTTTCTTTGGCAAAATATGATTTTATTACTTACAAATGGTATTGTTAAATTTAAAAGGATATATAAGAAGAAATAAACTGATTTACACTGTTTTCGATCTTAAATAATCAGAGTGCCAGTAAATCTTTTCAGTGCCCCGTTTTGGGTTCTTAGGTAATACTAGAAGGTTGCTGGGACGTGTTGGCAAAATTTAAATGCAACTGACTCACTGTTTTCCATATTCATATAATTGTGAATGTAATCACAGGATAGTGAATTTTATCTCAGAATTCTCCAAGAGTTGCCCTCAAATCGCGTTCCTGTACACAGCATTCACTTGACGTCTGCCATGTGTACCTGTGCGCTGGAAACCAGTCGTGGAACTGAACTGAGTCGATTTCAGTTGAAATGAACCCATTCAAATAACCCGTGTCTGCGCTGTTTGAGGCTTCTCTCAATAACACTTCTAATTAAAGAAAGACAGTAAGGTAAAGCAAGAATAGCAATAACCCACCATGAGCCTCAGATTCCCTAAAGACAGCCCCAATCGGGTTTTCTAGCACTACGCCTGTGTTTCTGGGTGGCAAGCCGCTAGCACATGGTGTCCCAGCGAACCAGCAGCCAGAGTTCGAAGCCCATTTTGTGCAGAGTACCCCAATGCCAGTAGGAATGTGTGCTTCAACCCAAACTATTCTTCAGCCCTTTTGCACCGCGGGCACCGCTGGAAAACCGGCGTCGGCGGCTGGCCTGCGCTGCGCGTTTTTTGCGCTCTGCGGCCGGGGAGTTAGCTGCTAGTGAAGAGGCACCCCTATTCACCCGGGCGCCGCCCCTGGGCAAGCCCCAAGCTTAGGCCGTACGGAACCTACTCGTCGGGATTTAGCGTCCACTCTCAATCCTGACACCATCCAGACCCAGCAAACGTAGCGGGGCGGGGCTGGGCATCAGCGGCACCTCCTGCGGAAGGTGCGGTGCCACGTGCGCGCTGCACGGGCCCCGAATCCCGCGAGTTCCGCAGTGGCCTCAGCCGCTCCCAGAACTGGGCCCCCAGCTTCAGGGCGGGGCTTCTTCCTAGCTTCTAGGCTGGTTGTCGATTCCCACCCGCCCTCAGGGTAGGCTCCAGCCCAGAGCCACAGGGCCGGAGTCGTTCCCCGCGGCTGCTCCCAGGGATCGCGCAGAGAGAGGCCCATCGGCGGACCGCGGTGGGCCAACCTTTCCTGGAGTCCGGGCTGCGGGTCTCGGGGTGGCGCAGGGCCCGAAATCGAGCCTCAGTCTTGGCTCCACAAACCCTGGAGTCTTGGGTGATTCTGGCCGCAGAGCAGAGCCTAGACTCCTCGCCTCCCGACGTCGGCCTCCCAGTCCCTGGGATGCAGCGTTTTAGCTGGAGGGAAGCTCTCTGTGTGCCTAGGCCAACCTCTTCTGCGACTCTCTTCCTGTCACGCTCTGTTCTCGGTTTCTGCTTTCTCCCTCTCACGGAATGCCAGTGCGCGCGGGGGGCCTTGGAGGACTCTCCGCACCAACCCCTTTCCTGGGTTTCCAATCTACCTTTCCGCACAGTCTTGTCTCTCCCTCTCCAGATTTCTTTCTCTATAGATTCTCCCCGCACTTCCTCGCCGGTCTGCCTCTCTAAATGTGCCTCTCCTTTTCTCCCCGGTGTAGCATCAAACAAATCCAGGTGTATCGAGGTTGAAGAAGTTCCAGCGACGTGGAAAGAAAAACAAACAACAACAACAACATCAAAAAACCCTTATTCTGTCCTTGGGACATTTCCAGTCACTACAGTTTGGCTTCCCCTTGAGATGGTGCCAGCGCTGATTCTGCCACGCAGGCCGCTGCTACCGAGGCGCGGGCTCGCTCGCTCTCTAGCTGAGTATGCGTATGTTTGAGTGTGGATTTGTGTGTCGATGGTGAACTGGGGCAAGTTCTCCAAACCGAAAGCTGAGCGGAGTGGGGTTTCTAGGATTCTAGGGCTCCGGGCAAGTGAGATCGGGGATTTTTCGGGGGCCCAGATGCCGATGTGCGCCTAGAGTCGGAGCATCCGTAGCCCCTTGTCCAGTATATCTAGGGCCGCAGCGTCAATTCCGGTCCCCCGAAGAGATTCGCCACCTTCTCTGCGGCAGGGAGCGGCCTTCGGTCCAACGCCGCGAGAGTCCCGGAGGTCCAAAGCAGGCTGGCCAGGCACAAGGGGAGGTCGATCAACAACGGATAGGGTGGGCAAGGGGATGGCGATTGGGCCTGGGTACCCCAAGGTGGGGGGGGGGCTGTGAATTATTCTGGGCACTGGTGCCACACGACCGGCGGGGTTACGAGTGAGGGCGGGCGCCCCCTCGGGAACGCACATTTGTTCCGTGTTGGTCTGGAGCGCTCAGAGTACAGCGCGGTGGTGCTGGGGTCAGGTATTTCCGAGCACCACGAATCCAAGGCTCTTGGTGCTTGGCTTAATCCTCTGCCCTTCCTGGATGAGGACAGGAATCAAGTACTGACCAGTGTCCCCTCCCTAATCCAAACCCCCCCACAAAGCTAAACACACACGCAACACTCACCAAAGCATCCCACAAACACAAAAACTGAAGCCAACATACGAAAACATAAGCCAAAACCTTCATTAAACGCACTGCACATAAAAACAAAATCAAAATCGAAGAAAACGAAACACATACAAACACGAAATTCACCTAACGCAGAACACACAAACGACACCCACTAGTTCAAAATAAAAAAAATCAAAACACCGCGCAGAATGAACAGCCTTTCAAACGACACACAATGACAGCCTACAAGGACAAAGTACAATACGCACACAAAAATCAAAACACAAGACAGAAAACAAAACCCACCCCAAAGACCAAGATTCACAGCGCAAAACCCGGTAAAATGAAATCCACAAAAAACCAACACGCAAAACACCAGCAACAAAAGACTCTCAGATAATAAAAAGAAAACAAACAAAACCAAAACAAACCTTATAAATAGAAAAACAACAACCACCCAAACAACTCCCGTGCCCAGCCCAGGGTGAGATGTCAATTCCGGGAGGGCTTTAGATCTCTAGGCGCAGAAGGCCGCTCCTCCCCGGCTCAGCCTCCGGGCGCGGGCTAGGCGAGAGGGCGGGAAGCAGGGCCTGGGCCCGGTTGCCGAGGGAGAGTCCAGCGCTCGGAGGTGCCCAAAAATCTAGTCTCTGGGGCAGCGACCCGTACCCGTAGGCTGCAGGAAGAGGCGGCGCAGGGGGACTGCGCAGACTACTTGGGGGATGGGGGTGGGGGAGGGGGCCGCCGGGGAATCCACAGCCACGTTTCCGATTGTGGCGAAATCGGCTCAGTGGATAAGTGATGTCCGGTTCCCGCGCCCCCCGCCCCCCTTTTCTCAAGCTCCGGGCTCTTCCCCCTAGGTTGCGGCCCATCCTCGTGACCACCCCCTCCAAAAAACAAACAACACTCTCTCTGAGGACGACTCACTTTTGGAAACTGCATTGTCCGGCGGGCCAAGAGTCCTCCTGAGGATCTCTCCCCCGCCCTCAGAGAACCTTGCCCCTGCGACCACCCCGCAGCGGGGCCCCACGGGCTTCCAGTGGCCAAGCCAAGCAGCTGGACTCGGGACTTGGGACTAGAAAGGGGAGGGAAGTCTTGAGCCCGGGCCGAAGAGAGCGGGCTGAACATGCCAAACCTCTGCCCGGTCTCTCTGGCTGATGTCCCCCCTGAAATCAAGTCTTGGGGCTCCGGGACACCGCAACGGCTCGGGGCTGGAGGGCAAGGGGATTCCACTTATGGGCCGGGGTAAGGTGTCCGGAACTCCCGACAACCCTCAGGACCTGCTGAGTTGGTTCTGCTCAGCGCCGGTTCTCCCAAGAGGAGGCCCGGATTTTATCTCCAACATTTCACAGCTTACCGTCTGTGCTCCCGTCCAGGATGGGACAGGGTGTGTACTGGGGTGTTTTGGGGGTTCTGGCTCTGCCCTAGACTCAGCAATAGTATTACAGCTGCAGATTGGGTGGGGATGAAGTGGCTGAGAACTCTGGGGGGCGGGCGCCGCCCTAGGGGTGACTCTGAGGAAACTGGAACGCCTCTCTATGCCTGGCAACACTGCTTGCCTCTAAAGCCTTTCCAAATTGCACCTGCTTGGGAAAGTGGCTAATTTCGTAAAAAACAAAGACGTGGCCTGAACTCTCTTACATGGCGGGGTTTGCACCTAAAGGGGTCACCGGCCTCGCGCACCGAACAGAGGGCCACGACACCCAGACTCAGAGATTTGTAGAAGTCGCGGCCGCGATGCCAGGGCTCCCGACTCGCCTATGGTCGGCTTCTTGCAGTTAGAGTGCAGGCTAGCGCCCGGCTCTGTTGAAGCCTTCCTTCCCTCCCCCACCAACCCCCTATAAAAGTCCAGGGCGGCACGGCGGCGGTACTGCTGCTCTCCCGGCCTCCTGCATTGCTCCGGCTGCACCCGGCCCGCCCCGTCTGGCCCGCTGAGCAGGCAGGGCCGAAGAGCACGGACACCCTTTCCCAGTTCGGGGCCTGCAGTGCGGGGCGGCACGCTGGGGGCGCGGCGTGTCTGGGGACATCTTGTGATGTTGGCGAGAACAGGACATGATCTCACATGGCGAGAAGCTCTTTAGTTCCTTAATCATTTCACGGTGCCTTCGGACGCTTTTTTTCCACCTAAAACGTTTAGTTTCAGCTCAGTGATCAGCTACCCCAGCTCGGCGGGGGAGCGGAAGGCTTGAATTATTCCGACCTGTGAGCGGCCCCTGACACCAAAAAAAAAAAAAAAAAAAAAAAGCACAAAAAAGTGGAAACTTTTTTTCCCTGTCCATTACATCAAGTTCTGAAAAATCAAAATGGATTTAGAGAAAAATTACCCGACTCCTCGGACCGGCAGGACAGGTAGGACCGCGATACGCGCTCTAGGCTTGCTAACTCAAGAGACCCAGCGGGGCGCTGGTCCTCAAACACTTCGGCCCTGGGGGAGGGGGTACGCCTCATTTTCGCAAGGATTTTGACTGCGCGTCTGTCTGCGGCACGTTTCTCTTCAACAATCTGTTCACACACTTCTGATTCAGTTCAAGTGTTTGTGAGTTTGAGTGTGTTTTTCTGTTTCTGAATTTTCATGTGGATGTTTATCAGGGGGTCTGAAAGTTTGGGTCTGTGTTTACATAGGGGCTCAGAATGTGCCTGAGTGACAATGACAATTTGTGTGTCATTTTATATATATATATATATATATATATGTACATATATATGTATGTAGAGGAAGTGTATGTGTTGAAGAATCTATGTGCATGTGTGTGTGTGTATTTATATTCATGAATCTGTTGGTATTTGTTTATGAGTTGCTGTTCCTGGGTACTGTTCTTTTGACTATCCAAAATGTATGTCTGTGTGTGGCTATATATGTGTAAAATTTTGCTGAGTGTCTGTACATCTACTCCTTTGAGGGTCTGTGTTCACCTGTCACAATTCAAGTGATTCTGGAAGTGAGAATAAGATGGTTACACTGACCCCTCCATTTTTGGATGTCAGCCGCTGTTCACTGGGTATATACCAA
The DNA here is from genome assembly GCF_019923935.1 of Bubalus bubalis. NCBI lineage: Eukaryota > Metazoa > Chordata > Mammalia > Artiodactyla > Bovidae > Bubalus > Bubalus bubalis. Next base: position 123,028,925 of record NC_059159.1, on the reverse strand, counting down.
TGTATACAAAAGTGCCTGCCTCTAGACACAAAGATAGATCTGGGACCTGTGGGGGTCTGTTGTACTAAGCCTACCATCAGTCAGGCTCAGGTTCCGTTCTGTTGTGAGAACAGGAGTAGAGGTGTGCAGCCCTTCAATGTGTGGGGTACGCTGCTTCACTCTTTAGGTACTATTGAGCCTACCATACAAAAGGGCCTTCTGTTGCAGGCACAACCCTGGCAGATGAGAGGAGGCAGCCTATTTATAAGCTAGTTGTGACTTTTCTAGGGATCCCCAGCCTGCCTTAACTCTTACCTAGATGAGCCTCTGACACTGGGGTTTGTGTGTGCATGCCCGCATGCACACACACATGCTCAGGTTTTATCTTGTGGGTGCCAGGAAAAGAGTGAAAGTAGGTGGACCTGTGTGTCTAACTGGGGCATCCAGCTCTGAACCTGTATACACACAGGCAGGCCTTTCTAGCACAGAGTCTGGTGTGCCTCCCACAGTTCCAGGCAGTGGGTAGCAGTGGGTGTTTATGTCGGAGAGGAGGTGGCAGGCTGCAGGAAGCTCCTGTCTGCCCTGAGGTAAAAGCCAGGTATGGGTGCCTCTTTCACTCATTAGGCCAAAAGTGCTAAACCCCCATCCAAACACACTTCTGGCCCTGACAGAACTCCATTCCCCATATCCCTGTGCTTCTGCGAGTCCCTACCTCCACCTTCCCTAAGTACGGGTCAAAAAGGAGGGAGGTGGGGGGGTGAACTTGTATCTAGAAACCCAGGACAATTCCCTAGGCTCATATGTGTTTCCAAAATCATGACTGAAGAGAAGTGAGGGCAGAAATCTAAGAGGCAGGGAAATGAAGAAGGTTCCCCAGGGTGATGGCACAGGAAAGGGAACCTGGAAACCCCCTTTGCTCCACCCCAACTCTCCCCACTACTCCCTTAGTAGGTGAGACTCCAGAAGCATCTGCAGTGGGGACTAGGGGGTGTGCATGTGTTGGGAGTGGGTCAAAAGCCTGAGAGGATGCTCGAGAGGGTCTGCGTGGCTGGCCTGGCTGCCTCTCTAGACAAGCTGTCTACAAAGACTGTAATTCATGGCGGTCGATGGGCTCTTTGATTAGTTCAATCGCCTGAATAATCGTTTAATCAATAAAGCATTTCCTTCTTCTTCAAGACAGGCCTGGGTGGGGCTGGGGACCGCAGGCCTGGCCAGTTTAAAAATCTGGAGAGCCACGCCCCTCTTCACCTTTCGGTTGGATGAGGGCCCTCCCTGGGAAAGGATGGTATCTCAGGTAACACTATACTTGCGCCTGTCTGCTCTGGCCCGCAGCACGGGTGGGGAATAAAAGATAGCTGAGAAACTGCCCAGGTTGGGGGCGTCCAGGTCTAGTTTGGGGATTTTTGCTTGGGTGTCTCCTCCTCCCAACTTCAAGGCTTTTTATGGGTCGCTTGATGGCCCTTTACGTCCTTCAGAACTGTATTCCATGCCTTCACTCAACCTCACTTTCCCCATCTGAACAATGGGGAAGGCATATCTGGTCTTCTAGCTTAAGTCCAAGATCTGGTGAAATCCTACCTGAACAAGGAGCCACTTAGGCATATTCTTGTGTAGCCTATTCCTTGTGTACCAAAAAAGGGAAAACTGAGGTCCAGAAAGGGGCAGGGACTTATTTGAGATCACACAGAAGGAAGTATGGAAGGAGTAGGACTGGAAGATAATTCTTCCGCCCTTAAACCTCTTATTCTTGCTTGAAAAGGCAATAGAGCCCCACGGGGCACCCCCCCCCCACCCCCATGGAGAAAAATGACAATTAGGCAAGTTAGCTGAGATGGAGGTTAAAGAATCCCAAGACCAGGGAGAGCAGGGTAGGCTGAACACTGCATTCGTGGACCTTGGCATCAATTCCCCTAGCTCTGGAATGAACCTGGTGGGATAATACCCTCTACCCATGGATCTTCATCTTTCAGAACCTTGAAAGGTCTCATCTCAGGGATTCTTTTCAGACACACGAGGAAGCTGAGCAGGAAGCACCTTTGGGATAAATAAAGGTAGTCCCAGAATTCTTGGCCTTTGAGGTATGGTGGTAATGATAACAAAACCTGACAAAGGCACTTTACACAGTTTTTGAAAAATATGATTAAATTCTCCCCTTTTTCTCCCACTTCAACCATTCTTACAAACAGACTTGGGCCAGGCAGAGTAGACCTCTGATCCAGGAGAAAGGAATCATGCAGGAAATGGCTCTGAACCAACTTGCTGTGTAACTTAGGGTCAGTTGCTTTCTCTCTTTGATGCTTTTAAAATGAGGATTAGAAGGGACCCACCAAGTTAGGATAGCATTGCTCAGGCATCTCTGGCTTTCTGGAATTGAGCAACCAATATGAGCCCTGTAGGCCTCGCTTTACCCAAAATAGGAACAGGGAGATGGGCTGGACTTGGGCCGCAGGAGTCAATCTTAGGCCCAGTGAGTGCTATAGCAGCCCCAACCCACAGGCACAACTGGGTGGCCCAGGAGAAAGCAGAAGAGAAGCGGGGAGGAAGAGTGTTCCGGTACAGTCAGGTTTGTGTATGGAGACTGAGGTGGATGTTCCTCTGAAGGTGGTTTCTCAAACATTTTTCTGAATGGGCTTTCTTTCAATAGCAAAACTTTCAAAGGCAATTCGATTTACACAAATTAAATTTCTTTCTGGAAGTTTTCCTTTCCCCATCTCCTGCCTCCTTCGCTTAGTATAGGGCCTGGCCCTAAGTCATGCCTGGGGAATGAAACCACAAGGCCGTTGCATACAGCAACGCCCTACCGCATTCAGCACAGCAGCTTAGAGACCAGCTCCCTGATAACTTGTCTCTCCTAGACCCAGACTTGTGAGCTGGGAAAGCTGTTGGAGGCAGGACTAAGGAGCGGTGCTCGAATTGCTGTCTTATCCCAGGATAGTCAAGTAACTTTTCTGGGCCACCATTTGGTGGACTATAAGGCTGGGTTAGGTGGCCAGGATATCTGATGGTGCCTCTTGGTGTTAGAAGATCGGGGATGCTGGCCCACTCAGGCGGCTGTGAATAATCTATCTGGAGGTACACGCCCTCTCCGCTGTGCACCACAAGGTGGAAAGTGGGCTGCTTTTGCAGCCCAGGTTAGGTTGCCCAACACCGTCTAGAAGCCCGAAAGCCTTCTGTGCAAAATGGAAATCTAACCCATTCCTGTTTGAGTAATATATTAATATGTGGTTCTATTCAACCCTGGCAGTGCTTTGGGAGGAGATTCAGTCCAAGCTGCACTGGTATCAGAAGGAAAACCAGTTTGTATTGACATATCCTATCTGGGTTCCCTCCTCCTCCACCACCCCCTGCCCCCTCAAAAAACAACTCTTCACATGCCAAGAGTGGCTCTGGAGAAACCCTTCTGAGAAAGAGGTTTCTGGTTCACAGCCTTTCCTCTATCCTGGACATGCTATGTGACCTTGGACAAGTAGCCTCTTGTCTTGGCCTCAGGTTTCATATCTATAAAATGGGGAAGACATAGCCTCACGGCCCTTTGAGCTGTAAGACTTTAGAATCTGAGTTTCTAGGCCTGAACTAGAGCAGAGCTGGAGGTGGAGGTGTCTCTGACTGCTTCCCTCGGGACGTTCCCATACTCCCACCTCTCTGGTGGGGGGGGTGGTGGGGCGCGGCAAGAACTGCCGTATTGAATTCTTAGTCCACTTTTGATCCATCAAGCGCCACCGGGTGGAGTGAACTCGGGAACCCTAACTCAATCCTGGTTTCTCTGTGTAGTTTTGATCTTCCAGCTCCTAGGCGAGGAGGGTGTGGTGGAAGATCAGGACAGGCTGGGTTCCAGACAAAGAAGAGATAATGTTGCCCCACCCCAGTGCCTACAGCAGCCTCTTGGGCTCCCAGAGGATTTCCTGGGTCTGTTTTCTGCAGCTGTGCCCTGGAGGGGTTGGGGACGGTGTCACTGCTGGAAACTTATCTACCCTTCAGGAGCAGCTGGATCTGGGACAGGAACAGAAGGTGGTTCTGAGGGCTGATCTGGTTCTGAGTGTGAGAAATTGGACAGAGGTAGAGAGAAGGGTGATGGCACCCCACTCCAGTACTCTTGCCTAGAAAACCCCATGGATGGAGGAGCCTGGTAGGCTGCAGTCCATGGGGTTGTGAAGAGTCAGACACAACTGAGCGACTTCACTTTCACTTTTCACTTTCATGCATTGGAGAAGGAAATGGCAACCCACTCCAGTGTTCTTGCCTGGAGAATCCCAGGGACGGGGGAGCCTGGTGGGCTGCTGTCTATGGGGTCACACAGAGTTGGACACAACTGAAGTGACTTAGCAGCAACAGCAGAGAGAAGGGTAACTGAAGTAAAGAATGTCCTGGAGTCCTCCCAGGGTCAACTGGTGCTCTGTCTTCCTTACAAGTCCAGATCCAGAGCAGACATCTCAGAGCCTTTGTTTTGGTGGATTTATGTGTAATATTAGAAGATCATTGCTTGTGAATTTGAAATAGTGGGTCTTGGATCAACTTCCACGAGCTGCTGGGCAAGGGGAGTCTTCAGTTACTCTTCCTGTTCTGGGTGCCAGCAAACGTAGGCACACACAGAACTGTTGCCTCCTGAGTGAAGAATGGCTATCACATGCTTCCATTTCAAAGTCCAGTTCCTTTGCCTGTGGTCCCAGGGCCTCACAACTCCTGGGAAACTGATTCTTGCTGGTCAAAAACCTTGCCTTTCTGGACCAAAAAAGGTCTGCTAGAAATCCACCCATTTTTGTCTTAAAAACGACAAGCACTTCCCCAGGAGAGGAAAAGTCGGGTTTTCTCGACAACTGAAAGCTACAGCATAATAACACGCTTAGCGCGCCTCTGCATGGCCCTTGCAGACTGAATACGCCTATTCGCCCACCCACCCGCTTCAGAGACTCTCATTAGCACTGGACGGGACAGGGTTTATTCAGGTCTTGCTGCGGAGGCAGATTTGCCCGTGCAGACAGAAGTCTTCAGCTGGGCGCATCATTAGCCCCCAAAGCATCTGGCAACTCCTGTCTGAGGCTGGAAAGAGGGACTCGGGGCTCAGTGCTTGGACAACGTTGTCCAAAGCCCCAGATGGACACCCCCCTCCCCCGAAAAGGAGCATCCTGGTTACTAACTTTAAAGGATTGTGAGATGTTCCCCCAACCTCATGTCTCTGTCTATGGTTAGCTCAGAATTGAGAGTTCTTCAGTTAGAGCAGGGGAGGAGGGTGGACGATGAGGCAGCAGCGTCAGCTTAGTTGGCGCTTGATAAAATTATGAAATATTTCCACTGGAAAGAGAGCCTTCATTAAAAACTAGGTAGGAGAGGGAAATGGCAACCCACTCCAGTGTTCTTGCCTGGAGAATCCCAGGGACAGGGGAGCCTGGTGGGCTGGCGTCTATGGGGTCGCACAGAGTCGGACACGACTGAAGCGACTTAGCAGCAGCAGCAGCAGGACAACTCTCCTATTTTACAGACGAGGAAACTGAGGTCAGAGCGGAGCAGATGTGCACAAGCTACGTCTCCATTGCAAGTCTGATGGTGCTTAGATTGAAATATGGATCTCTACTGAGCTCCTTGTTTTCCTCCGACATCCGTTGTGTGTGTGTGTTTGTGCACGCGCGCGTGTTTTCTGGAGACTGTTTCCCCAACCACACTCCCCACTCGCCATCCTCGCCTAGGCTGCTCTCAATCCCTCAGGGCATTTTAGGGTCCCAGTGCTGCGGCTGGGAGGTCAGGCTCCCTCCGGATCTGCTGCGGGACTCTCCTGGCGCTGTGTGGATCCCCGTCCCCTTCCACCAATTTGCACTCCGCTAGGCCTTCGCCCCGCGCGTTTGTCAATGAACGTGGCGCCGCCGCCTGGGCCCCGCCCTCCATTCTCTCCCATTGCCCAGGTATCGGCTAATCAGGCGGAGCCCGCCGGTTGCTCAGCCAATGGGATGGTGTCTCGGGTCAGAGCCGGCTGCCACTGCTCTGATTGGTTTGATGAAGCGTGATTGGCAGATTAGCCCCCGCCCCGCCCCCGCCCGCAGGGAGGCTGAGCCCCGGGCGGCGCTGTCCACACGCAGCGGGTCCTGAAAGCGGCTCCGGGGCGGCGCGGTGGCGCACTCTGCGCGCCGAGCAGGCGGAGGGCTAGCGCCGAAGGCGGCGGTGGTGGCAGCAGCGCTGGCAGTCAAAGCCGACAGAGGCTGCGTCTCAGCACCGGCAGTCCCGGCGGCTTTGGTCTAGGGGACCTCTCGGTCTCTTCTCTGTCCCTCGCTCTACGCCTGGGGTAGGCGCGGAGGCCGTCCCGGAAGAGGCAACTGAAAGACGTTCGAACCAGACCCCCCCTCCTCCCCGAGAGAAAGCGGCGGAAGCTCGAAGAGTTGGTGGGTGCGAGACAAATACTCCGACGAGGACGAGACTGTTGCTGTTGTCCCTATTCGTGGTCCCGGCGATGAGGGAGCAGCCGGGCCCGCGGGAACTTTGAAAGCGTTGGGTCCCAGGGTGTGAGGGCTGCAGGCTCCCGGGGACTCCGGAGTCTTGGCTCCAACGTCAGTGGCGTAAGCGTCTCAGGACCCGCCCGGACCCTAGCGCCGCCAGAGAGGAAGTTCTTTGCAACTTGGTCCGAGACGTCGGAGAGCCGAGAGGAGAGAAGCTGAAGCGGCACGTCCGAGCCCAGAGACTCAACGCAGCAGAGAGAGAAAGGATCCGGTGGAGACAGAGGGATCGAGGAGAGACTCCAGAGGCCGCGAAGCCGCGGAACCAGCCTGGCCGCCCGCGGGCCTCGCTGCCCCCCGAGTGAAGTCAAGGGCTGTGTGTCCCACAGGCCTCCTTAGAGCCGCTCCTACCGGCGGCCGGGCGGGGGGGCTCCAGGCGGTCCCGGAGGCCGGCCCCTGAACTATGCCTCCGAAGCTGCGAGTGCTTTAGCCGTAGCTACCCCGGGCCGGGTGCGGAGCCGCCGCTTGAGCCAGCCCGGGAGGGAAGCCACCGGGAGTTGGGTGCACAGCTCCGGGCCGGACTGCACTAGCGCCGTTTCCCGCCTCTAGGCGCAGCTCTCGGCGATCTCCGGCAGAGCGGTTCTGAGAGAGGCTCCGAAGCTCCAGCAGTGTTTTCTGAACCCAGCTCGCACAGTTCCCGGCCTGGCGGCGCGGCTCCGTAGCCTCGCTGGGCAGCCCCTTGGCGCCGGGAGGCGGCAGCGTGGGCCGGCCTGCAGTCTGGAGCGCCCCGATGGAAATACACTGTAAGCACGACCCGTTTGCATCCATGCATAGTAAGTAGGCGGCGAGCTCGCTTCTCTCACTCTCCCGCCGGGATGGGGTTGGTGGTTCCAGACCGCGGGGCAGGTACTAAGGATGGGAGGACCCAGGACTTCTGTGGCCGCGCTGTCAAGTTTGTAAAGTGCAAGGCTCCCAGGCAGGGGATGTGGAGCAAAGCGCCTGGTCGACCCGGCCAGGAGCACCTGGCACCGGGAATCCCGCCTCCAGCAATCGGTGGTGTACGCAGCCAGTTGCATCTTTTCCGGGGCTCAGGCAGCAACATCGCAGTGTGCTGGGAGAATCGGGACTCAGACCTGGATAGAGCTTTGGGCCGGGCCAGTTGGAGGGCATGAAGCTGTAGGGAGAGGTCAGTCTGAGTCTCAGCGCCCTGCACCCTACACCCGATGGCGCCTTTTTCACCCATAGGGCTGATCAAGACTGGGGCTTGGAGGGAAAGTGGGGCCCCAGCAGTGCCTCTGGGCTTGTATGTCTGGAGGAAGAGGTTGCGAGCTAAGCGAGAACACCATGTCCAGAGCTCCAAAGGCATTCTGGAGTTGAGGAGTGGGATTTGAAAAATCAACGAAGTAGCGGACCCTGAGCTGAGCTTCTGCTTAGAAGCCGCCAGTTCATGCAGAGACCCTTAAAGACACTATAAAGTCCTTCTGTGCAGGACGCTTGCCTCATGATGGCTTCTCCCCTTAAAAACAAAAAACAAAACAAAACAAAACAAAACAAAATAGAAGAAGAAGCCAATTAGTCACCATTCAGGCGCCCTCGTCTTCTGAAAGACACCGCGTGTGTAGGAGACGGGGAAGGGTCATTTTGGGCGCAGGCGAGGCCAGCCGCTGCCTGACCCGTCGGGATCTGCAGTTCACCTATTAGCACAGCCTCCTGTGAGATGAGCGCTTCTCTCACGGTGAGTTAACGCCGGATTAGATTCGGAAATTTCGAGGAAATTCCAAGTGGAACGAATCGTATTTTCCTTCAGAGCTGCTGCGGAGCTGGGAGCAAGGCGCCAGGCTTCGGCAGCATCAGCCGGGTGCCCAGCTCCGGCCCCCACGGGCCGCAGGGCATGGAGTTGCTTCCGCGCCGGGATCCTTCACACAGCTCCGGATCCTGCTTATCTAGCCTTAGGTCCCCTGTTTAACAAAGGCAGCCGAGACCCGGCTGGAGAGAAGGCGAGCTTCCCGGTGAAGATGTCCGTTCCTGCCCCGGAGGCCGAATGGCCTGATAGGCAGGGAAATGCTGATCTAGGCTGTGGGGACTGGCTACGGGCAAGTCAGTTTCTCTTTGTGTCCAATTTCCCGAGTCCGAGGTCATCCACCAAAGCCGTGGGGAGATTTTCTAAGAGAAGCCGCTAGCTCAGATCCCAGCCTAAATGACTCCTCACCGTTTGGGGCCTATGCCAAAACGGTTTCCAGTCCGTGGTGACCCCAGCGCCCCCAGCAGCCGTCTCCTGTACAGACTTAGCCGGGCTCTGGGGAAGCTCTGATCTCGCAGACTGAGCCAGAAAAGCAAAGGAGTTTCTGTCAATACTCTGAGAGGTGACCAAGCCTTTAGCTCGGTCAAGGAGCGATTTGAGGACAAAATGGGGAGGGCTGCTCTTGCGCTTCTATCGTTGCCTGTGGGAATCTACTCTTCCCTTCTGCACAGAGCCTGGCTGCCCAGAGGTTGTGCCCAGGCGCTCGGACAGATAGCATCAAGACCTGGTGGTCTCAAGGCCGTGCATGGGGGTGAAGAAGGTAGCTTCTTCTAGGTGTGGGTTAGCCAACCGCTAATGCCCCTCTCTATCCCTCCTCCTCAGGGCTCTCATCTGCCCATTCCTTCGGAAGTGCTCCCTCCTCCCATTTTCAATTTTCCCTGCAGCACGGTGGGGGCTGGGCCCCAGCCCGCTTAGCTTCCAGAGCTGTCTTCTCTGAAAGTGCCCTTGGTCCTGATTTCCAAAGCTATTTGTTTCCATAATATAGGCTCCACTTTCGAGCCCCAGTTTTTTTTTTTAGTTTGAGTGGAGGGGTGCGTAGTAGATCCTGAGAGGTTGCCTGGTAAGTAGGGTTCAGACCTACTTGTCTTTCTTCCTGACTCTGGTCAGTTTCTTACCACCCCAACTCCTTTCCCCTCTCGCCCACTGAAGCTGGCTGGCTTCTGCGGATAGCTGGTATAGGGGGAGGGGCATGCACTGCTAGGGTGTGGGCTTCTGAGTTTTTTGTCCCCACCCCCAGCTATGGTTACCAGTTACAAAGCACTTTTATAGCCAGTCTCCTAACCAACTGTCTTCTAAACTTTCGGCTACATCCATTTTACAGAGAACGATACTGAGGTCAGAGAGACAAAAGGACTGACAGGAAATTCCCAGGGACAGTGCTGGAGGCAGTCTTTTGAGGATTCACGAAAGGGGAAGAGAGGGACTCAAATTCCAGAGAGTAGGCAGTGGCCACCTGGATGGCTACACATAATTGCAAGGCACTGTCTGTCTAATTTAACTATGTCTGTATCCATGGCCCTACCGTCCATGTGTGCCAGCACCTATCAGTTCGAGAGTCCAGTAAGATTTCATTCCTGCCCTTTCCTGTGTTCCTGTTTGCATGTTTGTGTGTCCCCTTAATTATCCTCTCTGATATTAATAGGAGGAATTTCAATGACCCTGTGGATCCTGGAGTTCAATCTACCATTGAGTCAGCACAGACCCTTTCCCCAAGACCCTATGCCCAGACATGGTCGTTGTGGGTGTGGACAGGGGGGACCCTGGTGGGTAGCATGTTCTTATCAGGGCCTGAGGAGCATCTGTGGAGGCCAGCCCCTTCCAGACCAGAGCCACAAAAGTCCCAAGGGCATCTGGTATTCATCCCTTCCCCCCTGCCCTCCCCTCCTCCAAACCCTGCTCTATGTGCCCTGTGGGGGCAGGGCTGTGATTCTCTTGTATTTGCGTGTCAGTTTCCTGGTCTTTGCCTTGATTTATTGCATCTGTCTCTGTGTCAGTCGGTATCTCTCTGAAAATTCTACTTGGTCCTAAAAAGTGTAGCTGAGTCTGTATCTACCCCCCAGCACCTCCCACGTGATGAACCCTCACTGTACTCCAGTCTGTCGGAAGTAGAGGCTGGGACTTGGCTTCTCTGAGGAAGTGCAGAGTGGGAGCTGGGGTCCCAGAAAACAAAGGTCCCCCCTCCACAGATGTCCCTTTTTCTTCCAAATACCCCCTTGTTGGGCTTCCTCCATTTTCTCTTCTCTCATCTTGCCTCCCACTGTATACACTACATTCACCTTCCCCCCACCCCCTCTTTGCCCCATTCCGGCCAATCCATTCCTTTTTCTCCTTCTCCTCATTTCTAACCTGAGCTTCCCTTCCAGGCACTCTCCTTCCTGTCTCATCTCATCGAGTCTCTGCTGTTTGTACACTTGCCCTCACACCACTTTTTCTGGTTTCTTTCTCCATCCTCTTGCCTCCCTTCTCTCGGGTTTCTGATTTTGCTTCTTTCCAATCTTGGAGTAAATGAGAGACATTGCCTACTCAGATGACACTTTTAATTTACCAACCCACCCCCCTTGACATGTTCTCTCAGAGGCATAGAGGGCCTAGAGTTTTTGGGAGCCTTTCTAGGAAGTTGAGGGATGCAGGGGGTCTCCAGGTTATTCTGGGTCTGGTGTCAGCTGTGGATACAAGGATCAGAATCTACAAGAGCATTTGTAGCCTGACCTTTGTGGTCAAGACTAGAGGGTGTGGGGACTTGCTATCACCTAGAGTGTCTCATCCTTGGGTTTTTCCCCATGATACAAATGGTCTCCAAAGATCACAAATGTCCTGCAGAACTGTTTTCGGAATTTAAATCCTCCAAAGATTGCTACCATGTTTTGGGCAGAAAATTTAAATTGCCAGTAGTATAGGGAACAAGCCATTGCAGATGCCCCCGGTGCCTGGACTAATAGATTGTCTCAAAAGTGTGCTAGGTGCTTTTAGCTTTCTTTTTGTCCTCTCAGTTTTTAATTTACTTGCTTCTTAAATCCAGCCTGTTATTGAAAGATCCATATAACCCTTTTTTATTAGGTGCTCCCAACCCCAGAACAAAGCTTTCTTAAGACCCTTGACCAAGGGTGGCTGTAGTCTTTCTGTTTTAGGTGAACTATGCAGTTGTGTTCCTAACTGTAAAATTCTGTTCAGGATGGTTTTCCTTTTTCTGATGTCTGGAGTGTTTTAGAACAATCTAAACTGATTAAAGCTCATTTTGAAAATCAGAGAGAAATTCAGCTTAGAACTCGAATTAAGTACTGTTATCTATAAAAAAATCCCTCCCCCCCATGAAATCAGCCTGAGTTTGAAAATTTGGGGAAATGTTCAATTTGGACTCTAATGGGACAATTCAGTGAATAGCTTTGGCAGTTTTTAGGAAATAGGTTATGTTATGGGTAGTTTTGTCCTCTATTTCAGATATTGTTCATGAACCTGGATAGTAGTTCAGTGGGGAATAGCTGAGATGAGGTGGCTATTTTATGTGTTGGAGTATATTTGTGTGTGTGTGTGTGTGTGTGTGTGTGTGTGACCTCTGAGATGCCCTGGCTTCCCTGGTACAACCCAGTCCCTGCAAAGTCCCAGGTTAGGAGATTTCCTCTTCTTGGTCTCTGAGCTGTCAGCAGCATTGGAAATTCTTGGACTTAGCTTCTGGCTTTTGACAGTCCTCAATGATGTCAGTTAGTGGCTGATTAACAGCTACAAGGTTGATGATGTTGCTACACTGGATCACTCCGTGTTTACTGGTTTGGCTCTTCATTTACTTGGATCTCTGTTTCCATCCAGATGAACCTTGATGTTTTTACAAGAATGGAGCTTATTGGGTGGAGGAGATACTTTCCCAGACTCTTTTTACTTAAAGTCCATCCCAGAACCCTTGTACAACCTGGGACTCAGAAGCCTCCCCTCCTCCGGCTTCTTTATTTTCCCTGAACCAACATAAAGCTGCTTGTCAATTACAAAACACTCCAAAAATTCCAGGGAAACTCCTTTATAACAAATTCTGATACAGTGGAGTGAAATGTGATCCTTTGACCTATTTCTTTTGTGTGCTCTGAGAGGGTACAGTGGTCAAGTCTGCATGTCAGCCTTACTTTTTTTATTTTTTTGCCATCTTGATTGAGGTATGAGCCTCACCTTCTTAAAGAAAGGATTTTTATCAAGGCAGTGGTTTGGTTTTGTCTGGGCAATCTGCAGATAGTATTAAAAAAAATTTTTTTTTTTTAATCCTTAGCTCTTGAATCAGATTGCTGATTTAAAAAACATTCCCCTGTCCCTGAGATCTAGGTTTATTAAAGTAATCCTTTTCACTTTTAGAGATATCTGTTAAAAGGGAAAGAGTTTTATTTAAAAAAAAAAAATCTCTTTATGTTTTATGTATTTTTAAATGTATTTTCTCCCTAGGATCTATCTTAGACCTCCGCATCGTGTATAATAATAAGTTCTGTCCCAAGTACAGATTGAGGTCTTCATATATTCCATTGTTTAAAAAAATTACAAAGAAAATGCTAGCAACTAAACGAAACACAGTATGAGGATGTTTATCATCATAGCCCAATTGACTGGCTGAAGAAGGACAAAGGCTAAGGTTAATTTCAAAAAGCAATCTGAGGTGTTCATGTAGCCTGTGCGATCAGACCCCAGGCTCAAGATAGCCAGCCCGCTGCCATTTCTGATCAGAGGGACTGTGGGTCCTCAAAGCGGCACTTCTTTTCCTTCGTGACTGGTTCTAACCACCCTTTCCCTTGCCTTTTATTTCTGATCTGTTTCAGGACATGGAGGAGTGAATCAGCTTGGGGGGGTTTTTGTGAATGGACGGCCACTCCCGGATGTAGTCCGCCAAAGGATAGTGGAACTTGCTCATCAAGGCGTCAGGCCCTGTGACATCTCCAGGCAGCTTCGAGTCAGCCATGGTTGTGTCAGCAAAATTCTTGGCAGGTAAAGGCAGGAGCTTCAGGCTTCCCTTGATTTTTCAAATAATAACCTAAAACATGACCCAGCAGCTGTCCAATGTGGTAGTGTCATAGTGAGAATCATGGTGGCGCTTCTTCCACATGCACAGTACTTTGGACTTTGCAGAGCCCTTTTGAGGCCATTCAATTCAAAGTAACCCCAGGAAACCTTTGTTGCAGAATGGGTTGTCTCAGTTAGAAGGGGTAACATGTTTTCTGAAAGCCTGGTGAATTATTCCTAAGAACCCAGGAATAAGAGGTTCTTGGGAATTCCCCTATCTATATTTGGTGCCTGAGCAGGGCTGGGTGGAAAATCCACAAGTTATAAAATCACATAACCAGATTTCAATGTTTCATTTTAATGTTTTCAAAAAGCACATTCCATTTTTAAAAGTCAGCTGTCATTTTCAGTTCTGGGTTATCATCTAGCTTATTATTTTGGGCTGCAGTGTTTTCCTTCTATATGTTTTGTTTCCTTGATAGCGACAGGCATCCTAAATATATATGAAATTTAGAGAGGAAACAAACAAACAAACACCAACTCTCAAATTAGACAGTTGAAAGTTGCCACTTGACCCTGCAATTTGCTGCAAGAAAAATACCAACAATGCCAATTCTCCCAAAGGGCTCTGTAGCCTCTTAACACACCTGTTTATTTTCTTGGGTGAGATGGTCCAAGAAAGCTTGTTTTGAGATGAGGAGACAAATTGTAGAGGGCAAAATGAGTGACTCAGATGCTTCCAGCCAATCAGCACTCAGGCTGGGAAGAGGCCTTAAGAATTCTGAGACTGTCTGCATCTCGCTGCACCCCAAAACCAAAGTGGCAAGTATGTTTCCAGGCAAGTGAAGTTGTTATAGGTCTGCCCTGGCAGTCAGGAACATTCTTGGGTTTAGCTGTCAGTACTTTCTCAGGATTTCTCTTGCAGGTCAGAAAACAGCCTTTGGCCTGTAGCTTGTGTTATAGTTTGAGGACAGATGGCTGAGTGGAAAATAAATATTTTGAAGTATGTCAGTGCGATTGTGACTTTCTGCTTACTCTTTCCCACCTCCTGGAATTTAAGACATTCTCTTGGATGGAGGGCATAACAGTTTTTAAACTTGAGAAGACTTGCTGGAGGCCAAGAGAAGTTTCAGGGCCAGGGGGTCTGGCAGCACCTTTAGAGACCATATCCCCCTGTTTATTCCTCATGCTCCCAACCATACCAGTTCATCCCAGCCATGGAGGCTGTGCGCATGGTATTCTTGTTAGAAAGTGATTTTAGGCAACAGGATGAGAATGAAAATGGAAAGGAAAAAAAAAAAAAAAACAACTAGAGGAGAGAGAGATAGAGAAAAGAGAAAGAAAAGAAACAGAAAAGAAATGGATTGATTCAAAAAGAGAGAAACAGAAAGAGAAATAAAGAAGATAGAAAGAGAAAGGAGAACGATATCTCAGAGCATTTCAGCATCAGACTTGGAGGGCCGAGGGATCTTCGATGTCTTCCTGGGAAGCCTTCTCATTGTACAGAGGTGGAGAGAGAGAGAAAGGAGGCCCTTTCTTTGTTTTTGCTGAGATGTCTTTGCTGAGCCGACATTTTGCTTGCTATTTGGAATCTTCTCAGAGCAAGATGCTGAGCCCTTCTCAGAGGGGACATCCAGATGCCGGGTCCTCATGTTCTGGTGCCCAGGAGCCCTCCACATCTTCCTTGGGGGACTGAAGGACACAGGGGCCCTCCCAGGCCCAGCCGGCAGCCTCCCGCGGCCCGGAATAGATTTGTCACTAGGTAGAGTGGCACTCGGAAGTTATGCGCCGCTCCGGTGCCTGGCCGTTTAAGTTGTCAACAATAAATTGGAATTTCATAGCTCATTATTTTCATAACTAAGAACCACAGTGGACAAAATGTCACTCTAATTAGAACTGCCTTTTAAGAAAGAAGTTCAGCCCTAAAACAGTGTGACTGGGAATTTCTGAACTGGGCTTGTTCCATCCACTGATTTTTTTTTTTAAATTTTTCGGTCACTGAAGAATTTGATGGGCACACACGGGGTGACAGATTGTGGAGAGCGTGTGGTGTGTGGTGGCCGTGGTTTTCAGAGGCTGCGTGGCGAGGCAGGCAGGGTCCCTGGGGCAGTCCGAGTCATCTCAAGAAGGTGGCGGTCTGCCAGGAGTATGGCATTCAGTCCACAGAGCTCAAGGCTCTGGAGGGGCTCAAGAGGGAGAGCCCAGTGGCATGTGAGACCCATTTAAATCCATCCAGAAAGCTGGGCTGTTGTCTTCTTTCACTGAAGCCTGGCTGGGAGGTTCATGCCAGTTGGAATTGGGTGGTATGTTACATAGTAATAAACACTCAGCGGATTTTAATCCACAACACATGCTCTTTCTGTTTTGCAAAGCTTTTTCTTAACCACTCTGCATTTCTGTCTTCATGACGGCACTGCAAGGCAGGCCAGGCAAACATCCTCCCCTTATTATACAAATGGGATAACTGAGGTCCAGAGAGGCTAAGTGAGTTGATCGGGGTCACACTGCGAATTAGTATCAGAGCCACTGACTGGCATCTACACCTCTTTACTCTCAAACTAATGCTCCTTGCACCAAACCACGCTGTGGGTTAGTGGCTATTGTTCGTCTTGTTGTGTATAAGTCCTGTGTGGCTGTTTTGCTGAGGTGAAAGGGTGGTTATTGAGATGAAAGGGTAGTCAGATCCTCACTTGACACAGTTGCCAGTTGGGGTTTTCTGGAGTGTCAGGGCTGGCTTCTAAGTGCCTGGACTATGCGTCAGACAAAAGGAAGACCTCCTGTGTCAGGATCATAGACTTGTACGGTTGGCAGTGCTCAAATGGGATGGAGAGAGAGTCCTGGGCACTGCAACCCCCAGCCATGCAAGCGGGGTGAGTACTGGGGGTGGTGAGGGCTACATCCTGCCACCCTCTCAGAGTTTCTGCATGGATTTTGCAGTCCCATTGGGCTAACATATTTTGAGCACGGGGTGTTCTATGTGTCAGAACCCCCATCGCAAGACAGTGTGTGTCCTAACAGACCCTCTGTGACTATAGATGGAGTGAATAAGAGACATGCACATGAAAATGGCTGGTAAACAGTAGAGCTGTCTGTAATTTCAAGGGATCTTTATTATTAGTACTAGTGTCAATTAATTTTTATAACTAAAGCAGCAGCTTGTTCTAGTGGGAAGAGAACTGGATTCAGAGTCAGGTTTGAAAGCCTGGGACTGTTTCTAAGTTCCACAAGGGGGTTGGGCAAGGATTTAATCTTCTGATCATCGGTTTTCCCTTTGATTACATAAAATCTTGCTGGCCTCTCAGGACTGTGAGAATCAAGATAAATCGAGGAAGACTCTGTAAACTTTAAGGCACTGCGCCTGAATAATGAGATGCTGTGTTGTAGTAACAGATAATTTTCGTTGTAAAATTGAAAGGATCTGCTGAATCTGCCAAGATTGCTGTGTGCTGTGATTTAGATACTTTTTAGACTTCTGGCAAAAAAAAGTATTTTCTTGGATATTTCTAAAAACCTGTTTGTGACTAATAGACTTTTAGCAATTATAGAAAGAGGGAGCATAGATTGAGTTTTGCTTTATGGTCCACAAATTTGTACATGACAGTCTTCTCACTAGAAAATAAAATTTGTGCATCCATATCACTGTTCCCAAATGGTTTCTTCTGTTTCTAGAATATTCGCTAACTTGGCCCTAACCAGACTTACTCAAGATGAGAATTTCAGCATCTCTTTCAATGGAACCACTCATTGTCCTGTGTTATCTTTCCTACCCATCATAGACCCACCTTTGCTTATTGTAAACTCTTGTTAGGTTTAAATTTTTTCAGTCATCTCTAAAATGTCTTGTTTATTAAAAAAATTTTTTTCCCAAATACAAGATAATCTCCTTTTCAAGAGGAAGTCAAAAATTCCTCTGTAAATGTTGAGAGAGACATCCAGTGAAGGCTCAGATTCAGAAAAGGAATCAAGTAATTTTTTTCCCCTGAAATGATCTTTCATGGCACTCTTCTCCCTGGTTTCGGTTTTACTGTAAAACCCTGACATCCTATTTGCGTTAACGAGAAAGAGCTGATAGCATGGAAATGTCCTTAGAAACAGCGATTTACCTCAGAGGAGGTCCCTGGAAGAGCTGCAGTGACTTGTGGTTGGTTGTTTTTTTTTTTTATTGCTTGCGTTTTGACTTATGTGTAACTCATATTGCCAGTTAATTCTGGAATCTGACATTCTTTTAAATTTTATGCCAGGGTTATTGTTTTTCTCTTATAGAAAAAGAAGTTAAGCAGGTGAGCCTGCTAGGGAATGGGATAGCCGACGAAAGAAACGCACAAGGCAACTTTCTGGGGAAATTTTAGCTCAGAAGGCTGGGCCACAGTCCTGGTTTGGCCCTGGGTCTTGGGTGACCCTGGGCAAGCCATGTAACCTCTATGGGTCTGTTTTATATCTGTAGATGGAGACCTGTTTGTATAATCATTCACGCATTCAGCCATTCAAAACTGAATGTTGTACTTTAGAAATTAAAAATTATGTGTTTTAGAGGTGTTGTGGGGATCAAATGGGAAAACCAATTGGAAAGTTTTCTGTGAATTATCAAATGGTAGATAAATGTGACAATTAATTAATTAAGGCTGAGCATTCTGACTAGTGCTATCCAATGGAAATGTAATGTAAGCCATGTAGGAGGTTTAAAGTTTTCTAGTCGTACATTAGAAAAGGAAAAAGTGACAGGTACAATTACTTTTAATTGTATACTTTATTTAATCCATATATTAAAAAGATGATCATTTCAACATATAACCAATGGAAAACACATTACTGAGATTTTGACTTCATTTTTGTACTAATTTTTGAAAACCTGATATGTATTTGATGCTTAGAGGACATGTCAATTCAAACAGATCACTTTCCAAACGTTCAAAAGCCACATACATGGCCAGTGGCTACATATCAGATAACACAGATCTGGGCATTTCCTGGACAGAGTAGTCCATTATTTTGTTACCAATGTCCATTTTTCTGGTTTCTCATGGCTAAACTCCTTTCTCCTTGGGTCGTAGGTATTATGAGACAGGGAGCATCAAGCCTGGGGTAATTGGAGGATCCAAACCAAAGGTCGCCACACCCAAAGTGGTGGAAAAAATCGCTGAGTATAAACGCCAAAATCCCACCATGTTTGCCTGGGAGATCAGGGACCGGCTGCTGGCGGAACGCGTGTGTGACAATGACACAGTGCCCAGCGTCAGTTCCATCAACAGGTGAGTGGCTGGTGCCTTTGGGAAGCTGAGGGTCTGGGTGGGGTGGGAATGCTGGTGGCTATGCACGTGCCTTTCCTGAAGATCTGGTCTCTCCTTTCACCAAGTCCCCACAGGCATCATCAGTCAGGAGGGATGTGCACAGGGCTGGATGGGTCTTTCTATCACTCTTCTCTCCAAAGTAGGCAGAAGTCCTAAGCCCAGGGAGAGGAGGCTATGCCAGCACCTGGCTGCTGCAAATTTTTCTGACTCCGGTGTCATTTCCATTACTCCCTCCACTACCTGTCTCTGCGTGTGGAGCACTCAACAATGAATTGTCCCGTTAGGTCTTCACAAACGTCGCTTCCTTGCAAGCCAGTCCCCAAGGTTAGCAATGGCCCGCCTCAGAGCTTCCCAGGAGGAAAATCTTTGCCTCCAGTTTGGGCAGAGGTTGAGACACTGAGTGTGGGGAACAGAGCCTGGACTTGCAGTTGGGAGATTTCAGCTCCCTTCAGATTTGTCAGGCCTGCCACAAACTCAGAGTGTGACCTTGACAAGGCTCTTCCTCTCTCTGAGAGCCCAGGATCTGGTGGTACTGATATGGGTCTGTAATTTCCAAGAGTGACATCCAGGATGCTAAGATGCTGTGCAGTTAGGGGGTTGCCTTCTCCTCAGTTGCCCTGAATCTCACCCTTGGACAGAAAGAACCAGAGAGATACATTAAGTACCAGGCAGAGGATCTTCTTGGGAGGGCTTTCTTTTATCCAGTCTGGTCCAGAATACATCCAACGGAGCTTTCAGAACTGAATTCCTGAAAGAACGTTTTCTATTGTAGGAGGTGTGGTCTCAACTCCATTGAAACCCATAGAGTCAAGGATGTAGTTGTGAGATGACAGAAATGATGGTTCTCTAAACCCCACAAAGAAAAGCGAAGCCAGCAGACTGAAAACCTGAACAGTTCCCATTTCTCTAAGGTCATGCCCTGCTCTTGCCAGTGCAGAGCCTGCCTGGGCACAGGGGACCCCTGCAGCAAAATGAGGTGGTCAAACCAGACCATTTCTAAGATCCCCTCTGGTCCTGACAGTTGTTGATTCCATGATGATTCAAATGCACAGAATCACCGTGTGAATGTTCATGTTGGTATTTAGAGTCCTGCTATCTCATAAACCATTAGCCTGATTTTTTTCTCTCAGTGAACCTTTACTTTGGCTCTGACATCCCACAAGGTACCACGAAGAGCGAGAGGAAACAGACATACGATCTATCTCTTAGTTTCTGTTCTGGAGGGGCTCCTTGTCTATGGAGGGGTTCTAGCTTTCACTGAGGGGTCTGGACAGCCTGACAATAGGCACAAAATTGCTGGAGAGGTAGCAATTTTTGTGGTGGGTTTGCCGTGCCATATGGCGCTAAGTCGCTTCAGTCACTGTCCGACTTTTTGGGACCCTGTGGATGGACTGTGGCCTGCCAGGATCCTCTGTCCTTGGGATTCTCCAGACAAGAATACTGGAGTAGGTTTTTAGGGGGCTTGTGGGGGAATAACTCCAGTTCTTTCTGGAGGGTGTCTGTATGCTTTTAGAGTCCCCTACTTCCAGCTCTTTGAAAGTTTTCCATGACACAAGGCAACGTGACTTTTCCCCCTTACCTGTGTCTCCAAAAACCTTAACATGGAGTGAGGCGTGAGCTGCTCAGAGTGGTGAAGGAGCAGAGCAGTTTCCGTAAAACTGGTGGTCAGGCTCTGGGGACCCAGAGACTTTTCAATCTAGGTTACACAGGTGGTTTCAAAGATAACTCAGGTGGCCCGTGGAGGTCATAAACTCCAGTGCCGACGTGGAGCCAGGCAGGTGGTGCCATGGGGGCAGTGGCTCAGCTATAAGGCAGGCAGGAAGGTTGGGTCTGTGCAAACTAGGAACACAAGCTGTATTGAAGGGGCAGTTGTCTCTCGGCTCCAACTGAAAGCCGCTGGGCATGTGGGCCCAGTGGTAGCCCGATTTTTTCCGTTCTTAAAGAGAATCCAGAAACTAGCCCTTGTTTGCATATGTGTGTGTGTGTGTGTGTGTGTGTGTATGAAATCTCTATACCTTTAAACAGTGGCAACTAATGTCAATGAGAAAATGCCTTTGCAGGACAAGCACAAATCATTTGCTGGGCCTAGCTTCTATCTTCTGTCATACTGGAAGGAAAACTGTTTTTTGAATGTCCTTTAGAGAAATAAAACTAGCACGTCAAACCAATGATAGTGAACTTTACAAACTACCTCTCCCCAATTATGGTAAAGAGCTAATACTCCCTTATAAAATAAGTTTATTAAAATAAAAAAGTACGTTATTTGAAAGAAGCATATGAAGCAAGCCGAGCACAGTGATTACAGATGTGGTGAAGGTTGTAAACGGGGTACTTGAAGGAGTGTCCAGGGAAATCACAGCTCAGCGGGTGCTTTGTATCCCGAGTGGTGCTGTGGGGGGCGTCAGGCTGCTAGTTGCTGGGCCATGGCTAGCCTCAGGGCTCCCCGTGGTGTCCCAGCCCACATGGTGGCCCAGTGGCCCCACTGGTTGTGCCTCTAAGGGGCTTCCACATCTGTGATCTCCGACAGCCTCAAGGCTTAACTCTTTTGTGACAAGTATAGAAACTAAGGTCCACGATCTATTCACAGGGCACAGGAGTGCACAGGAACTATGACTTTGAGCTCGATGTGGGGGTGGAGCCCAGGGCCCCTGATGGGAAGAAAAGGGCTGTTTCTTTCCTCCACTCCCGGGTAGGACTCTGCCAGTGCAGAACTGAGAACTGAGGAACTGTGAGGAGAGAGACAAGGAGAAGCAAACAGTCATCCCCACTGCTTCCCACTCCCTTCCCCAGGCTTCCTCTGTGATCTATAGCCTTTTCCTGTGCTTCTTTCTGGGGCTCCTCCTGGGAGCACTCTCTGGCTCCTCACCACATTCTTCAATGAGAGCTCTTTGGTGTCTTTAGCAACAGACCGTGCAATGCAAATAAACTAAGGGCGGCAGGTGGGGAGGGGGGTGGCAGTCTTGTGTCTTGTGTGACTGCTTTCCCCTACCCACACCCCCACAAAGCCTGAGCCATCCCAGTACACGATCTTATTTTCCATATAAAGATCCCACTGCATTCTAACAGATGTAGCTTCTAAGTAACTGTCTTGCAAATGTTGTGTAAGAGGTCCGTAGCTCCCTCTCCCAGCCCCTGCTTCCCTGGGAGGTAATGTCTCTCACTGCTCCACTACTTCAAACAGCTAGGGAGGGAGGGTGTGGCTGGATCGGTAGCTATTCTGGGGGCAACAGTGCCTTCTCCCCGCCCACCAGAAGTGTGTGAACTCCTGCTGCCTTCTGGGGATTCTGCCTGGGAAGCTATGACTGACTGGGGTGAAGCAACACTGAACCAGTTCTGCTGGGATTGTGGGAGATTTCCTGGGACACAAACCATCATGTTTATGTGACTTCTTAAGGATAAATACATGCTGGGATGCTCACAACCTGCAGGAAGGATGCTTGGAATCCAACCTGAGACAGTTGGAGGAGACTCTCCTAGAGCTGAGCCCAATGCCGGGGGTGAGAGGACAGATGGAGTCTTCCTTCTTTGTTTGTTCCAGTCCCATGGCTCTAAACTGAGTGGCACTCCCAGCCTAGAGGGGCAGCCCTATTTAGCTCCAGCCGTGGTTGTCCTGTGAGAATGTGGGCCAGTATTCTGGGTGTTCTGATTTTTCAGGAGAAGCTAGAAATTCATGTATTCATGTAAAGCTCCCAACTTACCAATATTGACAACTAATTCAAATGAAAATAAATGTACTCTGCAGGCCAAACGCACCTAGTCCAGCAATGGGTGTGGCCTGGGGATGACCCTTTATAAACTCTATTCTTCAGCCTAACTTGGGCAGCAAGTTCATCCCTTTCCTCTTTCTTCTCCATGTCAGTTGCAGGCTTGCCTGTCACCTGTGAGCTCTCTGCAGCTTGGCTGCTGTCTTGAAGCTTGGACCCTTGGTTTTTGCATTCTTAGTATAGCTGATGGCCCAAGATTCTTTCTGCACCTATGCACCAATGGCAATTTGATAAGTGCAGTAAACATGGGTATTTCTTCAGCCCTATAACCTCATTTCTTCTTTTAAGGCAACATGATTTTCTTTCAGTGGAATTTTGTATGTGGTGGTGGGGGCGGTGTGGTGGCTGGGGGTGATAGTGACAAGACTTAGCCTTTCCAAGCAGTGAGGGTGATGTTGAAATGGGACCCTTGCCAATGTCTGTAATATCTAAAGTTGCTCAGACTTGGAATCTTTGGATTCTAGATGGATTTTGCATCCAGCTAGGCTTTATGTGTTATGTAGGAAGTATTTAGTCCCTCTGCTAAAGTCCCACCTCCTTTGAATGTGGCTCAAAGAAAAGTGCCCAGGCATGGGAGCTGATTTGCCATGTGACCTTGGGCAGGTCATTTGAACACTCTGGGCTTTAGTTTCCTTATTTGTAGGAATTCTTTGATTGTTGAGCTTCCTCCCCCATTGGACCATCTAGAATGATCCTATGGCATTCAAGGTCAGGCAAAGTAAAGTAGAGGCTATACCTCTTAGTACTGATTGTGAATTAGCCCCAGTTGTCTCTGGTTTAGAAAAGTCCAGAGTGTGACTCTTACGGTGATGAGTCCTGATGTCAATTTTTTGTTTTTTAAGAATCACTCTAATTCAATTACAGTGTTGTTCTTCCAACTCCCATTTCTTCTCCGTGGAAGATGATGCTCTTTGTTCTCTTCCTGGCAGCTGCTGCAGGCAGATGGGCAGAATCTCTGTCTCTGGAGATACCTTTGAAGGGTTCCCTACAGTTCAGGTCCCCCTGTAAAAGACAGCCCTGCCACAGCCTTAAAATAGGGTGTGGGGATGGCTACCTCCCCTCCCCAGCTCCCAAGGGGATCCCATGTGTTTTTAAGGCATTTGTGGAAAATATGAACCTTTTAAGGTTGAAGCTAGTCATTAATCTTTATGAAGATACCAATGAAAATAACAACAGCTAACATTTATCGAGAATTTACTATGCAGCAACCACTGGTCTAAGTACTTAATTAATTCTCATAACAACCCTATGAGGCAAGAATGATTCTTAGTCTCTTTTTTGCAGATGAAAAAATTGAGGTAGAGAAGTTAAGAAACTTGCCCAAGGTCGTGCAGCTGGCAGATTGTAAAACTGGTGTTCAAACTCTAGAAGTCTGGTTCTGGGACCTGCTTACCCCACTGCAGCTGCGGCTCAATGATTTATAACAACTGATTATGTTTTACCGACAATTTATAACTATTTTTAAAGAAAAATAAGGAAAATATAATTTTCTTTGCTTATGTACAAATTTAATGGAAAACAATGCTTTCAAAATTAGGACTTTATACTGGACTTCAATGGGAAATAGTTACAATATATTTTACTATATGTTTGTATATATATAAATCAAAATATAGATAAATATAGTTAGATCTTGCATCTCCATATATATTCACACATCTAGTGATATATATATAGACACAGACACATGTATACACAGAGAAGGTGACATACACAGACATCCCCAAATTAGGTCAGATGCTAGCTTAATTCCTGTAGAGTCTAAAAAACTGCCTCACTCCTAGGTCTTTGTTAACACATTCCCTGTTTGCTTAGTCAAAATAAGTGGTTTGAATATTGGAGAAAACAAATAAGCAAACACTGTGAGTATATTTGAGGCAAAACATTGCTGACTCGACAGAAAACAGCAAAAGGCCCTCTGCAGAGCTCAGGTGGCCTGGGCTTCAGAGAGCCCATGGCTGGGCTGCGGTGTGAACAGAAACGTCCATTCCAGGCTGTCAGCTGAGGATGCTGAGTGCCTTCCGTGCCCAGCATTGAGCTGTGCGATCACAGAGAGCAGGGGCCAAGGCCTGATGAATTTTAGAAGAGGCATCTGCCATTTCTCTTCTCCCTTTCCTGGTGCACAAGCTGGAGACCAGTGCAGCCTGAAACGAACTTCCATAAAGAATGTTCTGAAATGTGAAAAAGTTTCTTATATAAAGCTGAGTGAACACAGCAGGACATAGAATTGTACACATGGTTTAATCCTGATTTAATTAAGAAAAAAATGGATATTTCCAAATGCACATAGGAAGGTGAGCATAAAGGAAATACACCAAAATGTGGTCTTAGATGTCTTCCTTATACTTGTCCAAATAGTCTACCATGAGCACAAAAGACTTTTATAATTAGGAAGCACTCTAGTAAATGTTCTTTAAAAGGTCACAGTTGGAGGATGGGATAGAACTTTTCTAAAGAAGCTGCACATTTTATTACCATCCACCCTTCTCCTAAGTGCCAGGGAAGGAATCTTCTTGCAGACCCCAAGTAACTTTTGGCCTGGCCCTGGTCAGCTGCTCCCTAGTGGCTCAGTTGGTAAAGAATCTGCCTGCAATCCAGGAGACGGGGGTTTGATCCCTGGCTCAGGAAGATCCCCTGGAGAACCCAGTCTAGTATTCTTGTCTGGAGAATCCCAGGCAAGTCAATCCCTGACTCCTTTGCAACCCCACGGACTGTAGCCTGCCAGCTTCCTCTGTCCATGAAATTTTCCAGGCAAGAATAGTGGAGCAGGTTGCCATTTCCTCCTCCAGGGTATCTTTCCAACCCAGGGATCGAACCTGCTTCTCTTGTGTCTCCTGCATGGAACAGAGGAGCCTGGTGGGCTACAGTCCATGGGATTGCCAAGGGTCAGACATGACTGTGCAACTAACTCACTCTCACTTCACTTTGTTCAGCTGCTTTACAATGCATTGGGCTCAGGGGTCTCATGAAGGCCTCACGTGTTGTCCCAGCTGGAAATTTACTAAAAGCTCAAGGTTCTGCTGAAGGGCATCAGAGCTGCCAGGTAGCAAAGGGAAGGTGCTGCTGCTATTGACCATTTTATACACTGGGCTTTATGATAAGATTTTTTTTCTACAAAGGATGGATTAAAGTAAGCAAAGAGTGGTCTGTTCCAATTCCCTCATTGTACTGAGGGCCCCACAGTGGAATGGACTTGCCCAGGGTCACAATCAAGTTCGTCTTAGAACTAGAGCGAGGTCTCTGGGAAGACCATGCAGGACAACCCTGGCTCCAGCTCTGTAGAGCCTTTCCACTGTTTTGTGTAATTCAGGCTTCCTCTTAGCCAAGCCAAGCCAGAGTTAAAGTGGCAGCACTTTAACCCTTTCCAGTTTTGTAGCAACATTCACACTGCTCCCCTCACCCCCTTGATAATTTCTGATGTGTGTGTGTGTGTGTGTGTGTGCTCAGTAGCTCAGTCATATCTGACTCTTTTGTGATCCCATGGACTGTAGCCTGCCAGCCTCCTCTGTCCATGGAATTTTCCAGGCAAGAATAGTGGAGCAGGTTGCCATTTCCTCCTCTAGAGTATCTTCCCAATGCAGGGATTGAACCTGCATGTCCTGCGTCTCCTGCATTGGCAGACAGATTCTTAACCACTGTGCCACCTGGCAGGGATGTTATTCTTCCTGTGGCTTTCTAAGGGAGAGAAACCAAAATGTGAGAGCTGCCAGGGGACAGGGAGGTCACCAGGTTCAGTGGCTTTATTCCATAAATGGAAGGTTGAGGTCCAGGGAAGGGAAGAAACTTTCTAACTTGCTCAGTGAGTTCCTGATGGAGCTGAAGCTGCTCCAAGAATAGGATGACTATTTGTAATATTAACACACCAATCTCTTCCTACAGAAGAGGCAGTTGAGGCCCAAAGAAGGGTGCCAGTTACCCAAAGACACCCAGGGAGGTAGGGGTCGAGCTAGAACTAACCTATAATTTTTCCAAACCCCCAGTTCCAGACCTGGATTTATAATCTGTCCCCACTTCCACGACCCAACTTGATATGGGTTTCTGGCATTGCTACTTGAGATCTCTTCTCCACTGTGATGGTAAATAGCATTTTTTTGTTTTTCTCAATTGTTCACAGGATAATCCGGACAAAAGTACAGCAGCCACCCAACCAGCCGGTCCCAGCTTCCAGTCACAGCATAGGTAAGAAGAACTTTTTAAAAAAAATTTAAAAATCTAATGGGCTCCAAGTACTCAAAAGAACTTTTAATCATTCTTATGGACAGATAATTCTGCATAAAACACTTCGGCACACGTACTAATGCGCCTTCTTTGTCATTCTCCAAGGGCTGAACCTGGTAAATGAATTTTATAAATACTGCTAAAAGGTTTTGAATTTTACTGATTATTATGATAAATAGCTTTCACCATGAGACAGAAAATTGAAATCTAAGCCAAAAAAAAAAAAAATCCACTAATGGGGGTCTATAGAATGTCAGATAATTAAAGTAATAAATCAAGAAAGGGATACTTATTCATAACATTTTCTGCATCATTAGTCAGTAAGTAGTTTTGAATGTGTTTTTTTCTTCTACCAACCAGCCCTTCTACAATTCTTTGTGCACTTGCAGTCTTGAGTGAAGATGTGGCAAAACTTCCTAAACTTTCTTTCTCTCTCTCTTTTACTTCGATCTCGTTGCTCCGTGAACTGTCAAGAGCTGCCACTGGGGTTTCTGACACTCACGGGTGAAGTCTGACAGTGACCAAGGAGGGGAGTTATATTTCCTATTACTCAGGAATTCAGAAGTTTCCCTTGCTTTCCCTTCCCTGCAAAGATCCTGAGATGAAAGTGATGTGTTTCTACTCAAGGTGCATTATTTCTCCACCTGGGATAAGGGAAACACCGCTGGTTAGCTGGGAGAAAGCGTGAAGATCTCTGATTGCTTATGGTTGCCTCTTTGCATCAAAGTAAGACAGAATTCCTCCTTTACATAAAATAATTCTTCATTTAGTAATCCATCCAAAAAGCATTGGCTAAGTCCCTGCTATGCAACCTGTTGTGGAGACTAACATTATAAAGGGGGTAGGACAAAATCCCCCATTCTCAAGGGCTTCTTGGTCTAGTGGGGACTATCACAAAGAACCCAGGTTTCGACAGATGTTTTCAGACTTCCCTGGTGGCTCTGTGGTAGAATCCGCCTGCCAATGCAGGAGATGCGGGTTTGATCCCTGAGTTGAGAAGAGGGACAGAGGAGCCTGATGGGCTACAGTCCATGGGATCACAAAGGGTCAGACATGACTTAGCGACTGAACAACAACAACAATTACAAAGAGAAGTTTGCAAATACTGAGATCAGGCTCAAGAAGAAAGTACAGGGTGCTGTGGGAACAGAAGAGAGGGATGGACCAGCTGTGCTGAGCTGGAGTGAAGAGGATTGAGGGAAGTTTCTGGGGAAATATCTGTGTCTGAGATTTCATTTGCAGCTTTAACTATTTCAGGTCCTATAGCAATGACTACTAAGGGTGACTGATAATATTCTTTCAATTGGGTTAGAGGAATAATTCCACTTGACAGTCAGTGGAATGCCTAATCTCAGAAATTTGTATAAAAACCATATCTTATGTGTGTGCCGCCCCTACTAGTTTATAAACTTATCAAAGAGTGAGGAAATGGAAGCTTTAGAGAGATGAAATAACTACCCCTCGGTCACATGGCCAGTAAGTGGAGAAGCCAGAATTGGAACCTGGGTCTTTTGAGCTAAGTGTGATCACAAAATATTGGAACAAATGTCATCAGCTCTGTCAGCAACGTGGTGAACCTTGGTTACATGTGGTTGTTGTTGTTTAAAGTATCAAATGACTTGTGATCTTCTTTCTTCCTCTGTTCTTTGCACCTTAACACAAAAAAGGTTGTGAGATTTGCATAAATCTATTTTGAGGCGCTTCTTCTGGTGAAGGAAAAGAGAAGTTAACGATTTCTACTTCTGTGTCTCCTAAGGAAGATCTAAAATCAAACTCAACTATGAGAAGAAAGCTCTGTTCCCCTTAGGTCTGGAGGGGCAAAAGCTGGATGTGCTCCAAGGAAAGCAACAAACAGCTTCTCAACGGATCACCTCCATCTCCAGTCCTTTCTTACGCTTTAGAGTCAAAAGCAGCTCCACCTGCCTCCAGCTAGTTACAGCCAAAGGAAATGTGCCTGAGATCGGTCTACAGGTTTTAATGAACTGAGAGAGATTTCCCACAGCCCAGAAATGGAAATTCAGCTGTACGGCTTGAGAGGCCCTTGAGGACCGAAAGGTCTCCCTCTTAGATTCTGGGGCCAGGAGTTAATGTGAAACTTGCTGAAACCTCCCCTCCCCCATTCTTATTCTTAGGAACTTAAATATTAATACCTCAGTCACAGTAAGTCATCGACCCATGTTTTGGGGCGGAAGAAATCTAGACTTTAAGCCAGACGACCCAAGGCTGAGCCCTGGTGCTACTGCTTATTAGTGAGATGACCTTGAGCCAATCACTTTGTCGTATGGAGGCTCAGTTTCCTCACTTGATAAATGAGAATGAATAATAGCATTCAGTTATTGCAAGCATCAAACGAAAAGTACATTATTCATGTGAAGCATATTATTGTTTTTTCATTATTCATTAGTGAGGAGCAGATTACTACAGGGCTTAAGACTTCAGTTCTTGGGTTCCAGTCACTGCACTGTCTCATTAGCTGTGTGACCTTGGGCAAGTCACTTACCTTCTCTGAGCCTTGGTTCCCTTACCTTTCCAGTGACCTAACTTATAAGTTTGTTCTCAGAATTAAATATGATAATGCAAGAATGCCTGGCATAGAGTAAGTTCTCAGAAAAGATTAACATTATTATACATCAATGTATATAGCATAGAGTATATTAATATATATATAATATATACATAAGACTTCCTTGGTAGCTCTGACAGTAAAGCGTCTGCCTACAATGCAGGAGACCCAGGTTCGATCCCTGGGTCCGGAAGATCCCCTGGAGAAGGAAATGGCAACCCACTCCAGTACTCTTGCCTGGAAAATCTCATGGACAGAGGATCCTGGTAGGCTACAGTCCATTGGGGTCTTAAAGAGTTGGACACAACTGAGCAATTTCACTTTCACTTTTAATATTATATAACTAATATTAAATATTAAAATCCAGGTAAACTGGAAGGAGAAAAGACAGTGAGGAACTATTAAAAAAAGAGACAGTCTTCATTAGGTGCTTTGCTGGCTATGTGTGTGAGTGTGCAGATATTTATGTCTGCGTGGATGGGTGGATGTGTAAATAGGCAGTGAGCCTGCCTAAGTAGTAGGTTGGTTTTTTTAGCACTGGCTGGCTGTGGGCTCCAGCTCCCCAGTTTCTCTGCTCCATCCCCCTGCTTCCTGCATCCTTGGATAGGCTGGGTTTGAGTTCCTTTCACCGCTGTCAGTTCTCTTGGGAGGGGGGCGCTCTTATCTTCCAGGTGTGGCTGCTGTTCTGGGGGAGGCATCCTTAGCACGCTCCCCACCCTCTCCGCTCGGTCCACCAAGCTGGTGTTGGGGGAGTGCCTTTGTTTTGGCCGGATTGTTGGGGCCCAGCCTTCCTCCTCCCCGGAGCTGCCCCCTAGCCTCCTGCGGGGCCCTGACCGTCCTCTTCCTCTGCGCAGTGTCCACGGGCTCCGTGACGCAGGTGTCCTCGGTGAGCACGGACTCGGCTGGCTCCTCCTACTCCATCAGCGGCATCCTGGGCATCACATCCCCCAGCACCGACACCAACAAGCGCAAGAGAGACGAAGGTAAGAGACTCCGCGCGCCTTCGGGGATGGACCCACCGGCTCTGAGGTATCTGTTTCCAGGCCCTTGGTCAGGGGCGGGAGCACAGATGACTGCTATGCGCTCCCCTTATCTGCAGAGCTCTGGAGGCGCCGGGCCCAGCCCCGACCTGACCCTGGGGGAAGGGGCTAAGCCTTCTGGGAGAGGACGAGGGGCCCGGCGGGACTGGACTTCTCCCTGGCCTCCTCCCATCTTCACCCTTTGGAGGGAAAGGCAGTCCTGGACGAACCCCATGGCCTGTGCTTTGCCACATCTAAGAAGCCGGTCCCTTGGCAGATGTGATGCCCAAAGGCAGGGTGTGGGGGTATGAGCACAGTAGCAATGGCCCCTTTTGGGGGGACCCCTCGGGAGAGGAAGGATCTGGGCATAGTGAGAGGGGCACACCTCCTGTAGTAGGCTTAGCGAGTGGGGTCTCTCCCAGGCCTTCAGCGTGGTGCTGGGAGAGGGGTGGTTGAGGAAGTGAATAATTTCATCTCTGCCCTTAGGGCCTGGAAGGAAGGAGTGCAGGGGCCTCCCAGGGATTAAATAGATGTCAATCTTCCCTGTTGGTTTTTCTCAACCCTCAGTATGTTGCCCAGGCCTCCAGAACTGGCTGCCTCTGTCCCGAACACTGGCCCACCTTAACCCTGATCTCCTTTCCCTGGATGGGCTGCCAGTTTGGGCTGACATTACTGGGTCTGAGAGGAGGAATGACCCCCTGGGAGTCTGTAAAACCTCCGTCAGGAAAGGAAAGAAAAAAAAAAGGCCAGGGTCTAGGGCCTGAGAGCAGCGTGACAGAAATCTTGATTCAATTACTCAGTTCTTTGGCACAATTCCCCTTCTCAACTCCCTGTAAGGGGTGTATGTTCTGTGTGAGCACGTGCCTAAATACTTACGATCCGTAACTAGAAAACTGAGTCGGCCTAGCGGTGGATCCGCACGTGGTCCGTGTGTTCCAGGCCATGCAGGAGCTGGGCCCACAGCCTCTGTGTCGAGCTATGGGAGATGATCCACGGCTTTTGGAAACTGCTTCACCTCTTTCTCCCTGCTCCTGATGTCAACAGATGTCAGAAGTCTTTTACTTGGTGGCTTGCTGTGCCATGTTCCTGCAGGGGGCAGTGGGCCTACCATCTCTGTTGGTTTATGGGGCTGATGGTGTCATCTTTTCATTGTCACCTGGACTCACTGCAGTTGTGCCGAAGCTGGAGCCTACTGTATTTGATCATGTGGAGGGGCGGGTATTTGAAGCTCCCTCAGAGGCTGAGGGATAGAGGCAGAGTTTTGAAGAGGAAAAAAAGAAAAATTGAGTTTGATGTTACCATCAAACACACAGGTCCTGAATTGGGGAGATTTTGTCACTGTGTTTGTTGAGTGCGCTAATGGCTTTTGGTCTCTGGGGAGTGGTCGCTCTAGCCTCCCAAGCTGCTTGAGAAAGTATAGAATGGTCAAGACGTGGGTATTGTTTGTCTACACTGCTCTGTGCTGGGCAGATCCTTCCTGAAGGCTGTGACCCAAAGTATTGACCTTGAAGAGGGACAGTGACAAATTGGGATGTGTCCAGATGGGGATAACCTGATGAAGAAGTATTTGGAGGAACACCTTAGGGCTCTAAGGATGTGTTGGTACCAAGAAGAGGCGAATGAGCAGGGCTGGATTGTTGCTTTCAAATATTTGGAGGGCTGACATGGAAGGCAAAAGGAATGAGACTCTGCTGTTTAGCTTCAAAGGCCAGTGTGAGGCAGATGCAGAAGAGATTTCAGCTCAGAGTACAAGTCTGCAAATATGAGAGTGCTCTAAGGCAAAAAGGGGCTGCCTCAGGAAGTAGTGAGTGCCCCATTACCAGAGGTATGTTAGTAGAGCCTAGGTGGCCATTTGCTGGGCTGCTGTGTAAGAGTATCAAGAATCAGATGCAGGGTTTGATGATCTTTCAGATCCTCAGTTTTGGAATTTATGATTGAGCCCTGATCCCCAGAAAAACTTGGGAGGTTATCCCGTCTGTGGTCTGGGGCTAAGGGAGAATGAGTTGATGGTCCTGAAAGCTTACAGGATTAGAGAGATTGAGAGACCAAGCAACAAGTAGAGCCCCGACCCACTCCCTGCCCTGCATCACTGAGGATGGTTGTGGTTGGGCAGAGAGGTGGCTGGAAGTGCCCTTGCTCATATCAGCAAACCGCCTGGGAGGATTATAGTCAGGTGCTCCCCACTGTCCTTTCCATCCTCCCCCTATAGCTCTCTGAATCCTTGCATTGGATTTAGGAGGAATTGAGAGGTGGAGATTGCCACCCCTTTTTTATAGGGGAGAAAACCAAGGCCCCATGGAGTTCCATGATGTTGGCAAAGCCACAGAGCTGGTATGGCCAGGGGGTTGGGTGGGCTGAGGAGTGGAGAGAGCCCCTGAGGCTTCAGCTTCCTGGGCTGGACCAAGCCTAGGGATGGTGTGAGGAGGGTTTCAAGCAAAAGGGCACGGTCAGCAGGTTGGATGCTGCCAAGAGTGTGGTGAGAAAGTAACAATCAGTCACTGGGGAAACACAGGGGAAATGCTGGTGAACTGGGTTCTGGCCCATTGAGGCTGTGGGCCGTAACACCATTTTCCTGGGGAGCACTCAGCAGACTGAGTGAAGGGCCATGGGGCGAGACAGGCAATAAAGGGCCTAAAGGAAGACAGCTGAGGGTCCTCATCCCATTTTTCAGATGGGTGACTGAGGCTGTGCACAGTGGAGTGGCTTGCTCAACTCTGGTTCACAGTGTCCTCCCACTTGGACTTGGATTTTACCCTGTGGGCATTTCCTGGCTCTGCGCTCCTGCCCAGGGTTCAAGGCAGGGGTGGGTGATGGGAGAGTTCCATTACAGAGGACCTGGCCTCTAGACCTGGCAGGCTGGTGGGCAATGGTGGTAACCTAAAGTCCCTGTGACAGGCAGTGTGTGGGGTGACGCTGTGATGGGAGGATGCCACCAGAGCAGAATGGCAGGGCAGGGGAGGGCTGACATTGACCCAAAGGATCTGGGAAGGGTTCTCATAGAAGTGGCACTTTATGAAGGGAAAATTATTTTGCATGGCTGTTTTCAAACTTAAATGAATTAAAATCAAATAAAATGAAAATGTATTTCCTTAGTTGCACTTAGCCACATTTCAGTGGCTCAATAGCCACACATCCCCAGTGTCTTCTGTACTGAATGACATGGCTTGAATACAAGTGCTTGGCACATTGTCATTGTTTAGTTGCAAAGTCACATCCAACTCTGTGATCCCACAGACTGTAGCCTGCCAGGCTCCTCTGTTCATGGGATTTCCCAGGCAAGAGTACTGGAATGGGTTGCCATTTCCTTCTCCAGGGGATCTTCCCGACCCAGGGACTGAACCCACGTCTCCTGCATTGGCAGGCGGATTCTTTACCACTGAGCCACCAGGGACACCCTGCTTGGCACATAGTAGGTGCTCAGTAAACAGTCCTCGGTAGAATGGATTGGTCATGTGCCTGTAGAGAGTTCACAGTGAAGATAGTTGTGGTGGGGGTGGGGGGAGTCTCTAGTCTCCTCAACCAGGAATGTTTCTGTTGGTTATTTTTGTCTTCCATGGAAAGCTCAATTTGAGCAAAAAATTCTTTAGCAAAAACAAATAAGTTAGAATACTATTAGACCAGGGGATTGCCAAGGGGCCTTTTAGCCTAGAAATTCTAGGACTCTTCCTGGGGCATTTGCCTCCAAGACCAGCCTTGGGGACGTGGCCACTGTGTCCAAATCTCAGATGAACGGTTCTGCGGCTGAGGCAGCAGAGAAGGTCCGTGGGGCCTCTGAGGGCAGAGCTGGGGTTGGCTAAAGGAAGCTACAGGGAGGCAGATCATGGCTCAGTGCAAGGAGTGGCTTTCAGACAAGAGCCAAGCTGGACCAAGGTTAGAAGCCTCAGCTTGGATAGGTAGTGAGCTCCCCATTACTGGAGGCATGAACAGGGTTGGGGGCAGAAGAGCCAAAGAAAGCATTCTGGTTTGGACTCCGTGACTTTTGAGGCCTGTTACAATCTGGGTGGCAAGTGCTCCTCTGACTGCCTGGCATTCCAAATTGGTTCTGTCTACTTGTTTTCCCTCCTGCTGTCTGACTCTGAGTCCGCCATCATGTGGGCTTGATTGGCCGGGGCCGCATCACCTGTTTCTATCCCCAGCCTGGCCTCCTGGCACAGGGACCCATGCACAGAGGGCTCAGGAGGCTTGTGAATGGCTGAGAGTCAGGCTGGGGTGCTGCCCAGGCGGAGGGGCAGCTTCATCTCTGGATTGGGCTGTCCTGAGGGCGTCCATGGAGAAAGCTGTGGCCTGGACCTGAGGAATCCTGCTGGGTGAGGGGGACAGAGCCCAGGGCAGTGCCTCTCTTCCGGGAAGGCCCCAAGGAGGTGGTGGTGGGCTGGACTTGGCAGAGCGGGCAGAGCTGTGAATAGCGGCCATGGGTGAAAGGGCAGCCCCAGACCCTCTGTTCCTTCCTGGGCCTTTGATCTCTGGTGGGGCCTCCTTCCGCTGTCTCCAGGGCCCCCATTCAGGTCCTCTCGACCTCCCCCTCCCCTCATCCCCCCAGTTTGAAAGGCCCTGAACACACCGAGGTCAGCCGAGTGCGAATCCCTTTCACTAGCTCAGGAAGCTGGCCAGTCCAGCACTGGTGTGGACTGTGGGGGCTGGAAGCTTCTTGTGGGGCAGTAGGGGGTACACTGCAGGTGGAGTTTCTGGGCCCTGGGCTGCCTTCTGGGGACAGAGGGCACAGGAAGAGGCCTGTCCCTTTGAAAAGATGCCGAGTCTAGCAGGACCCTCACGGGGAGTTTTAGGGGCATGTAGCAGGGAGCGGAGGCTCCTGTCATGACTATGTCCATCCCTTCTGACTCATCTCTGTCTTTGTGTCTCTCCCTGTGTCTTTTGTTTGGGCCTCACTGCCTCTGTTTATGTCCTGTTTAAGGGACTTCCTCTGTGTCCCCTTCTGTCTCGTTTCAGCTCTCACTCTCTTCTTTTTCTCATATTCACTCTCTTCTCTCTTTCACCCTCACACTCACTCACCCTCTTTTCTTGTATGAGCTCTCTCTCTCTCTCACCAGCTCTTCTCTCTCCTTCTCCAGGGCCAACAGCCTCAGCTCAGACCTCCGTGGGAGCCATACTGGGGAGGGAAGGGGTTTCAGAAGTTCACAGACCACGAAGGGCCCCGGGGACCCTCTGACTTCAGCGCAGGCCCTGGCCTTCCTCTCCTTTACTGACGCTCAGACACTGTTGCTCCTGGGCTTGGGACCGAAGGCTGGAGCAGAAGGTTCAGAGACTCTGCTCAGATTCCCAGCAGGGAATGAGATGTGTGGAAAACCTTGGGATTTCTGAGTTGTAGGCACCCTTGTGACACCACCATTCCAGAGACTGGTGATCTCTGGAGAGCCCCCCGGCCCCTGCCTCAATAAAAAAGATGAGGTGTTAAGGCCAGGCCCCAGGCTCACAGGCCAGGGACCAGCTGGTTTGAGGACTCCATGTGGTGAAATCTTTGGCAAGTACTTAATTCTCTGAGCCTGCATTTTGTTATCTGGAAAGTAGAGGGGGCACATGTTTTGTGTGTTATTTTGAGGATAAAATGAAATCATTCCAGCAAAGGGTTTATAGCTCCAGGGCCTGGTGGAAGTTAAGATTTTAATAAATGGCCACTGAGGGAGACTGGGTCTTTGAGGGCGTGTGAGGCCGGTCACAGGCTGAGGGCAAGCAGGTTCCATCCGCGGTTCTATTTGGCAGCTGAAACTGGCTGACCTGCCCCCACCGACTTCCTGTTTGTAACTGTCTTTCCCTCTGGGCGCCAAGACTGAACAACAGCGCCCCCAGGTGTCAGCTGCAAAGGAAAGGGCCACTCATTTTCCTTTGCTTCCTTTTCTTTCCAGACCTTTAGCCCCCTTGATGGACGAATAAAAGGGTTAAGCCTCAGTCTTCCATGAAGTGAGGCCTTGGATATACAAGACAGTAGAGACCTCCAGGATGGAGGGAAGAAGGCAGAACACCTGGGCCTGAGATGGCTGGGCTTCCACGGGTTTGGGGTCACCAGCCCTTGTCAGAGCTGGAAGGCCCTTGGAGAGCATCTGGGACATGTCACCCTAGTCATCATTCAGATGGGAAAACAGGCTTGAAGAGGAGAAGGGGTCTGACCAGGTCACACAGTAAAAACTCAGGAAACCTAGAGGGGCAGAATGAACTCCTGAGAACATCCTTGGTACCCTACTGCCGTTTGATGGGCCAAATCTTAGTTTATCTCCCCTTTCCTCCACTAGTTGGAGGAAAGCTCAGCCCATTAGCTGCTCCCACCGTTGAAAGCCATCAGCAGCCCTGACCTGACCCCATTAGCCTATCACTCCTGGGCCTCAACTCTTGACAATGAGCCCTGACCTTCCCTCTCTGGTCTCCCGTTCCTCCTCCCCATCCCTCTGGTTCTTCTGTCCCTGCACCTTCTCTGAGCTCTTCTGTCTCTGGGCCATTATCCAGGCAAGGCCCTCCACCTGATATGCTGTCCTTAAGGCTGGCCTGTTGACCTGGCCTCGTTTCCAGAGTCAATCCAGCCCCTGGGGGATTTTTCAATGGGTCATTGGTGCCTCACTACTGGCTGAGGCCCTTGGATTCATCCAGACCAGCATGCCACTTTGGAGACCAGACAGACTCTGCAGAGAGAGAAGGAAATGACCACCACTTTGTCTTGGCCTCTCCTGGGGCTTCAGCAGGGCAGGTTCCCTCCTTGCCCTTCACAAGGTATCCCCCTCATGTACCCTCAAGCAGGCCATGCAGGGGGCCCTTCCCCGAGTGCTCTTTTTGTCTGGGCAGGGGCCTGGACCAACATGTTTGCTCAGAGAGCATCACTTTGAACACAACTGCCAGCCTGCTAGTCATGCTTTACTTGGCTTGTCCTGTATTTAAAATGATTTTGAATTAGCTACTGACATTTAAAAACAAGGATATTTCCCATAGGGTGTCTGGCTTTTCTTGGGGAAAAAAAAATCAGGTCTGGCAACACTGGGCAGGCTTTTCCACACGGCAGCAATGGTCAGGGGCTCCTGGGCCTGGGGTCCTCAGACTGCTCCCTACTCACCTTGCTCATGATATTTGCGCTCTTTTTTTCTCTACCTGAATGCCTTTGAGCTTCTGGAGTCCTATTTTGGATTCTGCAGAACAAGTCTGGTTGAGTCCAGCCTATGGCAGCTAAAGTCTGTGGGAGGCAGGGCACTGACCGAGCTGGGTGGGGCTGTGCACGTGTGTGTATGCGCGTGTGCATGTGGTCAGGAAACTGGCCACCTCTCAGGCCAGAGGTGGGTGAGGCAGGAGAGGCAGTAGGGCAGGGCCAAGAAGTTCCACCCCCTTGGCAGCTCAGAACAGTGAGATTGGGGTCATCAGCCCACATCTGCCAGGTAGGGTAGTCCAGGCACAGGGAGGCACTTAGTGGCAGTGATGCTAAGGACCCATCTCCCAGCCTGGCTGGCCACTTTCCTGTCCTTGCCGCCTTGCAGTCATTGGCACCTCAGCTGAGCCCCAGGAGGACAAGTGTCTGAAGTTTCCTTGGTAAAGCAGGGGACTTGAGGCCAGGTGGTCAATTGGAGGGGCTCCTTGGGCCTTTCCCTGGTGCATGGGGTCTGTCCCTTGGGTGTAGGGGTCAGGTTTCAGTTCCTCCTGGCCCCTGGATCCCCGAGTTTCACTTTGATTCAGTGAGTGAGAGCCCTCGTGAGAGCCGACTCCACTGAACACCCTCCCCCAAACCCTGTTTGCACACCTGCTTTACCCAAGCTCCCCCTCCCCCCACCAGCTTTTCCCACGGGGCTGTGCACTGGTGCCATAGGGAGCCCTGGGGGATGTAAAGGGCAGGGGGGCACAGTGTGAGTCAGCTCTGGGGTCAACCAGAAGGACAAGTGTGGGTCAGCAGTGGAGGGGACAGCAGAGGAGATGGTCTCATTCATGGCGGGCAGGCTCCCTGCTGGGGCCGTCTGGAGTCCAGGGTGGTGTGAGTTTGGCTTTCTTCCCCACCCCGCATGCCCTGGTCCCCTGCGAAGCAGAGGATCTATGGTTCGTGCTCTCTGCCTTTGGAATATGGTTAATCCTTGGCCGCACAATCTGCAGTTCCGGATTTCAAAGAGCTCCAACTACCAGAGGCTCATGAGACAGGGGAGGGACCCTGGAGAAGGGAGCCTGGGGCTCTGCGTTCCAGTCCTCATTCTGTGGCTAACTTGCTGGTGACTTTGGGGAAATCCCTGTCTCTCTTTGGGCCTCAGTTTCCTCATCTAAAACATGGGATCAAGGTTCTCTTCAGTACCAAGATTCTGAGCTTCTGGTCCCATCTCGAGTCCTCTTGGCCTTATTTCAGACACATGGTTCTCCAACTTTCAGTCTTGGAACCTCTTTCAACTCTTAAAGACGTTCAAGGACCCCAAAGAGCTTTTGAATTTATGTGGCTTAATTAAAGTGGACAAAGTTTTAAAATATTTATTAATTCATTAAAAATGGCAGTAATAAACAAGTAACATAAAAACATGTTGTTTGAAATAAGAAAGAATTATATTTCCCAAACCAAAACATTTGAAACGACACTGCTTTATGATTTTTGCAAATCTCTTTAGTATCTGTCTTAATAGAAGACAGCTGGATTCTCATAGCTGCTTCTGTATCCAATCTGTTGTGGTATCACACATCTTAGAGCCTCTGGAAAAGCATCAGAGTGAAGAAGGTCGATAACAACTTTGTATTTTTATAGATATAGCTTTGAACTCACAAACCCTTTGAAAGGGTCTTGGGGATCACTGAAGGTGTCCCTGGCCCAGACTTTGAGAATCTCTGCTTCAGGCTGCTGCAGACTCTGAGCTTATTTATCATTTGTACAGAGAGGGAGGACAGTTAAGTGGTTTTTATTAAAAGAAAGGTGCCGTCAGTTTCTCCTGTTCTTTTTTCCTGAATGCAGTGGGAACCATGGTGGCAGGCCTCTGAGCTGGGGGGTGGAGTGACAAGACTTGCTGGGCTTTGGAAATTGTCCTCTAGCAGATGGGGATGTGCAGGGCATCTGGGTCCTCTCCCAACCTTGAACTTCCACAGAAAGGCACAGCTGTGGAGGCTTTCACTTCCGGCGGATTATCTATAGGGTTTGAGGTCTGATCTCTGTCCATCAGGCTTCCTTCAGGGCCAACAACAGCTACCTAGTGCTCTCCAAGGGCCAGGGAAGTGGATGTTTGGGGAGCTAACCGCATCTCCCCATCCCAGCTGAGCTCTGTACCCCATTCAGGGCAGACCCTAGGCATAGTTTTGGTGGGAAAAACCACAGCAAATAATGTTGATTAGGAATGAAACAAAATAACATGAAATAAAGAAATAAATTTGGTATTTATCTTGCCTCCTAGCCTTTGAGGAAAAGCAGATATGAAAGACAATTGAAAAAAAGGGAGACATTTTTTTTTTCATTCCACCGGGGCTTCTGAGTTTCTGCAGAATGCCAGTGGTGTGTGTGTGTGTGTAATTTCACTTTGAAATTTCCAATTTTCATTGGCACAAGTTTATCATTTGCATTATGCCTTCCTTGGGCTAATGGACTAAAATGGAGGTGAGGGAGAAAAAGAGAATTTCCCGAAGTCACTTAGGAAGAATTGAAAAATGCCAGAAGAGATATGCTTGTAGTGAGATGAGCTGATCTGTGAGAGGAAACAGAAAGGCACAGCTCCTTCAGAGACTAGAAAAGAGCAAGATGAAAAGCAAGGGGGTCAAACACTTCCCAGTGCCAGCCACCAGGTGGCACCACCGACCCAAGACAGCTTAGTTGCTGTCTAGGGTTAGGGACAAGAGGGGTGACAGGGCAGTGTGTACTGACCATTTGTGAGCTTGGTATGCTTGTAATTTGGTGGAGGGCAGCAGTGCCTAGGCAGGTGGACCATTTGTCTGAGTTTCACTTATCTGCCAGCATTTACTCAGGGAAGGGGGAGGCTGGGACATTGCTGTTGGGGGTCATTCTTGTCCCTCCTCACCTCCATGGTGGAGATGTCTTGATGCAAACCTTTTTTGGGAGTCCAGTCCTCGGTTCTAAGCTTTTACTTGCTGGCTGTGTGACCTTGGGCAAGTCACTTCTCTCTAGTCTTGTTTTCCTTGTGTTAAAATGAGATTTGGACAGATAAGCTGAGGGATCTTTTGGGCTCTAACATTCGGTGGTGTGCCAGAGAAAGCACTGGAGCTGGAGTTGGATTCAGGATAGTTCTCCATTGGCTGTGTGATCTTGGGCAGCTCACCTCCTGTCTGTGGGGATAACAGTAACATCCCCCTCGCAGCCCGTTAGCCAATTGGAAAATGCTTTAACATTTTTTTGGTGCTGTAGGAGAGGGAAAGGTTGCTATTTATTATTTTTCCTGGCAACTTAAGTTAGCCAGAAGCAGGCCTCCATCCTCATTACTCAGAAAGTTTGCACCTCTGCCTGTGACCACAAACCAGTCCTTACAGTAGGTGTTTTCTCTATGTCACTGCATCTCTGGCCTAACTATCTCATGAAACTGCTGATTTCTCTCAGTTCTCACTGCCACCGCCTTGGTCAAAGCACCATCTCCTTTCCTTTGGATTATTGCTGTAGCCTCCTAGCGGGTCCCCACCTCCAATGTCACTGACTTCTCCAAACAACCCACCTCCTGAATAGCAGCCCCAGGGGCACTTCTGAAATACAGTTCTGATCAGTGACTCACCTGAAGAGTTTTCACTCTTCAAATCTGCCCACTGTTCTCAGAAATCATCCAAACTTCTTAACAAGGCTGCTAGACCTTCTGTGGTCAGACCCACGCCTATCTCATGAGCCCTGTCCCTCTCCACCCTCCTTTTTTCATGCTCACCCCAGTCATACCAACGCTCTTTCTATCCCTTGAATACCACTTGTTCTTTCCTGCTGGCAGCCTAAGGGGCACATGCATGGGTGGTAGAGCCAGGCAACCAGGGTCCTGGTGCTGACTCCACCAGTATCTACTAGTGTGACTTTGGGCAGGTTCTTGAACTTCAGTTTCCCTCTTTGAAAAACAAGGGCACCCACTGTGCCATGACTGGGTGGTTATGGGGACTGAATGAGCTAATGCACGCCAGGTGCCTGGGAGGACCCGGATGCATGATATGTGCTCAGCAAAGGACACCTTTTGTCACAGTGCTGTTCCCACCACCTGGAAACTGCCCCCTCCCCCACCCTACCATTTACCCAGCTGAGGGCCCACAACTTCAGGATCCAGCTCA
The DNA here is from genome assembly GCF_019923935.1 of Bubalus bubalis. Taxonomy (NCBI): domain Eukaryota; kingdom Metazoa; phylum Chordata; class Mammalia; order Artiodactyla; family Bovidae; genus Bubalus; species Bubalus bubalis. The sequence continues at coordinate 122,987,710 of NC_059159.1, read as the reverse complement.
TGTCACTTCCTAAAAGTGAAGGCTTCCCCGGGGCTTACTCCTAACTGTCAGCTCCCCTGGCCCCATCTGCAGCACACAGAACCTGCCTGTTGACAAAAATATCACATTTGTCACTCATCTGTCTTCCCTGTGAGACTGTGAGCCCTGTGGGGATGGGAATAGTGTCTGTAGTGGTCACCATTGTGGCCCTAGTGCCCAGCACAGGGCTGGTTCTTGGTAACAAATACGTACCGAATAGGGACTCTGCATGTCATAGAAGCCTGGAGCCCATCTGGTCAGGGGTTGCAGGCTGCTGGGGAGAACCCAGAGCCCTGCACACCAGACTTCTTCCTTTTACCCCTGCCTGACTCCAATGCCTCGATCCTCAGGTGCTGCCTGGTTCCATAGAAAGGACTTCATGACAGCCATTCAAAATGGGGAGGGAGCTCTCCCGTGATTTAAACACACACGTGTGTGTGCACATTCGCACAAATATGCACAGCTCTCCATGCTGGTGTCTAGGGCCCTTGTTCTGCCTGCCTTACCTGAGCATATGCCCCAGGTATATATAGATCACAGCCTCAAATGGGAACTGTAACTCTAATGGCTAGTTCTTATTTAGGGTTTGCCATATATATTCCTTTTATTTATTTATTTACTTTTTTGGCCACATGGCATGTGGGATCTTAGTCCCCCCACCAGGAATTGAACCTCTGCCCCCTGCATTTGAAGCACAGAGTCTTAACCACTGGAACACCAGGGAAGTCCCTGCCATTTGTATTTTAAACTATTGATGCGTTTGATACTCACTGCCACTGTACCAGGTGAAACTTTTATCACCCCCATTTTATAGAGTTTCAGAGAGATTCAGGAACTTACCCCGATCACACAGCTCCCCAGAGGCACTACTGGGACTGACCCCTGGGTAGCTGGCTCTAGAGTAGCCTTACCTGCCACCCTGGTCTGCTTCTCACAGAGTGTCACTCAGGATGGCCTCAGGGGGAATGTCCTTAGCTCTCTCCAACAGGGGATTTTGAGCGCACCTTTTGTTTCAGTTATTCTGTCCCATTGCCCTACCAGGCTGAGCTCAGGGGAACCTCTGCACAGAGCCTGCTTCCTCACTCAGATACTCAGTCTTTTCTCACGCTTCTCCTGACACTGCTGTGCACAGTTCCTTGTGACATCTTCAAGTTGGTCACCTTCCAGTGCAGTTGGCTGATCACATGTGGACTTTACACCACAGCAGAGTAGCACCGTGGGTGGACTGGAGTTCGAGCCCTGCCTCTCAGTAGCTGTGCAAGCTTTGACAAGGGCCTGAATGTCTCTGAGCTTCAGTTTCCTCATCTGTTAAAAGGGGATAATGATTCCTGCATTTCCTGGTAATAAAAAAATGTTACCTATAGTATTTTGATCAGCTCTGGCACATGGCAAATTTTAAAAATAGCAGTTCCCATTATTTTTATCATCAGAGAAGAGTTTTAACCCTGAATCCAGATTCCTCAAAAAAGACTGTGTTGAGAACTTTCTAAATTCCTAGCTCTTGTTTTTCTCTCAATCTCTATTTTTTTTTTTTTTTTTTGCCACACCTTGCAGCTTGTGGGATCTTAGTTCCCCAAGCAGGAATGGAACCCAGGCCACCACAGTGAAAGCACTGAGTCCTAAGCACTGGATTGCCAGGGAATTCCCATCTTTCTCTCTTTTTCAGATGATTATTTCATTTATATTGCTAAGTCTAATCATCTCATCAGGCCTGGATGAGAAGAAAAAGATATATGCACCAGAATTTGCATCGGCAGAATTTTAGCTCTGCTTTGTCTCCGAAGTGAACAATTCGAGTTGTAGCTGAGGGCAGCTTGCAGTGGCAGGATGAACAGGTCAAAGGGTGGAGAGGCCTGGGTTCCTGGCTGCAGTTTGCCACTATCTTGCTGTGTGATCTCAGTCAGATCCCTGCCTTCTGGATCTTCCACTTGGATGCAAAAAGCTGCCGCCGATAACCCTTCCATCTCCAGATCTTGCCTCCTCCCTCCTGCCTGCTGCTCCCCCTCCCTCCTCCTCCATCTTCTCTCTCTTCGTTTCCTTTCTGTCTGAGACACAAATGCCATCCAGCACTTTTGAATGGTACTTTTGTTCTGCTAACATCTCTTTTCTGAAAAGAACGATTGGCCAGGTTTGTATCTTTTAAACGCTGGCACATTTTATCAGTTAAGAACCTGCATATTCGCTCCCAAGGCAGAGCTTGTAGGAGGCAGACAGAAACAGCCAAGGAGGAAGGTGGGGAGCGGGGTTATGGGAGACAGTGGAGGAAAACCCACCAAATCTCTCTGAGGGCCTAACATTTGGTCCTTCCAGAAAATGCCTTTTTTCCTGGGAGCCCCCCTTTCTGGCTCTTCCCACGAGCCTAAGCATTTTCCAGCCTGACTCCCCTCATAGCTTCCCACAGAGCAGGGAGAGGTGGAGGAGCGGGGAGAGGTGGAGGAGCCGGGCCTTGTGCCTGAGTCACTTTTGCTCCAGGTCTCCTGGCGGAAGGGCCAGGAGCACGGGATTGGGAATTGCAAGGCCTTGGCTTTGAGTGTTGGTGATCCTGGGCAAGCCATGCCCGGCCTGTCTTATCGGCAAAGAGAGAGCAGAATTCCTTCCTCAAAGTCTTGTGTCAACTCAGAAGGAGTGTCGTGTGAGAAGGTGCTTATAAACCATCAAGCTCCATGTAGGTATGAGTATAGTTGTTAAGTAGTTCATCCCAGGTGACCTTGGACAAATTCCTTAACTTCTCCAAGGGTCAGTTTACCCATCTGTAAAATGGGGACTCTAACCCTTAGGTCATACAATTATTGTAAGAATTTCATATGGATGTAGAACAACTGGCAAGAAGAACTGTTCTTGGCAGTGGCGGGTTCCCAGGTCTAGGCGAGAGCCCTATCTCTTTCCCTTTCTTATCTCTTCACGGTGCCTTCCCCGTGAGGACAGCGCACAATAACGAAGCCACAAATTTCTGAAGTCCGGCTGCCCGTTCTGAAACCCAGTCGGCCTCTTCCCTAGCCTGTAACCTCTTCCCTAAGCCTCAATCCTCTTGCCTGTAAAAGAGGGATAATTATACCTAGTTAAGAGGGCTGTTGAGAAGACCGGCCTGTGCCTTGCCTGGCTCGGCGCGAGTGAATGCTCGTGATTCTGCTCACCTCCGCACACCCGGACTCAGGGCCCCCGGCCGCCTTCTCCTTCAGGCCCCCTTGGCCGGCTACGAAAGCCAGGCCCGAGCGGAGTGGACGGGATTTGCTCAAGGTCGCACCAGGAGTCATGTGCCAGGATCTTTGATGAATATTCCGTGCCACTCCGCGAAATCAAGCCCCTACAAGAGGCCGAGGGCCTGGGGGAGGAGAGAGGCCAGACGCTCCTCCGTCGCCGGGTGTCGGGGCGCCAAGTCGGCCCAGAACGGAGAGGGGACACCTTGCAGGAGTGCATGGTGTCTGCCTGCGCCGGGCGGCCGGAGAAAGAAACGCAGCCGCGGTCAGAACTCGGCGCAAAAAAGAAGGGAGCGCGTGGCGCCCTCGGCCAGGAGGCCCGCCCGGCCTCCGCAGAGCATTTGCAATTTAATTGACATTTGGCGGCGGGAAGCCAATCAGTATAAGTCAATTGACGTGCGGAGATAAAACTAATAGGCGGCCGGCGATCCCCCAGCCGGCGCGGCCTCGGCGGGGCCGCGGGCACAGCGTGGCGGCCGCGGCGCCGCGGGCCGGGCCCCGGCAGGTACCGGCGCTGGCGCGTGTCTCGGCCCGCGAGGGGGCGGCTGGCGGCCCGCTGATTGCCGCGCAGCCCACGGCGGCCGGGAGAGGCCCGTAATGAATGACTTTATTTGTCGGGGCCCCGCTGAGAACAATTGAGTTTGTTATGGTAACAACGGATGCCAGCTTTTCGGGCCCCGGGGAGTGCGGGCGCGGCGGCAGCCGGGAGCCGGGCAGCGGAGCAGAGGATGCGCGCGGAGGCAAGGGACACCGGTGGCGGGGAACCGGCCCGCCGAGTGCCAGGAGCCCAGGGGACGCTGTGCACCCCGAGCCGGCGGAGGAGAGGCAGGGCTGCCGGGGCGCCTTGGATCGAGGTGCTGGGGTGGACGATGCCCACCGCTGTCGCCTTGGACCACAGTGCAGATTTGGGCTGGGCTGGGGGTTCATGAATCCCTTCCTCTCTTGTTGGACTGGCCCGTCCTCCGGGTGTCCCGGTGGTCTCTTCTTCCCTCTGCTTCTGGGTGTGGATAACCTGGCATAAATTTTTGTCTTTTGCTCCATTGGAAAAGTAGAAAAAGATACAAAGACATCGCTGCTGCTAGGGAGCATGGCTTGACAAATTCGGGACTGCATTTCAGCACACCACATGCGGCGATGCTGTCTCTGTGCCCTCTGCTCTGGAGAGTGCCTTCATTCCATCTCTGTCCTGCCTGGGTCCCCATTCTTTGTGGCATGGCACCTCCCACAGGAAGCCCTCCTATCCCCACAAAGAAGGATGCTAGCCACATGGCTGCCTCTGAGCCCGGGCAGCTTTCTCCTGCCTCCTCCATTGGTTGGTGAGTTCCATGGGCAGGGCCACTTCCAGTTCATTCCAGTGGCTCTCTCAGTGCCCAGCTTGGGGACTGGCAGGGTACAGATGTGAAGGAGTGGATATGGGGAGGTATTTCTTTTTTCTCTTCAATCTCTTGCTTTCCCTCTAGTTAGAGAACCAAAGGATTCCTTTTCCTCCCTCCTCCTGACCACCCCTCTCCCCCCGGAACAGTTCTCTTTTCAGATACACTATCACTCATTCGTTCACTCAACAAATATTTACTGAGAACCAGCCACGTGTCTGATACTCTGATATGAAACGCCCTTGACCTCAGGAAATTTACTTGGCAGTGAGAAAAGAGTGCAATGCACATGATAAATATGTGTCAGGTGCCTACTGTGTGCCGAGCAGTGGCCTGAATTCCTTGAGGTGGCACAGGCTTCAGAAGGCTTGCTGAGGACTTTCCCCTCTGTCATTGCATTTAGTCATCCCTGGTGCCACCCTGTGACAACCAACCTCATCCACAATGTACAGACTGATGCTTAGCATGTTTAAGAAGCAGCACAATGTTGCGGAAGGAGTCTAGATTGGAAATCTAACACTAGTTTGCTGTGTGAACTCTGTCCATTTCTTCCCCTCTCTGGGCCTCAGTGTCCTCCTCTGTGAAATGGGGGAGCTGGAATTGATGGTCTCTGAGGACCAGTTGAGTGTGAGTGGTCCACAGGGGAGATGGAGCCAGGACCCAGGTCTCTGCTCCCAGCCCCCTCTTGCAGTGTAATTGGTGCTGCTGACATTGAGACTGAAGCACTCACTGTGTGACAGACACTGAGTGTAACACCAGCTTTAAGAAAGTGTAGGTACTATTACTGTTGCCCTTTGGTAGATGGAAAAGATGAGAGGTTAAATAATCAGTCTAGGATCATGCAGCTAGTAAGTTGCAGGGCTGGGGTTCAAACCCAAGCAGTCTGATTTTAGAGCCTGTGCGTTTACCCACTCTGTTAGTGGCAGAGGTAGCATATAACCCCAGGCCCCAGCAACTCCTCTCCTGCTCTCACTCCTTACCTAGTTCTACCTCCTGTTTTCCAGCTCCAAAGCTCATTCTGCATGTTTGCAGGGCAGCAGGAGCACTGATTTGTCAAGGTGTCTTTTCTCCCCTGGCTTTCTGCTCTTTGCCTTGATGCCGATGACCAAGAAAAGACCCGGCAGGAGAGAGAAGCTGCTTCAGAAGCTGGGTCCCGTCTTGACTGTCCTAGCTAGATTATTCTATCTGGAATTTAGTTTTTAAAAAGGAAAGGGGGAATCCAGTGATGTCTTTTAGGAACAAACTCTTATTATTCATGCCTAAAGTACCTTTATTTATAGTCAGTTTTGGCATCTGTCTTCCTGTTCCTGAAAAAGGGTCTGGAGAGTTCTTTCTCTCCCTATAGCTCTCCCTTTTCAAAAAGACAGGGTGATAGTCTTGAGATAGTCTTAGTGGACAGAACTGAAGGGGCCTTGAACCCAGTGAGTTTGAATCCTGTCAATTCTATCTCGCCTCTCTAAAACAAATATTTTGTAGTGCTTCCTTTGCTATCATAAGATGACATTTAGAGAAAATATAACCTGCCTAGACACATAATTTAAAAATCAATACAATGCTCCAATTGTAACAAAAAGGGGAAAGAAAAATAAAATCAGAGTAAAATGATGTATTTCATTATGTAAATGCTCAGAAGACATAATAAAGTAGTCAGTTGCTTGCACTTATGCATAGAATCACCATGAATACAGCAGCTACAAATGTGGACAGCTGTGTTTTCTGGCAATACAAATGCCTCTGGTGGTGTTGCCATCAGCAAACTGATTTTCTGACATTGTGAACGTCTTGATAAAATTCCAACCAAACCAAAGCATAATCTTCCCTCAATTTATGTGAGGGTTGTATTCCTGGAAAATTCAGTGTAAATTGAAACACCAAGTTTGTGTATATATAAGTAAAATAGAGCTGGGTTCATGGCTCAAGTATTTATAAAGAGAGTTCTCACCAACCTATAAGTATTATTCCAAAGGTGTGAGGGATGTAGGGCAGTCCCTCACTGGACTGGACTGGACTAGGGAGCACCCCAGGCTCCACCCACTAAATGCCTTAACTCCTCCCCAAATAACAGTAATTCACCGATTTTCAGAATCTCCTCTGATTTGATCACCCTTGTTGAGATCCACCGCAACAAATGAGTTCTTTTCTGGGATCTCTTCCTTTGGGAAGTTCTGTGACTACTTGAAAAAGCAAAATCTGCATATATCCTGCATTTTGTGTACAAGACCTTGTGCTGGAGGGTCAGAGAGCATGGCCTGCTGTGTATCTGGGGCTTCTTCATGGGTGCTGGGCTCCTTCATGGGTGCCAAGCTCCCAGTTGGTGAGAGTCCCACCCACAGCTTATCACTGTCTGGGATACCCTCTGCCTCCTCTCTCATGCCCCCAAGTCCAAACCCTGGTTCAAATGCCAACTGTTTCCTCCAAGAGGGTTTCCCTGATAGCTCAGCTGGTAAAGAATCTGCCTGCAATGCAGGAGACCCTGGTTCGATTCCTGGGTCGGAAAGATACACTGGAGAAGGGATAGGCTACCCATTCCAGTATTCTGGCCTGGAGAATTCCATGGACTGTATAGTCCATGGGGTCACAAAGAGTCGAACACAATTGAGCGACTGTCACTTTCCTCCAGGAAGTCTTTCCTGATCCCTCTCCCTGAACCCCAACACCAGAGAGATTCTCATCTCTGGGCCCCACTACCTGCTCTTCGGGGCTCCTGTAGTGTACTTTCCCCTGCTTAAATCATAATTCCCCCTCTCTAGGCTACCCCCTCTGCCAGGGAATGGGCTCCCCTTACAGGGCTATGCTTGGGATCGAAGCACCAGCAAAAGAGGAAGGAATACTTGAACCAAGGGATGCAGCTTAGCCAGGTGCTCCTCTCTGTACACACCTTGTCCTTTTTAATTAGGCAAATGGTTTCTTTTTTCCTATCCTCACTCCCTGTCCTCATTGCCTGACAGGGGGTGCTTGCTATGCAGATGACACTGTCTCATTTGGGGTCCCCCCGGCTTGCTTTCTCTGACCCAGCGCTGCAAGCTTGGCAGAATTTATTGACTCTCATTGCACATATAGCTGGCAAGTGGCAGAGCCAGAGCTGGCACTCAGTACACCACCATCTTTGTCATTTAAACTCTTTCAAGGCTGGGCCTCCCCCCTGGGGAGTTGTTCATCTATTTTTTGGCTCCTGACTCAGAGCCAGGCACTGTGGCCTCAGTGATGGGCAAGGCCTGGTGGCCCCCTTTGTTTTCCCTGAGGGAGTTCTGTCTCCCAAGCCCCAGACCAGGCAGGGAAAGGGGCATCATTAGATGTCCACAGGGAGGGGGTGAGTACTCTTTCCTAGCAGGAGGTCACCAAGGAGTAGCTGTCTCCTTTGTACCTGTGTTTTTTTTTTTTTTTCACTTTCAATGAAATGTCCACTCGTATCTATTCACTCCACAAGTGTTTATTGTATGCTCCCATGTGCTAGACACTATTCTAGGTGTTGGGGACACAGCAATGAATGAAATAGACAAAAACCTCTGCCCTCATGAGTGACATTCTAATGAGGGGGGAAAGAGCAAAGAAATAAGGAAAACAAGGAATTCCCTGGAGGTCCAATGGTTAGGACTGTGCATTTTCACTGCTGAGGGCACAGGTTCAATCCCTGGTCAGGGAACTAAGATCACGCAAGCCTCTCAGTGTGGCAAAAAAAAAAAAAGGAAAATAAACAGCATGTTGTTAAGTGCTCTGGAGGACCACAAAGCTGGGTAAGGAAATAGAGAATGAAGCAGGGCTGGGTAGGGTACATGCTGGTTTGTGGAGGGTGGTCATAATGATGAGACGTCATTTGAGCCGAGACTTTAGAGGCAGGAGAAGGGAGCCAAACAGATATTGGGAGAGGAATGTTCCAGAGAGAGAAAACAGCACATGCCAAGGTCTGAGTGAGGCAGGGGTGAGCTTGGTGATTGAGGGACAGCAAGGAGGCCGGTATGGCCAGAGCAGAGGAAGGGGGAGCAGAGTGGAAAGAGGGGACATCAGGAAGGTGGGCTGCAGGGCAGGGGATCCCGGTGCAATAGGGACTTGTAAGTCATGGACTTTACTCCAGTGAGATGGGACAGAAGTGGAGGGCAGTCCACAGCGTCTCACAGGGCAGTTCAGAGGTGCATTCTGTCCTCCACCACCAGCAAGTCCCTAACTCCAGTCCACTTTCCTTTTTCATCGTCTTCTGAACCTCCTCTTGAACCTGTGTAGGCATTCCTGCCATTTCTGCCATGGGCTCTCTCCTGGGTGAGGGCCACTATCTGGCCTCTGGGCCTCTTCTCATACCCCTCCAAAGAGGTCTCTACTCTCTGGCCACATCAGACCACATGAGCCCCTCCACCCTACAAGGGTTGTATGTCTGAACTGAATTGTAAGTGTATTGATGTAATTAGACAGGGGCCTGACTATTTGGAACACAGACTGAGGGATTGGGGTTGCACGGATTGGGGTTACTGGAAGATGCCCTGTGGGAGGAGGGGGTGCAGCATGCTGCAGTGGGAGGCCCAGAAGCCCTTCCCCCTACCCTCAGCAAGCCCCTCATCTCAGTGCCATCTCTGGCCTCAGCAATGGCTCCCCCCAGAGGCGCCTGCTTTATTTATTGCTTCTCCAAAGCTCCCCGTGGGCAGAGGAAAGTCCATTAGTGTGTTTGCAGACTGCCGGCTCTAAGCAGATGCAAGGCTTATTTGCAAACTGTCATGGCCCTGGCCTCCTCCAGAGACCTGCACGCTGGGTTCAGCCTTGTGGCTTCAAGAGCCACCTCCCCCAGGCAGACAGCTGGGTGGAGCCCCCCGTCCCCTCTTTTCCAAAGCACAACATCTTGGTTTGCAGTTGGGAAAATTAAATCAAATGCCACAGAGGAACCGAAGCAGCGCATTGGGCTATGTTGACAGTGGAGAGTGAAATTCTCTCTGTTGACAGGAGCTCATTGGCTTGGCATGGATCAGGGAAAGTGTTAAGAGAAAGCATGAAGAGCTCAGGGCTCAGGATCCAGGTTTGAGTCCTGATTGGGCTGCTGAGTGTCTTGTTGACTTTGGAAAACAGTTTATTGCCCTCTTGGTCTCAGTTTCTAAGCTAAGAGGATTCTCCAACTGATCTTAGAATCCATCCACAGCTCTAAAATGCTCTGAGCCTAATTTTGAGGATGTTTCCTTCATCTAGGTAGCCAGGGACAGAGTGGTGTACCCCAAATGACTCAGCAGTTCTGAAATTCCCTGGAAGTTAGACTCAGTGGGGTAAGAGGCACTCAGGTGCTGAGACATCAGGACTCGCAGGCTCAACTGGCCCGATAGCTCTGCTGTGTGACTTTGGGCAAGCCATGTCCCCTCTCTGAACCCATTTTCTTGTCTGTAAATGAGAATGATAATCTCTTGCTCACCTCCTGAGGCTACGGTGAGAATCAGAGAAGCTGATGGATGGATGTGAAAGGTCGACATGAATGTGTACTTGAGGAGTGGTGATTGTTATTATTATTTTAATTGTTGTTACCATTTCCACATGTGACTTACTCTGGGTGCACACACTTGCCAAGATAATACAAGAACATGCCTCTGGTGAGTACAGAGCCTGAGCACGTCAGTTTAGCTATGTAAAAGGCAATGATGGTGTTTCCGTGCAGAATGAAGAGCTCCTCTTATAATTTGTGCTTGTTCAGTTCCACACCATCATAAATCCACCCCTGATGTGTGTATTTCGGGTGGAAAAACATACCACAGATTTACACAAAAGCCTCTCGAGTTCTTTTCAGCTGGGACAGGAGATGACACACGTTGGCAGACAGAGGCTGATCTCTGTGTATCCAAGAGTAGTCGAGCCAGTCCGAGTATATCTAACAGGTCAAGCTCTGAAATGAAGAAGCAATAAGCCAGTGAAATGGTACTATCACCGAAACATGATTGATCAATTGAATTCTATCAGAGACAGTGGACAGTGAGATTAACTCAGCCCTGATAGGTTCAATGAGTTAAAGCATGATGTTCATTTCAGCTTCATTTCACCAGTCTTTGCTTGTGAAATTGGTCAATCAATAGAGGTTGAAGATCATATATATATATATATATTGGGGACCATCTTATGGGGAATATAATCTCAGTAGTTGGCTCCTGGCTGGGGCTGCCTGCCTCAGGTAATAGAGACAGAACAGGGACTCCATCAGCCCCATCGAAATGGCCTGATATCTTCTCCAAATGAAAAGTATTTTTGGATCTCTGATGATTTATCTTTTTTTCCTCCCTATCACTTTGATCTATGACAAAACCCATACCCATCTTGGAGAAATATAGTGATTTCTCCTGAAAACATTTGTGCAATGATCAAATAGATACACTCCACAATATGAACCTTCTTTTTAGTTATATTGTCCTTGGAAAAAAATAAAGACAATAATTTAAAAACTCAAATGGGGGTAATGCAAAGATATCAGAGTAAATATGATTTTTAAACCCTTTTATTTATTTATTTATGCACAGTGAGGTGTGGGGGACAGACTGCTGTGTTCATGAAAGCTGAAAAAGGTATGCATACATGAGAAGTCCTTCCAGGTATAATTAAAATGAAGCCTTTAGCATTCTTTGATCTCATTTGAAAGCACAATTCACAGAAACAAATCACCCTTTTGCTCCTAGTAATATTTCATTTGCTTTGGAATAGTTTCACTATGGTGGTTAACATCGGTCCTAATTAGTGTGCCTATCTCTCTGTAAGGTGGAGTAATTAGGTACTACTATACGAGGTAATGGACTTGGACAGTACGGATTAGAGAGAACAGACTTGTCCTGGGGCAATGAACAAGGTATTACTTCCTTCTTGTCTGTGCTTTGAGGTCATCTTGATTCATTTAAGCACAAAGAAATCCATCGCTTCATACCAACACCAGGAGAGCTTCAATAATGTGTCTGTACTGTTTGTACCTCAGAGTATATATTAGGCTCTGGATAATGGTATGAAGTGGCTAAACAGGGAGAACCCCCCTGCCCTCTTTCTGCCCACTAAACCTACTGAGTTATAGCCATCCCCATGTACCAGGCTTTTTTGTGCCTCTGGGCCTTTGCGTGTGCTGTGCCTTCTGGTTGAAATGTACTTCTTCCCTGCCCCTTTCTTTGGCCAATTCCTTCCCACTTATCCCTAAGACTCAGGCTTCATCTTTTCCAGGGGTACTTTCTGGATCACCCCTGCTCCCCAGTCTGGATTAAGTGGAGCAGAGTAGCGTAGAGTTAGGTGCAGACTCTGGAGCCAGACTGCTTGGGTTTTGATTCCATCTCCTCCATCTCCCAGCTGTGTGACCTTGGGCAAGGTGATTAACCTCCCTGTGCCTCAGTTTCCTCATCTGTAAAGTGGGAGGGGCAGTAACAAACTTGACATCACTGGGTTGTTGTGTGGATTAAATAGATAAGGTGTTTAGAATAGTTCCTGGCACAAAGTAAGCTCTGTATGAGGACTGACTACTTCTGTCTAGCTCCCAGGGCTGCCTCTGCTTCTCAGGCTTACCTCTGTCTTTGGCTCTTTCAGGGCTCTGGGCTTACCTTAATACATTGGAATTTTTCACTTGTCTGTATCCCCCACTTGAAGGCAAGGGTTAAAACGTCCCTCTCTAGCTCAGGTACCAAGTGCAGGACCAGACACTCTGCAGGAATTTGGTGCAGGTAGCTTAGGAACGAATGGATTGTGAGGCTTGGAACAGGAGTCAGGGGCCTCATGTCTTCCTAGGCTCAGCTCCCCTTAGACCTGCTTTCTGGCCCCAAACCGCGTGTGGAATCATTGGCCCTTTGGAGTCTTTCCCTCCCTGACAGCCTGTGACTCACTGGTTAACACACACCACAATCAAATTCACTGTGGTCGAACCTGAACGTATTTAGCAATTTTACAATTTCGCGTTTTCCTTCTCTGAGAAGAAAGATTGAGTGAAACTAATGGCTGAATAATGGTCGTTCCAATGGAATTTTCCTCCATGCCGCTCTGATTTTTCTCAGCGTGTGGCCCTGGTTTAGGATGGCATTTATAAAATCACCCGGAACATTGATGTTGGTTCTGGGTTGCCGGGAGACCTTTCCAGTCCTGCCGCCCTGATTCCCAGCACAGGGCCCGGCTCATAGTATAGATGCTCTCAAGATATGGCTGACTGATGCTAGTCATCTGGGGCTGGAATCCCATCCACTTATCCCAGCACCTTGTTCCTTTCCCTTAATTGAGGTCTGGCTCTGATAGTCCCTCTTCTAGGACCCACGTCTGGGTTATTAGTCATCTTAGAGTCACCCTAAGCATTCAAAACACCATGCAGAAAATAGAAGTGCTATGAAGCATCTGCCCGCAATGCGGGAGACCCGGGTTCATTTCCTGGGTCGGGAAGATCCCCTGGAGAAGGAAATGGCAATCCACTCCAGCACTCTTGCCTGGAAAATCCCATGGACGGAGGAGCCTGATAGGCTACAGTCCATGGGGTCGCAAAGAGTCAGACACGACTGAGCGACTCACTTTCACTTTCTTTCATGAATTATTTTGAGTGGAAGAATTAATGGCATTTTGTTGTTGTGAGCACATACACTATACGACTTGATGTGTTTTCCTTTTGGTGTGTGTTGCCAGGAAGCTTAGTGCTCAACTGAGTTTTGGTAGTTTATCATCCTCTTGTTTAAAATTTTGTGAACTGCCTCGGCTCTTTCTTAGAACGTTGAACATAAACTCTTAGTTGGTTCACTCTTTCCTTCTTCGGGATCACTGATATAATGGAGGTCACTCCCAGAGGTTTTCTCCCGAGTTCTCCAATGATGCTAGAGACTATCCCATTACTGAGTTCCCCTGAACCATTCGGCCTTCAACCCCTCAAGTCTTCCCAGGTCACTCATTCAGTCAATAAACATTAATCAGCATCTCCCTTGTTTGTGGTGAGTCAGACATGGGCTCAGTGCTCAGAGAGCTTATACTCTGAGCAGGGAAGGAAAGAAATACAGGCATACCTTGGAGACATTTCAGGTTTGGTTCTATAACCACCACAGTAAATCAACTTGAAATAAATGGAGTCAACACACTTTTTTGGTTTTCCTGTGCATATAAAAGTTATGTTTATACTATACTGTGGTCTATTAAGTCTGCAGTAGCACTGTGTCTAAAAACAGATGTACATACCTTAATTAAAAAATACTTTATTGCTAAAAATGCTAACTACCATCTAAGTCTTCAGTGCCTCGTAATCTTTTTGCTGGTAGAGGGTTTGAACTATTGTGAGAATTACCAAAATGTGACACGGGACACGAAGTGAGCAAATGCTGCTGGGAAAAAAAGGCACTGATAGACTCGTTTGCTGCAGGGTTGCCACAAACCTTCAATTTATTAAAAAAAAAAAAGCAATTATCTGCAAAACACAATAAAGCAATGCTTAATAAAACAAAGTATGCCGGAGTAATCCTAGAAATAGCTTGTGTTTATTGAGCACTTATTCTGTGCCAGGAGCTATGCTAAGCATTTTACATATATCCTTATTCAATTCTTTCATCAATTCCATGTACCATTATGTATTATCCCATTTTATGTATGAGAAAATGAGGATTAGAGATTAAAGTTTCTCAAGTATCACAGGCTTTTAAGAGATGGAGTGAGGATTTGAACCTACCCAGTGGGCTGTGCCACATCCATCACAGTGGCCAGCTTCATTTTAAGATCTTTAAAAGGTGTGCAAGTGCCCTGCCATGTGACCTTGTTGTGACCTTGTGAAAGTTACTTGTTATCTCTGCCAGTTTCCTCAGCAGTCAAGTGGAGATTCCAAGAAGATGGATCTCACAAAGTGGATTGTAAAGGGGTGAAATCCAGGATAACAGTGGTAGCCCATGCAACTTGCTGAGGAGAGTTAGAAGATAGTGTGATTAGTTTAGTCTTTGTGCTTCCGAGAGGAGGTGGCTTTTAGACGAGCCTGTGGTGGGCTGGGGTGAAGGGTGAGTTGGCAGAAGGAACAGTGAACGGGGGGACATGGACTCTTGGGGAATGCCTGCTTGGATGGTGTTGGGGAAGATCCTGACTGGAGGGGCAGATCGTGGAGGCTAGGAGGGCTGGGCTTTGTCCTGTGGCAGCCTTGGAAAGGTTTTCCTGGTGAAAATGATGCAGACAGCAGCTAATGTTGTTTGGACACTAATTTCATGTTAGTGTGTCACTGAGATTATTTCATTTATTCCTTATAAACCCCAGAGATGGTCCTGCTTACCACTGTTCTGTTTACCCTGTCCTGCTTACGGGTTTACAGATGAAGAAACAGAGGGTTTAGTCTTAGTTGACCCAAGGAGGGAAGTGGAGAGAGCACTGGATCTGCAGACAAGCGACTGAAGTACAAATCCCAGCTGAGTGACCTCAGCTACTCAATCTCTCTGAGCCTCAGTTTTCTCATCTGTAAAATGGGGTAAGAATATGCACCTCCCCCCACACCCAGATGCTCTGAGGGTCAATGAAATTTAAAGATGTGAAGATAACTTGTCTGGGAGGCTGGCATGGAGCAGTGTTCCATCCAGTGTGAGACCAGGGATTAAAGAGCCTACACCCCCATCACCTCTATCTTCAGATGTCTTCTCTTCCCTTCATCTTTGCTAGGGATACATATTGTTCTCTAAGTGTATGCAGGGTCTTTTGCTGATGTAGCCCCAGAACAAATACACTGTCCACCCTCACCTCCCCTTTGTAACCCATGGTCTTGTCTAGCGCCTCCTGAGGATAAATTCTGGAGCCATACTACCCCCAGCAAGCTTCTCTTGCGTCTGAAACAATTTCTTAAAGCTGCAGATTAGCATGGTCTGAAATGGGTTGGTTTCTGCTTTATGGATTGCTCTAAGAATTAGCTACAACAGGGAATTCCCTGTTGGTGCAGGGCTTAGGACTCAGCGCTTTCACTGCTGGGGCCTGGGTTTGATCGCTGGTCAGGGAGTTAGGATTCTGCAAGCCATGTGGTGTGGTCAAAAAAAAAAAAAAAAAAGAATTAACGATGAGCTATGACAGCTCTGAGCTATCTCCCCATCTGGTGAAAACCACCCCAAACTCCCTGGACTCACTTGACTCAAGCTGGAAATGCCCCAGGTCGCACCAGTTCGGTGTTCCCGACTGTGCTGGCTCCAGACTCCTGTGGCACATGACACACTAAGCCCTGGCTCTGTCTCCATCTTCACTGAGGGAGGCAGGGCTGTGAGCATGGTGGGTACCAGAGTCCAGAAGCTGCAGACTGGCTAGATGTCACCCTCCTCGGAGCACTGCCAGCCGGACTGGGAGAGGACCTAAGAGCCTGGGGTAAGGGAAGGGCCCATTGTAGTGCCCAGAAGCATTAACAGTGGGATCTGGGAGTTATTTTCACAATTTCAAAAAAATGTAGCTCAGTGGGAAAACAAAGATTTCTCCTGTCTCTGACTTCCTCCTAGAAGCCCTCCCCCACCCACATGTCCATCTCTAAACCAAATATTAGCAGAGAGAAAATCCCTTGGGTACATTTGGCCATCATTTAGGGGTAGAATGAATATTGGGTTGTAGATTACTCCTTTACAAAGACTGCACAAACAACCAAAATGGAAAACACAACCAAAATGTAAAAATAGATGAATGCTCATTTAATACTATTTAGTAGACAAAATCTACACGGATTTTAAAGAAGAAAGTGGTTAGAAATGACTAACAGCCTCCTTAGTTTATTGGTGGGGCACCTAGGGCCAAGAGAGGGAGAGGAACTTGTCTAGGCCCACCCAGCAAGTAAGGGTAGAGTCAGGGCTAGAACCCACGTGTGCTGGCTCCCAGCCCTTTTCTCACTGGGCCCTTCCACTGCCCTGCCATGCTGAGGATAAAGGAGGCTGTTTCAGAGCTCTGACTTGGGCTGGGCTCTTCAGGGAAATGGTGCTCAGAGAAAGGCCAGAGACTGACTCAGTAGCTCCAGCCTCCTTTCCTGGGCTCCTGGGCTTCTGGCTGGGGCTGTATCCCAAAGGCCAGGATGCCAGAGGAATTAGGGAGATTTCTGTTTGTTTTTTATTTTATTTCTTTTCTCCCAGGGAGCATCTGTGGACATAAAGTATATGATGATTTTTAAAGAAACAAACCAGGACCCTCCAAGAAAAAATGCAAAACCCCTGAATCTGCTGTGCTCTAAAGAAAACGCAATGGGTTTATGATCTTTTAAGACACACAAGAGACAGCTTTCTCTTGACAGATGGGAATCTGAGGCTCTTTTGCTTCCTCCCTCTTTGCGTGACCAGACCCGATTGTGTAAAGCTTTTAGCTTCAAAGCCGGGTTGTGAATAACATTGGTTTAACCTGAAATTTAAAGCCAGCATTTCTTTGCTCCCCGAGACAGAGCTTCCTGCCCCTTGCTCCCCTGAAGCTAGCTTCCAGAATGTTAATTCGACGAGCCATGGTTGACTAAGCCCAGCACTGGGTCTATTACATATTATTTGATTTGGAATAGAAAAAAAGATTTAAAGATACCATGCCCCCTGTATACCTTTGTACTTTTGTCCATGTCTATCCATATATTTAAGCATACCATTCACATTGCAAATTCAGCTTTTCCTCCCCAGAATAAAATGGGTCTGAGTGCTTCTGGAGCCTGTCTTCAAGATCGCATTCTCCAGTGAAGTCAGACAGCATCTTTGTGGACGGGAAACACTACAGAAGTGTCCATTGGAGGCCTGAAGATTCAGACCAGTCCTTGTGGAGGGGGTGGTTTTTCTGGTGTTCACTATTGTAGCTGTCTCTGTGCATATAGTCTGTTTGGCTCATGCTCACCCACTGTCTGTGGTACCCAGAGATAAGTCAGCCATGTCCCTGGCCTCTGAGAACCATGAGTCTTTTTGTCAGAGTATTTGTCATGGTTGACACTTTCACCTTTATCGGTCTGATTATTTTTCAGTTAACGTTTGCCTCTTCCACTGGGCATAACTCCACAAGGACAGGGCTGGGCCAGCTTTTGCTTATCACTGTTTGCCCTGCATTAGCCCAGCGCCTGCTCCCTTAGGTTGATTGAGGCAAGAATGAACAAATGAATGAATGAATGAGGTCAGATGGAATGTGACATTTGCAGACCAGATCTGCGGAGTAAAGGTAGTATTACTAATTTGTTCATTTATTCTGCAAATATTCTCTTTGGAGAAGACAGAGATAAATTAACTGTGGTGTTTCTCCCCAAGGTAGCTAATAGTGCTGTCAGAGTGAAGAGCCTAGGGGCTTGATTTCTAAGACAAGGGAGAAAGTGGTGAGATGGAGAAGTGACTAGGGCATGAAGGAAGACATGCTGGAGGAGGTGGCATGGGTGCGCATGGTTAGTGTTTATCCTGGCAAATGGGCACATGCCGTGAGGAGTGATCTACCTTCAGCATGGGCTCAGTGGATCACCTGTGGCTGACAGGCTGACTCTACATATCACCTCCAAATGAGTACAAATGCAAAATCCATCTTGCCAGCTCCTAGTCTTTCCAAGGAGGATGGATGGAGGTTCGTGACATTGTATAGGAGACAGTGATCAAGACCATCCCCAAGAAAAAGAAATGCAAAAAGGCAAAATGGTTGTCTGAGGAGCCCTTACAAATAGCTGAGAAAAGAAGAGAAGCGAAAGGCAAAGGAGAAAAGGAAAAATATACTCATTTGAATGCAGATGATTCTAATCCAAAGAATAGCAAGGAGAGATAAGGAGGCCTTCTTCAGTGGTCAGTGCAAAGAAATGAGGAAAACAATAGAATGGGAAAATCTATAGAGATCTCTTCAAGAAAATTAGAGATACCAAGGGAACATTTCATGCAAAGATGGGCTCAATAAAGGACAGAAATGGTATGGACCTAACAGAAGCAGAAGATATTAAGAAGAGGTGGCAAGAATACACAGAAGAACTATACAAAAATGATCTTCATGACCTAGATAACCACGATGGTGTGATCACTCACCTAGAGCCAGACATCCTGGAATGTGAAGTCAACTGGACTTTAGGAAGCATCACTACCTTCAAAGCTAGTGGCGGTGATGGAATTCCAGTTGAGCTATTTCAAATCCTGAAAGATGATGCTGTGAAAGTGCTGCACTCAATATGCCAGCAATCTGGAAAACTCAGCAGTGGCACAGGACTGGAAAAAGTCACTTTTTATTCCAATCCCAAAGAAAGGCAATGCCAAAGAATGGTGAAACTACCGCATGATTGAACTCATCTCACACGCTAGCAAAGTAACACTCAAAGTTCTCCAAGCCAGGCTTCAACAGTATGTCAACTGTGAACTTCCAGATGTTCAAGCTGGATTTAGAAAAGGCAGGGGAACATTGCCAACGTCTGCTGGATCATTGAAAAAGCAAGAGAGTTCCAGAAAAACATCTATCTGCTTTATTGATTACACCAAAGCCTTTGACTGTGTGAATCACCACAAACTGTGGAATATTCTTCAAGAGATGGGAATACCAGACCACCTGACCTGCCTCCTGAGAAATCTGTATGCAGGTCAAGAAACAACAGTTAGAACTGGACATGGAACAACAGACTGGTTCCAAATTGGGAAAGGAGTAGGTCATGGCTGTATATTGTCATCCTGCTTATTTAACTAATATGCAGAGTACATCATACAAAATGCTGGGCTGGATGAAGCACAAGCGGGAATCAAGATTGTCGGGAGAAATATCAATAACCTCAGATATGCAGATGACACCACCCTTATGGCAGAAAGTGAAGAAGAACTAAAGAGCCTTTTGATGAAAGTGAAAGAGGAGAGTGAAAAAGTTGGCTTATAGCTCAACATTCAGAAAACTAAGATCATGGCATCCAGTCCCATCATTTCATGGCAAATAGATGGAGAAACAGTGGAAACAGTGACAGATTTTATTTTCTTGGGCTCCAAAATCACTGCATATGGTGACTGCAGTTATGAAATTAAAAGACACTTGCTCCTTGGAAGAAAAGCTATGACCAACCTAGACAATGTATTAAAAAGCAGAGACATTACTTTGCCGACAAAAGTCCATCTAGTCAAAGCTGTAGTTTTTCCAGTAGTCATGTATGGATGTGAGAGTTGGACTATAAAGAAAGCTGAGCACTGAAGAATTGATGCTTTTGAACTGTGGTGTTGGAGATGATTCTTGAGAGTGCCTTGGACTGCAAGGAGATCAAACCAGTCCATCCTAAAGGAAATCAGTCCTGAATATTCATTGGAAGGACTGATGCTGAAGCTGAAGCTCCAATACTTTGGCCATCTGATTTGAAGAATGACTCATTCAGTTCTGAGTGGAAAAGACCTTGATGCTGGGGAAGATTGAAGGCAAGAGGAGAAGGGATCGACAGAGGATGAGATGATTGGGTGGCATCACCGACTCGTTGGACATGAGTTTGAGCAAGCTCCTGAAGTTGGTGATGGACAGGGAAGCCTGGTGTGCTGCAGTCCATGGGGTTGCAAAGAGTTGGACATGACTGAGTGACTGAACTGAACTGAGTCTTTCCAAACTTTGGGAGCAGGGGTTAGAAAGCACAGCCTGAACTAAAGGAACTAGCAATTCAGGCTCTGGGACTGAGAAATGTGAAGGGCGATTATTTCCCCAGCTCCTTTCTGTGGCTCCCCACCCCACTCCTCCTCTAGTGAGGCTCTGATTACTTCTGTGGCTTCTGTGGCCTCTGTGACCCAACCCCCGCCTCCCTGTCCAGAGTCTCCTGGGGTCTCTTCACCCCAACTCCCTCTGTCCCCTTCATCTCCACCTCTGTCTATTATACCCTCCCTTGCCCCTTTGCTCTTGCTGACATTTTGTCCTCTGCTTCCACTTCAAGCATGACTCCGTTTGGGAGGCTCTTACCTGGTGCAGAGTAAACTCTATATCAGTATCTGTTAAATGAATGAATAAATGATTGTATGTTTAGGAGGGCCCCAGGCCTTCTTAAGGAAATAATAGACTTTTGGCATCTGTGCAAAGTGGCAGGTAGACTTTGCCTCCCTCCCACCTGACATGCCCCACCTCGTGGCAGGAGTAGCCAGGAGAGAGAAAGCAGAGGCTCTTACCTGGTGCAGAGTAAACTCTATATCAGTATCTGTTAAATGAATGAATAAATGATTGTATGTTTAGGAGGGCCCCAGGCCTTCTTAAGGAAATAATAGACTTTTGGCATCTGTGCAAAGTGGCAGGTAGACTTTGCCTCCCTCCCACCTGACATGCCCCACCTCGTGGCAGGAGTAGCCAGGAGAGAGAAAGCAGAGGCAGTGCTGGGGTGAATGACTGGACAGGTGGCTCTTCCCAGCTCACAGTCTATGTCTGGGTCACCAGGACAGTCTGCACACTCTCCCAGGCTCAGCCCACGGTGCTGTGGCTGACTTTCAGAAGGCCAGAGCAGGACGTGGTGAGCCTCCTTTCTGGAAGACTTGGTGAGGCTGCCTGTGCTACAGAATTAGTGGTGTCCTGGGCTCTGGGCCTCCGAGGACCCTGAGTGTGTGCACTTGATTTGGCATGTGTCCTGAGCCTTAACTCTGTGCCAGGCCCTCCTTGGTGACCACACAGTGACCTTGCCCACAGGAGCCCTCAGCTGAGCCACCCTCTCTGAGCTTCCTCAGTGGAGACAAAGCTCTGGCTTTCCAGAGCTCTGAGCTGTGCACAGAGCCCCAGCCTGTGAAGCCCTTGGGAGAGGACAGGAGGGCAGCCTGGCTGCCAGGGAGTGACTTCCTCCAGAGGCCGAGGTGGGGGCATGCCTGGTGGGGCAGCCCAGTTGGGAGGGAAAAGGTGGACTCAGCAGGGTGAGGCCTTGGCAGGAGTGGCCAGGAGCTGGCAGACAGGAAGGAGCCTTTATTAGGAGTCTGGAGCCTGGCAGGGAGGACAGGGGCTAGTGAGTTTATGAGGAATTGGTGGGCAGGGAGACGTCTCCTAAAGGTGGACGTGGTTACTCTGATGGGAAGAGACTCCTCAGTGGGAGCACTGGGGAACTCAGGCCAAGGTCATGCTTTGGCAAGAGTGCCTGGGGTCAGGATGACTCGCCCGAGCAATAGCTGAGGAGAAGCCAGCTGAGCCTTCTTCCCCTGTGTGTGTGTGTGTGTGTACACCTGTGCACACGAGGGCCACTTGATGAATGCCAGCCAATGGAAAACACTGCTGGGCAGACACATCTGAGCCACGAGCTCCCACACACTGCTAGTCTTGGTGCCCTTGTGGGATAATCCCCTAGGGTTAGGCCATGCTGGAAGAGGGGACTCTGAGGATGATGTCCCGTGGGCAGGAGCAAGGACCTGTCTCATGGAAGGCCAGTGTCACAGGCTTCTGGAGGAGGGCCTCAGGCTCCAGACTGGAAGACATGAGTCAGAGATCCCGCTAAGGAGCCCTCATGTTGGTGTGTCTGGTCTTTCAGTCTGTAGCCCAGCTTAGGTATCCTCTTGGGCCAGAAATGATCTGGGATCCATTTTCTCAGGGGTGTACTGAGCCACCTCTGAAGAGCCTTCCAGTAGAGGTTGCTGGGGCGCTCTGAGCTCTCTGCCTACACAGGGAATTCTAAAAGGCCAGCACTCATGTCAACACCCAAAGCTAGTGTCTGTTAAAATGTCAGAGCCTGTATTGTAATTGCCCCCAGATAAGACATCTGGGGGAACACTAACTTCGGGCAGTATCTCAGGGACACAGTATCCCACTGCTTCAAGCTCCTTGGTTTGGCTTCCTTCTTCACATGGGTGGGGCTTTGACATGATGAATGAAGTTTAGGGCAGCAGCGGGCTGGTGGGGCAGGGGTGGAAGGGGGATTGGGGAGCCTTCTGTAAGGGCACCTGCCAGGGAGAGATCTGACACACGCTGATTCCCCCTAGGGCTTCCCAATGGCCTAAGCAGAGGCCTCTCCTCTGGGCTTGGCTACCAGCAGTGTTTCTGGGTGGCCCTGAATGAGCAACTTGGTTCCAGAGGGCCTTGGGGAATGATGGCCCTGGAGGCCATTCCTCACCGAAATTTTTCATCCACCTTATTTTCTCTTGTTTTGAATGGTTCAGACCCAAAGCTCACAAAATATATTTCAACCCATTTAATTTTTAATTGATAGTTTGTAACATTTTCTTTGAAATGTAGGCATCATCACAGATCCCAGGGACTGTGATAGTGTGAAGAGCTAACAATACAGAACCCATAGATAATTTAATCCTGTACTTTCTTTGTAATTTACATTTCTGAATAGGCAATACATTTAAAGTTCTATAACAAAGCAAACAAAACAATCATGCTATGAAAAGTCTCCTTCCCCTTTGCCTCCATTTGTTTAGTTTCTACCTCCCTAAATGGGTACCACTCTAAATATTTCTCATGTTGCCTTCCGTATGGCTCCGTATGAGAAACACACACATACACATACACATCAGTTCAGTTCAGTTCAGTCACTCAGTTGTGTCCTACTCTTTGCGACCCCATTGACTGCAGCACGTTAGGCCTCCCTGACCATCACCAACTCTCAGAGCTTGCTCAAACTCATGTCCATCAAGTCAGTGATACCATCCAACCATCTCATCCTCTGTCGTCCCCTTCTTCTCCTGCCTTCTATCTTTCTCAGCATCAGGGTCTTTTCCAGTGAGTCAGTTCTTCACATTAGGTGGCCAAAGTATTGGAGCTTTAGCTTCAGCATCAGTCCTTCCAATAATTATTCAGGACTGATTTCCTTTAGGACAGACTGGTTTGAACTCCTTGCAGTCCAAGGGACCCTCAAGAGTCTTCTCCAACACCACAGTTCAAAAGTATCAATTCTTCGGCACTCAGCTTCCTTTATAGTCCAACTCTCACATCCATATGTGACTACTGGAAAAACCATAGCTTTGACTAGACAGACCTTTGTTGGGAAAGTAATGTCTCTGCTTTTAAATATGCTGTCTAGGTTGGTCATAACTTTTCTTCCAAGGAACAAGCATCTTTTAATTTCATGGCTGCAGTCACCATCTGCAGTGATTTTGGAGCCCAAGAAAATAACGTCTGTCACTGTTTCCATTGTTTCTCCATCTATTTGCCATGAAGTGATGGAACCAGATGCCATGATCTTAGTTTTCTGAATGTTGGATTTTAAGCCAGCTTTTTCACTCTCCTCTTTCACTTTCCTCAAGAGGCTTTTTAGCACTTCACTTTCTGCCATAAGGGTGGTGTCACCTGCATATCCGAGGTTATTGATATTTCTCCCGACAATCTTGATTCCAGTTTGTGCTTCATGCAGCTCGGCATTTCACATGATGTATTCTGCATATAAGTTAAAGTTAAATATATAAATATATATATATATATATACACACACACACACAGACAGTCATATATATACACACACACACATATACATACAATGCATGTAAAGTCTTATTTTCTTCCTTTTTTACACAAAAGATTCTGTGCTGTCCTGAATCTTATTTATTTATTTTTCATTTAATGATGTATCTTGAAAATCTTTCTGTATCACTTCACAGAGGAAGTCCTCTTTCCTTTTTGCTACTGCACAGAATTCTACTGTGTGAGCATACTATGACTTATTTAACCAGTTCCTAAAACAAATTCTTGGGTTGTTTCCCGTCTTTTGCTACTAGGACTTTGTATATGTATCTCTTCCTATATGTGTAAGTCTAACTGTAAAATAAATTCCCAGAGGTGCAATTGCTCTATCAAAGAGAACTTGCATTTGTGATCTTGATTTTGTTGTTCAGTCACTGAGTTGTGTCTGACTCTTTGCGACCTGATGGACTGCAGCATGCCAGGCTTCCCTGTCCTTCACCATCTCCTGGAGTTTGCTCAAATTCCTGTCCATTGAGTTGGTGATGCTATCTAACCATAAGCTATGAGCCATGCTGTGCTAGGCTCAGGATGGGTCAGGATGGGTCATAGTGGAGTGTTCTGACAAAATGTGGACCACTGGAGGAGGGAATGGCAAAGCACTCCAGTATTCCTGTCATGAGAGCCCCACGTGATCTTGATAGATTTTATCAAATTGTCCACCATGGGTGTGTGACGAGTAGACTCCCATCAGAACTGTGTGAGAGCATGTGTTTCCCTACGGCCTTCCTAACACTGTGTTTTATTGGCTGGTCACATGATATGATGCCAAATGTCCCAGGTAAGAGCCCCCGCTCTGGGACAAAACTGATCCAAGGGAACCTTCAGTGCAAGAGAGGCAGTGGTGCCTGGTGATTAAGCCTCTGAGTCAACCTGAGTTCCAATCCTCAGGCAAATCAGTTTACTTTTTTAGGTCTCAATTTTCTCATCTGCAAAATTGGGGAAATAATACCATCTGCATTGGTTTCATTGTGAGGATTAACTGCAATGATGCATGCTTCACACAGGGCCTGGCGTGTGGCTGTGGGAAGCTGGCTGTGGCCTAACCAGTCGGGTGACCTTGGCAAAGAACCCCTCCCCATCTGAGCTCCTGTGTCCTCTCTCATCAGGGAAGGAGGTGGGCTTGTGTGTCTCCCAGACCCTCTTCCCAATCCAGGGTCTGGCCTGTCTTGCCCAGCAGCTTGTGGGACTCACACTCACCCCTCCTCTCTCATACTCATCAAAGGTATTCAGGAGTCTCCTGTGCCGAACGGCCACTCACTGCCAGGCAGAGATTTCCTCCGGAAGCAGATGCGGGGAGACCTGTTCACGCAACAGCAGCTGGAGGTGCTGGACCGCGTGTTTGAGAGGCAGCACTACTCGGACATCTTCACCACCGCGGAGCCCATCAAGCCCGAGCAGGTATGACCCCGACTCGCTGCCTCCGCCACCCGCCACCCGCATGCAGGCCTGGGTGACACACTCAAAAGGCATCTGGTGGGGTGTGGGTGAGAGTGCCAGGTTTTACTCAGAGCCATACCTGGCCAGTGGCGGCCTCCCAGGAGGTCTAGAGGACGCATCTGGGGCTCTTTCGATTGCTGGCCCTGGTGCCTGGTCTCTTGGGCCCAGCGGGGGGTGTTCTGTGTCTGGTTGCTCTGCCATTGCTGAGTGGTGCTGTGCTTACCCAGGGCTCTTCACACAGGGTGGTGTAATGATCTCCTGAGCCACTTGAGGTGGTCTTGGGTCATTATCCTGTCAGTCAGGATGCAGGTGGAAATACGTAAGCACCAGGCCATAAACCGGGTGATGATGGCACCGGCACGTCCCCCACTGTCAGCCCTCTTGTCACGTTGCCCTGTCATGCTTTTAGAATTGAATCCAAGAGTCTGGAGATGAAGAAGTGTTTCACTGGACAGACTCACAGCTGCATCATTTGCAAGAGAGGGAAGAAAGCAGGATGATCCCTTGCTAGCATCCCCCTGCTCTAACCTGGGCTGAGAAGCAGTCACTGCCTGTGGCTGCAGAGAAGGGAGGGACCAGAAAGGCTCTGCCCAGGGAGAGGCTCTTAGGACCTGGATAAGGTTTCCCCTGAGTACCAGATTTGATTCAGGCAACTGTTTTCTGGTGCCCCGTATGTGACAAGCCCTGGGCTGGAGACCTCACAGGCACAGGTGGCTCAGACTTGACTCCTGCATGCTGAGAGCTCCCATCCACTGGGTGAGATGCAGCGACCTGAGAGCAGTGACTTCCCCAGCACTTGCTGGCTGGTCCTGGTGGTGAAGACTAACCTGCTGAGCTTCCTCTGCAGGCTAATGAGAGGATGGCTTCTGCAGTTTTCCCAAAGAGTCGCCCAAAACAGTGTAGGCTGCAGGACAGGCTGCCATGGAGAGAGGAGGTGCCGGAGGGGACCTTGGATGGGGAGGAGTGAGCAAGGCCCCAGGGACCACCATCCTGTGACAGTCTGGCTGTCTTTGTGTGGTTCCTAGGAGGGCACTCACAGACCATCTAGCTACTTTGTTTTCAGATGGGGAAACTGGGGCCTAGTGAGACAAAGAGGCTTGGCCTAAGGTCACCCAACAAGTCTGGGCTTCCCTGGTGGTTCAGATGGTAAAGAATCTGCCTGCAATTGCAGGAGACCTGAGTTCAATCCCAGGGTGGAGAAGTTTCCCTGGAGGAGAGAATGAATACCCACTCCAGTATTCTTGCCAGGAGAATTCCGTGGACAGAGGAGCCTGGCCATGGGGTCGCAAAGAGTCAGACATGACTGAGCGACTTTCATTCACTCACTCACTCACCCAACAAGTTATGTATTCACTTAACAAACACTGATGAGTGTTTATTATATGCAAGGCACAGAGCCAGTCACTAGGTACATGAGTGAATAAGACAGGCTTGGACCTGCCCTCAGGGAGACTGCAGATGTGTGGAAGAATCACAATAAAGAAGGATTACTCAGAGGGTCACGGATGACAGATGTGCTAGGCACTGAGGAGGAGACGTCTGAGGTTCTCTAAAGGCAGAAAGCAGGTGCTGATCCAGCCTGGAGGCCACAGTGGCTTCCGCTGAGCCCTGAAGGGACCTGTTTGGGAGAACTGACTGGCAGAGGGAATAAGAGTATAAAGATC
Organism: Bubalus bubalis; assembly: GCF_019923935.1. NCBI lineage: Eukaryota > Metazoa > Chordata > Mammalia > Artiodactyla > Bovidae > Bubalus > Bubalus bubalis. The sequence continues at coordinate 122,960,785 of NC_059159.1, read as the reverse complement.
CTTAGGCCAGAGGAAGTGTGGCAGGAGTGAGGAAGGAAAGAAAGTGTGGCTGGGCTTCAGGGAGGGGCTGGGGGAGGGTAGGAGAGGCTGGGTAGCCGGGCCTGGTCTCATAGACGATGCGCAGCGTTTCTGTCTTTCTCCTGCAGTTGAGTGACACCTCCTCCAGGAATCACATGGTCACAGGTGCAGGTCAGAGCTAGTCTCACACACTCTAGGCCCTGGGCTCTAGGGAGAAATGTCTGTTTCCATCACAGGCAACCTGTCCCACTGCTCAGAGCCCTTCAGAGAGATGGCCGAAGCCGCATTCCATCTGACCCCATAAGGAGAAAGCAAAGGGACTCAGCTTGGAACCTTCCTTGGAGGAAGCCCACATTTCTCTCCAGAATCTGGGAGAAAAGTTATCTTGTAACCTTTGACAATATTACGAAATTTTAGAGCCAGTAGGGCTCTAAAAAGAAGCAAGCTATCAATCTCCTCATTTCTTAGAGGCCCACAGAAAGGATAGGGTTTGTCTGACCTCTGCACAAAATCTCTAGCATTTCTACTAAGCTCTTACTTACTTAATTCAGACATTAGGTGTCAGGGATCATGTTTCCCTCTGTGTTTCATGGGATTCTCATGGAAACACAGAATCTAATCCTAGTTCATTCAGCTTGGAATGCCCTAGAAGCCCAGGCAGACTATAGGGCTTCATGCTTTGGAGGAGTCCACCCATGTATCCATTTACTCACTTGCTCAGATGATCATTTGCTCATTTATCCAGCATATATCTTACATGGTAGCTGTGACCCTGGCATAGTGCTGGGCACCCAGAGGCAGGAGGGTGGGATGAATCAGACATCAGCTCAGCCCCCAGCCTCACAGGGGCAATGTGATGTGGATTCAGAACCTGCAAGGCGAGGGAGAAAGTTCTGTGGACCCTGATGAACGGAGACGTTGCCTCCGCACGGGGCACAGGGAGGAAGGATGTTATGGAGGAAGTGACACCGGGGGACAGGTCAATAGGGCTGTGTGGAGATGCGCCTTGAAGGAGGAACCCTGTTCCTAGCAGTCTGGCCTTCCAGTGTCCTTCAGAATGGCACGGACACACTGCGGGCCTGACTCTGATTGTGTGGGCTCTGAGGCAGGGCCTGCCTGCGGGATAATGACTAACTCAGTGCTTTCTGGTTAATCTGCTTCACCTTCCCGTAATGGGCCGTAATGAGGAGAGATAGGAGGTGAGACCACGGGGCTACGGGTATGCACACAGGCACTGGACTATGAATGACGTACCCTCGCTCTGCACTCCCAGTCACTCTGGATAAATGTTGGCCGAGCAAGGGGCCACAGGCAGGGAAGGGACGCACGTCAAGGGTACAGGTTTCTCATACCTGCTGGCAGCCTGGCCTCGTGAGCCCCAGCGATCAGGAGGGGGCCCAGAGCTCTGGCCACCAAGACTGGCCCCTCTTCCAAATGTGAGCTGATCTGGTCTCCAGGGTCTAGTGGCAGCTCCCAGGGGAAGATGAACATTTACTGGCCTTGGAGCTGGGAGTGTCTGACTCGAGTCCAGCCTCTGTCCAGCTGGGCAAGTCACTTTTACTCCAGACCTCAGTTTCTGTATCTGGGACAGTAGAGAGTGTGATTTTGACATCAACCTAGCACAGCCCAGCAGTAGTGGCAGTGATCTTCCCTGTCTATGCGTGAGCCTCTACAGTTTCCAAAGATCTTTCACATCCATCCTCTCATCCGACTCTCCATGTAAATGCCCGCTACACAGGCTGGGCAAGATTTGTGAGCCCATTTTACAGACTGGAACATTTGTTTTCAGACCGTTCACCCCATTTTCAGGCTTCTGGGATTTGTCGAGGCTGCAGAGCTGGACTCTGACCTCAAGATCTTTTGTCTACCTTGGACAAGACAGATATATGGGCCTCCGTATCCCCAAACAGTTCTAGGAGCCAGTTTTCTGATTGGCTGGTTTTCAGAACTGGCCTTTTGCTGCCCGAGTCCACTGGTCATTCTTAGAACCCTCAGAGTCTTGCCAGAGGCTTGGGTAGTCAAATCCTCCTTAATCTCCCTGCCTCCAACTGCCATGGGAAGAGCATACTTCTTCAGGGCCAGGCTGGGGTCCTGCCTGTCACTTCCACAAGCTCAGAGCCCACCCTCACCTGGCTGCTCTTCCTGCCAAGATCTGTCCTGGGTGGAAGCATCCATGCCTCTTCCTTTTATACAGGAACTTAGTAAAACCTTGTCCCTGGGTAGAATGGGTTAATGTATACACACTCCTAGGACAATGAAACACTTCCTTTTCAAAATGGTTATTGAAAAAGCAATTCTGTTTTTCCTTCATGTGGAGTGAGTAAAAATCACCTTGGAGGAGAAGAGAAAAAAAAAAAGAAACGCGGGCGGGTGGTATGTGCGTGTGTGTGTGTGTTTTGAACAGTGGAATGTGTTTCAGTAAAACTCACATTGACGCTGTCATGGGTGCCATGCTGCTGGCGGGAGCTGGTCCCTCCTCCGGCCACGGCAGGAAGGCCACCCCCCGAGCACAGCCTGCCGTATTTACTCTCGGCAGACTATTAACCAACACTAGGCTATTAATCTGGCTTTTGAGCCTTCACTAAAGCCCATAAAAGCTCACAGTTGTCAAATGGAGTTCATTTTAATTTCCTTTCAATCACAGTAAATTATTCAGGTGATAAATCAGCTGGAGCAGCCTCCTGGCTGTAATAGAAACCCTAATTCCTGGCTAATTATCCAGCCCATTGCTGCCAACAGATCAATACGGGCACAAAATGGAACGGGCCCAGGGCCCTCCCTCCCATTGGGCCAGAGACAGGAAGACAGCTGGGGAAGGGGGACGTGCTGCTGACCTCCCAGGAAGTTCAAAGGTCGCAGGGGGTTAAACTGGGAGAAGTCCTGTCCCTTGCTAACAGAGAAGCCACCAGGAATGCCTCCTGCTCCCATCAGCTGCTTTGGCCTCTGCTCAGTGGCATTTCTCCAGGCTGGTGGGCCTGGGGCTGAGTGTTGCCTGCTTTTATGGGCATCCTCTTCCTGAGAAGGGGTTGGTTTTGTGTTTCTGAGCAGGAGTGAGCTGGGTCATCAGCTGGGTCATCTCCCTAAGTCAGGAAAAGAGCTGGGGACGGTGAGGAAATGATGAGGTGGCAGACATGTTTTCTTTCTTCAGGGAATTCTGGGAGGAGAGCAGGTAGGGAGAGAAGCGGGGACAGGAGACAGGTGTGCCAGGCTTAGAATGGGGAAAGGCTTCCTGGAGGAGGTGTCTTTCATGCTGTGCCTTGAGGGATGGGCAGAATGCAGCTCTGTGGAGAAGGTAGAGTAGGTTGAAGAGGGCGTTCTAGGCAGAAGGACAGCACGGATGAAGGCGTGGAGGGTGGAAGTACAGCAGGAAACTGCAAGCCAGGCTAAGTGGTTGGAATATGGGCTGAGTGAAAGAAAGTCAGAGACACCAGGGCTGGAGAAGCAGGATGTATACCCCAAAGGGCTGGCAGATGGCAGTGAGGAGGCCTGGCTTTGCTTTGGAGACAGTGGGTCCCAAAGAGCCTGGAGTCTGAGGCTTGGGCTAGTCTGCTCTCCTGCAAGCAAACTTCCGTGGCGCTCCTGAATCTTGCCCTGGTCCTGCTGCGCTGGTGGCTTTCTCTTCCTGAAGCTCATCCTTATATAATAGCGCTTGTGGTTCCCACTGCTCAAAATCTAAATCCCAGCTTTTTATCTTCATCCCGGCCCTTCACCATCCCCATGGCCCTCTGCTGGCCTACACAATGCTCTGTTGGAGCCAGGCCTGACCCCTCACTGCTCCACATGGGTTGGGCTCCTCATATGCGAGGGGGCCATGGACGATGGCTGGTGTGTGTATGTATGCCCAAGTGTGGGAACCCCAGGGATGGCTCTGAGCTTGGAGTGAGGCAGGGACTTCAGTTATTATTCTTTCTTGGTGCTGTTATTCTCCAAACTCCTGCTCAACAGTTTCCCTGGATGGAACATTCTTTCAGTCTGTTTCTAAATCTATGCTGTTCAGGCCCAGCAGGAGTCCTGCCTGCCCTGGAGCCCTTCACTGACCCACTTAGTCCAGGCTCTCTTGCCTCTTGTTTGAGCTCATGAATATACCAGGTTCTAATCATTACTGTTAATAATTGTTGTATTCATTGCTTACCAGGGACCTGGCTCTAGTCTGAGGAGAATTCTCCCAGCCCCATCTCATTACAAAGTCACAAAACTCCTATTATCCCCATTGTGCAGACAGGATGGCTGAGGCTTGGTGAGATCAGTTCAGTGACTTAGCCACAGGGACACAGTAAGTGTGGAGCCAAGTTGGAAGCCAGGTCCAGAGTTCACACTGGTAGCCACTGGATTCCCCACAGTTAAACACAATCAGGCTGCCCATGGCCTCTTCCAGGCAGGCAGTGTCCTAGAGACACAGCCGGGGGGTCCAATCTACTCACCCTGGGAGCTCTGCAGGAATCAGGAAGTGCTGGGGCTGCCTGCGAACCAACATGGTCTCTGGAGGCCTGAGCTGAAGTCTGGGCAGTGACTGTCCCCCTCTGCTCTGAATTAGCTGTGCTCCTCTCACTTTGCACTGCAGGGCTGTGCTCAGGGCCAGGCTCCTCCACTGCAGACAGAATAGAGTTTATTCAGAAGAGGAGGTTGAAAGTCTTTCCTCGAACCAGGATTGAAAAAGACACGTGTACCCCAGTGTTCACTGAAGCACTGTTTACAATAGCTAGGACATGGAAGCAACCTAGATGTCCATCGGCAGACAGACGGATGGATGAGGAAGTTGTGGTACATATACACAATGGAATATTACCCAGATATAAAAAAGAATGCATTTGAGTCAGTTCTAATGAGGTGGATGAAACTGGATCCTGTTTTACAGAGTGAAGTAAGTCAGAAAGAAAAACACCAATATAGTGTATTAACACATATATATGGAATTTAGAAAGATGATAGTGACAACCCTATATGCAAGACAGCAAAAGAGACACAGATGTAAAGAACAGACTTTTGAACTCTGTGGGAGAAGGGAGGGTGGGATGATTTGAGAGAACAGCATTGAAACATGTATATTACTGTATGTAAAATAGATGGCCAGTCCAAGTTTGGTGCATGAAACAGGGCACTCAAAGCCAATGCACTGGAACAACCCAGAGGGATGGGATGGGGAGGGAGGTGGGAGATGGGTTTGGGACAGGGGGACACGTGTACACCCGTGGCTGATTCATGTCAGTGTATGGCAAAAACCACCACAATATTGTCAAGTAATTGACCTCCAATTAAAATAAATAAATTAATTAAAAAAAAGAAAGCCTTTCCTCGAAGGGATGACTGGAGAAATTGGGACTGTTTGGTCTAAAGAAGGGAAGATTTAGGGGTGTGAGTGGGAAAGGAGACAGGCTTAAGAGAACTTTCTAATAGCCCAAGCTTTCTCATAGTGGAGTGGGCCTCCTTGTGAAGTAGTGAGCATCCCATCACTGGAGGCATATAAGGAGAATCGTATATGCTGTATTAGAAGTTTAAGAATCCACCTAGGACTTGATCAGTTAAAAGTCAGGGTCCTTCCAACTGGAGAGAATGATTCTAGCGTAAGAAGAGTGAGATGGTCTGATGGGAAGAGGGGAAGGGACAGGAGAGGCAACAGAAGGAGACCCTTCATGCTGCAGCGTGGCAGGGACACTGAGGGCAGTTCCCTCAGGGTCCTCACTAGGGCAGGCAGAGAGGCCTGAGTCTTGACTCAGAGCCACAAAGGACTGGAGGCTGCAAGGTCTTGGGAGGCCAGTGATGAGCCCAGCTCTTCCAGTGCGTAGAACAGGGCTGGGGTTCCTGGTGAGACACCAGGACCAGGCGTCTAGACACCAGGGGCTGCTGCTGTCCTCACTGCCCGCACGCAGTGCCCAGCATCCTCTGCCCAGAGGTTCAGGGCCAGACCCCGAAGAGGTAGGCAGTGGAGAGGACGATTAAACAGACCTGTGTCCTGCCCACAGGGGCCACCACCTGCAGGGGGGCTGGCAGAGTGTGAGGCATAACTGAAGATAAAGGAATTGCTCACTAAAAAATCCCAACAACCTCTCACACAGCATTCTTGCTCACATCAACTATGAGACAGAGTATATGCAGTATAATCTTCATTTGGCAGATGAACAATTAAGTAACATGCCCCAAATGATGTAGCTGGCAAGAAGCCACATTGTCCAATCTCTGCTTTTTGTGGGTGTAGACTGTCTTCTGGAGTCAACCCCCTGACCTCTGCAAGTGTGGACATCTGAATGCTCGATTGATTTCATTCAGCAAATATTTATGGAGCACCTGTTCTGTGCCAAGTACTGTGCTAAGTGCTGGGGTCACAGCAGCCACAAAGACAGATATGGTCCCCAGAATTTACCAATAGCAATGGAGAAACAGATTTTAACAAAATTATTATGCCAGCAAAAGCAGTGTACCATTACCAATAATTACAGAGCGTGACGAGCATGGAGAACAGACAGATTAGGGTGTGCTGAGAGGAAAGAGTGGGACCTCATTGAGATGGGAGGTCAGGAATATCTGTCTGAGAATGGCACCTTTGAGCTCAAGGTAGGGAAGGGTGGTGGGAATAGTGTCTCAGGCAGAGGGAACAGCCAGCATGAAGGTCTGAGGCTGGGAAGACTTTGGGCTTTCATGGTGGCCTGCTCTTAGACCAGTCACTTCTCACTGGGTCATGGTTTCTGCCTTTGGGGTGGGAGGTTAGACTGGCTCATCCTTGAGATCTATTCTAGCTCTAACATTCTGTAAGAGATCAAACAAATTGGGACTTCATCTCTTATTTTTATTTTGACTTGTTTACATTTTTTTCTTCCTGTGTGTTCCGCTCTTTTAAATGACAGGCAAATTCTGTGTATGTGGGGTTTAAAGATTACAAGTGAATTGTCAAAGAGCTGCCAGTGCCTCGCTGGGTTGCTCTTTCATTCATTTATTCATTCATTCATCCAAGAAATTTTTACAGATGTGCCACGTTAGTGACATTGACCGCCTGCGCTGTGCTGTGTGGCATCGAGTAACAGCAGTAGACGCAACCTCAATTCTCTGATGGGTTGAGAATAGTTGTCATTCAGTTTGCTCAGCTTTATTTCTTGTTGCAAATATGGGAGTGATGACACTTTTTAAAGCATCAGCAGAAGTCAGATGGCAATAGAAAATATCTTCAAATGTTAAGAGATAATAACAATTGACCTGTCTTCAGATAAATGATCATTTAATAGTGAAGGAACACATTTTCAGACAAAAAGAGAGTTTACTGCTAATACACTCTTGGTGAGTTGCTAAACAATGTACTCCAGTAACAAGGATATGAGAGACTTCTGGTTTGGGCTCTGATGTATAAAGAGCCTGGGAGTCACCACTCCCATATTTGCAACAAGAAATAAAGCTGAGCAAACTGAATGGCAACGACTATTCTCTCCCCAGCAGAGAATTAAGGTTGCAGGGCAAGCAGCTACTGCAAAATTTGGAAAGACAATACAGAGAGTTACAGCTGAGATCTACCAGATTAACATAAAACCTCATGCTAAAGGCCTATTTACCTCAGTTTCTGAACTTAATACTATCGTGTCCAGCTTTCAACAAAAAGTTAGACAAGAAAAAACAAAACAAACAAAAAAAAAACCACGGACTGAAGAGATAAAGGAAGCATCAGAACCAGACTCAGCCATTAGAGTTTAGAATTTGACAGATGGCACAGGTTTTAGAATCATTAGATAGGGATTAAAAAAAAAGTATTTCTTTGGTTGCGTCAGGTCTTAATTGCATCATGCAGGATCTTTTGTTGAGGTGCACAGGCTCAGTTGTTGCAGTGAGTGGGCTTAATTGTTTTGTGGCATGTGAGATCTTAGTTCCCCAACCAGGGGTTAAACCCACATACCCTGCATTGCAAGGTGGATTCTTAACCGCTGGGCCACCAGGAAAGTCCCTAGAAAGGGAATTTAAAATAACTATGATTGATATGTTAAGGGATTTACTGGAAAAATGATACAGCATGAAAGAATATGTTGGCAATTTAAACAGAAAGATGGAAACTCTAAGAAACAACTGAAAAGAAATGCTAGAAAAATTTTAAAAATACAGTGACAAAAATAAAGAAGACCTTTGATGGGTGCATCCATAGATTGGACATAGTCAAGTAAGGCATCAGTAAACTTGAAGATGTGTCAATAGAAACTTCTCAAACTGAAATGTAAAAGAAAAAAGAATGAAAGAGCAAAGGCACAAACCAAAAACTAGAATAGAACATGATCCAAGAATTTTGGGACAATTTTTGAGAGGAATAACATATGCATAATTGGAATACCAGAGGGAGAAGAGAAAATGAAGAAGTATTTGAAGTGTTAGCTGCTCAGTCATGTCCAGCTTTTTTTGTGACCCCCATGGACTGTAGCCTACCAGGTTCCTCTGTCCATGGAATTCTCCAGGCAAGAATACTGGCTGCTGCTGCTGCTGCTAAGTTGCTTCAGTCGTGTCCAACGTGGGTAGCTATTCCCTTCTCCAGGGGATCTTCCCAACTGAGGGATTGAAGCTGGGTCTCCTGCATTGCAGGTGAATTTTTTACCATCTGAACTCACCAACCTAGAATTGTACCCCCAAAATGAAGGAAAAATGAGGAAAAGTAGTAATGGCCAAGAATTTTAAAATATTAATGTCAGATAATCAAACCACAGATGTGAGAAATTCAGAAAATGTCAAGCAGTAGGTGAAAATACCACAATATCTAGACCTGCACATATCATATTCAAACATCAGAAAACATAAGATGAAGAAAAACCTTGAAAGAAGCCAGAGGGAAAAAACCCACCTTACTTAAAGAGGAACAAGGGAAAGAATCACAGTGGATTTCATGTCAGAAACCATGCAAACAGGAAGAGAGTGGAATGATATATTTTAAGCACTGAAATGAAAACCTACCAACCTAGAACTCTATACCTTGGGAAACTGTCCGCCCAAAGTGAAGGAAAAATGAAGATTTTCTGTCAAACAAAAATGGAGTGAATTCATGACCAGCAGACCTGTCTTGCCAGAAATGTTAAAAAAAAATAATTCTTTAGAGAGAAAGAAAATAATATAGGTCAGAAACTCAGATCTGCAAAAAAAAAAAAAAAAAAGAAAAAGAGGGGTGTCAGAGAAGGAATAAATGAAGATAAAAATTCTTTGATTTTTCTTAGTTTTAATTGATCTAAAAGGAAATTGCTTAAAGCAAAAATATAACAATGTATCCATATGATTATAACATATGGATGAGTGAAATGAATGGCAGTCAGGTCACAAGGGACAAAAAGAATTGGGAATTGGGAATGCTCTGTTAGAAGGGACTTGTACTACAATTTAAGAAGTACAATGTTATTTGAAGGTTAATTTAGATTAGTTGTAAATGTATATTGAAAATTCTAGGGCAATGACCAAAACTATCTTTTTGACTTAAAAATGTTTTTAAAATTGTGATAAAAACACATAATACAAAAATTATTCTCTTAACCATATTTAAGTATATAGTTCAGTAGTGCTAAGCAGATAAAATGGACTCATATGACATATTTAATTAAACCCAGAAAAGGAAGAAGAAAATCAGGGAAAAAAGAAATAAAAAGCAAGTTCAATAATTAGAAAACAATTACAAACGTGGTAGATATTAATCCAATTATATCAATAATTGCTTTCGATATTAATGGTCTAAGAAAACCCATTAAAAGAAAGGAACTGTCAGAGTACATTAAAAAAAGTTCACAAGACCCAACTATTAATATATATTGCCTATGAGAAGGATATGAAATACAGAAAGAAGGAATAAGATTTAAGTCCCAATTAAGAAGTAATGATAAATAATGGATATACAAAGGATTATTTAAATAACTATTGACTGTAAGCATCAGCTTCCCTGGTGGCTCAGTGGTAAAGAAAATGCCTGCCAATGCAGAGAACACAGGTTCAATCCCTGGGTCGGGAAGACCCCCTGGAGAAGGAAATAGCTACCCACTCCAATATTCTTACCTGCAAAATCCCATGGACAGAAGAGCCTGGCAGGCTATGGTCCTTGGGGTTGCAAAAGAGTTGGTCACAACTTAGTGACTAAACAACAACAATAAAAATAATGGCTGGTTTGCGGGATTTAAAAACAAAGTGAAAAAAGAAAATAATAATATATAAGGTTGGGAGTAGGCTACTCTGAGTTGAAAATTTTAAGACCTTTGTATTACTCAGCTGGAGGACAAATATATTAAACTGTGAATCTGGTTATGTCAGGGAAGCAGGTAAGCAAATTAAAGGTCATCATTAAAGGCATAACAATGGAATGTATAACTTCCAAACCAGAGGAGGCAAGGAGATATATAAAGTATCAGTGAGTCCAAGAGAAAACAGGGGAGAGGAAGGAAAAAGCAAAGAAGGTTGGACCATTACAAATACAAAATTAGATAATAGATGGTAGAAATAAATAAAAATATTTGAGCAGTCCCAGTAAATATAAATAGATTGAATTTGCTAGATAATACAGAGGATATGAAAAATAACTAAAACTCAGAAATATGCTGCTTATAGGAATAACCTAAAACAAAATGGTACTGGAAGGCTGCAAGTAAGGAGCTAGGAAAACTAAATAAAATATGATAGAGTACTATCCCTCTCAGATGAAATTAAAGCCCAATGTATCCTTAAAGACAAAGAGGACCATTACTCAATGATAAGAAAATTCACAGGAAAATATAAAAATCCTGAACCTGTATATTCTAAGCAACAGAATCTCAAAACATATAAAGCAAAAAGTATCTATGAACAAAGGGAAAAATCCTATAATATTTTCTGGAGACTTTACCATACCCCTCTTATTAATGGATAGATCAAATTGACAAAAAATTAGCAGAGACATTCATAAGTTTTGCACAACATAATTAACAAGTTAGATCAAATGGATGAATGGAAACCAACAATTTGAGAGTATATGTGCTTTTCAAACACCCACAAGGAGCACACAGAAATGGACTGTGTGCTGCTTGTGAAAACGAATGTCAGCAATACCCCAAATCCACATCATAGACCATGTGCTTTGATTGCAGTGCACTGAAATTACAAATTAATAGTCCAAAGCAAATTATGGTTTCCAGTCTTCTGTAGTTTGAAAGGTAAAAATCAAAAGCAATTTTCTGGAAAAAAAAGAAAAAATCCCTGGGTCAGAAAAGAAATCCTAATGGAAATTACAAAATATTAGACTTGAACAACCAAAAACAAAAACACAGCACTGCGTATAAAAACTTGCACAATAAAGCCGAAGGGATACTTAGAGGGAAATGGATAACTTTAAATGCATTAATTTAATACAGACAGTAAAAGAGTAATGGGTTAAACATAAGCATTCAATTCAAGAAGTTAGAAAAGGTGCCACAGATCAGATTCAATTTGGTAAAACAGAAGTAACACATGTATGTTGCAAAAAGATTCAAGCAACACAGAATCATGCCAAATAGAAATGAAAGACCCTCTTCCTATTTGTTGCCTAATATGTCTCAGAGTGCCAGTGTTAACTAATGAAAGAAGAGTTTCTGGGCCTGTATGTATGCGTGTAACAGTTATAGCCATAGCTGCTGCTGCTACTGCTACTAAGTCGCTTCAGACGTGTCCAACTCTGTGCGACCCCATAGACAGCAGCCCACCAGGCTTCCCCGGCCCTGGGATTCTCCAGGCAAGAACACTGGAGTGGGTTGCCATTTCCTTCTCCAATGCCTGAAAGTGAAAAGTCAAAGTGAAGTCTTTGACTATAGCGATAGCAGGAGTGGGCATACCTCAGTGTAGGGATGGCTCAGTGGTTTCATAAATAATAACTTCTTAGTTATAAAAGTAAGATTTCAGAAAACAAAGCAAGGGGTCATGAAGATTAACAAAGCACTTGTGAGAAAGATCTAGGGGTTTTAGCTGTCTGTGAACTTAGTCAAGTGGCTGCCAGTGAATGTAAACTATTCTGTGTTGGTCAGGCCACACCTGTAACGTGGGGTTCCAGGTGAGTGCCTCTCCTTAAGAACGCTGTTGACTAACTGGAAGATGACCAGAGGAGGTGAACAGGTTGTGGAAGGGATTACACCTCTAACATTGCTAAGCACTTAATGTGTGCCAGGAATCTGTGCTGAACTCTTTGTGAAGCTCTTTACTTGATGCTCTATGGAGTAAGTGGTGTGAAATTATTCCCATTTTATAGATGAGGAAACTGAGTGGAGAGAGGACAACTTGTCCGAAGATCCATAAGTAGAAACACTTAGAGCCAGATCTTGAAGCCAGCCAATCAGAGTTCAGGGCCTGTGCCTCGAACCACCATTTATCCAACTTACACCACCACCAAACCTGTCTTGTGAGGCACTTGTGGAAGAACTGGAACTTGCCTGGAAAAGGGAAAACTCACTGGATACACTGGAGAAGGCAATGGCACCCCCCTCCAGTACTCTTGCCTGGAAAATCTCATGGACAGGGGTGCCTGGTGGGCTGCAGTCCATGGGGTCGCAAAAAGTCGGACACGACTGAGCGACTTCATTTCACTCACTTCATACGTTATCACTGGAGAAGGAAATGGCAACCCACTCCAGTATTCTTGCCTGAAGAATCCAATGGACAGAGTGGCCTGGCGGGCCATGGTCTATGGGGTTGCAGAGAGTTGGACACGACTGAAGTGACTGAGCACGCACTGGATACACAAGAGTAGAATCAGATCTCAGAGGGGCTCCCATGGAGGAGAAGCAGACACGTTTGTGGCTCCAGTCGGCAGACCTGGGACCTAGTGGGAATTAGAGAGAGGCAGCTTTCAACTCAGTCAAAAGATACTTTCCAAACAGGCAGAACTGCACACATGTAGATTGGCTCTGGGTTTCCTGTCACTGGGAGTGTCTGGCCTGGGCAGTGTGGCCTCTTGGGAAGAAGGCTGAGGGAAGTCTTCAAGCTTTCGAGGAGAGGGGTTTGAAAGAAATGACCACTAGGGTCTCTGCCAGTTCCGAGCTTTAGCACCCTGTGACAGATGGGGTTGTCTTTTCTCTCTTCTCTTTTGGAAAAAGAAGATGGATTTATTGATCCTTTCCTGGTGTCTTGGCTGTGAAACAATGAATTTATTGAAGACTATCACATAGACCAACTCAGTGTCATTGCTTTTAAAAGGATATGGACAATTCCAGGGGCTTCCCTGTGACTCAGACAGTAAAGAATCTGCCTGCAATGCAGACGGCCCCAGGTTCGATCTCTGGGTTGGCAAGATCCCCTGGAGGAGGCATGGCAACCCACTCCAGTATTCATGCTTGGGAAATCCCATGGACAGAGGATACGGTCCATTGGGTCGCAAAGACTCGGACGTGACTGAGCAACTAACACTTTCACTTCCCAGGGGCACTAGTCATAAAGAACCTGCCTGCTGATGTAGGAGATGTATGAGATGCAGGTTGGATCCCTGGATCAGGAAACTGCCCTGGAGGAGGGCATGGCAACCCACTCTGGTATTCTTGCCTGGAAAATCCCATGGACAGAGGAGCCTGGTGGGCTATGGTTCGTAGGGTCACAAAGAGTCGGACATGACTGAAGTGACTTAGCATGCTTGGACAATTCCAGGGTTGGGGTAAGGGAATTGGTGATGGGATCATTGTTTTTGGCCACCAAAAGGGCAGATAACTGTATCCACCTGTTGTAATTTCTACAGGTTTCTGACAAGAGCTGGCTCATCAGCATGAGGATGTGAAAGGAAGATGATGAGAGGCTGTACTCAGCAGGAGCTTAGGGGGTGAGGTCTTGGAGGCAGACTGGTTCTAAATGACAGGATAAGGTCCTTCCTGTGGCCATCCATGGGGCTGGGCAGGGGGATGGAGCGCAAGACCAATAGAGTCAGAGAGGATGCTCAATGAGGTCAAGGGCAGGTGAAGATGACAGTGGGAAGGCCCCAAGAAGGACCTCACAACCCATTACGTTACTTTTGAGCCTGGGGAGATGGGGTCATGTGTGATGGCGGGTTTGCCTCCAGGACCTGTGTGATTCTTTCTTTATTCCTGGACCTGAGCTTGCTGGGTGCTATCACTTAGACAGACATGCGCTTTTCTTCCTTTGTGTGCAAAGTTACTGGTTAAACTCACTTGACTTTACCACTGCTTTAACCTCAGTTTTCTCATATCATGGGATAATAATAGTTCTTGTGTCATTTGGGCTGTACAGATTAAACGAGATGAACATAGAAAAGGGCTTAGCAGAGCATCCAGTTCATAAGAGACACTAGATTAATGTTACTTCTATGACTTGTTGTTATTATTGGAGCGTTCGCCACAGCTGAGATTCCACAGAGTAGAGAAGCAGGGCCGTGGTGGGAAAGAAGCCAGGCTGGATAGACAGGAGTGGGCTGTGAGAGGAGGCACAGAGCGGGGAATGTCGGGTGGGAGGGGTGACAGACCAGACGCAGAGGCAGAACGTCTGCGCTTAGGAGTTGCTGGGAACTTTCTTCTCCCCAGGCATTCCCTGCTTTTGCCGTTTGCCCAGCTACAGATTACACAGGCAAATGAGCTTAGGTTTTGAGGGGAAAATCCTATTAATGTAATCAAAATAACAATTTGTATCACTTTTAGAACTTCTGCCTGAGGAGCTGAGAAATCTCCATAACAAATTAATAATTCTAGGGTTGTGTTAGAAGAACCTTCCCTTACAAACAAGCAAATTCATATTTCCCTTTTGGTACCACAGAGGACAGGAATTCTCCAGAATCCTAGATCAGATTTGAAGGGTGAACAGGATATTCCAACCCAGACTGGGATTCTGAGCTTGTGAATGTCCCTCCTGACAGGAGGACTGGGACAGCTGCTGCCTGCGACCATGCTCTTGGGGGCGCCTGCCACACCTCGTTGTGCTAAGCCTGTCTGGAGGCTCAGGCAGCACTGCACTGGTCACCTGAGCTGGCCACAGGTAAGGTGCTTCAGAGTCAGAGCTCTGCAATTCACCTGGTTCTGGAACCTGGCACCTGTACCAACTGGGTGTGTGATCCTGAGCAAGTTGCCCAACCTCACTGAGCCTCAGTTTTCCCATCACAAGAGGAAGATGAGGTTGCTAGTGTGCCTCAAACAGAGTTTGCGTGAGGACAGAACAGGAGGCTCGTGTGTGAAAGGTCTTGGACAATTCTTGGCACATGGGAACCCTCAATAGATGTATTTATCCTTATTATTGACATCCTCAGAGAATGCCTGAATGATACAGACAAGGCTCGTGGGGGCTGCACAGGAAGCAGGTGGGGAGGAAGATGAGTAAGACAGTGCTGGGAGAAGAGGAAGAGCCTTGTGCATGTATAGTCTGGGGAAGGGGGGAGAAGTTTCAGGTGGCCAGAACATGCAGGCTGGATTTGATGATTCTGAAAAGCCCATCTTAAAATACATACACACACACTGCAGTATAATCAAATGCAGGATAATATAGCTTCCCAGGTGTCACAGTGGTAAAGAATCCACCTGCCAACGCAGGAGACGCAAGTTCCATCCCTGGGTCAGGAAGATCTCCTGGAGGAGGAAATGGCAACCCACTCCAGTATTCTTGCCTGGAGAATACCCATGGTCAGAGGAGCCTGGCAGGCTACAGTCCATGGGGTTGCAAAAAGTTGGACATGACTGAACAACTCAGCAGACACACGTATAATAATAATATAATATCTGGACAGTGCATGTGGTTCAATACTTTGTATTATCTCATTTAATTCTCAAACAAACCCTTCCAGCTTGGTCTTGATTTTCCTCATTTAAAAGATGAGGAAACTGAAGGGATGCTCCTTGATATACAACAAGGCTTAAAATGTTTACATTCCATTTGGCTGGGAAGACACGTGCAGGAGGTTTGGTTATAGTGAGATTTTTTTACATCTTTTCAACTTCAGCACTTCTCACTTTTGGGTGTTGGGGATGAGGATTGGTGGCGGGGCTGCACCTGGAGCTATGGGGAAGGGAGCATTGCTCCCCTGTGGGATACTCCTTTAAGAGATGGTGTATTAATTTTTACAGATTGTTTTCAACTCATCCCCTTATGAACAGCACCTGGGTGTTAAATTATAGCCTATGGAGTAAATCTGGAGAAAGCCTGTGTCTTCTCTGCCCTGGGGACAGCCCTGTAGATTCTCCAGCTACTAATCTTTTTCTGAGCTTCTGATCCTCTTTGGAAGGGATAGTTAGGTAACCATTTCCCTCCTGTTTTGGCTCTTGGCATAGCTGACATCATTTATTCTTTGTGGTTTGGGAGGTTAGGAACTGACATGCAGAAAGTAGGCTGTGGGGCTTTCAGATTCTCTAGGGACTTGCTTATTGGTAACTAGCTTCTCAAGTGTCTCCTGGGGACATCTCGCAGCTCACGTGACTTCCTAATATCCTAAATGGACTTTAACCCCAAAGAGCCCGGTGGGCCTGTGCCCTATATCACCAATACCTTATTTTCCCTTCTGTTATCCAGTTGACTCATTTTATTCCTTTAGCAGGCCTGTGAAGTGGGGACTTTTATTATCTTAATTTAAAAAATTTTTTATGTGGACCATTTTTCAAGTGTTTATTGAATTTATTACAATATTGCTTCTTCTTCTTCTTCTTCTTTTTTTTAATGTTTTGATCTTTTGGCCATGAGGCATATGGGATCTTAGTTCCCCAACCAGGGATCGAGCCTGCACCCTGTGCATTGGAAGGCGAAGTCTTAACCACTGGATTGCCAGAGAAGTCCCTGTTCTTGTAATGTTATAGATGAGGAAACTGAGGAAGAAAATGACTCAGTAAGTTTCCCAAGGCCTTGCAGCCCATGGTGGTGCTGGGATTATAGACAGGCTCTTCGATCTCACTCAAGAGTGACCTAAACAGTTGGACCAGCTGATCTAAATTTTTCAGTAAGAAAGGCTGTGGGCCAATTATTCTAAAATAAAAGTTACTGTTTTTAGGACCTGTTTCCCGTATTCGAACAGATTTGTAAATAACAATCCCTTTTCACAAGCTACTTTGGTTTTCTTGAAACGGATTTCATCCCAGAAGGTATTAGAAGTGGCATTGATCAAAGCTAGTTGTCCAAAGGGAGTTTTGTTTCTTTTGTTTTTTAATGACAGAGATGGGAGGGGCTATATCTGCCCCGAATACCTTCTGGGACATAACCCTTGTGACAGCGCTAAATGGAGGAGAACTCTGGGGTCTCCAGGTCTCCATCATCTCTATATCGGTGTGTTGAAGTGGACCCAAAACAATTTTCTAAGGAAGTTCTTGTCCCTGTGGCAGGCAGCTCTTCTGCCGATCTCTGAAGCTTCAGCCCCAGGTTCCTACCAGGCCCTTCAGTTTTCTCAAGAGTATGTCAACTCCCAAGTGGGGCTACACTGAGCTGTGGGCATAGAGGAGCTTCCCTCCTGCCACTTGTTAGAATCAAAAGCTTCCCACTGTTATTCGGCTCAGAGGGAAAAGTATTTAGGGGAGGGCCAGATGTGGTCCCTTCTCTAGCAAGTTCCTGAGTCTCTAGCCCCAGTCTTGACTTTGAGGGTGTGGATTGTGTTGTATTTGAGAGTGTGGGCTCTGGAACCAAACTGCCTGGGTTCATTCCCAGCTCTGTCATCTACCAGCTGCATGGCCTTGGGCAGGTTCCTTGGCCTTGCTAAACCTCAGTTTTTTCATCTACAAAATGGGAATGATGAGTACTTGCTTTATAGGACTATGTGGGGTTTCCACATGGCTCCCTGTGCAGTGCAGAGCCCGCTCAAACGTGATCTCTGGTGGCTCCAGTTGACTATCATTGGTTCCATTCTATACTTGCCTCTTGCTTTCCTTTCTGCCTTTCCCCGCCTCCTTGTATTCTTTTTTTTTTTTTTTTTTTCTGCCCCATGGTGAACTGCCTTAAACCTTTGCTGAAAAGTGATGAGGTATGAAAGAATAAGTGAAAGAATAAAGTTAATACAATAATCCCTAATAGGCACACTTGTTTGAACGCTTGTTTATTCTTCCCAAAGTCTTTCATGTATCTTTTCTGATTTTATTATGAAAATTCTCTTTCAGTATTATTTTACTTTGCATCCTTATACAGAGATCCCTAGGCCTTCATTTTGGGTATTACATAGCTTGCAAAGATGTGGCTTTTGTGTATATGTGTGAATGTCAAACTAATCCATAAATCCTTAGCATTGTCTTCAGTAGAGTTGAAGTAAGCGAGTAAGATCAGCTTTATCTTACCAAGAAGTTCTGAATTTCAAAAGAAATGTTGGGTGGTAAAACTCCAAACTCATGGTAAAACTCCAGGCTCATGTTCTGGAGGCTGAGTTTAGACATTTAAAATGAGGGATAGGAAAGGATGGGAAATGGATTGGAGCTAACGCCTGTGGGATGCTAGGAGCCAGCCAGCAGACATTGGGGAGGATCTGGGCACCTGAGACACCCCTGCTTCTCTGCCAGCGCTCCCCCCCTGGAACCACACCCACCTCAGGCAATGTCGCTGAAGAGGTATATTCATTCAGTCATCCTGCAGACAGACCAGAGAGCCACCAGACAAGGTGATCCCATTCATGTCACAGGGAATGGGAAAACAAGGGTATGAAGCGGTTGAGGTGGGGGTGGTGCAACTGAGCTGAAGAAGAATATGTGGGTCTAGCTGAGTTGGGGTGAGCGTTAGAGGAGAGTAAGTCCAAGGACAGAAGAGGTTCTGGATGGGGGAACTGAGGGCTGGATGCACAGGAGGCTGCTGGGAGAGAAGGATCTCTGTTGAGTGGCCAGGACTGAGTCTTTGCATCCTTCCTGGGGTAGAATCGGCTGTGCTGAAGGTAGCTGACCTGCCATGAGAGCCTCCTTGCCTGTTGGCCATGGCCTTTCATGGCAACTGATGCTCCTGTGTCCGCATTGCACTTTGGGGAAAAAACCAGCTTCCACTACTGCTAGCAGCATCTCTGCTAAGAGTTCTGCCTCCAACATTAATATTTGTAGCTGCATGGTCTAGGTTACAGTTCTATTAATTGTCTGGTCATGGGAAATTCACTTCATCTCCTTGTGCCTTAGTCTCTGCATCTGCACAAAGGAAGAGTAAAAAATGACAGTACCTCTCTAAGTTGGCGCAAACTGCAACATAAAAGCTGTCTAAAGCATCTAAGCACAACCCTGGCAACCTAGCAGGGGTGTGTAAATGTACCCGTGCTGGATCTTCTTCAGGGCCCACCCAGCACATCAGCAGAGGTTTCTGTCCGTGGAAGGTGCTGAGAAGTTTCTTGACTGCTTTCCTACCTGTGACCTTGTTTGATTCCTCTTCACACTTTTGGAATACAAAGGGCAGACAGACAGTCTTATTCCCTTCTTGCCAGTGAAACAGTTGAGAGCCAGAAAATGGAACTTGTTTCTTTCCTGCTCGAACTGCAAGTGCTGCTTTTCCTGAGCTCTGATTTGGGCCAGCCTACTTCCATACAGTGTCCCCTTGAGTAAGTTTCTTCCCACATCAAGCCTCAACTCCCCACATCAAGCCTCAACTTCCCACTGAAAACTGATGAAAGAGGGTACCCCACATTCCTTCTAGCTCAGATGCTGTCTGCAGCTGCAGGTCTGATGCAGGAGGGCCTCAGTTCTTCCCTGAGCTGAGGAGTGGGGCTGAGGTTTTAGACACACAGGCGGACACAAGAGTTCATGCATCCAGTCACCAGTTGCTGAGTTTGTTGCCCAGAGACTCGTACCAGGCAGGCTGGGTGATGCAGAGGTATGCAGGGCACCCTTTAAGACAGATGGGGGCCTGAGGGGCCCATGGGCAGAGCCATGAGGCAGCATGTGCTCATTGCCACTTACCTGACCAACACTTTTTATTTTATTCGAAAAAAAGTTTATAGGTAGTACATGCAAGTGGTAAAAACTTCAGACAATACCAAACGTATATGGATACAGTTAAGTCTCCTCCTGGCTCCTTTTCTCGCTGCCTAGTTCCCCTCTTGGGAGGCAGCTACTGTTAGCAGTTTCTTCTCTGTTCTTTAGAGATTTACATACAATACTTTGATGAGGGTAAGATATATGTGTGTATTTATGTAGATGTGTGTGTGTATGTGTGTATATATATATATATATAGTCCTCCCCTCTCATTGTTCCATCTTTGTTCTTTTCCATTAACAAATATTTACGATGATTGTTCTGTATGGATAGACTGCTGCTTCATTCTTTTTAGCAGCTACATAGTATTCCATTGTGTGGGGTATCATACGTTATTTAACAAGGCTTCTGTTGGTGGCTTCTAACCTTTTTATTTTTCAAAAAAAGTCTGCAGTGGGAATTCCCTGGAGGTTCAGTGGTTAGGACTTCATGTTTCCACTGCAGGGGACATGGGTTTGATCCCTGGTCATGCCTAGTTAGGGAACTAAGATCTGGCAAGCCTCAGGGTGTGGCCAAAATAAATGAATAAAAAATTTTTTTTAATTTTTAAGAGGTTGCAGTGAGCATCATTGCCCATATGAGACTATATCTGTAGGATAAACTCCCAGAAGTGGAATGGCTGGATCAGTGTGTGTGCCTTGTGAATTTTGAAAGATAGACACCTTGCTCTTCAAAGACATTTCTCCCTGAAATGAGAAGACTTGTTTTCCCCAACAGCTCCCTCCCAGTGGAGGATCAACCCCTTGAATCGTTGCTAATCTAACAGATGAAAAAGGGTACATTATGGCTCTTTAATGGGCTCTTCTCTTATTATGAGTGAAGTCTGGCTGCTTCTCCTTTTTTTATTTTTACATATATCTTTTTTTGGAGCAATTTTAAATTTACAGAAAAGTTGCAAAGATAGTATAGAAAGTTCCCACGTACTTCTCACCCAGTTTCCCCTATTGTTAACGTCATGTAACCACGATCCACTTGTCAAAACTAAGAAACTTACGTTGGTACAACACTAATAACTAAACTCCAGACTTTATTTGGCTCTGAGTGGTTTTCTTATTTTGGCAAGGGTGAGGTCAGTGTGTAAGCTGAAGTTGGCATTTTAGGTGCCAGAGCCACCTACCCCCCAAGAGACTGTTGGGGTCTGAAATTTACATCTTTCCCCATATAGCACAGCACACAGCCCAGGCCTCCCAGTCTGCCAAGGCAGACTGGATGGAGAAATTACATCATATTGTTTCTCTCAGTTCCTTTGGGTGAAGAGTGTGGTTGTTGTTAAATCACTTGGTTGGCCCCTTGTTGCTGTTCCATCCTCATGTATTCCAGTGGAGGGAATAGGGTGAGCCAGGCCATTAGAGGTATGGAACTCCATCAGCTTTAAAAATCCCAATGACACAAGTAGTACTTGTCTTCCAGTGAAATTAGCACATTACAGATAAGACTTAAACTGTTAATAACAGTTCCAATCTCAGTCCCTTCTTCTACCTCCCAGAGGCAACACTGTGGTTGCCTTAGGTGCCTTAGGGTGTATCCTGTCAGGACTTTTCTGGAAACCATAAACTTTTGAGGGTGCTGCCAGGGATGGCTGGAGATGACAGGGGCAGGTGTAGAGACCTCTCCCCCATGTTCTTTGCTTGGACTCGTGAGGAATGTTAATATACATCCTTCTTGTGCAGACAGCGTGTTATACTAACAAGGTGCTTCACAGCGCTGCCTTGTTTTAGAGCTGTCCTAGCAGCTCTGGGAGGTAGGTAGGGGTCATTTTATCATGCTCTTCTTGGGCAGATCAGAGGTAGCTGAGGCCCACAGCTGGTAAGAAGCAGAGCTGTACCTGAATTCTCTCCTGTTGTTTCTTGAAGAATCATAGTAGTAGTTGTACCAATAATAACAATGGCAAAGCTTCATCAAGCAGGGGTTACTTTGCTCACTTTATCTCATTTAACCCTCAGAACACTGTGAGCTGAGTACAGTCATCCCTTGGTATCCTATCCCCAGGACATTGGATCCAGATTGCCTCCAGATACCAAGATCCAGGGACACTCAAGTCCCTTGCAGTTGGTCTTCTGTATCCATGGATGCAGGACTCACAGATAAGGAGGGCTGCTTGTACAGGTATTATGCTGTCTAGCAGATGAGGAAGTTGGGGCTTAGAGCAGAGAGGCAGCCAGTCTGAGATGCATGGAGCTGGGATTCTCTTCCAGTTGTGTCTGCCTCCAGAACCTGCAGGCTTACACTCTGCTCTGTTCACCATCCCTCATCTGTGCCTTTTTAGTAGCCCACAGCTGCCTTGCAATACAGCTTAGAGTTTATTGGACATTTTCACTCTGTCACTCACAGATCAGTGGTACCTATGCTTCTATGCCCCGTTCTTTCTTAATTCCTCTGGGTCTGTGTCTCCATTAATCTCACCTTAACCTATTTTCAGGCTCTTCTCATCCACTCCCTACCTGAGCCAAGGATTGTCTCCTCTCATTGCATGACTTTTGGGTATTTCCTGAGCACCTGCTCAGGAAAAAATTGCCAATCACTGCCCTCATGGAGCTTCCATTCTGCTAGAACAAAGATAGTTTCTGACTTGAGGCCTGGGCTTCTCCAGGTCCAAAGCCAATTCTCCCCACACTGGGCTCTGTGCATCCTGCCCTCTACAGTTTACTGGGACAGTGGTGCGTCCTGTGTCCCCCTCCTCCTGTCACCCTGGGATGTCACTGTGGGCTCTGGGCAGGGCCCCGGCTGCTCCCAGGGATCGTGCGCAGGCGTGATTTACCGCACCTCCCCACACCACATGTCTTTAAAATTACAGTGCCCATTTCCTGCTGAAATAATTTCCACAAAGAGTGGCTCCTATTACTGCAAGAGGCGTGCAGACGTCATGATTTATTATTATTTATGGTCCCAAGGCCTTGTTTATGCAAGACGGGTTAGGTGCGTGCGATAGAAATGCCATTATGCAAATGACATTGAATGTCCTTACGGCGCCTAAATAATTTTTGTGTTGGACGATTAAACCTCATCTGTTATTGATATGGGCTGCAGTCGGGCTATTACAGAGTCCCAACAGTACTTACTCCCAGTAATGGGAAAATTGAGAGAGAGAGACCAGCACAATTGCCTCAAGTGGGCTGTGATGGTCTGGAAGGAGTAGAACATCTCGGAGGTCCGCGCTGAGGGAGCCTGCAGACTCCTCAGATAAATAAGGAAGGCTGTGCCCGGCAATAAATTAAGCCTCGGGTTTGAGTGGGTGCCTTGAAGGATTTGTGGCCTTCCAGTAGCGTGATTTAGCTATCTGATTTAGCCAGGGGGCTAGGCAGCCCCACCCCGAATTCCGGGGAAGCCCGTGAGCAGGGAGCTGCCAGCGTGGAGGGGAGGGCACAGGAGGAGGGTGACTGCCCCATGACGGGGCATTCAGTCTGCCATGCCAACCTCTCGCTGCCTGCTGCCTGGCCCCTGCGCATAACCGCCTGCCTTCCAGAGTGCGTGTGCGTTCTCTCTCTCTTGCTTTTTCTCTCTCTCTTTTTTTTTGACACAGCTGTGAAGTCCCATTTTGATCAGTGTTGATAGCTTATGAATTCCAAAATTGACAAAATTTACAGAAAAATGAGGATAATCCATCTTCCTTAGCAGCCTGTCAGGAGCTGGCCATACTTCATAATCTCCAATTACAGATGCTATTTTCCGACATTTACATGCAGATATTAGAACCAAATGAAAATGAGAAACAAAGAGAGAATGGAAATGCAGCTATTTATATGTATAAAAGACAAACAGGTAAATTCGAGACATTTAGATTGGATTTGGGGTCCCTTTAGGAGGCTTGGAAAGAGACAGCTTTGAGCACGTGGGGTTTCAGAATAAAATGGTAAGACGCGGGGCCTCTCCAGGCCTGTCTGTGGTCTGGCAGGTTGGGTTAAAAAACGGTTCAAGTCTGCTGGCTCAGCTGGGGACGCTTGACTTGGGTGGGGGCTCGTGGGACACCCCTCCCCCAGGGTTTTAGGGAGTCCCCTAGGAAGCACCCAGAGCTCATGCTAAGCCATCAAGTACTCACACATTTCACAAATGAGTGGGTTTAGAATCTTCAGCATTTGTTTTTTAAAATGGTGAGCATGTGTTGGAGCGGGGGGTGGGGGAGTAGGCAGGAAATGCCGCTGGAGTCAGCTCCCTCTCTGAGGCAAATTTCAAAAAGTTGGCATCTTCTGGTGACCAATTCATAAAGTCCCCCTGAGTAAAAGATGCAGGAGGATACCACTGTCTGTCAGAGGGCTCTGGCCAGGTGCACAGAGGGTTGTACCAATAAACTTTAAAAATGCGATATAAATAATAAAATTAATGGAGAGAGAAGGAGTTCTGATATATGGATCATCCACTTCCTTCTCAGCTAATCTGGCGAGAGAGGAGGGCCTGGGAGGAGGCTTTGTAATGAAAATGTTCTTCCCATAAAATTGAAGGGAGAACAGCCTTGTTGCCCTCGCAGCTGTATGTGGCACTGGCTTCTGGAAAGCTGGGGATATTAATTAGCAGTGCTTTGGATTAAACTCTTCCAACCATGTCGGATGGTATGATTTTTTTTTTCTCTTTGTGAGCTTGACATGGATGGCAGGGAAGAGTCTGCCTGGGTTTTCCCAGCTTCCTATTATTACTGAACTTTTCTTTTTATGTGGGGGGATCAAACCTCTTCCTCTCCTGGAAATGAAAATGAGAGATTTCAGGGTTTTCCTGGGCAGTTGGGCAGAGAGAGGGTGTTCTGTTGGAGCCGGCAGAGGAGGTTGAGAGGGTTAGATGGGTAGATGGGAACATCTCTGCCTTTGGCTTGAAAGCTTTTGTTTATTTGTGGGAAGCCTCTTTCTAGCCAGCAATTTTATATTATTTGAAGTTTGATTTGTGGTTGAGAGGTGAAGAAAATAAAACTAGGAGGCTAAATTTAACGTATGTACGTGTGTGTGTATGTGTGTGTGTGTGTGTGTATCTGAGAGAGAAAGGAATTGTTAAAAACCAAGCTCAAACCAAGCCTTCAGAAGTATGTTTGTTTACATGTCCAGTCTCAAGGCCAATGGCTTGCTTGCTTAAATAAATTGTAGGTATTAGCACAAAGAATGGTTATTATGCTTTCTTTCCAGGTATGAAATGCAAGATTCATGAAATTAACACATGACTGCAGAATGCAAACATATTTCTAATAATTAAAAACAAAGGCTCTTAAGTTAATCTTCGTAAAGAGGCGAATAAACAGAAACACCATTGTTATTGTGCTAGTTTTGTCTCTATTATTTACATAATAGTATTAATTTACACAGAAAAGCTTCAGCCTAAGCCTAGTGTCTCCTTCCTTTTGTTTCTCATTTTTCTAAAACCAGAATGTATCCTTTAGTCAAGAACACAGCACCTGAACCAAGCAGTCTGAAGCCTGATTTTTCTCTTCATGGTGCAATGTTACATTTTTGTTTCTTTGTATTTCCCGCTCATATGAAGATTATTTGGTAAGGCCAACATCAGTCTGCGCACTGCTGTCCTCTGAGTTTATCATTTAGGCTGCCCTCTGAGACGAAGTGGGGAGAGAAAAGGATGAAGTTCCTACCATTGCTGGCTGAACCCACCTGGAAACATTTCATACTGGAGGTCATTCTTGAGCCAGGATGAGAATGGGTGGAGAGACAAGATTGGAGGAGAGGAAAGGAAAAGGTGCTCGGGGAGGAGGAATGGGCTTGACACGGGTGGAGTTTCATGAAGCCTGTGAAGATGCTTCTGGATTGGCAGACGGTCACCCTGTCCTGGGCCCTGTGGCATCGTGGGGAAGAACACAGACTGTGGGATCCAACAGGACCTGAGTCTAACCCCGCGTGCAGCTCCCTCCACTCTCTGTTCTCAGCTTTCCCATCCAGACCAGGATTGGGTTGATGAAGGTGGTGTCTAGTGGAGTTCAGCATCTCAGGCTTGGAGTAGCCCTACTGCGGGGTGATTCAGGCACATTATTTTGGTCCCTTGTGCCTCAATTTCATCCTCTGTAAACTGGGAGTAATAATATTTACCCATAGGGTCATTATAAGTGTTAAATAAATTAATGGGTTTTAACACCTAGAGGGCATCCTAGTGGCTCAGTGGTAAAGAATCCTCCTGCAATGCAGGAGACCCAGGTTCGATCCCTGGATTGGGAAGATCCCCTGGACGAGGGCATGGCAACCCACTTCAGTATTCTTGCCTGGAGAGTCTCATGGACAGAGGAGCCTGGTGGGCTACAGCCCATAGGGTCACAAAGAGTCAGACACAACTGAGCACACACGCACGCTTACACACGCTAACACCTAGAACAGTATCTGATGTGTAGTAAGCATCCAACAAATATGAGTACTCCTGACTTATCCTGTGTCTGAGGGTTTCGCTCAGAGATGCTAGAATCGTCTGAGTTGGAGTCTGAATTAGCTGTGAGAGGCCTGGTTCTCTCAGCCTTCTTTTTCTGGCATTTCTCTTGGCAGTGTCTGTTTGGCTGTAGCAGACCTTGGTGACAGAGGGAATGCCCTCCCGAGACTGCCTGTTTGCCTTTTCAAAATGTTGCCTGATAGAAGGTTCTTCCTCATGGGGAACAGAAGGGGCAGAGAGATGACCTTTGACCTGAGGAGTGTGTGTGTGTGTGTGTGTGTGTGTGTGTGACACGTGCACGCGCACGCATGTCACCGCTCAGCAGTGGCAGGGCAGTGGTGGTGGGGAAGGGCATCCAAGCTCCCCTCCCGGCCTCCACCCTATTAATCTTGCACTACAGAGGGAAGTCTTTTGTTTCTTTACAGCAACAGGGATAGCCTTTCTGTCTTCCTGCATTTGGGAAATAAATCCAAAAGAAAGTGAACTATGAGCATCCTGGGATGTCCCCCACTCCTGTGCCAGGTACTTAAGGATGGAGGACATCCCTTTGCATGCCCCCTTTCAGGCCCCTTGGTAGCCAAGAGGCATTCCTTTGGTGGTAGTGAGCCTCCCTGCCCTTCTCCCTTACCTGTAGCAGGATGGGACAGCCGGGCTCCACCATGAAACTGCCTGGAAGAAGTTGGTGGAATTTGGCTGCTCTGAGATAGAGCTCTGTTTTTGGAAATCTTCCTCCTCTTTGCTACATCAGGATCTGGATGGCAGAGTCTGAGAAGACCCTGGCAATTCCCAAGGAGGGAGTCCTCCTTTCCCTCCTCCACACAGTTCCCTCCCACTGCGTCTTCATATCATTCAGGAAGCCTTGGCTTCTGGGTTCTGGCTCTTGTCCTCCAGAAGTGGAGCTCTGTGCTCCAAGCCTTGTCATTTCTTCTCTTGCATTTGGGAGGACAAGAGCCAGAATGCTCCAAGCCCAGGGCCTTCTCTCCCTGCTCATCTCACAGGTTTCCTGAGGTTCAGGGTGGACCCCAGAATCGTTTGTTCCTTCCCTCTCTCCCTTGCTCAGCTTCATTCAGGATATGTCCTGCCCAGCCTACTGGCCCAAATCAGACTGCCCAGAGGTGCCTCCTCAACTCAGAGGGAGAGCAGATACAATGTCAAATAACTGGGTTCAAGTTCACTCGCTCAGTTGTGTCCAACTCTTTGCAACTCCATGGACTGCAGCACGTCAGGCTTCCTTGTCCATCACCAACTCTAGGAGCTTGCTCAAACTCATGTCCAAAAAATGTTGATGCCATCCAATCATCCTCTGTCGTCCCCTTCTCCTGCCCTCAATCTTTCCCAGCATCAGCGTCTTTTCCAATGAGTCAGTTCTTTGCATCAAGTGGCCAAAGTATTGGAGCTTCAGTTTCAGCATCAGTCCTTCCAGTGAATATTCAGGACTGATTTCCTTTAGGATGGACTGGTTTGATCTCCTTGCTGTCCAAGAGACTTCCAAGAATATTCTCCGACACCACAGTTCAAAAGCATCAGTTCTTCATCTCTCAGCTTTCTTTATAGTCTAACTCTCACATCCATCCATGACTGCTGGAAAAACCATAGCCTTGACTAGACTGACCTTTGTTGGCAAAGTAATGTCTCTGCTTTTGAATATGCTGCCTAGGTTGGTCATAACTTTCCTTCCAAGGAGTAAGCATCTTTTAATTTCATGGCTGCAGTCACCATCTGCAGTGATTTTGGAGCCCAAGAAAATAAAGTCTGACACTGTTTCCACTGTTTCCCATCTATTTGCCAGGAAGTGATGGGACTGGATGCCATGATCTTAGTTTTCTGAATGTTGAGCTTTAAAGCAACTTTTTCACTCTCCTCTTTCACTTTCATCAAAAGGCTCTTTAGTTCTTCTTCACTTTCTGCCATAAGGGTGGTGTCATCTGCATATCTGAGGTTATTGATATTTCTCCCGGCAATCTTGATTCCAGCTTGTGCTTCCTCCAGCCCAGCATTTCTCATGATGTACTCTGAATATAAATTAAATAAACAGGGTGACAATATTCAGCCTTGACGTACTCCTTTCCTGATTTGGAACCAGTCTGTTGTTCCATGTCCAGTTCTAACTGTTGCTTCCTGACCTGCACACAGGTTTCTCAAGAGGCGGCTCAGGTGGTCTGGAACTCCCATCTCATTCAGAATTTTCCACAGTTTATTGTGATCCATATAGTCAAAGGCTTTGGCATAGTCAATAAAGCAGAAATAGATGTTTTTTAATTTCACGGCTGCAGTCACCATCTGCAGTGATTTTGGAGCTTAAGAAAATAAAGTGTGTCACTGTTTCCATTGTTTCCCCATCTGTTTGCCAGGAAGTGATGGGACCGGATGCCATGATCTTAGTTTTTTGAATGTTGAGTTTTAAGCCAGCTTTTTCACTCTCCCCTTTCACTTTCATCAAGAGGTGATAAATATCACAAACACAGGGTGGTAAAAATCCTGGGGGAATTCAGAGAAGAAAATGATTTATTTCAACCAAAAAGACTTAGGGAAGAGATGGCATTGAAACTGGGCCTTAGAGAACAATGATTTGGACTGGGATGAGGATGGAAAACAGAGTGAGCAGAGGCACTGAGTGGAGTGACTGGGGTGCTCAGGAATTAGTACAAGTGCGGTGTGGCTGGAGTCGTGGGTAGTTTCAGAAGTAGGTAGATCTGAGTTGAAATTGGAAAAGCAGGTTGGGATTTGGATTGGGGTCTGTATGGTTTGGGTCAACATTACCTGGAGGCAGTGAGGAGCCAGGGAGGGTTTACAAGCACAGAGCACCCTCTTACAAATAGCATACTGGTTAGGGATAGGAGAAAATGAATACTTCAAAACAATCATATGCAAAATCACTTTCCATTTCACATGAGCTTGTGGTGAGTTCTGCATTGACTGTGAGAACAGCATGAGTTAACCAGGCGATGGGGTGACAAGAAAAGCAGAAGCAAGCTGCTTATGCTGTGAGAGGACATTCGTTGGAACTGGGGTCCCAGAAAGCACACTGAAGACCAACATAGAGCACACTGAAGACCAGCGTGGGGAGGCCTTAGCACTTTGTGGTAGCCAGAGCTGTGTGGCCACCAAGCGGCTGCCTCAGGAAGTAGGGAGTTTCCTGTCACCAGTGAGTTTTGAGCGCCAGCTGAAGATCAACCTCCATAACTCCCAAGTTCCCTTGGGTCCTGAGATTTGGTTCACTAAGATTCTCTAGGGCTTCTCTGATGGCTTAGCAGGTAAGGAATCCTCCTACAATGCCGAAGATGGAGGAGCTGCGGATTCTATCCCTGGGCTGGAGGAAATGGCAACCCACTCCAGTATTCTTGCCTGAAAAATCCCATGGACAGAGGAGCCTGGTGGGCTCCAGTCCATAGGATCACAAAGAGTTGGACATGATTGAGCAACTGGGCACACACACACACACACGTTTCTCTAAGTGGCCATGGTGGGAGAAGGGGGCCTCCAGATGAGTCAGTGCTAGAAGTTTCTCTGGGACAGAAACCAGAATATCTGATTTCATTCTCCTCCCTGGGCTTTCCCTCCTGTGCCCACCACCTGTATGTCTGGGAATGGGCTGGAGTGACGCCTGGCATGCTGTAAATGGAATAGGGAGAGATGAGTCAGTTAAACCTTGCAAATCTCTTCTTGGAAGCCCGTTGATTCTACTGCAGACCATGTTGACCAAGTCATAGACACAATTCTGGAGAACCACATGAATAATGAACGTGTCTCATTCATGCCTAGGGTACTTTCTGATGAATCAAAGCATTTTTCTGTCACTTACTGTCTCAGTGACCCTGGGAAGCACCTCGGATGCTGTTGGCAGAGCCAGGCCATGGTACCTGTCCCAGTTCATTTGGATCCACAGGCATTTATGTCACATCTGTTCAGAGCTGGGCATTGGGCCAGGGCCTGCTGTCACAAAGATGAAGGAGACACAGCCCTATCCTCATGAAATTCACACTGTGGTTGGGGAATGAGGGCCCTTAAATAATGAAGTATACAATACAGAGTGTTAAGTGCAGCTGTAGGGATGTGCATGCACTTTGGGGTTCTAGGAACACAAGAGGGGAAGTCCAGGAGGGCTTCCTGGAAGAGTGAGGCCATTCAGAATTCTTGGCAGTTCTTCCCCTCTGATAATACTGGCAGTAGCACTTTGTAGATTATGGAGCTCTTTTGTAGGCGTCATTCATCATCCCTCCTTTCAGCAAAAATGTCTTTTTCAAGTTTGATTCATCTTCTATTTGGTTTAGTGGAGATGGAATGCTCGAAGTTTATTGTTTCTTTGTGTTTCTTTTTTTCTTTTTTAAAATTAAACTTTTTAGTTTGAAATAATTGTAGGTTTACATGCAGTGCTAAAGAAATAATGCAGAGGGATCCCATATACCCTTATCCAGTTTCCTCCAATGATAACATCTGGTAAAATCACACTGGGATATCGATGTTGATAAACTCACTGGGATACTGGCCATGAAGACTAAAAAAAACGAGAGCAAAAAGACCTGCCCTCAGGAGTTGACATTCTTATCACTTCCTGTATGCCTGGTCATAACCCTGTGTGGTAGGTCATGTATCCCCACATTGAAGATGAGAGAAGGAGCCGAGAATTGAGGTGCCTGGCCTGGCTCCGCAATGCACGAACCTTGCCTGTGGCAGACGTGAGCCCTGTCCTCCGGTCCTCCTGTCCGCAGAACTGGCGGGTTTCTCAGCCGCACTCCTGCCTGTCATCAGGCCGGGCCCTGGGGACTCACCTCCCCTACTCCAGCTTCCGTCCTCCTCTGGGTAGGTGCGTAGTTGAGCAGGTGTCTGGTCCCTCAAGTGGGGGACTGGTTGGCCTGGCTCTGGCCCATCTCCCAAGGGCTGCCTCACGCCCAGCGGTGAACCTGGAGGACTCAGCAGGTGATGGGGAAGCCTTGTGGTGGCCCAGGTGGCCAGCTGAGGCAGCAGCCCCACAGCCTGCCCCCCTGCACTGCCCTGCTTCGTGCTGCCCTCCTTCTCACGTGTCTGTGTTTCTTTTCTCCTCCATGCTATGGCAGTGGTGCCCCGTGCTGATGAGACAATACTTGGTGCAGCCCCAGGCAGTCCTTTTCCAGGTAATTTCCTAGGGACCCAAGTGACACCAAGCACACACCTCCCTGGGGCGCGTGCCGCCTCGAGTCCCTGCTACGAGTCCATGGCATTCCCTGCTGCCTAGTGTCCGAAGTGCGGCCCCTTTCCTTATCCTTCGGATCTTCACAGTCGCCTCGGCAGGCAGGCGGCAGAGGGCTAGATTTAAATCTCATTAATGAGGAAAATAAGTCTCAGAGAACTGGCCCAGCTTGCCTGAGGTCACACAGGTGAGACAGAGGCAGGGCTGGGGCAGGAACCCTGTGTTATTGCTCCTAGTTCACTGTTCTTTCTACTATGGGATCAATGGCTTTATTTTATGCAGATAAAAATTAGCTAAGGAAGTCCATTCCCCTCCCACAATCAGTTTTTCCAGGTTAGAAAAGATAACCCTGAACATCCTTCTGGCTCAGACATTTGAGAGTGCAAGACTGTCATTTGGAGCATGGTATCTGAGAGGAGGTGCATACCTGGTGCATACCTGGTGGGACTTGAACTTGAGGCCTCCTAGGGGTCTGTGGCAGTAGGTGGAGAAGTTTGTTTTTTTTTCCTCAATAGATATTTTATCAATCAAGATGCAAATACTAAAAATGTGGAACCCACTCATTTAAACCATGCTTGACAAATGATTGCCTATCCTTTTTTAACTTTTTATTTTATATTAATGTATAGTTGATTAACAGTGTTGTGTTATTGACTATATACCAATGCAAAATCAGTTCAGTTCAGTTCAGTCGCTCAGTCATGTCCGACTCTTTGTGACCCCATGGA
Organism: Bubalus bubalis; assembly: GCF_019923935.1. Taxonomy (NCBI): domain Eukaryota; kingdom Metazoa; phylum Chordata; class Mammalia; order Artiodactyla; family Bovidae; genus Bubalus; species Bubalus bubalis. The sequence continues at coordinate 122,928,703 of NC_059159.1, read as the reverse complement.
CTGCAGCATGCCAGGCTTCCCTGTCCATCAAAAGAAAAGGTTTAAAAAAATAAATTAAGTCACACGAAGAGAGACTTTTCTGATAAAAAAAAAATATTGTGTTAATTTCAGGTGTACAGCAGAGTTATTCAGTCATACATATACATGTATTTATTCTTTTTCAAGTTCTTTTCCCATTTAGGTTGTTACATTATATTGAGTGGAATTCCCTGTGCTCAAGGATAGGGTGGGTCCTTGTTGGTTATGCATTTTAAATATAGCAATGTGTACATGTCAATCTCAAACTCCCAATCTATCCTTCCACCCCACCCTTCCCACCTTGGTGACCATAAATTCGTTCTCTAAATCTGTGAGTCTGTTTCTGTTTTGTGAATAAATTCATTTGTATCAGTTTTTCAGATTCCACACATAAGTGATATACAGTATTTATCTTTCTCTGTCTGACTTACTACACTCAGTGTGACAATTGGTAGGTCCACTCGTGTGGCTGCAAATGGCATTATTTTGTTCTTTTTAATGGCTGAATAATATTCCATTGTATGTACATACGACATCCTCTTTATTCATTTGTTTGTCGATAGACACTTAGATTGCTTCTATGTCTTGGCTGTTGTAAACAGTGCTGCAACAAACACTAGGAGGCATGTACCCTTTCAAACTTTTTCTCCAGATACATGCCCAGGAGGGAGATTGCTGGGTCATAGGGTAACTCTATTTTTAGTTTTTTAAGGAACCTCCATACTGTTCTTCACAGTGGCCATACCAATTTACATTCCCAACAGTGTAGGAGGTTCCCCTTCTCTTTATACCTTCTCCAGCATTTATTGTTTATAGATTTTTGATGATGGCCATTCTAACTGGTGTGAGGTGATGTCTGATTGTAGTTTTGATTTGCATTTCTCTAATAATGAGCGACGTTGAACATCTTTTCATGTAAGTAGGCAGAGAAGCTTTTACCCCAATTGGCTCCGTTGGAGTGGACCCTCTGGGACTTGCCGTTGTTGTTATTCAGTCTCTAAAGCATGTCTGACTCTTTGTAGCCCTGTGGACTTTAACACGCCAGGCTTCCCTGTCCTTCACTATCTCCTGGAGTTTGCTTAAACTCACGTTCATTGAGTCAGTGATGCCATCCAACCATCCCATCCTCTGTCACTCCCTTCTCCTCCTGCCCTCAATCTTTCCCAGCATCAGGGTCTTTTCCAGTGAGTCAGCTCTTCGCATGAGGTGGCCAAAGTATTGGAGCATCAGCATCAGTCCTTCCAATGAATATTCAGGGTTGATTTCTTTTAGGATTGACTGGTTTGATTTTCTTGCAGTCCAAGGGACTCTGAAGAGTCTCCTGGCACCACAGTTCAACAGTATCAAATCTTTGGTGCTCAGCCTTCTTTATGGTCTAACTCTCACATGACTATTGGAAAAACCGTAACTTTAACTATATGGACCTGTGACTTGCTGACCTCAGTTTATTTTCTTTCCTGGTTCATAGTCAAGAACAGAACCAAGGAGCCCTAATGGGAAGGGAACAGAAGCACAAAATCCACAAAAAGAACTCCAAACACTTGTAAAAGTAGGAACATGGAACACAACTGTTGCCTGCAGATGTTGGTGGCTTGACAGCCAGTGGAGGGAGGAGGTGGGGGCTGCTGGTACACCCAAGGGCATAGGTGCACCAACACAGCCCCACTGTTCAGCCCTTGGCTTTCTAAATAACTATGAGATGTGGAAATAGATGCCACTGTTACCAGGAAAAGAGGCACCAGTCATGGGTTCCCTCTTTTCTTGTCTTTCTCTCTCCTGATCGTCCCTCCCATCTTTCTTTTTCTGTCATTCTTTCTACCTCTCCCAGCCTCCACTTTCAAAAAGGACTTGAAGTATCCTGCAAAATAAACAATGACCTATATCTACGTTAGCTAAGGCTGAAAAAGTTCAGAAATTATGCAGAGGAAAGGCTAAGATCATTCTACAAGGTGCCAGCAATGATACATTTGTGATGTCTAAGCTCTGAATTTGACTAAGCTTCCTGGCAACCAAGGCAAAGAAGGATATGTAGGGTTTCCAATGTCCCTGTAGTAATTTTTTTGTGTGTGTAGGGAGGATGGGTGGGTAATGAATTGTAGAAGACATTGACATGGAATTTGAATGTTCTAATGGGAGTGTCTCTAGAAGATTTTTTTTTTAAGTACTTTGTTTGGTTGTTTTCTTTTATTGCCTCTAATCAGTGTTGAATGCCAGATATTCTGTCCCAGAACAATGAAATCACTTCCTCAGGGACTACACCTCATGGTAGACAAGGACATTGTCTTCTGGTCACCTGACTTGATGAGGGGTAGAGGTGGGAGGTTAGCATATCATTTTGAGCTCTTGTTCAAACCCTCTACAGTTTGTTTTTTTTTTTCCCCTACAGTTAACGTTTGGATTTTGTGGTGAATGTCATGCTCCTGAATCATGCATTCATTCATTCATTCAACAAACGCTTAGGGGGCTCTCAGGCTATTTCCTGCTCTGTGCTCTCAAGGCAACCTGGAGGGAGATAGACAAACAGCCATTATACATGGTGGGAAGTATGATAGAGGTCTGTGCAAAATGACACCGATTATGGAAACATAGACAAGGGAATCATGATTTCTTTGTAGGAATGTGGGGTCCAGGAATGGCTGCACCAAGGAGATGACATTTGAACTGGGTCTTGTCAGTTTAAGTGGCTGAATGAGGTGCACCTTCCAGGCAGAGGTAAGACAGTTCCTGGAGTGACTGAGGAGCAGCCAGTGGAGCGAGGGTCCAGGGACCCCAGGAGATGGGGGAGAAGGCAGTTGCCTCAAAAAATCACAGGCGGCTCAGTGGGACAGAGAATGGTGAGAAATTGGGGCATAATTACAAAGCAAATGAAATGACAGCATCCCCTGGCTCATGCAGGAGCAGAGCAGGAGCTATAGAACCCCACCAAAGGAGAGAGACTGGGCTCAAGCCCTATGAGCAAGAGGTGTGGGAGGCATGCGTGGCAAAGGGCAGTGACAGCAGGATTTGTGAATCCAGCTGCCTTCTCAGCCCCAGCTCTTTAGGGAAGTTCATTGTACCTTCTGGCAACCACTGGTGCTTGAGAAACTGGATTTTTGGATCTCCCACTGCATGTCTTACACAAGTTGAAGATTTTGTATCTGGAAGAGATGATTCAAACCCAATTGCTGAAGTGACTGAACAAACCTTGATACTGAATTTACTGACTAAAACAGAATCAAATAACAAAAAGCCTCTTCCATGTGGATATTAAATATGTTAAGAGGCAGGATTGGCCATCCTCCGTCTTAAACCTGGGTTGGCTATGATTCCTTGGGAAATAGAGGCTTTCCCTGTGGACGCAGCTGCCCAGCCTGGAGTCTAGGAAGAGGGCAGACCTGGTAGTGGGGTGGGGAGGGGCACAGGGGTGCTACTCTTAGCCAAGATACTGCCTGGCTCTCCTGAGGATAAGGGTCACTCATTCATTTGTTCATCCAAGTGTTCACTGTGCAGGCTCTTCAGAGTCGAATCCCAGCTTGTCTACTTTTTCATCTGGACCTCTTCCTCCTGCAACTATCGACACGTGCCTTGTTTTTGGATCACTCCCATCTCACCTCTGAGCTTTCTTTCAGCTCTACTCAGCTTGGGGGTCAGGGATTGCTCAGGTCCAGGATAAATAGCAGCTTGCCCAAGAAACATTTCCTTACCACTTCCTGTGCCATGTCAATGAATGGCTCTGTGCCTTTGTCCTTGTTGGATGGAGCTTCAGGACCACGTGTCTTTTCCCTTGAGATCTGTCGATGAAGGGCAGAGAGTATGTTTGGTCCTCACATGCCATCTTGCACACACAAAAAAAGCTCAGTAAACACTAAGCATGCACTATGCTCAGACCTCTACTAGGACACAGGAACCTAGGGAGGTGATAGGCGCTGTCCCCATCCCAGGGTCTCATAAACCCCAGAGACCCTCACAGAGACAATTTGACCTCCTGGTTTTGCACATGGTAATACACTGAAGGAGGGCCTCCAATGAACTTTACATCCTAATTTTTTAAGCAAATTAGAAGGCTAATGCATGAACAAGTCCCATTCTGTGCTGGATAAAGTCTAGACAGTGACCTTTTCTCAATAGCTTCCGCTGCCTGAAATGAAGACTGCTGGGTGAGACCTACAGCCAGAAATATATTGTCCTCTCTACCTAGTACACACATATCCACTTACAAAGAAACAAAGAATGATGAAGCAGGATTTACTTTTTCTATGTGAGAGACTCTTCTGTTCTAGTCGACTCTGTTTTCCATCGTAAAGGTTAGTACTAGCACATTGATTTCCTATCTGTTGAAGGGTTAGGACACAGTATGAAAATCCTTAGGGTAATTGTCAAGATTTTGGAGTCAGATGGACCCAGGTTTGCATCCTGGCTCTGGCATCTAGAAGCTGTATGACATTAGGCAAACACTTTCCTCCTACGTTAGAAGTCTCAGTTTCTTCATCTGTACCATAGGACTAATGTAGACCCTACTACATGGGGGTAAGTGTGAGGATTAAATGGGATAACAAAGATAAAAGCTCCTGGCATAGAGCAAGCGATTGATAAGTGTGAGCTTTGACACAGTTGTGAATATTATGGTTCTTATTGTCCTGGTGCCACTCTGGACTCCTGCTTCCTGGGGAGCGGTAGTCAGAAAGGACTTCCTGGAGGAAGAGGCACTGAAGCAAGGCAGCAGGTTGGCCAGGAATCACTACTGTCCTCACAGTGACCAGGAGCTCTGTGTGAGCATCCCAGGGGCATACATTTTCTTTTCTATGAAGGGCAGACTTGTTCCCAAGTCTGGACCATGTTAGATGCTTTTGCCTTTCACATTTAGGTCTCTAATCCACCCAGAATTGATTTTTGTGTCTGGTGTAAAGTAAAGATCCAATTTCTTTTTTCCCTCCTTGTTTCTGAATGGATAACTGGTTCCCCTGCACTGTTTATTAGAGTCTCATCCTTCCCTGCTGATTTGTACATCACCTCTCTCATATATCAAGGTTCCATACATGCACAGATCAGTTTCTGGACTCAATTCTGTTTCAGTGGTCGATTTATCCATGCCTGTGCCAGTCCCATACTGTCTTAATTACTGCAGCTTTATAGTGATTCCTGATGTCAGGGACGCCTGTCACCATCTTGTCCTTCTCCTGTAGAAGCCCCTGGGCTGGCTCTGGGCCCATGCTCTTCTCTGCACATTGCAGAACCAGCCTCTGTTGGAGACAGATGCAAAGTCCCGGGAGCTCTGGGCAAGAACTCATCTCAGGGTGCCTGGGCCTGCAGTACCTCCTGGATGCACAGCTGCCACCCACCGTGCTCAGCATTTGAGCTGCCCTGGAACTACTTTATAATTCATTTGCAGAGAAAAGCACCAGGGATGTGCCTGAGTCTTCGTCCCCTCTGCCTGCCACTTGCCCAGTGATTCCTCTGGTTTCCCTCCCAGTTCCTCATCACCCTACCCAGAAAGCTTGCAAACTCCTTTCAGAAGACTTCTTGTTTCCTTGTCCTTGTCCATTAAGGACGTAACCCTGGACAGACAGAAAGGCATCATCCATTGGCAATGCCAGGGTGATGGAGGAGACTCCCTGCACCAGAGCTTGGCACAGCCAAATACTCTGGCTTGGGTATCTGCGAATAATGTCTTTACCTGAAGATAGGCCTGGGATTGAAGTGGGGAACAGGAGGGAGAGCCCTGTCACTCCTGCTGTAGTTTTTCCTGGAGTGGGAAGACCCATGTCGGCAGCTTCACAACCTTTCCAGAGACCATTCTGACGGCGGTGCCAAGGAAATGACACATCACAAGCTCTGGTTTCATGCAATGGCTTAAGGAAAAGAGCATGACTCATGGGCCAAGTGTACGTGATTGGAGTGGACTTGGTAAATCAGTTTTCAGCATACTGGTGTTTACATGCTTCCAGAATTCAAAAACATTTGCTTTGATATGATGGTTTGGGGGTGAGAGTTTATGGTGAACCATCGCCTGTTGACCCTCGGCAAAGCCCTCCTCCCCTTGGGTCTCAGTTTCCTACTCTGTGAAATGAGGGTTTCAACTAGTTGATGACCCAAATTCCCTTTAACCCTCGTTTTTGTGATTCTACACTTGCGGTTTAAGAGCACAGAAATGAGAAACTTCCCTTTCCAGCCTCTTGGCTACAAGATTCATGATTCTGCCTTGGTTATAGATGCCTTCCTCCTTGCATAGAGGAGGTTGGTTGTCCCTGGCTGGCTGGGGCTGAGGGAAGGGAACCTGCAGCCATAAAGAAGCAAGGTTTGAATTCTCGTGAAGCTGCACTGAATCTTGTCCACCTCCTCACTTGGGGAGACGTCCTGATTCTGGACACCTGTCTTGGTCTGTCGAGCTGAATGTGTCCTCTCAATACTGGGGATCCATGAGCCCCCCGGGAGCCTTGGTGCTGGTATGGGCTAGCTGGCTGAGTCCAAAACGTGGCAGTGATATTTGGCTGGAGTGCTTTGGAACCTCTGTGTTGAGACATCTGTCTTGTTTCCTCTTTCAGACTGCCGATTATTCCACCATGGCCTCGCTGGCAGGAGGGCTGGATGACATGAAGGCCAACCTGACCAGTCCCACCCCCGCTGACATCGGGAGCAGTGTGCCTGGGCCACAGTCCTATCCCATTGTGACAGGTGAGGGCACCTGGGGTGTGGTGGGGCAAGGGGTGAGTGGCAGGGAGAGAGAGAGAACATATGTGATGACGAAAATGGCTTCTTGGTGCTTTGGGGCTTGACAGGGGCCATTGAGGTTATGAGGTTCTGGAACAGGTTGAGGGATTGAGACATGGCTGTAGATGCTCTGGTAGAGCCAGAGGAGAGCAGTTAGCAAATGGGCAGTGGGCTGGGGCTGGATGGAGCAGGGAAGCCTCGCATCAAGGGGCTGGGTGATTTTGGGGCCCCTGGGACTGGGACTGAAGTGTTCAGAATGGCTGGGATTTAGCTGTCTGGGAGAAAGGCAGTCCTGGTGAGCCTCAGCCTACAGGGTGAGTGGGATTCCTGGTAGATCGCTGCCAGGAGTTTCAGGTTTCCAGGTGGAGTCAAGAAGGACAGGAGGTTTAGACTACCTTTCTCAAAGACTAGTTGCTTGAGCTGCAGTGTGAAGATGAAGCGTGTGGGCACTGGAGGCATGCTGCTGGACTTGAACTTGTGGTAGCTGCGTATTCTTGAGGAAGTTAAATAAGAATTCTGGCCTTACAGATGGTTTTTGCATCTGTAAAATGGTGCTAGCACCCACCCCACAGTGTTGCTGTGAGAATTAAATGCTGCAAACACATAAGCTGCTTAGACTCTGGTCTAGCGCACACAAGCTCCCAATACGGCATGATTATTACTCCTTGTGAGGTGGCTGGTCACATCAGGCTCGCCGCTAGGTAAGGGGCTGGACCAGAAGGGTGGAACAGGCAGACACCCCGCCCTACTCCAGCAGCACCGGGTTGATATGGATAGACAGCACCAGCTCCGGGAAGATGTCTGACTGAAAAGGCAAGAGGCAGTCTTGGGTATTGAACAGACAGTGGGGGGCTGGGGGCACTTGAATGAGAGCCTAAGGTAGTGGGATGTCCCTGTAGGCTGGTACACGAGACACAGGAAGCAGTGACAGAGACAAGGGGTTCTTAGAAATGTGAGTGGGCTGTGGTTGCATCAGGGCTGGATCTGGGTTAGAACTTTAGGGAAAGAGCTGGGTGAAGCAGGCTGTCTACCAGCTTCATGGAGGCTCCTAGGCAGGGCAGGCCCAGCTCTGAGACTGGAGCTTATGGGGCTCAGGTGAGAGTAGCCAGGGCTCTTTTTGCAGATCCGGGTACCATGTGGAGATCAGTTAAGAGGCAAGAGTGACTTGGTCCCCTGTCTGCCTGAAATGGGGCCAGAGCCTGGAGGGCAACTGAGCCTGCAAGGGATGGAGTGTCAGTAATGGAGCAAGGATCTATGGAGAACCTCAGTCAGAATGAACTGAGGTTCATTCTTTTACTAACATCACAGGTGTCCCATGAATCCTCCCCCTTGGGGTCATGAGGGTCTGTGACAAGATCTCTCAGGGAGAGGAAGTATAAAGGGGAAGGGAGAGAGGTAGAGCCAGCCTTCACAGTCTCCTGGGTCCTTATTCTTTTCAAAGGAGTACAAATAATTGGATAGGTAGGGGTGATAAAGTAGAGAGAGGCCTGGACTAGTTAATAATAATAGTAAGTCACTTTATCTAGTAGTTATGGAGTTCCAGACACTCTGTAAGGTGAACTCATTTTACCCTTGGAGGAGCCCTGGGAGGTGGGTACTATTATATCAGATCCATTTCTTAAAAGGCCTGGGGCAATTAAGTAGCTTGCCAGAAATCACAGCTAGTGAGCAGCAGAGATAAAATTGAAGGCCCTACGGGTACAGTCGGCGACTCTACCACACAGATGACCTGGGGCTAATCCTAGCGCCCTCACTTCCTTGCTGTGACTTTGGTCCTGGTCTCTTAGGGCCCTTGTGAGGATCACATGAGATCCCTGAGGGGCCTGCTCTGCAGATGGAGGGTTTGTTATTGGGTCTGGGGTTCATGGGTTTAGGCAAATCACATGAAGACATATTCTACCATCTGCACAAGCCTATTTAGATGGAAAGTAATCCAGTAAACGTTGAGACTGTGGTTGTATTTCTGAGACTCTTATCTATTGATGTGGCAAACTGGTGGTCAGTTGCCCAAAGGGCTAACCTAACCCACAGATTAGAACCATATCTGAAAACATATATGGTTAGTTGGGCCCACGTAGGACTTTTTATAAATTTGAGTCAACATTAAAAATTTTTTAATCTGTATCTCTGGCTCTTTTGAAAAATCAGAAGATCTGGCCACACTGGGTGGTATTCCTACATGGTCATGGAAGGTGGAGGGTACGTGGCAGCAGCCCCTCAAGACAGGGCCTCCACCCACCTGCTTTCTCATTATCTTACAAGCCTAATCTGGAAAGGAATTTGAGTTGAAAACCCTTGATGCGGAAAGTCAGTGCTAAAAGCTAGCTGGGTGCTTTAGCTGTTCAGGGTCTGCAGAACACCAGTCTGGATGTGAGCTGAGTCTTTAGGTTAAACCCTTGACCAAAGATTTGTTTGTATTTTGATCTGTCTATTTTAAAGTCACATCATAGAGCAGAAAATGAATACAAATATAAATATCTCCATACCTAAGTCAGAATTACACCTAATGTTGAACTATTAAAATTATTCTAATTATAAATATATAACACATATACAATAGTATGACATTATAAATTATACCATTATAATTTATACCATTATATTTATACCATTAGCTATTATATATTATATATATTATATTATACCATTATAATTTATAACCATTAGCTCTCTTGTAAGTAAACAATAGCTAGCTAGAAAAATAAAATAGGGGAAAACATTAACAACAGCACTAAAATAAAAAAAAGAAAAAAAGAATGCTGAGGAATAAACTTAACATTAAAACTCCACTAAAAGAAATGGTATGGACCTAACAGAAGCAGAAGATATTAAGAAGAGATGGCAAGAATACACAGAAGAACTGTACAAAAAAGATCTTCACGACCCAGATAATCACGATGGTGTGATCACTGACCTAGAGCCAGACATCCTGGAATGTGAAGTCAAGTGGGCCTTAGAAAGCGTCACTACGAACAAAGCTAGTGGAGGTGATGGAATTCCAGTTGAGCTATTCCAAATCCTGAAAGATGATGCTGTGAAAGTGCTGCACTCAATATGCCAGCAAATTTGGAAAACTCAGCAGTGGCCACAGGACTGGAAAAGGTCAGTTTTCATTCCAATCCCAAAGAAAGGCAATGCCAAAGAATGCTCAAACTACCGCACAATTGCACTCATCTCACACACTAGTAAAGTAATGCTCAAAATTCTCCAAGCCAGGCTTCAGCAATATGTGAACCGTGAACTTCCTGATGTTCGAGCTGGTTTTAGAAAAGGCAGAGGAACCAGAGATCAAATTGCCAACCTCTGCTGGATCATAGAAAAAGCAAGAGAGTTCCAGAAAAACATCTATTTCTGTTTTATTGACTATGCCAAAGACTTTGACTGTGTGGATCACAATCAACTGTGGAAAATTCTGAAAGAGATGGGAATACCAGACCACCTGATCTGCCTCTTGAGAAATTTGTATGCAGGTCAGGAAGCAACAGTTAGAACTGAACATGGAACAACAGACTGATTCCAAATAGGAAAAGGAGTTCATCAAGGCTGTATATTGTCACCCTGTTTATTTAACTTCTATGCAGAGTACATCATGAGAAACGCTGGACTGGAAGAAACACAAGCTGGAATCAAGATTGCCGGGAAAAATATCAATCACCTCAGATATGCAGATGACACCACCCTTATGGCAGAAAGTGAAGAGGAACTCAAAAGCCTCTTGATGAAAGTGAAAGAGGAGAGTGAAAAAGTTGGCTTAAAACTCAACATTCAGAAAACGAAGATCATGGCATCCGGTCCCACCACTTCATGGGAAATAGATGGGGAAACAGTGGAAACAGTGTCAGACTTTATTTTTCTGGGCTCCAAAATCACTACAGATGGTGACTGCAGCCATGAAATGAAAAGACAGTTACTCCTTGGAAGGAAAGTTATGACCAACGTAGATAGCATATTCAAAAGCAGAGACATTACTTTGCCAACAAAGGTCCAGCTAGTCAAGGCTATGGTTTTTCCTGTGGTCATGTATGGATGTGAGAGTTGGACTGTGAAGAAGGCTGAGCGCCGAAGAATTGATGCTTTTGAACTGTGGTGTTGGAGAAGACTCTTGAGAGTCCCTTGGACTGCAAGGAGATCCAACCAGTCCATTGTGAAGGAGATCAGCCCTGGGATTTCTTTGGAAGGAATGATGCTAAAGCTGAAACTCCAGTACTTTGGCCACCTCATGTGAAGAGTTGACTCATTGGAAAAGACCCTGATGCTGGGAGGGATTGGGGACAGGAGGAAAAGGGGATGACAGAGGATGAGATGGCTGGATGGCATCACTGACTCAATGGACGGGAGTTGGTGATGGACAGGGAGGCCTGGAGCGCTGCGATTCATGGGGTCGCAAAGAGTCAGACAGGACTGAGCGACTGATCTGATCTGATCTGAAAGGGTATAAAAGAGTAAATGGAGGGACTTCCCTGGTGGTTCAGTGACTAAGACTCTTTGCTCCCAATACAGGGAGCTTGGGTTCAATCCCTGGTCAGGGAACTAGATCCCACTTACCACAACAAAGGTAGAAGGTCCTGCATGCTGCAACTAAGACCCGGTGCAGCCTAAATAAATAAATATTTAAAAAAATAAATAAATGGAGAGCTACAGCTGGTTCTTAGATAGGAAGACTCAACACCATAAAGATGTCAGTTCCCCTATTCTATTAATTCAAAGCATTTTCAATCAAAATGCCAACAGAACTTAAGACTTGCCAAAATGACACTAATTATTAGACAAACAAACACTCAAGGGTAGCTAGAAAAATTCTGAAATAAAGTGAATGAAACAGCAGATTTTAAAATTTTATGATAAAGTTACAACAATTAAAATTACTAACTGAAAATGAAGCAAATAGACAAATGGAAAAGCATACAGAGCTCAGATCATTTGTCACTGCACCATGTGCTCAGTCATGTCTAACTCTGGGTGTTTATAGATACAGCATTTCATATCAGTAGAGGAAATATAAATCATTCAGTTAACGGTGTTGGGACGATTGGCCTGTTGGATCCATACCTCACTCTCTATATCAGAATAAATTTCAAGTTGATCAAAACTTTAAATTGAAAGAATGAGGCCATAATAAAGCTAGGAAAAAAAACACAAGGGGAATATTTTAATAACCTTAGAGTGGGAAAGGCCTTTTAAAATTTGTTCCAAATACAAAAGACAAAGAAAAATCATATAAATTACTGCTTAAAATATAAATGTTTCATATGTATGTAAAAACATTCAAAAGACAAAGAATAAAAAAATTTTAAGTGAAACACAGGTGACAAAAAAGCTAATTTCCTTAATATATATTAAGAGGTTTTTAGAAACAAAAGAGAAAAAAATCAATAGAAAAAAATGGGTAAAGCAAATGAACAGGAAAAATGCAGATGTCCCATGGCATATAAGAAGATATGCACTGTATTCATAATTTTAAAGCTACAAATTAAAATAAACATGAGACTCTAATAAAACCTATCAGCTTATCAAAGACTGAAATGTTTCTTGAGGCCCAACTGGAGAGGTTTCGGAAACAGATATTTTCATACACTGTTATAGGCATATAAATCAGTGCAGTGTTTTTTGGAAAGAAACTTGTCAATAACTTTCAAAATTTTAAGTAGACATACCTGCCATCTAATCCAGAACTTTTATATTCACTTTAAGAACTTTATTTCACAGATATTTTCACACAGATACACAGTGATGCCTAAATCTATATAATAATGACAGAGTTGTTTATCATGAAAAACAAATGGAAAAAACTCAGTGTTTATCACTAGGAGGTGGTTAATAAATTATGGCTCCTTCACACAATAAACTACTCTGCAACATTAAAAAGAATTAAGTAGAGCTATCTGTGCTGACATGAATGTGTTCAAGATATACGTTTAAGTAAATAAACAATTTTGCAGAATAATGTGTTTAGTATGATCCCATTAGTGAAAAAATATAAAGGACACACACACAGAGGCATGGACACACGTATGCAGAGCAGATGCCTATGTATGATGATTGGAGGGGACGCTGCTCGGCCCCTTCTCCTGCTCAATGGGGCACTGTAGTGCTGTGCTGAAACCGGGGTTCTCTGCTCAGTCCCACCCGGTGTCCCCTGACGGTAGCAGATATTCATGGTGCCCCTTTACTCTCCTGAAATTAAGTTCATAAAAAATATAGCCTATCTTCACAAGTAATTTCAAATAAAATAAAAATAATGCTCAACAATTAGATAAAGGATGTGACAGTTGGACCATAAGAAGTCTGAGTGCCAAAGAATTGATTCTTTTGAACTGTGGTGTTGGAGAAGACTCTTGAGAGTCCTGTGGACTGCAAGGAGATCAAACCAGTCCATCCTAAAGGAAATCAGTCCTGAATATTCATTGGAAGGACAGATGCTGAAGGTGAAGCTCCAATACTTTGGCTACCAGATGCTAAGAGCTGACTCATTGGAAAAGACCCTGATTCTGGGAAAGATTGAAGGCAGGAGGAGGAGGGGACGATAGAGGATGAGATGATTGGATGGCATCACCAACTTGATGGACATGAGTTTGAGCAAGCGCCAGCAGTTGGTGATGGACAGGAAAGCCTGGCGTGCTGCAGTCCATGGGATCGCAAAGAGTTGGACACAACTGAGCGACTGAACTGAACTAATTAGATAAAGGAGAAACAACTGAAATTGCTTTCAATTAATTGCTATGTACTTTGATAAGTAAATACTCTTGCATGTCTAAACTGCAAGACATAAAGGAGTAGCCCAGGGCTTGCTCGGTGCACAGAATCACCGTGAACTCAGCAACAAACCTGAACACAGACTTACTGTGTCTGACATACTGTGAGCAGGAATTTACAAATAGGTGAGGAACTCTTGGCAAAGTTCCAAGTAAAACAAAGTACGAGCTTTACTCGATTTACACGGTAGTTGCATTCCTAGAAAATTCAGTGTATATTAAGACCATGGAAACTGCAAGTCCACATTTATATGTAAATGAAGTTCCATTCTAGATTTAAATAATTATAAGCAGATTTCTCACCTCCATGTATGTTGGGCAGGACAGGACAATCGTGCGGAATGAAATGCAGATTCTTCATTGTGTGGGACTGTTCCACACCAAATCAATCATGCCTGTCAAGCGGATAAAAGCCCCCACAAATTTTCAAAACACCCTCTAGGGGGAAGTTGACGACCCCACCGAGAGCTGTTAGAACACCTGGAAGGAATGCCCCTGAAAGCTGTTAGGGTGGGACTCCATGTCACCACATGGTGTTAATTTAATTCCACCTGCCCTCGTGGATGTGTTGACAGTTCTGAGCTCCTCGGGGAAGAGCTGAGTCTTCCAGCCTCACCCTCCCCTTCTCCCCTCCTCACAAGGCCCAGAGTGCAGTGGGTGCTCAGCTGGATGGCCAGCCTGGGATCTAGGAGGTGGGTGGACTCTGTTCTCCTTCACTCAAGTCCTCACACTCCAGGCCACCCAGGAACGATCTCATTAGAGAAGGAGTCCATGTCTCTCCATCATTTTATGCCGTATAAAATATTAAGTTAAACTGCTCCACCAGCTGGGGCCACGTTTCAGAAACGGCTCACCATTTGCAAAGCAGTGACATGACCTGCCCATTCCTGCATCGTCAGCAGTTTGGGTCCTGATTGGGGCTAGTTATCTACAGGTGTGTCCTTGGGTCACAGGCTTGATGACAGAACAGCCGCCGTCCCTACCTGCCAGGGAGGACAGCGGGTGGACGCCAGCAAAGGACCCGGCAGTGTTTCCTCACTGCCTGAGAGAACAAAGGAATGGGGCCAGCCTACGTCCTTGCTGGCACCTTCCCCTGAGGACCATCGCTTTGCATCTGTGGTTGGAATGGCAGGATGAGACTGAGAGAGGTGTCTTCTGGTTAAACAACTTTGAGAAACACCTGCCTGGTGAATGACCCAGGTCCTAGGGTCTGGGGCTTCCCTTGACGCATCCCCTCTAAGTAGCAGAGACCATACAGGGACTGGTGGATGAGCACGCACAAAGTCAGACAGATGCTCCAAATCACGAAACCACCAGCTCTGATTTGCTGGTATCCCCCAGGCTCAATGTTTAGACCCCCAGTATCCCAAACTTGGTACTTGAAAGAAAGGATTGTAAGTCCTTTCTGCCTTTCTCCTGTAAACAGAAGCTGAGGGCTGAGGAAATAGCACCTAGACCCAGGAGTCAGCCTGGGTTTAAGCCTGGACTTTACTATCTGACTGTCCTTGACTGTTATTGTTTAGTCACTGAACTGTGTCCGATTCTTTTGCAGTTCCATAGACTGTAGCCCACCAGGCTCCTCTGTCCATGGGATTTCCCAGGCAAGAATACTGGAGTGGTTATCATTTCCCCCTCCAGGGGTCTTCGCCACCCAGGGATCAAACCTAACTGTCCTATCCTTCAGCAAATAGATTGTCCTCTTTGAGCCTCAGTTTTCCTATCTATGAAACGGGGATGACAATTCCTGGCCCACCTGCCACAAAGGCCATTGTGAGGATATAAGGAGAGTGAATGGAAAAGATTTGAGAGCTACTAAGGGGCCATATGAGTGTGTGTGGGCAGGAAAGGGGATCTGGAGGGTCTGCGACCCAGTATTGGCTTTTTCTAGTCTCCTTCAGAACAAACATCCCGACCACAGATGTGCAGGTGGGAGGGTCCTGCAGGGCAACTGCTCACTTCACGGCTGGAGAGACCCAGGGCCAGAGGGCAGAGGTGACCTGCTCAAGGCCACATCCAGTGAGTTAGAGCTGGAACTGGGGTTCATCCAAGGCCATGGCTTCCACAGCCTGCTGCCAATATGTGGTTCAATGGACTAAAACCAAAAAAATCCCAGTTTAAATTTCCAGAAGGCAAATCTTTTAGCATTAAATTGAGAATGTCAGCAGCAAAGCCAGACTGCCTGCTCTTGAAATCCAGCTTCACTGACCTGGGGCATGTTACTAGCCTCCATGTCCAAGGTCCCTATCTGTAAAATGGGGCCCAAGATAATACTCCCTGCAGGAAGCCTGTGAGCATGGTCCATGCAGTCTTAGCCTGATGCTTGGCTAAGTAAACACTTAATGAATCGCAGCTATTAGTATGTTCCCGGGCTCTTGTACCAAAAAGTCTGGCGAGGTGCCACGACGCTCTGAATGACCTCTCTGTGGGGAACACCTCCTTTGACCTGTGTTTTATGAGCCTTTATGTGCTTCAATCAGACCCAACTAAATATTTCTTCACTTAAAGTGAAATAATAATAAAAAATAAAAGCAAAAATACAAAGAATGCCTCATGTATCTAGGCTGCCAAAAGGTGCTGGAAAAGTGACAATAAAAGATATAATACAGCATGATACTCCGTAACCAGGTGTTCAGCCATTAAGCTTTCCTCCAAGTTGTTTACCTTGGAAGGGCAGCATAATATCAATACTTACTGTATATCGGGCTATCTCTTGGGGCTTGGCTGGTAGTACCATCGAGGCCTTGGTGGATAGTCCCTCCTCTCGCTGAGCTTACCTGCCGGTGAGAGCCAGACAATTCACAGTAAACACAGAAAAAAGATATACGAGGTAATTTCATACTGGCAGTGAAAGAAGCGCTGGTGTCTGGGTCTGAGTTCATAGCACAGGAAGAAAGAAGACAGGAGAGGGAAACTGCGGTTAGGGGCAGTGACAAGAGGGGTGGGAGATGAAGTAGAGCCTCTAAAAAGGTGCCATTTGATCTGAGACCCCAGCCAGGAGAAGCCTTGTGAAGATTTGTGGAAAAGTCATCTGGATAGAAGATACAGCCCTGGGAGATGCCTTTCAATAAATGACTGAGTGAATTAGGTGCTGAGAGGGTGGGGCCATAGCTCAGTTCTTTCTCTGCTGCCAGTTGGGCCCAACTCATAATCAGGCCTCAGGGACTCTGGAAACTTTGAGGTTGGGTTACCCTGACGCATCACCCAGGCCTGGGATCTATTCTGTATCAGTACTTGGTTACCTCTAGTGACAGGGATTTCACTACCTCAAAGGCAAAGAATCTTCAACAGGACTTCTCTGAGGCTGTTCTCCATTGAAGTCATTTCCTTCCCCATTGGCAAGCCAGAGCCAAGGTGCTGGCAAAGTACAGGCTGGTGTTTGTTCTGTGAACTCAGACGCAGACCGGCATTCTATGTTCTCGTGGTCCAGCCCAAATAGTGTTTTTTAAACTTAAAAAACATCAGAGCTCACATTTTACAAATCAGAGGAGAACAGCCCCAGTGTCCATGAGTAGGGGACTGTTCAATAAAGAAGAGCTCATGGGTACAGAGTACTGTGCAGCGGCAGGGAAGGAGGAAGCACTTTATGTCCCGATTGAGAAGGCCTTGGAGATACATTATGAAAAAAAGCACGAATAGTGCATACGGAATGCTACCTTTTGTGCAAAGAAGGGGAGGGGCCATGGGAAATCGTATTTGTATTTGTGTACACAGCATACCCACTCCAGTACTCTTGCATGGAAAATCCCACGGACGGAGGAGCCTGGTAGGCTGCAGTCCACGGGGTCGCAAAGAGTTGGACAGGACTGAGCGACTTCACTTTCACTTTTCCCTTTCATGCATTGGAGAAGGAAATGGCAACCCACTCCAGTGTTCTTGCCTGGAGAATCCCAGGGATGGGGGAGCCTGGTGGGCTGCCGTCTATGGGGTCACACAGTCGGACACGACTGAAGCGACTTAGCAGCAGCAGCAGCACAGAGCATATAGAAATTCTGGAAGGATACTCAATAACCCTGTTTGGGCGTAGTCTGTGAAGTGGGTGTAGGAAGTGGACCTTTGGCTGAATATCATCTACGTTTTTAATTTTTTGAACCCTGGATAGAGGAACCTGGCAGGCTACAGTCCATAGGGTCACAAAGAGTCAGCCACGACTGAAGTGACTTAGCACGCATATATTAATTTATCTTTGTCAAAAAATTAAATTTAAAAGTGCCTTTAAACTAGGATATTTAGCATAAAGGCTAAAATGTTTAACTTCCTTTTTGTTTTTGAAAAACTGGAAGCCTGTCCACCAGAATCCACATTCCCATGGCCACAGGTGGGTAGAGTTTAGAAGGGGCTTTCCCCTGCCTGAACCACGCTTCCCTGTTCGTCCCAATCTCTACCTGGTCAACTTCGCTCCCTCTCCTTGCCTGCTGGCTCCAGTGAATTTTAGACCTGCCCCAGCCCCTCTTTCCTGTCTCCTCTGACACCTATCCCTGCTCAGCAGGAAACCCCTTTGGTAGGCCAGAAAGGGCTGACCTCAGGCTGTCCAGCCGGCCTTGCCTGTTGCAAACTCCAGGCCTTTGCTCACGCTGTTCTGCCTGCCTGAAATGGCTTTCCCCAAATAACAGCTCAGTGTATAAGCCATCCATTAGTGGGGGAAAGGTTGTCCAGAATGTGAGACAGCTCAGCATTTCAGCCCAGTGCAGCGATGTCACACTCGGTCCAGACTAAATGTGAACCTGCTTCAGGGAATGACAATCCAGAGAGAAAACTCGGCACCCAAATTGGAACTTCCCCAGGAAAACAAGGCTATTTACACTCCAGAAAGATTCAAGATAAATCCAACTGGAGATTACAGTGTTTGTTAAATAGACTCACTGTTACAGATTCTAGAGAAACCTAGAATTTTGGAATCTCGGTGTTTGGAAGGATAGTCAGAGGTTCAGAGGAGCCAGAGAGGTCTGATCATTTTATTAATAAAGTCCAAATGAAATTCAAGCATCTCTGTAATTAAAATGCACATCAAAGGAAAATATGATTTGCTTTCAGGTTAGCGCAATGTTCCTAAGAACTGTTTGTTGAATAAATGAATTAATATTTGTGTAAAGAGCAGTGTCAATTAAAAAAATAATTTCAGTGGAAAGTACTCCAGTTGTTTCTGACCTTGTATTTTGTAGGATAAAAATAAACAAAGCTGGATGGCCTTCCTGGTAATACACTCATAGATTTTTGCACTTGCAGGCAGCTTGGAAGCCGACCTTTCCAAATAGCCTTCAAGAAAGTCTCTGGGCCTCCAGCCTTTCCGCCGACCCTGCTGTGATCCATCTTCTTAAAATAGCGATTTCATTAGTTTGTCCTCCTGGTCAGAGATCTCTACCGCCAGACCATTATCTGCAGGAGAAAACACACCAAACTGTAGCTCCTGGCAATTAGCGGAGCGGTTACCATTTATCATTCATTCATTCTCTCATTCACTCACTCACCTCTCCGCCAAACCCCAGCTCCTTCAGGTTCCTTAGCGAGGCTTGGTCTTGCAGCTCTAGTGTCTCTGCTTTTGGCTTACTCATAATCTGATGAGGGAGGTAAATGTGGATACACGTACAAGGCAAAACAAAACAAACAGGAAAGAGAAATACCAGGGAGGAACCAGCACGTCTGAAGGTGTGGAGGAGGGAACTATTGCTTCCTTTGACTGTGGGGTTTGGGAATATTTTATGGAGGAGCCCATGTGGAAGCTGCTCTGGAGGAACCACTAACTCTTGGTTTCTCTGCTCTGAAGCTTGGTCTAATCTCTTGCAACACCCTCAGTTTTCCTAACCCCTTTTAAAACAGGAAGGAGTACTTGCTCATTGTAAAATAAATAAATGTATGTAGCGACATGTTACTGTATCAGCTCACCAAGTTCTTAGACTGTTCTGCTGTTAGCAGAGTTGATGGTTTGGTAGATGTCCTTCCAGAACTTTTTCTTTGCATAAAAAACTGTATCGGGTTATACATATATAGATCATTTCCTCCAAAAGGGTTTTTACTCTTCTTACTGTTGGTCAGTTTTTAAAAATTTTAATTTCCTGTTTTATGGACACCTAAATGGCAACCCACTCCAGTACTCTTGCCTGGAAAATCCCATGAATGGAGGAGCCTGGTAGGCTGCAGTCCATGGGGTCACTAAGAGTTTGACAGTACTGAGCGACTTCACTTTCACTTTTCACTTTCCTGCATTGGAGGAGGAAATGGCAACCCACTCCAGTGTTCTTGCCTGGAGAATCCCAGGGATGGGGGAGCCTGGTGGGCTACCATCTATGGGGTCGCACAGAGTCAGACACGACTGAAGCGACTTAGCAGCAGTAGCAGCAGCAACATGTCAGTAGGTCCAGAACTTCCATCCTTTCTAATGTTCTAGATGGACCATCATGAACTCTCTCTAGCAGTATGGGCTAGAGAATTCTTCCCTCAGGGCTCAGGACTGGATCCCTCTCAGTATTTGATACCTGGGCTGCAGACAGAGAAAGATGGGGTACAGGAAGGGAAGTGGGCAGGGAACCTAGGTATCCACAGATGGCCCAGGGCTGTCAGCTTAAAAAGACAGCAGACTGGAGACCTGGTTGCTGCCTCCCACGTGCCCAGGGCTGGGTCGGGAGGAGGTGTGGCTGCTCGAAGCTCATCAGGGGAAGCCACAGGGAGGCAAGCTTTAGTTGAGTGCAAAGAAGAATTTTTTAACAGAGCTTTCTGAAACTGGAATAGGCTCCCTCCGGAGATAATCACAGTGATAGCTAATGTTTATTGAGCATTTGTTATGTGCTTTGGTTCATTTCATCTATAAAACTAGGTATTATTTTTGTCCCTACTAACAGTTAAAAGAAATTGCCTGAGTTCACACTGCAGTAAGTAGCAGAGCCGGCTTTCTCTAACCCCTGTACTGTACTGCCTCTGTTTGGTAATAAGCTCCTTGTCATCAGAGATATCCAACCAGAGCTCTCTCACATTCCCCCATAGCACAGTTAGACTGGTGGCCCTGGGGGTCTGTGGAAGCTGATCAAACTCAGAATCTCTTGTACAGATTCTGGAGCTAGACTACCTATCTTCGAATATCAGCTCTTCTCCCACTTATGAGTTGGTGACCTCAACTGGCATGCCTCAGTTGGCTCATCTATAAAATGGGAATAGGAACTTGTTACATGGATTAAATGAGTTAATATTTCAGAAGCACTTAAAACTCTGCCTGGTACATAACTGCTAAATAAGTGTTGTTTTTTAAACATCTGGAGCTCATGAAAGCAGCTCAGTTCAGAGAGCTTGGTTTAGGGGTCCTCCACCGCCAGGGGATGAGGAGCTTGCCAGAGGTGGGATGTGTCCAGCATGGAGCAGCCCTGTTGGCTCCCTTTACTAATACTCCACTGACCTCCTGCATTAGTTTCCAATTGCTGCTGTAACAAATCACCACAAACATCATAGCTTAAAACAACACGAATTTATTTTAACACTCTAGGGGTCAGAAGTCTTAAAATCAAGGTGTCAGCAGGGCTCCATTCCCTCTGGAGGCTCTAGGGGAGAATCCATTTCCCTGCCTTTTCCAGCTTCTCCAGGCCGCCCATGTTGTCTAGCTCATGGCCCATTCCTCTGTCTTCAAAGCAAGCAGGGTATCATCTTGTCTTCTTTACCTCTGTTTCTGTTGTCACATCTCTCTGTGACTCTGACCCCCCTGCCTTCCCATATAGAGACTTGGTGATTATATTGAGCTCATCTGAATAATCCAGGATCATCTCCGCATCTCAAAATCCTTGATTTAATTACACACCTGCAAAGTCCCATTTTCTCTGTAAGGTGACATAGCACAGGCACTGGGGGGCCATGATTCTGTCTGCCACACCTCCCCAGTGCCCACTATCAAGGTCTCCTTGAGGACTCCACATCCCCTTGTACCCTGGGAGAACCATCACCTGGGAGGGGGGTCAGCACCTCTTTTGATACTTCTGCCTGACCTCTCCTCACCACCTCTGTGAGCACTGGCTGGTCCTCACTGTATCTCCACCATCTGCCCCAGTATTGTGACAAGCATGCCTTCCCCAGGGCCTAGGGTCAAGAGACTGCAATATTGATGCTGGTGAGTCCTTAGAGATCGTTAGCACAACTCCTTCATGGAGAAGATGGAGACACGGAGGACTCAAGTTCTCCCCACCTGAGACATTTCCAGAACCCACATCCTTTGGTTCCTCCCTCTGTTCCAGGCTCGGCTTTCCAGAACAGAATGTATCACCTCTCCTATCCTCATTTCTCTATCTGACTGGTCCTCTGCCATCTATCTGCCTCATCCATGTCCGATAGAACCCTTCATCCAGACCTTTCTTTTTATCACCTTCCTACTCAACTTCCCAGTCTTGACTCTAAGCCTTTGCTTCTGCTTGTTCCTCTGCTTAGGATGCTTCTGTCATTTGCCCAGAGGTGGCAGTAGTCTTCTGTGAAAGGAAGAACAATGGGCTGCCTTGAATCAAGATCACAAATCTTCATACCAGCTCTTCCATAAATAACTCCTTGGTGACTTTGGGACACGCTTTCTCTCTCTGAGCCTCAGTTTTCACATCTGCCCAATGGGAATTATAGTCCTGGTTTCTCCTCTCCTTGCAGGACTTCAGTGAAGCACATGTGAGCTGTAAGGAGCTATACCTCTTCTTTTAACTGGACTGTACTGGGTGCTCAGGCCCTGTGTCCCAGCAGGGGTTAACTGTGAGCTGGTGCAGAGCTTTGCCTATGAATGGCTCTCATGACACCTGTTGAGGGACTGAGGAACCAGCAGGCCTACCAATCTCTGTCTATGTGACTTCAGGGAATGTCTCCAGGGAGCCATCCTCAAGCACCACCTCCTTCAGAAAGCCCTCCCCAATTGCCCCACAGGCAGAGTGATAATCCCCTCTGTGGGCCCTGGATCATTACACCTGTTATCCCATTGTGCTTTGTATCCAGCCTAACTTTATCCTTACACTGTGAGGGTCTGGATTGTCTTCTGTCTAGCGTGGAGCATGGAACATTATAGGTACTCTGGAAGTGTTTATTGAATGAATGAGTGGATGGATGGATAGATGGATAGATGAACAAATGAGCTGTCTAATATGATTAGTTGTTACTAATCACCCCAAGGGCTTCCCCGGTGGCTCAGTGGTAAAGAATCTGCCTGCAATGCAGGAGATGCAGGAGACTCTGGTTCAAACCCTGGGTTGGGAAGATCCCCTGAAGGAGGGCATGGCAACCCACTCCAGTATTATTACTGGGAAAATCCCATGGACAGAAGAATCTGGTGTGTTACACCATGGGGTTGCAAAGAGTCGGACAGGACTGAAGCAACTGAGCACTCACACAATCACCCCAAACCCTATCCATCTATATTACTATCAAGGTTACTGACATAATTCACACACACACACACACATCTTTGAGGAGCAAAAGGGGCATTTGAATGCAAGATAGTATTACAATTATTATTTCCCTCCAAATGCATTAGCTTCAGCTGGTTTGCAGCCCTTTTTATCTGCCAGTGTTCACAGCCCAGAAAAAATATCTCTTAATTTCTCTCTATTAGCTTTTATTTTCACTACCTGAGAGGCTATGGAACTTCTACTCCCACCCTTATGTCTTCTATAAATGTTTGGTAAGGCTGGTTTTGGCACGAATCCTTAGGGGCACCTGCTGCCCATCAGAACTTGCCCATCCAGAGAACTCTTTGCCTTTCCAGACCCATTGGCTCCTTCTGTCACATGCCCACTTCAAGGATAGGGTGGTCTGTAGCCCTGTTTGAGGGGTTGCCATCTGGAGTGCAGACTAAGGTAAGAGCTTCTCCTCCAGAGCTGATCTCAATCCTGGATTAGATCCACTAAGTCAAGAGTCACTAGCAGGAATGACCACTAGTACTTGCTTCCCACTCACTAGGCAGTGGGCATTATTCTAAGCACTTTACATACCTTAACTTGACTTGTCTATAAAACAACTCCATGAGAAAGTTTTGTTATCCCTATTTTACTGATGCAAAAACTGAGCCATAGAAAAGCACAGGAGTTTACTCAAGGTCACATATCTCCTAAGTAATGGAGCCAGATTTCAAACACAAACTGTCAGATTCCAGAGGTCACACTGACCACTGGACCACGCTGCTCCTCACCAAGCTGCTGTGTCAGGGGCAGGCAGGCCATCTGACCAAAGGAAGTCCGATTCGGCACCCAGTTTAGAAAACAGGCCGCAAGGCTGATGCATCGATCAGGGCCAAGCACTGAGGTTGGGACTGACATGGCTGGTCTCCATCCTGGATGCTATCTGGATGACAGGCATTGGGCTGACTCACCTCCACCAACTGGCACCTTGTAGGGTAGCCTATACCCAGACAGACCTCAGCAGCCTCAGCACATAGTAGGTGCTCAGGGAAGGGCTGTCGAATGGATGGGGAGACAACAGCAGGTATTATCAGTCCTTCTCCGGAAACTTATGCTGGATTTGAGGTGTTTGGAGGGTCCAGGGGAAGAGCAGGGTGGCAGAGGGTGCCCTGGGGCCTCTGAGCAGTGTCTCTTTCCCACCTGGCCCAGGAGTGTTACAGTATCTTTCACAATCAGTAGTATCAGTCCTGGGTAGTTATTCCAAAGGTGTTGCCCAAAACAAGACCCCAGCTACCATGAATAGCCATCTGTGCCAATATACGTGTAAATTACAAAAGATAACTGTGGTTTTATTATCTCCAAACCTCACTTGTATAATGAGGGTGATGGAGTAAATGCTCCTATAGATCTCAGCCTGGAGCTGCGGAGCCCAAAGTCGGGCTCCTTGTCCTTCCTCCCCTGGTCCTGCAGCCTGTGTCAGCTGTCTCTCACTGCAGGGCTCCCAGGGTCTGATCCAAGGGCTGGGCCTCTGGGCTGCCTGGAGCTTGCCCAGCGGCTGCCCAGCTCCTCTGTGGGCTCAGCACGCCTCCGGCAGGGACCAGCCCTGCCCATGCCCCCGGCCCCCAGAGGAATCCCTTCTTTGACCTTTGTAATTATTCCTGTTCAATCTTCCTTCGTGTTTTTCCCTCCCCCTTTTGGAGGTGCTCGACTCCGCGTTCCCTCCAGTGTATTAAGGATGTGAGTGAAATTGATGACTGGGATGTCTCAGGTCTTTATGATGATGAATGACTTTCACTGCCAAAGCTTTTATTGTCTGTGATTTGGGAAGAAGGGGGAACTGATATATCAAGGCTCCCTGTCACACCATTTAATACAGTTATAAATCCTGACGTCACTAACTGGTGGTCAGGAGCTGGAGAATTCCACCGGCCGCTGCTTTGCCGAGCCTTTATGGATTTTTTTCCCTCTCTCTCCTTTCTTTGCTTGACTGTCACAATTGTGTTTTGAGGGTGGGGGGATGGGAACAGCTGGATGGTGAGTTTAAAATTCCCAAGGGTAACCTGGTCCAGGGAAGAAAGTGGGAGGCCTCCCCACTCTAAAGGAAGGGGAAATGGCAGGCGAGCATCACTCTAAGGTGAGCAAGAAATTGTTCAATGAAACCAAATCCTAAAAGTATGCTAATATCTTTTTGCTTATGGACTACATTTTACAATTCGCTGACTGATTTTGCAGCTGTTATTTTCCAGTTTTCCTTCCATCCTTTGGGGGTGGGGTTGTGACAGACTGGAACCCCACTTTTCAGAAGAGGAAACTGAGGCTCAGCAAGGTGAAGCAATGTGGCCAAGGTTGTACCACAGCAGGCAGATGCAGAGGGCAACTCCTGGATGAAGGAACTGAGCCTCAGCATTAGGAGTTTGGGGCAATGGAGTCAGATGAAGACGACAGGAAGAAGAGCTGGTTTAGATACCTTGTGGTCCCCCAGGAATGCTCAAGTGGGAACATCCAGAAGGTGATGGAGGAGGCATCAGGGCTGGGAATACCAATTTGGAATGGGCACGGTGGAGATGGATCCACCTGGTGAAGATGCATAGACACAAAGTCTTGAGAGAAGCAGAGCTCTAGGAAGAAACTGGAGAACAAGGATGGCTGGGGAGAAGAAGTCACAGAGAAGTCTAGGAAAAGGTGACTGGTGGAGGACAAAGCAGAGCACGAATGCTCTCCATCTCGGAGCCTGGAACAACCATAACTCTGAGGTGGGAACAACAGAATTCTCTCTGGCTGCTTAAGTAGAGAAGATGTTAGGATTCTCAGGAGGCCACAGAACCAGGCTTGGAGGCTTCACAGCTGGGAATCACATCTGAACCACATCTGAGCAGCTGAACCACACTTGAAATACCACATAACTGGTTCTGTGGAAACACCACCTCCTGGCCTGTGGACACAAAACCCTCAGCTCATGCTGCTGTCCCTGGACACCAGACATCACCACAGGACCTTTATCCCCACAGGCACCTATTTCTTTGTGTCACTTGCCTCTGAATTAACGACTCACATGCGTGTCTGCTTGATGGAGCCAAGATGGCATCTGCGCTTGAGCTGCAAGGGAGGCTGGGAGATCAAGGTTCTAACTTCTGCCATGAGGACACTAAACTCTTAAGGTGGAAAATTGTCAAAACAAAAGAAGGGTGTTCATGGTGTCAGGTGGACAAAGATGTTTGAAGAATTAGGAACTGAGAGAAGAGACCCAAGCTAGCAGGGCTGAGAGCACCATGGCTTTGGAGATAGGAGGGTCTCGTTCTTTGGGTCATTTATTGACTGCAGTCAACCCCTTCCATAGGATTTGAGGCATCATTAAATTCAGACCCAGGGACGTCTGCACATAGGCCAGAAACCCCCTGAAGAAAGGGGGAAATGGGTGTATGGAGTCCAGAAACACCCTAGTGAGAGGCAGCAGTGGGACCTGGAGCCTGGGGATGGGGCTGGGCTGTCTCTTCAGGATTTGATGACTTTTGCTGAGTAACTGGACTGAAGAGTAGCAGGGAGGGAAGACGTGAGGACCCAGTGGTCCGGTCCCAGCCCTAAGGAGTCCTGGGAGGTAGCAGGAGGCACTTCTCTTTCTTAGAACTTGGGTAACTCTGAGCTTTGCTGGTGGCTTTTCTCCAGTGAGGATGATGGGAAATTGTCACCCATTGGTCTCAAAGTTTCCTTTTCTTAAGGGCACAAGATCCCCAGAACCTGACACAGGGCTGGGTCTAGAAGAAAGGCTTGGAAAGGTTTCCTTTTAAAAAATATTTTATTATTTATTTATTTTTGGCTACTTTGAGTCTTCATTGCTTTACGCAGTGGCATGTCTTGTTGCAGAGTACAAGCTCTAGGTGCTTGGGCTTCATTGCTCTGTAGCATGTGGTTTCTTCCAGGACCAGGGATCAAACCCATATCCTCTCCAGTAGCAGGTGAATTCTTATCCACTGTGCTACCAGGGAATTCCCCAGAAAGGTTTTCTGGATAAATGAATGAATGAACAGACCAGTAAGCTTTTCTTTGGCCCCCACTAAGCACTGTGCCACCTTTCTAGGAAGACATGAATGAATGGGCCAATGTTCCTGCCCTGGAAGGGTTCAGTCTTGTGTCTTCTGCAGACAGCCATCCTGGGCAGCCTGACGAGAGCTATAACGTGGAGCAGGCACAGGAGTTCTGAGAGGACTAACGGGTGGGCAAGGCAAGGATCTGAGGAGGTTTTCCACAGGAGATGATGTTGGTGGAGTTTGCCCAGAGCTGCCAAGGCATAGCAGCAACATGTGCTGAGGTTTGGAGGCAAACTGGGGGGAAGCAAGCTATTTGGGGCTGGAGTTGAAGAGGGGGCTGGGGGCGCCACTACTTTAGCAGGAATGGAGGGCAGTGAGGAGTCCGGACTTGATCCTGAGGTGGTGGGAATGGGGGGTGCAGGGTCTGTCTGCAGAGGGTCTGGGATGCTGGAGGAGGTGGAGCCAGGCAGGGAGACAGTTGAGGGGTGGGTGGTGACTGGAGTCCACACTGGGGCCTGAGCTGGCTGTGGATGTGGAGGGGTTGTGACTTGGTGATGTCTCCCCCAATGCCCACACAGGGGCACTGGTGGGAGAGGCTGGGCTTTGGGTGCCAGGATGCCCGGGATGGGCCTTCTTGCCCAGGGGCACCCTCATTATGCCACTCACGACGGTGGAAAGACGTGTGCAGCAGCTGAGACGTGGGCTGCCTCCTGCCGGTGTGAGAGCGCAGACAAGCCACATGAGATCCCATCTTGCGCATAATGTGCATCCGAGGACAAAATTAGATTGAGAAGTAAATGGAGCCGAAAATTTCGAAAGCATTTCCCATCAAGAAGCTGTTTGATTGCGTGTTTTAATTCTCTGAGTCCTCCTGCCCAGTGAGGTTCATTTTGGTGGGGATGGCTGGAGCAGAAGGAGCTTGTGATGGGAGGGGGAGCTTGGGGACCTGGGGCCTGGGCAGGAGGGAGGGAGGAGGCCTTTGACCACATGCTGGTCCTGAGTCCAGACTCCTCGAAGACCTGGTTGAGACCTCAAACAGCTCTGTGAAATGGGTGTTATATCCATTTTGTAGACAAGGAACCTGAGTGGCAGAAATTAGGGAACCTGCTGAGACTACATGAAGAGTGCTGGGTTGGCAGGGGTGGTGTGCACCGACCCACGGGATTTTAAAACTCAAGCTGGTGCCACGTCGGGTTGCATGCTTGAATGTTTCCATTTTTCACCAGAAAGCTAGACTTTTCCTCCTTCTCATTCTCGTTTCCTCCATCTCTCCTTCCTCCATTCTCAAAGCCTAGGAATCCTGGCGGACAGGGCAAAGGGTAACATCCCCATTCTCCAGATTTGGAAAGTGAGGCTCACAGAGATGCAATCATTTGTTGGTAGCGCAGAGAGAAGCCAGTGGCAAATTCTGGGAATTCTGATTCTTGTGTGTGTTCCCCTACCTAGTCCTGTCTGGCAGGCTCAATAAATACAAAGATGTGACAAAAATCACACACACACACACACACACGCACGTGCACACTTGCATGGCAAGTTTAGATCCAGATGGACTTGTTCACCAGTGCCCACCCCTGTTTGGATCACGGAGCTGAGGGGTTGTAGGGCCCAGGCCTGACTGTGCGTGGAGCTCTGGGCCTCACCCTCAAAGGGACTTTTTCATTTACCTGCCAATAGTGATTTTCCAACAGTTGTTAAGTTTTAGTTTGTGTCAAGAAAATTTTTGTTCAGATAAGATCTTCCTGGGAAGCGTTTATGTAAATAGTCAGAATCGACGTTCAGTGGTTGAGGGGTTGGCCATCCTAGAGGCCCCCAGTGCCCCAGGGAGCCCCAGGGAACATGGCCGGAACCCCTCCTGGTCGACCTTTCATGTCCTTTGGACGCTGATGCTCCCCAATGCTGATGCTCCCCAAAGTTCCAAAGTGGCCTTTGAGACTGTGTGAAGGCTACTCACAGAGCTCGTGTGTTCTCTCCTCAGCCTGGCTCTTAATCCCACCTCTGGGACCCTGGCTCTCCCTCCTTACACCTCAGCTGCCCACCCACCTCACCCCAACTTCTGCCAGTTCCTGAGGAAACTCATACCAGTCTCAAGCATGCTGCCCCTCGAGGCTCATTCATGGTGATGGGACCCACCGGTACTGCCCACCCTGCCCTGGCTCAGCCTGAGCCCTGCTCCCGGTGTCCCTGGAGGAACCCTACCTACTGAGGCTCAGTTCCACTGCTGCTGCCTCCATGAAGCCTTCACTGTGACTGTAGGAACTGAATCTCGGGTCTGCCATTTGCTACCTGTGGGACCTTGGGCAGGACTCTGAGCCTCTCTGAGCCTGTTTGCCAGCTGTGGGCACTGAGATGGTGAATAACTGTCAAACTGAACCCAGGCTCCGCTGGCTCTTGGCATTTGTCCCCTCGTGATGCTCCAGCTGTGTAGGGCCCCTCCTGTGTTGCAGTCTCCCTTCTGTGATCCTGATGGCCCAGGAGAGGGGCAGGGCATGGGCGATACCAGAACCGGCAGAGGCTTAAGAATAAGAGTCGGAGCTACACTTTGCTTCTCAGAGGCCCTGGCACCTGACTTGGCCTTTCTCTGGGAGGGGAGGGCTGGGGAGGGATGGGCTGGCATGTCAGCAGCCCGCGGCCCCAGCAGCGCGATTTAATGCGTGTTCTCTGCAGCACATTAATTTGCCTTGCACCCTGGGAGGTGCCTCTGTGGGGTGGGCTTGGTTTTCCTCGGCGAGCACCGCACCTGCTCAGCCTCCTCTTGTGTCGGCCTCATCCGCAGCGATTTCTAATCTCAGCCTCACTGTGTGTTTTGGAGGAAACAGTTGGAGGGAGGGGGCGTCATCTGGATGGGCTCTGTTGTTTCTGGGCCCGGATCTCATGACATCCTCCAGGGCTGTTACCTTCTAGGCCAGAAGGTGATGGACCAAGGCACTGCTTTAGGGTTTGTGACTGGCCTCGATCCCTTCACAGTAGATCAGAAGCTGATTGGAGGCTTTTCTGGCTGTAACACGTACCTATTGACTATTTCTTAAAATAAATGGGCTGTCAGCCAGATGTGGAAGGAGCCCGAGAACCCAGTAATACATCTTCCTCACTTCTCTACCATTGTCTAAGCTCCTCCAGGTGGGTGACCTGGGATGGAAACTCTGGGCTCACAAATGAGAATGTTCAGACAGGGGAGGACCTGCCTGAAGTCCCTGTAAGGAAGTGGAAGTGCATTCTGACATCCAGCCCAAGGCCCTCCTACTCGGTCCTCTAACCCTGATCTCACCCTTTAGCTGAAGAGGTCCAGTAGGTGCCTCCCACCATCCTTGACTATATTTCAAACCCATCTAGATTTGGTACTTGGTGGTTAAGAGCACAGGTTGCCTGTGCCGTTTCTAATCCTGCCCCCACAGCCCCTTCCTGGACCATTTTCTGCCTGTGCAACCTTGGGCCAGTTACTTAACCTCTCTCAGCTTCAGTGGCCTCCTCTGAATATTAGAGGGAATAACAGTCATAGCTGGGAACACATGTATGGGCTGGGCACCTTTCTAAGGGCCTCACCTATACTAACTCTTTAGTTCTATTAAACAGTCTTAGGAGGTGGTGTTACCATTAGCCCCATTTTATAGATGAGCAAACTCAAGTGGAATCTTGCCCAAGGTTACAAAAGAACTAATAAGGAGCAGAGCTGGGATTTGAATCCAGTAGTCTGCTCCCAGAGCCGGTGCATTTAACCTCCAGGTTCATCCTCTCAATGTCAACAACAGCAATAATACTAATTTCTACAACGTAGGATTATTTTGATGATTAAATGAGACAAGGCATAAAACACGTAGAAGAGCGCCTGGCAAATAGAGCTCAGCAGAGCTCCAGCCATCGTATGTGAATTTACCCACTCGGAGAGTATGCCCAGAGGTGTCCCCTAACTACCACGCCACGCTGCACCCTTTTACAAAGATGTAATGTCCCCTGGCACCCCATTCCAGTACTCTTGCCTGGAAAATCCCATGGACAGAGGAGCCTGGTAGGCTGCAGTCCATGGGGTCGCGAAGAGTCGGACACGACTGAGCGACTTCGCTTTCACTTTTCACTCTCATGCATTGGAGAAGGAAATGGCAACCCACTCCAGTGTTCTTGCCTGGAGAATCCCAGGGACAGAGGAGCCTGGTGGGCTGCCGTCTATGGGGTCGCACAGAGTCGGACACGACTGAAGCGACTTAGCATTAGCATTAGCAATTTCCCCTAGTCTGGAAGGTCGCCTCAAGGGAACTCTATGCTTTCTGTGTTCCTTAACCCATTCCACTTTCTATTTAGGAATCATGTAGTTTATGTGTAAACCAATTCTTGAGAAGGAAGACATTCCCAACCATTATGTTGGGGAAGTATCTTCTGCCTTAGCAGCCTGGAGGTGGGCAAACGTGATGAGAATACTGTCAGCCTTGAGTTGGGGGGAGACTGGTAAACTTCCAAGTTTCATTCCAGCCATGGGACACCATGGTTCTGACACATTGGGAGGCAAGATTACATTTTCAGTATTCTCCAGCCAGCTTGGGTGGGCGGATACCATAACCAGGAGTGGAAGTATGGCGGGTTTCCATCAGCAATCCAGTCTCCTGGTGGTCTTCTCCATTACCATACACCATACCAGTGTTCTCCAAGGACCCATCCTGAACTGAGATGGACAATTGGGCTTTTCTCCATCCGCTACCTATGATTATATAGGTCCCAAGCCGACTTTCAAAGCACTAGTTTGTTATATGGGCTTCTCAGATAAGAGATGCAGATAATCATGCTGGAGAGACAGAAATTCACCCTCCTCCAGTGACAGCGCCCAGGTTCGTCTCTGAACTCGCATTGCTAAACCTCTCCGGCTGCAGCAGCAAAGCCTCTGAAGGTCTGTAAGCAGGCGGCTTGCCCTCCACCAGGCACCCCAGACTGTTGAAGTCTGGGCTTCTTATGTCGGATTATATTGTTTTCCTGTCTCCATCCTTGCTGCTCACCTGTCACCTGTCACATCTCCTAACATCAGTTTGCCTGGCTCCGGAAGTCTCTCTCCCCCTTCTTATTTTGCTGTTTTCAATCTGCTGGCAGCTGGGAAGCCAGACCACTGAACTCATTGAAACTGTGTGCCAGTGAGGACCTGGCCTGCCGGACCTGGTGCCCCAGGGGCTCTAGGGACAGGCTTTGGGCCCACCTTTTGGCAACTTACAGCCAGATTGTCAGGGCTGAGCTTGCCTGATGGCACGTTTCGGGTGGGCGGGACATCACTGCGAGACTGAGTGCTAGCTTGGGGGAGGGCTGGTGTGATCATAAGCTGTGGACATGTGCTTGGCCAAGGTGCTCTTGGCATCATAATGCTGTCTTTGAAAGCAGGGAGTGCCCACCGTGACAGTTCTGGCCCAGGAGCTACTGAGGTGGGAGCAGGGGGTGGGGTGGAGGGTGTGGGGGGGTTGGGGGGGGGAGTTATGCATTTCGTGCATCTTAGATTCATTATTACCTCCCCTTCAAGGCTGTCAGTGGGCCCCTTGGGGCACAGACAGTGTCTGGTTCTTAAGAAAACGTTAATTTTAAATCAAAAAGTTAATTTTGAACAAAAAGTAATACATGCATGTGGTTAAATATTCAAACCATACAGAAAAATATAAAATGAAAAATAGTTGTCCTTTCCCCAACCTCAGCCCTCCCATCCATAATCCTCACCCCAAAGTTAACCATGTCTTGTGTATACTTTCAGTAACGTTTTTATGTATCTGTCAGCAGATAGATTTATCTATTTTTTACTAAGTGTAAGTAAGTGCTAGTCACTCAGTCATGTCTGACTCTTTGCGACCCCATGGACTGCAGCCCACCAGGCTCCTCTGTCCATGAAATTTTCCAGGCAAGGTTACTGGAGTGGGTTGCCATTTCCTTCTCCAGGGGATCCTCCCAACCCAGGGATCGAATCCGGGTCTCCTGCACTGCAGGCAGATTCTTTAGTGACTGAGCTACAAGGGAAGCCCTTAGATTGTCTCCGTCCCTCCCTTCCCATTAAATGTGAATCTTGGTGTACTTTTCTGTGTATTTTCATAGGTAAAGTCCTAGAAGTAGAATTTCAGGTCAAAAAGAAGGTGTGTTTTATATTTGCAATTCATCTACAGAAGCAAGTGCAGGGACAGGGGTGGTAAAGGCATAGACTGGCATTAGATGGCCTCGGTTTGCCTCCAAACACCACCATCTTATCTTCAAACTGGGGGTTATCAAAGTTTGTATCTCCCTGAGTGGGAGTGTGACACATTAAGTTTGACACTTAAATGAAATAATGCATACAAACACTTTGAATGGTGCCTGGCACTTGGTAAGAGCTGAATAAGCAATCACTGTTATTGTTGTGGGTATTATTATCATTATTGTCTCCCCCAGGTCCTCTGGTGCTAGAACTCAATACATGAATGAATGATAATACATGAATGAATGAGTGGACAAATGAGTGAGTGAAGACCTGAGCTTGCCCACAGTGGCCCTCACCATGCTCCTGCTGTAAATAATGGCTTCCATCTGTCCCTGGAGCAGCGCCTGTCCTGGCAGGGATGCTCAGAGCCATGAGCATGGCAGAGCTGCTCTGCAGCCTTGCTCATTAGAACCCTGCCTTTGTAAGTTTATTACATTGGATCAACAATTGCTAGTGGAGGAAGATCATGTCATAAATGTACATGGAAATATTGACTGAGCCCCAGTGTCTGCTGTAAAATGCCAGGCAGATGAAATTCAAACATTCCTTTGCAATTAAAACACAGTCTTTGGAGTCTGAAAGTTCCCAGTGATTCCAGGGCAGTAGACAGTCTGTTGGAATGAAAGAAGGGGGAGGGTTGAAGCTGTGAAGTAAACAGAGCCTTATGAATGAATTCTCCGAGTTGTCTTCCTGCTCACAAATCCAGATTAGATCTTTAGCCCCGGCAATGAGAGGAGGGTCAGTCAGAAATTGTGGAAAGTGGGGATTCAGTAATTTGGGGAAAAGAAATCAAGGGTTGTTATTTCTCAGTGAATAGCATCACCTAAACTAATGGCTAATAAACCTGTCATTAGGAGATGGCCAGGTCTGCCTTAATGACTGGATAGGCCCATCTGCAATTAGCCTGTCCACTCTGTGTGGGACACGACCGAAGTGACTTAGGACACATGCTGTGTGCTGCCTCACAGCAGCCTTTCCCCCTCTAGGTTGAATGCTCCCTGTCTGCACTCCCTGTCTGCACTCCCAGCTCAACATCCTTTGCCTGTGGCAGGTCCAAACAAAGGGAGACCCCAGAGCAGGGAACAACTCCCCATTCAAACTGTCACACTTTTCAAACGCCAGCTGGAACAAAGATACCTGGTGGTGTATGCACACGTGTAGGCACACACCAGGGTTTGTGTAGCAGGATTAATCCCTTTTCCAGGTCCTGGCTGCCGGTTTGCTCCTCTCTCCCTCCCCTAAGGTAGCAATTATTTACTGTCACCGGTTTTGTTGTTGGTTGAAAACCTGCAATTCATCTCACTCAGGGTTGGATGACTTTTTCCTGTAACGAGCGAGAAAGTGTAAATTTTTAAAGAATTAAGAACATAACTCATGTACAAATATAGAATGAGCACATGTGAAGATTTTATTCAACTCGTAAATTAATGAGTGAACCTATAAAAAGATAAAAGTGGTTCCAAGAACATTTGAGGAACAGGGTTTATATCGTCCATGTAGAAAGGCATTTTTAAAAAATGTTGGAATAAAATTGCTAGATTAGATACAGAATTGGTTAATGTCCTACGGGGCAATAAACCCAAACCTTTGGAGTTGTCTTTTCTACTTGAGAGAAATCTACACATTCACATGTAATGTCCCCATTTCTGGGCTCTAATCAAGCAGTAAAGAATCATCAAACACAGGTACATTCTCTTAGAGGTATGATCCCTGGGTATGACAGTTAACAGTGCCCCATGACGTGAAAAGGCTATGATTCCCACCTTTATGACCTTTTCTTTTAAAGTTTTAATAATGTTTCTTAACATGCAGAAGGGTTTCTCATGGTTCTATGACTCTGAGGAAGAGCTTTCTGAGAAAATGTCATAGAAGTGGAAGTGTCTGCAGTTCTGGTTAAATTATTGAACCAAGACAGAATCGGAAGTGTTAGCTTCAGAGCCCTCCCCTGGGGTCAGCCCTCACTGAGTTTCTGTGTGATTCCAAGTTGTCCTTCAGTGTGAGCCTAGAGGATCAGGGGCTGGATGCCGTTTCTTCTGTTTCTCTGGAAGAAATGGCCGCAGAGGGTGTGCCAGGAACAGGGCAGGGGACTGAGATGAGATTGCTAGAAAACAGAGCAAAGGGAAGAACAGTCTGACCTGGGCAGTTCAGGCCAGGGAGGAGAGGGCACCAGGCAATGGAGAGTCAGGAGGGGCTTGGGGACTGACTGGGCTCAAGGGAGGAGAGGTGTCTAGGAAGCCAGCATGGCTGGGAGGCTGGGGCTGTCACCCATGAAACAAGATGGCAGGAGACTCCAACAGCCCCAGGGAGCTGGTTGTGGTCATGCCGCAGGTCTCAGGAGTCACCTCCTGCAGGGCTTTCCCTCCATCCCCTTACCCGTTCTGCCCTGCCTGGTGGCTACCTCTTTGGTAGTTACCTGGACACCCAGGCTGGGCTCTTGTCCTTAAAAGGCCTGGCAGGTGATGAAACTGGTGGAGTGGTGGTATGGGATGGTTCAGATAGGACTCGAGAGCTTTGAGAATGAGAAAGGTTGAAAATTGGCCATGGGGGCAAAACGTGGTCTTTGGATACATTTTCTTTGGCCCTCAGTGTATATTTTACAAACTGGAGTTGAGTTAACATTCACATAGACAGGAGATTCCCAAATGAAATGAATCCAGAGTTCCAACTTCTGAAAACTAGCCACCACTAAGTAGAAGCTGTTCTCCAAGCCAGGTGCCTGGTCGCCCGTGGGAACATTTGACGAGGGTGCCTTGGCAACAAAGTGCAGGTTGACAGCCCTCATCTCCTGCAGTAAGATCCTTTCCTGAAGACAGGAAAACAAGACTGGTGCTTACCTTCCTTTCACCAGGATTTAATCCAGGGGCTCCAGGGTGCCTGATACTGTGGGCAGGAGTGCTGCGGCAAGGTGGGCATCTCGATAGCAGCTGGCACCAGCCTCCACTTCCATCAACACGGGCTAAAATGAGGCCTCTGAGCTGTAGAATGTTAAAACAGAAAAAAAATCCCTAGAGGCTATCTGTTCCCACTGCTTGAGTGTTCTGATAGGAAAACAAAGGCCCAGAGAGGTGGTCGAACTTACCTAAGGTCACACACACACAAGTCACCATTGCCTCTGCCTGGGGTGTTCAGACTTCCTGAGCATTAACAGTCCCCGGTGGATATGATTGCCAGTTTGCAAAGGACTTAGCTTTCCCTGGTCAGCTCTGCTATGTTCCTTATAGCTTGGACTTTGTGGTGGAGACTCCCTGCCTCTGGGGAGAACCTCCAACACAGGGCTGTCTAGGCAGCCAGACCCTTTCTGGCCATGGAGCCCTCACCAGCCTCTTGCTCCCATCGCATTCACAATAACTCATGGCTTCTCAGTGGCTCACTTTCTTCTTTTTCTTGCTCACACTCACATTCGGGCAGATAGAGGGGGAGTTTGGTTGGTGCCCTGTGGTATTCAAAGTGAAGGCTTTGCGTACTGTCAGGGTAATGAATTCTGTAAGGGTTTGAAGTGAAGGGCTGGGAGGATCTCCATGTCATGTGTCTGGGAGTGACAACCCCCAGTGGTTAATTACTGCCACACGATGAGAATGGAGCTGGTAGCAAAATGAGATAAGTTCATTATGAGCTAAATTTGAAGTTAATTGGATTCACATTTCCCCCCATTAGTGTACGTAGAGAGAGCCTACGTAGAAATGGGCCATATATGAAAAAGAAAAAGTTGCATCCAAGCAAAAAACAGATAAATGAGGCCTGGTTATCTTGTGGCTTTCACGGTGAAGGGCTTTCTGAGACATTGGTGAGATGGGAACCAAAGTTCCTTTCAGATGGTAGAACCAATGTCTTTTGATTAATCTTCACCTTGGCGGGTATTTTCTAAGCACCTACTGTGTGCCCTGCCAGTGCAGGGGAGGGAGAGTGGGAGCAGCTCTTGCAATCTGGGGACCCCCAGTTTAGGGATGGGGAAAGAACAAGTGCCCTGTGTCTTGGGGGAGTGTGGAGGATCTGGTGCCAGAATGCCTGGGTTTGGCCGTGCCTCTCTCACTAGCTGTGAGACCCTGGGCAGGTGCCTAACCTCTTGTGTTTTAGTGCCACATCTGTAGAATGGGAATAATATTATTGGACTTATAGAGTGAGGATTAAATGAGTTAATATCTATAAAACACAGTGAACAGTGTTCAGAACTCTGCCTAGTGTTAGAACAGGGCCTAAAATACAGTAAGTGCTGCAAAAATGTTAGCGATCATGATCATCAGCTGTATGACCTTGGGCACATACATCAGCTGCTTGGAGTCTTCATCTCTTCATCTGTAGAATGGGGATGATAACAGCACCCACCTTCTGGGGTTGTTGACTGAGATAAGCCATGTGGAGTACTGGCCCAAAGCCTGGCTCACAGGAACCTTGATCAGATCAGATCAGATCAGTCGCTAAGTCGTGTCCGACTCTTTGTGACCCCATGAATCGCAGCACGCCAGGCCTCCCTGTCCATCACCAACTCCCGGAGTTCACTCAGACTCACGTCCATCAAGTCAGTGATGCCATCCAGCCATCTCATCCTCTGTCGTCCCCTTCTCCTCCTGCCCCCAATCCTTCCCAGCATCAGAGTCTTTTCCAATGAGTCAACTCTTTGCATGAGGTGGCCAAAGTACTGGAGTTTCAGCTTTAGCATCATTCCTTCCAAAGAAATCCCAGTGCTGATCTCCTTCAGAATGGACTGGTTGGATCTCCTTGCAGTCCAAGGGACTCTCAAGAGTCTTCTCCAACACCACAGTTCAAAAGCATCAATTCTTCAGCACTCAGCCTTCTTCACAGTCCAACTCTTACATCCATACATGACCACAGGAAAAACCATAGCCTTGACTAGCTGGACCTTTGTTGGCAAAGTAATGTCTCTGCTTTTGAATATGCTATCTAGGTTGGTCATAACTCTCCTTCCAAGGAGTAAGCATCTTTTAATTTCATGGCTGCAGTCACCATCTGTAGTGATTTTGGAGCCCAGAAAAATAAAGTCTGACACTGTTTCCACTGTTTCCCCATCTATTTCCCATGAAGTGGTGGGACCGGATGCCATGATCTTCATTTTCTGAATGTTGAGCTTTAAGCCAACTTTTTCACTCTCTACTTTCACTTTCATCAAGAGGCTTTTGAGTTCCTCTTCACTTTCTGCCATAAGGGTGGTGTCATCTGCATATCTGAGGTGATTGATATTTCTCCCGGCAATCTTGATTCCAGCTTGTGCTTCTTCCAGTCCAGCGTTTCTCATGATGTACTCTGCATATAAGTTAAATAGACAGGGTGACAATATACAGCCTTGACGAACTCCTTTTCCTGTTTGGAACCAGTCTGTTGTTCCATGTCCAGTTCTAACTGTTGCTTCCTGACCTGCATACAAATTTCTCAAGAGGCAGGTCAGGTGGTCTGGTATTCCCATCTCTTTCAGAATTTTCTACAGTTGATTTTGATCCGCATAGTCAAAGGCTTTGACATAGTCAATAAAGCAGAAATAGATGTTTTTCTGGAACTCTCTTGCTTTTTCCTTGAAGGAAGCTGTTATTCTGTTCGTTGACCAGTCACCCAACAAATAACAGTTTTATGTTCCTGAGTTTTGCCCATTTTTCTATGAGATTTTTGGTCTCTTCCCTTTGATTCTTATGAGATTTTGATTCTTATGAGATTCTGATATATAGGGATAGTAGCCATTTACCTATGGTATATGCTGCAAATAATTTCCTCCAGTCCACCATTTATCATTTGATTTTGCTTATATTGTTTTCTGGGCTTCCCTGGTGGCTCAGCAGTAAAGATTCTGCCTGCAATGCAGGTAGCTGCCGGAGACGTGGATTCAATCCCTGGATTGGGAAGATCCCCTGGAGGAGGGCATGGCAACCCACTCCAGTATTCTTGCCTGGGAAATCCCATGGACAGAGGAGCCTGGCGGGCCATGCCCATAGGGTCACAAAGAGTTGAACATGAGTGAAGCAACTTGGCACACACATATTGTTTTTTACCAGGCAAGAGATTTTGGGTCTATTTTATTAAGTAATTCAATTTATTAATCTTTTCTTTTGTTGTATATTTTTTCCATAAAGACAAATTTATTTGGTTTAAGAAACAGTTTAATATTATGTCCTTCCTACATTTTTGGTGTCAAATGACTTTTTCTTTTTCAAGATGATGGTGATGATAGATGGCAATAATAAAACATAACAGTACTATTGAGATATAATTCACATACCATAAAATTCACCCATATAAGGTATACAATTCAATGGTTTTTAGCACACTCACAAAGTCATGCAACCATCACCACGACCAATTTTAGAACATTGCATCATCCTCCTGGAAAGACCTCATATCCATTAGCAGTTACTCTCTTTCCCCCTATTCCCCACTCCCAGCCTAGGGCAACCAGTAATCTACTTTTTCTCTTTATAGATTTGCCTAATCTGTACATTTTATATTAGTAGAATCATACAATATGTAGTCATTTGTGATGGGCTTCTTTCAAGTTCACCCATGTTGTAGCGTGTATCAGTACTTCATTCCTTTTTATTGCTAAGTATTATGTTGTATGAATATACACCGTTTTCGGTATCCATTCATCAATTGATGGATATTTGAATTGTTTCTACTCTTTTGGCTATTATGAATAATGTTGCTTGAAGCATACATGTACACATTTTGAGTGGACACATGTTTTCATTTCTCTTGGGAGATGCTGTAATGCTATGCTTAACTTTTTGAGGAACTTCTAGACTTTCCTAAAGTGGCTGCCCCATTTTATATTCCCACCCACAGTGTATAAGGGTTCCAATTTTCCACATCTTTTCTAACATTGTCATAAGCTGTCTTTTTTATTATAGACATCCTAGTGGGTGTGACGTGGTATTTCATTGTGGTTTTGATTTGCATTTCCCTGATAGGGAATTGGCCGTTTTTGTATATCTTTTTCAGACAAATGTGTTTTCAAGTCCTTTGCCCATTTTTACACTGGGTTGTTTGTCTTTTTATTATTGAGCCATAAGTGTTCTTTAATTTTAGCCAATGCCTTTTCCACAGCTTTTGATATAATCATATCAAATATATTAATTTAAATATGTTAATGTGAATTTTGACATATTAATGTGAATTCCCAACCAGTTTTAATACTGAAGCAACCTTGCATCCCTGGAATAAAGCTTACTTGGTCATGGTGTACTATTCTTTATCTATATTGTTTCATCAATGAGATAGTAGACTTTTTTTGCCTACATATTAATAAATTGTGAGACCAGCCATTAATTTTCATTTTTGAGTGACTTTGTTAAATTTTTATATCAGGATTTTGCCACCTTGGCAAAATGAACATTTTCTTAGCTTTATGTATCCTGGATCAGCTTAATAACAGAAGTGTGTGTTCCTTGAAATTTTAAAAGAACTTTCCAAAGACAAAAACAAATGCCCCCAAAACTACATGGACAAGGTACCTTATTTTTTAAAAATAACTTTAAACAACATTTTCTGATATGATTGGGCTGTTAACATTTTCTACCTCTTCTTGAATTAATTTTGGTAATTCATGTTTTCCTAGAAAATTGTGCCTGTTGACGAGATTTCCACGTTTGGCAGCATAGAGCATCCATGCATGTTTCTATGTTTTTTAAATGTCATCTTTCCCATATCTCTGGCTGTATCTTCTCATTCCTTATCTTGATGTTTGTGCCTTCTTTTTTGAGTCTTATCCTTGGTTTGTCTATCTCATTGGTCTTTTCAAATAACAACTCTTGGTTGTATTTATTATTTATTATTGTGTGTTTTTATTATTGTTTCTGCTCTTCTGGTTCCTAATTCATTATTTTCTGCTTTTCTTTATCGATTCCTTCCTCCTCCTTTCCCTAGGTTCATTTTATTGCTTTTTTATCTAGCTTCTTGAGTTGAGTGCCTTGGCGAGGCACTGCATTTCCGTTTTGGGGATCAGGGTTTAAAGTGTATGTAACAGCAGCAGAAACTGTTGAGGTTCGGATGTGACCGAAAGGACAACCCCTGTTGAAAAAAGAACCAAAGCCCAGGAATTAGGAGAGCTGGACTTCAGTCCCAGCCTTGCCTGAAATGAGGAGAGTGTCATGGGCAAATCCCTTCTCTTCTCAGGACCCTCTTATCCATCTGAGGCAGATGGTTGGGGCATGGATCTCCTGGGGCTTGGCCCCAGGAACCCCCGTACAGCAGGTAGCCTCCTACCAGGGTAACGCCTCCATCTTCCAGGAGGCAAATCTGGCCTCCATCCCCCACTGTGGGCCTTGCTTTCATTCCAACACATATATTACGAAAACTGTGTAGTTGAATTTCTTTCTGCATGATGGAGTAAGGCTGGTGACAGTGTGGCCTAAAGGCAGGGCTCAGCCTACTGTCCCAGCTGAGAAATGGGGGGACAGAAGCCCAGCCAGGCACATATGCAAGGCAGTAGAATAGAGTGACTAAACCCATGGTCTTTGCCGCTGGGTTGCTTGGCTTCAAATCCTTACCATGCAACCTTGGACAAATTACTTGACCTTTCTGTTTCATTATCCTATAAAGTGGGGAATGTATCAATACCTTACCTCATAGTGTTGTTGAGGGTTAAATGAGTTAATGATTTAAAAGACTGGAAACAGAGCCTGGTGTTTACAATTCCTACATAAGCCTTTGTGGTGTGTTGTCACCAGGGGTGTGAGCCTGGGCCCAGGGCTGGGGGGGTGCTCCACCTGGGGCACCTTCTGGTAGGGAAGCTGACCTGTTAGAACAGCCCCAGCCTGGGCTGTCTCTACACATCTTAGAGCCTGACCGCAGGGGCATCCCTTTCTTTTAGGGGCAACTGCCAATTCCTCCCCCAACGGTGGGGTCTCATCCTTAGAGCTCAACAGGTAACCACTGAACAGTCCCATCTTCCGGGGTCTGGATTGTTGCTGTTACACATGAGCACCTTAGGACATACGTGTGATTATCAATATTTGGAGAGCTATAGGCCCGCTCTTTACCTGAGCGCTGAACCTCAGGATCCTTTCAGAGTTCTACTGCTTTGGGGTTTTCTTCCACTTGGCCTGGAACCCATACCATTCACTCACGCGTTTATTCACGGAGACCTACTAGGTGCTGAGCCCTGTGGTGGAGGTAGATTTTCTGGGTGTTGAATGAGGTGTCACTCCTGCCCTTAGGAGCTGGCAGCCTGCAATGAGGGGAACACATGCCCGCTGGACGTCTGCCCCCAGTGGCCGAGGCCTTAACCTCTATGTCCCAGAACAGTGTCTGGTGTCAGGAGGTGCTTCCTGCACCATTATTGAATGAATGACAAGATCTTGGTCCAAAGA
Organism: Bubalus bubalis; assembly: GCF_019923935.1. NCBI lineage: Eukaryota > Metazoa > Chordata > Mammalia > Artiodactyla > Bovidae > Bubalus > Bubalus bubalis. Next base: position 122,886,385 of record NC_059159.1, on the reverse strand, counting down.
GAAAAAAGTCAGTAAGGACCAGACTTGGGTCTGAGGCAGGCAGAGCCCTGCCCACCTGGGTGGCTGGGAGATGGCTGAGCTGGTCTTGGAAGATGGTGGTGCTGGGCCATGTGCAGAAGGCCCAGCAGAAGCAATGGTGTGTTGATGGAGAAGGCCAAGCCCTACTTGGGGAGCAGAGAGCAAGGGGTGTGGTCAGAGCTCTGGTTTCCCAGGGATCCGACCGAGCCATCCTTGCTTCCTGCTGGTGGAGCCCAGCTGGAGGGGTGGGCGAGTACGTGTGTGTGTGTGTGTGTGCGCATGCGTGTACACTGGTATCAAGCATCCAGACATGACAACTGTGCAAATGTGGGGGGAACTGTGGACAGGAGCAGCTGGCCGTGGGGATGCTCATCCTGTGATTTATTGCTTTGACTCCTCAGGCCGCGACTTGGCGAGCACGACCCTCCCTGGGTACCCTCCACACGTGCCCCCCGCCGGACAGGGCAGCTACTCGGCGCCAACGCTGACGGGGATGGTACCTGGTGAGTCTGCTCTGTCTGCATCTTTGCAGAAGGAGGCATTTGGGGTTCGTGGGGGGCATCCCTCCCGACATGGTCCAAGTGACCTCTCTGCTTCTGAGGAGTGAACCTGAAAAAATGAGGCTGAGCTCTGCCTTCTTGGCCTCTTTGTCAACCAGCGGCAGCACCTGGGAGGATGTCAGAGTCAGGGGGGTCCTTGACTGTCCCTCAGACACCCCTCTCTGGCTACACAGGGAGCCTGAATGCAAAGGGGCATGGGACCTGGCTGAAGGTCATAGAGGGGCCGTGTGCGTGCTAAGTCGCTTCAGTCGTGTCAGACTCTTCGCGACTGCCTGGATGGTAGCCCGCTATGCTCCTCTGTCCATGGCATTCTCCAGGCGAGAATACTGGAGTGGGTTGCCATGCAAGAGGAGCTGGGGCATCCTAAGCTGCCCAGCAAGTAGGAGGCGGAGCCACAATAGAAGCCCTGACTCAGCATGAACCACCCTGAGGCTCAGGCAGGAGGGCCCCTGCCCAAACAGCCCTAAGCCCCTTCCAGCTTCTTGCCAGCCCACATCACCGACGTGCACACCCTGGGGCCCAGGGTTGACTCTTTGTGGGCAACGTGAACAAAGTGTGGACGTGAAGCCTGGGTGTCCACACCTGCATTCAAGGCCGGTGAAGACAAACAGGCCGGGCGTGGGGAAGGAAGCTGGGCGGATCAGGGATCAGGTGGGCCTTCACCATGCAGCCAGGGCTGGGCACAGGCTCTGAGGAGACCCAGAATTCTAAATTCGCTCCTGGACTTCCAGGTTATTACGGAGACTATTTAACAAGGTAGGAGGACAGAGCATATTTCATTTAACGGTTTGTTAGCTTGATTTATGACTTTTAAATATGAGACATATGGGAAATGGCCTCTGTGTGTACTCTTGCCCTGGGCCTTGCCAACGCTGGGGAGGCCTGCCAGATCCATGCCTGCAAAGGCTTTGCCTTTTCTGCCTCCAGGAGGGGTAATGGCAGAGCCACTGTGTTCAGGGCAAGAGAGGGAGGCGGGGGGACACACACCCTCCTGCCTGCCTCCGCCCCCACCATCTCCCAGCCTTTAGCAAGTTAGGATTGGCCAGTAACTTCATGGCTGTGGGTCACTTTGTCAAGTGCAAAGCGCTTGCCCAGGAGCCTTCGGTGTTACAGCCTGTGAGGTGGGCAGGGTCCCCAGGGTCAGAAGGAGGCTAGTGAGACTCAGAAAAGTTAGGGAACTACCCACAGCTGCAGAGCTTGGAGATGGGAGGTCTTGAATCCAGGTCTTCTGCCTCCAGTTCAGCACTCCTGCCCTCTGCCACCCTGTGTACCCTCAGTCTGTTGATGCATGCTTCACAGTGATGGCAGAGGGGGAGGTGGCAGCCCCAGGTCCAGTCCTGAGGGCATGTGGGTGGGCGAAGTGGGGCCACTAGGGTGGCCCTTCCGGTCCCTGCTGCCAACTCCAAAGAGGCCAAGTTCAGAGCAGCGGCTGAACTTGCCCAAGTTTATCCAGACAGAGGTGCCCTCCAGCCCCTGGGATTCTTCCAATCCTAATTACCAGGCTCGGGATACAAACGGCCGGGGGTTCCAGCAGAGCCCCCGGCAGGTACCATTAATGGTGGCAGCAGGAGCCACAGGGCTGCACAAGAGCACAGCCTAACGGAGCCTACCAGCAGCCACTGGACAGGGGCGGCCACGGAGCCTGCCGGGACCCTGCAGAGAGGGAGGGTGCGTGGAGAGGGGGAAGGAAGACATGCGTTTTTGGCAGGGAAGCCCCACGGCTCTCTCTGCAGCCTCCCTCCCTCCCTTCTGTTTTCCTTCTCTTCCCGCTTTCTCTTCTCACGAAGCCCCAGCACTCATTCAGCACCAGACCTGGTTTCAGGGCTGCGACTCCACGCTTAACAAGCAGGTCCTTAGCTCCTGTTCCCCAGTGACCACAGCAGCATCACATCTCTGGGACTCTCTCCAACAGGATTTCCAGATGCATTCTTGGATGGTTTCATGGGGGCAGTGCTGGCCCACACTCATGGTCTTTGCTGGAACTGCCCAGATCTAGCCCACCTTTCAGCACAGTGGGTCCTCTGCCTTACTCGTCTTCTGCACCCCTCATAGCCCATAACACAGAATAGGTCCTTTTATGTGAGTGTCTGGCTAAAGGCAGGAGGGAGGGAAAATTAATACTGCGTATGAGTTTCTTATGGCTGCTATAACAAGTTAGCACAAACTTGGTGACTTAAGACAGTGGGAAAATTTCTCTCACAGTCCTGGAGCCCAGAAGGCTGAAGTCAATATCACTATATGAAACAGTCCTCCCTTCCAGCCTGGAAGTGAATCCCAAGGGAAACTGAAATCTTCTGAGCTGTTTTTCCTACCTAGGTTCTGGGAAGGACTTCCCTGGTGGCTCAAATAGTAAAGAATCCACCTGTAATGTGGGAGACCTGGGCTCGATCCCTGGGTTGGGACGATCCCCTAGAGGAGGGCATGGCAACCCACTCCAGTATTCTTGCCTGGAGAATCCCCATGGACAGAGGAGCCTGGCGGGCTACAGTCCGTGGGGTTGCAGAGTCAGACACGACTAAGTGACTTAGCACAGCACAGCACAGGTTCTGGGAAACATTTGGCTGCCACCTCTTCCATTATAAGAGAGACTTCCGTAGATGAAGTTTTCTTTTAGAATACATTGAAAAGGAATTATGTCCGGGGTACACTTGGGCAGTTGAATTTGGAGGCCTGGAAAAATAGTATGTTTTTCTGTATGAACCACGGTCTTGGTGGCTTACACTCCTGTTTATTTCGAATTTGGTTCTGCTATTGGGGTTGTCCCTCCTCTGTGTTTCAGGATGTGTTCACATATGCAGATCAAGGCTACTTGGTCTGCTCGAGCATTTGCAGATTCAGTTCCTGTGGCTCTGAAAACCCTACACAGCCCTTGGCTAATTAGTTACGTTGAACAAAGCAAACACGGAACATCACATCAGCTCAGCATGGAGACAGTTTTCAGATTTTATTTTCATCAACTTCCAGCAAATGCCAAAAGTTTTGCACCAAAGATTCCATAGTATCTTGACCAGTGTAACTAGTTGATTCCTGCCTGAAGGTATTTGCACAACCTAACGGATATTGACATGGCATTTGAAAAACTCTTAAAAATTCTAGGCTGAGGGAAAGATGGGGGCGTTCACTGCCCTTTGGCTTCAGTGAGTCTAAGAAGCAAGGTAACCAACTGTCTTTGAGATGAACTCACCTTGCCCCCACACCCCTTACTGGACTCCTCTTTGGGGGTTTCAGGCCAGAGTGCCAGGAAATCCTGACCATGTCATGTTTCCCTCCCCTGGGCTGCAGCAGACAAGCAGCTGTTTGACGAAGGCCCTAGAAGGAGCCTGGTGGGCTCTCTGTCCTGGAAGCTCTGCTCACTGTAGATGGGTGTGCATCACCTCTAGATGCCATTCATTGAAATCGCTCAACTGATGGCTTTCTTGAAGAAGTGGGAGGTGATGGTGAGGTTGGAGTGGACCCCTGAGGCCAATGAGGTGGTGTGGGCAGGCACCATGTACTGGACTCCAGTGGGAGGGATGGAGGCACCTACTCCCCCTCACAGGGGCAATTCCTCTGCTTAGTGCACTCAGCCCGCTCTATTACTCCCACTGCCACTGGCCCAGACTGCCTGGCTCCCTCTCACTCCCGCGTTTTCACCTAAGGCCTCACCAAACATGTATTAGTTTCCTCTTGCTGCTATGACAAGTCACTGCAAATTAGTGACTGACTTAAAGCAACAGTAATTTCTCATTTTATGGTTCTGGAGGTTGAGAATCCAAACTAGGTCTCCCTGGGCTGAAGTCCAGGTGCCAGCAGGGCTGGGTGTCTTCTGGAGGTCACCCAGGGAGACTCGTCCCCTGCCTTCCTCAGCTTATAAATGCTCCACATCCCTGGCCTGAGTCTTTATCATGCTGCCATCTTCCAGGTTCGGAGAAGGCAATGGCAAGCCACTCCAGTACTCTTGCCTGGAAAATCCCATGGACGGAGGAGCCTGATAGGCTGCAGTCCATGGGGTCGCAAAGAGTTGGACACAACTGAGCGACTTCACTTTCACTTTTCACTTTCATGCATTGGAGAAGGAAATGACAACCCACTCCAGTGTTCTTGCCTGGAGAATCCCAGGGATGGGGGAGCCTGGTGGGCTGCCATTTCTGGAGTCGAACAGAGTCGGACACGACTGAAGTGACTTAGCAGCAGCAGTAGCAGCTCCCTCTTCCTCTTAGAAAGACCCTTGTGGTTTTAATGGACTCACCTGCTTAATCCAGGATAATCTCCTTATCTTCAGGTCAGCTAATTAGCAACCTTCATTCCCCTTTGCCATACAACCCGACGTGGTCATCATGAGTTCCAGGGATTAGGGTGCAGATATCTTTGTGGAGAGAAGTGTTATTCAGGAGGGAGGTGTTATTCTGCCCACCACACCATCTAAACCAAGACCCCCATCACACCCTTCTCAAGGCATTCTGTTCTTTTCATTCATTATTTAAGCACAGTGGGAGGAATTTAATTTAATTAGTTTATTCTTCCTTGTCCAGTTCCCCCCAGGTCTGTACAGTACTCAAGGGTTATACAGCACACAAGGCTCTGTCTATCTTGTTCATCTCTGTGTCCCTGGTTCCTGGCAGAGTGCCTGGCCCATAGTACTCAGGCAATAGTAGATGCCATAGAAAAGGCGGTGGGGATGGGGGAGGGGGTGGTGGTGGTTGGGGCTGGGCTGCCTGGGAGAGCACAGCTCAGTACTGCAACAGTGCAGCCATGGAGGCTGAGCTGCCCTGAGGGCCTGCAGTGGCAGCCACGTGGTAAAGCAGGGAGGCTGGTGGTTGAGAGCATGGGCCTGGAGCCAGGCTGCCTGGTTTTGCATCACCCTCCTGCTTCTCACCAGCTGTGTGACTTGGGGCAAGTTATATAACTTCTCTGGATCCTTGTTTCCTCCTCATCTATAAAATGGGGATGATGATAATAAGAATGAGGATTAAATGATGTACAGTTGGCCCTCTGGATCTATGGGTTCAGCATCCATGGATTCAACCAACCATGGATAGAAAATAGTCAGAAAATAGTCCAGAAAATTGCAAAAAGCAAGACTTGAATGTTAGCAACTGTTTACATAGCACTTGCATTGGATTAGGTATTGCAGTGTATCAAGAGATGATTTAAAGTATACAGGAGGCTCATGTAGGTTGTATGCAAATATTACATCATATTATATAAGGAACTTGAGCATCAGTGGATTGTGATGTCCACAGGGGTCCTGGTCCCTAACCCTGGCAGATACCTAGGGATGACTGTCAAATATGTAAAAACTCTTAGAATTTTGCCTGGCACATATTAAGTGCAATCTAAGTGTTATTTATTATTATTATTTACAATTGCCGTTGCTTATACTGGGGTCTGAGCTTATACTGGGGTGTGGTGGTGAGGAGAGAAGCCTAGCAGGCATGCCTAAAGCTGGCCTTGCCCAGCTGGCATCAAGTCAAGAGCTCTCCAGCAGAGCCCACATCCCTTGGAGCCCATGGATCAATGGGAGATACAAATTAGAAAAGAATCCAGTCACAAGCAAAAGTGCTGCTAAGCAGGAGCAGGGTAGACTCTGAATGCCTGGAAAAAATGGAGAGACACCTGTGGTTGGTCCAAATGAGAAAGATGTCCTGGTAAAGAGGGCCAGAAGCTGGGCTGTAAGCAGAGTATCCTTGACCATCTGAAGAGGAGTGGGGCAGGGGGCTGAGAGTGGGTCCAGCTTAGCGACTGGAGTGGGTTCATGTTGGGGGGAGTATGGCCCAGCCAGCCCAGCTGGGTAAGTGGGGTTGACAGGAAGAGAAGCTGGTTAAGGAGGAGGCCAGTGGGCAACAAGGTTAGGATTTGAATTTGTCAGCTTTTGGAACCCTGCACAGCTCCATAGGCATGGCCGAAACCTGTGGATGGGAGTCAGAGGGACACCTTTGTCGGCCTTGTGTAGAGACCTTTTCCCCAAACCAGAACTGAAAGCATGAGAATGGGCAGGCTTGGGAGGGGCTGGCAGAAGCCAGGGAGGACTTGGTGGAGGGGCTAGAGCATCTTGTGAGATAGGATCAGTGCTCCCTTCTCAAGCGCTTCCCTGGCCCAAGCATCAGCATGTTTGCTTAGGGAATGAATAGCCTTTGTTCTTAGCTCTTATGACCTCCTCACCAGAGCTCCTGTGGGTCCTGTGGCCTGGGCACTTTCTAAGTTCCCTCCTTACAGTCCTCCTTTCTAAGCTCCCTCCAAGGCAGTCCTGAACGCCACGCACACCTGTTGCTTGTTCCTGACTCTTTGCTGCCCTCTAGTGGCCTCCAGTCACTCTGCCACACGAGGAACATAGACCCTGGGGAACAGCAGACACAGCCAGGATGAAATGGCAGGTAGCCATTCATTTGTCCTTTCATTCATTCTCAGATATTTCCTGAGAAACACCGGTGCTGGCTCTGGGCTAGGTGTGATGTTACAGACACAACCCCTGCCCTCAGGGAGCTCACAGTCTAGTTGGTGAGTTGTTGTTTAGTTGCTAAATTGTGTCCAGCTCTTTTGTGACTCCGTGGACCGTAGCCTGCCAGGCTTCTCTGTCCATGGCATTTTCCAGGCAAGAATACTGGAGTGGGTTACCAATTCTTTCTCCAAGGGATCTTCCTGACCCAGGGATAGAACCTGCATCTCCTGCATTGGCAGGCGATTCTTTACCACTGAGCCACCAGGGAAGCAAAATATAAGAAGCGACTTTACTTCTGGCAGCTTGATGAAGTTGTGAGATGTTGTTGTTGTTTAGTTGCTAAGTTGTGTTCAGCTCTTTGCAACCCCATGGGCTGCAGCCCAACAGGCTCACTGATCATTCCCACAAGCTATGTTTAGAGCTAAAATCTAGGAATGTGCTGAGGAAATGCAGGAGAGAGGCTGCTAGGTCTGCTGGGGGCGCTGGGGCAGGTGGGAGAAATCAGGGAAGGCTTCCTGGAGAAGGTCATCTGAGCTTCACCTTGAAGGGTAGTTTGCCAGTCTGAGAAGTTGGAGGGGCATTGCTGCGTAAGGGACTATGTGTAAGAAGAGCCAGAGCCTCAATTCCTAGAAATCTCTGGGACGTGAAGTGCTGCAAACAGCAGCCTTGACAGATGGCAGGCTTGTCCCAGGCAGATCTGAATGTGAGTCGGAGGGGAGGCTCCTGTGCCTTCAGGGCATGGAGAATGAGGGGTCTGGAGTGGCCTGATCTGAGCAGTGCCTGTGACTAAAGCCCCATGTGAACCCTGCGTAGAAGTAATGCTGGGACTGGGGAGAAACTCCATGTGGGTTTATGAGTGCTTTGCCACATTGGGGAAGAACAGAGTTGCAGAAGCAAAGGCTCAGAGATGAAAAGCATGCTGGCGCACGAAGGACCAGCTGGAATCCAGGAGGCCTGGGTTTTGATTCTAGCTGTCAGACCCTCACAGTGTGACCTTAGAATGCGGTCTCTGGATTTTCTACTCTCTCAAAGCAGGAGGTAGGGGGCAAGGAGATTGAATTAGATGCTCCATAGGGGGCTTTCTGGTCCTGCCACACAAGGGCTTCTAAATCTGCTGATATCACCCCTCTGCTGAACTGGAGGGCTCCTGAGCCAGCCACCACTGTTCCACGTGGGCAGCAATTTCCCTTCAGGTCTGGGGCTGGGACATGCTAAGGCAAAGCCTTAGGCTTTCACGTGTAATCAGGTAAATCACTTCCAAGGGGTGGAGCTGAAGGAGAAGGGAGCCTCGAGCTGTGCTAATCCCTTACGGCTGTCACTGTGTCCTCTAACCCTGCTGTGACAGGCGAGGATGGCCCTCAGGGGCTCCACACCTGGAATGAGTGCTTCGCTGGGGGCAGGAAGAATGAATATAAAGGTTCTGAGACATGCTTTACTTGTGTACATATCAGAATCCTTCCAAAATCCAGACTGAGTCGACCAGGGCCATCTTCATTTCTTCCTTTGATCCACTGGCATCTACAGCCCCTGTCTCCCAAACTTCATCAGCTATTGGCCCTCAGCTGGACGGGCCGCCACCGCTAAGCCTGTGGGTCACTCCATCCAGGACTCTTCTCCCCAGAGAACTTTTGGCAACGCCCAGAGCTTTTGGGGGGCAGGGAGAGCAGTGGGGCTCTGCCCTCTCAAAGGAAAATGCTTTTGAGTAAAGCCAAACTGCCTCTGCCGCTCAGTTAATTCCAGCAACAAGCCTCACCCCCAGCCGCATGGTGCTTCACAGGCTATAAGAGAGCCACACCTGTCGCCCCCAGTGGCAATTTGAAGGCACCTTTGAGGTTGGAATGTTTATCCCCATTTCAGAGGTAAGTGAGCTGAGCTCAGAGAGGTGCCGTGGCCAGCCAGGCTGCACAGCCAGTCACGGGGAGCAGCTGGGCCCGACACCTGGAATTCTGGTCCCGACTTCACCCAGCCCCTGGTGCCCATGGAAAGTGGGCCCAGGGAAAGGCTTTGGTTTCCTTGGCGCTCCCTTAGGGGTGTGGATGGCCTTCCTGACCCAGAGGTCTTTTACGGGCCTGAAGAAGGCTTTCCCAAGCGGCGACACCAGGCAACCACACTTCAGACTCTGGTACATTTCCTTCTACTCCTATCTTCACCTGCCCATGTGCCGCCCATGCTCCTGGGCCCCAGTCGGGTGCGCTCTCTAAGAGGATGCCTACACCCCACTTGCTCCAGGGGCACATCTCTCCCCTGAGCACTGCCAGGGCACTGCCCAGGTTCTGCCTCGCCCACGGCTGGAGTGACTGGGCTCGCCCAGCTCCTGGATGCTCCACTGGAATCCTCCCGCTATCCAGTCCCTGCACACAGTAGGCGCCCCACGGATATGAGGGGGTGGAGAATTTGTTTGAATCGGGCACATGCCCCTCCCGATCTTGTCCAGCCTGGGCTTGGGGCCCGACTGTGTAATTAAACAGAGCTTCGGCTCAACTTACACGCCCCAGCTTGCTCTTCCAATATTTGCTCTGGCTCCTCGCTGGAAGACGCTGAGACAATGGCCCTTGTTACCCTCTGTTTGAGTTATTTATTTTTTTCACTTTTCCCTCCTTCCCCTCTCGGGGGACTCGCCTCTCGCCCTCATCCCTCATGTTTTCCCTTTCACTTGACTGTCACTCTCATTGTCCTCCTGGGGCCAGGAACGCAGGGTGACAGGCAAGGGGAGCCCAACCGGGCTGGGGAGGCTGGAAATATAGTCATTAATGGGACCTGAGAAGCCCAGATGTCCTCCCTGAATGCGGGTAATTTGTTTTTAATGAAAAACCACGCGGTGACCCTGAACAAATGAATTTTCTTTATAAGGAGTCTATGTGCAACGGCACAAATAAAGGATCTGAATCAGGAAGACTTAGATCCAGAGCTGAGAGAAAGAGAGAGGGAAGGAGTGGGAAGGAGACCAAGGGACATAAAGGAGGAGGGAAGGGAATGTTCAGATGACGACTGTGTTATCATGTCCTTTTGTCTGAAGCTCAGTCCTGGGTCATGCGTGCCTTGGGCATTGTCCTGCCAAAGCAGGATGCATGACAGTTGTGACCATTTCGAGGTCTTGTTCACAACAATGGGAAGAATATGAACCACCATCTGGACAGATGTTTACAAAGTGCAGTTCTTGTGTGTGATCTCAGCAGGTCCCCTCCATAGCATCAGGAAGGCATGGTTTTTAGCCCCATTTCACAGAGATGAAAACTGAGGCTGAGGAATGGCGATTTGCCTAAGGTCACACAGCTAGCCAGTGGTCAGGTCCAGATGACAAACGAAGGGCTTTGCCAGTTTGGAGTTTGACTGTTAGAAGCACAGCGCTCCCTCTGCGGGACCCAAGAGAAGGGGGCCGCTCTGAGATAAGGGGAGGTCCCGGGTCTGCACTGAGGAGTCTTGGATTGAAGGAAAGCCCCATGGCCCCAGAACTTTGTGACTCTGCAGATTTTCTGAGTACTTTTCGGGACGGGAGGAGGGGGCATTCCTGGAAAGACAACTCCCCGGAAAGGAGCCAGAGTCACTTGCAGAAGTGGCTGCAGGGGGATTGGAATCTGGAGAGCAGCCGTGTCCCACCACCCACCACCTAGGACCCTTGGGGGGTGTCCAGAGCAGGTGCCTGGGGGCAGCAACAGAGGTGCTGGTTCAACAGAAGCCCTAGCCGAGGGCCCGCCAGCACGTGCAGCACTGCAGGCGGATAGCAGGGATCTAGGGTGGGCTGTGTCTGTGTAATGTGAGGAGGCCTCCTCTAATACGTGCCTTGCAGAGGGCTGGGGTGGCCTTTATACGCTCTGTAGCTACTTCTCCCTTCGCCAGGGATGGAATGGCCAGACTGACCTTAGAAACCAGCCCAGGAGTATGAAGATGAGGTCAAAGAAAGGACTTGCTCAAGGTCACACAGCCAGTCAGAGGCCTTTTTTTTTTTTTTTTTCCTGTGGCCACAGCCTGTCCTTTTGTCTCCACTGGGCTAGGGGGACATAACCCCCCACATCCTCTATGTCTTCAAAGCAACAAAAAAAGAAGCATTTTGTCCCGACTTCATGCAGGCCCAGCCTTCCTGGGGTGGTCCCTGGCTGACCTGGCTTCTAGAACAACTTGAAGCACAGCTCCCCCACCCATCCACCCACCCCAGCCTTGTCCTGTCCCTCTTGAGCATGGACCCTCCCCAGGCCCTACCTGGTCAGCTACAGGAGCATCTCCTGGGATGCAGGCCGAGCTGTCCCCAGGTTGGTCAGAGCTTCAGCCTGAGACCTTGGTGAGGCCTCACTCCTCCTGCCCTCAGTCTTTCCCCCAGAGTCAGGCGCCTGGACAAAAAGAAATGATTGTGTTGGATTTTTTTTTTTTTTTTCCTGCATTTGGCTGCCCTCTGGAAGTTGTGACCCAATTAGAAAATCAGACAAATTGAAAAATCTGGCCACTACCCTAGCTGAGTTTATAGTCTCAGCTCACATTTAGGTCTCTGCCTCCCAAACACCCACTCGGAGAGCCCGACTGCCCAGGCTTCCTTGGCCACCTGGAGCAGATTCCGTGCCACTCTCCTCTGTAATTGACAATTTATTCCTCACTGACTTCCAAAATGGACTTGAGGCAGCTTCTTGATCTTTCAGTAACATTAGCCCGAACCTGAAATCCCTGTATAAAATCGGAGGACTGAGAGTGGGTCACAGACAGAGGCCTGGGAGGGAACCAACTGGCCCCTCCCACGAGTGGACTGGTTTTTAACGGGGTCTCACCATCCAGCTTCGTGCCCCTGTGGCTGGAGCTACTCAAACTGCGCTGCTGAGAGTGGGGAGCTCACTTTCTTGGAAAAGGCTTCTGTCTGGATGCATTCCGGAGCATGCTTCCAAAAACATACTTTTAATCAAAAAGAAGATCATCAGAAAAACTGGGACAAATTGTGATTCTAGCAGTGGACAGTTGTAAATGCCAGGAGGGGTTGCCAGTTGGCAAATAAACTCTGGTGAGGTCTTGGATTAATTATACCACCAGTGAGCTGATGCGGTGGGGTCTTTCTTAACTGTCCTCATTTCTAGAATTAGTTCTGGTCTTCCTCCCTCCCTTCCTTCCTTCTCTCCCTTCCTCCCTAACCTTCTCCCTTCCCTTGTTCTCGCCTCTCTTTCCTTCCTGCCTTCCTCCTTCCTTCATTCATTCATCCATCAGACAGTCCCTGATCTCCTCCTGGGTGCTGAGCCCACTTCACAGAGTGAACAGAGAAATCATTGAATTTCTCAAGACCTCGGAGCAACCATGAGGAGAATCACCCATATTACCTGCTCAGAATGGAAAGAAACCAGCTTGAATGTGGTGGGTTCGTGGGACTGCCAGGCCCAGGGACCCCCAGGAGACAGGAGGGTGAGGTCTTGGGGCTGCTGGGCTGGACCAGAGATGGGAAGGGATCCCTGGCCCAAGACCAGCTCGCTCTGGGCCTCCCCCGAGACGCTCCGAGGGAAGCCTGGTCCCCCAGAACCTCTGTCCCTGAAGCGGGTGCCAGGCCCTTGTATACAAACAGGGGTTCGGTATTTAGGAGTGGGGAGGAGCAGGGAGCTGCCCTGAATGGCTGCCCGCTTTGGAAATTTCTATGCATTTGTAATAACAAAATTACCATAATTTGCTCGTTAACGCAGCTAGATCAGTCAAGCATTGTTCCAGGCGGGCAGGGAGGCCGCGGCGCCTCTCTCTGCGCACTCTCCACCCCCCAGCCAGCCTGCCAGCCCGTTAGAGCTCTGGAAATTAGCATGCAAATGGTCCTAATTCGGTGGGCGAGCTGTCAGGCAGCGCCTCTCCGGCCTCGTCTCTGTGAAGGCCCTGACAGCCCGGCTCCGGCGCCGGCCCACCCTCCTCGCTCCAGCCAGGAGGGGCTCCGAGGGGCACCTCCAGACTGACAGCTTGGCGGCCTCCCTCCCTCCGTCAGCGCCATCAGGCCTGGCGGCGGGCTCCCCGGGGAGCAGGCAGGGCTGCCACCATGCCGGCCAGCAGGAGGAAGCGAGGGAACGGGTGGGAGGGCTGCTGGCGGAGGCCGGTCGGTGCTCAGGTCCACCAGCCTTGGCTGGATGGGGCAGCATGAGGGTGGAGTGGGGCCCCCTGACCGGGGCAGGTTGGGGCCCAGCGACCCTCACGGCGGGTGGTTTCTGAGAGCAGGCCCCACGGGAACCCTGGGGCACTCTCTCCACCTGCACACCCACTGGAGCAAGTCAAATCCTGCCTCGCTATCCCTTCTTTGTCTCCCGAGCCTGACTGAACATCCTTCTCAGCCTCCCCATACCTGGAACACCTCTGTCCACATCTGAGCGTGCGACTCCTCCAGCTGCGAGGGAGACCTAGGGGAGGCCGAGAAGGTGTGGGGCGTAGGCCAGATGCCCTGGCCTGGCACTCGGCTCCCTTGGCCTCAGTCCTGCCTCCAGTCACCTTCCCCCCTTTGCATCTTTTATAGTCTTCCTCCAGAGGCTGTGGTGAGGATGAGAGGAGAAGGCCCCGCTTTCTAGAAGTAGCTAGCATCTAGTGAGAATGTCTATGAGCAGGTCATTTCCCAGCCTGCTGGCCCTTCATAACAGCCCCATCAGGTTGGTGTTGATGGTACCCCATTTCTTAGAGGAGGAAGCTGAGACCTCAACTTACACAGAGTAACTTGCCCAAGTGGCAGGGCCAGGATAGAGTCCAGTCTTGATTGCTCAGATCCTCTTAGCAAGAGAAAAAGCAGGACCCTGAGAGCCAGACCATACTTCTGTCTCAACGGTGAAAGGTATAATGATACCCTTATAGGCAATCTGTGCCTTTTATGGTGCTTGGCACATCCTCAATACTAGATAAATGTGGGCTGAAAGGAGAGAACCCCAGTAGCCCAGGTTTGACAGTCGTTTGGGATTTGCTATATCCATCCTTATGTTCCTCTTCTGACCTGTGAGAGCAGAGTGAAGAAGCAACAGCTGGAGAGAGAGGGGACACCACGGAGCCGACCTTGAGGTTTTCCCCAGCTTGTGTCTCAGGACCTTCCTCCCCATGAGTGGAGGCAGCCTCACTCCAAGTTTCAGGCTTTGGCAAGTGGAGAGCAGGCTGAATCTCAGTCCGCACACGCCCAATCAGCTGGCTGTTCTTGTGCAGTGAGCAACCTACTCATCCCTACATGGCTGCCCTGCCCCCTTTGTATATTTTAAGGGAATCTTAGTGGAACTCTTTAGACTTCAGATAAACGAAGAGATGAGAGAGACCTTGAGAAATTCAAAACCCCAGCTGGCTGTCTGAGCCAGCCAAAGGAGGCTCATGAGCCTGAGCATCTGTGGCATCACAGCACCACCCAGCACAGAGCCTGCCACAGGGCAGATGCTCAGTGAGGGTTTGAGAAGCCACACTAAATAATGTGTGGGCCAAGAGAGGAAGTAAACACACAAACATGTGCCAGGAGTGAACTAAAAGCCATCTATCCCGCTCACCTCAGACCAAACACCTTCAGTCGCGGGTGGCTTTTCCTTTCCACCTACTCTTTGGTTTGTTATTTGGGGGCTATGGTGTGAGTCTGAGGGAACTTTAGGTCTCCAGGTAGTGACCTCTCAGTAGCTACTGCTGGGCTACTCAGAACATACCTTGGAGAAGACTAGCTCCCCCAACCCACAACCACAGAATCCCAGGCTAGAAGGGCAGCTCAGGCTTTCATTCCCACCCCAGAGGGCCATGCTGGGCACATCTGCAGTTCCCTGGATGAGCCAGGATGGATGCTTGCAAACTTCATTTCTGCTGGAGGAAGAATTGCCCAGGCTCCCCCTAGTGGACAATTGGGGCACATCGCTCTCTTGTGTGTGGCATTGCTGGTGTGGGCAGGACAGGGCAGGATGGGACAGGACCGTCCGTTTACCCACAGTTGGCCCATCCACACACTCACTGAATTCTCACCACAACCCTGTGGGTGCACTCCTGATTATTACTTTTGTTTTAGGCTCGGTGAGAGGAATGGGCTGGCCCAGGGCCATGCTGAGTCAAGACTAGAGTCCAGGCAGTCCATATCCTGCCTCACCCTATGAATGTCCTTGGCCTCAGCCAGCTGACCATCTACTTTCATGGCCACAATGCCTGGCCCTTCCAGCCTTGTAGCTTGAAGCTCCATGTGGCCAGAGGTGCCCACTCTGTGGGTGGGTCTGTCTTTCAGCAGATGTTTGCGGTATCCTCCTTACTGGTCTCCCTAGTGCCACCCTTTACCCCCTTGAGTCCATTTTCACCAGAGTAGCCAGGGTGAGCCATTTCGGTCTGAGTCTGGTCATGTCCCTCTTTTGCTGTCTCAGAGTAGAGGCTGACGTTCTCACAAGATCTTCCCCTTCCTACTTCCCTCCTTGAACTCATCTCTACCTGCCCCTCCCTCATTTTTCCTCTCCAGCCTCACAGACCTCCTCTCTGCTCTTCCAACATGCCACCCACACTCCAGCCTCAGGACCTTTGCACTTGCCGTTCCTTCTGCACAGACTGCCCTTCAAATAGGTATTCACGGGTCTGACTCTCACTTCCTTCACCTCTTTATTCAAAAGTCACCTTCTTGGTGAAGCCATGCCCAGCCCCTATATCATCTCCTTATGTTTTCTTCTTAACGCATAATGTATGCTTTATTTTTTTTCCTATTTATTGTCTGTTTATGTCACTAGAATATAAGTACCCTGAGGGCAGGAATGTTTGTTTTATTCATGGCTGTATCCTCAGTGTCTAGAGCAGTGCCTGGTATTTAGCAAGCACTCAGCTAACACCTGCTGAATGAGTAGGCAGATGAAACATTGTCTGCTGTATGCCCAGCATCAACATAGATACACACTGGGTCTCCCCAGCACACCTGGGGCTCCCCCCCCTGCAGCTCACCCTGCATTTGTACCCTTAGGAAGTGTCTTCACTCTTTCTTCCTGGGCCCCCAAAGACATCTTCCTTCCCCCTCCTAGGTCCCTCCCCACTAAGCTGCCTCTCAGCTAGGTCTGTGGGCTGGTCACAGAGGACACGGATGAAAGCGTCAGTCAAATTTAGGAAAGAAAAGGTCTCCATTAGCACAGCCAACTGCAGGGCTGACTTTCTCACCCATGAGGAAACTGAGGCCTGGACTGGGGAAGACTAAGTTTGTGATAGAGGGAGGACTTCACTGGGACTCCTGCCTCCGGTCCAGGCTTGACAGTTATGAGAATCCGCCTGAGGGCTGTCATGATTCAGCTCCTTCCACAGGACAAGTGCTTCAACAAGCTTGCTAAGTATTGGGGGCAGCTGCCCAACCACCTGCCTGCAGTCCACCCACACCAGCCGGCCCCTCTTAGCAGTCAGTTGTTGGCAGTTAGCCTTCTTAGAGGCCAGCTTTCTTAGGGGCCAAGTTTCAGGAGGCCTGGGGACTAGACACAGTGTGCCTCTGAGGACCCCGGGAAACTCCTTAATGTGAGTGAGTGCTTCTCAAACTTTACTGCACACAAACCATGTGGGCATCATCTTCCAGAGCAGATTTGGTTCAGTAACGCTAGACTGGGGCCCAGGACCCTGCATTTCTAACAAAATCCACTGATGCTACTACACGCTGAGCAGCTAGCGCCTGTCCTCTGCTTCTCAAACTCACTGTACGAGGACTCACCTCAGGAGTTGGGACCAATCCTGAAACCTGGTCCCACCCAGAGACTCTGATTGAACTACTTTGGGTGTGTCTTGGTCATGTGGCTTTCCTAAAGCTCCCTGATACTGCTACTGCTAAGTCATTTCAGTCGTGTCTGACTCTGTGCGACCCCGTAAATGGCAGCCCACCAGGCTCCCCCATCCCTGGGATTCTCCAGGCAAGATCACTGGAGTGGGTTGCCATTTCCTTCTCCAATGCATGAAAGTGAAAAGTGAAAGGGAAGTCACTCAGTCGTGTCCGACTCTTCGTGACCCCATGGACTGCAGCCTACCAGGCTCCTTCCTCCATCCATGGGATTTTCCAGGCAAGAATACTGGAGTGGGGTGCCAATGCCTTCTCCCTAAAGCTCCCTAGATGACTCTAAGAGGCAGCAAGGTTTGAGAACATGGACCCAAATCATGTACATCACTTCTGCCCTCTGGCACCTCTCCACTCAGGGAGAGCCCTGCAGCATAAAGAGGAAGGGACTTGTTGACACGGTGAGGAAGGGAGAGGAACCCGGAGGCTACATCCACTCCATAGGCCTTTGGAGAGGGCACCCCGAGGATTGAATGAGGACACAGCTATTAAAGGAGAGGCGCTGAGCCCAGCAGTGGAGAGAGATGGAGACCACGGGGCCCTTACAGGCAGGGGAACAACTATGAGAGCTGAAGCAGCTAAGTGGCCCCATGGAGCCCCACTTTTGGCTTTGTTCTTGACCCTGACTCTGATAGAAAAAATACCCTGTCCCCTCTTTAGCCCGGCCTGCCTCTCTCCCTGTATCTGTGCACTGGTCCCCAGCCACGCAGGACTCGAGTAATCGATGTGTGTGTTGCCCTTTCCCATGGAGTGCGAGCTCTCAGTTGGCAGGGACCGCGTGTGATTCATCTCCGCTCCAGCCCCAGGTCTTGCGCTCTGGGGGCGCAAAAGGTGTGTGGAATTGCGTGCAATCCTCCTCGGGGCGCACCAGGGCTCCGGGCGACGGTGCTGCAAGTTCCTCGTGCACAGCAAAGCCGGCACATCGTGGTAGTAATTGTGGAGGTAAATCTTGTCTGGTCTCCTCGCAAACACTTGGTGAGGCATTCCATAAATATGTCAGCAACAGCATTAAAATTTGATGGCAGGCAGCGCGGGTCGGCACCAGCACTGTGACTTCCCGGCAAGGTGTGACACCGTCACCTCCTCTCATTAGTCAGCGGCAGGACGCTGGGGCCTCCGCGCTGAGCCAGGCCCAGCTGGGGGCAGGCGGTTCTTCCAAGGACGACCCCTGGCTGCTCTGAGGGACAGGCCAAGGTCTCGGCCACAGGAAAGTAACTCAGAGCTTTGGGCTGACGTGGGCTGAGAGAAGCATCCCAGGAGGCTCTGGGAATGTGTGGGGAGGTGAGAGGGCCTCTGAGCTGCCAGGGGCTGGGGCTGGTTTCTGAGTCTGGGAGCTGGTGATTGAGGCTTGAGGCTTGTTTCAGCTTTATAGGCAGCCTGGTTGAAATTGTCTATTTTCTCGGAAAAAAAAGACTTCACAGAACACTCTCAAAGGGCATGGGGTTGGATCCATCGTTTAAGCAAGCAGAAGGACAACTGAGCAGGAGTCAGGGGAGAGAAAATTCTCCCTATGCAGAGAGAATGGAAACCAATCTAGTCTACCTCCCACCCACCATGGTTCATTTGGGGAAACCAAGGCTAAGTGAACTTGAAAGGGACAGGTCCAAGGTTGCACACTGGTAGGGACAGAATGAAATTGAGGCCCTGACTCCTAGTTCAAGGCTTTCCCTACAACCGAAATTTGGAGCACTTGTTGAAATATGAGAAAATCATCTGGAAATATAATTTTCATTCAAAACAAGTCCTGGTGCATCCATTTTTTTCATCTGTCACACCAAGCATGTGTTATGTGCCAAGACCTGAGTTAAACATCGAAGAATAGACCCTCGTGTTTGTAGAACACTCTTTGGTTCACAGAAGACTTTGAAATGTGTTGATATTGTTATTTAGTCCTGTGTAATGTTGTAATGCCACATTGCAAATAAGGAACTCAGGTTCAGAGAAGTAAAGCGACTTCTCAAGGCCACTCACCTAAGTAGTTGAGGGGCTTTGACAGGACTGACCAGCTCCTAGCCTGAGGTCTGCCCCATTGCCTCAGTTACCAACACAGAATGGCAGCCAAAGCTGCTCTTACTACCTGTGCAAATTATCAGTGCCTGCCTGTTTATAATAATTTACCAAAGCAGTGATGTGGTTTGGAGTTGTTCAGGGGTTTCGGGGTTTATCAGTCAGTGTGCCTTTTTGGCAGTTGCCTTGATGGGGAGTTGAAACGGATAAGAGCCAGGTCTCTGTGGCCCATTCCACACCAGGATGCATTGTATCCTGTAGAACCGCCTTCTTTCTGAGAGGAGTTGGAGACTGCCTTGCCCCCCAGGGTCCCTTCCATGGGACAGGGGCAGTACACTATGACTCTTCAGAAGGCAGCCGGGCTGGTGGAACAGATTTCAGCAACCCGTTAAATGATGCAGCTTCCATGTCCTTTAAAGTCCAGATCACAGCCACTTCTTACAAGAAGCTTTCCTGGATGCCCCAGCCAGGATAAATGATAACTTCTGCTCTGCTTCTAAGTCCTCCTCACTGTTAACTGATGCCTGCGTGTCTAGTTCTGAGTCTGAGGAATCCTCTCAGATGCTGGGAGTGCCGTGAGGACTGGGGCCTGGGCACCATGCACTGAGTGTGGAGAGGCGGTCCAGCACAGAGCTCTGAATGGGGTAGGGACAGTTTGAATGCTGAATGGAATGGATATACAGAATTCTCATGAATTTATTAGACATCCGTCACAGATATGTGAGCTGGATTTTCTCAGGAATACGGTTCAATATCACTCCAGCTGAATTCTGTAGAACCTGCAGTCTGGCAGTTTAGGCTTGGGATGGGGGCTTTTAGTCACATCCTGGTCACTCAAAGAAAGTCTTCAGGTAGAATCTAGATGCTGCATCTTTTGATGGCCAAATGAGTACTAAGGAAAAGAAACCTCTGTTTTCCAGCCCTGCTGTGCTTGGAATGCAGTCTGGTCCTGGTTTCTGAACTGTAACTATCAATGGGTTTGATTCCTTCCTTTTAAAAAAAATTTTCTTTGCTCTTTGGGGGTGATCCAACCTTGGTGCTATCATCATGTGACACAGAGGCCTAGAGAGGCCTGGTGGAGGTCCTCGCCCTTCAGGAGGGCACCCATCCAGTGTTCCTTTCCACCTGTGGGACCTGCACCAGGCCCCTGCAGCAGACATAGCCCACAGCTCTCTTCTGTGTGTTTTGCTGTCTTTCTCTATCTCTGTTTCATGCATCAGGCTTCTATCCAAGATCAAAGACCAGTGTTTCATGACCTGTATCTGTTGACACTGAAAGTACCTGGCTCAAGGAACAGTTGTAGGGCATGCACAATGCTCATCCAGCGAGTATTAGTACCATGGGTGGGGCTGGAGCAGGGGGAGGGCAGCAGGGGCGGCCGCGATCTGCCAGTCACACGTGGTCAGTCCTCAAGGAGGAGCCACAGACTTACCAACCGCAGAAGCCAGAGTCTGGACAACCATCCTGAGTCTAGACAGGAAGTGCATCCGGCCATAGCCAGGGTTGGAGGCTTAGGGGAAACTGAAAGTGAAAGTGAAGTTGCTCAGTCGTGTCCGACTCTTTGCAACCTACCAGGCTCCTCCGTCCAT
Source organism: Bubalus bubalis (assembly GCF_019923935.1). Taxonomy (NCBI): domain Eukaryota; kingdom Metazoa; phylum Chordata; class Mammalia; order Artiodactyla; family Bovidae; genus Bubalus; species Bubalus bubalis. The sequence goes on along the minus strand of NC_059159.1, from coordinate 122,866,078 downwards.
GGGATTCTCCAAGCAAGAATACTGGAGTGGGTTTCCATTTCCTTCTCCAGGGGATCTTCCCAACCCAGGGATCGAACCTGGGTCTCCTGCATTGCAGGCAGACGCTTTAACCTCTGAGCCACCAGGGAAGTGGGGATCATCAATCCAGAAAGGCTACCTGAAAGAGGTGGTATTTGAGCCAGCTTTTGATAAGGTGGGGAACTGGACATGAGGAGCAAGAGGAAGGTGGTGTTTCAGATGAAGAGCGGTGGGGCAGTGGGAGATATGGCTGGGAAACTCTGGGACAGACCCTGCAGGGCCTTGAATCCCATCTGAGAATCCTGGGCATTACCTTGCAGCTTGGTCCTCACACATGTGCTGCCTGTGGGCACTCCCAGGTAAGGGCACACTGGAAACTAAGGACTCCACTGTTCTTTACACATACTCACAAATCAGGGGTTGTCTTACGCCCTAGTGAAACACTGTTTTCATGTGCATTGTTGGCTTAAATGAGAACATTGGGACAGAATTTTGGAATAATACCACAGCAAGAGAACAGATTAAAATGGAACCAGAACTGCTCAATATGAGTCATAGCATAGCCATGGGTCACACATGGAAATACCTACAGGGGCCAGGCACATCACAGAAAGAGAGGAAGTCAGCCTTGGGAATAAGACAGTTGTAAATCGCTTGTTCTGTAGCTGATGACACACTTGCCCCTTCAAAACACTGGGCAGCCAGGGAAGAAATAATACAGCGTGGAAAATAAACAAACAATGAAAACCAAGCAGCTCTGGTCACAGCAGCAGCTGTTTCTGCTGGCCCCACGTGGCTCAGGAAGCCCACTTCTTGCCTCTGATGGGCAGCCAGCTAGTGGGGTCTGCGCAGGCCCCGTGGTCCATGTTGGAGGCACTGAGATGTGACTGTTGTGTTGTTTCCCCTGAGTTCCCTGAAGGCTTCCAGTATTCAGGGTCTGTGGTTGTAGATAACAGGAAGGGGGCTGAAGGCATGCAGCCTCCTCTGTACAGGGGACCAAGGCCGGGGGCAGGACCCTGCCTCTGCCCTGGCCTGCGGCTCTGTCTCACTGCGCCCTGGCCAGCACCGCTGTCCAGCTGTGACGTCCACGGCTCCCTAGAGAAGCAGAAACGAGACATTCTACATTCTCCCCCTCACTCTTGCCCTCTGCCTCGGTTTTTCTCCTCTCTTGGTTTTTCTGAAGGCCTTCGTGGCTGGCCTTGCTGGTGAGAGAAGAGGTTTTTTCCAGGGACAGATCGATGCTCTGTGTGCTGGGCTGTCTGGGTTGACAGAGCTGACCTTTACCAAGCTTGCTTGGGTTATCCTTTCTCTGTTGGAAGCCCAGGAAGGTCTGGCTCTGGAGAGAGGATGGTTGAGAAACCTCGGCCTTCATGTGGACTAGGGTGGGAACGGGTGTAGTGAAAGTGGGAAAGAAGAGGATCTGAGTGATGAAAGCCCTTTGAGGTCAGCTATTTAAATCTCTCCCATATACGCCACCTATACAGATGAGAAAACTGAGTCTGGGTGAAAAGAAAAACTTGATCAAGGTCACTCAGAGACTTGACAGAGCCCCAGAATCTTGTGTGTGTGTGGGCATATGGGTATATGTGTATATGTGTGTGTTATACATATTGTATGTACACTCGTGTGTATATGTAATAATATATATGTGTGTATGTTATAATAATATGTGGTATATTATATAATGTAATTATATAAATAATATGTAATATATTTGCAAGGCTGACAATGCCATGTTGGGTGCTATGATCAGGATCACTCTGGCCATAGACAGGGTTGTATATGCCCAGGTACCCACTGACCCCGAGCCACAGTGTATCACGCAGTTCTACAAAACTGCAGAGAGCGACTGGAGAAATCTCACAGGCCCTTTTCAAATCCTTCCTTCCTCTTCCTCTGCAAAGATTTTCCTTCAAAGCCCAGTCTGAATCCTTCAGAAATAGAACTTGGCAGTGAAGTCACTTTGAAAGACTTTCCGTATGTTAATTACAGGCAGCCAAGGTCTGGAGCAGAGGTGGGAGCCCACCATCTGCAGATGGGGTCGGCCCCCGGCGCGCTCTGCAAATCCCCATCATCTGGCAGGTGTCGTTCTGGGTTAATTAAGAGCTACACTGAGCCCGTTTACCTGTCACTTCAGAGAATTTTAGGAAACTTCGACTTTCTTGCCATCTCTGAGCTTTTAACGAAGGGTAAACTGAAAACATTTCTGATTCTGATGGTTTTTCCCAGCCCTGGCATCTTCAGGGCAGCTGCATTCCGTGCCTTTTCTTGTGGCCTCCTGTAAACTTTTAATTTCAATCAATCCTTTCTAGTTACCTCATTTTTTTTTTTTTTTTTTTTTTTTTTTTTTTTACAGCCAACTCTTCTATGTTTGGAAGACAGTGCTGTTTTGGGAAAATCCACCATTTATCCTAAATCTCTTAAACCTCTGCTTTCTTTCTGGGTCTTTGAAGGGAGAACATCCATTCCTCAGCTTGATTCTGTTTAGTACAATAGCTTTGCAAGGGCTTTTGATTTGCAGGTCAGGGGCCTTTCAGCAATCAAGGTTTGGATTGTCAATGCTAATCGTAGAGTTCCGTATTCATGGGGGAATGACTCAGTCAGATCACCAAGTAACTGGGTTCTCAGCAGGTCAAAAGACCCCCTTCTCTGGCGGAAGAGAACTTTCCTTCTCTGGGGTGAAGTTCAAGGTTCTGTATCTCGATAGAGGTTTGGATGACACATGTGTGTGTATTTGTCAAAACACAGTGATAGTATATTTAAGACTTGTGCATTTCATTATGTGTACACTTTATATCAAAAGAAAAAACTTTTAAACAAGTAATGAATTTCGGTTAATGATATGCATGCTGAAGTACTTAGGGGAAGTGTATTGATGTTTCCAATTTACTTTGAAATACGCAAAAGATAAGATGAATGAAAGGCTGGAGGGAGACAGAGTTGATAAGCAAGTGTAAGAAAATATTGATGATGGAATTAGGTAGTGGGTACACAGTGTTCACGATAAAATTCTTTCAACTTTGCTCTGTGTTTGAAAATTCTCAGACATACCAGAGCGGGGGAATGGGGAGGAGAGGGCTGGCCGGCCCAGTGAAGCTCTCCCTGGGATGGTGGAAGCCCGAGGACCTAGGGATAGGCAAGTGTCCTGATCCTGCTGTGGCCCTGCCTGGCCATGTGGCCCTGGGGAAGGGGAGGCTGAAGGAAATTATCTTTCAAGTTTTTCTGGTCCATATGATCTGGAATGATGAGTCCCAGCAGAGGTTGGGCAGGTTTAATGTAAGGTAAATTTGTGATGTAGAGAGAGGGTGATGGCCAGGTTTACTTTGCATTAGTTCTGGGAAGAAGTGGGTTGCTGGGGGGTTGGTGGGAATGAGGGGAGTGATTGCTAGTTCCTCGGATACCCAGTGAGAGGCCAAATCCCTCACCCAGCATTCTCTGCTCTAACATCTTGGGTGGGTTATCCTAAGATGGAGTACCACGCCTTCTGGATGCTTCCTAACTTCACCCAGACATGCCCACCTGTGGTTGCAGCTTCCTGATGTCACGGAATTCTTGGGCTCTGTGATCCATACTGTTCTTGGACCACAGTCTTTCACCTCAATGCCACTGGCTGCCCAAATGTGGCACTCAGCTGCTTCCTCTGATTTCCACGTGGGGAGAAAACATCAGCCCAGTCATATAGGCATTTGAGCGTGTAGTAGGCTTTATGTCCCAATGTGGATGGCTTAAAATGGGAGTTAGACGTCTACTTCTTTTTTTTCAATATTTTATTTATTTATTTGTCTGTGCTGGGTCTTAGTTGTGGCACTCGGAGTCTTCAGTCCTCCTTGCAGCATGATCGCTTTATTACGGCATGCGAAATCTTAGTTGCGGTATGTGGGATCTAGTTCCCTGTCCAGGGATCAAACCCGGGCCCCCTCACTGGAGTGCAGAGTCAGCCAGTAGACCACCAGGGAAGTCCCCTAGACACTCACTTCTTGAATGTTCTCCACCCTCACGGCATCTCCTTTTGTCTCCCCGCTCCCTCTTGATAATAGAACCTCCCCCAGTTCAGGTCCTGGCGTTCTCTCACGCACTAACCTTGAGCCCTCTCCATCCTCACTCCTGAACCCTGCTCTGGGCCTCCTTTTGCACATCCAAGAACTCAGCAATAAAAATAAATAAAGCTATAAAATTCCTTTTAGGGACTGATTCAGTCTTTAGAGGAGGCCTTTTCCTTTCCCCTCTCTCCCCAGCTTCCCCAGTCTCCTTGGCAGGGGAAAAGGTAATTCTGTGCTTCCAACAATATTACCTCATTTACCTCTCACCAGTCCTATGATGTAGGTTTTTATTAGGCCCATATTCATGATGAGAAGAACCCAAAGAGGTTCTGTTACTTCCCTAAGGCCACTATAGAGCATGGAGGCAAGCTCCCTCTGAGCCCTGCCACACTAAGCCCACACCCGCCTCTGGGCAACCCCCTCCCCTGCCCCTCCCCACTTTCCTAGCACAGTGTGGGGGCCCAGCTCCCAGGGCAGATCCCAGGCCTTGTCTCAGAAGGTCCAGTCTTGCTTTCTCCTCAGGACTGCTCACTCCTGGGGGAGCTGGAGATGGAGGAGATCATGATGCATGTTTCGTTGTGGAGAGTTCTTGGGGGCTTCTGGAGGTGCACCTGCAGACGGCCCAGGAGCCATCTCCGAGGAGGGCCTGTGTGCTGTGAATTCCTCAGATGGAGGTCTTGCTGCCTGCTGAGTGACAGCTGCTGGGCAGGGGCCGGCACCCCCACTGGGCATCACAGGAGCTTTTCTGTTAATGCATAAAGAAAAGGTTGCCCAGTTTAAATGGGCTGGTATGTTTGAGAGATGCCCAAAGCATGCATCAGTTAGCAAAAGGAGGTGAGAGCCCCATGGTGTCCTTGGTCATAAGAGAAGTGTCATGGTGAGAGCTCTGTCTGTCTTGGGCCATCTGGCCGCTCCTCCCGGACCCCAACCATGAGCCAGAAGTGGGACTCTCACGTTCTGCCTTCTCAATCTCACTCCTGCCATTGAGGAACGTCATTCTGTGCCTGTGGACATTCCCCTCGCCTGTTCCCGTGGGTTGCGGCCACAGCTTCTCCCTGACCGTGGGCTCACCTCTTCCAGCCTGTCCTCCAGGTCCTGGTACTGACAAGTCTGAAGGCCTCTCCAGTCCCAGCCCTAAAGGGAGAAAAGCACGATGTTTCTGCTTTTCAGCTCTGCTCCTTGGGCTGCCTCTGCTGGAGCCTTGTGAAGACCTGGCTGTGCCGGGGGCACATTCTGACCCCCCAACTCCAGACTTCTGCTTGTGCCCGGAATGTCCTGTCTCCCTCCACACATCAAACCCCTACCCCTCCTGCTCATATGCTCCTCTCCCCGCAGAAAGCATCCCTAGTGTTTTCCTGGAACTTCTCATGGCTGGACCAGAATCACTTTTCTAAGCTACAGTCCTAAGATTTAAAGGAAAGAAGGTGAATGCTCCTCGGGTGCTGTGATGGTGGTGAATTTAAGCAAGGAAGACACAGCAGGAGATTGAAACCTCTAGTCCCAAAGGAAGCCATCATCTGGTGGAGCCCACAGAGCCTCCAGGAGGGGGCCTCCCTCCCTACTGGGAGCACCATGACACCTGAGAAGTGAAATTCAGGCTCAGAAGACCGGAAGGGTCTTTGGACATCACTGGGTCTCACCTGCCCTTGTACAAATGGAAGACAGAGGCCCCGGGGTGGGAAGGCAGTGTCATGGTGTCACATGGGCAGAAGGCCCTGGGCTGGGAGACAGGAAGCTGGACTTGGAGTTGCCCCCTACCCTAGACAAGTCCCCCCACCTTCCTGAGCCTCCATTTGCTCGTATAAAATGCAGACAGATGCACCCATCTTGGGAACTTCACAGGACCGTCAGGAAAGTTACATGAGATTCTAGATGTGGAGGAAGCCTTAGTAACTGATGTCAGGTCGTGGTCCTTGTGGCTGACATTTGCTGAGCAGTCACTGCATGCCAGACACTGTGTATCATCAGTCTCGCAATGACCATGGGCAGTGAGATCTATTCATTGTCCCGACTACTGAGGAGAAAACTGGCACAGAGAGCATCCTGCTGACGGTCAACCTGTTGAGCTAGGAATAGGCAGATGCAGGATCTGGGCTGCAGCAGTCTGGCTCCAGAACCGTTGCTCTCAGCTTCTGTGCCAGACTGACTGAGGCCCACTGGGTTCAGTGGCTTCATGTGGGCTCGAGTCTGGGTGGTCTTCTTCTCCCCAGCCATCTTTCTGGCTGAGCTAGGCCAGGTCTACAGACAGGCATCTTCCTCGGCAACTGAGGACCTGCCCCACCCCCACCCCACCCCCACATCTCATGGGTGAGGACTGCCCACGCCCTGCCAGCTGCCTGTGGGGCATTTCATCCAGAGGCCCCAGCATATGGCTGGACCAGCCCTGAGGTCGACCTGTTGCCCCAGAGATGGTCAAGCTCCCTTTACCCAGAGGGTGCACTTTCATGGGGCATCTCACAGGACAGTGGCCCATTGAGGGGACCACCACACCACTGCTCTAAACACACCAGGCGGGGTGGGTCCCTGGAAGTTCATTTCTTCCACCAGGGAGCAGGACAGCATGGTGGATGGAACCTGGGCAATGGATCAAATAAACTGGCTTGAATCTTGGCACACAGTAGGTGCTCAAGAAACCCCTGGCTATTGGTGTTAATAATGGAAGCCATGAGAGTCATCTCAGGTAGACGGAGGAGGTCCCACACTTTCATTCATTTAACGAATGGTTTTCAGGGCCTGCTAGACATGGGGATGCGAGCATACACTCCCTGGCCCCGGGGCGCTTACCTCCTAGTGGAGGACATAGAATTAACAAGAAAGATGAGCACAATTAGTAAGATATGTTAGCTTGTGATCAGTTCTATGGAGAAAAGTTAAGCAGGGAAAGTGGAAGGTGTTTCCATGGGAATTGCAATGTTTAGAAGTGACTTTGGAGTAGAGCCTGGAAGGAGGTGAGGGAGAGAGCTGTGCAGACAAGAGCACGGTGTTACAGTGGAGGTGGCGAGCTACTTGTGGTTCTTGGAGCACTGACCGTCTGCTGTGGACGGGGTGTTACACGGGGGGTGGGTGGCATGTGGGTGCTGAGAGGAGTCACACACCGACCTGAAGACAGACACTCCCATGTCACAGGGCAAATCTGGTGTTGGGCACAGCAGGAGATGGAGTACACTCCAGGACGGGGTTGAGGGGGGCTTCCCAGAGGAAGAGGTATCTGAGTGAGATTCTAGAAGGTCAGGCAGGTGGGGACGTGGTCCAGGATGCTGAGCAACACTGACTTAGGCACATCCTCTAGAGGAGTTGGAACTGTTTATGGCCTGTTGCCAATCTGGGGACAAAGTTGGGGGGAGGGTGCAGAATGGATAACAGACACAGTTAACTAAGTAGCTCCAGTTGAACAGGCCCAAGACTTGTACTTTGAGGGGCTGGAGATCAAGGAGGCTTCCTGGAAGAGGTGGCCTTGGAGCTGGGCCTCAGATGGGCCCGGTGCTGCTAGATGGAGTTGCCGAGACAGCCTTAGCCGGTATAGCCCAATGCCCTGGGCCAGGCGCTGTGCTGTCAGGAAGCGCCTCTGATGGGGCAGCCCTGAGGGTGCCCAGAGCCCCGGGGGAAGTGCTGCTGTCCCCCTTCTCCAGGCAGCTCGGTCTCTCTGCTCCCCCACCTGACCCCCCAGGAGGAGGAGGAGGTGCCTGGCGCTGACGGATACGCCGGGGGCTGAGCTGCCGCGGCCCCACACTGTCACCGTGCTCTCCCTCGTTCGCCGGAACCTGACACCCTGACCACTGAGGCATAAAAAACAGAGAATTGGAAAGCTCAGCCTGTCAGGCTGGGAGTGGCCCCCAGAGAGGCCCAAGGAGAAGCACATGTGTGCGTGTGTGTGTGTGTGTGAGCGCGCGCACACGCACACATTCTGCCTGCGGTTGCTGGTGGAAGTGGGGAGGAGGCCAGCTGGGCCTGAGGGCTGTGAGCGGCTGGCTCTCAGCCCTGCTGTTTTGTTCCCACTGCACCTGGTGGAGCCCCAGGGGCCCTAAGATGTCAGCTGAGGCCTCCCAGGGAAGAGCGGTGCTCCAAGTCCTGACTTGGGGCTGGTGGCCCTTCTAGAGGCTCCTGCCTTTCGGCCCTTTGGCATCTAAAGAGTCCATGGAAGCATGGATGGTGCTGAGGGTGGTCTCATGGGGCTGGGAGACTCCTGTCACCACTGCCAGGGAGGGGCCCATATGCTCTGTAACTAGTGGCCTAAAAAGCCACTCAATAGTCAGCTGCCCATACAACCTGATAACAGGCACAGGGGCCCTTGTGCCCCCAGAAGCCCCAGTGGCAGGGAGCCGACAGGCAGGGCCTGTCCTGTTACAGAGCCAAGGGGGCAAGGTTTGAAGGCAGGGATTCTGGGCTCCTCTCCTGTGACTGCCCAGTGGTCAAGAGGCCCTCCTGCAGCTGGAAGGGAGGGAAGTGCCAAAGGCAAGCATCATGGCTCCACAAGCCGCTGGGCAGGAGTGAACCGTCCTCAAGCTCCATTCTGCCCCCTACACCTAGTGCTGTCCCACCTGGCGCGGCTTGCAGCTCCTGCCCCTCCCCCCAGGCCCAGGGGCCCCAACCCCGTGCTCTTCTCTGTTCCTCCAGCCCTTTGGCTAGTCCTTTCATGTCAGCAAAGTGCCATCCACCTCCTCCTGGCAGAGGGTCTGAGTTTATGTCTCATCTTCCTCGTTGGAGAGAGGCCTGGGGAGCAGCCACCTCCGGATTCACAGCCCAGAGGGCTAGACCAGAGTTGGGTCATCTTTGGCCTTCCAGTCCAGAGCCAGAAAACACATGGGGAGTGGCACTGCATCCACACTGTGGTCCTGGGGTGACCTCGGTCAGGGCTGAGGTCTGAGAAACAAGCAGTCTGGGCCTTTGGGCTTGGGTTGGGTGATTCCAGGCTGTATTGTGAGAGACCCTGGGCGTCAGTTTTCTCATGTGCAAAATGGGCCAGCTACCCCAGGGAGCACCTGGCATGTGGTGATTCAATGGTACATATGTGAGAGACTGGTATTCACTCCCAGAATAAGAAAAGGTTCTAAGGGGAAATGTGTGCATGGGTCCTAATTCACTTCAGTCGTGTCCGACTCTTTGCGACCCATGGACTGTAGCCCACCAGGCTCCTCTGTTCATGGGATTCTCCAGGCAAGAATACTGGAGTGGGTTGCCGTGCCCTCCTCCAGAGGATCTTCCTGACCCAGGGATCGAACCTATGTCTCCTGCCTCTCCCGCATTGGGAGGTGGATTCTTCACCGCTCGTGTCACCTGGCATCCACTCCTATGAATCAAGTTCTAATGACAATGCCAGTGACGGCTGTCCACGTGGTAAGGGGGCAGACCGGACTTGCTTTTATTAGTTACACAAAGCACCCGCAGTTTGTGAGGGAGACAAGTGCCGGTGGCATTTTCCGAACCTGACTTGACATTCGGTTCCTATTTCTCTCCCACCCACCACATGCAGGGAGTGATTTTTCCGGGAACCCCTACAGCCACCCTCAGTATCCCTCGTACAACGACTCCTGGAGGTTCCCCAACCCGGGGCTGCTCGGTGAGTACTGGCGGAGGCCTTGCGGGGCCCCTGGGCCATTGGCTGCCTATCAGGGCCTCACTGGACCAGGGTCCCTAAACATCATCAGGCCTGGTCACTGAGGGGGTGGGTAGCTCCCCCCAGACACTGGCAACATGGGAGTTTGTGCTGGAGCTTCAGGACAGCAAATACCACCCCAGCCTTGCTTGTGCCGTCAGCCGTCCCCCTGTGTTATAGTGGATGACGGGAGATGGCACAGAAGGGGAACAGATTTTAAAAGGCCATTGAGAAAGGAAGAGAAAAGTAGGAAAAGTGCCTGCCTACGAGTAACATATTTCTTAAGGATCATTGAATAGGTTGGTGATAAATCTCTAAATAAGGGCAGCCAGGGACCAATTTGTGTTGTTTGGAAGTGGCTGTCTTGATAAGGACTCTGAGGCAAGGATATTTATTAGTGATGTCTGCTGTGGATACCGCTGGAAACTGGTTGCCCTGTGTCTGAAGGTCTGCCGAGTTGTGCTATGCCGAGCTCAGTTGGTGCCCAGCCTCTGCTCAGGCCTTAGACTGCAGATGGTCAATGGTTGGGGCCAGCATGATCTGTGTGCATCATCAAAGATATTTGAGCCACCCCACAGGGCTATCTTGGAAGGCCAAGGAGAGCCCGTTATTTTGTTTCAGTGAACTTACATGAGTGAGTCCGAGCTGGAGCTGATGGTTTTGGAGCATGAGGCAAGGGTCCCCCTCACAGATGTCAGTCACCCTGGGGTTGGAGCTAGCCCATCAGCCTCCAGGCAGCAACATGGATCCCTCCCCAGCAATCAGCTGAGTAATTTCCACTAAGGTCAGATGTGGAAGGGCCTCTGAGACCATCCAGGTTTGTCTTCACAGCTTAGCAAGACTTACTTAAGCAAGAACCTGTTAATTCCCTGGGTCCTCTGAATTATTTAAGGACTGAGAACCATAGACTTCATCAAAAAGGCAAGAACCTAATGTCTTCAAACTCAAGTTGCTAGGCATGGGTCTGCAAAGGAGGCCATGAAGTCACAGCCTTGGCCCCTTCCCTGACCTGCTTTGGTGATTAGGACAGACAATGACGCAGACACTGTACATTCTTGGCTGCCGATCTTCCATGCGTTTGAGCCTTGGACTGCCCAAAGTATTTTGAAAGTTTATCATGCAAAACTTCTGGTGAAATAAGGACCAATGCCAGCTAGTGCTCCAGACCTGTGCCTGCAGATTTCATTATATAGAAGACCAGGCTCTTACCTTTTATGACTTCCTGCAGGGGCTGAATCTGTGGACTGATGGCTTAGACTTCTTTTTTGGGTTTGGTAAAAATTACTTCTAAGTATTGAACCAGGTCTCTGCCTACCTTATGCTTTTCCTTAAACAAGCCCCCCTGAGAGGTATGGGTTCTGAGTTGGCCCAGTTGTCAGTCTCAGGAGGCAAATGCTGACCCTGAACCAGAGTCTTTCAGCAAGGATGGGGTCGGGGAGGTGGGTCTGGAGCCTTAGCTAGGGAGCTGCTCCCTGCAAATCGACCTTGTACAGGGCTCTGGTCCCAGTACTACTGAGAGACCCACAGGGGATGTGGCACAAAGGAGGCCTGGGTCAGACTGTAGGAGGAATTCCTTGTGATGGGGACATGACACCAGTGAGGCCATGTTGACCTAGGATCTCCATGTATGGCCGTGCACTGCCCAAGGGGACAAGTGGGGGCTGAAATCAAGCCCGTGCATGGCACAGAGCCCTGAGCCCCAGCACAGGGATATGGCTGCCTTTTTCTAATTTTTTGAGGTGTCCAATAGGCTCATTTGCCTGCAAGTTCCAGAATGAGAGAAGTGAGACAGGAGCTGCTTGGGCAAGCGCAGCCATGGGATAGAGTAGGAGGAGAGGGACCTTGAATGCCAGACTGAGAAGTCTGCACCTGATTGTGTGGGCAGCTAGCAGCCCAAGTGAAGTCACTCAGTCGTGTCCAACTCTTCGCGACCCCATGGACTGTAGCCTACCAGGCTCCTCCCTCCATGGGATTCTCCAGGCAAGAGTACTGGAGTGGGTTGCCATTTCCTTCTCCAGGAGATCTTCCTGACCCAGGGATCAAACCCAGGTCTCCTGCATTCCAGGCAGACACTTTCACCTCTGAGCCAAAGGGAGGGTGGGGCTAGACCACATCCGAGGCCTTTGCTGCTCAAGATAGAGTGAAATCCAGTTGACATGCACAATTATACATGTGGGAGGTATGTCTGGTATGGAAAAGTTTGGCCTCTGTCCTAAGGAGCTCATAGGCTGGGGGTGAGAGAGCCTTAGGCAGGAGTGCCATGATGAGAAAGCCTGTGCTAGGATGGTCCCAGTGCCTTGAGGGGTGCCAGAACCAGTGTGGAGAAGAGAAAAAGAATCAAAATTCTGTTCATCCAAATGAGCACTTGCTAATTGTTCAGGTACTGGGCAAAACCCTTCATGTGGGTTTTTATCTTACCCTCATTTTATCCTATCAAATATCCTATCCCCTAGACAGTGCATAGGATTATCTTTACCAGTGAAGAGAGCAAGGCTCAGAAAGGTTAATTAACTTACTTGAGGTCACACAGCATGCAGGTAGCAGAATGAGGACTCAAACTCAGGTCACCCTGATTCTAGAGCCTGTATTAATAATCAGTGTGCGATGTGGTACTTTTACTCTTCTGACCAATTCAGTCTGAACAGAACTACCACCAGAAAAAGAGGCTTATCTCTCCATAGGAACAAGCCTGAGTCCCAAATAACTCGGTCCTTGTATGTATGAGAACAGTGCTGGTCTATTTTTGAAAGCTGGGTTACTTTATCTACCAGGCTTTTAGTTGCAAACAACAGACTCCACTCTCACTACTTTAAGCAGAAAGTGAATTTGTTATGGGATACTGGGGGATCCCAGTTAGGAGGATCAAAGAGATAGGTATGGGACTCACAGCTGGGAACACCACCGGGGCTGATCTAGCATAAACACCCCTGCTGTTGGCACCTACGAGCAGCCCACTTTGTGTTGCTGCTTCAACCAGGGTGTGTAAGAGCTTTGTGTTGCCACCACCCAGAGCTGGGTGCCTCTGCACCCACTCCCAGCAGGGGCTCATACCACAGAAAATTCTGGAAACACAAGAAACGTTTAAACAATATTGGGCTGTTACAAATATGAGAAATGGCCCCTGCCCTGCCCAAGTCTGTAGCCTGGGGAGTCTTAGTCAGGTCATCAACCAAGCAGGGCCTCAGTTGCCTCAGGTGTAAAGTGAAGATAATGGCCACCAGCAGCATCATTCAAGCTCGAGCAGGTCATGATGCTCTCCTGAGGCCCCAAATGCAGTGATTGCGCTCTCCTGAAGACGAGGGAGACTCCAGGTTTGTTCTGCCACGCATGCATGCTATCCGACTCTTTGCAACCCCATGGACTCTTTTGTCCATGGAATGCTCCAGGCAAGAATACTGGAGGAGATTGCCATGTCTTCTTCTAGGGGATCTTCCCAACCCAGGGATCAAACCCATGCCTCTTACATCTCCTGCATTGGCTGGCAGGTTCTTTACCACTAGCGCCACCTGGGAAACCCTGCCATATGTTGCTCTGCCATAAGTTGTAAGTAAGTTCCAGGCCTGTTCCCCTCTACCAGCCTGCCCTGCCCCCAGTGTCTTCAGGGCTTCAGCTGGAGGAAACCCACCGGGCAAGAGAAGTAGACCTACTATTTCTGCTACTTAGTCAGGGAATCAGGGGGAATCTGCTCCAAGGCTTTTCTGTGCCACAGTGGGAGCTGTGGAAACAGGAAAGACTCTCACACACCCTGCCCACACCTCAGCCGGTCTGGTGGAAGGGAGCCTTGCTCATGGACACACTGCCAAAGAGAGGACAAGTGATGCCATCTATTGAGGCTCTCTTCTCGCTCCTTCCTGGGAGCTGCCCGCAGGCTACCCACACCAGGCCCAGCCAGGAAGGCCGGGATCTGGCATCCCACTGGGGCCCCAGGCAGGCGGGGTGGCGGGCTGGCGGCAGGAAGAAAGGCCGCTGCGGTCAATTAGGATTAGAACCAGAGCGCCTGTGACCGCTGTAAAGGGATTAGAGAACGAGTAGGAGCCCGGAATGACTGTGTCAAGAAGTAAATTGATGATAATGTGAATTAGAGAGGAAAAATGACAGAAGAAAGGACAAGTTTATTCTAGATGGAGGTCTAATGGGCACCAGGAAGACAGAGCGCTTTATGAGGTGATGTTTTCATTTCTCATGGTAAATGTAGGTGTTCTTTGATTTTGCCATAGGGCCCTCACACTAGGGCTGCTGGACGGCCTGGCCAAGAGATTAGACTCTGAGAGGGGAGAGAGTCAGAGCCCAGGGTGAGAGCTGACTCCAGGGAAACTCAGAGGACCGAGCCAGGATTTCCTGTCCCTCATTTGTTTGGGCAGCCCCTGTGATTTTCCTGATTCTGTGCCATGCCTGGGCCTGTGGGACTGGCCCTTACCTCACACACACACCCCCCTCTCACCTGGGCCCTAAAGGGAGGATGCAAAGCTGGTATTGCAGATGCTTCTGGCTCCATCACACAGAAGAGAGAACAGAGAAGGCTGACAGACATCTGAGGCAAGAGTCCAACCAAGGAGGTGACAGGGGGCAGCAGAAAAACCCATCTTTCGGAATATTCCAGAATATTCCGTGCCTTCCAGCACTGACTGCTCCCCCACTAGCACTACTGCCTGAGCCATCTGCCTTCCTGGGGGCCAGGAGGGAGAATTATATCCACCAATTAGGGCTGGTAGCACAGGTCAATCCTGTCTTCTTGATTCCATACTAGCAGGGTGACCATGTGCAAACCTCTTATTCTCTCTGTGCCTCAGTTTCCTTATCTGCTAAATGGGGGCAATACTAGTGCCTACCTGATAGAACTGTTGTGGAGATTAAAAGAGTTAAAGGATACACAGGGCTTAGAAAAGTGTCAATTTCCAAAGCACCTTCACATCTTTACCTCGTGGGTGCCCTCATACAGCCCCCCTGTGACCTCCTTTTACAAATGAGAAATCTGAGGCTCAAGGAGTGAAGCCACTGGTCCAGGGTCACTCAGCCAAGAGTGATAGAGCCTGAATGGCAATCTCCAGGCCTTGATGCCCAGTCATGGAATCTGGGAGAATTGCCAGGACTGGTTTAGATTTGGGTGAGATTTCAGAATGAGCCACCTCCCCCAAGGAATTAATAAGCTTACTGTTCCTACCCCAGCAGACACATGGTCTACAGTGGCTGGCAGGACCCCAGCTGCTAGCCACTTGGATAAACACGGCTCTCCAAAATGACTGTATATGCAGTGAATTGCATCATGGCCGAAAGAGTCCTAATCCAGGACTGACAACCAGAATTCCAGGCCAGGCTCTGTGGCTTCGGGCACATGACTTTCGTTTGTTAAGCCTCAGCTCCACCACCACCCTCACCCGTAAAAGGAGGGGATGGCCCAGTGTCTCTAACTTCCATGGCTCTGAGAATCTGCTTGTCCCCCTGAGAATCCCCAGACTCTTTCATCCCTGTGGAGAAGTTTGAGCACAGGGCAGGGCTCCTGGAGGCCTCATCCAAAGCATGTCATCCAAAGAGAGCAGCCCAGAGACAGTGGGAAGAACCCAGCATCAAAACAGGAGGCCCCACACTGGCTCTGGCCCGAGGTCACAGGAAGCAGGGCTATACCCTTCCCTCCTCCCATGTATTCACATACCCAAACTTTCACATCCTCCAAGTTCAACCCAACCTGCTTCCTCTAGGAAAAGCCTGACTCTGCCAGAACAATCTTGCATTCCCAGAGCTCTGTTCTCAGAGCTCTGATCCCCTCTTGATTCTGAGCATTGGCCTGCATTTGTTCATTATTGCCCAGCACTGCAGCCAGTGGGGTCGGAAAAATAAATGAATGAATGGGCAGGGTCTTTACTATTGTTGGTTCACTCGGTGCCATTGCTCATTTTCTCAGCCAACCCAGATGAGCACGTACCACACTCTGGGCTGCAGGCTGGGGGCTGACAGTGAACACTGAGCAGAGCAGAACCCAGCCCCTCTGTGGGACTCTCCATCCAGGTGAAGCGGGGAGAAGAAGAGAAGGAAGTGATCAGAGGATGTGGTCCAGCCTGCAACAGGGCATAGGCTCAGGAAAGGGGGTGTCCCAGAGGAGGAGACAGGGACTCGGGGACTTGAAGGAGGCAGCACCATGCAGCAGACAGGGAAGCGGGTGTGAGGTGCAGCCAAGATGTTCCAGGCAGGCGGCAGAGCACGGAAAAGGCACAGAGGCATGGGAGTATGTTAAAATGGGCTAACTCTACCTGCCCCGTGGGTTTAAATGAGACAAGAGGTGTAAAGGACGTGGCAGGGTGGGATGCAAGTGCTCCACCCGCTGCAGCTGCCATCGGTACTCTGGTATATTTGAGAAGGTTGTGGTATTGGATTCTGCAGGAGCGGGGTGCCTGAGTGTGAGCAGGAGGGTGGTGGTGTGGAGGGAAGTTCAGAGGTTGGCAGGGCTAGGTCACCAAGCTTCCACAGGCCAAACTAAGAAGCGATGACTTTTCATTTTCCTGGTCAGAAATTGGCACACTTTTCCTGTAAAGGACCTGCTAGTGAATATGTTAGGCTTCGCAGGCCATGTGGTCTCTGTTGTAATACTCAGCTCTGCAGCAGCAGCTTGAGAGCACCACAGACAACACAGAAACAACAGGGCAAGGCCAGGTCCCAGGAAAACACGAATTACTGAATCCGGGCTGGGGGATCGGCCCCAGTCTGCCCACCCCAGCTCTAGCTGGTGAGGAGGCCCTGAAAAACCTATAAGCAGGCAATGCCCTGAGGAGGGACCAAGATGTTGGTGAGAGGGCACAGTGGTCTGGACTGGGAGAGGAAGAGGAAGGGACAGAGGTAGGGGGCGCTGGTGGAAAGGGGACCCCAGGTACAGAGCTCGGGGCACGAGGTCTCCCTCCAACCTCTGTGGCCTCTCCTGTCTCTTTCAGGCTCCCCGTACTATTACAGCGCTGCTGCCGCCAGAGGAGCCGCTCCGCCCACAGCTGCCACTGCCTACGACCGCCACTGACCCCCAGAGCCAGGCAGGCGCCAAGCATTTCTGACACATATCACTGAAGGCCATAGCCTCCCAGCCCCCTCCAAACACAGCCAGAGGGGCCCAATGAGACCACCACCCCCCTCCCAGCAACCCCCCACTCGCCAGAAACTCCCTCCCCCATTTCCTGCCAGGGACTCCGGGGTCTCTGATAGAGCTATTGGACTTCTAGACACCTGTCCATTTCTAAGAGTCAGCTTATGAGCTTCTCCTGGTGGTGAGTGCAAACCAACAGACTGTTCTGCAGACAACCACAGCCCCAGCGCAGCCTGCCAGCACCCCCAACCCACCCCCACACCCCGAGCTGTCTGACCATCCGCCCGTCTTCCTGCCCCAAGCCTGGAAGGAAAAGTTTGCTTTCGTTGCTTCAACAGCACCCATGTAAATACCTTCTTGCTTTTTTTGTGGGCCCGAGGATCCAGCTGAGCAGACTGCCCACCCATTTTGCATCCAGCATTCTGGAGGTGTCACAGGAGGACTTGGACCTTTGCACAGAGCCACCCTTCTGTCCTGAGTGCCCCCGAAGGTGGGTTTGGAGCTGCCCTTGAGACTAAGGATGCCCACCTCCCGACCCCAGCCTCTGCTCATGCTACTTCTTTAATATCTGGACTAAGAGTCTCATTGGGTTGGTTTTGCTCTAAGTACCCACTTCCCCTCAAGACCCCTCCCTGGCTTCCTGCCCCCATTTCCCTGGGCCCAATGCAGTGCAAGCAGCTCTTTTCTGTATCAAAGGACTCAAAAGAGAACCGTCTTGGAGATTCCTCAGCTACTGTTTTAAAGTGAGATGGCATCCAAGATACCAATTACATTGTGGACTTGGAACGTTAGGGCCGGACGAGACCCAGAAAATGATGGTCCAAGGTGGAGCCTGAGGCTCTCCAGATGCCCTGCCCCTGGACCACTGAACTGAACTGGGATGTGTTTACTAAGTTGCGCCCAGGCTCAAATCACACTGGACACCCACCATGGACACTTCTCCCACCTTCCAAGACGCCAGAGAGTGGATTCAGGGCAAGCCTGTCCCTGCCACGTAGACAGTGATTAATAGAAAGGACTTTGTCTGGACCAAGGACCACAAACACCTACAGCAGTCAGCCAGAACTTCCTGAGCAGCCCCTCTCCTTCTCATGGAGCCTACTATGCAGCTGGGAACCGAGGTGCTCGGGTAGGAGCCGAGGCCTGCTTTGCATAGTGGGTACCTACCTGCTGATACAAGGGGGTGTGATGGTCAGGCCATGGCCAAGGGCCTTGGGAGCCTGGAGTGGGAGTTGGGAGAACTCACTGTGGGCTGGAGTGGTCAGAAAAAGCGACCTGGGAAGATTTGGGGAGCAGAGGAAAGCTTCCTAGAATGGGACAGGCAGTGAGGAACTGGTGTGTGAACTGGGAGTGGTTTTGAAATGGAGGTACCAGGGGCCACCATCTCTTTGCCTTGGGCCTCAGTTCCCTGCATACTATCTCTTGCCAACTCAGAACAGCCATGTAGAGGCGTCATCCAAATCTGGACTGAATGACAGCAATGACAGTGGACTTGGCCATCTCCTGTGACAATGTGCCCGATGTCTGCATGTCACCAAGCTGGCAAGGAGCTGGGGTGGGGAGAGCCCATGCTTGACGTCATCAGGCCCAAGAGGTCTTGTCCTGGCTGTACCTTTGCCTGCCTTGCTATGGGTCCTCAGGCAAGACCCTTCCCCTCTCTGAGCCTCGGCTGCCTTGGTACAGCAGGAGTCCCCTGCAGGACTACCCGACAGCTCTCCCTCCCTTACTTCCTCTCCCCGTTTGCTGGGGCTGTGACAGGGGCATCTGGGGCAGGCCCTCCACTTCTGAGCAAGAAGACTGGGGCACCTGAGTCCTACTAACATTTGGACCAAATTAAAAAAAAAAAAAAAGAACACCTAGAGGGGTGAAAATCAGCTTTGAGGAAGACGTAAGGCAGCTCCCCTCAGGAGAAACTGAGGCCTAGCTCGGGGAGACCTAGGATCAGGCAGGGAGACAGAGCAGACCTCCTCTGACCACCACCAAGTATCCCCCCGCCACCACAATACCCCTACAAAGTGGTAGAATAGAAGAGGAAACTGAGGCTCTACAAGGTGGAGTCCCCAGGCAGCGACTAGTGAAGATGAGGCTTGGGCTCGGCCCCCTGACTCTTGGCTTGTAGTGATCCTCCCTTCCCTGGGGCAAGAAGTTGACGGTGAGGGCAGCAGGAGATGGTTCTGGGCCACCTCCTCAGACGATGTATCCTGGAGCCAAGGAAGAACTGCCAAGGTTAGAACTGCCAAGGAAGCCCAGTCCCCAGGGCAGAGCTGGTCCCAGTGGGCTCACCACAGGCACACCCACCATCCTGAAACCTGCTATGCAAAGAAAGGAGGCATCTTGGGCCAGAGCCCACCTCCAGGAGCCCAGATGAACCAGCTCGCCCCTCCATCTGCCAGGCAAGGTAGGAGCAGGTATGTCACCTGGACTCTCCCGCCTTCCCTCCCTTCCAGAGAAAGTGGCGGAGTCTGGGGTCTGCAGCACAGGCCTCTTGGCCTCTGGCACCCACATCCCTGGATCCTGATGCTCCTATGGTCTCAGGCTGTTGGGAGGAGGCCACCTTTCCCTGAACTGGCTACCTAAGCACACACTATCCTTCCTCATCAAAGCCCACCTGGCCCCAAGTGTACCCCTCTCCCCATCCTGTTCCTCCTCCTGGCCTGTGATGAGCTCCTTCCATGCCTTTCCTCTCTCCTCTGGAGTTCTCAGATTGCATTTGTATTGATTAGACATTACTTGGTTCCTGGGCTGCCAGGCAGAAGCACAAGCACACATGGAAGCACACGCATGTTCCCGCACACGTACCTGATCTCACCCACTGAGCTCCCATGCTGCCTGCAGAGCTGCCTAGGAGCTGGAGTGGAAGGTTCCAAAGGACACACCATTGAGTAGATGCCAGAGAATTCTGAATGGAAAACACAAGGCCAGGGCTTTCACCAGCATCATGGCAGGAGGCCTGGGGTGTTGCTCTGTAGGCCTTCAGCCCTGCGTTCCAGCCCTTTTTGAAAAGGACATTGTAGATTTTACAAAAAAATTTTCGTATCATTAGTCTATCTGCAACCTAGAAAAATCTGATGACATATCAAATCCACATCCCTTTCCCAAGGCGCCTTAGTTAGGGTTCACCCTTTTATTACTGATGTTTGTATGGTGCTTTGCAATCCTTGACCATCCATCCCATGGGGCAAAGATCACAATGCCCATTTTATAGTTGGGAAAACTGAGAGGCTCACATGGCAAGACAGAGGTGAAGAGAATGCTCAGATTTCCCAGCTTCATTCTCTCTCCAGGTTCATGCTCCTGTCATGGGAATGTTTGGCTTAGAAACACCCTTCAGTCTCCTAGAAACCCCAAGACCTGCAGTGAGGAAAGAAAAAACAGTGACTCAGAGGCTGGTTTGGTGGAGGGGCCAGGGTGTTGGTGACTTTGCTGGTCCAACTTGATTCCCATTAACACTGAAAAAATGCAAGGTCTTTGCCAGATCCACACCAACACTTCTGAGGTTTTACCCCTACTCCTTCCCTGCTGTGCCTGAGACTCAGCGGGCGTGGGAGCTCACCCAAGGCCTGACAGGGCCTGCACGTGGGCCCAGCTCTGACTCACAGGGTCCTGGGCTCCAGTGTCAGGAGAGATGTCCCCACACTCCTCTTTTCTTTGTCCTCCTTCTTATGGAACAGACTTCAAACCTGGCTGTGACAATATGCAGTAGTCCCAGATTTGGGCCATCAGGGGTGCCCACAGCCTTGGGAAGCAACCATCACCATCTCAAGGGCCCTAGAGCAGCTAGGGCTGGGAAGGTGGGGTGACCATGTCACTTCTCCAGGGCACAGGCATCCTAGGTGGTGGGTGCTTGCCCTACCCAATGGCATTCAAGTGTGAGATCTTTAAATGCTCTGTCAGCCAAAAAAAAATTTGACCCATGGGTCACCAGCTTGTGACCCCCCAGTCTTTGATCAGTGCCTCCCTTCTTCTTCACCTCCTTGTCCTTCATTGCAGATGAAGGACATCGAGGGAGATGGGAGCTCAGAGAGGCAAGAGAGGAGGTTCAGCAAGTCAGTGTCAGGAACAGGCACTCCCAAGACTTACCCTCTCCTTCCCACACTCCCGGCTTTTGAAGGCTGTGTGGGCTTTGCAGGCAGGTGGGGTAGACCATGGGATGTGGTCGGGATAGGGGACTGTTGGCTTTGAGGGGAGGTCAGTGCTGCCAGGGTCTTTCACAGGTCCAGGGAAGCACCCCAGATGTGGCCACAGGGGCACTAAGGATGAAATCTCTTTATGAGAAGTTACATCCCTGAGCTAATGCCCTGCCGTGGCGGCCTCTGGCTCCAGCCACCCTCTTTTGGGTGACATTTCAGTTAGAATTTAGCGCCAAGTTATGGAGAGCAAATGTTGAAAACAAACCAGGCACTCCTGACAAATACCTAGAAATGAGCTATGTCTAAGACACAACCACCACAAGGGTAAAGAAGAATCCAGGCCCCTGGACTGGCCAGGGCCAGGCTAGATTGGGTGGATCCACAGCCCTGCAGGTGAGACAGGCTCCCTGGCGTCCCTGCTAACAGGCGGCCCTACAGCCTTGGCCTCACCAACCCAGGAGCCCACCACTGATGGTTTCCAGGCACGCACACAGGTGCTCCTAAAGAATGTATTCCTTTAGTTCTTTGGGCCTCTGAGAGGTCCAAGGCAAGCGCATTTCGTACGAGATAACAAAATACATTACTGAAAAGTTGGACAGTCAGGCCATGACTCCTAGCCTGCATTCTGCCCCACCTCCCTGCAGCCCCTTCGGCCCCTTGTCCCTTGTTGTCCCCGAAACTCAGGATTCCCTCTTGCATATTCATGGTGGAGCTGCGGTGTTGATCCACCTTCCCCACTGTCAGCAAGGCTGTGCCTCCAAAGTGGCGGCCAGGTCCCAGGGGGCTGACTGGGAGCGAGTCCCCTGCCTGCCAGCTCTCCTGACGAGGGGGCTGCAGCTTCTCTGACAGGGCGCTTCTTGCCGGGAGCAGGCAGACACCAGCTGATCTTTCATTCGCTGTAATTTCTCAACATGGGGTCCCGTTCCTGGACTCCACCACCCCCCCCCCAATCAAAGGGGACCTCGGGGTGACATCCCTACCATTCTAGAGTTTCAATCCACATGTTCCCAGGGGTTCTGTTTAGCTCACCTCCAAGGGTAAACAGAACTACCATTCAGTAAGTCTGTTCTTCCCACATCTTAAGACTCCTGAGCCACACGAGGAGAAAATGCAGCTGTTTATTTATTGAGGGAATCTCGATGAATTCTAAAAGGGAGTTGGTCTCAGGTGGTATATTTGGCTTCTGGGCCAGACGGAAAGGGCAGGAATTCTGCCCCTCAGCTTTGGCAACTCTGAGCATGGCGGGGAGGGACTACTTGGGAGTTAGGTGCCCTCCTCCCTGACTCTGAGGACCCGCTGGAGGAGGCCCACCTGCAGCCTCACTCATCCCAACCTGGGCCCACCCACTCCTGCAGCCACAGGATTGCTCTTAACCCCGCAGTCGCCACGCTCATGGCCACATCCCTCAACTTCTCCAAAAGCACCGTAAACAACAAGTGATTTTGGATGACGGATTGTTGATTTACAAACAGTGCATTTCCCTTGGAGTGGAACAGAAAGGAAACCATTTAATGGCTCCCTTATTTTCAAGCATGAATACATTTTAATGAAACTATTTTATTGTATTTGAGGAAATGGAGAGTTGAACATTCCAACCAATCAATAGCCAATTAATTGCTATAAAGCTAAAAAAGAAAATAAATAAGTCCTGAGTCTATTTTCAACACCCTGCAAAGCTCAGAGCCTCCAAATCTGGCCTTCCCCTTCATACGTGCCCATGTGAGTGTACACACGCGCACACACACACTCGCACCCAGACACCTCAGACGTACTTGAAACTCAGAGGAAGCACTGAGTCTTCTCATGCCAGTTCTTGCCTGCTCTTCTTGCCTTTGGTCAGAGGAGGCGAGCAGACCTGGCAGTAGCCTGTCCTGGGGCTCAGGAAGAGGCAGGCCTGCGCCCTGGATCCAAGCTGCCAGCACAGTGTGGGGTTGTGGGCAGTGAGACCCCACTTCTTGGGCCCAGCCTTTGGGCCTCCAAGTTTGGGTCGAGGGTGGAAATCTGACTCGGGTTTTGCCCTGACTCTTGCTGGAAGACGCTGCCCTGGTTTTTCAGTCTCTAGTGGCCTTGGACATTGAGTATTTGTAGAAATGCAGATTACATTGCAAATGGAACTCATTGCCAGGCAGACACATGGATTTTTGCTTTTCATTCTTTGAGACAGTTGACTGTCTTAGGGACTGACCTTCCAGCATCAAAAAAATACATATCTACTGTTACTGCCAAAGTTTGTGATGCCTGCATAGACGCTTACTTGTAAAAAAAAAAAAAAAAAGTACAAAAAAAGAACAAAAAAAAACACAAAAAAACAAACAAAAAATACCACAATTGAATTGCCTTTGAAAATGGGAGATGATGTCTCCAACAGATTGAAAAAAAAATGCTTCTTAAAAATGTGTATGTTTTGTATTCTTTTTTTCTAGTAGAAAATAATTGACTTGAAATATTGGTGTTTTTTTTTTCCTTAGTGATGTGTGTTGCTTTTGTGTGTAATAATATTTGAATGTAATTACAGCAGTGCCAATTTGCCAAAGATGTCAGACATATTTTTCTTTTGTTGGGAGGAGGGCAGGGGCTGGGGGTGGGACTGGGGAAAAAAGAGGGGTGGGATTTTGGTTAATTTTTTACATTTTTTTCTCATTGAACCTGGAATTTGTGGTTTTATTCTAAGTTAAATGGTTGACCGCAACACCTTTATTTTAGATTAGTTGGAGAAACTTGCAATAAGATTGGCGTAGTTTCAATATCTGTGTGTCTTCTCATGAGTGTTACTTGTGAAGAATTGATTTTATGTAACCTTTATGTGAGATAATTATTTGTAAATATTTGCCATAATTTTATTGGTTCCTAAAATAAAAGTAATTTTTTAAGTTCAGAAAAAGCATTTGATCTCATTCATTTTTACAACTTCATAAATGGTCTTTGATAGCTTTAACAAAGCTCATCGGAGTTGTGGGGAGTTTTATTGGCTCTCCTGATAAATTCAGGGTCAAAACAAATCTGTGCAACTTGAATGATGTGCTGGCGCTTTGGACTGGGTCCTGGGCAAGGGCGGGAGAGGCAGAGTCCCCACCCTTGAGAGGTTCCAGGCAAACTGCCAGCCCCTGGGCCAGTGGGGAGTAATGGTTAAACCCCTGGATTTGACTTGTGATGGGGATCATTGGCTGAGTTCTGTAATCTCAATTTCCTTAGCTCCAAAATGATCAGTAACACCAGCCTCATTCATTCATTCAGCGGAGTGGTTGGGCATCTCTTCTGTCCCTAGCACTGGAAAACTTGGCAAACAAGGACCCTGCTAATGTGAAGCTTATTATCTAGGGGTTCTTGTGAAAGTGAACATGCATGTATGCTCAGTAATGGTGTGTGCATGCACACACACTCTTAACCTTGAACCAGGCTGGATTTTTAAGTTGCCTAGAACCTAAGCAGTCTGGGCACGCCCCACACCCCACTAATGTGCAACAGAGTTCAGAAGCCGCACGTACCAGGAGGCTTTGTCTTTGGGCTCAAAAGCCACAGGCCATATCTGGCCAGAGCTCAGGGCCTAAGAATCCACAGTCCTTCCATGGGGAAGGTGCCGTGTCTCTAGGCCTTCAGAGTTGAGTGCTTTGGCTGCACGGGAGCCTGGGGTGGCTTTCCATCAGGGGGCAGGGCAGCTGCAGCCTGAGCCCTGCCCCTGCTGGGCAGTGTCAGTCTGCAAGGGCAGGCAGGGACCGCTGCGCCCCTTGGCACAGTGTGTGCGACACAGTAATTGCCAGAGATGGAGTGGGTGACTGACCGCGTGGGGGCCATGGGCTGCGACTCATTCATATTTAATAAAGCTGGCTGAGCAGCCTCCATTCATTTCGGCAATGGATGGTGACAAAGGTGATTCCTGAGGGAGAGAGAGATGCTACATGGAGAACTGGCCCAGCTCCTTTCTCCCCAACACTCAGGACTTAGAGGCACAAACTTTAAAGGGAAGCAGCGGTATTTGGGAACTGAAGGTTGGGTTCCAAACCTAAGGGAACCAGTGAGGCAGAGCCATGCTTCTGTCCCTGAGGCTGCAGCCCTTGTCCCGCTCTCTGGGGACAGAGTCCTCATGCCTGCCCTCCTCATGGGGCACCAGTATCTGCAATAACCAGGGCATGTGGAGCCCCCATACGATGCAGGATGGTGGGCTTGGGCCAGACCTCCTGTAGAGTGAAAGTGTTAGTTGCTCAGTCGTGTCCAGCTTTTTGTGATTCCATGGACTGTAGCCTGCCAGGCTCTTCTGTCCATGGAATTCTCCAGGTGAGAATATTAGAGTGGGTAGCCATTTCCTTCTCCAGGGGATCTTCCCAACCCAGGTCTCCTGTGTTGCAGGCAGACTCTTTACCATCTGAGCTATAGGGAAGCCCTACCAGCTTCCAGTAAGGAGGGTAGAAATGCCACCCTGAACACATTCTGGTCCAGCAGCTCCTCTGCCCTCAGCAACCATGACAAAGAGGGGCAGAGCAGATGCCTGAGACCTGCCATGTGAGGCTCAAGCCTTGTACCCATTTGTTCTTCAAACCTCCACTGGAGCCAAGCCCCGTGCTGGATGCTGGGGACAGAGGTGATCTGTCAAGGGATAGGGTCACACCAGGGCCATGAAAAAGGCGGAAGGATAAAGGCACCTAAGAGCCCAGCCTGGAGTCTCAGCTGCAGTTCTTAAGGGTCAGTTTGGTGATGTGAGCTGTCTCTTAACTTCTAGAAGCCATGGTTTTTCATCTGTATAATGGGTATTATACATGATAATGTTTACTTGGAAGATGTTATGAGGGGTTATGCATTGTGTGAGATTTTTTTCTGAATGATGGATGTGAGTTTTGTCAAGATACTGTCTCTGCCATAAAGAAATCAAAATTTTACCATGCAAAGGTCAAACTCTAGCTAGAAGTTTCTCTGAGCCAGGCTTAGTATTAGATGTAGGAGGATGGTTGCTGCAGACTGAATATTTGTTCCCCCTGCTCCCCAAACTCATATATTGAAATTTACTCCCCTAACAGACTGAATATTTGTTCCCCCTACCCCCCAAATTCAGATATTGAAACTTACTCCCCTATATGATGGTGTATGGAGGTAGGACTTTTGGGAGGTGCTTAGGTCATGGGAGTGGAGCTCTCATGAATGGGATTAGTGCCCTAATAAAGGAGACTCCCTTCTACTATATGAGGGCATAGGAAATATGTACTCACTTAACACTGAATCTGCCAAGGCCTTGATTTTGAACTTCTCAACCTCCAGAACTGGGAAATAAATGTTTGTAATTTAAGCCACCTGGTCTGTGACTCTTTGTGTTGTTGTTACAATAGCCCAAACAGCCCAAGAGGTGAAGTGCGAGAATGAATCAACAAGGAGCCTGCCATCTGGGGCAGGTGATGTGCACATTTTAATTCCATTTTAATGTCACCTATGGTGGGGCAGACAGAACATTTATCTAGGCTCAGAGTGGGGATTCTATTCATTTGGGGGAAGAGTGATCAGGAAAGCCTTCCTGGAAGAGATGATTTTTTGAGCTGAGCTGTGATGGGTAGTCAGGATCCCAATAAGAAATTTTAGAGATGGTAGGAAGGAAAGGCATCCCAGGCAGTGGGAAGAGTGAACAAAGCTCCAGAGGTAAGAATATGGAGTGCGACTTTATAAAGACAGAAAAGTCTCAAAGGGAAAAATAGAAATACTTGATTGCTTCTCAGACTTCCCTGGTGGTCCAGTGATAAAGAATCTGCCTGGACACAGATTTTCTCGCTGCCGCAGGAAGATTCCACATGCTGCAGAGCAACTAAGCCCAAGTGCCCTAAATACTGAAGCCTGAGTGCCCTAGAGCCCGTGCTCCCCAACAAGAGAAGCTACTTCGGGGAGAAGCCCAAGCACCACAGTGAGAGAAAGTCCACTCCAAGCAATGAAGACCCAGTGCAGCCAAAATAAAATTAACAAATTAATTTAAAACGTTTGACTGTTTCTCTTTTTTCACCTTTATATGTACAGTTTTTTTCCACAGAAAAGACAAATAACCTGTGGGGGAATACCTACAAAATGTGAATAGGTGCAACGCCCTTAATATATGAAAATGCTGTATGCAATCACATGAAAAATACTACTATCACAAATAAAAATAGGTAAAGGACATGCATGAAAGTGTAAGTGAAAGTGAAGTTGCTCAGTCGTGTCTGACTCTTTGCGACCCCATGGACTGTAGCCTACCAGGCTCCTCTATCCATGGGATTTTCCAGGCAAGAGTACTGGAGTGAGCTGCCATCTCCTTCTCCAGGGGATCTTCCCAACCCAGGGATTGAACCCAGGACTC
Source organism: Bubalus bubalis (assembly GCF_019923935.1). Classification (NCBI taxonomy): domain Eukaryota; kingdom Metazoa; phylum Chordata; class Mammalia; order Artiodactyla; family Bovidae; genus Bubalus; species Bubalus bubalis. The sequence goes on along the minus strand of NC_059159.1, from coordinate 122,838,927 downwards.
CTGCATTATAGACAGATGCTTTACCGCCTGAGTCAAAATGCAAAGATCAGAGATCATTCATAAATGAAGAAATACTAAATATTAGTAAATGTCCAATTCAAGATTAGAAACATGGTTCAACTTCACAAAGATCTTTTTTAAATACCCAATTTGGGCAAGGGTATGAGGAAATGGACATTCCTCCAGGCTGCCGCTGGGCTGTCCAACAGGACCAGGCCACAGCTGCCTGTTGATGGCTAGGCCTGGGTGCTGGCCTTGGGGACACCCAGAGGAACAGGGACTCTAAAAGAGCACAGTGGTGGTCTTGCACTTGGGCCTGCCCACTCCCACTTCCTGACATTTAAAGCCCAGGTCAAGTGTGATTCATGGTGTTTCAAACCCAACAGTGTCATGTGGAAGGGCATAGGCAGCAGAGGTTCCCACATTATCCACAAACATGTGTAAATATCGCGACGGCTAGTAATGTAACCAAGAAAATCACTTCCCGTTGTTTCCCCTTCAGTGATATTTTCTGCTTGGCTGAGTTTGCTTAGCACACTGGAAAGGCCAACTCATCAGTTCTTGTTGTTAATCAAGAGCAGTAATTGTCTGAGTTCAAACCCTCCTGACTTAGACTCTGCTGAATAGGATAACAAGTTCCAAAAATGCTAAGTAGTAGTTTCTATAAATGGGTCTTTTTAATAGGAAAGGCCCCTGAAGAGGGTTTGGAAAGAAAATCTTCCTGGGAAGTGGAATTAAAACACTGTGCATACTTTATGGAGCATGGCAGTTAAACTTCTGAAACTCCTAGAAGTTCTTAAAGCATGGACAGTGGGATGCAAACTCATTTCCTCAATTACTGTATAAACTTGTGTACTGGTTGAGGCAACACCAGCTGATGTAACAAACACCCCATAAATTTCAACGTTTTAACAACACAGCCGTCTGTTTTTCACTTACACAGTGGTTGGGTATACCTGATAGGCAGGCAGCCTTCCACAAGGCGACTCAGGGATCCAGCCTCCTTTTATCTTTTGGCTCTGCTACATGTGATTTCCAAGGTTATCTCATTTATCTGCATCCAGCCTGCACAGAAGGAAGGATCACGGAGGATTATACCTTGGGAGGTTTTCCTTTCCATTCACATTCAATTTCCCAGAACCCAGTGGCCACACCCAGCTGCAAAGGAGGCTGAGAAATGCAGTCTTGCTGCCACTGAAGAAGAGGAAATGGGCCTGGGGACAGATAGCCAGGCTGTATCAATATAATGCATGAATTTCAGAGAATTTTAACCTCAGCGTCACCCAATTCTTTTCTACCAACTCCAGAGAGGTGAAGGATGAAGAGGCTGAGTCTGAAGCAAAAGAATGGCTGAGAATGTCCTACCCAGCTCCCTGCTCCTACCCTTTACCCTAAGCTCAGTTGAACTCAAGCTGACCCCAGGCTTGAAGAACAAGCATATTCCCTGCCCGAAGAACTGAAGGAGTCCCATGGCTTCTCATCAGTAACTGTGCTTCTGGTCCACTCTGATCTTCTGCCCTGCTTCTAAATACAAGACCCTTTGAATTGAGCTGTGAACCGTCATATCTACTAGCATTTATTGAACACTAACTGTCTCCCAGGCACTGATGCTTAGTGGACTTTTTCCTGTTGTCCAAAAATTACCTAATCAAAGCCCAAAGTCAAAACTAAAAGTTCATGGAGCTTCTAAGAGTGGAGTCCAGCCACCTTCTACAGTGCTGAGAGGTGACAATTTAGAGAATGGACCCGACTGTTCAGTAACCCCCACCCCTCATTCACCACCACAACTATAAGAAAACAGAGAGGAAGTGGTGGGGAGCTTGGGGAAAATGCAAGTTCAGGAGACCTATGGACAGAGCTGCTGCTTCCTCTCTCCATAGTCAAGGGAAAATGGCTTTAAGAGCATCCCCTGGAAGTTTGGAGGTTTCTTCCAGGAGAGATTGGGATGTCTCTTCCTGTGTGGGTATCTTCTTAGCCAGCAGATCTGCTCATCTGCCCTTGTGTGTACATGCCTCAACTCGCCACACCTTGTTGCAGCCAAAAGTTAAATCCCAGAAAAACTAAAATTCCAGGAAAAAGCATAAATCAGCTGGGGTGACTGGGAACTGCTGTCAGGATCTGCATTTTAAAGTGAAATGTTCGGTGCTTTCTCCTCCCTTCAGCCAGTATCAATGCTCCTTGATCCATGCTTGCTTGGGGCGGGAGAAAAGCGAGTTGTACGTGTGTACATACACATATCTCTTCATTTGAAATATTTTCAACAGGAGGATCTAGTTTTTTAAAATAAAATTTCCCCTTGAAAAAGTCCAATGTTTCTTGGCAAAGCTAGAAAGAATATGATCTTTTTTTAAACTTTGTTAAGTACTTATTTTACTGCCTATAATTGACTAGCTATGAATGACTGAAAAATCCAGAGGAACAGTAGCTTATACAAGACATAAGATTTATTCTGTCTCACATATGGAGTCTGAAAGTTGGTACAGGGTAGATATGGTAACTTGGTGGCAACAGGCCCACAAGGACAAGACTCAGACATTGCTAGCCCTCCCTGGGCTGCATCCCTCAGTCCCAAGGTCCAAGATGACAGCACCAGCATTCCAGGAAGCAGGACAGAGGAGACAAAGACACGAGAACCAGTTGTCTCTTCGGAGGCAGGCACCTGACACTTCTGCTTACATCCCATTGGCCAGAACTGAGTCACGTGACAACATCTAGCTGCAAAGGAGCCTGGAGAAGGTGATCTTCATTTGAGTGGCCCTGGAAATGGCAACCCACTCCAGTGTTCTTGCCTGGAGAATCCCATGGACGGAGGAGCCTGGTGGGCTACAGTCCATGGGGTCACAAAGAGTCGGACACGACTGAGCGACTAAAAAAAAAAAAAAAATCTGTCCAGGTACAAAGTCTATTACTATGGGCAAAAGAGAGGGTGGCTGTTGGAACATGAGCAGCAGTTTCTGCCACACCACCATGTCTCCATTGCCCGTCCCACACTGCTTGGTACAAAGAAGAGACTCATCTGTTTACTATTTTTTCAGCCCATTGTTATTGAATAAATGTTTGTTTAACTGAATTGCGGGGAGACGGAAGATAGGAAGATAGACTTAGGTGCAGATGGCAGAGGACCCAGACCTACTTCAGAAATTCAGGAGGGATCAGCTAAGAACCCTCCTCCCAAGAGAGAACTGTCATCTTCCTGCCTAAAATTCCTTGTCAGAGGGCTTCCCACATGGCACTAGTGGTAAAGAACCCACTGCAGTCCATAGAGTTGCAGAGTCAGACACAACTGAAGCGACTTCGCACACACGTACATACACGAGCCCGTGTCAGAAGATCCTCACCTGGGGTTCAGGGTCTCCGACTGCACAGCGGGGTAGGGGACATATAGCTGAACCACCTGCTCTCCAGGCCTTCCCTCTAAAAAACCTCGCTGAGTCTGCAGTTCCCAATGAATCAAGGGCAAGAAACCAAGCACTGACCAGAGGGACTCAGAGTCAATAAGAGATCAAAGATACGGAAGGCTCCTTCCCTGTGATGATCTTCATCCCTCAAAAGCCCCCTGGCACTGGATCCTGTCCAGAGGAGCCTGGTGGGCTATAGTCCATGGGGTCACAAAGAGTCGGACACGACTGAGCGACTAACCCTTTCACTGGATCCTGCTTAGCCAACCAGCTGGATCTCAGTCAGCACTAGTACCCTCCCCACGGCTGGGAAGAAAGTGGAGGATAAAATTGCAGAACTCTGGCCACAATGAGGCATCTGTCATTGGAAATTACCCCCAAGCCAAAGAAGGGCCAGGCTGCCAATGGCAGCAGACTGCCTGTCAGCAGGTGGTTTCCAGCGGGAACTATTAAACATGGTGGCTTCAGGGTCCATGAGGGACAAACTGGGGAGGGCAGAGCGAGGCTTCTGCAAAGAGAAGCCCGACTGTCTGATCCAGGAAACTTTTTTCTGAGGAAGAATGATGCTTGGGTAAGAATTCACCCAAGGATGTCATTTTTTTTTTTTTTCCCCAGTCTTCAAATGGTTTTAGGGACATTGCACAGCAAATCCACCAAAAATATGGAACTTTTCAAGAAGTCTTGGGACATTTCATCAAGATTAACAAAATAGCTTTGGGGAAAGAAAAACCGGATGTGGGCATAAACAGACACTACTCTGAATAATATATAGTAACAGTATCTACTTCTCTGGGGATTGGGAGTTAACTGCTTTAGTCAATATTTGATCCTTATTGGGAAGAGGTCTTTGAGAGAAAGAAGTTAAGCATTGGAAGAGCTCCAAGACTACTTGGAGGTCTGAAATCAATCATGTGAGCTTCAGTGGAGAAACAGACCTGGCTATCAATTCAGAGGAGTAGAAGACAGCCCCAGGAGCTGCATGGTGATCAGAGCTATTGGAGACTCCCCAGAAGAAAGAAATTTTTAGTGGAGAGTATACCTATGGAGGGTTTCCCAGGTGGTGCTAGTGGTAAAGAAGCTGCCTGCCAACGCAGGAGACATAAGAGAAATGGGTTCCATCCCTAGGTCAGGAAAATCCCTTGGCAGAGGGCATGGCAACCTACTCCAGTATTCGTGCCTGGAGAATCCCATGGACAGAGGAGCCTGGAGGGCTACAGTCCATACGGTTGCAAAGAGTCGGACATGACTGAAGTGACTTCACATGCACGCACACATACCTATGGAATGTTTGTCTAATCACAGCCCTGGGGTGTGCGGACACGGTCACAGCAACTCTAAAACAGAGAGGATGAGAGGCCAGTTAATGCCTGCTGATGGTGGTCCAGGAGCATCCTTCAGTCCCGGCCAGCCAGCAGTTCTCCTTCTGCCAGGATACTAGAATTTCCATCCAACTTCCTCAGCCATTCCGAACCTGGTGAGGGTTTTGATTTTCTATCTGAAAATGTGTGGTTTGAAAAATGTGTGTTGGGTACACTGTCGCAGAACAAATAGAATTGGGATTTATGTTTCACAACTTCCATGGTTGGTTTGAGGTTTTTCCTACTTGTCTTCGACAGTCCTATCACATTTCTGACAGTGATATTTTTCTTCTTTCTGGGAAGTTGAGGAGAGGCAGAGGGCAGGTTTTTCCCCTTTATCTGCTAAGCCTGGCTTGGGAGTGTGTGTGTACCATATGAACCCATGCATATATGTCTCTTGTTGAGAGAATATTTGCATGTATGTGCCCAAAGTGTGGGTGTGTAGAGTTCTAGGCTCCAGTGTGTGTGTATGTTTATATGCTGCTGCTGCTGCTGCTAAGTCGCTTCAGTCGTGTCCGACTCTGTGCGACCCCATAGATGGCAGCCCACCAGGCTCCCCCGTCCCTGGGATTCTCCAGGCAAGAACACTGGAGTGGGTTGCCATTGCCTTCTCTGGTTTATATGCTAAATGTGGTCATATGTGTTTGGATATGTTTCTGAGATTGTGGTGGTCATGGTAGGTGTCTGTATCTACAATGCTAACAATTAGCCAACAAGACGTTATTCTAAGTCAGTGTCATTAATGACCAAACATTTCTACTAACAGCGTCACACACTGATGTGCACTGAATCTGCCAGAAGCTGAAGAGAGGGATTGTTCGCTGAGCCCACATGCCAGTGTTTTCAATTAATTTCACATGTGTGTTTGCCAGTGTGGTCCTTCAATTAAACAGGTGAAGAAAATACTCCAGATTATTAATCAAGGTCTGTTTCTTCACTTTGTGCTACAGAGTCTTCATCAGGAAATGCTGTTAAACATGACATCAATCCCAACAGTTTAATTCCTTTTTCATTATTAAAGCAGATTTACAATTTTGGAGTCAGGGTGTTGGTGTGGATATTTTTTTTCCCGTTAGAAGATTCATCTGTATCCTAGAATCAGCTTGTAGCTCAATGTAAATTCAGTGTAGAATTTAGTCAGCTATTAAGTGGATTTAAGTGGCTGAACCCTGGTGTAATCTGACCAGCAATGCATGAAGGAAGGAGTTGGAGGTGTAAAAAATGTCAAATAGCTTTTTCAGATGCATTAAACTATTAATAAAGATAAAACGATCTTTATGTTTGGGGTTTAGAACATCTCTTTTATGATATCGAGAAGCCACTTTGATTCACGATTCGTTGGCTTCAAGGTCTGGTGTCATTATTCAGAAGGTGTCAGGAAGAAAACGGAGACAAGCACCTCGGCAGGGAAAAGAGGTGGAAAAAGACACCGAGCTTAAGGCCAGCTGGGCTGGGTAGAGAGAGGTGCCAGTGAAGACACGAGGTAAAGGCAGCAGCTGATGGTGTCCTTGCCCTGTGGAGTCCTCTGGAGGAGTCCACTTGGTCCTGAGATGTGCCTTCCTGTGGCCCTTCCGGGGTGTCCTGGCCTCCATCCAGAGGGGCCAACCTGAGGGAGTGTGGGGGCAGCACATGGGATTCTCCATACCCTCGTTTGTCCCCTAACCCACCAGCCCATCTCTTTCCTCTACCCTGCCCTGCATCCTAGGAGGTGGTCACTCTGGCCCACATCACACAGAACCCTGGCCCCTGGGAGGCACCAGCCAGAGCCTGGAGGGAGAGAAGAGTGACTTCATCAGAGAATTCGGCCTCCTCTCCTTCTTCACCTCACCCCAGGTCTGCATGGCTGCCTTTAGAGTTACATCCTTCTACAGCCCTCTTCCATGGTTCCAGCTCTTTCTCTGGGTTCTGGCAATGACACTCTCCTCCCCACCCCACCTTCCCTCAGTCCAGGGTTGTAAGATCCCCACTTAGGCTTGCCATCCACATCAGTCTCCTCTGTGATGTTCACACCTCTGCATAGAGTCTCATCACTAAACTCTTCCAGGTAGAACTCTAAGTGGGCTGACCATGTTCTCCTGGGAGCTGAAGGATTCAGAGGAGTCTTCCGATGAGAATCAGACTCTGACCCTTCCAGAACACATCAGCAGAGTGCAGAAGAGGGGAGCCAGGAAGAAGGAGCCCTGGCAGAACACAGTTGTGTGAGGAACACCAGCACATGAGAGAGGCTTTTCATATAGAGTGTGTTCCAGTTGCTCTTCCTACAAAGCCGGTTGTGCACTTTCCGTGCTAGGCAGGCCCAGCCCTCATGGAGTTTACAGTCCAGTGGGGATGAAAATAAACAGACTGACCCCACGTATTTAGCGCTATTGAAGGGAGGTTCAGGGCTCTGAGACCCACAAAGGAGGAGAAGCCCTGGGCAGAGGACTGGGGGAGTGGAGATGTGCTGGAGGAAGGAATTTCTAAACTGAGAATCTGAAGGATAAGAAAGATGCTGAGGAAAGGAGCTGGAAGAGGGGCACAGCGGCACAGAGTGGTTCTCCTGGTAGAGAAAGCAGCACAAAACCCTAGAGAGCGAGAGCGGGGGCATTTGACAGCTGCCAGGGACGCAGGGAGACACTTTGCATCCACCAGAGTTTGGGGGGGCAATGTAGCACTGGAGGGTGGGCAGTAGTGGAACCCCACACCCTCCTCTCCCCACCCCTTCCCAAGCCCTACCTAGGGGCTCTGCCCTATTCTGTGAGGGGCAGAATGTAGCCCCTCTGAGGCTACATGAGGGCCTCTGGAGCAGGGGGTAGACAGCCAGGTTCACATTTTGAAAAGGACCCTTAGTCTCCCAGGTGAGAGATAGAAATGACTAGAAGCTGCGGGACTCCCTCAGAGGAGCCAAGGTGAGAAAAGTAGGCCAACACCATCTAATTCAAAACCCTCCTTTCCAGACGGGGACACGAGACCCAGAGAACGACAGACCTCACTCAGGTCACACAGGGAGACAGCGCCCAGCAACCAGGCTGCAGAAATCAGAACCGGACAGAGAAGCCAAGTCTGGAACCCCCCTCATCCCCAGAAGACGACCCCTTAGGAGGGGGTTTTGGGAGACAGGCTCTAAGGCCCTGGCCTTCCCGTATACCCTTGCCTAGGGGTGGCTAGTCTTTAGACCAGAGGGGCCCTGCCCTGACCCTCACCTGGAGGCACCCCTGGGCACCTCTGCCCAGCGCCAGGGGCTCAGCACATGTGACTGGCGCTTCCCACCGAAATCATGTGAATATTAAGCTAATCAAACCGGGGCCTGGGAGGGAGTGGGGCTGGGAAGGTGGCCCTAACGAGCAGCGGCGTGTCACTCCCTCCAGCCTGCGCATCTTGCGCTGTCCCATTTGTCTGGCTGTAATCTACATTTCAAATGATTACATGGGAAGCTGAAGTGGTAGTGACAAGGATAAACGAAGCTTGTTAAACTAATAGCTGCACTAATGCCCAAATATGTGAACTTCCCGACGCAGGCCGCATCCCAGCCTGGCGGAGCTGTCAGCGCCGCTCCCCCGGGCTCCGCCGCCAGCCGCGGCCACATGATGAATGGCCCTGTCGACCAAACTCATCCGGGGCCCAATTAAACAGGCAGAAATGAACTGGAGCCGTCAGGCAACCGGGGGAGGGGGAGGCTGAGCCAGACACGGGGGTTGCGGTGGGGGAGGGGGGGGTAGTTAAACCTTACACAGACGGGGAGAAGCAGAGAGAGCGAGACAGGACAAGGGGCTGGGAGAGAGAGCGCGCAGAGACCCGAGAAAGGGAGAGGTGGCCACAAAGAGAAGAGACGCCGGGGTGGGAGGGGAGGAGAGAGACAGAGACGCCTAGAGACCTGGAGGGCAGAAACCCGCACGCAGAGAACGCACACAGAGAGAGAGAGGCGAAGGGGTGGAGAGACAGGAAGGGAGACAACACCCAGGATGACGGCACCGCAGGGAGGGCAGAGGGCTGGGTGGGGGCGGGGCTGGGTGGGGGAGGGGCGGGCCGAGAGAAACGTGGGTGAGAAGGACGCGAGTCCCAGGCAAGTCAAGGCAGCTCTGCGGCGGCAGCGGGGGAAGTCGTTCTGTCAGAAAATGGTCATTTAATGGTTTGCCGAGCCCGCGACAGATATGTCATCTGAGTCGGCTCCGCGGCAGTCCCAGGGCATTTCATTTATTAATTACCAGCTTCCAACCGGCTCCTTCCGTCCCCTGCCTCGTGCCCATCAGCAGCTCAGCCCCGGGCCGGGCCAGACGCCCCGCGGGCGCCTCGCCCCATTTTCCAGAGGCAACGGCCAAGGCCAGAGTTCCGCACTGAGCAGGCTCAGGATCCAGGGCTCCGGCCACCCACAGAGGGTCCAGCCTTCATGCCCCGCGCCTGCCCCCCAACCTCTCCCCACCCGCGCTGGGCTGTACTTCCGGGAACAAGGAGAGGCGAGCCAGGCCTTGTGACCCCGCCACCTAAAGGAAACGGGGGAGGCCTAGAGGGACACCCTCTTATTTTACCACACATTACACTTTCTAATTCACAAATATAAACGTGTATTGCTTGCATAATAATTTTGTCTTTTCTTTCCTTTTATTTTAACTCATTTTTATAGCCATCTGATCCATTCTTTTCCCCTCTCGGCAGTTCCTAAGCTTTTAAAATTTGGACCCAAGGAGCTAGCCTCTATTTTTAAGGCTCCTCTCTTTTGGCTCCTTCCTTACCCATGAGAGGGCTTCCCTGGTGGCTTAGATGGTAAGGAATCCCCCTGCAATGCAGGTGACCTGGGTTCCATCCCTGGGTTGGAAAGATTCCCTGGGGAAGAAATGGCAACTCACTCCAGTATTCTTGCCTGGATAATCCTGTGGACAGAGGAGCTTGGCAGGCTACAGCTCGTGGGGTCGAGAAGAGTCGGACACGATTGAGTGATTAACAGTTTCATACTTTTCACTTTACCCATGAGAAATGCTTCACCTGGAATGTTTAGTAAAACAGAAACCCACATTCATCTATCCTGTTGTTGTAAGCCCTCCTTTCCGTCTTGCACACCTGTGCTCCTGCTTGGGCTCCTTCTCCTCCCTCCCCCCCACCCCGCCCCCTCCACCAGCCTCCACCTGCCTTCTGAGCCCTTCTGGAGCTGCCATTGAGATACGGAAAATACAGGAGCATCTCCCTGTCCCCAGAGAGTCCGGGACCCCTCAGGACCCCAAGCTCAAGAGATCTCACAGAGGAAGGACAGTAAAATCCCTGCTCCACACAGAATGCCTGTTCAGAAATTGCGACTCCAGTTGGAGCAGACTAGTTCTTTCAGTGGCCCAGGATAGGTAAATCATTGCTGAGGAAGAGGTAAGAGGTGGGGGAATCAGGGGGTTTGTCTGAACCTCCTGTCTCCACTACTATCCCCAAAGTCTCCAGATGGCTCCCCACGAATTTCACATGCCCCACATCTACAAGTGAACTTACGTCCTTGTCCAAAGCTGTGTCCCGGGGTTCCCATCCCACCAACAGCATCTGCTGCCTCTCCTCCCGTTGGGTGCTATCCTACATCTGCTGGGTCACCAAATGCCACTCAACCAGCCTTTTGGTCTTCCCACCTGTCTCCCCATCAACTCCACATCCATCATCCCCCTTGGGTTCAGGTTCCTGATGAGCCTCACTGTCCTCCACACTACATCCCGGGGGCCTTCCCCAGGGCTAACCTTCCCCCTTGCTCAATGTCCTTCAGAGGCATCCCCTCGCCCTTGAGGCAGAGTTCAGACTCCTTTTCAGGAGTCTGAAAAGGAGGAGTCTTCCTTTAAGGTCCTGCCATCTTTGCTGCTCATCTTCTGCCTCTGCTACTTGCTCAAGGCTCAGCCATTCTGACTTTTGCTTTCCCCATATGGTGACTAGGATGCTCTTCTGTACCACTGGCACCTGTAGGGAGGTATCACAGGCAAATTGGACCCTTGAAGGGTCCGAGGAGGAGCATGAGCCCCACATTACAGACGTGTGCAGAGACTGGAGGAATGCTCTCCTGGCTGTCAGGGGGGAGCTCCAGCACACGACGGGGTCTTGGCTTAGGGACCTTTCAGATCTTCCAGCCCAGGGTCTCTGTGACTCTGCGAATTGGCTTCTTAGAAACCACAGCTGGTGAATGCCCTCTTTGTAGCTCCCTGTCAGTGGAGCCACAACCAGGCATTTCAGGAATACTGAACTTTAGTTCATTCTTAACCCTAGCATAAGCCACACGCTCTTCAGTTCTCAGAGAGAAGCTGGTGGGGGCGGACCTCACATGCTCCCTGTGGGTCATCTTGTGCTTGTGGGAGCAATGAGTGTCCTGCAATGTGATTTAACTCAGAGAGAGTGGATCTTGCAGGAGGGGGCTATAGTCCATGAGTCTACCAGCAGATATCACCCCTCTTATTGTAGAGAGAGGACTTGTCTAAGATCAGAGTGAGCTGGGGGCAAGCTCAGAGCCAGAGACCAATCACCTGACTTCCCTCCAAGGCTCTTCCCTCAAAATTACAGAGCCATCTCTTGGAGGAGCAACTAGACTTCTACTGAAAACAGAACTCCACAGCTTTAATTAATCTTGTCATCCACACCTGTCTTCAAAAGTTCATTTAATAGCCCAAACGTGGAAACAAGCTAAATGTTCATCGAGAGAGGAATGGATAAAGAAGATGCCTGGGGTGTGTGTGTGTGTGTGTGTGTGTGTGTGTGTGTGTGTGATACACACACACACAATGGAATACTCAGTTCAGTTCAGTTCAGTCGCTCAGTCGTGTCCAACTCTTTGCAACCCCATGAATTGCAGCACGCTAGGCCTCCCTGTCCATCACCAACTCCCGGAGTTCACTCAGACTCACGTCCATCGAGTCACTGATGCCATCCAGCCATCTCATCCTCTGTCGTCCCCTTCTCCTCCTGCCCCCAATCCCTCCTACTCAGCCATAAAAAAAAAACATAATAATACCATTTGCAACAACATAGATGCCACTAGAGGTTACCATACTAAATGAAGTCAGTCAGAAAGAGAAAGACAAATACCATATCATATCACTTATATGTGGAATCTCAAATGTGGCACAAATCTATAAAACAGAAATAGACTCATAGACATAGAGAACAGACTTGCAGTTGCCAAGGGGGAGGACAGTGGGAGAGGGAAGGACTGGGAGAGTGGGATTAGCAGATGTAAATTATTAAAATAGGATGGATGAAAAACAAGATCTTACTGTATAGCACAGGGAATTATATTCAATACCCTATGATAAACCATAATGGAACAGAATATTTTAAAAAGACCTTTACTCTGGTGGTCCAGTAGTAAAGAATCCACCTGCCAGTGCAGGGTACACGGGTTTGATCCCTGGTCTGAGACGATTCCACATGCCTAAGCCTGCGGCCCACAACTACTAAGTGTGCGCTGTAGAGGCTATGCTCTGCAACAAGAGAAGTCACCAATGAGAAACTTGTGCGCTGCAACTAGAGAGTAGCCCCCGCTTGAGGCGACTAGAGAGAGCCTGCATGCAGCAATGAAGATTGTGCTGACAGCCAAACTAAATAAATAAATGAAAGTTAAGAAAGAGTAATGTCTATATTTTAAAAAGCTCTTTAAAAAATATGTATATAATAAAATTATTATTATTATTCTCTCCTTGAATGACCTGGCCTCCCAGCTTGCTAGGATGAATACAAACACTCTTCCATGGGTCACTTGCCTTACAGTGGACAGCCTGAAAAACAGACCATAATGACTCTGGGTTATTTTTGTCAACTCAGTTTTGCTTCCACTGGGGCTCTGCTCTCCTTCACTGTGTGTGATTTGGCTGGGGCTGCCAGTCAGTCTCCAGACAGGCCTGACCAACTAGAGTACCTCTTCCCTCTGGCAGCAGGGATTGGTCCAAGAGATGGGCATGTGACTTAGCAGGACCAATCTGAGTGCTTCCCTGTGATTTATATACTGACTCCCAGAAACTCCCTGTTTGTGCTGCAATGTAAGGCTAGAACTTTCAAGAGTTCTTTTCTTCACCTGCATTAAAGGAAGCCCAACTATAATGGGAGATAACAAGGCCAATAATACAGATGGAAGCAAACGCAAGAGATGGAACAAGAAAGAACATCCTGATGACTTGGTTTAAGCCCTGGATTCAGCCATCCTGAAGACAGTGTCATCGCCTGTAGGTATGCAGTCTCATAGCTCAATTAATCCTCTTTAGTTATTTTAGACTGAGTTGGGATTCTTTCCCTTGCACCTTAAAGGGTCCTAAAACTAATACAAGGTCCTTTCTCATATCAGCCTGTTTCACACACAGCTCTCTGCTCTGGGCCATTTTGGGTACAACGCTCACACACACATTTTCTTGCCACTAAGGAAGTAAGTGCCAGCTATAGGACCCTGTGTCCCTTATTCCCTACCTGTCTTGTATATGTGGTTTCTTCTTGTGGACAGAGGAGAACTGACCACTGAAACCTTTCTCTGAGCTCCAGGAGGCCAGAAGCTCTGAGATCCTTTTGGACTACATACAGTGGGGAACGAAGGAGCCTCTCACCTAAATTTTCTGATCACATCACTCTCCTGTTCCAAAACCTTCAGTGACTCTGCCACAGTGGGGGAAGTCCAAACTCCTTAGCCTGGCATTCAAGGCTGTTCACAGTCTACCCTAGAGTCCTCATCCCCTACTATGTTCTACCTTTGGCAGCCTTCCTCATTAGCCTAGTAACAATGAAACTTGTTCTGGGACCTCCTCTAGTGTGTTATCTGTCTCTCATTTGTGGCCCATCATTTAGTCTTTCTCACATTAAATGTATTTTCTCTCCTGCCTGACTTGTTCCCCTCCCCTATACTGCCCCCAGACCAAGTAACTCTTAATTTACCCTTTAGGTCTAAACTCAGAGGTCAGTTGCTCAAAGAAAACTTCCTTTGCTGAGACCTACTGATAAACTCTGTTCCCCTTGGTTTTGTGTGCTCACAGAACTCTAAAATCTTCTTTAACTTTGTTTATCATATTAAAATATTTACTACTGTAATAATTTGATCAATGCCTGTTTCCTCCTTCTAGAACATATGCTCCTATAAGAGCCATGACTTTGTTTTGTACCTAAAATGGTACCTAGAACATCAATCGACATTAGTTGAATTAGTATTAGTAGAATCAATGACTGAATGGGTGAATGAATGAATGAATGAATGGATGGATGAATGTCTCCTTTAGCTCCCCACTAACTGGGAGCTCACTGGGATCAAGAAATATATCAGTAATGTTTGCATTCCTCCTAGTTCCTAGCATATGGTCAACACTAAGTGGTCAGTGAACACGAATTTAACAATCAGTAGATGCATAGTTTATGGGAGTTCCTGAACTCTGCCCATAGGTATACATAAGCTAGAAACCTAGGGTCTCAATACAATCTGGGCCAAGATGAAAAAATATTATTTCTCACAGAGAACATTCTCTAATCTAGGTACACTAGAGCTGCAGAAATGGCTGAAACAAGGCCCTCTGCCTTTGGGGAACATATAGTACAGTTGTCCTGGGTCAGTTGTTCTGATCCATCACCTCTCCAATGGGGTATGACATCATTCTCAAGTTTTATTGCTACAAGATGGGTTTTACTCAACTCCTCAGTAAACAAATAGCATTACACAAGTGTCATGCACACACACGCAAATCCAGAATAAACAATAACCCCCAGTGTGTTGGAGTGTTTTATGGGGTGGCCATGGAAAAGCAAGCCAGGAGCCAGCTTTAAAAACAATATTTATTACAATTGGCATAGCAATGGAGAAAATTGCCACTTAGATAGGATTTTACATTTTGCAAAGTGTTTTGTGATCAGCTCAATTTCTCCTAACAATTCTCGAGGACAAGTTGTTTTTGTCACTCCCATTTGCAGTCAATAAGATGCTAGTGGGGAAAAGTGACAGAAAATGCTGTGCTTCTATTTTACAAAGCAGAGCCTGAAAGGAGAACTCTGACTTAACTGAATCAACTAAATACTGTTTGAATGCCTACTATGTGCTGGGTGCTGGGCACTGGGGATCTGATTATACACAAGATCTGAGTAAGATTCTAAGTTCTGACTCACTGCTGGTTTCTCTGGGAATATATAGCCTTTGTCTCACTTAGAGAAGAAAAACAATATGTTCTTTTACATTGCTTCTACCTAATATTTTGCTTAGCCATCTCTCTTTGAAAACTTTATGCAAGTTGTATTCATCAGAATAAGCTAGATAATGCTGTTGTAACAAATTATCCCCAAACCTCAGTGCCTTAAAACAACAAATTTTACTTCTACCTCAAGCCATATGTCCATTGTGGGTCAGAAGTAAGGGCTCTGTTAATTGTAGATATTCAGAGATACAAGAAGATGGAGTAACTTTCATCCTAAGCATCACTGGTTAATGTATGAGGAAATTGGTTATGCTAGAGGAAAAAGAAAGTTCTGGAGGCTCTTGAATCAGTAGTAGTTCAAGGTCCTGGTGCAGAAGTGAAACGTATAATTTCAGCACTCACTTATTGGCTGAAAGCAGTCACATGGCCCTACCTAACTAAAAGATGTCTGGGAAGTGCAATGTCAGTTTGTGCCCAGAGGTGGGAAAACCAAAAGTACTTAGCAAACAGCACTAATAACTACTATGCAAGTTAAATTTCATGCCATGCCAAAAATTAAAAAAAAGTAAAGCCAAATTTTTTAGTTTCTTCTTAGGTCTGGAAAAATACCAACTCTGTAGATAGAAGAGTTTTTACAACTGATTATTTGTGCTTTTTATGAAGAAAGGCAAAACAAAACAAACAAACAAAAACAAGTCCTGTGCAAAGGCTGACTTTTACCAAAAGTGAAGTGAAAGTGCTAGTTTCTGAGTCTGTGTGACCCCCATGGACTGTAGCCCACCAGGCTCCTCTGTCCATGGAATTCTCCAAACAAGAAAACTGGAGCAGGGGACTTCCCTGGTGGTCCAGTGGCTAAGACTCCACACTCCCACTGCAGGGAGCCTGGGTTCGATCCCTGGTCAGGGAACTAGATCCCTCATGGCACAACTAAGGCTTGGCACAGCAAAATAAATAAGTTAAATAAACAAATATTAAAAAAAAAAAACAACTGGAGTGGGTAGCCATCCCCTTCTCCAAGGAATCTTCCCAACCCAGGGATTGAACCCAGGTCTCCCACATTTCAGGCAGATTTTTTTATTGTCCTGGTGGCTCAGAGGTTAAAGCATCTACCTGGAATGCGGGAGACCTGGGTTCGATCCCTGGGTCGGGAAGATCCCCTGAAGAAGGAAATGGCAACCCACTCCAGTACTCTTGCCTGGAGAATCTCATGGAGGGAGGAGCCTGGTAGGCTACAGTCCATGGGGTCACAAAGAGTCGGACATGACTGAGTGACTTCACTTTCACTTTCTTTTATTGTCTGAGCCACCAGGGAAGCCCAACTTTTACCAAAAGCAAGATGCATTGAAGTGAAAATTCTAGCTCATGCAATAAGATAAGAAAAATAAATAAAAAGCATGCAGAGTGCAAAAGAAGAACTAATATGTCTCTATTTGCAGATGCATGGCTTTGTATATAGGAGATCTTAAAGAATCTATAAAGAAAAAAAAGCTGCTAGAACTAATAAAAGAATTTAGGATATCACAATATACATAAAAATCAATTGTACTTCCATACATTAGAAGTGAATAACTGGAAAATGATATTAAAAATAAACATATTTTACAATAGCATTTCAAAAGATCAAACACTTAAGGATAAATTTAACAAAACACGTGAAAGTCCTTTATAAAGAAACTTTAAAACTATAACAATACTGAGAGAAATTAAAAAGACCTAAATAAATTGAGTAAATTAACACTTGAATGAAAAAAATCATAGTTTAGAAGACTAATAAGAATATTATTACAATGTCAATTTTCTTCAGTTGATCTAAAGATCCAATGTAATCCTGATCAAGATGATTTTGAATTTTATTTGGAAAGGCAAAGGACTGACAATAGCCAAAATAATCTTGAAAATGAGTTACAAAATGAAAAGACTCCAATCAGATTTTAAGACATACTATAAAACTATAAAAACCCAAATAGTGTGATTTTGGTGAAAGTATAGACATAAATTTGGAAACAGAATAAAGGATCTAGAGTCAATATATATATGTGTTGATCTATGGGTCAACACATATATTGTCACTTGAGGAAAGGAAAATGTCTTTGACAAGTGGTTTTGGAGGAACTGGACACCCATATGAAAAATGAAGCATCTTTACCCCATCTCACATCATACATAAAAATAAATTCTAAATGGATTAAAAACCTCAAAATGAAAACAGAAAACCACAGAAGAATATCTTTATGAACAAAGAGTTCTTAGAAAGGACACAGAAAGCATAAAAATTTTTAAAAATGAGAAAATGAATTCAATCAAAAGTAAAACTTGTGTTCATCAAAAAATTGCCATCAAGAAAATAAATAGGTAAGCCATAGTTCAGTTGGTAAAGAATCTGCCTGCAATGCAGTTGGTAAAGAATTGACCCCCGTTCAATTCCTGGGTGGGAAGATCTGCCGGAGAAGGGATAGGCTACCCACTCCAGTATTCTTGGGCTTCCCTGGTGGCTCAGCTGGTAAAGAATCTGCCTACAATGTGGGAGACCTGGGTTCAATCCCTGGGTTGGAAAGATCCCCTGGAGAAGGGAACAGCTACCCACTCTGGCCTGGAGAATTCCATGGTCTGTATAGTCCATGGGGTCACAAAGGGTCAGACATGACTGAGCGACTTTCACTTTCTTTCAAGCCATAGAATGACAAGAAGATATTCACAACAAGCTTATCTGATAAAAGATATATCCAGAATATATAAACTCCTATAACCCAATAATAAAGACAAGCAGCACAATTAAAAAAAAAATAGACAAGACCTGAGTGGACACTTCACAAAAAAGATACACATATGGCTGGTGAGTACTTTAAAAAGTCATTTAACATCATTAGTCATCAGGAAAATACAAATCAAACTCACAGTGAGATATTACTATACACTGTCTAGAATGGCTAAAATGATAAAGGCTGACAACACCAGATGCCGGAGATGGACAGCAATAGTGACTTGCATAGTTTGGAGTGTAATATGAAACAACCACTTTTTAAAAATATATTTTGCAGTTTCTCCAAATGTTTAACATATATCTCTACGCCATGACTTATGGTATTCATCCAGGAGAAATTAAAACGTATGTCTGTAAAAGGCTACATCAAGAATTGTCATAGAAATTTTATAATAATCGTCAAAAACTAGAAACAACCTAAATATTTATTAACAGGAGAATGAATTGGTAAGCTGGCGTATAGTCATACAGTGGAATACAGCTCAATAAGACAAAGGAACAAGCTACATATAGATATAACAACAGGGATGAATCTCAAAAATATTATGATGAAGGACAGAAGCCAGACACAAAAAGTGTATAATATATGATCCCACTTACTCTAGAATAAGCAAAACTGATCTATGGCAATAGAACTCAGATTAATTCTTGCCTAGAAATGTTTTATCTTGATGTGCATTCATGAAAACTGATGGCATGGTACACTTAAGATCTAAGATCAAGGGGAGGAAGACACATTGTCGGGGTCTAGCTCCACAAGAGAAAAAATTGTTCTTAACACTCTTTTCCCCCAGAGCCTTCTGCTCCCCAGAGTCCAGTGAAGAAGAGATGGCTGATCACATCCCCATTCCATAGACTGGGAGATTAAGGCCAGGGGAGGTCACACAACTCGTCACACACAGTGACAGAGCCAGGGCTAGAGCCCAATGCTCTTGCTTGTTCACTTTGTCTGTCCCCAGTGAGTAGCATCTGGGAAAGCAGTATGGCCCAGTGGGTAAGTGTGGAGACGCTGGGGTCACACAGACCTGGGTTAGTGTCTCCACCACTAGCTGGGCAACTCTGGGTTGCTGAAGCTTTCTGGGCTTTAGTTTTCTCATCTGTAAAATTGGAATGGTAACCATAGTAGCTATCTCATCAGATGGATGTAAGGACAAATCGAGAGGACGCAGGTGGAACAGCACCGCCTCTGGCCCAGCGTAAGCGCTCAGCAAACAGTGCTTATTATTGTTCACCCTGGAGACCCAGCCGTGGCACAGCACCCAGCACCAATGGCTTGACACAACCATGAGTTTACATCTTGTGGGATGAAAAACATCTGGATCGTGCGCAGTGTTTGCCACCCCAAGGAGGACTGGAGGCCTAATTAAAATTGCTACGCTGTTTGCATTATCAAATGTCAGAGCTTTTTTTTCCTTCCCACAGAGCAAAGATTTTTCTTATCAAAAATCTATTCACTAAAATGCTAATGATCATCAGTGATTAGAAACTGCTGCTCAAATTTTGAAAGTTCCCAGTGGGCCTCTCAGACATGGCTTGTAACCTGTCAGTTGAAGAAATGTTCTCAACAAATCAAACTTTGCTGTATATGTTTAAAAAAAAAAAAAAAAGGATTTTCTTTCCTTAACGCTTCACTGTGCGGGTCTAGGAGGGGCTTTTGAGTTAAGTGACAGAGACCACATTATTAGTTGTGGAGTCAGTTCTAATAGAAGTCTCTCAAGGCAAGATATTCTCAGATAGGCCCCCAAACTGCTTACAAAAGTCTGTCAAGCTTATCTTAATTTCAATAAGCATTTAGCTTGCCAAAGAGAAGCACAGTGAGCAATTTGCTTATATTATTTTTTGTCCTTCTGCTTCGTTTTCTTCTTCCCTTGCCTTCTTCAGGAGGAAGCATCGACAAGGCTGTGGGCTTCAACAGGCAGCCAAGCATCCCGGTGTCACCAGCTGCTTCTGTGGTCAGACTCCAATGGGCCCGCTGGCCTCCAGGGCTGGCTGCACACAACCCCAGCAGAGCCAGTGAGCCGACAATGCAGTGGGTGGGTTCCTCCTGGGCTCTCGGTTGCCCTGCCACGTATGGGCAGTCAGACGCTGGAGGCCTTGCCTCTCACAGTACCCCTACACTGCTTGCGTGGCCTCTTGGCCTCTCTAGGTTTGGGCAGTTTCCAGGGTATAGACTGGACTGTGCGGAACAGTCTCTGGACACAATTAGACGTCTGATACCCATGTACCCAATAACTAGAAGCCAGCCCAGCTGGAGGGCGTGAAGTCAAAGGCTCATGGTGCTCAGCGGTGTTTAGAACACAGTTTCGAGTCAGATAGGCTCGGGTTTGGTCTTGGCTCCCCCACCCTCTCATTCATACAACAAATATGTACTGAGCACCCATCAGTGCATTGTGCTGGGAGCTGGTGATAGAGCAGTGAACCAAACGGACACTGTGTTGTCCTTGCTCTCCTGAACCTTACAATTTGGTGGAGGAGACAATAAGCAATTAGGCAAATAAAGAAATGGAGCAATTACAGACTCATTAGTGTTTCAAAGCAAATAAACAGACTTGTGATTGATAGATCTTAAAGTCTTTTTCCTGAATCAATAGCATAGGTATCACCTGGGAACTTGTTAGAAATGCAGATTCCCAAGATCCACCCCAGCTATACTGACTCAGAACTTTCCGGATGGAGCCCAGCAATCTGTGTCTAAAGCCCACTGAGTGACTCTGGTCCAGGCTCAAGTTTAAAGATCCGGATATAGAATGTTGGGGTGAGGGAGGGGCCTCTTGATTGAGGGTGGTCAAGAGGCTGGTCTGTGGAAGAAATGCTCAAGGCTCAGGCCACAAGGATGAAGAGGAGCCAGAGGAAAAGCATCCCTGGCTGTGTACACTTGGGCCTCAGTCTTCTCATCTGTGACTTGGGAACCACAATAGTGCTACTACCACAGAGTTGTGATGGGGCTTCCCAGGTGGCTCAACGGTAAAGCATCTGCCTGCCAATGCAGGACATACAAGAGATTCGGGTTGGATCCCTGGGTCAGGAAGATCGCTGGAGGAGGAAATGGCAACCCACTCCAGTATTCTTATCTGGAGAAGTCCATGGACAGGGGAGCTACAGTCCACGGGGTCGCAAGGAGTCAGACACGACTGAGCAACTAAGCAAGAGCATGAGCATTGTGATGAAGATTCAGCAGGTAAAGGCTAGACTTTGCCAAAATGTAAACTCCAGAAACTGAGACAACATCGTCAAGCAATTAGACTCAAATTTTAAAAAATAATAAATATAATACTTATCTTGAAAAAAAAAATGTAAAGGCATCATCAGTGATGACATTTATCATTTAGAGTGTGACACCAGGCCCCAGTTCTTGGGCCACTACCCTAAGAAGGTGGCAAGGTCTCTTAGAAGCCTGAAGGCCAGTCCAGGTCCCATCCCCCCTGGGGACCATCTGGGGGACCATCTGCTCTGAAGCAGCAATGGAGTCGAGGCCATAGGTGGGAGACGCAAATCCTGGAGATGGCTGTATTCTAGGGGAAGACTGGACAGTTCCCACCTAGAGCCCCACCCATAACCCCACTGCCTTTTCTCTATTTGCAAGAGCAAGTCTGAAGTAGTAGGGCTTCCGTGCACTTAAGCAGCACAGACACTAGTAGGTCTTCCCAACAAAATGAAGCAGGACACTTGGTTGAAAATCAGAGAAGTCCCTTCATCCAGCCAGACAGTAGCTGTGCCTGGGATCTTGCCTGAGCCTATTAGATGCGCAATCTCTGACCTTGGGGGTTTGGGACCTCATGGAGGATATGAAACATAAGCAGCTACTGGAAATACCAGGTAGAAAGCACTATCAGGGGGGTGTATGGGTGTTCAGAGGGAGATTGATTCCTGCTGGGGGACTGGGGACACCTTCCTGGATGTACCTTCCCTTGGGGACATCCATCATTTCTTGCAGGAGCTTCCAAGTCTAAAGAGCTTATTATTCCCTCCTGTACCACTTTGCTCTTGGGACTGTAAATCAAAAATTCCATCTCAGAGAAATCCTTGATTCTTGAGCAGAGGAGAGAGAGAGACTCGAAGTTGGTTTAATCTCCTTGACAGCCTGTTTGAAGGACAAGATGTCTTGAGAGCCCCCACCGTGTTTTAGAACTGGGAAGTCCTTAGGGAATATCTAAACCAATAGTCCCATCATAGAGATGAGGAACTGAGGCCAGAGAAGGAAGGGTAGTTGGCAAGGCTACATGTTGATTCATGGCAGTGCTGGGGCTGGCATCCTGGCCCTGTGCCCTCTACCCCCATGAGAGTAAGAGCTGAGGAGAGAGGGGGTTTGCCTACAAGCACTGGTCTGAACTTGCTACCAGGAACTCCTGGTTCTTTTGTATTAGGTCCTTTTTGCTCATCAGTTACCACCAATTTCTTATCCTTGCATCCAGAACTTATGTCCCACCCCAAGTAGAGCTGCCTCATGCCCCAGGGGACCCGGACAATAGCCCAGAAGCCGAGGCGGGGACCACATCGCATCCATATGGTTCCTTCCAGTTTTACTCTGTTTCATAGCCTGTGACCACTTCCTTCCCCTTGCCCTGGGCTTCAGCCCCAAGGGCCTGGTCCTGTTTTTTGGAGGGGGTCACTCAGTTTCTACTGCCAACTTGTCTCCTCCCTCCTGACTCCCAGGCTCATCTGTCCTTTGTTCCTGTCAGTCTCCCCTGCCCACAGCACCTGCTTATCAGCTAGGTCCTTGGCCTTTGCCTAGCTCTCCTGGCCCAATGAAGAAGCGAGCTGCCCCCAGCCCCCAACCTCCAACAACTTCTCATTGTCTAAGGATTGCACCAAGAAGAATAAAACCCTACAGAGCATCAAGAAAAACTACCAAATCGAGCATTGCTATAAAAGTCAGCTAAATTAATAAAGCTAGAAAAGGAAAACATAAAAATGTAGGTTTGACTAATGAAAATTACACTACTTAGAGTCAATGAAGTGAACTTAGGTTAATTGATCATCCAGGTAACAACAATTATTTGCATCATTATCATGTGTCAGAGTAGCTTTGCTGTGAGCTTAATTTGATGATACCACTGAGCTCTGGTAAAGTATCCTGGGCTTTCATATGCACCACTCATGGAGCTTTGTCATCTGCTCCCAATGTTAAGTACAGGAGGGATATATTAGTTTAATACTTTTTGCCATACTCAGATGTCATGACTGTTGTAATGTTCATAAAATTGTTATGTCAAAGGATCACACAGGCCATCTAAGTCAACCTCAAGCGCAAGGAAGGAATAGCACCTATCACTCCCTAGGAGTCATCCAGTCTTTCCTTGAGGGGTTCTGCTGATGGGAGCTTACTGATACTGACAATGTTCGTTGCTCAGTCGTGTCTGACTCTTTGTGACCCTGTGGACTATAGCCCGCCATACTCCTCTGTCCATGGAATTCTCCAGGCAGGAATACTGGAGAGGATTGACATTCCCTTCTCCAGGGGATCTTCCCAACCCAGGGATAGAACTTGGGTCTCCTGCATTGCAGGTGGATTCTTTACCATCTGAACCATGCAAGCCCAATAGGACTTACTGCCTATAAGGAATTCTGTTTGATCTTTAAACCACATGAGTTGAGGAAGATCTTTCTTAGATGGAGTCCAAATCTGCCTCTTTGTGGCTTACACCATCAATCCTGGTTCTGTTGATCTAGAAGTTAGTGAAAAACCTCCATATCATTGTCCTCCACATGCCGGTCCCTATGAGAGTTAAAGACATCAAGATTTCTAGACTCCAGGAGACAGAAAGTATAGTGATGAAGAGCCTCAATCTGGGTTTAAGCGCTGATTCTAGCACCTATTGGCTAGGGTAACGTTGAGAGAATTGCATAATCTCTCTATCCCTAGGTTTCCTCAACTGTAAAATGGGGATAATATTTTCTGTCTCACAGGCTATTGAGAGGACCAATGAGCTAATACATGTAGGCATGGAAGACCGTGCCTGGCACATAACAAGCTCCATATACATGTTAGCTACCATTATTTTTTTAGTTTCAGAGACAAAATACTCTCCATTTAGTCACCACTTTCCCCTTAAAGATGATTAAAGATGACTTCATATGGAAGCAAGTGAGAGTCCTGAGTTTCTCAGATCAGGTACAGGAAAGAATATAGGGTTGTTATGAACATTGAATGAGTTGTTTCAAGTTAAGTACTCAATGCAGTTGCTTAGTACATAGGCTCAGTAAAGATTTGCAATTAGGATTATTGGTGCTTATTCAACTATTCTAAAATAGAGAAGAGAGATTGTTAGATGATACACATGTCTCAAATCTAACTGACTTTTGAATAACTTAGATGTGTACCTAAGTGAAATGTCTTAAATAAAGATTAGGCAAGTGTGCAGAAAACCGCTCTAATTACTCAGCTCATGCAGACACATTCCAGTCTTCGGAGACTCGCAAAGTCTCATTTACCGTTTCCCCCAGGTATCGTGCTTCACGGTGATGAATGGGAACTGATTCTTGGAATAGAAATGCTATTTCCTCGGGGCCTCCAAGGCGCAGCAAAGGCATTAGGTTGGTGTTTGAAATGCATGGTCTTGGAGAGGAGGCCTGAGGCTGCCTCGGAGAACACCCAGCTCAGCCCTGAGACTCATTGGAGGCAGGAAAGCCTTTCTCAAGCAGGAGATCCAGGAGCACTAGGGGCTCCTGGGGCCCCAAACAAGGCCAGAACTCCAGCTCCAGCTGTTCCAGGCACAGCAGCTTTGTCAGGGCAAATGAACCATGCCATCTAGGAAAAGCAACAAATGCTTTCTTTATCTCCCTTTTGACCCAAAGCTTGTTTGTGTTTTTTTAACCCCAGCTCTCACTGTCTGAGTGCAACTAGACCTTGGTGTGCACTCTCTCAGTAGGCTCATGATAACCACCTCAGGTTGGTAGTTTTCTTCCCATTTTACAGATAAGGAAATTGAGGCTCAGTGTATGTAAACTTTTCAGCACCATTCCAGTTCTCACTTCCCCACACCCTGTGAAGATAGACACAGCCAGACAAGCTCTAGCCGATGAAACCAGAGTGAAAGTGAGGCAACTCATTTAAGTGAGTTACAAAGCTCTCTCCACAGTGCCTTAGTCACTGCAGAAGACATAATGAAAAGAAGGCTCCATCAATACGGTTTCTGTAGTTACTATTGATATTAAGGTACCTATGAAAGGTAGCATGAGCAAGAGATAAACCTCTGTCATTTACAGCCACCTAGATTTCAGAGCTATTTGTCACTGCAGCGTACCCTAGACTACCCTGACTGATATATAAATAGTAAATAGTGTGCTTCCAGTTAGACAGCCTCAAAACTGGAATAGGAAGCTAGTCTGTCTAATTTCAAAGCTTATGCTCCAACCACTGCCCCTTTCTTCCTGTCTGCCTGGTTCTCTGCCTCACTGCCTGCACATCCCAGGCTGCAAGATGGATAACTGTGCTCCAGGGGTAAATTGTCCCACTCCACTCTGACTGGTTTCCCAGGTGGTGTTAATGGTAAAGAACCTGCCTGCCAGTGCTGGAGATGCCAGAGATACGGGTTCAATTCCTGGGTCAGGAAGATCCCATGGAGGAAGGCATGGCAATCCACTCCAGTATTCTTGCCTGGAGAATCCCATGGACAGAGAAGCCTGGCAGGCTACAGTCCATAGGGTCACAAAGAGTCAGACCCAACTGAAGCAACCTAGCATGCATGCATGCCCTCTGACTGGCGGGAAGCACTTCCCTGCCCTCTGGAAATTCTCCTGGGTCACACATGTTTGTTTGTTTGTTTTAACAAAGATGGGCTAGGTCCAAGATTGAGCGAGGGGATGAATGGAGTCCCCTCATACCATTCCCTGGCCACACTATTCTGTCTATTGCCCGCTCCCATCCTGAGGGTTCCTTCCCCCTAGAACTCCAACCCCACTAGGTTCCTCACTTTACTAAAACCATCTTATGTCTTCCCACTGCCCTCAGGAGAAAGTCCTGGCACACAAGGACACTAAGAGTCAGTTCCTGTTTCCTTTCCGGTTTTTACTCCTGTCTTTCCTCTGGTAGCTCAGCTGGTAAAGAATTCACCTGCAATGCAGCAGACCCTGGTTTGATTCCTGGGTTGGGAAGATCTGCTGGAGAAGGGATAGGCTACCCACTCCAGTGTTCTTGGGTTTCCCTGGTGGCTCAGCTGGTAAAGAATCTGCCTGCAATGTGGGAGACCTGGGTTCAATCCCTGGATTGGGAAGATGCCCTGGAGAAGGGAAAGGCTACCCACTCCAGTATTCTGGCCTGGAGAATTTCATGGACTGTATAGTCCATAGGGTCACAAAGAGTCGGACATGACTGAGCAACTTTCACTTTCACTTTCCTCTGCACAAGACCCTGGTGCTGGCCACTATCCCTAGGAAAGCTTATCACCCAGACCTCTGAGGCACAACCTATAGGAATCCCCTCCCCACTGACCCTTTCCATCTTCTTCTGCCAGTCACACACACATATATGAACACACACCCACACATGCAAACACGTCGGCTGCTCCTGCCTCCATCCCCCAGTCCCTCGTAACACCTCCCATCACTGCATGAATAGCTTTGTATCATCCTTGTCTATGCATGCTCTGTCTCGCCCCAGACTGAGGCTCTCAGGGCAGGGATCATAACTGACTTCTTTCTGCATCCCCAGAAAACCCCACAATGCCAGACCCAGAGTGGGGGCTTCTGACATTGCAGAAGAGGATGTTTAAATGGCAGCTATCCAAGGCCTGAGCTTCCACAGTGGACCAAAAGGGCATTTTTCTGTGTCCCCTCCACCTCCCTTGAACAAGATCCAGCTAAAACAAAAACAAACAAAACGTGCTCTTTCCTCTAAGCCCCAGACCGGTTCTCCCCCGGCGCGATGCTTTCGAACATCATCTGCTTTCCCACTTCAAGGTCTATCTATCATGTTCACCAGAATCTGTCCCCACGGGGCTGCGGCATGAGAATCGTCAACATTTAACACAATCAGAGCTTGTTCCGTTGTGGGGAGGTGGGGGCGGGAGGCGGGCAGGGCTGAGCCCTGCTTGTCTTCTCGACTGAGCACAAACGCCTACAGACGGAATTCTCCCATGAGACCCTCCTCCTCCTTCCCTCTGTCCTCTTTGCCTTTTATCAAGGAGTTAAGGCAGGACCGATGCAAACCCTGGCCCCATCCAAGGGCTCACCTTTCCCACCCTGGCCATCTGTCCTGGCCTCATTTAAGTGTCCTTACCTACCCGTCACTCCGCAGCAGCCAGCGGCCAGGGAGGGAGTTAGGTCATTTACACCTCGTGCCTTTTGTAGCAACTGCTGTACCTGAGCATTCAATTTCTATAAGAGCAGCTCATGGTGGAAAAACCCTAACTTAAAGAATCCCCGCGGAACTTCAGGCGGAAAGACATGCACAGAAGTGGGGAGAGATGGGAGAGAGAAGATGGCAAATGGATCTGTAAAGTTTTAAATAACATCTACGTTTAGGATCTCCTTTCCTGTGAGTTTCTAGCTTCAGCCCTTTATTTATGGGCCAGGGCAAGAGTGACAAGTTGAGTGTTGGAGGTTCAGTTCATGATTTCTCTATGGCAGTGTCCATGTCCCAAGAAAGGATACTTTTGTATTTGACCATGCCCAGGAGTATTCTCAGGGCAATCAGTTTAAGTGTTGTGAAACAGGTAAAAATGAAGAATCGAGAGAAACAGTGGCTGTTTCTCAGAATTCCCCTTCTCCTTCTCTTTGTCTTTCCTGGGTGGACATGCTGCCAGTCTGCCTCAGCATTACTCCCATGTCACTGGGCTGTGGACGGGGTAGCCATCGATGTCCTTGTTGGCCCTCTGTCAGTGTCCCCCAACCTAGGACTGGCATACCTTTTCAAAGCTGCCCCTTGCAGGTGCCTGATTTGAGAGCACAGAAAAGAGCAAGGCAGTGATTAGCCGTGGACTATTCCCAACTCACCGCAAAAACAACCAAGTTCCATTCATTCAGCTCCAGGGAGCACTGAACACCCCTGGGCCTTTGAGAAAGGGTGGCTTCCCCCAAACGACCTGGTAACAGTCTGGCTGATTGAGCTGAATTCATTTTTCCTCCTGAATACAGAGACAAGTACTTACAAATTGAATGAAATTGATGCAAGTGAAGTTATTCAATTTCCAGTGGCCTTACCCAGAGCCTTTAGCATGCTTCTCACAGTTAGTGGCAAATAATATTTGTTTTTTCCCTGCACAAATGTAAAAGCATTTCCAGCACTCTGAAAGCCCCTCTTTTAGGTATTTGCACTCAATTCCATTTCTGTAAGCATGGACTGAGGCATTACTAGCTGGTCCTGATACTGGGCGATTGGCTCACATTCCAGAGTGCTTACTATGTGGCAGGCATTTTTACATGTATGCTCTCTTTTAATCCCTGCAAGAACCCTCTGAGGGCCATCTTACCCCCACTTTGCAGATGAGGAAACTGAGACTCAGAGAGGTGAGGTGGCTTGCTCAAGGACAAACAGCCAGTCAGAGGTGGACCTTTCTCCAAATTCATGTCTTTACATAAGGTCCCTTTCACTCATGAGACTGCAGTTCGGAGAATGGTGTTAGCCAGCTCCAACTTGACCTGATAACGAGTTGGCAAACCCCATTCCAGGTGCTGGCAGGAAACTTTTGTGAATGAATAAGTGAATAATTGAGTGAGGTGCTGCCACTGAGGACAAGGCTCTCTTCTCCTCCTCCCTGATGCTCCATCATTCTGCTTCTCTGACCCTGCCCTCAAAGCCCTGTACCCATCCTCCCAAGTCACATCCCTCACCTCACGGCCACATGTAGTTTTCATAGACACATGGGAACCACACATCAATAGTCCCTTAAGGACAAAAACCTCTGAAGAACTGTCTTAACTATTTGGAGAGCTCGGTTCTGCATGTGTTGAATGGCACTGCCCAACCATGACCGTCTAGTTTGCGTGGCAGTGCTCCACAGCCCTGGCAAGCTCCTCCGACTGTGACCTTGACCATCTTCTCAACAGTGCCAGGTGGCAGGAATCCTAGGAAGGATTCCCATTTGAACAAAGAGGGAACCAGACTCAAAGAGGGAGATGACAGCAGACCTGGGCTCAGGTTTCCTGATGCCCAGCCCACTGCTCATTCCTCTGCCCCTGACTTACCTTCTTCTCTGACTACCGAAATAATGGAGACTCATCCTCGACCCTGGTTTACAAGTAGGTTTTGTTTTGAATGAACAGGAAAGAGTTAATGATTGATTAGTAATGTCTGCTATGAGTGAGGAGAAGGAAATGGCAACCCACTCCAGTGTTCCTGCCTGGAGAATCCCAGAGACGGCGGAGCCTGGTGGGCTGCCGTCTGTGGGATCGCACAGAGTCGGATACGACTGCAGTGATCTAGCAGCAGCAGCAGCAGCTATGAGTGAAGGTAACAGTGACACCAGAGGTGGAGTATATTTATGGATCCTTCCCCAAGCTAATGTGACTTTGTTTTCTTCAAAACATAACAGTTTTGAAATGACTTCCTTCTTCCTGTCTCCTGCTCAATACAAATTTCTGACCTAATGGCCAGAACTTCGGAAATTTCACCTTAATGCTACCTGGGAGGGAAGGGTTTGATAAACAATTTAACATAGACTTCAGGATTGCAAGGGGAGTGTTTAATTTGCTCAAGAGACCCACTGTCCTCAAGGACTCCAGTCCATTAGCTTTTGTCCAACTAATGACAAGTGAGTTTTCTATATTCATTAAAGCAGACTTGGGATTTGGCTAGAGGGGCAGTGAACTGGAGAGGAAATAGCACTGGACTCAAGAGAAATGTTCTTGATTACTTGCTGTACGTTTTGAAAAAGAATAAAATGGTGTTTTCCTAAAATCCCTCTAAGTCAAGCTTTTCCCTGATATGGGCAGGTGTACCTTCCACTGGAAACCTGGGAAATGCCCAAAGGAGCATTCAGGTCAGTGCAATCCAGCTCTGGTCATTTCACCAGCCACTACCCATCTGTTCCCATGGGGCTGTACTGGCAGAGACAGAGATGGGAGGGGCCCAGCTGCCCTCAGAGGGCCCACAGTCTAAGGGGGCACCTGCCGGCGAGAGCAGTGAGAGGCAGCACCTGCGAGTCACTGCCACTGATGTTCTGAGCTTCCCCTGTCCTGGCTTCAGAATTCCACTGATCTCAGCACAGCATTCACAGGGATGCTGTGAGATGCCAGGAGTCTGGAAAAAGATGAAAGAGTTTCCCATGCATTTCCTGCTCTGCCCCTGCACTTCATTTCAGCCACCCCATGAATGATGGAGTTTGGGCTGCTTCCTGGTCCCCTGCTGGGAATAACTCCCCAAATGCCATGGACTAAGGTCAGAAAGCTTTTTAAGCAGCTGCTAGTCAAATGGAATCTCTCTGTCAATTAGGAAAGAGCCCTATTCTGGCAGAAGACCGATGGCTCACTCAAAATTGGTGATTGGAGAGAGTTTAGTGAAGATGGTTTCCCAAGGTGAGCCCAGAGTTAAGAAAAACCAGCAAAGGATGGTGAAACACCTGAGCAACAGAGGGAAGCCATTAACTACACGTAGGCCTGGAGGGACATTAGGAGAAAGTGGTCATGGAAACCCACACGAGCCTCGTCTACAGGAAAGGCACCACATAACAACAGAGAACCTTGACAGAGGGCCATGGCCACTGCCAAGCCAACAAAGAGGGAAATGAGGGAATAAATACCCCACCTCTCTGTCCATCAGCTGGCCTGTCTCCTTGCTGTTGCCTCCCATTGGCTAAACAGAAAGCCAGAGAGTAGAAAGTCTGGTGGAGGTGGCCTCCAGGGCACAGAGAAGGGGAGGGGGCAGAGAGAAGAGCTGGGGGCAAACAGAGATGGAGTTTGGGCCAGCAAGTACCCCTTCCTCCAGACTTTTGCTGCCATCTGCCGGGGTGTCATGATAAACATTCTAAGCTATGATTACTGTGTGGATGGCGGCCCTAAAATGGTCTGTAGTAGCCTTGCTGCAATCAAACCTGATCCCAACATACAGTCCACACTCTGGCTCCCCAAACACCCTGAACAGAAGCCCTGACTCCCCAGCATTTGCCCACATGGCTCCCTCCTCTGCAATTTCCTCCCCATCATCAGATATATCTAATCTAGAAAGCACAGGGAAAATGCCACCTCCTCCCCGAAGCCTGCCCAATCCCACCAACTGGAAGCCACATCTGCTTCCTCTGGGACCTTCACAGAATCTCCCCGTACCTCTCTCTCAGCGAGTTAAAACCATGATGACTCACGAGCGGGCTGCTCTGTTCCGTTTTCAACTCTGGCTCTCTGTGCTTTTTCTGTCTCTTGTCTCTCTTTGAGCTTCCCCTACCTCTCTCTCTCTGATCTCTCTCTTCTACACACCCTAGACTCCTCTTAGGGAGTAGATAGTTCAGCTTGTTCATCTGTGAATTCACCCAAGTCCCCTCAAACAGCCAACTCTGTCCCTGGAGAAAGCACCCAAGGCCATTGGCCACGTGCACAGTGATGCAGTGGAGGGGCCACAGGCTTCAGAGTCCAACAGGCAGGTGGCAATCCTGGCTCCACCCCACTCAGCCTTTAGCTTTGGACAGATCACCTCACATATCTGAACCTGTCCGCCATCTAGCTATCTTCTCATGGGAATAATTATCTGCACCTTGGAGCTGCTGTGAGAATTCATGGAGCCTGTGTACATGGCACTCACTAAAGGATAGCGTCCCTTTTTACATCCTGAAACTGGGTTTTCCTCAAGGGGACATCATGTCTTAACTCAGCCCGGCTCTCAGAGGGGGCCTGGCGCTCCAGGGATGGGTGGCATAGTGTACTGTTTAGGAGTGCATCTTCTGGGCAATCCCTGTGTGGCATTGGGCAAGTTACTTGGCCTCTCTGTGTTCTGTTTCCTCATCTTTAAAGCAAATAACAGTAAACGTGGAGGTGTTCCTAGCTAATATCCATGCAGAGCTTACTGGGAAACAGACACTGTCGCCTCCAAGAGGAAGCCTTACAAATCAGTGCACGATCTGTCCTTCTCTTCCTCTGTCAAGAGACCAGCAGTGTTCCACATAATGGCTGTTCTCTCGGTCTCTGACCCTAGGGTCACAAAAACAATAGCAGAGACCAGTGCTCTTGCTGATCCAGGGGTGACTGAGGCCACTTTAAACCACTGAGATCTGGGAGACACTTGTTACCACAGCATAACTTAGCTGATCCTGATTAATACCCATGCAATTTGTTATGGTCCCCATTTTATAGTGAGGAAGCAGCAGTGTCTGCGTCATGGACAAGCCTGAATATTACACAGGTTTGTTCATGTGAATTGGCCTGTGATAAGCCTTTATTAAATGCCAGCTATTATAGATGCAGACACGGGCACAGACACAAACATGGGCACTGCTCTGGGCCAGTAAGTGTTGCCAGGGGACAGCTCAGAGCAGCCCCAGACCATCTCGGCCGGGAAGGAAGGCCAGAGTCTCCATGAGCATGCTGCCGCTGCTCCACCACAGGCTAGAGCCTGGAAATCAGCAGCCTCAGCAAATACCAACCCTCCTCTTGGTTCCTCCCGTCTGTCTGGCCATCGACCTTGACTCACTAGCAATTGCTCCTGGCTGCTTGTGAGCTGGCAGCCATGGATTTTCTTTCCTTCTGGGTTAAATTTCTGGCTATCAGTGCGTGATTTTCTGTCACCTCCTGCTCACCTGCATCCGGCAGAGCCTGGGAGAGCTGGAAGACTGAAGGGGGCTATAACAGCTGGGGAGGGGCACCAGGGGACCCTCAGGTGCCTTCTCAGGCCCATATTCTCTGATCATGTCCTAATCATTTCTGAGTGACTAAGTGTAACACGGAGCATTACATTTGTACAATACTCCCCAGCTCAGATTGAAAACATTTTCCTTTTCTTTGTATACTCAACACTAACTAGCCCTTGGGGACTATTATAGGCTGACTTTGCTGCCCCAACCAACTCACAAATTTAGTAAAGACAGCAACAATAATGGCTGAGCTTTTGAATGTTTATTCTGTGCCAGACCTACGGTAGGCACTTTGCAAGTTTTATCCCTTTTCATCCTCCCCACAAGTATATGAGATAGGGGTTAGGCACCATCATTTTATAGATGAAGAAATTGAGGCTCAGAGAGATTGTAACAGGACCGAAGACACAGAAAATGATGAAGCCAGGATTCAAAGTCGGGTCAGTCTGGTTCCAGAGCCCCAGAGCAGAGAGGGAAGCTGGGATCTGATTTACTCCTCCTAGACAGTAAGTAGGTCTTAGCATCCCCACAATGTAAAAGATGTTGCTGAGGACCAGAGACAGATATACACAAGGTCACACAGCAAGCAGCAGCATCAAATCCCCCCTGTACAAGAATCACTAGCCATGGGAAGTAGAGACAACCCCGTAATGTAGAAGGGCACCATAGACCAGTAAGTGGGACCCAAACAGGGTTTTGAAGGGAGCACTGAAGGGGATAATCAAGGGAGCCTTCCCAGAGGAGATGGCATTTGAATAAAGACAGGAGAGAAGACTGGTACAAAGGCTGTGTGCTATTACACTGGGGGCCCAAGGTTTGGGGATCAAGGTAGCCTGAGGCTGGGATTGTCTGCACTGGTTGTAGGCTGCTAGGATAAGTACTCTACCCGCCCCCTTCCCCCCCGAGTACATTTCTCCCTTTCAGTTGATACTCAGATCATTCCAATGGGAGGGAAAGTTTCGGTCACTCTGATTCCCTACTCCCAGACCATTCAGAGGACAGCCAGGCTAGAGTGGCAGTGCTGGTGGCCACCAAGGACACACACAGAGGACACCCCTATAAGGACCTGGACAAATTTTTGAGGCACGTCCAATTTCTTCACCACACCTAGATCTGTCTTTTTGCATTTGTAATTCCAGCTTCATTTATCTTATACCCACCTGTCCCCATCTGGAAGGAAATCGAGTGAAAGTAAGAAGGGAATAAAATAATAGGAACTTCTTAGCCTGGAGTAGTCATTAAATGCTCTCTTTGCCCATCAGACTGGTATTTAAATAAAGGAGGGGTCTGGGGTGGGCAGAGGGCATTGTTAACAACTGCCTCAGTGTGGCAGCAGGAGACAAGAATAATAGACTTGGAGAATGTTTTCCCGATTATGCTGAAGTGGTGAAAAACAACGGGTCCCCAAATGGAAGTAATGGTGCTCAGAACCTCTCTGTGGATCCTGCAGGCAGCAGCTGAAACTGCCTCGCTTCTTTTCTAACAGGGCTGAATTAATTCAGGGACTGCACGACCCTTGTACTCCCATTTCGATTACAGACAGACCTAGTTTTTGCAGAACTCATTAACTAGCAAGTCTGCAGGGACCTGGGCTTCCAAGCCTTGCTGGACAGGCCCCCGAGCCAGGTTCCAAGGAATCCGGGTGCCCGGAGTGTGGGCAAGGCCTATGCTGAAGGTTGGGACTCTGAGGGAAGCTCTTGCTGTTCCTGATGAGTCTGAAGATCAGTGCGCGGAGGAGGCAGGTGGCGCCTCAACTGCCTGGGTTTCACTAGCAGCCAGGCCGTGACCACCAGGACTCAGCCCTGGGGGCAGCTGAACACTGACGATTTGAGTTCTGAATTTCCCGTAAAAGGTCACCCTCCAGTAAGAACTTATCTTGTCAGTAGCAAGAGGGGGACACTGAAACCCCAAACGGGGACATGCAGATGTGTTCCAACGCTGCCTGGTCCTCGGGTTCACCTCTAGGACTCCCTCCTCCGAGAAACCTAGAACCTCCCAGCTGGTCAGAACCTCTCTCCTGTTTCTGTCCCTATCTCAAGACATTCAGCCCTTCATACCTGTGAAAGAGGTATTCGCATTCATTTCTTTAAAAAAAATTTTTTTGGCTGCACCTCACAGCTTGTGGGACTTTAGTTCCCAGACCAGGGATCAAACCTGAGTCCCCTGCATTGGAAGGCGGAGCCTTAACCCCTGGATGGCTGGGGACGTCTCTCTGTCCGTTTCTCATCTCCGCGGATGAGCTATGAGGCCCCAAACAAGTTCTCTAACTCTTTGTATGCCCAGCCTTGGGCATCCCTGGTGGTTCAGTGGTTAAAAAAAAAAAAAATCTGCCTGCCAATGCAGGAGATGCAGGTTCAATCCCTGGATTAGGAAGACCCCTTGGAGAAGGAAATGGCACCTCACTCTAGTGTTCTTGTCTGGGAAATGGACAGAGGAGACTGGTAAGCCACAGTCCGTGGGATGGCAAAGAGTCAGACACAGCTTAGTGACTAAACAACAACAATGCCCAGCCTCACACACAGCATGTTCCATGATTGCTCACTGAATACAAGAACAAATAAATGAATAAAACGTGGCTGCAGGCCAAAAAAAAAAGGTAAAAGGAGTACAATATTTCATGGAAATGTTTCCCACAGGATAATTAATACTAAAAGATAAATGAAGATAACCCAGTTGAAGGATGACATACTTACACATTCTAGGCAGGGTTAGAGCCATGTAGAGGCAGGCTCCCCGAAGGAGTAGCAGAGCATCACAGTTAACCCAGACTCTGGAGCCGGATTGTTTAGTCTATTTCCTAACTGTGAACTTAGCACTCTGTGGATTTGGCCAAGACAGCTATCTTGCTCTGCCTTAGTTAAAATGGGGGTGATAAAAAGTACGTGCGTACTTCACAGGATTGTTATCTATGAGGTGCTTAAAGTGTGCTTAGCACAGACTGATGAGCCATTACCTGCACTCCTCTCTGACCCACCTGGAGCTGGCTTTTCTGTGTCTCATTCTCTTGCACCACATACACCTCACTGCTCAGCTCTGCAACCAAGCTGTGTTGGGTCTATGGAGACCCCTGTTGACCAAGATGTGGAACAGTCTGACCTCTGCAGTTTCAGCACCTCCATTATTTAACCCTGTGTGAGAATACAACATTCAGAAAACTAAGATCATGGCATCCGGTCCCATCATTTCATGGGAAATAGATGAGGAAACAGTGGAAACAGTGGCAGACTTTATTTTGGGGGGCTCCAAAATCACTGCAGATGGTGATTGCAGCCATGAAATTAAAAGATGCTTACTCCTTGGAAGGAAAGTTATGACCAACCTACACAGCATATTCAAAAGCAGAGGCATTACTTTGCCAACAAAAGTCCGTCTAGTCAAGGCTATGGTTTTTCCTGTGGTCATGTATGGATGTGAGAGTTGGACTGTGAAGAAAGCTGAGTGCCGAAGAATTGATGCTTTTGAACTGTGGTGTTGGAGAAGATTCTTGAGAGTCCCTTGGACTGCAAGGAGATCCAACCAGTCCATTCTAAAGGAGATCAGTCCTGGGTGTTCTTTGGAAGGAATGATGCTAAAGCTGAAACTCCAATACTTTGACCACCTCACGCAAAGAGTTGACTCATTGGTAAATACTCTGATGCTGGGAGGGATTGGGGGCAGGAGGAGAAGGGGATGACAGAGGATGAGATGGCTGGAAGGCATCACCAACTCAACGGACATGAGTCTGAGTGAACTCCGGGAGTTGGTGATGGACAGGGAGGCCTGGCGTGCTGCGATTCATGGGGTCGCAAAGAGTCAGACACAACTGAGCAACTGAACTGAACTGAACTGACTGAGAATACTGCATATATCAACCACCCCCTTCTTCTCACCTCTTACTGCTCACAACTCAGTTTATGCCACCTCAGGTGCCCTCTCACACGTAAACATGCATCCTCTCTATCTTTTATTCAGTTAGTTTTGATTAAACTTTTCCCTTTGTTTCTACTAGCTTTTGTTCTCCCAGTCCTGCCTTGTTTTGTTCTACCTGAGAGCACCAAGTGTGCTGTGGCTGATGAACTTAATAGTAATGTTATGCTGCACTATAGTAACCACTAATCACAAGTGATTATTTACATTTAAAATTTAATTCATTAAAATGATATAAAATTAAAAATCCAGTTCCTCTCATGCACTACCCACACTTCAAGTATTCGATAACTACATGTGGCTAGTGGTCACTGTATTGGATATAGAACATTTCCATTATTTGTAGAAAGTCCTATTATACATTGCTGCTCTATATTCCTTTAGATAAGAGAGAAATAAAATGACAACTTCTAAAAGGAAGAGACACAATAATGAAAAATTTTTTCGTATCTCTCTATATGCACAACTGGCAATGGAATAGCTATCCTGTGTGAGGGCCTCACCTGCCCCTGCTCCCAGGTGACTGGACCAGGGGCTGACACCTTATGTAAGCGGACCCAGAAGGTTCTCTCACCTAAGACTTTGGAATCAGGACCCCCTGGTGCTGACCAATTAGCACAGGGAATAGGAAGGACTTGGAGGCCTGAGGACTGAAGCTACTATTTTATCGAGGCCTCGATGGGTCACATGTAACCAGACAAACAATCAGACAAGTCAATCTGCAGAGCCAGAAAAATGAAATAGGAGTCTAAGAGACAAAAAATTAAGAAATCAAACATTCTACAGTGGAGGGCTAAGGGGGTAGCTGGTAAAGCATAAAAGTAGAGGCCTGAGGGCCAGTCCGTCTGTACTTTCTGTAACTGGGAGCCATGCCAGTCCCCAGTCTCCCTCCTTTGACCTGGGCTCCAAGTAGGTTTCCATACCTTGTCTTGCAATAGTTCCTGACCAGGTTCTTGGGATCTCAAAACAGGGCTCTGACAAGGTGATGGGTTAAGTTTGTCTTTACCATCCTGCTCCCAGGATTAATTTGTGTAAACACTGTACGGGGGCCTGAGGGACGCAGTGGAGGAAACTGCACATGCAGGGACTCAGCAGTTGTTGTTAAGCATGGCCTGGGTTTCTCCGGTGTGCTGGGTCCTAATAAAGGACAGAGCAGTGCCCATCCTCTTCCATTTCCAAATGCTAACCAGACTTCAGGGCTCTGCTCAGTGCCGCCACTGCCTGGAAGTCTTCCCAGATCTACACACACACACAGCACCCTCGGCTAGAAGTGAGATTTCTTCCTCCAGACCCAAGCAGATGATGACTACTTTGGGTTGAATTACGTGATAAACATTTAGACTGTGTTTTGGTCTCCAGCATATCTAACCTGGCATGTGTGCTCATCCAAAGCTCTGGAGTAAAAACCCAGGTCTCCAGAATGCTCTGGAGTGCAGCTGGACATGACTCCTCACTTTGTAAAAGAGGACATGTGCTGAGAGAAGTAGCTGATAGAGGTACCTTCACTTTCTGCCTCCGCAATCCAATTAACCTCACTTTACCTGGAAGTCATCCCAGTTACCCTGTTATAATACACATGTCCCTGCTCCCAGTGCCCTCCCAGCTCTTTGAGATGTTATTCTGAGCAATGGTGGTGAAGGAGGGCATCCCAATAAAGAAGTAAGGAGAAGCCCCTGTTAGGTGTGGATGGCAATTCTATGGAGATCGCCTGAGTGAGGGTTTGGGTCAGTTTCACTGGTTTGACTGACTGGCTTACTGAAGTGCTTGATGGATATAATGACCTGCATGTTTAGACCTCTCATGAGTAGAATCAGGTATCTGTCCTGAACGTCCATGGAACAGCTGAGGGATGGTTCATCATGACTTCCAAGAGGATGAGTTCTCCATCAGCTCTTTAGGTCTAAGCTGTCCTAATCAAGAACATCACACTCAAGGATCAAAAGTTCATCACCAAACAATTATGACAATTTTTGTTATAATGGAGACCAGATCAACTTCTGATACCCAAGGCATACCCATTAGTCACTCAGTCATGTTCAACTCTTTGTGACCCCATGGACTGTAGCCCTCCAGGCTCCTCTGTCCATGGAATTCTCTAGGCAAAAATTCTGGAGTGGGTTGTCATTTCCTCCTCCAGGGTTTGTTTCTTCCCAACCCAGGAATCAAACCTGTGTCTCCTGCATTGCATGCAGATTTCTTTACTGTCTGAGCCACTAGCAAAGCCCCTACATGTAAACTATATTCCAATATCACTGAAACACTAATGCCGCTTACATTTTGGTCCCCTTTTCTAGATCAGGGAAGGTATGTGTGTTCCATTTCACCCATGCTTATTGTTAGGTGGCAGTTGCTTAAAGCCTGTGTTGAGAAGGATTCTGAGGCCCAGAGTAAAATGCTAATCAATGACTTGGATTCACACAGTGAAAGTTAGGACACTGAGGAAGGTCACGCCAGGCAAAGGCTCTGCCACCTAGTTCATCCATGGGAACACCCACACCAAGGGAGCATTTGACTCCTGATCCAAAAATGACCACACACTTGAGTGTCCGGGTACCTTGCAAGGACAACAGCTGGGAAACTTGGCATGAGAGCAT
Organism: Bubalus bubalis; assembly: GCF_019923935.1. Classification (NCBI taxonomy): domain Eukaryota; kingdom Metazoa; phylum Chordata; class Mammalia; order Artiodactyla; family Bovidae; genus Bubalus; species Bubalus bubalis. The sequence continues at coordinate 122,800,114 of NC_059159.1, read as the reverse complement.
CTGGACCTGAGAAGCATGCTTTGAGAGCAGCAGTGGCCCAGAGGCCCCTGTCAGCTATGGCGGCAGAGAACCCTGAGGAGAGACGGCTGCGGGGCACTTCTACAAGGTCACTGTGATCCCCCCTCCTGCTAGTGGCTCCCTCTTCTCACTCAGGGGGGCAAGCTCGTGCCGGCTTCATCAAGAAACTCAATGTTCATTAAGGCTGTGATTCCCAGCCTGGCAGGCAGTGCCAACGGGTGGTCCCCTAAGCCTCTCACATGTCTGTGTATACATCCATTCCAGACATTGCCCAGGTCCCCAGACCAAAGGAAGCCCTGGGACGCGGCATGGTGGCCCTCCCCCAGAAGTCCCCTGTAGCAGGGGGTGGGGTGGGGGTCGCTCTTACATCCGGCCCACAGCCTCACTGCGCTCTCCTCTCCCACCACTCCCTCACCTGCAGGCGGACACTTGACTCCAGGATTTGAATAAAATAAAAACTGACAGGGTGGAGCCGTGTTCAGGGCTGAGCTACAAAGGCTTCACGCAATTATCTTTGTCAGAATTCATTTTGTCAGTGCCCCTCTCCTCTTCAGGTTGCACGCTACTAATATCTTTCAAAAGTTTGAGGAGACAGAATGAAACGAGGGAAGGACTGTGAGCATCTCCAAATTTGGACAAACTGGACACAGAGCAGGCCAGGGCAAAGTGTGTGAACCCAGAGGAGTAAAGAGAAGGGGAGCCTCCAGTGCTGCAGAAAGTCCCAGAACAAGCAGTGGGAAGGGACCTCACGGGCAACTTGTCCCTATCAAGCCCCCACCCCCGAGTTCAGGGACAGGGGATCTTCCTAGTTTCAAGCACAGTGACATGCCAGGGGGCACCCCCTGCAATGTCCCCTCAGCCTCTGGCCCAGAACAGCCCAGGAAAGAGCAGTCCTGGTCTGGCACAGCCACACAGAGGTTATCCCCACTATTCCCCGTATCCCTCACATGCGTGTGCAGCCCCCGCCAATGGAGACTGTGGGCAAGTGACCCCAAAGTGATCAGCACAGCCAGTGCTTCTGCCCTGCCCTGCCGACCTGAGTGTCCACATCCACTGGCCTTGCCTTCTTGGAGGCCTGACAGGATCTTGAACTTAACACGTGGAGGGCGGGGCACCTGGTCTCCCCGAGCCATTCCCATACCTGGGCTTTCCTGTGTCAGGTAATTGCAACTCTGTCCCTTTGAGTTGCTTGCTCTAAATATCCTCAGAATCTTCCTTGCTTCCTTGATTTCTCCCAAACCCCACATTGAATTTGTCAGCAGGATCAGCTCTGCTTTGAAAATCCATTCAGGAAGGTTGATTCCTCCACTGTATCAACCTAGATGGGTGGAATGGGGAGGGAAAAGGGAGGGAGGTTCAAAAGGGAGGAGATATATGTATACCTAGGGCTAATTCATGTTGAGGTTTGACAGAAAACAACAAAATTCTGTAAAGCAATTATCCTTCAGTAAAGAAATAAATTAAAAAAAAAAAATCCATTTGGAATCTGACCACCGCTCACAACACCACCACAGCCAGCCCATCTGGGCGCCCTTCAACCCTGGAGAGTGTGCTCCCTGTCCCTGCCTGTGGCCTCACGACCCAGGTTCCTTTCCACGCAGCGGCCTGAGTGACTCCTTAAAAGCCTAAGCCCAGTTACGTCACTCTTCTTCTCAAGCCCGCCAGCGTCTCCCTGTGCCTCTCAGAGTAACAGCCAGGTCTTCTCCTCAGTCTACAAGATTTGGCCCCCAACCCCCCCCAGGAATAAGGGGACCATCCCCTGCCCGTGGGGGCAGCACCAGCCCACCACCCTCACCCCCTCCAGGACTGCCTCCACTAAGAAAGCCCCCTCCTCTCGGGGCACTCCCCCTTCCCAGGGGGCCTGCACCCAATGTCTGGTCAACACAGGGCTGGAAGGCCCAGCTGTCTTGCCCCAGCTCAGGGCACCTGTGAATGGTTAGGTCACCTCCACACCTCCCTGCACTGGAGGGCTCCCATGAGCCTGTCACTGCTCACCTCCTGTTCTGTTTTGTCCTGTCTCCTCCCCTCCACCTACTCCCTTCTACAGGTGTTGATCCCGAGAGCCCCTCCTAGTAAAACTTCTGCCCACAAATCTGCCTCAGAGTCTGCTTCCTGAGGAACCCAATCTGTGACAAAGATCCCGGGACACCTGGCCCCCTTTTCCTCTCTGACCTCGATTCCTCACCCCTGCTCCCTCACGCCCTTTGCTCAGCCCCTGGCCTCCTTGCTCTTCCTTGAACACAGCAGACATGCTCCTGCCTCAGGACCTCTGTCCTTGCTCTTCCCTCTACCTGGGAGGCTCTGCCCCTATATCCACACTCCCCCTTCATGGCTTTACTCAAACATCACCTTCTCAAGGAGGCCGTCTCTGACCATCCTGTCTGCAAGTGCAAAAGACCTGACACGTCCTATCTCCTTCCCTGCTTTGCTTTTTAAAAATATTTATTTATTTTGCCTCACCAGATCTTAGTTGCAGCATGCAGGATCTAGTTCCCCAACCAGGGTTCGAACCTGGGTCCCCTGCCTTGGGAGTTCAGGGTCTTAGCTGCTGGGCCACCAGGGAAATCACCTCCCCAACCTGCTTTGTTTTTCTCCTTAGTCCTTAACACTATCTGATGCACCATACACTGTGTTTTGTTCATTGTCTCCCTCAACTAGAACATAATCTCCATGAAGGCAGGGATTTTTGTCTGTTTTGTTCAATGTGCCTAGAGCAGTACCTGGCACGCAATAATATGTGTTGACAGAATTGACTAAATTCACTGTTGTGAAATCTAACCATCCATCCATTCTTCAAACATTTATTTCTCTGGACACATCAGACTAGGTATTGTCAGAAACTCACAAACACACACCACGATCCTCTCTCTACCTGTGGGTTTCTTGTCTGGGAAGAACTGGAACACGGGGCTGAGAGGACTCAGAGGAGCTGAAGATCCCTGCCAGGTGAGAATGGGCCACAGTGGGGGCTTTCTAGAAGAGGGGCTTGGCACCTTCCCTGCTAGGGAAAATGGATGGAGGACCTCCAGGCAGAGGGAGGGTGGGATTGAAGGTGTGGACCTGGGTTGGGTTGTTAAGGCCAGCTTGAAGAGGATAGAGCTTTGGGGAACAGTGGGAGAGATTCCTGGGAAGGTCAGTAGGGTCAGCAGATGAAGATGTTGGACCTCTGCCCTGTGGACAATGGCAGACCACCCCCTACTCCCGGCCACTGCAACGTGTCTGGGCAAAAGACTAACGTGATCATCAGTTCAGTTCAGTTCAGTCGCTCAGCCATGTCTGACTCTTTGCGACCCCATGAATCGCAGCACTCCAGGCCTCCCTGTCCATCACCAACTCCTGGAGTTCACCCAGACTCACGTCCATCGAGTCAGTGTAATGTGATCATAAATGGTCCATTTCACAGGCTGACCGTGCAGTCATCCAAAGATAGAGGAGAAGACCCAGAAGGACCATCGCAAGCAGGTTGTGTGAAATGAACACCAGTGTGGGTGTCCAGAGAGCTGGGCTCCAGGCCCGTGTCACTGCTAATTACACAGGTGATGTTTAGTCACACCAAACCGTATTTCCTCCCGCTTGGAACCTGTCATCGAATCTCAGAACCACTGAGCTGCCAGGTGACCTCAGAGGTCACCCAGTCCAGGTGGGAAATCAATTTACTGAGCTGAGAGTGTTTTTAAAATGAAATAGAAGAGAAGGGCGATGTCAGAGTGCATCACTTGTGGTAAAGGTAAAATTGCTTTGTGAAACTTTTGTTAAGGGTTGTGTGTGTGTTGGTTCAAAATATAAATCCACCTCCGAGGGTCACAGTAATAAACATTTGAAAGTCACTGCTTCTGTCCCTTCCCTCCACACTGTGTGGACTGCCTTTACAGGATCCCCAATAAAATGTCTGGCCTCTCTTGCTCACCTCTGGGAGCAGGATGCTCCCCTCTCCCAAGGCAAAAGCCCCCTCCATTGTTGACTGCTCTGTGCATTGGGAGCATTTCTTCATCTCAAATTGTCTCCTGGACACAGATGTATAGAACAGTCTTTTGGACTCTGTGGGAGAGGAAGGGGGGGATGATTTGGGAGAATGGCATTAAAACATGTATAATATCATATAAGAAACGAATCGCCAGTCCAGGTTCGATGTAGGATACAGGAAGCTTGGGGCTGGTGCACTGGGATGACCCAGAGGGAGGGTATGGGGAGGGAGGTGTGAGGGGGGTTCAGGATTGGGAACACATGTACACCCGTGGCGGATGCATGTTGATGTATGGCAAAACCAATACAATATTGTAAAGTTAAAAAATATAATAATAATAAACATATAAAATGATTAAAAAAAATTTTCCCTTGTTCTCCTGCCCACTGGTCTTCCCTAGCTTTCTCCCCCAAATAAACCTAATCCCACCTTAGATAACAGCAGTAAGCAAGGTGAAAAGAGCTCTACAAGCCTCCCAGGTGGTGCTAGTGGTAAGTTCAGTTCAGTTCAGTCACTTAGTCATTTCCAACTCTTCGTGACCCCATGGACTGCAGCACACCAGGCTTCCCTGTCCATCACCAACTCCCAGAGCTTACTTAAACTCATGTCCATCAAGTCAGTGATGTCTTCCAACCACCTCATCCTCTGTCATCCCCTTCTCCTCCCACCTTCCATCTTTCCCAGCATCAGGGTCTTTTCAAATGAGTCAGTTCTTCACATCAAGTGGTCAAAGTATTGCAGTTTCAGCTTCAGCATCAGTCCTTCCAATGAATATTCAGGACTGATTTCCTTTAGGATTGACTGGTTGGATCTCTTTGCAGTCCCAAGGGACTCTCAAGAGTCTTCTCCAACACTACAGTTCAAAAGCATCAATTCTTTGGTGCTCAGCTTGCTTTATAGTCCAACTGTCATATCCATCCATGACTACTGGAAAAACCATAGCTTTGACTACATAGACATTTGTTGGCAAAGTAGTCTCTGCTTTTTAATATGCTGTCTAGGTGGTGTCATCTGCATATCTGAGGTTATTGATATTTCTCCCGGCAATCTTGATTCCAGCTTGTGCTTCTTCTAGCCCAGCGCTTCTCATGATGTACTCCGTATGTAAGTTAAATAAGCAGGGTGACAATATACAGCCTTGACGAACTCCTTTTCCTATTTGGAACCAGTCTGTTGTTCCATGTCCAGTTCGAACTGTTGCTTCCTGATCTGCATATAGGTTTCTCAAACCCTTATGGCAGGAAGTGAAGAGGAACTAAAAAGCCTCTTGATGAAAGTGAAAGAGGAGCGTGAAAAAGTTGGTTTAAAGCTCAACATTCAGAAAAATAAGATCATGGCATCTGGTCCCATCACTTCATGGCAAATAGTTGGGGAAACAGTGTCAGACTTTATTTTTTTTTGGCTCCAAAATCACGGCAGATGGTAATTGCAGCCATGAAATTAAAAGATGCTTACTCCTTGGAAGGAAAGTTATGACCAACTTAGATAGCATATTCAAAAGCAGAGACATTATTTTGCCAACAAAGGTCCGTCTAGTCAAGGCTATGGTTTTTCCAGTGGTCATGTATGGATGTGAGAGTTGGACTGTGAAGAAAGTAGAGTGCCGAAGAATTGATGCTTTTGAACTGTGGTGCTGGAGAAGACTCTTGAGAGTCCTTTGGACTGCAAGGCGATCTAACCAGTCCATTCTAAAGGATATTAGTCCTGGGTGTTCATTGGAAGGACTGATGCTAAAGCTGAAACTCCAATACTTTGGCCACCTCATGCGAAGAGTTGACTCATTGGAAAAGACTCTGATGCTGGGAGGGATTGGGGGCAGGAGGAGAAGGGGACGACAGAGGATGAGATGGCTGGATGGCATCAGTGACTCGATGGACATGAGTTTGAGTGAACTCTGGGAGTTGGTGATGGACAGGGAGGCCTGGCGTGCTGCGATTCATGGGGTCGCAAAGAGTCGGACATGACTGAGGGGCTGAACTGAGCTGAACTGAGGTTGGTTATGGAGAAGGAAATGGCAATCCACTCCAGTACTCTTGCCTGGAAAATTCCATGGATGGAGGAGCTTGGTAGGCTATAGCTCATGGGATCACAAAGAGTCAGACACGACTGAGCAACTGTACTGAACTTCACTGAGGTTGGTTATAACTTTTCTTTTAATTTAATGGTAAATGGCAAGCATCTTTTAATTTAATGGTAGGGTAGAAGGACATGCATTCATCTTCTCCTGCAAGAACTCCAAAACTACAACTTGCTGCTGAACAATTGTCGACTGGAGAATGTTGGATCCCACCAAAAAAAGATACCCCACATCCAAGGACAAAGGAGAAGCCCCAGCAAGGCAGTAGGAGAGGCAAAATCACATTTAGATTCAAACTCCTTTCCCACCAGAGATGCACAGAGGGCTCAAACAAACCTTGTGCACACCAGGACCCAGAGATCCCACAGAAACTGTGCCAGAACTGTGTTTGAGTGTCTCCTGTGAAGGTATGGGTCAGCAGTGGACTGCTGCAGAGGCAGGGGCTCTGGGTGTAGCAGACCTGGGTATGCCATACGCCCTCTTGGAGGAGGTCGCCATTAACCCCACCATAGAGCTGCCAGAACTCACATAGGACTGAGGAAACAGACTCTTGGAGGATACAAAGAGAACCTTGTGTGCACCAGGACCCAGAAGAAAGGAGCAGTGACCCCACAAGAGACTGACCCAGACTTGCCCGTGAGTGTCCAGGAGTCTCCAGTGGAGGCGTGGGTCAACAGTGGCCTGCTGCAGGGTTGGGGGCACTGAGTGTGACAGTGTGTGCATGGGACCTTTTGAAGGAGGTAGCCACTATCTTCATTACCTCCACCATACTTTTTTTTTAATTTAATTTAATTTTATTTTTTAACTTTACAATATTGCATTGGTTTTGCCATATATCAAAATGAATCCACCACAGGTATACATGTGTTCCCCATCCTGAACCCTCCTCCCTCCTCCCTCCCCATACCATCCCTCTGGGTCGTCCCAGTGTACCAGCCCCAAGCATCCAGTATCATGCATCAAACTTGGACTGGCGACTCATTTCATATATGATATTATACATGTTTTAATGCCATTCTCCCAAATCATCCCACCCTCTCCCTCTCCCACAGAGTCCAAAAGACTGTTCTATACATCAGTGTCTCTTTTGCTGTCTCATATACAGGGTTATTGTTACCATCTTTCTAAATTCCATATATATGTGTTAGTATACTGTATTGGTGTTTTTCTTTCTGGCTTACTTCACTCTGTATAATAGGCTCCAGTTTCATCCACCTCATTAGAACTGATTCAAATGTATTCTTTTTAATGGCTGAGTAATACTCCATTGTGTATATGTACCACAGCTTTCTCATCCATTCATCTGCTGATGGACATCTAGGTTGCTTCCATGTCCTGGCTATTATAAACAGTGCTGTGATGAACATTGGGGTACACGTGTCTCTTTCCCTTCTGGTTTCCTCAGTGTGTATGCCCAGCAGTGGGATTGCTGGATCATAAGGCAGTTCTATTTCCAGTTTTTTAAGGAATCTCCACACTGTTCTCCATAGTGGCTGTACTAGTTTGCATTCCCACCAACAGTGTAAGAGGGTTCCCTTTTCTCCACACCCTCTCCAGCATTTATTGCTTGTAGACTTTTGGATCGCAGCCATTCTGACTGGTGTGAAATGGTACCTCATAGTGGTTTTGATTTGCATTTCTCTGATAATGAGTGATGTTGAGCATCTTTTCATGTATTTGTTAGCCATCTGTATGTCTTCTTTGGAGAAATGTCTATTTAGTTCTTTGGCCCATTTTTTGATTGGGTCATTTATTTTTCTGGAATTGAGCTGTAGGAGTTGCTTGTATATTTTTGAGATTAGTTGTTTGTCATTTGCTTCATTTGCTATTATTATCTCCCATTCTGAAGGCTGTCTTTTCACCTTGCTTATAGTTTCCTATGTTGTGCAAAAGCTTTTAAGTTTAATTAGATCCCATTTGTTTATTTTTGCTTTTATTTCCAATATTCTGGGAGGTGGGTCATAGAGGATCCTGCTGTGATGTATGTCGGAGAGTGTTTTGCCTATGTTCTCCTCTAGGAGTTTTATAGTTTCTGGCCTTACGTTTAGATCTTTAATCCATTTTGAGTTTATTTTTGTGTATGGTGTTAGAAAGTGTTCTAGTTTCATTCTTTTACAAGTGGTTGACCAGTTTTCCCAGCACCACTTGTTAAAGAGATTGTCTTTAATCCATTGTATATTCTTGCCTCCTTTGTCAAAGATAAGGTGTCCATATGTGTGTGGATTTATCTCTGGGCTTTCTATTTTGTTCCATTGATCTACACTTCTGTCTTTATGCCAGTACCATACTGTCTTGATGACTGTGGCTTTGTAGTCGAGCCTGAAGTCAGGCAGGTTGATTCCTCCAGTTCCATTCTTCTTTCTCAAGATTGCTTTGGCTATTCGAGGTTTTTTTGTATTTCCATACAAGTTGTGAAATTATTTGTTCTAGCTCTGTGAAGAATACCATTGTTAGCTTGATAGGGATTGCTTTGAATCTATAAATTGCTTTGGGTAGTATACTCATTTTCACTATATTGATTCTTCCAATCCATGAACATGGTATATTTCTCCATCTATTAGTGTCCTCTTTGATTTCTTTCACCAGTGTTTTATAGTTTTCTATATATAAGTCTTTAATTTCTTTAGGTAGATATATTCCTAAGAATTTTATTCTTTCCGTTAGAACGGTGAATGGAATTGTTTCTTTAATTTTTCTTTCTATTTTCTCATTATTAGTGTATAGGAATGCAAGGGATTTCTGTGTGTTGATTTTATATCCTGCAACTTTACTATATTCATTGATTAGCTCTAGTAATTTTCTGGTGGAGTCTTTAGGGTTTTCTATGTAGAGGATCATGTCATCTGCAAACAGTGAGAGTTTTACTTCTTCTTTTCCAATTTGGATTCCTTTTATTTCTTTTTCTGCTCTGATTGCTGTGGCCAAAACTTCCAAAACTATGTTGAATAGGAATGGTGAAAGTGGGCACCCTTGTCTTGTTCCTGACTTTAGAGGAAATGCTTTCAATTTTTCACCCTTGAGGATAATGTTTGCTGTGGGTTTGTCATACATAGCTTTTATTATGTTGAGGTATGTTCCTTCTATTCCTGCTTTCTGGAGAGTTTTTATCATAAATGGATGTTGAATTTTGTCAAAGGCTTTCTCTGCATCTATTGAGATAATCATATGGTTTTTATTTTTCGATTTGTTAATGTGATGTATTACATTGATTGATTTGTGGATATTGAAGAATCCTTGCATCCCTGGGATAAAACCCACTTGGTCATGGCGTATGATCTTTTTAATGTGTTGTTGGATTCTGATTGCTAGAATTTGTTAAGGATTTTTGCATCTATGTTCATCAGTGATATTGGCCTGTAGTTTTCTTTTCTGTGGCATCTTTGTCAGGTTTTGGTATTAGGATGATGGTGGCCTCATAGAATGAGTTTGGAAGTTTACCTTCCTCTGCAATTTTCTGGAAGAGTTTGAGTAGGATAGGTGTTAGCTCTTCTCTAAATTTTTGGTAGAATTCAGCTGTGAAGCCGTCTGGACTTGGGCTTTTGTTTGCTGGAAGATTTCTGATTACAGTTTCAATTTCCGTGCTTGTGATGGGTCTGTTAAGATTTTCTATTTCTTCCTGGTCCAGTTTTGGAAAGTTGTACTTTTCTAAGAATTTGTCCATTTCTTCCACATTGTCCATTTTATTGGCATATAATTGCTGATAGTAGTCTCTTATGATCCTTTGTATTTCTGTGTTGTCTGTTGTGATCTCTCCATTTTCATTTCTGATTTTATTTATTTGATTTTTCTCCCTTTGTTTCTTGATAAGTCTGGCTAATGGTTTGTCAATTTTATTTATCCTTTCAAAGAACCAGCTTTTGGCTTTGTTGATTTTTGCTATGATCTCTTTTGTTTCTTTTGCATTTATTTCTGCCCTAATTTTTTAGATTTCTTTCCTTCTACTAACCCTGGTGTTCTTCATTTCTTCCTTTTCTAGTTGCTTTAGGTGTAGAGTTAGGTTATTTATTTGACTTTTTTCTTGTTTCTTGAAGTATGCCTGTATTGCTATGAACTTTCCCCTTAGGACGCTTTTACAGTGTCCCACAGGTTTTGGGTTGTTGTGTTTTCATTTTCATTCGTTTCTATGCAAATTTTGATTTCTTTTTTGATTTCTTCTGTGATTTGTTGGTTATTCAGCAGCGTGTTGTTCAGCCTCCATATGTTGGAATTTTTAATAGTTTTTCTCCTATAATTGAGATCTAATCTTACTACATTGTGGTCAGAAAAGATGCTTGGAATGATTTCAATTTTTTTGAATTTACCAAGGCTAGATTTATGGCCTAGGATGTGATCTATTCTGGAGAAGGTTCCATGTGTGCTTGAGAAAAAGGTGAAATTCATTGTTTTGGGATGAAATGTCCTATAGATATCAATTAGGTCTAACTGGTCTATTGTATCATTTAAAGTTTGTGTTTCCTTATTAATTTTCTGTTTAGTTGATCTATCCATAGGTGTGAGTGGGGTATTAAAGTCTCCCACTATTATTGTGTTATTGTTAATTTCTCCTTTCATACTTGTTAGCATTTGTCTTACGTATTGCGGTGTTCCTATGTTGGGTGCATATATATTTATAATTGTTATATCTTCTTCTTGGATTAATCCTTTGATCATTATGTAGTGACCTTCTTTGTCTCTTTTCACAGCCTTTGTTTTGAAGTCTATTTTATCTGATATGAGTATTGCTACTCCTGCTTTCTTTTGGTCTCTATTTGCATGGAAAATCTTTTTCCAGCCCTTCACTTTCAGTCTGTATGTGTCCCCTGTTTTGAGGTGGGTCTCTTGTAGACAACATATGTAGGGGTCTTGTTTTTGTATCCATTCAGCCAGTCTTTGTCTTTTGGTTGGGGCATTCAACCCATTTACATTTAAGGTAATAATTGATAAGTATGATCCCGTTGCCATTTACTTTATTGTTTTGGGTTCGAATTTATACACCCTTTTTGTGCTTCCTGTCTAGAGAATATCCTTTAGTATTTGTTGGAGAGCTGGTTTGGTGGTGCTGAATTCTCTCAGCTTTTGCTTATCTGTAAAGCTTTTGATTTCTCCTTCATATTTGAATGAGATCCTTGCTGGGTACAATAATCTGGGTTGTAGGTTATTTTCTTTCATCACTTTAAGTATGTCTTGCCATTCCCTCCTGGCTTGAAGAGTTTCTATTGAAAGATCAGCTGTTATCCTTATGGGAATTCCCCTGTGTGTTATTTGTTGTTTTTCCCTTGCTGCTTTTAATATATGTTCTTTGTGTTTGATCTTTGTTAATTTGATTAATATGTGTCTTGGGGTGTTTCGCCTTGGGTTTATCCTGTTTTGGACTCTCTGGGTTTCTTGAACTTGAGTGATTATTTCCTTCCCCATTTTAGGGAAGTTTTCAACTATTATCTCCTCAAGTATTTTCTCTTTTTTCCTCTCTGATTCATTTATTTCTACCATTCTATCTTCTAACTCACTAATCCTATCTTCTGCCTCTGTTAGTCTACTATTTGTTGCCTCCAGAGTGTTTTTGATCTCATTTATTGCATTATTCATTATATATTGACTCTTTTTTATTTCTTCTAGGTCCTTGTTAAACCTTTCTTGCATCTTCTCAATCTTTGTCTCCAGGCTATTTATCTGTGATTCCATTTTGATTTCAAGATTTTGGATCAATTTCACTATCATTATTTGGAATTCTTTATCAGGTAGATTCCCTATCTCTTCCTCTTTTGTTTGGTTTGGTGGGCATTTATCCTGTTCCTTTACCTGCTGGGTATTCCTCTGTCTCTTCATCTTGTTTATATTGCTGAGTTTGGGGTGTCCTTTCTGTATTCTGGCAGTTTGTGGAGTTCTTTATCGTGGAATTTCCTCACTGTGTGTGGGTTTGTACAGGTGGCTTATCAAGGTTTCTTGGTTAGGGAAGCTTGTGTCAGTGTTCTGGTGGGAGGAGCTGGATTTCTTCTCTCTGGAGCCTCCACCATACTTTGGCCTGAGGTCAAACAATAGGAAGGGAACACAGCCCCGCCCATCAATGGAAAATTGGATTAAAGATTTATTGAGCATGGCCCCACCCATCAGAACAAGACCCAGTTTCCCCCTCAGTCTCTCCCATCAGAAAGCTTCCATAAACCTCTTATCCCCCTCCATTAGAGGGCAGACAGAGTGAAAACCACAATCACAGAAAACTGACCAAACTCATCACATGGACCAAAGCCTTGTCTAACTCAATGAAACTACGAGCCATGCCATGTAGGGCCACCCAAGATGGATGGGTCATGGTGGAGAGTTCTGACAAAATGTGGTCCACTGGAGAAGGGAATGGCAAACCACTTCAGTATTCTTGCCTTGAGAACCCCATGAACAGCATGAAAAGGCAAAAAGATAGGACACTGAAAGATGAACTCTCCACGTCGATAGGTGCTCAATATGGTACGGGAGATCAGTGGAGAAACAACTCCAGAAAGAATGAAGAGACAGAGCCAAAGCAAAAACAACACCCAGTTGTGGATGTGACTTGTGATGGAAGTAAAGTCTGATGCTGTAAAGAGCAATATTGCAAAGGAACCTGGAATGTTATGAGCAATGGAATGCAAAGGAACCTTGAATCAAGGCAAATTGAAAGTGGTCAAATAGGAGACGACGAGAGTGAACATCGATATTTTAGAAATCAGTGAACTAAAATGGACTGGAATGGGTGAACTTAACTCAGATGACTATTATAGCTACTACTGTGGGCAAGAATCCCTTAGAAGAAATGAAGTGGCCATCATAGTAAACAAAAGAGTCCAAAATGCAGTACTTGGATGCAATCTCAAAAACAGCAGAATGATCTCTGTTTGTTTCCAAGGCAAACCATTCAGTATCACAGTAATTCAAGTCTATGCCTCGACCAGTAATGCTAAAGAAGCTGAAATTGAACTGTTCTATAAAGTGGTAAAGAACCTGCCTTCAATGCAGGAGACAAAAGAGGCACGGGTTCAGTCTCTTGGTCAGGAAGATCCCCTGGAGGAAGACATGGAAACCCACTCCAGTATTCTTGCCTGGAGAATTCTATGGACAAAGGAGCCTGGTGGGCTACAGTCCACAGTGTTGCAAAGAGTCGGACATAACTAAAGCGACTTAGCATGCACAACAAGCCTCTTAGCCAAGGTCTTTGGAGGTTTTAGACTCATCCACTTCTCTTGCCTGCCCAGCACCCCTTCTCCAGGAAGCAAGACCCAGGTCTTCATTCCAGGCTACCACCTCTGCCCAACCCATAACCTAGAAGCTTAAGGGGGCCTGACCCCAGCCCCTGACTCTAATGATAGCCAATGGGAGCAGTACAGTGCCCTTGTTCATGGGGACTGGCTCCAGAGTGGTTACATGGTCTAAGTGAGATAATCGAAGGCAAACAGGAGATTTCCCTGAAAGTCTAGTGGTTAAGACTGGGCTTCCACTGCAAGGGACATGGGTTCAATCCCTGGTTGGGGAACTAAGATCTGGCATGCTGTGCCAAGAAACTGGAAAAAAAAAATGGCAATCAGGGACTTTTGCTGAAATTGTTAGAAAAGATCATGTAAGATGAAGACAGTGAACTCTAAGCCCAGAACTGCAGTGACCATCTCTGCCAAAGCCTAGGGAAAATCTGCCAGGGAATGAAGCCAACACAGAGGAGAGTAAAGGATATGAGGAGAAAGGGGGAGAGAGAGAGAGAAGCAGAGGGAGGTGGTGGGGGGAATAATAGCTGCTATCAGGGGCTGAATAGTGTTTGCCCCAAAATTATGTTATACTAATTCTCTGTATCCCAGAATGTGATTTGTGTGGAAACAGTGTCCTTACAGAGGTAATTAAGTTAAGACGAGGACATTTGAGTGAGCCCTAATCCAATATGACTGGTGTCCTTATAAAAAGGGGAAATTTGGACACAGAGAAAACACGGACAGAGGGGAAATGCTGTGAGGACACACAGGGACGAGGCCTGTGATGCCCTCAGAGGACAGGGGACTATGGTGATGCCCTGCAAGCCCAGCACGCCCGGAGGGCCAGCAAACCGCCAGGAGCTAGGAACAGGCAAGGGAGGACTCCTCCATAGATTTCAGTGCAAACATGGCCCTGCTGACAGCTTGACTTCAGACTTCTAGCCCCCAGAACTCCAGAGCCTGTATATTCCTATTTTTTAAGTCACACAGTTTGTGATGCGTTGTTACAGCAGCACTTGCACTTATATAATCTTCACTACGTGTTCCACACGGATCTTAGCACTTTACGTATGTTAGCTCATTTAATAGTCACAGCATATCTCCATTTTACTATTGAGGAAATTGATGTTAAATAACTTACCCAGGGTCACATAACTTATCCAAAGTGAGGCCAGGACCCAAATGCAGTTAGCATCTGACCTCTAGACAATAGAGAGGGCACCCTGATGATGCTGTTGAAGCTCTGGATCCAACAGCCAGGGGCCAGTTACAGGAGCCAACAAACACCCATGTTTTTGCCTAAGCCCTTTGATTTAGGTTTCTGTCACTAACCAACCCACACCATAGGTGTCCTGGCTCTGTAGACCTTGCTCTACAGCATGGTTCCCAGATACTTTGTCATCTTACCCTCTCCATCCCTCCCCTGGATACACTGCCATTGGGGGATGTCCTTAATTTCTTGCCTTGTTACAAACTAAGTTTCTTAAAAATGACACACTGGCTCTCTGGATGGTTCTCATGAGCCAGAAGGCAGGGAGTCGCTAGCAAGGAACAGCAAGAGGGCTGAAGAGAGTTTTCTGAAAAATTCGTCAGGGAAATTCTCCTTCCTGAGTTTGGAGCTGAGAGAATTAGAAGAAAAGAGGAATGAAGCACACAGGCAAGAAGTTCACGTGTGACTTTAAAGAACTGGCGTCAACAAAGCTGCGGGAGTTGATGGGAAAGATGTAATGGAGGGAGGAGGAAGAAGAGGTGGAGGAAAGAGTACCTCTCCAACGTCCCCCCTTCCCCACATGCCTCTCCAGGTCCCTACAATTATTTCTATCCAAGCATTTCTAATCTGGCCCTTTATCTCCTACAGGAAACCCCAGAGCTGACAAAGTCTCAAAAAGATTGTGAAAGTGCTCAAAAGGCAGGAAGGCTTCCCAATAAAAGTAGGATGTTCCAGTCTGGAGAACCCTGGGCTAAGAACACCTGATCACACTCTAGAAAACCCAGAGGGCCAGAGAAGAGGAACAGGGAACTTGCCATCAACTCCCAATCTAGTGCCTAAAAGCACCCTGTAGACAGTGAAAGATAAAGTTTCAAGGCAAAAAAAAAAGGCCTATGAATAAAAAAATGAGTGATAAATTTTAATGACTCAGAATGTCATGCTGTCAAATTGCAACAAGTTGAAAACAGATTTAGAGCATTTCAGAGGCTTCTGATGGAAGGAGCCTGCATGCATGCTCAGTCATGTCCAGCTCTTTGCAACCCCCTGGACTGTAGCCCACCAGGCTCCTCTGGCCATGGAATTCTTAAGGCAAGAATACTGGAATGGGTTGTCATTTCCTCCTCCAGGGGATCTTCCTGACCCAGGGATCAAACCTGCATCTTCTGCATTGGCAAGTGGATTTTTTTTTTACCACTGAGCCAGCAGGGAAGCCCCCAGTGGAAGGAAACAGCTTGGTAATGCTTGTTGGTCTTGGTTGATGACAGACAGGGATGGATACAGACCCAAGTAAGCAAGAGGCAGGAAAGATACAGACCAAGCAAGCAAGAGGCAGGAAACTGGAAGGGAGTACAGGAGACAGATGACACGGGACAGGCGAGACAGAGCAGAAAATGGAAGGGAAAGGCAAGATGCGGAAGGGTCAGGATGGAAAGAGAACTCCTGGGGGCCTGGCAGAGTGACAGGTACCACCGCTGATGAGAACAGAGGTGCCTAGATAAGAGAAGGGCCCTGCAATCTAAGGGCACACAGAGGAGGCTGACGAATGCTATTAGCAAACAACTCTCTCAGTTGATAACTCTCAATAAACAGAACTTCGCAAATGGCTTGATTTGAATTTCCGATACTTGATAGATTTCAAACCCAGAACAATTATTTCTGATGTAAAGGATCAATAAACTGTTCCCTGGGCTGAATCCCAAGGAAAAAGAGACACTTCCAACAGGGTTGCTAGGATTAAAACTCCTTCAAATGCCAAATAAACACTGACTTATCTCTTTTTAAAGAACTTTTTTGTAAGGCAAAGGTTAGCTTTGTAAGGAAAAGCAGGAGAAAAATTAATCTAACGTACTGTGACCTCCACGGGCTGGGTCTGAATTACATTTCCACATGGCCTGTGACGAGCGTTCACATCTTGTACTCCACTAGTTGGTGTAGTTCGCAAAGGTCACGAGATGAGCAGAAGCTCTCTCTATTCCCGGGTGTGATCCTGCCCCCTTCCTGGCTCCCTGTGTCTCTGATGGAGCTCAGCCATGTGGGGGTGAGCCACCTGCGAGGCCTCATCCTGAAGACTCCTGAGAGCGACAGGAGTTCCACTGTCACCACAGCTCCTGATGGCACAGGTTTCACGTGGCTCCTGTGCACCAGGGCCAGAGACAACTGAACAGAAGCCCTCGAGTTTTTTATACACCCAAGGAAAGGTTCGTGCCTATGTTTCAGGAAACTGTTTCATAGTGATTGGATCCTTCAGCTAAAAGTCTAAGGATAGAGGAAGAGGAGGAGGAGAAAGAACAAGAGGAAGAAGAGGAAAGGGGAGGAAATACCAAGAGAAGACAGCATGACAGGAAAGCCTCACAGCCCCCTAACCCCAGAGTTCCTGTGTTGGTTTCACCCATGGTGAGGTTCACATTCATGTGGGTCCAGAACTTCTCTATCTACGTTACTATATTTCTTCTTTCACCTCCAGCATGAGGTCAGAATTCAAACCTTTCAGAAGATGGCAGGAGCCAAGAGGAAAGACACAGCTCGTGTTGGATAGTAACACACTCATATTCCTTCTTGGGCTTCCCTGGTGGCTCAGCTGGTAAAGAATCTGCCTGCAGTGTGGGAGATCTGGGTTTGATCCTGCTTGGGAAGATCCCCTGGAGAAGGGAATGGCTGCCCACCCCAGTATTCTTGCCTAGAGAATCCCACGGACACAACTGATTGACTTTCACTGTATTCACTGTGTATTCCTTCTTTAGGAGCTGAACATTCCTGAGCTGGGAACACATACAGATGAATTGGGTCTGACCTTGCCCTCAGGGAGTTTAAAATCAAGGTGAACCAGGTATATAAATCACTGACTGGTACACATGGGCACTGGAGATGCCTGTCACAGCCTCCTCACCCACCACCTTCCTGAGAGAATCTGTCACCAGCTTCAGTCCAGGTTGGATAAACATGTTCCAATTGTTTATGAACTGGAATTCTGCCTGTTCTCTTTCTTCCCCTCTCTTTCCCTCTCTCCTCCTTTCTCTGTCACTCACTACATTAGAAGTAATAAATGGCAACCCGCTCCAGTGTTCTTGCCTGGAGAATACCAGGAGCGGTGGAGCCTGATGGGCTGCCGTCTATGGGGTCGCACAGAGTCGGACATGACTGAAGCGACTTAGCAGCAGCAGCAGCAACCATCTGTTGGGTTATGTTTTTTTCTAGTCTCCTCCCCCAGTACTAGTTTAGAAGTTGTACGTCCTATTCCCAGTCTTTTAGTGTTGACCCTTTAAACACTTAAAAACATATTTAAGCATATACTTTTCTAACAGACTAAAGGGAATTGGTATCTTCATTTTCCTCTCCTCATATTCCCTGTGCTCCAGACCTGTCTAGAACTGAAGCTAGTTTTCAAACACAAAAAGGCACTGAAGTTGTGTTTCTGTTGATAGCTGTGTGCAGGAGTAAGGAAGATGTGGGGAAAACAAAGGAAACTGTTGGGAGACAACCGGGGGTGGGGGTTAGGGTCCAAAGGCAGGACATGAGAAGCCAGTCGCAGATCAGACATCCACTCTTCATGAGAGAGGGACTTCAGGCCACCTCTCTCCAAGCCCAGGCCACTGACAGCCTGGTGACTCAGTGAGGAAGAGCCTGTGTCCAACTCACCATGGTGCTCCTCTTGGAGGATGACCCCACCATGTCCCAGGGACTCCCACGCTGTTTCTTTGGGGTGAACATACACACAGGGTGCTGGGAGAGCACGTTGACATCCCTGTTACATCCACACAGATGTTCCCAGCTCCCTCTTTTCCTTCCATTTGTTGCCTTTCCATCTTCCTGGGCCAAGAGTCTCGCCAGTGACAAACTCTCTGAAGGGAAAGATGAACTCTGAGATGAGATGTGAAATCAGAAAAAAAATTTAGAACCAGAGCCTGCAGCCTTGGCAGAGGCCCTTATATCCCAGAAAGCCCTTCAGAGGAGCCCCAAGGTTCCCCTACCTTGCCAGCTTGTCTACTTATATTTACTATTCTTCTGGAATCAGCTATAAAAATGAAGAGAATATTCTTCATTCTCTACCTAGGATATAGAGTGATCTTTCAAAAATATAAATTGGATTATGTTCTTCCCCTTTATAAAGCCCTTTTGGTGGCTTCCCATTTTTCCCTTAAAATAAAATCCAAATTCTTTGTGGTCTGGCTGCTGGTTGCTTCTCCCACTTGAGTATATGCCATTCTCACCTGTCTACCCTACCCTAGCCCTACAAGACAGCCCATCAGTTCCTAGGAACCGCCAATCTCATTCCCAGTTCACATCCTTTGCAAATGCTGATCCCACAGCCTTGAAAACTTATCTCCTCTGACTCTGGCTTGCCCCTGGCTGGCTCTTTCTCATCCTTCAATTTTCAACTTAAATGTCACCTCCTTGGAGAAGCCTCCTTCTCCAATCACCCATCAAAATTAAGCACTACCACCCATTTATTTTCTTTTCACAGCACCATCTTCCCTTCACTTTCTACACTTCCTTCAATGCATGATTTCTTATCCATTTGCTTGTTTTTTTATTTATGGACAGTCCTGCCCCACCAGGCTGCCAGTTCCCCTGAAAAGACCCCCGTCTTCTTCACTACTGTTTCCCCAGCACCTTGGACAATCTCAGTACATACAGCCTACTCAATCATTATCTGTTAAATGAATGAGTTGATTTCTTAAATATGCACTTACTGAGCATTCCAAGGCTGTGGTGAAGAACAAGTAAGATCACACTATGCAAATATGAATGGCTACCATCATCAGTATCATCCATGTTTCTACTGAGATAAACTTGGCAGAGGACAGCACAAGCCAACCACCAGTCTTGCCAGGCTGGTTATTTCCAGCACTATCTGAACAACAGCCACCATCAAAAAGGTCAAGGTTTCACCACACTTCACACAGGGATCATTTACAGTCCAATCATTTGGATTAATCTCCTGACTTAGGTTTGATCTGTTTTTGTCAAGCAAGCAAATACATATTGATATTTGCAGAGAGCTTCCTGCATGTGGTGCCCACTAAAATATGGCTGCATTTCCCATAGTAATTGTCTCTAGAAGCTCATTCCCAGCTGCGCTGGCTCATTTAGCTAATCTGCAGTAAGTATGGTATTGATCCAAGCAGCAAGAGAGGAGTACATTAGCCTGGCCCATAGAAGGGTGATTACTTCAGCTGCATGGTCAATTCACAGACTTGGCTGAAGCGTCTTCCGAAATGGTCTGGAAATCAGCCCCTCTGCCTCATCTCATCTTCAACCACCTCCGCACACAATCACACAGCCAGTGGAAACTGGGCTGGCCACAAGGGTAGTGGCAATATGAGGACAGCATCTCAAGGAGATCTTATCATATCACTCCCATGAAAGGGCTCCTATCCTAATTTCTTCAGGTATTCATAACTGACAAAGTTTTATAAAAATGATAATGTCACGGAAGGACTGATGCTGATGTTCCAATATTTTGGTCATCTGAAGTGAGCAAGAAGACTCATTGGAAAAGTCCCTGACACTCGGAAAGGTTGAGGGCAGAAGGAGAGGAGGGCATCAGAGGATCAGATGGCTGGACGGCATCACCAATGCAATGAACATGAACTTAGGTAAACTCTGGGAGATGGTGAAGGACAGAGAGGCCTGGTGTGCTGCAGTCCATGGGGTCACAAAGACACAACTGGGTAACTGAACAACAAAGTGCTCACTAAGAGGCATTAAAATTGATATTCTTATATGCTACTTATGGAAATGGAAATGAGTATAATCATTTGAAAGGCCAGTTTGGCAAGACATGTCAAAATATTTATATGCTTTGACCCAATAATTCCACTTGTTTGAATTTACTCTTAGTAAATAGTCATGAATGTGCAGTATTGCCTTAAATAACTATTAATGTCCAAAAATAGGGGATTGGTTAACTGAATAAGCTATTGTATATCTTTTTAAAGGATACTTACTCTTCAGTCATGGAAAGGTTTTTGTGATTTATTATGTGGAGTGTCGGGGGTGAGCAACTTTCAAACAGCTGTGAACAATTTGTACATCATTATCCCAAAGTGTTCAAAAGTAAATTTGTATATATACATAGAAAACCTACTGGATTGATAAAGGAGGCAGCGGGGGGGGGCGGGGGGGGTGGGTACTACCCAGGGAATGTTGCAGTATCCTCTATTCTGTCTGTGTTTGGAAGATTCCACAATTTAAAAAATTGAAAATATATA
The DNA here is from genome assembly GCF_019923935.1 of Bubalus bubalis. Classification (NCBI taxonomy): domain Eukaryota; kingdom Metazoa; phylum Chordata; class Mammalia; order Artiodactyla; family Bovidae; genus Bubalus; species Bubalus bubalis. The sequence continues at coordinate 122,779,443 of NC_059159.1, read as the reverse complement.
CACCAAAATATTAACAGCAGATGTAGGATCCCAGGATATTCTTACTTCCTTCTGAGAAATTGTGTACATTTCCCAAGCTTTCTTAAGTGCATCTGAATTCATTTTAGGATCCAAAGAGAAAAACAAATAAACTTGCTTCACAAACGTACTTCACAAACTTGCTTCACCAGCAACACCGTACATACGAGTGCCTGGTTGGTGTGTACCCGCCACTTGCAGGGTCTGAGATGCTGTGACCGAATTGAAAGAGAACAGGCATGCAGGCAGGAAGAAACATGCACAGAAAAGATGGTGAATGCTGCTGTTTGGCTGGCTAGGACTCATAAAAGGTATGGTGGGAGACCAGACTGGAAGCGTCAGGGGGTCCCAGAGTCAGGCAACTAGGAAGCCATGTAAGGGGTGGGGAGGGGCACACGGGGAGTGGTGTGCAGGAAAGCCCCTGTGCTGGAATGGTCCCTGCAGGCTGGGTGGAGGTGGTAGGACGGGCCACACCACAGGCATGGCATCTGGTGGAGAGGCTGGAATGTGGCCAGGAGACAGAGAAGTGGGAAATGGGCAAGAACATCCTCCAAGGCCCAGCGCAAGGCTCCCTAGAGTAGTGGTTAAGAGTTCAAGCAGAGGCACCAAGCATCCCGGGTTTGATCCTGGCTTCAGCGCTCACTAGTTGTGTGGCCATGGGCCAGTTACATCACCTCTCGGTGCCTCAGTGTTTCTGTCAGGGTAGTGGGGATAATAATAGCACCAGGTTGTATGGCTGCTTGGAGGATATCAACAGAAATGCAGCACTTGGTCCAGGGATGTGTAGAGTGTGGGTTAGCAGATGTTATTTATTCTGACCTGAAGGCCACCCGTCATGCCCTGAGTGGGGTACGCTGTATCAGCAAGGGGTCCAACCCAAGGCAGACGAGGGGTTCTGTCTCTCTGATCCTCCTTCAAAAAGTGGTCAAGGAGTTAAAATGTTGACAAAGTCAAGATGAAGGTGAGACTAAAAGGATGTTGTAATAAGTGTCAGTGATCTTGCCTCTGGTCCCAGCTTTGGTGTTAACTGCTACATCAGAAGTCAGGTGAAGATCCTTGTCTGGGATGAAATTCCTAGGTCCCCATATAATGACAGTCCACACGGGCATGGCCTCCTCTCCTGGGCCCAGGACCCATTTGTTCTGACTCCACACCCAGCCTGTGGCCAGGAGATTAATGGGTACAGCCTATTTGTAAGCTGACTTTTAACAGCACCTGTCTTGGGGCCAAGGTCCAAACACTCATAAAGAAATAAAAATTCCAATTACCCACCATATACACCTTGTCCCCTCCCAGTCTCCAAGCCAACTGTAAGTGGCTTCTTTAAAAATCAAGAGTTGGAGGCAGAATGCTTTTGGTCTGAGATGGCCAGAAAGGTTGGTGGGAGAAGCCTTGTCCCCACTATCCCCACCTCCTCTCCTATTTCCAGAACCACAGAAGTGATAAACAGGCTCATTCCAAGGCAAAGGAAATGCACAATCAATCCATGCCTTTCGGGCTGGGCTACAATTTAAGAAGAGGAGAAGAGAAGATAAATAAAAAGGCCTATTTTCTAGAGAGCCATTTAAGCCCAGAGAGAGGCTATAATAATGTGCACACCAGCTCTGCTTACATTCGTCCCTGGCTCTCTCAAAATTGCCCTGAGATAATCAAAAAGAAGTGAAGAGGAACAACACAGACTCCAGCTCCAAAGAGGCTGTGGTAATTAGCACCCAACGCAGGCCCCACTGTGTCAGGAAAAGCTGTTGGTCACCGCGGGGACTCCTGCTGTCTTCCAGTGGCAGAGGAAGATGCTTTGGCTCGTCTTAACTCACCCTTAAGTTGGAAAGCATAGAACTGACACATCCACGACTGTATTTCTAAAATCATCCCTCAAAGAGATAAATGACTTCCTCCAGCCAGCGCTGTCCGACCCAGGCCTGGGAATAGATAAATTCATTTACCCGTGAGCTAAATCTCCATTTTTCTCCTGGCACCATCTGTAATCCCGTCTTTTTCAATGCTTGAGACACTCGGGGTGATGAATGTGCCCCTGTCTTGGGGCGAGAGGCAAAGTCTTCACTAGGAAGATCAAGCAGGATCAATCTTAGGGCTAAGCCCACATGACAACCTGCTCTGGGGGCACCTGGGTGCAAGAAGCCACTACATAGATGGGTCCCCTGGAAAGAACTACACTTGTTTCCAAGTAGAAATGCTTTCCTTTCCACGCCAGGCCTGTCTGCCCAACCCAGGCAAGCTGAGGTCTGCCTCCAAGAATGGCAGGGCATTTCTACATCTTCTGCAGCAAGAGACAAGGGCTGGCTGGGATCAGAGGAAGGCAAGACAGCAGCCTGGCCCCCGCCAGACAGTTCAGTCCCTCAGCTCCTGCAAGAACTAAATGGATCCTGACAAAGATTTCTGGGAATTCCTCCTAGGGATTCTATCAAAGCAAGACTACTCAGTGTCCTCGCTGCCCTTCCAGGAACATGGGTCAGGGTCACCACACCCCACAAGCCTCAGTTTTCTCATCCATAAAATAGGGATCTTAATCCCTATCCTGCAATGATTCTCAGCAGCCCAGGATAGACACTGGTAAGAGGTAAGGGCCCTAATTACTCTGTCCTAACTAATCAGACTGATGCTGAAGCTGAAGCTCCAATACTTTGGCCACCTCCTGTGAAGAACTGACTCATTGGAAAAGACCCTGACGTTGGGAAAGATTGAGGGAAGGAGGAGAAGGGGCCACAGAGGATGAGATGGTTGGATGGCATCATCGACTCAATGGACATGAGTTTGAGCAAACTCCAGGAGATGGTAAAGGACAGGGAAGCCAAGCATCTGCAGTCCATGGGGTCCCAAAGAGTCGGATACGACTAAGCGACTGAACAACAACAACCAATCAGATCGCAGTAAGCACCTGGGTCGGTGTGTCTCTGCCCCCACTACATGTTAGCATCACTAGACATCCATAAAATAAATAATAGACAAAATGTGATGCCTGGTCCCTATCCTGGACCAGTTACATCCCATTTCTGCCAGTGAGTATTAATAAATCTATATAAGTATATATTTATAATATATTTATATATTTATAATAAATATGAATACTTAATACTTATTAGTATTTATTGGAGTCAGAATTTCTCAACATGCAGCCAAGCCTGAGCTTCTCAGGCTCAGTTTGCTCACATGCCCATTCTGTCCTCAGACCCCAGGGTCAGCTCCTAGTCAGGCTCTGAATGGTTAACACATGGTTGGTTCCGGGAGTTCAGGGAAAGGCCTAGAGCCTTTCCTAAGAGAGGCAAAGGGATGACGATGACACGCTGGTTGTGACACATCAGAAGTGACACGGGCTTGATGCACAGACAGAGATGACAGCGAGGCAGATGTTCTCTGAGTCTGCATGGAGTGCTGGGCACTGTGCTGAGTGCTTGGCATGGATTGTGTCCCTCTTAATCCTCATCATGACCTTTGAGTTGGCACCGTTAGGAAGGTGGTTTTACTGCCAAGGGCACTGAGGCTTAGAGGGGTCATTAGCCATCCAGGGTCACATGTCGCAGAAGAGGGTTTTGCCTCTGTCCCTGTTACTGGGACACATTCCTCACCTTGCTTCTCTGCACATCGGTTCCTAGTCTGTGGGAGGGGAGGAGGCCTGGGAACCCCAGCCCCGAAGGTGGTGCCTGCCCCAGCAACAAAATAGCTCCAGCGCAGGGTGATTCAGGTTCAGTCCATCAGACACACCTGCGTAAAGGTGTGTGGCAGGTGAAGGTGGGGCCGGGGCTGTGCTTCTACTGCTTCTGCCCCTGTCTCGGGTGCAGCAGTGTTTGTAGGAGTCCCCGTATGCCAAGAAGCAGAGCTTGGGCATCATTACTTTTCTACTGTGGATGTAGCTGGTGGTTGCTCTGCATTCTCCATCTCCTGATCGTGGCAGAGGTGGGGGCTCCCTTGGAAGCCAGTCTGCAGTGTTTTCCTGAGAGTCTTTCCTGGAGGTCTGGCCAAACATCTACTCTTGCCCTTTGAGTGATACTGTAAGCACCTACTTCCCTGACTTAAATCCCTTTCTTCTTAAACAGCTGAAGTTACTTCTATTACATGCAACTAAATAAATCCTGATTCATACAGGTACACTCCCACCAACCTACCCAGCCTCAAGGTTGGGAGCCATATGAATAAGGGGGAGACAGCCCTGCCCTGAAACAGGGGCCAGAGATGGAGAACCTCTGCCTCCAGGGGCCGCAAGGGGGAAATATTTGCCTAATTTGAGCTTCAGTCTCCACCTCCCTAGAGAGAGGAGAGCAGCACAACCCACACCTATCAGGCTTTCAGTAAACACTCACTGGTCCTTCCAAAGCTTAATCTGGCCAAGGAGAGGGCAATTGGGGCCCCATAGTACTTGGTTTTCTCAATAGATGATTCTGCAGTGCAATGGGGAAATGGAGGAAGGACAGGTCCCTGAGGGATTGGGAGAGCCTCCACAGAGGGAGTCAGTATTGATAGGCAGGGGGCAGGAGTTACAGATGGAAGGACTATTTAACAGAGACTCAAATGTGCAAGAGCCTAGAAGTTTGGGAAACAGTAAAGTATAGGGCAGAGGAGAAGAGAGCTGGGTTGGGGGTGGGGGGCAGGGAGAATCCTCAGGAGGCAGGTTCATATCTTCTGTGGCCATGGGGGCACCAGGTAACCCTCCACACCTGCCACCATGCAGTCCAGCTCCTGCCTCTTCACAACCTGACCTCCACAGCCAACCTGTGAGGCAGGAGGCACCTCACGTTTGTCCCATTTCATAGAAGAGGAAGCTAAGGCTCAGAGGCAGGAGGCTGATCCAAGTTTACACAGTGAGTTCTCAGGGCTTTCTTCCGGCCATCCAGTCCGCTGTTTCCCAGCACGCCCGCCCCATCAGTCTGCAGGCCAGCTCGGGGTGGCGGGCCCGGACCTCACTGTGGAGCTCCTGCAAGCTCTCTGGCTGGCAGAGGTCTGATGGGGGACCTGAGGAACAGTCCTGGACTTCTGAACAGAAAGCCAGGGCCACAAAGATAGAAAGGCCTGGAGCAAGGCAGCATAGGGCTCAGCCTGCTTCTAACCCCAAAGTCACATCAGTTTTCGTGGTTTTAAGGAAAAAAGACACAGAAGCTGATCCCAGTCTGACCCCAGCTCTGTCACTGACCCTGGGGAAGGCTCATCACCTCAGTAAGTCTCAGCTTGCTCGGCAGTAGATAATAAACCTCGCTTTGGTTACCCCCGTGGTCTTAGGTGAAACAAGTATGAGAAGGGATATAAAAGCCCTTGGTCACCCATAGGGCCTAAGTGTCTGGAATTTTCACTTGAGGATTTGGGGGCTGGGAGCTCCTCCACACATGCTCCCCAGGTGGGCACCTTTGTCTTTCCCCTTGTTTCCTGTCTCCGCTTGGTCCCCTCATCCCCTCGGCCCAGCCTATCTGGCATCTACCTGACATCTCCTCCCTGTCCTTGTCTCTGTCCTGGGAATAAGGGAAGGCGGCGGTAGAGGGGTGGCCAAACACAGGAGGAAAGGCCCCAGCAGTGAATCTCATTCCTGGCCCCTGGACAGCAGAGCTGAACACCCCACGAGCTGAGTTTGGCCATGACCCCAGGCAGCCGAGGTGCTCACCCTTTTGTTTGGGCCATCTTAACACTGTACAGCGGCTGCTACCATCCCACTGCCAGCCCTGTGAGGAGTTCCATCCCATTAACTCCTCTAGTCACCATGGCAACACAGGCTCCTGACTCTCCCAAAGATAGGAGATAAGAGTGCTGTCTCGGGGGCTGGCCTGCACCCCCTCCCCAGATATGCAGGAGGACCGGAGACCTCAACTTATTTCTGATCAGGACAGCCACATCGCCTGAGCTCCTACTGTGCACCCAGCACCTGCCTCTAGAAGCACCCCAACTCAAGACTGAGCCACCCCCCACCCAGCCACTGAGTGTGTTAGCAGATGACTTTCAAATAATCTCAGGTTTTCTCCATGACTGTGTACCTGCCTATTCTCCTCATAGCACTGAAATCCCATCATAACAGAGCTGATGCTGACACAGTAATAGTATGTAACAGCTGTACAATCCTCTTTCTCGTTGACTCCCCAGTGTAAACTCAAGTACACACAGTGCTTCTTCCCATTTTATAGAAGAAATTGAAGCTGAAAGGTTAAGTAACATGCCCAAGGTAACACTGCCATTAAGTGGGAGACAATAATTAAATTCAAAGCTGTTTTTAGACTCACGGACTTAGAGAATGAACATATGGTTACTGGAGGGAAAGGTAGGGGGAAGGGATAGATTGGGAGTGTGGAACTGACGTGTACACACTGCTATATTTAAAACCGATAGGGACTTCCCTGGTGGCCCAGTGGTTAAGAATCCAGCTTGCAGGGCAGGTGATATGAGTTTGATCCCTGGTGGGGGATCCAAGATCCCACGTGCCTCGGAGCAACTAACTCTGCACGTCACAAGGAAAGATCCTGCATGACCTGAGTGCCACAACTAAGACCTGACACAGCCAAATAAATAAACATTTTTATAAAATAGATAACCAATAAGGATCTGCTATTAAAAAAATTAAAATAAATAAATAAAATAAAAATTAATAAATAAATTCAAGGCTGTTGTTTACTTGGTATATGAGACACTTATGTAGTTCTTACAATATGCCAGGCCCTGTCCTGTGCTTTATGCATATTAAGTCTTTTAATTCTCATAATAACCCCCTGGCTAGATATTATCAATAGCTCCACCTTACAGACAAGGATACCAAGGCAGAGAGAGGTTAAGTCACTTGCCCAGAGTCATACAGAAAGAGATGGAGCCTGGATTCAAGCCCAGGCAGTCTGGCTCCTGACTTTGTGTCCATAACCACTATACAGATGGTCCCCAATTTATGGAGTTTTGACCTATATGTTATGCAATGGTGCAAAAGCTATAGAGATTCCATACAAACTTTAGTTTGACTTTTGATCTTTTTCCCAGGCTAGTGATGTATGGTATGATATTCTCTAATGGTGCCAGGCAGCCTCAGCTCCCAGTCAGCCACACAATCACAAGAGTAAATTACTGATACACTTACAACCATTCTGTACTCAGAGAACCATTGTTTTTCACTTCCAGTGCAGTATTAAATAAATTACATGAGACATTTATTTAACACTTTATTATGAAATAGACTTTGTATTAGATAATTTTGCCCAACAGTAGACTAATGTAAGTGTTCTGAACATCTTTAAGGTAGGCTAGGCTAAGCTCTGGTGAAGGAAATGACAACCCACTCCAGCATTCTTGCCTGGGAAATTCCATGGACAGAGGAGCCTGGGGGGTTATGGTCCATGGGGTCGCAAAAAGTTGGAAATGACTGAGCAACTGAGCACAGGCTAAGCGATGATGTTCAGTAGGTTAGGTATATTAAATACATTTTTGACATAATGATATATTCAACTTATGATGGGTTTATCAGGATATAACCCCATTGTAAGTCGAGGAAGATCTGTCCTACGCTTGACTATAATTCTAGGACTCCTCTCTTCTAAATTGCACCCCACCCCACCCCACCCCGAAGTCAAGCAAGTGACCACCTGACCACTCCAGGAGCTGTGCCTGACTTCTCTCAGTGAACTGGCCTCTCAAAGCAAGCAGCTGTGTAGTTAGAGGATTTCATCTCCCCAACCTTCCTGCAGCTTTCTTTTCCAATTTCCCTGGCTCTCAAAGTAATCTCACATTTCCACTCATTGCTCTGGGCTTTAAAAGGCTCCCATTTGGAACAACAGCTGGGAATTGTCTTCCTTTCAAGAGAAGAGCCTTCCAGCACCCACGCAAGGGACGTCCCCCTGTCCTCCCACCCGCAGCCTGTCTCCAAAGACCATTAACACAGTCACTTAACAAGAGGCCAGCGCTAATAGAAAGGAAGAAAGAGGAGGAGCTTTGTTAGCCGTTTGAAGGGGAGAAGAAATCATAAAATCCATCAAACCTGTATTTGTCTCATTAAAAGTGTTTCTAATTTATAATGTCCTGGAATGCAGATGCCGCCCAGCTGTGCGGGCCTGGTCGTGCTGCCTGGCACACACCCCCACACTCCGGGCCCCCCTCTCCCACCTCGCTGGGACTGCCATCAATTTCTGCTCATCAGCGGCACTTACAGTAAATGGATTCATTTGTGGCAATGGGAGCTGAGAGACAAAGGTGACAATATAATTAAGGTTTTTAATTCTATGCCTGAACAGTTAAGTCCAGAACTCATGATAATTAGCCGGCTGTAATGAAAGATCTTTAATCGTTATTTTCCCTTTGTTTCCTATAATTGTTCATTTTGGCCAACTACATTTGCCCTTTCATTTGAAGCTGGCTGCACAGTTTTATGTAACTTCCATTATTCCTATAAAACTCCAAAGAAAATATGCTGCGGAGCTGGTCATTTACAAAGTCATGGCAAGTTGACCCAGGGAACTCATCTATGCACAGCCAATGACCAGGGGCCGTGGCTACTTGCTGAAGGAAAGAAACCCAGGCTGGAGCCATCCACAGGCCTAGGAACATGGCTCCCTAAATGCAAGAACTGCCATGAGAAGGAAAAACAATGGGCCCTGCACAGTTGAATTAGCCACAAGAGTTGGTTTCCAAGCTCGTTCATGGAACAACGATTGTGATCATATAAGTTCCTGACTCTCAGATGCATGTATTGTTTTTGTTTCTTCTTTCACATTTTAGCATTTCTATTAGCAGGATGCATCTTACAATGGACACAAAAAAGTAAAGTGTTAGTCACTTAGTCGTGTCTGACTCTGCGGTCCCATGGACTGTAGCTCCTCAGGCTCCTCTGTCCATGGGATTTCCCAGGCAAGAATACTGGAGTGGGTAGCCATTCCCTTCTTCAAGGGATCTTCCTGACCCAGGGATTGAAACAGGGTCTTCTGCATTGTGGGCAGATTCTTTACCATCTGAGCCACCAGGAAAGCCCCTTACATGGATGTGCATCAATAATGTCATGTCTACCTTTTGTATTTCCTGAAAAGTTTTCCATGAATTGACAGTTAATAGATGGGGAAACAATGGAAACAGTGACAGACTTTATTTGGGGGGGCTCCAAAATCACTGCAGATCGTGACTGCAGCCATGAAATTAAAAGATGCTTGCTCCTTGGAAGAAAAATCATGACCAACCTAGACAGCATATTAAAAAGCAGAGACATTTCTTTTCCAACAAAGGTCCATCTAGTCAAAGCTATGGTTTTTCCAGTAGTCATGTATGGATGTGAGAGTTGGACTATAAAGAAAGCTGGGCGCTGAAGAATTGATGCTTTTGAACTGTGGTGTTGGAGAAGATTCCTGAGAGTCCCTTGGGACTGCAAGGAGATCCAACCAGTCAATCCTAAAGGAAATCAGTCCTAAATATGTATTGGAAGGACTGATGCTGAAGCTGAAACTGCAATACTTTGGCCACCTGACACGAATAACTGACTCATTTGAAAAGACCCTGATGCTGGGAAAGATTGAAGGCGGGAGGAGAAGGGGACGACAGAGGATGAGACAGTTGGAAGACATCACCGACTTGATGGACATGAGTTTAAGTAAGCTCTGGGAGTTGGTGATGGACAGGGAAGCCTGGTGTGCTGCAGTCCGTGGGGTCACAAGGAGTCAGACACGACTGAGCAACTGAAGTGAACTGAACTTATATTCCTTAGAGTTGAGAAAACATAGTAAAAGCATCTTCCATACAACAACTATTTCCCAAGGACCTACTAAGTTCCAGGCTGGGTGCTGGGAATGCAGTGGTAAGTAGAAACAGACTAGTCCCTACTGTCATTGTCTCCACAATCTGGAGGGTCATGATCAACTTAGCCTCCTGTCCAACCACAGCTGGACAGCTGAGCAGGAAATTTTTCACTTGCTGTGAACTTTTTGGACCCTGTTTCAACTATGGGTCCAGGCAACCAGATTTCTGGTAGGCAAATGCCTCTTAGAGACTAGGACATCAAAGCAAGAGGCTGGGAGCTTACAACAACAGAAGGGAGAAATCGGAAATTCGAATTCTGCTCCACAGCTGTCCAGGACTGGAGAAGAACCCAGCTGGGAAAATTGGGTGGGAGGATTGTAATAGGAAAACAGGCCTCAGACAGGACATAAGGAATGCATGGGGAGGTGGGGGGGATATGAGCAGAAGGCTTGTGACACATTCTATGTCCTTTCTCTCCTCCCTCCACTCCTGATCTGAGTCCTGAAAGTTGCCCATCCAAGGCCACAGGTGAGTGTGTTCCTGGAGAGGACTGGGCCTGATCTGTGCCTCCCCTGATGTGGTGGTGCTCTTCAGCTCGAGGTTCTAAATGATGCTTGTCTCAAACCCTTTCAGTTACAAGTTACCAGGAAGAAGAAAACTAGGCCAGCTGATAAAGATCTTCCCGTTCCTCCCCAATCCATCTATGCACAAAGTCAGAGTGATTGTTTTGGAAATTTATGGTCCTTTCTACCCTGTAAAAATCTCCAGTGGCTTCCCAGCATCCTTCAGACACCATCTAAACTCCTAAAAACAGTCAAAAAGAGTCCTGCACGCCCTGCTCTGCCTTTAGCCCGGTCCTTCCCCTGCAGCCTGCAGCTCAGCCCTGGATGTGGCAAGTTCATTTTAGCCCCTGGGCCCCCTCTCATACTCTTTGTGCTGCCTGGGGACATCTCCAACTTCCAACTGCCATTTGCTTGCTGAATGGTTCATGCCAGAAGTCACCTTGGATGGCCTCAGGCACCAAGTACCAGGAAGCCCAAGGGAAGAGCTTGGTAAGTAGTAGATGTGGGATTAGTAGTAGATGTGGGATGTGGCACATCTTGCCTGATGTGCCTCTCATGGGGCACGAGGGTCTGAAGGCAGGCGCTGGTGTGGTTCTCCAATGCATCCCTTCAGCCTCCTTGCCAGAGCTCACTTACAACCTGCAGAATAAGCTTAAAACTGGCCCTGGCATAGTAGTGGTTTGGGAGGGACAAGCATGTTTATAAGTCAAGTGAGGCTCGGTACAACCCTACTGGCCCCCTGCACAGCCACTACCCAAGCTCCCACTGCCACCTGAAGTCTCCTCACTGGCCCCAGTCTCTCTCCAGACCTAGCTCCCTAAAACCTCACAGAGTCAGGACCCTCACTTAGAGAAGCCAAGGTGCTGAGCCTGGCATCCAAGGCTCTAACCCTCTCCCACCCATCCCAGGCCAGCCCTGTCCTGAACTTTCTCTTCTAGCAGAAAGTGCCTCTCACTCGCCCCTCGAAGTGTCCTGCCTCCAGGCCTTCACTGACAATGTCCCCTCCACCAGACAAGCCTGTCTGCTCCTCATTTTATTTAGCCTGCCACCTGCCCTCAGCTGGGTCAGATGGCCTCTTTAAGCACCCATCTCCTCACAGTCCACACTGGTTTATCTTTATCTGCCCACCACACTCCACCTGTCTCCACAGAAGCAGGTTGGCTCATCCACCACTGTCCCCCAGTAATAGAATGCACTGTGGTGGGAATAAATGAATGGAAACAGGGAGAAGCTGGACAGTCCAGAGGACGAGGCACCCCCACCCAGCCAGGCTCTTTAGCCCTTCAACAAACAACTCGTGAACCCCTTCTCTGTGCCAGGCCCAGGCCTGATGCTGAAACAGGAAGTAAGAACAACTCAGCCTCAAGGTGCTCACCAGTTTCCAAGGAGCTCATAGGGTACAATAGTTACTAACAGAGGTTCTAATCCCACATCTACTACTTACCAACCGTGTGATCTTACACAAGTTTCCTACCCTCTCTATGCTTCATTTCTTTTTTTTTTTAAACAACTGCTTTAAGAAGTATTTATTTCATCCACCTCATTAGAACTGGAGCCTATTATACAGAGTGAAGTAAGCCAGAAAGAAAAACACCAATACAGTATACTAACGCATATATATGGAATTTAGAAAGATGGTAACAATAACCCTGTGTACGAGACAGCAAAAGAGACACTGATGTATAGAACAGTCTTATGGACTCTGTGGGAGAGGGAGAGGGTGGGAAGATTTGGGAGAATGGCATTGAAACATGTAAAATATCATGTATGAAATGAGTTGCCAGTCCAGGTTCGATGCACGATACTGGATGCTTGGGGCTGGTGCACTGGGACGACCCAGAGGGATGGAATGGGGAGGGAGGAGGGAGGAGGGTTCAGGATGGGGAACACATGTAAACCTGTGGCGGATTCATTTTGATATTTGGAAAATCTAATACAGTTATGTAAAGTTTAAAAATAAAATAAAATTAAAAAAAAAAAAAAAAAGAAGTATTTATTTATTTATTTACTTTATTATTTATTTGGCTGTGCCAGGTCTTAGTTGCCCCACACGGGGTCTTCAATCTTAGTTGCAGCATGCAGGATCTTTAGGCGTGGCACGCAAACTTAGTTGGCGTATGCCCCACACGGGAGTATGCCCCACACGGGATCTTAGTTGGGAGTATGCCCCACACGGGGTCTTCGATCTTAGTTGCAGCACGCAGGATCTTTAGGCGTGGCATGCAAACTCTTAGTTGGGGGTATGTGGAATCTAGCTCCCTGACCACAGATCGAACCCAAGCCCCTGGAGTCTCAGCCACTGGACCATCACAGAAGTCCCTAGGCCTCGTTTCTTTATCTACAAAATGGAGACAATAATAACAGCTACCTCAGAGGGTGATTTGAAGAATAAATGAAGTCATGTGAAAAAGTGGTTGAATAGCAAATAGTGCCTGGCCCATTACAGATGCAAGAATAATGTTAGTTCTCCCAGCTTGCTGCTGGTCCCTGCCCTTGGAGTGGTCCCTCCTCAGCCCACACTCTTGTGCTCCTGGTCCCTCAGGGAGCCAGGGAGGCAGAGCCAAGACAGCACAGGCTGAGGAGTCACCCAGATGGGAATGCAAGACCCGGCTCCACCAACCAGTTGTGTGACTTTGAGAAAGATAAGTGTGAAATGGACCATTTCCCCCAGAACCCAGCCGAGCATCCGTTTTCCCTTAGGACAAGTGGAGAGGAAAAGAATAACTGCTCTGCCTGCTCCACAGAGCCTTACAAGGATAGAACAAGAGCTTGGATGCAAAAGTCCTCTGTGGGCTGCAGAGAGATTATCTTAATCAGAGCACTGTATCCAGGGAGTCAGTTGCGTAGGCTGCACTAAGCTTGTGTGTGCATGAGGACATACACATTACACCAGAATCCCGGGACAGGAAGCCACTGGCAGAGGGAGGGCAGAACACAGGGTGACAGACGCTTGACACCTTTACAAGCAGGGCTTCAGCAAGCTTTGGGGGGTGCATCCTGGGGTGGCCCCATCCTCTGATCCCTGATGCTGATTTCTGGGACCCTTCTCCTCAGCACCTACCAAGCTCACCATGACAGCAAATGGTGCTCCTGAGGACTCACCCTGGCTGCAAGGCTGTTCCCGTGCCCTTGAATCTATTAAACTGAGCAAAATGATTAATTATTTTACTGTCTTTATGGCATCAACTTTAACTTGCTTCACATCCAGATTTCCAATTACATAAGCCCAAGTCTTAAACTCAGGAGGACATGTATTATTGAACTATTTATAATCAGAGTTTTTCAGAGCAGAAAAAGCTCTGCCAGGCAAGAGCTACACAACCAAAATTAATGATTCAGAGACCAGAAGACAATCTTTCCATAATCAGAGGGGTGTGGGACACAGGCAGGAAAAGAACAGAGAGGTTGGATCTGAATCAAAGACAGCAAACCATTTCCCACTAAAGGGCACAGACTGCCCCCCGAAGGGAAGAGCAAATCAGTTGGTGAGTGGGAGTCAAGGGGACCCATGCAAAATGCAATCAAATGTAGTTGGAGCTATTCTTTTTTTTCTTTAAAATACTTATAAATTTTAAATTAAGATATAATTGACATATAACATTATGTTAGTTTCAAGTGTACAACAATGATTTGATATTTATATATACTGTGAAATAATGATCATCACAATAAGTCTAGTTAACATTCATCACCTCACATAGTCACAATTTTCTTTTTCTTGTCATGAGAACTTTTAAGATCTACTCTCAGACTTTCCTTGTGGTCCACTGCTTAAGAATCCACCTGCTAATGGATTAATGCAGGGGACATGGATTTGATCCCTGGCCTGGGAAGATTCCACATGCCTTGGAACAAATAAGTCCATGTGCCATGAGTACTGAGTCTGGGCTCTAGAGCCTGTGAGCCACAACTTCTGAAGCCTGCCTGCCCTAGAGCCTGTATTCCACAACAGAAGCCACCACAATGAAAAGCCTGTGCACCGCAGCTAGAGAAAGCCCTCATGCACAGCACCAAAGACCCAGTACAGCCAAAAATAAATAAATAAATAAAATTTTAAAAAGATCTCAGAAGGTAAAGAATCTGCCTGCGATGTGGGAGACCTGGGCTTGATCCCTGGGTTGGGAAGATCCTCTAGAGGAGGGTGTGGCAATCCACTCCAGTATTCTTGCCTGGACAAAAGCGTCCAAAATGCAGTACCTGGATGCAGTCTCAAAAACGACAGAATGATCTCTGTTCATTTCCAAGGCAAACCATTCAATATCACGGTAATCCAAGTCTGTGCCCTGACCAGTAACGCTGAAGAAGCTGAAGTTGAATGGTTCTATGAAGACCTACAAGACCTTCTAGAACTAACACCCAAAAAAGATGTCCTTTTCATTATAGGGGACTGGAATGCAAAAGTAGGAAGTCAAGAGATACCTGGAGCAACAGGCAAATTTGGCCTTGGAGTACAGAATAAAGCAGGGCAAAGGCTAATAGAGTTCCGCCAAGAGAACACACTGGTCATACCAAACACCCTCTTCCAACAACACAAGAGAAGATTCTACACATGGACATCACCAGATGATCAACACCAAAATCAGACTGATTATATTCTTTGCAGCCAAAGGAGGAGAAGCTCTATACAGTCAGCAAAAACAAGACCAGGAGCTGACTGTGGCTCAGATCATGAACTCTTGATTGCCAAATTTGGACTTAAATTGAAGAAAGTAGGAAAAACCACTAGACCATTCAGGTATGACCTAAATCAAATCCCTTACGATTATACAGTGGAAGTGAGAAATAGATGTAAGGGACTAGATCTGATAGAGTGCCTGATGAACTATGGATGGAGGTTCGTGACATTGTACAGGAGACAGGGATCAAGACCTTCCCCAAAAAAAGAAATGCAAAAAAACAAAAGGTCTGAGGAGACCTTACAAATAGCTGTGAAAGGAAGAGATGTGAAAAGCAAAGGAGAAAAGGAAAGATATACCCATTTGAATGCAGAGTTCCAAAGAATAGCAAGGAGAGATAAGAAAGCCTTCCTCAGTGATCAGTGCAAAGAAATAGAGGAAAACAACAGAATGGGAAAGACTAGAGATCGCTTCAAGAAAATTAGAGATACCAAGGGAACATTTCATGCAAAGATGAGCTCGATAAAGGACAGAAATGGTATGGACCTAACAGAAGCAGAAGATATTAGGAAGAGGTAGCAAGAAAACACAGAAGAACTATACAAAAAAGATCTTCACAACCCAGATAATCACGATGGTGTGATCACTGACCTAGAGCCAGACATCCTGGAATGTGAAGTCAAGTGGGCCTTAGGAAGCATCACTATGAACAAAGCCAGTGGAGATAATGGAATTCCAGTTGAGCTATTTCAAATCCTAAAAGATGATGCTGTGAAAATGCTGCACTCAATATGCCAGCAAATTTGGAAAACTCAGCAGTGGCCACAGGACTGGAAAAGGTCAGTTTTCATTCCAATCCCAAAGAAAGGCAATGCCAAAGAATGTTCAAGCTACCACACAATTGCACTCATCTCACACGCTAGTAAAGTAATACTCAAAATTCACCAAGCCAGACTTCAACAATACATGAACTGTGAAATTCCAGAGGTTCAAGCTGGATTTAGAAAAGGCAGAGGAACCAGAGATCAAATTGCCAACATCTGTTGGATCATCGAAAAAGCAAGAGAGTTCCAGAAAAACATCTATTTCTGCTTTATTGACTATGCCAAAGCCTTTGACTGTGTGGATCACAATAAACTGTGGAAAATTCTTCAAGAGATGGGAATACCAGATCACCTGACCTGCCTCTTGAGAAATCTGTATGCAGGTCAGGAAGCAACAGTTAGAACTGGACATGGAACAACAGACTGGTTCAAATAGGGAAAGGAGTATGTCAAGGCTGTATATTGTCACCTTGCTTATTTAACTTATATGCAGAGTACATCATGAGAAACACTGGGCTGGAAGAAGCACAGGCTGGAATCAAGATTGCTGGGAGAAATATCAATAACCTCAGATACGCAGATGACACCACCTTTATGGCAGAAAGCAAAGAAGAACTAAAGAACCTCTTGATGAAAGTGAAAGGGGAGAGTGAAAAAGTTGGCTTAAAACTCAACATTCAGAAAACTAAGATTATGGCATCTGGTCCCATCACTTCATGGCAAATAATGAGGAAACAGTGGAAACAGCGGCAAACTTTATTTTGGGGGGCTCCAAAATCACTGCTGATGGTGACTGCAGCCATGAAATTAAAAGACACTTGCTCCTTGGAAGAAAAGCTGTGACCAACCTAGACAGCATATTAAAAATCAGAGACATTACTTTACCATCAAAGGTCCATCTAGTCAAGGCTATGGTTTTTCCAGTAGTCATGTATGTATGTGAGAGTTGGGCTATAAAGATAGCTGAGTGCCAAAGAATTGATGCTTTTGAACTGTGGTGTTAGAGAAGACTCTTGAAAGTCCCTTGGACAGCAAGGAGATCCAACCAGTCAATCCTAAAGGAAATCAATCCTGAATATTCGGAAGGACTCATGTTGAAGCTGAAACTCCAAGACTTTGGCCACCTCATGTGAAGAGCTGACTCATTTGAAAAGACCTTGATGCTGGGAAAGATTGAAGGTGGGAGGAGAAGGGGATGACACAGGATGAGATGGTTGGATGGCATCACCGACTCAATGGATGTGAGTTTGAGTAAACTCTGGGAGTTGGTGAGGAACAGGGAGGCCTGGCATGCTGCAGTCCATGGGTTCGCAAAGAGTCAGACACAACTGAGCGACTGAACTGAACTGAACTGAACTGATTCTTGCCTGGAGAAACCCCATGGACAGAGTCTGGCAAGCTATAGTTCATGGGGTCGCAAAGAATCTGACATGCCTGTGCAACTAAGCACAGCACACTGTCTTAGCAATTTTTAAATATACAATAGAGTGTTATCAATGATAGTCGCCATACTGTACATTACACCCTTAGGACTTCATTCCTAACCAGAAGTCTGTGCATTTTAAATTCCTTCATCATTGCACCCACCCCTTCCTCTGGCAACCACCAGTCTAGTCTCTGTATCTACAACTTCATTTTCTGTTTTGCATTGTTTTCACATTCCATTTATCATATTTTTCCTTCTCTCCTGACTTATTTGACTTAGTACCTTCAAGATCCATCCATATTGTCACAAATGGCAATGTCCTGCTTTATATAGGGCATATATATATATATATATATATGTTTTTAGGGTGTTTTGAAGAAAATGGTGTGCCCTGGGTTATTTCAATCACACCAACGCTGGGTTTAAAATGCAGTCACATCACTACTGATAGTCAGTGCGCCCACTCCACCTGAGAACTCCAAACATCTAGCAGCTTCCAGCACTGCCTTGATAAGTTCCGGAAAACTCATGTGTTTTTACCAGCAAGTCCCATCAGCTACCACTTCATCTCCTCCTTCAGCTCCTGCTAACTCATGGGAGGACACCCACCACTGCCTTGGGGCCACCTCTAATCCACCTTCCACTGGGAGACACCATCTCCACTGTGGATGTGCCAGAACATCCTAGGTGGTCCACAGCCTGTCAGTGTCCCTCTGGGGACTGCCTTGCCCCCAGTTTAGTATTGCAAGGAGGCTTATCTTCCAATGGTTTGCAGAAGTTTTTTTTTTTTTTTTTAAGAACAGGCTTTTCCATGTTTACCCACTATAACTTCCTTTTCACAGGCCCCAGACAGGAGTCCATGATGGGTTTGGACCAGGAGAAAATTTCTCAGACAGACTTTCCTCCTTGCTGATGACTCCAGGCCTGTCATTATGCCAAGTCTGTCAGCCCATTTTTTGAAATACACAGGCAGATTCCTGGAGGACCCTCCAATCGGTCACCCAGATGGGCTCATCTCAGGATCAAGCCAGATCCCCAGGGAACCCTAGGGAGATGACTCCTGTGTCCGACCAGGCTGTGGTCTCACAGAAAACTATCAGGTAAATGCCAATAGTTCCATTTCACAGATGATGAAACTGCAGCTCAAAGAGGTTAAGTAACTTTCCCAAGGTTCCACAGCTGGTAGGTGGTAGGAGGCTCTACCAGGATCTGTCCCAGGTCTTGGATGCCAAGCTTCAACTATGACTCTCCCTCCTGCTACTTGTTTAAGAAGATATAACTTTACAGTCCATTACCAAGATGTTGTCTAGAAAAAAACTCTTCTCAACACAGATGAAATAAATGTTTTGTTTGTTTTCTGCAAGGGAAGCAGAGGAAAGGACTATCATCAACAAACTCAGGCACAGGTCTCTTTCCTCCTGGAGTGTATGTTTACTGAAGTAAAGCTGAAGTCTTAAAAAAATGACCCTAGAAAAGGCATGTTATTTTAAAAGCCTTTTTTTTTTTTTTTTTTTTTTAATGATAGAGACTGGCCAGCAGCTCAGAAAACCTTCTTCCACCTCTCTCCTGAGCATGAAGCTAGACTACATTTCCCAGACATCTTTGTAATTGGGCGTGGTCGTGTCCAAGGTTCTAGCCAATAGAATGAAAGCAGAGCTGTGTTTCGTTACAGCTCTGACCCATAAGAACCTCCCCACACAACTCTCCATGCTCTTTCCCTTCTTCATGCAAATAGATATCAGAACCTTGGAAACAATAGGTTGAAGGTGGCAGGCCCAGAAAGTGACGGAGGCTCGGGGAGGGAGCTTGTAACCAGCTTGGAGGGAGGGCCACCCACCTGTTCAGACTTGCCAGAATTAGCAAAAACGAAAACATGGACACCCGGTTACATATGAATTTCAAATAAGCAATGAATAATTTGGGGGGCTTCCCAGATGGTGCCATGGTAAAGAATCCTCCTGCCAATGCTGGAGATGCAGGAGATACGTGTTCGATCCCTGGGTCAGGAAGATCCCCTGGAGGAGGAAATGACAACCCACTCCAGTATTCTTGCCTGGAAAAATCCCATGGAGTGAGGAACCTGGCAGACTACAGTCCATAACGTCGCAGAGTTGGACACAACTGAGCTCGAGTGAGCAGCAGCAGCAGCAACAAGTAATTTTTAGTATAATACATTGGGAACAAACTGAGGAGAGTGGTAATCCCAGTCACCTTTCTGTTGTATCAGCTCTGGGCCCTTAAGATCACTGGGTAGATAGCTATCATTTGGGACCTAGACTAAAAAATTTTTTGTTGTTTATCTGAAGCTCAAATTTAATTAGGTATCTTATATTCTATCTGGCAACCCTACACCTATCAGAACACCTGTCTGGTATTTTACAGGCATGAGACATAAATGTCTGTTGTGTTTGAGCCACTATATATTTGGAGGTTTGTTTGTTACAGCAGCTGGCATTACACCATCACTCCCTTGAGGCATCAGATATTAAGCAGCCCAGGTGGATGAATTCAGTCCAGAGTAATCAGCATTGATGCAAATGGATGTCTTGTCACCAACTCTTCCTGCCTGGACTGCTGTAGCTCGGTAGAGCCTGTGGGGCTTTCTCCCTGCTCCCTTCCATGGATGCATTTGGAGCCAGAGAGGAAGAGAGACCAGACTTAGTTCTTGCCCCACCACACACTCCAAAAGCTCTCCACTTGGGGTCACCAGTATTTCCAGGGGGCTCATGAACAGATGCAAATCAAGGCTCAGAGTTCAGAGACAGTAAATCTGGGGTGAACGCGGTGCTGGCGAGTTTTGGGGGAAAGTAGCAGCAATCCTGGGCCTCTCCTGGGAACACGACATTAGCTACTAGCACTGGCAGCCATGGAGCAAGTGCTTTGGCAGATAAGTGAGTAGCCAGTCCACACTGGGACAGTCTGGATCGGGAGCCTTGGGCAGTTCAGAGTCATGAACATGGAATCTTGAAGTCAGGTCCTGGGACCTCTGATGGGAGCTCCCAGAGAGTTATTTCCAATGTGGCCCAGAAAAAAGAATCAAGATTTTGGAGCTACAAAGATGTAGGTCAGGTACTGACTCTGCTTAGGCAGGTTATTTCATCTCTCTGAGTCTTGGTTTCCACCTCTATAAAATGGAATAATATCAAACAAGTGTTGGAAAATTACCCAAGAGAGTCTATCCAAAGAGTCTGGCTCCTAGTTGGGACATAGTAAATGATACTTCCTCCCCTGCTGGTCTGGTAGTTGGAGAGAAGATGTGAGGGAAGGGAGCTCACCCATATTATCACTCCCCAATTTCCTTTAATATGCATGTTCTCCCCCATCCTTCTCTTCCCCACTCCCCATGGCCCAGAGACCACTGCAGCCAGGGCTGGAATGTTTCTGATCCCTCCATCCTTCCTTCTAGTGTAGGACCACAGAGTCCCCCCATCACTAGAAAAATAGGGTTCCAAATAGAAGTTGGTCTCCAGGCCAACCCTCACTCCAGCCTCTCATAATATTGCTAAAACTCTGCCCCTCATTGGCAGAATGGACTTAAGTGGGCGAGACTGAGAATGTAGTCACTACCTCCAGGCTTATTCCTCGGGATCTGAGCCTCACTCCTGCAAAGGAGACCCTCTGGGGAAACTGACACTCCAGAGACGGCAGCTAAGGCCTGAGCTCCAGCGCCCAGATGCTCATTTCCAGCATGCCCATCACTCACCTGCTTCTGGAAATGCTCCCGTTGGCTCCTCTGGAGCCCTTACCGTCTGTCATGCTTATCTGCATTTAGGTACAGTGGGGATTTGCACACTTCGATCTGTCATTGCTCATGAAGCAATGGCCCAAAAAATGGTAATGACGCCTCTGACACTGTGGCATTACTGCTTTCTTTACATATAGGGTTGCTAGATTTAGCAGGTAAAAGCACAGGAAGACCACTTAAGCCTGAATTACAGATAAACAACAAAGAATTTCTTAAGTTCCCAGGTGGCGCTCACGGTAAAGAGTCCTCTTGCCGAAGCAGGAGACTTGAGTTCGATCCCTGGGTCGGGAAGATCCCCTGGAGTAGGAAGTGGCAACCCATCCCAGAGTATTCTTGCCTGGGAAATCCATGGACAAAGGAGCTGAGAGGGCTGGGCTACAACTGTTCACGGGGTCTCAAAGAGTCAAACACAGCAAGACACACGCACATATGCTTATTTGGGACATATACAAAAAGAGAATATTCATTTTTATCTGAAATTCAAGTTTAACATGGCATCCTGTATTTTATCTGACAACTCTACTCACCAAGCCTCCTGGTGCACCACGGTCACGCCCAGCTAGAGAATTTTCACAGCCAGGCAAGAACTGGGGGCTTGGGGCATCTCTCTCCTCAGCCCGATTCCACTGCCACTACCACTGTCTTATGGCCATAAACACTCCCACTAGAGAAGCGCTCTGTGCCAAGCTCTGCGTGGGACACAGTCTTGGGATGATGTATGGCTCTAACGTGTGCGTGTCTGTGTGTGTGTGTGTGTGTGTAGAAACGTGCACACAAGCTTGTGTGGGGATAAGGTGGGAATTTCCTCAAATGTTCATGTTAAAATCAAACTTCTTACGTGCTCTGAAGAAATAGAGACCTTCACAGGTTTATGGCCAAGGAAACTCATCCCAGCTTTCTTTTTTCTGAGAGAAAAAAAATTAAGAACAACCTGAACATTCAATAATAGAGAAATGGTTCCATTAGGAAACTCATATACAATGAAATGTGGTACAGACATTAAAAATGATATTATGAAGGAATACATGCTGACAGTTGGTAAATATTCATGATGTCAAAAGAAGTTAATAAAACAAATACAGTAGTGCCCTAACTTTTATATCCCTGTGATAAGACATGAATTTGAAATATTAATTGGTTTGTTCTCATTGTCTCTCCTCCACTCCTTTTACCCCATGCCTTCACCCTCCATCAGAGTATATCATGACTTACCCCCTTCCCATTACCCAAGAGGGTAGTTGTCAGAATAGCACCAAAAGTCCCAGGGACTTCCCTGGCAGTCTAGTGGTTAAGACCCTGTGCTTCCACGGCAGGGTGCCCAGATCCAGTCCCTGGTCAGGGAATTAAGATCCCTCATGCCGTGCGTGGCCTAGCCAAAACAAAGAAGTCCCAAGTCCTTAGGTTTTAAGTTCAGGAGCTGTGGTCTAGGTATAGGATGGATAGGTTAGGTGGTGGGCATGATCCACCAGTTACGCTCTGCTCACTCACACTACACAAAAGGCACTCAGGCTTAAAGCGGGGGAGAGGGAGCTTGCAGGTGAAACTATAGGTCAGTTGCTGGTGTGGGAGTCCTGGACCTGCCACCTACTTGCTTTGGGCTAAATCTTCCAGGAGGGGAGGAAATGCTAAAAGCCCCAAATAAGTGTAGAGACCCCAGAGCAGAGAGCCCCGAGCCTACACCAGTGCTGTGGAGGAGCCACCTGCTGGAGAACAGAACACAGATAGAGTGTGCCCAGACATGAGAGGCCAGTACTGTGCCAAGCCCAACCCCCCCAGCCCCATGAGGTTTCCTGAAGCCCCTGACAGCATGGCAGGGCATCCAGAAAATTCTCTCAGCTTCCAAGTAGGGTACTCAGCTTGTCTGAAAGGGGTTGGGTCAGAATTTCATGGCCAGGATGGCCCTTGGGGGTGGGTGTATTGGTTTCAGCCCAAAGAGACCCACACAGCTGTGCCAGAAGGACATGGGGCATCTGGACCATGGAGATCAAGGCAACATATCAGCGCCTCTCCCGCCACTTAGAGTCAATCCAGAAGGTGGGACAGAGAGGAAACCCTGACAGGGGAGCAATCCTGAATGTGATAGAACTCTAAAACCTCAAATCACTGAGAAGCCCCTGAAAATAATAACTTCAGTAAGAAATCACTAGACTGATTTTTCTGCATCAGGCAGAACAGGGGCATAAGAAAAAAAATCCCACTTAGAGGGAAAATAAAAGTACTTCTGGGTACATCTACCTTGAAATGTGTAAATTTCTTCCTACAGAACACATGCACACTCCCATCAGGCTAGAAGACCTGGCCTGAAATGCAAAATGCTATTAACAACACCCGGGGTTGTGGGGTGCCCAACTGTCTTGATGTTCTTCCGTGATTTTTTCTGAATTGCTGAGACCCCCTCAGTAGCTTCCCTGGAAATCTACAGGGTGTGATGTCAGGAGAGACTGGCCTGGTTGTCCAATCCCAGGCCCCAGGAGCAGGTGTGGTCACCCCCAAGGTCAAATCCCAGGAAGGAGTTTTCCAGAAACGTTGTCTAGGCTTAACTTCTCTCTGAGCAATACCATCTCTCCTAGCACCCACCTGCCACCCTAATAACCCACATCTTATAGTAAGCGATGGGAGGTATTAGCAGGGGAAGCTGGAGGAGTAAACCTACAAATGTGACCTTCATCCCTGATTCAGAGATGTTGGCTTTCCAGGATCTTGGCTGGTGACCTTATGTGATCACATATCACCTCATTCCATCACGGTCAGAGGGCTTCATCAGGATCATTCTCAAAGCCCAACCTTAGGAGAGAAGTCAAATACCAGCACTGTGTAGAATATGCATGTGTGAAAGGTGAGGAATCCCAGCTCTGATCATTTTTATTCTTCCTCTGTCTCAAAAGTAGGCCACAGTGGTTCCTAAGATGAAGAGAATGCACAATAAGAGTAAAGCTCTTATGCTGAGAACTTGGACTCAGCTCTGTGCTAACAACCCATGAATAGCTACCCCTTTTACCACGAAGTGCCTGTACATCAAGTGCCTGTCCTGGTATTCCAGGACAGTCCTGGTTTACACCTGTGTCCCAGTCCAGATGACCTCAACAGTCTCCCTAATTATTATCTCCCGTTTTACAGATGAAGGTAGAGAGGCTCAGAGAAGTGAGCTAAATTCCCTCAGGTCACACAGCTAGAACACAGTGGGGCTGCGAGTTGGGCCCTGTCTATCTGACTCTGGAGGGTGCAGGTTGTTAGTGAGCTAGAGAAGGACATGGTCGGGAGAAACAGGCAGAGAAAGGACCACCAGATAGATGGGAAAGACAGGTGAAATTGCCCCCCTTTCTGCTTTATTTTTCCAACACTTTAAAATAGATATATATCCCTTTTACAAACCTCCCCATAAAAATCAAAGCCTACACCATTTTTGATGAGGATATTCTTGCAGAAAAGAAGAGTGCTCGTTAGAAGGACACTGCCGCCCTCTGCCCTGCTCAGGGAGGGTCTGGGCAGGAGCCCTGGAGGCCTGTGCATCTAGGCAGCCCCTTCTGCACCAGCTGTTTGAGGTGGGGTGGACAGAGATGTAGGAGAAAGGGCCCCACAGGTCAGCTTCTGGTCCCCTCCATTCTCCCTTTCTGAGCCACACCTTCTCATCTGTAAAATGGGTATGATAATCCAGGTCCTATCTTCCCAGAGTTCTACCAAGGGAATCTGAGGGGACAAGCTGGGGCCCAGGGCACAGAGGTCAGACAGGCTGTCAGCATCCATCCATCCAGTGAACATTGCCCAACTCCTGTGACGTGTCATGGGGCTCCAGGCCCAGAGCAGGCTCAGCTCACAGCTGAGGGGTCCTGTTTGGATGGAAATTCCCCGCCCCATCCTTTACTTTTCATCCCCTCATAGGACTTTCAAGTAAACTGAGATGTAGTCCTCACCTTGGAAGAGAAGAAAACTGCAGCACTCAGCCCAGGGTGTACTGACCGGGGACCCCAGACTGAGCATGGAGAGTGGGAATGGAGCTGAAAGGAAGCCACTGACAAGGAACCCCATGGTGTAGAGACGGGGGCCAGGGTGATCCCACTTGCAGACCCTCCACAGAGCCTGGCCAAGGCTTGGGGCAGTACACACAGAAGCAGACAAATCTTCTCCAGGCAACAGAACCTTTCACAGCGGGTGACTTCCCCACTTCTTTTTGCCCCCAAAGAAGAAGCCTAACAACTCCTGAGGAACCCTTGCTCTGAAATGGTGGAGGGACAAAGAGGGGGCTCAGGGTCTCTGCTGGGGGAGGACCACATGGGACTGCTTGTCCCACGATTTCTGTAAACAGCAGGCAAGGCTGGGTAATGGACAGAGCATTGGGTTATCCAAAGACCCAACACTAGAACCCAGAAGTTGCATAACCTCTGAGCTTCAGTTTCCTCATCCAAGAAATGGAACTGTTAAAGCATGCTTTCTATCCCGGAATGTGGAGGGTTCGATGACCCACTAAGAGGTAGGGAAACTAAGGCCCACAGGAAGGAGTTGACTGATTCATCTACTCACTAGCCCAGCACCTTCTCCTTTATCTCTCCTCTTTCCATGCTCTTAAAAGAGATACTCTGTTACTTTATCCCCAGAACACTATTCCAGTCTTATCTGACTCTAGATATTCAAATTAGTTCACACAGAAAGTCTTGGGAGCCATTTTTTGTTCTCAAAGACGGATGCTTAGTTCCTGCCCTCCCTACTCACAGATCCCTCACAGCCATTCAAGCACCAGTATACCCTGGATCTCCCTTTCTCATCTGAGTGACCTGAGGTCAGACTTTGCAGATTCCAGAGCCACTGCAAGGGAGTGGCTCAGAAGCAGCCTGGGGCTCTTCCCCACCTAGCGTCTCAAAGGTGCATCTTTCTCCCCCCAAAGAAGCCAGGAGAACAAGGGGACGCCTCCAAGGGGACACCATTTACAGACAACCCTGAACAGCGACAAGAGCAGGGCAATGACCTTCACAGGAATCCCTCGTAGTAACATTTCAGCCCTGGCCTGCGACAGGCTCCACTGACTCCTGGACATAAATTACTTGTTCATTATCAGGCCCCGACATGGGGAAGGATGTCGGCAGCTTGATTGTGTTTGCGTCCTGTGGCAGGCGGTTGCAATCTGGGCTGCCACTGTTCATGGTGCTGTTTTACATGGGCTGGTGCTGCTGCCTTCATTTCCAGGCAGGTTCGGGCCTCAGGCTACCCACCAGCTTTGTGCTTCAGGGAGGAAACCCTAGATTCTGGGCTGGGTGGCAGAGAGAGTGCACAAGTCCTCATGACAAGATAGCCAGATGTAAATGTAGATGGAAATTCTGCACCAAGGTTAAGCTGCACAGAGCCTAACTGAATTCTGAGAGCTACCACTTACCGAGCCCTTGCTATAAGCCAGGTGCTGCGCTACATATACTAATAAGAGTTAGAATCCTTTGGTTGCAAGTGGCAGAAACCCAGTTCCAAATGGCTTAACCCAAAAGGGAAATATGGGCATTCACTCAAAAAGTGAGACCAAAATAAAGACGCCGGACTAAGAGATTATTGGAGCCAAGGATTCAAGTGCAATCAGGGCTCTCTCTCTCCACTTCTCTGCTTCTCTCCAAGTAGGTTTTTTCTGATGAGTCAGCTGTTCCCCCAAGGCCAGAACCACATCTGCAGGGAACTTCTAGCTTACATTTTATGTCTTTACAACAGAAAGGAAAGAGGTCTTCTTTCAACTAGTGTATAAAATCCCAAGGACAGACTCTGATTAGCTCCACTAGTCTGAGCTGAGCTGCCCATGCTGGGCGTTCGCTCCCAGATCTAGGAAGGTGACCCTCTAAAGTGAAGAGCCCCCAAATCCTGGCTTCAGAGCAGATCTGATGCACAGAAGCCCACAGATGCCTGGGAGGCACAGAGGCTGGGACACTAAAGCCATGGCTGTGCCCGTCATCATTCTGCAAGGTGAACGCCTCCACCCAGCAACCACCAGGGGCAGTGAGGCTAGAGGACTGCCTGATCCAATTTTGGATAAATCTGTGAGCTCCTCATCTTGAGGACCACACCTAATTCCTGGGGCCAAGCCCAGCACCTGGCACACAGGAAGAGCTCCATCACATTTGCAGAATGAATAAAGAAATACACCAAAGGACAACAGACTCAGTGAGGGAGAAAAGCAACATCAGTTGAACAGCTGGGACAAGCTGATGCTCCTTGTAGATTACCTCACTTATCCCCCAGCCAGCCAAGCCTCAAACAAGATGATCCAACAGACAAAGTTCAAGTGAAGCTTCATAGCCAGTGACAGGTGGGGCTGTCTGGTCCCAGGCCTCCCCTCACCCAAAGTCTCCATGGAGAGTGCCGTGAGGAAAGTCTGAATCTCCAGCCTGGCTCGAGGGAGATGCCCAGCTGGCTCGTGGGGTGTCCCCTGGTGCTGTAGCCACCTTGGTGTCCCCTGGTCAGCAGCTGGGGGAGACTGAAGCAGGCAAGGTGGAGCCCAGGCCAGGACGCCTCAGAGGCTGAGCCCCTCCCCACTCCCCGCACTGGTCCTCCTAGGAGAGATGCCCACCCCGTGTTGCTAGCAGAAGGCTTCAGCAGACAGAGTCCCCGGGCCAAGCAAACCCCGAGGTCCCCAAACTTTCCACTTCCATAAAGTGCTCTGATCTTGTCAAATTGCTACCAGAGGAGTCATAGCTGAGTGAGCACTTGCGAGGTTCCCGCAGCTCTCCCGAGAGCTGGCACTGTCCTCATCCATCATAATTGAAGCAGTCCACCTGCTCCGGGCCCATCTTTCAACTGCAATGATGGCTGAGATGCGATAGATGTGTCTTGTCATCACCTTGACTCTTTTTTTGGAGAACGCAAAGGTCAGAAGGGGTCCTGAGGCGGGTGAAGCCTTGATCTCAGGGTAGAGAGCTGACCGCCTCTCCCACGGAACACCAGTCCTCACCATAGCCATCTGCTACAGCCTTCCGGCTGCCTCCCCACATCAGGTTGAGAGGAGAGCTGGAGATTCTCTTCACCCCAAGACCCCCATTTGCTGCATCTGCCTGCCATCTCTAGTTCTGCAGAGAGACAGACTCCAGCAGGCCCACAGAGTTTAGCACTGCCTTTCATGACCCCTAGACCCAGGATGACCCTAAGATTCCAACTTTTGCCTGTGCCTCCACTCAGTCCATACCCATGACCACTGGCCTTGGACCTGTTTGCCTGGTAAGAGAAATAGTTATCACTGGTTATCTGCCCTCAAGTCTGCTAATGAGCGCAGTGGGTATGAGTAGGTGCAGAGAGACTGAAAGCACATTGTCCTGCCTCGGCCCCAGCCCAGCCAGAGTCTTCTTTCTGAAGCAAAGCTCTGCATTCACCATCCTCTTGACTTGGAGGCCTCCAGGGATTCCTCTGCCTGGGGAATAAAAACCACACCCCTAGGCCTGGCACTCAAGGTACCAAAGAAGCAGACAGTTTGAGGATCAGTAGGGGCCCCTAAAAGAATAAGTGCCCACTTATTTTAAGACTTCATTAAAAAGGAATTCATTTTTTTCAATCAGAGATTTTCTAAGACACAAAGCAATGTCAAGGGAAGAATGAGCTCTCTGTCTCTAGAAGCATTCTAGTCCAGCCAAGTGGTCAGAAGTAGGTCCCGCAGCTCCCAGGTCCTTAGGCCTCACCACCTCTCATCTGGACATGGCAGTAACTTCCTGCCCACCTCCTGCCTCCCCTCCAGCCCTTGCTCCACACACAGCCTGCCCTCTTCCCAAAGTTCCAGACTGCCCCTGAGCTTGTCATTTCCCTACTGAGAACCCTTCCACATGGGCTGCACTCATTGACCACAGGGCCAGGCATATCTGGCTCCCACCAGCTTTCCCACATCATCTGCACCCCTCTCTACCTCACGACCACCTTCATGTCCCTAGGCTGTTATCCTTGCTATCCCCTGTGTCACCCTCTTCCCCAGCTATTCCAGTCCCCTGCCTCCTGAAGCCCCGCTGGTCCCCAAGGCTGGGGTGGGGCTGCTTCGTTCCTTTCTCCTAGCACGTTAGTCACACCTTTGTCCAGCGCTGACTTCCTCTGGCCTGGTGCCTTAACCAGTGTCACCGCATCTGTGCCCCCCATCGCCCCCCGTAAGCCTGTGAACCCAGCCTGAGGCTTAGCCACCTCTACTTCCGCAGCACCTAGCATTGAGGGCAATCAATATTTTAGGAAAAATCTCATGGTAGTAATTCTGCCTTAATCTTGTATAGTACTGTACTTGTAAAAGTATGTTCTATCAATTTCTTCATTTTACCCTTAAATTTCTCCTCCGGTGATGGGAGACTAAATAATATTCCCATTTGATGGATGAGGAAACTGAAGTTCAGGGAGGTTAAATATTCCCCCTGAGGTCACATGACTAATCAGTATCGGGGCCTGACTCGGCCACAGGTGCTCTGAATCCCATTCCACTGATATGTTCTGCCATGCCAGCATTTTCTAGGCATGGTTAGAAATCCCTGAAAAACACCAAGGCATAGGAATGTTGCCTGATGACTGTGGCTTGGAAAACATTATTCCGGTTTTTTGAAAGAGAAATAAGGAAGATGGCCCAAATCAGAAACCAGTGACCTTGACATTGACCTAGGCAAGATTGGTGGGTTGTGAGCAGCCAGAAAGCACAGGCATCAGTTGGGGGTGAGGGGCTGGGTGAGACCTCAGCATCCACATTTACCAAAGTGAAGTGCTCAAAGTCAATTACAATCAACCACAAAAATCTACAATTCTACTAGGAAGCAGAATTTGATATATTCCTGGCCAACAACCTTTGGTCTCTACAAGTTCCCTGAGTTCTTTTCCCAACTGCTTGTTGAATGTTCAGTGCTTGTCTTAGCTGATTTCTTTTAGCCACATCTGTGTGTGTGTGTGTGTATGTGTGTGTGTGTGTAAAATCCTCTAAATTACCTAGTACCAGCAGCCCCATCCAGGGACTCAGGTCCTGTTTCTTAATGATGATTGATGGCTTTGAAGATGCAGTGGATCAATAGGGTCTGAATTCCTAAACTCTTGACAAGTGCTGGAGAGAACACACATCTCAATGCCTGCCACACAAAGCAGAAGGGGGCCCTGTCCTTCACCTTCTTCCTCCTTCCATGGTCAGATCAACAAGAAAGGGAGCCTCATGGGGTCACTCAGAGAGATGGCACATCATACTATGTCCACACTGTGGCAGCAGTTCCTTCCTTCACTCAACAAGTACTTAACCATCTTATCTGTAAAAGATTGTACTGAGCTCTGCTGTGTGCCAGGCATCACTCCCAGCTCTTGAACGCATCCTCTCATTTTGTCCTCGTGGCAGCCCAATGAGGAACTTACAGTTATCGTCTTGTTTTATAGAAGGGGGAAGCCAGGTAAGGTCTCTTGCCCAAGGTCCAAGCTAGGAAGTGTTGGAGGCATGATCCCAGGCTAGAGTCCGCATCCTGGCACAGACAAAGTTTCACAGGAGGGAGAGATGACCTGGCCGTGGAAGAAGGGATGTAATGAGGGAAGATGAGGTTTGTGAGCCAGAACTCCAAGGACAAATTGGATTTGGAAAAAAAAAAAAAGAGAGAGAGCATTCTAGCCAGACCCCAAACTGGAGCAAGGGCAGGGACAGCAGGCAGGAGTGCATTCCAGGAACTGAGGCAAGTAGCTGGGTTTGCAAAGAGCAGAGACTCCCAGGAGAGGGACCAAAGCAGGATGGTGCTAGGAAGGTGAATCAGGGTCAAATGAGGCAAGACTCAGGAGCGGTATTTTCCTGAGTAAGGAATAGGGAGCCACAGAAGGCAAATTTTCCACGCAGGAGAGGGTCACCATCAGGACTGTGAATCCTGAAAAGCAACCTGGAGGTGAACGCCACACCAAGACAGACTCAGAGAGCGGACCTGGTGGGCCAAGGAGAAAAAGGAGAGACTGGCACGCCTGTCGCCTGAGCCCAGGCCCGGGCATGGGCAGCGCGCGGTGGGGGTCCCTGCCCCGGGCCCGGCCGCAGCACCCAGCTCTGGAGCGGGCAGGTAGCAGGGACCCCGCGGGCAGCGGGGAAGGCCGGTGCGGGGCGGCGGGCGGGAGGCTCCCCTTCGACAGGTAAGTGATTGGATTAAGAGGCCGGTCTGACAGGATGTCCGTTCAGCCGCGGAGGCTAATCAACTTCCCCATCCTGTCTGCTAATAAATCCTGCTCCGGGGACCACTCTGCCTGATGATCTCTCCTCGGGGACCGCCGCAGACTTCTCCCGGAGAACGCTCGCGCAGTCTATTAAAGGGCCGCCTCGCGCCTGTCAGGCCCGCCGTCCCGGGGAGTCTCGGGAGGTGCCCATCACCCAGGTGCGCCCGCTCCGAGACGGCCGCCGGGACCGCGCGGCCCGCGGCCACACTAGCCATTGTTCCGCCGCCGCGGGGCTGACAGCCCGTCCGGGGCCGCGGGGGCCTCCGCTCCTTCCCGCGGCCGGCGGCCGGGACCCGAGCTCTGCCTCTGCGAGCCGCGCGTGCTCCTGGAGGGGTCCGTGTGCATAAATTAGGAGGCGGCAATTGTCGGATCCGTAATATCTGTAGAGAAGACGTATAAATAAATTAAAGCTTTAATTATTTTCTTGGATTCGCCGCAGCTCAAGAGGGCTAACAGAAAGCTGTCGGGGAAGGCCTGGCTCTTTCCAGAAGCTGCTCTAGTTTTGCTTAGCTGCAGTCATTTCTTTTTTCCTTTCTTTCCCCTACCCGCCAGAAGGTACCAGGGGGGCTCAGAAACAATTTCCTTTGTTACTCAAGATAAAAAATCCAAGCCTTTGGACTTGTAGACCCAGCTGCTTCCAAAATAGGATGGGTCCCCACCCCCAACACACACACACACACACACACACACACACACACACACACACCCCTACCACTAGCTTTTTTTTCTGTGAATAGTGTCAATGGACAGAGTTCAATTCCACATTTTCATCAGATCTGGAAGAACCTCTAAGGGCGTTATTAGATATGTGAAATACGCCAGAAATATTCACGCAATCCCCATCTGGCCCTGGGAGGAAAGAAGGGACTGGGAAAGTAATAAAGTGTGTTTATTTTTTAATCTAGATGACATATTTTACATCATTAAAAAGGACAATTATTTTAAAAATTCAGCCTGCATGCTTCAATGGTTCAGGAGGCCTGCCACCATGAAATCCATCAGAACCTCCCTCCACAGCCAGGCCTGGGTCCATCCTCCAGGCCAAGTCCCATCCTTAAACACTCAAAACCACAGAGGCAATTGAGAGTCATGCAAAAAGCCCTCATCTCTGAGGCACCTTTCCAGGAGAAGGGGGTCTCCGATCTCACATTTCAGAGGATCCTTAGCTCAAGCAAAGGAATTTCAAGGATGACAGAGGACAGACAGGGTTCAGAATGCCCAAACCACCATTATCTTTGCAACAAAGCAGCAGTTGTCCCATTAAGGAAGCCCTGCTGCAGGCCTTCCAGATTACATCTGACCTGTGCTGTTACTGGTCCAGGGTCACATCCTAGTGAGGGATGCAGCTGGGACTTCTACCCCCTCATCTGGGGCCAAGCCCAGGCTTCTCTCCAGGACACCCAACAGCCAGCTCCAGAAATTCTCCCTCAGCCCTTTCCCTGGGGTTCTTGTTCTACATCAAACATAGGCCAGAGGTCAGTATATTAAAGTGCATTAGTCACTCAGTCGTGTTCGACTCTGTGACACCACAGACTGTAGCCCACCAGGCTCCTCTGTTCGTGGGATTTCCCAGGCAAGAATACTGGAGTGACTTCCCATTTCCTTCTCCAGGAGATCTTCTTGACCTAGGGATTGAATTTGAGTCTCCTGCATTGCAGGCAGATTCTTTACCGAATGAGGCACCAGGGAATCCCTTAAAAGCATGCATCTCTTTTGACTCAGCAAATGGATTATTCTAAGAAAGTCTAGAAACACAAGCAAGTCGCCAAAAAAATTATGTGAAGATCAGTCTTAACGACGCTTATCATGGTGTTATTTATGTTTGGTTAAACCCTATGAAACTGCCATCTCTTAGGTCAAGAATAGCCAAATGTCAGAAATTTCATATTGTTTACTTTAATAATGTAACAAAATTAGAAACACTTAAATGCCCATTAATAGAGATGGTTGGCTGCATTTCAAGGCCCATTGGAAAACTACTTAGCTGTCTGAAATGATATCACAGAACTATACTTGGTAGAACAGAAAGATTTCAGGATTATTTTTGATAAAAAATAGTTCCCTATTGTCTGATTCCTCTTCCATAAAAATGAAAAAAATAATAATGCAGAGATAAGGATAGACTGCAAGATGTTAAGGAGGGTTATCCCTTGATATTGGGATTGTACATGATTTTTATTTTCTTCTATTTGTTTATCCATATTTTCTGACTTTTATAACAAATGTGCATTGCTTATATAATAATAATAATAAAGGGAAACAAAGGGTTTAACACACTCACACATACACACAATAATAAAATAAATTGTGTGTCTCAGATTTGAATCTGAGATGCTGACCAAAGCTGAAGCCAAGGACCCAGGTCTGGCCATGGAGGGAGGTTCTGCCCTGCCACAAATGGGACCTGAGGGTGGGCCTCTGCTCTTGTTGCAGGCTGGAGGCAGGCAGAGGAGGCCGAACAGGATGTTGGAGAAGGGGCAGTGGACTGGGGTGGTGCCTATTGCACTCTTAGGTCCAATGATCTGGACAGCTGCCAGCGCCATGGGCACTCCCCGGCTGTCTCGGGCCTGGCCTTAGGGCAGAAGAGGAGCAGGAAACATATGTTCAAGGATGTGTTCTACTTAAACAAAAACTGAATTTCTAGTGTCTGAGCTTGGCTCCAAGAAAGGCAGAGTGGACAAAGCCAGGTGCATCCTAGATTCACCAAGTGCTCTGTCTCAATGAGGCCAGATAACATTCTGGCCATTTGCTGGGGTGTTTGCTTCCATATTTCCTAGTAACATTTGTTTTTGCCTTGCTCACATTACAGAAGAGGCAGAGGTGATTTCAGTAGAAGCAGAGAGCAATTAAACAGAACAAGGTGAGAATAAGGTGGGGACTTCCCTGGTGGTCCAGTGGCTAAGACTCCATGCTCCCAATGCAGAGGGCCTGGGTTCAATCCCTAGTCAGAGAACTAGACCCCACGTGCTGCAACTAAAGATCCT
This sequence comes from Bubalus bubalis, assembly GCF_019923935.1. NCBI lineage: Eukaryota > Metazoa > Chordata > Mammalia > Artiodactyla > Bovidae > Bubalus > Bubalus bubalis. Next base: position 122,745,434 of record NC_059159.1, on the reverse strand, counting down.
GCCATGCTGCAATGCTCCCACTAAGATCTGATGCAGCCAAATAAATAAATATTGGGCGGGAATGGGGAGGAACAAGGGGGACATGTTTAAAACAAAAGGACTGGGACTGATGTCTTATTTGTCAGTCATTTTTTTCTACCCCAAAGGACATTAAAAACTCCCTGGACTGAAAGAGAAGAAGATCAAAGATTAGATACTGGAGGGGTCCTTGAGAAGGGCCTAGAAGTCTGCCTCTCCCCTGGCTGAGCCTATGGTTACAGGGATAACAGAAATCTCAGGTGAGTTTGGAGAGATCTGAAAGTTGGGGAGACCTGGGCCTCTTCCCCGGAGAAGGCCAGGCAGGCACAAACCTGGGAGAGAACCCATGTTCATGTGTGGGCAGCAGGGACAGAGAGAGAAAGCTGTGGGTGGTGTGCCTGAGCAGAGAGGGTCTTGGGGAGCGTCAAGGAGCTTCCTATCATGGGAGAGAACAGCAGGATTTTCCCATGTCCCTTAGCAGCCTCTCATGTAGCTGAGATTGCAATACTCCTGAAAAGGTCTGAACTGGGAGGGAGGGATGGTGGAATCAAAGGCTGAGGGCATCAGCCACAAGGGCCGGCAGCACTGATTGTCTCAAGGGTTGACAGCTACCGTGGGTGTCTCCCAGAGCACAGACAGCCCCCAGATCATTTTGCAAAGACCCTAAGTGAACTCCCACCCAAAATTTAGACAGTTCATCAGCTGAAGAGTAGGGAGAGAAACCCCAAACCAATGAGATTACTTGGAATTCACTGAGACTACCTTCTTGCTTTGCAGCTGAATGACAGCTCAAAAGAGAAAGCATGCCCTGTGAAGAAAGACAAAGTCTCCTTTCTTGAAAACCCAAGCCTGTGGCCTGAGACTGGTGAGAGGATAATAAGGTCCCACTGAGCACCATGTCCTATGGATCTGCACTTTCTCGGGTGTTCAGGTGGCCAGCAGAAAAGGCCAGGGTGGACAGGAGTGGAGAGATGGAGAGAGCAGGCTAACCAAGACTCAGAAAGGCCGTTGGCTGGAGAGGGACAAAGTGAAGCAAGGGGTTGCTGAGGGCACCACATAAGCTCATGGCAGATCCAGGTTTGGGACTCAGCTCTTTCTAACCCCAGGCTTTGCAAGTGGCTGCAAGATGAACAGAGCAGAACGGGGTGGAGAGATGGGAACTGTAGAGCCATCCTGGGGGACATGGCTGGGTGGGCAGACAGTCTCCCAGTCCAGGCAACTCTCAGGAGACAGCCCGTGACTGGGGTTGCCAGGAGCTCAGGTGCACGCTGAGCCAGCTGTCTCCAGCCATGGTGTCCTGTTAATAACTGTGCTAACTGTCCCCACACACGTCAGCACTAATATCCCACACAGCCTTCCAGGACCTGATTTATCAGGATGGAGGGCACACTCTTAAAGGGTCATAGCCCACTGTGGATCTCCACTCCTTTAGCGGTAAGTGGCGGAACATATTTTCTCTGCTAACACGACTGTGTTAGAGGATAGATTATTTTAAGAATCAAGACTAAATTGAAAAAAGGCAGGCTTGATTTTCTTCCCCCAGAACCATAGGAGAGGGTCATCTATCAGCATGACATAGTGGGCACAGTACTAAAGAGTGACTGCCAAGCTCAGTGTGGAGGACTCCGTTCCAGCACTGATTTGCCAAAGTGACCTTGGGCAAGTCACTTACCCTCACTGAACCTCAGCTTCCTCATCATCAAAGTGGGGAACCCTGTTCCCCATCCTGGTGCATATAGCTGGTAAACACTGAAGAAATGTTCAAAATTTCTAATCAACTTAGAAATATAGATTAAACCAGCTAGAGGACATTTTTTATTATCAAATTTACAAATATTATAATGTGATAAAAGCCAGCATCAGTGACTGTGGAGAGATACAGGCACTTTCAAACACTGTTGCTGAGAATATAAATCAGAACAACCTTGGTAGAGGGCAAACTTGGCTGTTAAAATGAGCTTACCCTCTGACACTGTAACTTCAAACCCAGGCATTTCTCTGGAGGAAATAAGAACTGTGTGAACAAAGATGTAAGAACTTTAGGAATTTTATCCCTATAATTTTATCCCAATTATAGGAATCTGCTTATAATAGTGGGGGTTAGGGGACAAATTATCTAAATATCTGATCTTTAGGGATTGGGTAAAGGATGTTCCAACCATCTGATGGAACATTATGTATCCAATTTAGCTGTCAAAACAATTAGTGACACAAAATTATTCCTTGTTAAGGTATTTTTGTTTTTTTTTTAAGCAGGCTATAAGACAGAATCTAGAGTAAAATCTATGGAGGAAAAAATACTAGAAGAAAATACACCAAAATATGGACAATGGCGAGGCACTGGCAATGGGCTTCTAAGAGATTTTTATTTTCTTCTCTTTGTTTATTTGCATTGCCTACATATTCTACAGTGGCCTTTACACTCTTAATTTTACAGCAATAAAAGTTATTTAGTAACTATCCTTACTCTGTCTCCCAAGGGATGGAATGAGGATCAAGCTGGCGATACTAAAGAACTAGGACCACATAGAGGATCATGATTCCACTGCCCTTCATGAAACCCCTGCACTGGGTCAGAGTTGGTCATGCCCTTCTCAGGCCTCCACTCACTTATTTGTGTTCTTCTCTTGGTACTGACCACATGCTGTCTTCTCTTAGATTATGTACACACCCATTTCTCCTTGTGACCTGAGAGGTCACTGGTGCAGAAGCCACTGTGTTTTGAGTTTGTCACCTAGTCAGGGCTTGTCCTAGAATTACTACCTGGTGAATGTCTGTTGAGTTAAATAAAATGGCCATCAGCGAGAGCTAGGTCACCTTGGACGCACATCCTGCTTGCTGCCTTCCAGAGGGGTCAGTTGCCCTTGCCTGTGCCAGCCCCAGGAAAGCCGTATGCAGCACCTTCCATCTCACCAACCTTCTTCCTGGAAGACTGTTCACAGCTTGCTGATCCAGTGAAACCTTACCCATAGCACCTCCTCTGTGGGCAGCAGGGGTACCAGGCCATCCAGACAGTATTTCCTTGGGACCTCATAACAACTCAGGAGGGAGATCAAGGGCTCTCAATCCCAAGCACAGGCTCTGAGAATTAGAATGAGTTGCTCATAGAACTATTTAGAAGAGGAGCCTATGCTTCCAGACTCAAATCCAGTGCTGCAGCCCTGTGCTCAGGGTAACAGAAACCCAGACCCCAGTGGGTACTCTGAAGTCTTCACATAGTAACAGATTCAGATCCAACACTACCCTTCACTATCTATGTAGCTTTAAGCAAGGCCCTTTCCCTCTCAGAGCCTGTTTTCTCATTTGTAAAGTGGTGCTAATAATCTCTGTCTCAGAGGGTTATTGAGGGGTTTACATCAGAGAGGGAAGGTGGGCTTTCTTTTGTGCTTCTCCATGGGAATGACTTTGTTCTTCATGTGCCCTGAGATCAGAAGACACTGCCCAGGAGACTGATGGCAATGTCTCCTCCTCTACCTCTCACCCAAAAAAGGGCTCCAAATTCCTTCTACAGCTTCTTTACTGGGCAGAGGTAGGGGGTGACAATAATAAGAAAAAGAGAGTGGGAGACTGAAAGAATACATTTCTGCCACTGACTCACTGTGAACACATCACTTCTGGAGTGGAATGAGTCATATCCCTCCTAAAATATCAGATCCTAATGCCAGGTAAATCTTACCTTACATGGCAAAGTAGACTTTGTAGACATGATTAAATTACAGACCTTGAGATGGAAAGATTACCCTCAGTAATCTGAGTGGGTCCTAAATGCAGTCACAAAGATCCTTATATGAGAGAGGCAGAGGAAATTTGACACAGATGATAAGGCACTGTGAACACAGAGGCAGAGATTGGAGTCATGTGACCACGAGCCGAAGAATGCAAGCAGCCACCAGGAGCTGGAAGAGGCAAACGATGGATTCTCCCTTTAGAGCAGGGAGTGTGGCCTTGTGGACACCTTGATTTTGGCCCCGTGAAACTGATTTTGGACTTCTAGTCTCAAAAACTGTGAGAGAATACATTTTTGTTTGAGGCCATCAGGTTTGTGGTTAATTTGTTACAACAGACATGAAAAAACTAATGCACTTACTTGAAAAGTTCTGTGATGACAGTATAAATAAACTCCCAGGGTTTATTAGGTCAGGTCAAACAAAGCTTTCAGTTAAATAATGAAGAAAGTGACTCAGTTCTGGGTTGTGGTCTGCAATCATCTGATGTCAAATGTCACCCTTTCAATGCCAGAGGCCAGTGCAGGACTGAGCACAACGTGACACTCTAGAGTGGGTCAGGAGTTCTCAGAAGTGCTCCATCCAGCCCCGAGATCATGCAACCGGCCCAGTTATAAACTGTGTACTCTTCTATGTAAAGTGCACAATGGTTACTTTTGTTTGCGAGAAAGAGTTCTGTTTCTCAAAGAAAGAAAAAAATCTTGGCATAGTCTCTAAGAATGTAGTTTTAGGAAGCGAAACAGCTGAAGAATGAATTATTAAAACCACCAGTCTAGTCCAATCCTTCCTATACAGACCAAGAAACCCAATGCCCAGAGAGGAGACAGGGTCTCACCCAGGGTCATGCCAGCAAGCTAGGAGAGGTGGAGAAGTGGCTGTTGTTTCATTTCTAGAATTACATTATTTAGGCTGTGCCTTCAGCACAGTCAGCAGCTGGACTAGGGGTACAGCTCAGTCCTTCCGGCTTCCCACACTTACACACACTCATAACGCTCACACACTACTAGATTCCTAGCACTCCATGGTGTGCCAACTTTCGTCCTCAGGAAGTCACCATTGTGCTAGTTTCCTGGGCTTGCTATAACACATCACCACAAACTGGGAGGCCTAAAACAACAGAATGTATTCTCTCGTGGTTCTGGAGGCCAAAAGCCCAGAAGCAAGGTGCCTGCAGGGTCATGCTCTCTCTGAAGGCTCTAGGCTTTCAGCTTCTTCTGACAATCCCTGGCACTCCTCGACTTGTGGCTGCATCACTCCATCTCTGCCTTTATCATCACAGGGCCCTCTCCCCTCTATGTCTCTCTGTGTCTGTTTCCTTTTCTTGTGAGGACATCAGTCATTGGATTAGGGTCCACCTGTGTGATGCCATTTTGACCTGACTACAAGGGCCCTCTACGACATGACAGGTCTAGGCAGACATGAATCTTAGAGGGACACTATTCAACCCAGCACAGCCATTTGGGCTCTTTATCCAAACAAATGAATAGCAGAGGCTTGAGAGCCTAGCCTTAGCCAAATTCTTAAACATCTGAAGGATTTTCTCTGTACCTCTCTTTCTGCTCTGTATGGCAGTAAAAAGAGGCCCATTCTACTCTTTCTAGATTGTGCATTCAAGGGTGAAAAACGAGTTCCCAGTCCCCTCACATAGCCCTGGCACAAAGGAGGAAGCTGGGAACATTCGTTGTGCAAATGAATAAGGCATCAAGGACACAGCCTGAAGAATGCCATTCCTGGAGATGGAGCGGCAGCCACTTCTCCTAGCTTGCTGGTGTCACAGCAGGCCGCTGAGTTGCTGAGAGTCCCCAAGATTCAGGGGTTCTGCCTGAAGGAGGCAGGAACTAGACTGGCATCTGGCAACCAGCCAGCAGGGGTCAGCGTGGTCTTATGGCTACAGCCTCTGAGGATTGAGTTTAGCGCCACTCATCCAGCAGACTCCCAGAATCAGAGCGTTTCTGATTGCAAGGGCTGAGGAAATATCTAGTCCAGCTCTTTGTGTAGATGGAGAAACTAGCACCCAAATAGGAAGGGCCTTGCCCAAGCTCACACACAGTTGGGATCCAGGTCTCCAGACTCCACTCCTTGGGTCAATCTAGTGCTGCCTGCCTTATTGGTCTGCCTGGAATCAATCCTTAACAAGTTAATTCAACAATGAACTTTTAAAGGGATCCCTCCTTCATTGAATTTGATGTACACAATGTATATCCTTTTTGACCCCTCTTTGACCTAATGATAGCTCTTCCAGAAATGGACCTCAGATAGGCATAAGGATGTTCACTGTGGTGGTGGTTTTTTTTTGTTTTTTTTTTTGTTTTTTTTGGTTTCATTCACTTTATTATGTGGTGTTGTTTATAAGAGAGAAAAATTGGAAACAACATACATTTCAACAGTATAGGTCTCAGAGGAGCCTTGTGGGCTACAGTCCAAAGGGTTGCAAAGAATCAGACATGACTGAGTGACTAAGCACACTCAGTTTAATCATTGATGGCATATTTGGTTTTGGAATATTCTGCAATCATTAAAAATAAATTTTAAGAAGACACAAAGAAAATGTTTATGATATATAAAACTTGGGGAAATAATACCTATAGTTTGTTCCTGCTGCTGCTACTAAGTCGCTTCAGTCGTGTCCGACTCTGTGCGACCCCATAGATGGCAGTCCACCAGGCTCCGCCGTCCCTGGGATTCTCCAGGCAAGAACACTGGAGTGGGTTGCCATTTCCTTCTCCAATGCATGAAAGTGAAAAGTGAAAGTGAAGTCGCTCAGTCGTGTCCGACTCTTCGTGACCCCATGGACTGCAGCCCACCCGGCTCCTCCATCCATGGGATTTTCCAGGCAAGATTACTGGAGTGGGGTGCCATTGCCTTCTCTGAGTTTGTTCCTAATATTCCAAAATTATCCTGATACCTAAGCAAAGATGGTCCTTGTTTAGGGTCACAATTTAGGGCATTCTACACCCTACATTTCATAAACACACTCACACATGAATAGATATTCCAGAAGACACGGGCATTTCTGTTGCCTGGGATCTGGTGCTTGGTGCTACAAAGCATAACCTTAAACACCAATTTGCAATTAACATCATTTAAGCCCTAGGAACTACATCTCCATCTCCCGCCCTCCATTTTTTTTTTTTTTAATATTTTACTTATTTCTTTATTCACCTGTGCCAGGTGTTAGTTGAGGCATGTGGGATCTAGTTCCATGACCAGGGATTGAACCCAGGCCCCCTGCATTGGGAGTGTGGAGTCTTAGCCACTGGACCACCAGGAAATTCCCCCGCCCTCCATTTTTAAAACAGAAAGGGACTGAATCCCAGTGCCACAATACTGTGTAGGGTGAGTTGCTGCTGGCATCAGAGGTGGACACTGCCTCAAAGCGGAGGCAAGATTTGAGCAGTGGATGTGCTTAAAGAAAAGACAAATTAATTTGTCAAATACTTCCTCTCAGATAGCATGAAATGCAATCTTTTCTTGCATAACAAAGTATCATCTCCCAGTAGTGCCAAGTGTCCATTTCCTTGCTCTTCTTCTTGTAATTCGTGGTTCCAGGAGTACTCACTAATTAACACATTTGCAACAGCTGCACATAACAGCTGAGGAATGTTCTACAATAGCAAATAATTCATTTTACTCTTAAATTTGTATGCATGTAGGTCTAGATATAATATGCATGAAGCATGATGCCAATTCTTTATATTGACAACTAGATGGACCTTGGCCATTAAAAATAGCATCAAGTTTTACTATTTTGAATATTTAATTTACTCAAGCATCTGAAAATTAATTAAAGTTTTCAGCTTTATTGGAATAATTTTATCTAAATTTTCAATATTTACTAATTATAATTTGAAGTTCGCCTTCTCATCTTAATAATTTTGAATATTTTAGAAGAAAAACAACTTCTTTAGGAAAATGATTTAAACATGTGGTATATGGGACTCCGATAGTATGCTTGCCCTTGTCCCTCACGTGTACAGATTAGGCCTGTGTTTAGAAAAAGATCCTGAGAAAAAACATTTCAGAATTTTAAAGGAGGCTGAATATAGATTGCAAGATTGCCATGATTTTTATTTTGTTCTTTTATCTTTTATTTGTATTTTCCCAAATTTTCCACAATGAAAAAATATTACTTGTCAAGTCGGAAAAGGGGCTTCCCTGGTGGCTCAGCAGTAAAGAATCCACCTGCCAATGCAGGAGATGTGGGTTCGATCCCTGGGTTGGGAGATCCCCTGGAAAACAAAATGGCAACCTATTCCAGTATTCTTGCCTGTGAAACCCCATGGACAGAGGAGCCTGGCATGCTACAGTTCATGGGGGTCACGAAAGTGTTGAACCTGACTTAGCAACTAAACAACAACAAAGTCGGAAAAAACACAGTATATTTTCAAGTGATGCGTATTTACCAGACCAGCTCTCCAACCCCACCTCAACATGGAATTTCCACCCTCAACCAGGATCCTGGGAAAGGTTTCTAATTGTACCCCTCTACTCCCACGACCACCCCGGACTTCCAGCAGGAGAGACACCAGGGTAGCTCTACCTCAGACCACTCAGCGTTTTCCCCCTCAGCCAACATCGGAGTCAGATAAAGAGATACATAAAGGAGCTCCTGAATGCCCCGTGGACCACACTCCTGGCACAGCATTCTCAGCCCAAGGTTTCTCCAGAGCAGTTAATGCAGTGCTGCTTCTGGGCCCTAAGTAGAAACCAGCACCCTCCCCAGAGTTTGCAGTGACCACACCTCCCCCATAACAGGGCTAAAACCCCCACACCTGACCTTACAGAATTCTCCTCTGACCTTACAGGATTCTCCTCTGGAAGATGATCAAATGATCAAGCATACAAGGGGTGAGGGGAGATGCTATGATGGTCCTATTCGCAATTCCCCAACAGATGGAATTTCCCCATATAGGGACAATAACAGGGGAAACATGTTGCTTCAGAGAAAACAGCAGTGGGATGCTCTCCCTGGTTCCCATCCAATCCCACTCTCTGGCACCTGCAATTTCCCTTGCCCACTCCCGGGCACCTTCACCACCACCCCACTGCACCCCACCCCCACTCCCAGTGAACTTAAGTGAGGCTATGTTCCCTTGTCAGGACACCTAACTTCAAGGAAATGCTTCCCAGAATTGGGAAAGGAAGCGTTTACACATTTAGGGTCCCCAAAGGGCAAAGCTGGGAGGACCTCAGAGCTGAATCAACCCCTTTTTGCATACATGAGGCTCAGATTTCCACCAAACACTGGCCCTAGGTCACAAAGCAATCATGTCCCAAGGGGAACTCACGAATTTTCTCTTCTGGCACACTGGACAGCCTAAAACTTGCCTTCACATTGTGATGTTTGAACCCTGGAGACTTCCCTGGCCACCCAGTGGTTAAGACTCTGTGAGTTCATTGTGTATATGTACCATAGCTTTCTTATCCATTCATCTGCTGATGGACATCTAGGTTGCTTCTGTGGGAGAGGGAGAGGGTGGTAAGATTTGGGAGAATGGCATTGAAACATGTAAAATATCATGTATGAAACGAGTTGCCAGTCCAGGTTCGATGCACGATACTGGATGCTTGGGGCTAGTGCACTGGGACGACCCAGAGGGATGGTATGGGGAGGGAGGAGTGAGGAGGGTTCAGGGTGGGGAACACATGTATACCCGTGGCGGATTCATTTTGATATTTGGCAAAACTAATACAATTATGTGAAGTTTAAAAAAAAAAAAAAAAAAGACTCTGTGAGTTCAATCCCTGATTGGGGAATTAAGACCTCGCACGCCACACAGCATGGCCAAGTAAATAAATAAATAAATAGAATACCTGCCACATTCTTCAAGAAGATGTGTTTACACTTCAGGGTGTTTTAGAAAATTATCTCAGGATGCTTGCCCTGAGCTACAAATTGAGCAAAGGCCGAGACTACAGTGCCTAATTCACCACAGTGGCCTCAGGGGTTTCCAGCATGCTACCTGGTTCGCTGAATCTAGATGGACCTTTCCTCATATTTTCACATCTCTGAAAGGGAGTTACAACTTGCAATCAACCAACCACAGGTCAAAAGTTTAATTGGCAGCATTTTTTTTTTCCTTAATAGATCCATCATTGTGCACCAGACAACTGATGCATCTTCGATTCAAAGAAATATGGTAAATATGACAATTGTGGCCAAAACATATTTGTCAAATGAATAAAGTACCAAGCACTATGCTAAGGGTCTACACATATTTCATTTACTTCTCCTGAAAAATCCTCCTATGAAGGAAGCAATATTATTCTCAGTTGACAGGTCAGAAAACTAAAACCTAGCACAGTTAAGACACTTGCCCAAGATCACACAGTAATGGTGGACCTGCAATCACCCCAGAAGAATGCAGTTCCCTTGTCAACAAGTGGGGTGACCAAGCAGCTGGGTTGTCCCTGGTCTGAGGGGTTGCCTGGAACATGAGAATTTCAGAGCTAAAACTAGCAAAGTCTTTGACAAACCAGGATGCTTGATCACCTTGCCACCAAGTCCAAGAGTCCTCCACCCCTCTTCCTCCATCTCCTCCAGGGCCTGACCCTAAATAGGCCCCTAGAGCCAGCAGGATTCCCACAGCTGAGTCCCCTCTGAATCAGTGGCCCCTCCATTCTTTGGTACTAGGGAAGCCACCTATGTCCCCCCTTCCCTTAGTGTCTGCTGTCAACAGGCGGAAGATCCAGATGTTCACTGGACTGCCTGGGCTGTTGCCACAGCTGATGACGGCACATCTGACTGGGTTCTTGAAGCTTCACTAAAATCAATTACCAGGCTCAGTTCAGTTCAGTTCAGTTCAGTCGCTCAGTCGTGTCCGACTCTTTGCGACCCCATGAATCGCAGCACGCCAGGCCTCCCTGTCCATCACCAACTCCCGGAGTTCACCCAGACTCACATTCATCGAGTCAGTGATGCCATCCAGCCATCTCATCCTCTGTCGTCCTCTTCTCCTCCTGCCCCCAATCCCTCCCAGCATCAGAGTCTTTTCCAATGAGTCAACTCTTCGCATGAGGTGGCCAAAGTACTGGAGTTTCAGCTTTAGCATCATTCCTTCCAAAGAAATCCCAGGGCTGATCTCCTTCAGAATGGACTGGTTGGATCTCCTTGCAGTCCAAGGGACTCTCAAGAGTCTTCTCCAACACTACAGTTCAAAAGCATCAATTTTTTGGCGCTCAGCCTATTGTCTCCTTAATTCCCACTTCATGCTGCTATATGAATTTTGACAAGAAGCTCAATGTTTTCAGGTTCTGAGAAGGTGATAATATTAGCACATTCAGACCCAAGAAAAAGGGTCCCTTCCATTGAGAAGCCTCCTAGCCTTGCTGACCAAGGTTGCTGGAATCCATGTAAGGCCCAAGTTTGTTTAGAAAGTCAAGTTGCCCATGGGCAGAACTTCTCATTGGCGGGGGGACCCCAACCTGAGGCACTTATTATTGGATTGGCCAAAGAGTTTGTCCGGGGTTTTCCATACACTCTTAGAAAAAAACCAAAATGAACTTTTGGGCCAACCCAATACAATGCAGACTCCAGGCCTTGGCCCAGACTTGATAAATCAGCCTCCAGGGATGGAGGCCAGATATCTACATCTGAAATAAACTCCCCTGGTGGTTCTGATATATGCCAAAGTTTATGAACCACACTAGAAGATAGTATCGGAAAATCTTGTGACCTCATGTCACCTTACTCAGATTCAGTTGGGCCCCCATTCAGGTGGGTCCAGACACTGGTGCCCCAACCACAGGGACCCCTGACCCAACCCTTGACCCTAGATCCTTCCTTCTAGGTCTGTCACTGCTGTCCCCACAGCTGGACTGGAGGTATTAAACAGCTCTGTTCCCCCTCAGGGGGTGACGGCTGCAGGACCTGGGAAGACTGCAGTCACAGATCAAGTACTCATGGGCACAGCTGCCCAGAGCCGAGTGCTTCTTTGGCATCTTTGGTGCCTTCTCCCAACCAGCTTCACAGGGAACCGGGCTCCCCCTCCTCTCTGCCCCAGCCACTCCTGCCTCTGCTCACCACTTTTTCCCCTCTCCTGACCTGCTGACTCCCAGGGCTCCCCAGTGTACTTCAGGGACTCTGTTGTGGTACTGGTGGATTTTACATGAGAAACGAATATATCAATCTAGAGCATCCCACCCTGACCACAACTCCAGCCATGGAGCCACTGGGTCTGGGCTTTGCCCTCAGCTATATCCTTGGGGCTCAGCCTGGCATGTTGTAGGAACCAGTAAATAACTGGATAAATGGACTATGAATAAATCCCCACATGGCCCTATGAAGCAAGAACTATTTTTATCCCCACTTTCACAACTAAGGAACTGAGGCAGAGGTGAAGAGATGTACTGCCCAATGACTTTCTGGCAGAACAGAGCCAAAACCCATTCTTTGGGTCCCAGATCCCCAAGTTCTACCTCCACTTCTGAGAGGGTTCAGGAGTAGACAGACCTGGGCTAGTTTGGCAACGGGTTTGCTGTCTGTCCTGAAACCTGGCAATGCCATTTAAAAATCTCCCCTCTTCTTTCTCCTAGATTTCAGTTTCTGCTTCTCTTTCTCCCCTCTCTCCCTTCTCAGACGTCACCTGCCCACTGTGTCCACAGCCTAATAGAGTTACAAAGACCCAGTGATCTCTTAATGAGGGACTTCTCTTTTTTTCATATTTCTTTATTTATTTGGCTACTCTGGGTCTTAGTTGTTACATTTGGGATCTTTTTTAGTTGTGGCAATTGGGACCCCCAACTAGGGATTGAACCCAGGCCCCCTGCATTGGGAGCGCAAAGTCTTACCCGCTGGACCACCAGGGAAATCCCTCTTAATGGGGAACTTCTCAAAATAAAGTCAGAGTCATGCTGAATACTGAGAAAGCCCACAATCAGGCTCAGGTGATTCACTAGCCACAGTGAGTTGGAGAAACAGAGGTAAATAAATGTTGAAAAGAACTAGTGCTTTTAAGTCTGTCCTCAATATGAAAGAAAAATAAATTTTAAAGAAACAGCTCCTGAAGATGAAGAAAAAGAGTATTTGGAAAACTTAGAGAAACAGATATAATAATGATAATTGGAAACTGGCTTCCACCCTTTAAAACGAATCCTGATGAGATGCATCCTGAAGTGTAAACAGATTTGAACAATAAACTTATTGAACCATATACAATTATTTCTGGAGAGAAATGGATGAGCGGTTGGTTAGACAAATGGAAGAGGTGTGAATGATTCTTAACACTCTGATCTGGCAAAATGGTCCTTGGAAATTAATGGAACAAAAAATTATACCGGGGAAGAGAAACATCATCAGGAGAAGGCACTAAACATAGGAACCATGAAATGAAAATGCGTTCTTATGAATAAGAGAATTAATGAAATGAATTTAAGAAAAGGTCAAGTCGGGGAGAATATCAGATGGGCTGCAGTTCCACAAAGCCCCTAAATTTACTGTGGCATTTGAAGCACAGGACTTTGGAAGTTCAAAGTCCCAGAGAAAATCATCCATTCCATGCTTTTTCTTTATACGAGGACCTCAGGTCCAGAGAGGTTAATGACTTGTCCAAAGCCACACAGCAATGAGAGTACAAATCCTTTATGCTACACTGATGCTACATGTGGATCAAGGAAAGTCATGCTTCCATTTACTCTACACTGCAATTTAGCAACTGAAACTACACTTCAGAAGGTGCTGACAGGCATGAGACAGGCCTAGATGAGCCGGCTCAAGAGTCTCTATGCAGAGAACATGCTCTCTAGAGTCAGAGAAACCTGGGTTCAAATCCCGACTTTACCACCCAACAGTTATGACCTTGCAAGTCACTCTACCTTTACAAACCTCACTCTTCCCATCAGTAAAATGGGGCCAACACTGCCTACTTTGCAGAATGAAATGAAATATCCCAGGAAAAGCACCTAGTACTTGGTAGGAACTCAAGAAACAGTGCTGATGTTATAGACATGACCAGAATTCATTGTCTTAAGATTCAAAAGTTCACCAAAAAGGTTGGGGGGGAACCTTTTAATGGCAATAGAAGGAAAGTAAAGCATCATGACAGATTGTCTGATTCCGCACCCCCCCCCCAAAATGAGAAATGGAGTGTGTCTCAAAAGCTTGCTAACTTTCCTCAGAGAAACCAAATGGCCAAGGATTGCAGAAAAAAATACACTCAGTCAGTGTGCACCACGTGGGGAAATGCTAGCATCTCTTTATAGTTTGGTTCTTGAGGAGATACTTTTGAGGATTTGGACTGCCCTACCCCAGCTCATACCCTGAGGGTCCCTCTGCAGAACAATGCCCCTATGACTAGTGGTGCCCACTCTGCAGGAGTGTAGGATCATTTGTCAGGCCCTCCACCCCCATCACTGGGTGTGGCTTAGGGAAAAAGGCCAAGATGGGCCCTGATGAAGAGACTCCACTTACTATCACAGGAGAACACCAGGGAGGCACTATCCTCCCAGAGCTGTCTCAGGAGCAGTCAGGAAGGGGCTATCTGTCTAGGCCACAGGATTTTGCAGAAGTCAACTTTGAAAAATACCCACAGAGCTCCTGAGGTCTGCAGAGCCTATAGGGGACTCCACTCAGCAGCCCTATTTGCAAGGGAAATATGTGCCTGGCTAAGAACTAACTCCTGATATATTCCTATGAGAAACCAAGGTGTATTTAGCTAGAATTATTTTCACAAAATGCTGCTATAATGAGTTTAACAGCTTATTGCCCAGTAAACTATCATGCTTTAGCTCTGTATAGATGTGAACTAAGAACTTGCAATCCGCAGGACAGACAGACTCAGGCACTCCAAGCTAAGACCATATGGCCATAGTTCTCTAGATCCTTCAGAATAAGCTGCCTGTTGTGACTGAATTAACTCAACAGCAATGACATCCAGTTCAAATTCCACCATATTCATAAAGCTTCTTAGATCCCCCATCAGAATCAGTTTCTTCCTCTAGATCCTGGGGCTCTGTGTTGACCACTGTCTTTCTGGAATTTAAGAAGACATGTCAAATGACAGCAACTGAAGTCAGGAACCATCTTTTCCTTCATCCCCAATGCCTTTAGCAGCATCTAGGTGGGTACCTGGCACATGGTCAGGCCTAAGAAGCATTCTAAGAATTAAATGAAATGAAATAATTGTGGAAAATGTAAGGCTGGGCCAAAAGGACTCAGAAGCCAAATTTTCCAATGGTGAATTTATTGTTTTTATTTCCCTTATTCTTGGTAGGGAAATTCAAGGTAGTTTATACCAAGGGACTTATAGTAAAAGGTAATGGACTCTACGTTCAGTTGTGGCTGGAGAGTTGACATCCTAGCTCAGTAAGCTGCCTAAGGGAGGGCAGATAAGACTGTTCTTTGGTAATGGATGGACCCAGGGTCAAACTCTGACTCTACTGCTTACTAGCTTGGGCTTCATTTTCCTCATCTGTAACTAATAGATAACAGTGTTTGCCTTGTATGATGTAGTGAGACTTAAATGTGATAATGTGAAAAGCTCTTAGCTCACAGGAGGCCATAAGCACTATAGTCCCCTTCTCTGTTCGTGTTTTAAAGACACATGGTGGGATAGAAAAGGGTGCAGTCTTCAGAGCTTCACTGCCCTGGACTAGGTTTGAAACTTCCCTTCCCCACATGTACTTGTGTGATTTTGAGCAAGTTATTTACCTTATGCAAGCCTCTGTTTTCTCATATGAGAAACAGTATGTATTTTATGGGTTTGAGGGAAGGTTAAATGAGATTATTTAAATGCTGAGACTAGTGCCTGGAACTTATTCAGTCCTAAACAAGTTGGTGATATTATATTCTTAGGCTACTTCAATGCATTTATCAGGCCCACAGTCAGAGCTGGACTTTGTGGTGGGCTCTGTGGATTTGATGGTCCTGGCTGAGAGGGCCCGCCGAAAGGCAAAGGAGCTAGCGAATGGCAGAAAACCTCCAATCTGGTCAGGACCACGGACAGCTCCACAGGCACGGCAGGCTGGACAGTGGCAGTACCCCAGAGCTTCACAATTCCTGATGGTATGGCTTTCCAGGGGATAACTTTAAGGCAATCTATTTCCTGGTCCTCAGCTTCCATAGGAAACATTTCCTAAAACTGATCTGCCTGTGGTGGAAGCATCGTGCCAGTTTTCATTTTCCATCTTCCCTTTTCTATAATACCCCTTCTACTGTACAGACTCATGCCTCTTTTCACCCTGAATCTTATTATGATGCACTGTCCATTGAGTCCCAGCTTCTGAGACATCAAATAAAGGGATAAGCCAACAAATGGTGTTCTCAATGTCACCTTTATCCTTCACCAGGCCCACCATATAAAGTTGTGCAGGTTGTCCACTGCATAATTTCTGGAGTTGCCATCTACATCATAGTCTATGTAAATGGCTCTCCCTGGAGACACAGATTGAGTGGCTGTATGAGGTGGTCTTCCCCAATCCATCTCATTAAAAGAAACATTTTCAGTAAAATTTAACTGTTTAATAATTATCAAAATTTGCAGTACATTCATGTTATTTTTATTGTTTGTATTACTAATACTTGAAGTAATAGTTCAGAAGAATTTTTTAATTCTTAGAAGCTTATGGTCACAAAAAATAAAAGAATTCAATTTATATACATCTTTTTGTTGCAGAGAAGTATGATAGGGAAATCAATAAAAGACTTTCAAGCATAAAAATACATTACATTAGAATAAAATTCTGTGGAGGAAGTGGATTGGAAATATAATTTCCTACTGTTAAATAAGAGCTCATTCGTGTATTTTTTAAAAGGATGGTCATGGGTCTCAAATTGCTATGATATTTGTATTTTATTGGATACATTCAAAATTGCAATGTGAGAGTTTTATCTTACAATGTCTATATTTAAAGTATATCACACATTACATCTTTTGTAATTATTTTTAATTGTTTATTTTAAAGTATTTAAAATTGCTTCAGATATTCTAGATGTCAACTTTTAAATGCTCAAGAAGGGATATAGATTTTTAAAATTATTTTAGGGAGTATTGAGGAAAAAATGGCTAATTCCATTGATGTTAACCCTACTTTAGACACTGGCCTGTCCCAGCAAGTGGATGCCTCCTCTGCACAGAGACAGGTATCCCACGTTGGAAGCACTGGTTCTTTGCTTTTCTTTAGGCCAAGCTCTGGTTCAGGGCCTGGGACATTACTATGTGAAAAGGATGGTCTTTGGCTACCAGACCAGGTTTACCTGGGTATCTGCTATCATTTCTTTCCTCACCACAGAACTTGGGTTTTCTTCTGTGATTCTGGGCAAGTGTTCACCTTCCTTTGGGTTCCAGCAATCTGGCTGTCAGGAAGGGGTTGATCAGACTCTCAGACTCATTTGGTTTGGGACTCTGGGTTCTCTTCCACCAACACTCCCTCACTGAGTGCCTGATACCATACCTGGTACATTGTAGGCTTACAGTTAATATGTCTACCCATGTGACAGCCTCAAATATGGAGAGATCTGCCTTTTCCCAGTAGTAAGTTCCAAAACAAAGCTTTTATTAAAAACTTAAAAAAAAAACTTTTTATTTCATATTGGGGTATAGCCAATTAACAATGTTGTGATAGTTTCAGGTGGACAGCAGAGGGACTTCAGCCATATTTATACATATATATGAATCCATTCACCCCCAAACTGCCCTCCCATTTAAGGCTTCCACATAACATTGAGCAGAGTTCCATGTGCTATACAATAGGTCCTTGTGGGGTATCCATTTTAAATATAACAGTGTGTACATGGCCATCCCAAACTCCCTTACTATCCCTTCCCCGCATCCATCCCCTTACCCCAACCCACACCAACACCCCCACCACAACCATAAGTTCATTCTCTAAGTCTGTAAGTCTGTGAGTCTCTTTCTGCCAAAACAAAGCGTTTGACCTATTTGTATGTATAAACTTTTAGGAATATAGATGAGCTAGAATGCTACTTATTTAATAAATTTTAAAATTTAATTTCACATACATGTAAAGTAACTTACACAAGACATATTACTATACCAATATATTAATCATAAATTAATATGTTAATTTAAAATTAGCACATTAATATAAAGTCTTACGAGTTACAAATATATTTAGAAATATTGTTTTTCCATGTTTACATTTAATTCATGAAACAATTATATTCATTCTCTTCACATACATCTTTGACATTGGTATATTTGCCACCACTAGAACCACTTCCCAGGTCATCTGACACAGCTTTCCAGAGAACATCATCTTCACTTCCATTCAAGTCATTTAGGATACAGGCCAGTTTGCATCTTAGGATGATGCTGTCACTGGAAAGTATACTCCTAACCCCAAGTACCCATTCTCTATTCACGAGCTCTGCAAAGTAACCACTTAGAGAATATTGTCTTTTAAAGCAATCTTTAAAAGGCTTGTTTACAACATTCAACACTTACAATTATAAGGAAAAATGACTAAATCTACACTTAGTGTTTTTGTCTCCATTTCTGCCCGAGTGACCTTCCTAAGCATTTGGAGCACAGCATTGGTTGAAGTTATCAGGAGCTAATATGTCATCCCCAAATAGTGCTTTGTGGGTTAAAATTAAGTGTTTGAGAGTGAGCCCTGTAACAAAAGAGACTTAGTAAGGACTTGAATAGAAGGTAAATCTCTCTTTTCTGAGAGGTAATGGGTGAGTGACTGAGTGGTGGATGAATAACTGGGTGTTGGAGTCTTTGGCTAAATTCAGTACCCTCTCTCCCAGGTTTGGGCTTCACAGGGGCTGCCCCCTCCAGGTCCCTAGAGTCCTTAATTGGACTCTCGCCCAAGACTGACCCACCAGTACAATGGGTTCCAGTTTAGGCAGAGAGGCTGACAACAGCCTCATTTTAATCCAGACCCAAGCCCAAGAAAGGAAGCTATGTTTATCACATGTTTCTTTGGTATAAACTGTGCCTTGGAGCCTTCTCCTCTGCTACCCTGTTAAGTCTCCCAGCCAGGCTGAGAGGTGGCTGTTTAGCCATGAGGACACTGAAGCTCTGGCCTTTTTAAACTACATGTTTAGAGACATGAAAACTTGGCCAATAATTAATCTCCCAAGTGGTTACAAACTTAGCCCAGTGGCTCAGAGTTAGACATCCCAGATTTAAATCCTGTTCTTCCACTCAAGAGACATATGACCAGTAATGAAACACTTAATCCTTCAAGGCTTTGCTTTTCTTACCTATAAAATGGGGATAATAATGTCTGCCTCAAAGGGCTGTCATAAGAATTAAAATAATGGTACCTAGCCCAGAACCTTGTACATCTGTAAGAACCTCAAGCTTCAAGACGCAAGCTCTGAGGGCAGAGAACATAATATAAAAAGAACCAGATGCTCCTTGGGACAACACAAGTTTTCCCTGGGCAACAAGTGGCCACACTGCTTACCTTTGCATGTATGAAATGCAAAAAAGAAGATGGCAAACTGGCCACCCACCCAGACACACAGAGATTCTAGCAGGGGACTTGGTGTGTAACAACTATGTTAAAAATCATGTTTGCAACTTGATTTTCTTATTACAAAAACAATACAGTTCATTATATAATTATACAGAAGAACAAAAAGAAAATTATAATCACCTCTAATTCCCGGAGATAACATTAGTTACTATTTTGGTATCCTTCCAATTCTTTTTTGTTTGTTGGTGGTTTTTTGTTTGCTTGCTTGCTTTTCCTCTCTGAATTGCAAACAGTGCATCATACCCTCCGTATTATTTTGTAACTTTTCTCGCTTAACACCCTGTGAACAGCTTCCTATAGGTGGCGCTAGTGGTAACGAACCTGCCTGTCAATGCAGGGGACGCTAGCTAGAGACATAGGGTGGATCTCTGGTTTGGGAAGATCCCCTAAAGGAGGGCATGATATGCCACCTCAGTATTATTGTCTGGAGAATCCCATGGACAGAAGAGCCTGGCGGACTATACTCCATAGGGTCGCACAGAGTCGGATGCGACAACAGGCATGCACATCATTTTAATGATACATAACCTACTAACTGACATGCTCTAAAAAAGAACAAAAAAATTTTTGGAGGCTTTTGAGTTGTTTGTAATTTTTCCCATCACTAAACAGTCCTCTTAGAATTTTACAATGCATAAAGCACTTACTCCCATCACTTTAAATCTTCTCATTAACTCGAAAAGAAAACAATGTGATCATAATTCTCCCCACTTGACAGATGAGAAAACTGAAACTCACAAAGAAAAAAAAATGGCTTGCCCAAGGTCACTCAATAACTGGTAAAGCAGCAGCCAGCCTGGGTCTTCTGGATCTCCAGCCTGGCCAAACTCCTGACCCTCCTCCCCACCCCTCCTCCCTGCGCAGAGTAATGAATCCTCCAAAAGATATGCATCTTCTTCCTCCTCCTCTCCAGGAGCAGTGGGTTTAGGGGCACCGCTTCACCCAGACCAGAAACCTTGACCCCCTAATCCAAAGGAGCTCCTCAAATACTCTCCAGCCTCTCACCCAGCTTTTTTTTTTTTTTTTTTTAATATTTATTCATTTGTCTGTCCTGAGTCTTAGTTGCAGCATGTGGATCTACTTCCCTGACCACAGATCAAACCCAGGTTCCCTGCACTGGGAACATGGAGTCTTAGGCACTGGACCACCAGGGAAGTGCTTTACCCAGTTTTATTTTGATCGTTGTATTTATCACTAGTCATTATTTTCTTGTTTATTTACTTGTCTTTTATGTAGTTCAGCAATTTTCAATAGGGCAGAGCTAACCCTCAGTGTGTGTGAAACAAGTCATGGATTGTCTCACACCCTTATAGCATCTGAACTTTAACCAGACATCCGAGTGAGTCAAAAACCACTCAGAATTATCTAAATCTAGACTCAGGCTCTCTCTTACACCCAAAGGCTTGTATGCTTGGTTTAACTGATACTGACTTTTCCCATGGAAAGCAAGAGATTACTTGCCTTTCTTCAACTTGGAGTCTCCTCAGTTCAGAAAATCATGTCATCAGTGGCATTCATGGTATTTGAGTCACTGTTACTATACATGTATCAGTTTGTATTTGTAGCTGTCATATTCAAAGCAACTCTAAGTATATTTACTAGTATCTTTTTTTAGTCCTTATTTCAAATTGTCAAAGAGAAAATGTCAACACTCAGTTAGACATTATCCCTTCTTTATTCTTAAATTCAAACATTCATTATAAGTAAGTGAGCTTCATGGTGCTTTCTGGTATATCCTTATGATCAAACATTTAAATATTGAAATACATATTAGTTTGCTTCCCTAGTGGCTCAGATGGTAAAGAATCTGCCTGCACTTCAGGAGACCTAGTTTTGATCCCTGGGTCAGGAAGATCCCCTGCAGAAGGAAATGGCAATCCACTCCAGTATTCTTGCCTAGAGAATCCCATGGACAGAGGAGCCTGGCGGGCTACAGTCCATGGGGTCACAAAGAGTTGGACACGACTGAGCGACTAACACTTTCACTTTCATGTTAGTTTGATTAAAATTCCTTTCCTTTTATTTCTCTATTACATTACAGTGAAGTGCTATATTGATTTTTTAAATTATGTGAATAAGTAGAATGTGTTATCTGTGAATTTAATTTCAGAATGATAAAGGAGTCATTCAAGAGATTTGAGTTCCAAAGAAGTCTTTAGGTCTGATTGTGTTGAGAACCACTGGTGTGGTCTGTCTCCCCCACTAGAAAATCAGCTGCATGAAGGCAGGACCTGGTCTGACTGAAGCCCCACACTGATTCCCGGAATCCAGAAGAGAAGGGTACTCAATAAAGACCAGCTGAATGAACAATGGAAACATTCCAGGCATTATAAAAATTTGGGGTGGGGAAGATATTTATGGGCACAGGTCGGCCTGTGACAAGTTGATTTGGTAACATTGCTGAAATTCTTTTTCCCCAAGAACCAATCAGGGTAGGAACCCTAATCTGCCTGGATGTTGAGAAGATTCAAAGAGATCATGGATTTGCAGCCTCCTGGCACAGGGAAGGACTGAGTAATTGATTGCTAGTGTTGTTTTTGTTGTTAGATTCCCCAAACAGTAAACCATAATTCTCTATTCTCAGCTACCTGGCATCCTTCTCTGTTCAAAATCTGGTAGTTGTTATTAATATATTTTCCTAAGAACCTCCTCTTCCTATTCATTCCCTCCCACCTCCCCCACCGCAGGCCTGCACTACCTTCAATAATCTCACTCTAATTGGAAATTGGGGCTGTCAGGATGCCCTTCCTTTCCCCTCCCCAGTTCCCACCTTGCTCACAGATTCAAAGGTCCCTGTGGCTCCAAGCAGAAGCCATAGACCAGGAGGATGAGGAGAGAGCCAGACTCCCTGTGGGCGCCATGGCGGGACAGACCCAGCGCCCCAGACTTCAGCTGCCACGCCGGGCCCCGACCTGCTCCCTCTGCCGACTCTCGGTGATGAAATGCCGCCGCCCCCCGGGAGCCGTCTCCAGCCTTCCACAGTGGCTCGGCGGCAGGTTTATCACACTCGCTGAGAGAAGACATAATCAATTCCCCAGCTGGCACTTTGCGCTGAATACCCACTTTTTCAGCTTGATAGCAGGACTAAATTAGTTATTTAGCAACTAGGCCCTAATTTAGAGCGAGCGAGAGCCTTGACAAGGATCATTGTTCAAGGCCATCCCCCCTTTCCCTTCAGATAGGAGGCCCACAAATCCCCAGAAGGTGATAAATAGACAATTAGAAAATAGATATATTTGGTTAGATCTACAAGGCTCCCCTGTGCTGTCAGGCTCACAATGAAGGGGGCCGGGGTAAATTGGTGGCCAATGAACGCCAGCTGCACGGCCATCCGTCCTGCAGACACTCAGCCATATGTGGCCATTTACAGGCCGTCCTGAAGAATAGATCGGACCAATAAGACCAGAGGGAACTAAAAATACTTGACAAAGTTGGCTGCTCTTCATTTAACAAGAATAAAATATCTAATGGGGTGTAATGGAGGCCATCAATCACCTACTGCCAGACCCTGCTGTAATACCACACTTTTAACTATTAATGCTACTTTTTTTTTTTTTCCTCTAATAAGTGGGACAGGCACAACCACTTTGTATACAGGGTGGATGTTTGGGGAGTGGAGATGAATGGAAGATGCTGGAGAGCTGTGGCAGAGGATGAATTTCGGCTGAAAAACAGAAAGAATGTTGGGACTGGAAAGTGGTGCAGCCATTGTTGAAAACAGTAGGGCGGTTCCTCGGAAACTTAAACGTAGAATTACCACATGATCCAGCAATTCCACTCCTAGGTTTATACCCAAAAGAAGTGAAAGCAGGGACTCTAACATCTACTTGCACACCAATGCTCACAGCACCATATTTACAATAGCCCAAAGGTGAAAGCAACCAAGGGTCCAACGAGGGAAGGA
The DNA here is from genome assembly GCF_019923935.1 of Bubalus bubalis. Classification (NCBI taxonomy): domain Eukaryota; kingdom Metazoa; phylum Chordata; class Mammalia; order Artiodactyla; family Bovidae; genus Bubalus; species Bubalus bubalis. The sequence goes on along the minus strand of NC_059159.1, from coordinate 122,722,340 downwards.
TGGATAAATAAAATGTAGTGTATACATACAATGGAATATTATTCAGCCTTAAAAAGGACGGAAATCCTGACACCTGCTCCAACTTGGATAAACGTTGAAGACATTATGATAAATGAAGAAAACAAGACATGAAAGGGCAAATATTGTATGATTTCTTTTATATCAAGTACCTAGAATAAGCAAATTTGCAGAGATAGAAGGCAAACTGGTGGCTGCCAGGGGCCAGAGAGAGCAGGGAATGGGTAGTTGTTGATTAATGTACAGAGCTTCAGTGAGCTATGACCAAAAAGCTTCTGAACTAGATAGAGGTGATCATTGTATTAATACAACATTGAATGTACTTAATGTCATGAATTTTACACCAAAATGGTTAAAATAATAAATTTTATGTTATATATATTTTACCACAATTTTTTCTAATTTCAAATAGGAAAGGCAGAGCAGGAGAAACATTCTAATTTGCTTTAAGAACAGAAAAATCATGTGAATTCAATTAACCTAGTAGTATCTTTTAAAGTCACCCTAAAAGATTGGTCTTCTCTTGGCAAATCGTGTTTTCTTGTTGGGCGGGGGGTCTCAGTATCCTTGTCAACAGATAATAGATAACAACCCTTGACCCCTCTACTTCCCAGAGCTATTGTGACATCCAAATGAGATAAATGAGACATGAGCATTCTTTGTAAACTGTTAAGTGCTGTTGTCTAATTTGTCACCAGTACAGCTAAGAAACACTTCAGGAAACCTACTAAGGGTACTTCATCCACATGGACTGATCCATCAGTCTGAAAAATCCCATGGATAAGAAAGTCAGATCCCCACAGATGGAGACCAAACCCTGTCCTCAACCCACCATCCACTTGGGGAGGCTCCCCCTTGCCCACTGCTGGTTTCATGCATTATTCAGTCACCAGAGTCACCCTACGGTGGCCCTGATGGTGTCCTTCACAAAGTCTGAGAGTGTCTCCAGGCAGGGCAGACAAGTAACACAAAGCAGAATGACTTTGAACACACCTGCAGAGAGCAGACGAGCCAGGTGCTGTGGCAGCGTGGGGCTGAGTGCTCTTTGCAGGGAAGCAGGAGAGGTCTGGGCATTAGAGGGGATGGTGACGGCTGCAGAACGACGGCCATCAGGTATCATGGAGATGCTTGTGGTTTGGGGTTTCCGTTGTCTTTTTGCCACCTTCTATCACCAGAATGCATATTTTGGTTTTATTGAAAAGATTCCTTCTATGTCACTTTTAAAGCACCTTTACACCTTTTAACTCATTTGATCCTTGAAACCACTGTGTGCATAAATAGACTGAATATTTCTTTCTCCTGAATCTGAGCATGCTCTGCTTGTGTCCTAGTTCACCAAGTCTGAATTCAACTCAATCCCTCTGCTCACTGTTTTATATACACTCATGAACCCAGAATCCCTATATCCCCTTTCTTTTTACATCTGACCCATGTTCAATAATTATTAATAATTCATTTAGCAAATTATACTATTAATGTTTAGGATTCACAAGAAGCAGAAAATCAACTCAAATGAACCTAAACAAGAAAGAGGAAGTTAGTGTAAGGATTAAAGAGATTCTCATGAAGCCTAGGAACAGGAATGTGCCTAGGATCCAGGAAAAAAACCCAGAAGCTCAGTCTTGGTCATCACACTTTTCATCTCCCTTCTCTGGTTGGTTATCTATGATTTTCTCTCTCTCTCAATTTCCATAGCAGTTTTCTATAATTCTCAGGTTCAAAGAGAAGGAAATATGGTTGCCAACAGATCCTGACCTTCACCTCTTCTGTGTTTAACCACTAGAAGGAAGAAATCTGGCCCTTCTTCCATCCCAAAGTGTAAAAGCCCCAGGAGGAGGCTTACTGGCTTAGGCACCCACTCCTGGACCAACTGTCAGCAGGAACCACTATATGAATAGAATAGGGGGCAGGGAGCAATCCTAGAAGAAAAGGTTGGGGGATTAGTGCTAGGAACAAAACACAAGGTTTCCATTACCAAAGACGTCTATAGTCCACCATGTGGGAAGCATTCATTCATCCAAAAATAAGTACTAAGTGTCTGCTATGTGCTAGTCACTGTGGTACGCACTGGAGACAGAGCACTGAACAAGAAACTGCCCCTGTTCTCAGGGAGCTTACAGGCTATTTGGTAAGGTTGATCATACATAATCATACCTGATAATTTATTGCAACTAGGGGGTATAAAGGAGGAGGACAGGATATATTCATACAGGACACATACCAAAGTAGATTAGGAGATATAGATAGATAAAATTGTATGTATGTATATATCTATATGTGTGTATATATACATATATCTTCCAACCTAGTTTGATGGATGAGACATCTTCCCTGAGGAAGTGAGACTGAAGCTATGAAGGATGAATGGCAGTTGTCTGGACAGACTACTAAGTACTCTGGGAAATTTAAAGATGAAGATCCTATCTTCAAGAAACTTCAGTCTAGCAGGGGAGTGTTTCCTGAAAAGCCCCACAGAATACTGGTTGCATATTAACAACTGTCTGATTTAAAAGAAAAGGTTCTATGGTCAAATATATTTTGGGAATGCTGGGTTGGACAGTTAAACTGTTGTCTTCAGTGCAGAACTTGTTAGAGATTTTTATATGCCAAGGTACCCTGAGAATCTCCAAAAAGATTCTCTTTCCCAATTAAGACAAACCTTTATGAGTAACATCTTCAAATTCAAGCAAAAGTGCTCTGTCAGAAAACTCTGTCAATTTATGGAGGGTAAGAGACCTGCCCAAGGACACACAGCTCATTAATGGTAGAATTTGGATTCTACTGACCTTCCCACTGGGCCTTCCTCTCCCCTATCTTCCTTGCATGATAGAGGCTGCAAATGTAAGATAACCACTTCCTCAGCCTTCTTTTTAGCTGTGGATGGCCACATAACCCATTTAAGCTAATAAGATGATAGAAGAATTCTGCTTGAAGGCTTGTGAGAAAGATTTTGCTCCTGATGTAAGAGAAACTTAACAGGATGAGTCCTCTCACGGGCTTCCCTTCCTAATTTTGTATTCTGTTGGTAGAAGACATGGAGCTCTGAGCTGCTGCAGTCCTCTTGTGACGTTGAGAGGAGCTATCACCAACGCCATGAGAGCAGAAAAGTGTAAAGCAGGTGGGAATAGCCATGGCCCTTGATCACAATAAGTTGCTATGACCATCCACCACTCCACTTCTTGCCATGAATACCTACTTTAATGGGGGAGAATGTTATGTTACTTGCTGCCAAAAAAAAAAAATTCTTATCAATTTAATTCTCATCCCTGCTCATCCAACTTGGACTTTTAAAATATACAATGTCTCATTGTCTAACATTATTCTGGTAGAATGCCTCTTCGAATAAAAATACCCAAATTTCATAAAACATTCATACCTTTCAATATATTTCAGTCAGTATTCATAAAGGAAAAAATTTAATTAAAAATTAATCACAAAAATTCATCATGACATTATTAACAAAAGGATAAATGAGAAGTCTCCAGTTGTTGTTTTTTTTAAAATATAATTGGTAGATCATCAGAATGCCATACGAAATTTTAAAAAGCAGATCAGGAGACAACAAAAAGGAGGTGTGTCTCAGATGGAGTGGCCCTAATAGAAGCCTTGTCACTCTGCACAACTATTAACAACCTGACTTATCATATAATGTTGTAAGCATTTTTACATCCTAATACAATCATTTGTAACTTAAATTTAAACAGGCAGTTGACTGCGTTTTACTTATGTTTTAGTAAAATTTGGTTGAGAGGGTTGGGTTGCATATGACACGCTGAATTTTTTTCCCACTTAAAATGATGGAAAATTAAATCCCAGTTGGTGTTTGTGTGTAAAATGTCTGATTTTCAGGAATGAATTCCAGAAAGCACAGATGTGGTAAGAAAACTGAATTTGAATTGTTTTATAAATGCTTTCACTGAATTACAAATCAATACCCCTCTTGTATTAAAAATCAATATGATAATTGGTTGTATTAAGTGTTTCTGCATCTTCTGCCAAACAGTGATTACTCATTTGTTCTCCTTAAGTTTCTGCACCACAGAGCCCCAGGCCTAGCTGTGCCTTAGACACACCTGGGGATCTTCTAAAAAATATAGGTGCACGTGTCCCACCCCAGTTGGATTAAACAGAATCTCTAGAGGCAGGGTTCCTGCATCAGTATTTTTTTTTAACATCCTGCATCATTATTAAGTATACTCAGTTTGAGAACCACTGCTCTAAATAACAAATTCTTCCAAGAACTTAGGAATAGGAAAACACTGATATAACAAGACTTATAAAACCTACTAGGGTCCTTTTTATCTTGGCTACCAGGAAGCTCAAACAAATAGTAACTCTCTTGTCCCTGGTTCTTACTTCAGTTAATTCTCTCCTTCCTCCAGATGTTCAGAGGCTGATTCTTTTAAGTCACTTGTATTACAATAAAATCCAAAATCTTCTGTGCTGTATCATCAGAATCCACCCACTGTAACCAATCATTCTAGCATATGACCACACACGAACACACACACACAGCAGGGCTTAGCCTACTCCAGGAAGCCACACCTCTTGCTTTTGACTTAATCTTTTTTCCCTCTCTAGAAGTTAGATTGCCTTAAACATGTTCTACAGTGATTAAAACCTTGACTAATCCAATTTTCTATGAATCAGTTATCAAATATTAATATCAACCTACTTTCTGTGGCTTAAAAAATATTTTACTTTGGGAACAAAATATATGGCCTCATTTATGCCTGAGTTCATCAACCAGTTAAAATTTTTTGTGTTGTTCTTTTCATCAGCTCTGACAAAATGATACAGAATTAGACACCCTGTGAACTGTTTCTTTGCTCTAATGTCTGAGCTGCGCTTCACTAGAGGGAATAAAATAATCCACTGTCATTTCTGTTTTTATCATATTCATTTTTTTGGCAGAGAATTTATTCACTCTTCACTATATAGTTATTTATGTGCTACAATCTCGCATTTTTGCATTCCCCAGAGAATGCACCATTAAAACTCTTAATGTGACACCTCATATTTTTAGTAGACTAGAAAATAGTTACAATTTTAATTTAAATTGAAATGACTATGTAATAGCTGGACAAATCAGTTTGAGATCCCCAGAGCTCTTAATTGTAATTCTCCATTGTTTTCTATGCATAAATTTCTTTTCCAAAGTGTTCATTTTGAAATACTCACTCATTTTTTTTTCAGCTGTTCCATGCTCATTCCAAACTCACTTATTTAATAATTTTCTATGGTTAACAACTTCACGATTAAACTTTAATGTTAAATATAAATGGTTGAAATAATAAGCTTATTAGAGTGTTTAGAAAAGAGAGAGGATTGGACATTTAAGGATTGATGAATTGAAGTACAAAGTGTAAGAATAGGAGAGAAATTCAGTCTGGCCAAGAACAAAGCAGAGACATAGATTTTTTTGGGGGGGTGTATATATACATATATACATCATACAAATATATATGCTGCTGCTACTAAGTCACTTCAGTCGTGTCTGACTCTTAGCAACCCCATGGACTGCAGCCCATCAGGCTCCTCCATCCCTGGGATTTTCCAGGCAAGAGTACTGGAGTGGGCTGCCATTGCCTTCTCCGACAAATATATATACATCTCATATATATATATGACTCTTGCGACCCAATGGACTATAGCCTGCCAGGCTCCTCCATCCATGGGATTCTCCAGGCAAGAATACTGGAGTGGGTTGCCATTCCCTTCTCTAGAGGATCTTCTCGACCCAGGGATTGAACCGGGGTCTCCTGCATTGCAGGCAGATTCTTTACCATCCTAGCCACTAGGGAAGGATATATATATATATATATATATATATATATATATATATATATGATATGTATGTCCAAGTCTGCTCCAAGGATTGGACAGAGGAGCCTTCTCTGATGGAATTCAGAGCTAGAAGCAGCTATGAGAGTATATAGCCTAACCTACTCATTTTGCATAAGAGGAACACAAAGTTGCAAAAAGAGAATTTTTTTTTTCAAAATCAAATGATGTCTTAGCAAGACCAGGGTAAGAGAAGAATCAGAAGTGAACTAAAAAAGAGGGTAAGAGGCAGTCAGATAACCTCTTTTCTAGAATCCCCACATCTACCAACACAAAAGTCAGAGCAGTAAAGGATATCACAGCCTCCCACTTGCTGTGCTGAGGATATTTCACAGCATCTGATTCTCAGTTTAAAAACACGAACACCACCTGTGCTCCTGTCAGATCAGATTTTATTTTCACTTGGTCTGGCAATGTTAAGAAGGTTAAAATGTCTCCAATAGAAAACCAGTGTAATGCCTCTCAAATAAGCCTTGAAAGGTCTGCTCAGCTGTTCTGAACATTATTGGAAGTAAGAACTCTATACTTGTCCCTCCATGTGTGCATCCGTGCTTAGCTGTTTCAGTCGTGTCCAACTCTTTACAACCCCATGGGCTGTATGTTGCCCGCCAGGCTCCTCTGTCCACAGGATTCTCCAGGCAAGAATACTAGAGTGGGTTACATGCCCTCCTCCAGGGGATCTTCCCCACTCGGGAATCAAACCTGTGTCTCCTGCATCTCCTACATTGCAGGCAGATTTTTTGCCACTGAGCCACCAGAGAAGCCCTTGCCCCTCCATGCCACACCCCAAATCCCTAGAATACACACAGAGGACCTAATGAAGGTTGATTGCTAAGTTGTCCCTCTATTGAGTGAAGAAAATTTAAACAACCTAGACAAGAGCCTTAGATAAATTCTGACAGATATGGAATCTAACACTGACCCTGCTACTAATTGGCCATGTGACTTTGGTCAAGTTCATTGACCACACTGGGCCTCAATTTACTTATATAAAATGAGAAGACAAGTCTAAAGGCCTATCCGTTCAGCTCTGATATTCTATGGTTCCAATTCTATCCCTTAATTTCATCTTCAGGGTCTTTCTGTGTTTAGTCCCTCAGTCATGTCTAACTCTCTGTGACTCCGTGGCCTGTAACTCGTCAGGCTCCTATGTCCCTGGAATTTTCCAGGAAAGAATACTGGAAAAGGTTGCCATTTCCTACCTACTCCAGGGGATCTTCCCAACCCAGGGGTCAAACCCAAGTCTCCTGCATCTCCTGCATTGGCAGGCACATTCTTTACCAGTAGCACCACCTGGGAAGCCCTCATGGTCTTCACTTGACATATATAGAGTGTGTACTATAGGCTAGACTCTCGTTTGACACTGGGAATATCAAAGTGAAAAAGACACCATCTCCATTCTCCAGAGTCTCAGTCTACTGGAGTGAGATGAATAATAAATAATGTGGAAATTAATATTATCTAATAATTAATATTATTAAATATTATTAATATGCTGGGGTAACAGATTTAAACTGAGACTATCCCAGGCAACTTGGGATGTATGGTCACTCTAAAGACGGGGATTATAGGAGAAAATAGAGTTTGTGGAGATAATAAGTTTAGGTCTAGAAATGTTTCCTTTTAAGTGCCTATGGGACATCCAAATGGAGGACAATGGAAAGTCGGACACAGAGGCTGGGAGCTGAGGAAAGAGGACTGGGCCAGAGATTTAGATGTGGGAAGCATCATGAGCCACAGGACAGATGAGAACATCTAGAAACGTGTGAAAAGCAGAAAGAGAAATGGCCAAGCCAGAAGCCTAGAACTAATATCTAAGGGACAGACAGAAAAAGAGGCTGGAAAGAAGATTGAGGAGTGGTAGGAAAACCAGAAGAGAATATAACCAAAAGCAGAAGGGGGTTCCAGATGGAGGAAGTGGTCAACAGCGTCAGGGAACAGGAATAAGGTAGTCATTGAATTCAGCAGTGGTGTTCAGTGGTGGTGTGCTTGGGGACTCTACCTCTGGGCGGTTTCCTCCATAGCCACACTCTAATATCCCCTTCTGACCATAGCATTTCTCTTTAAACCTCATCCCATCTGCTTGGAGTCTATTTGTGGGTATGAAAAAATGGAGATGATATCCGAAGAGTGTAGAATACTATTACTTAAAAGATCGAATTGCGTCAAGAATTGCTATTTGTAAAGCACTTTGCAAACCAGAAATATCATACTGAAATTCTCTTTTTCTCCTACCCAACATCCTTTCTGCCTCCAAGATTCACTACTTGTCCTCATCTTCATTCTCCTTCCTTTGTGCCTTCAATCTTCATCTTCATAGGTCTTACCTGTCTAGGCTCCATCCAATTGTTGCCATCAAATCCATGAGCATGTGGTCTGAATTTCTTGCCTCTACTTCTCATCAGTGTTCCTGTGGCCCTGAGGTCAAGCTTCTGCCCCACCACACTCTTGAAGCTGCCCCTGGTTCCTCCTTGACAAATCTAACGCCCTTGTCTCATTCCTTAGCAGCCTTGTCCTCTCTGTAGCATCAGGCACCACTGTTTATCCCTCTTTCAAAGGTCTTCTCTCTTGACTTGAATGGCTTATTGTTTCTTCTCCCATAGAAAAGTAGTAACAGCGGCTAGATCCAGCTGCAGTTTGCCTGGAGTGAGACAGTATCACCCTGAGGCCTGGGGATATGCTGGGCCATTGAAAGGGCCATTTCTTCCTTCCTAAAGCCAGATCCTAGACTTGAACTCTCTACCAAGAAAGCCCTGGGGCTCCCATTCTGCAACATAAAAATCAGATCCTAGATTCTCCTGTCAAGAACCACATAGAATTATTGCTTCTCAGGGTTACAAGGGATTCACAAATGATTTAGTTCAAAAGTCACCAAATGTTTATAAGCCTTCCTCCACAGTCCCAGCTGAGGGTTCAGTGGGTAAAGAACCTGCCTGCAATGCAGGAGATGCTGGAGAGATATGGGTTAGATTCCTGGGTTGAGAAGATCCCCTGGAGGAAGGCACAACCCACTCCAGTATTCTTGCCTGCAAAGAGTCAGACACGACTGAAGCAACTGAGCACAGCACATCATTCCAGCTGAGGGACTGTCTTGTTTCTACTGGAGCCCTCCAGGGATAGGGAACTGGCCATTTCTAGGCAAGCATCTTTCCTTCCCAAATAGCGAAGGAGAAAGGCCTCCCTCATAGCAAACCTACAAGGATTCCCCTGTAGTTCAGTTGGTAAGGAATCTGCCTGCAATGCAGAAGACCCAGGTTCGATTCCTGGATCAGGAAGATACCCCTGGAGAAGGAAATGGCAACACTCTAGTAGTCTTGCCTGGGAAATCCCATGGATGGAGAAGCCTGTTGGTCTACAGTCCATGGGGTTGCAAAGAGTCGGACATGCCTGAGCAACTAAGCACAAACCTGTGCATTTGGTAGTATTCTTCTTTATACCCAATGGGTCCATCCATAAAAGTTCAAATCTCTCTTCCATAAATCTTCAGATTTCTGAAGATACCTGTTACATCTCATTCTTGTCTCCATGAAGCCTGGCCATTCCTTCCCCCATTCCTCACATCACATAGCTTCAATTCCCCTCATGACCCTGACCCACTTATCTGAAAGTAACCATTTCCAATAGTAAAGTGTGCGTGTGGGTGTGGGTGTAAGTGAATAAAAGGAATTTTTTTTAGTTTTCCTTTAAGTAGTTCATTTTTGCAAACATCAGGGAACAATTTCCGAGAGGCAGCATGACATATGATGGCATAGGAACAAGGTTACCCAGAGCCCAGCACATCAGACAGTCTGGAAAACCCTTAAGTGAAGAACGCTTGTCTCCATGAAACCTTGATAATTTAAAAGGGACAATGACTATCTGAAGCAGTCAAGGTCTCCATTAAATTCTGCAAAGCTAGACGACAGGAAAGGGGGGCTTCTCACGCAAGGGGACCCTTTGGTCTTTAGCGACATCATTATCTGTGGGTTATTACCATTACTACAAATACTAATACACTTTTATTAAGCACTGGCAATGACCCAGGGCAAGTGAGTTTAAGTTCATATTATATCCATTTTCATTATCGAGAGAAAAGAGGAGAATGAACAAAGGACTGTAATGTGAAATTCTAAAGTAGGAAAAATGAAAAAAGGTTAATTAAAAAAAAAACCCACAGAGTAAAGAGAAAGGCGCCAACTGTTCGTGGTCAGGAGTCATGATGGATGGTGGATCTTGTCACCCTGGACTTGTCCCCTATGATTTCTTTCCATCTCCCTCTCTAAAAAGAGCCTCCTCTCAGCTAAGGGCATGGCAGGGACAGGGCAAGGGTGGGGAGAAGGAAGTAGACTTATCTCAAGGGTCCCTGAAATTCTACAAATCAGTGTTTCCTGATTCTAATGTCTAGCCCAAAACAGAATCAAATTTAACATTTAAAATATAAAAATAAAATGAAAAGATTAAATCCTGAGGGACACTCACTTGCCTTTTTTTTTGCACCCTTGACTCAAAGAATTCCACTCTCAGCTCTGAATATTCTACTCTCACCCTGGCCTTCTGTATGGTTTACATTACTTAGGAAACATATCAGAAATTTCCCACTGGACTTCCCTGGCGGTCCAGTGATTAAGACTTCAGGCTTCCACTGCAGGGGGTTCCCTGGTCAGGGAACTAAGATCCCAAATACTGTGTGACACAGCCCAAAAACAGGAAATTTCCCATTAACCACCAAACTTTTCTCAGTCTCCTATGGAATTACACCTTTCTGCTCTATAACTCTGTGTTTGGTAATTCAAAATACTTTTCTGTGGAAGATATTTCTCTCCATCAAGCAAATGCCTGAGGCTTTTTAGAGTGTATAAGCCAGAATGGGAATTCAGAAAAATAAGCAGATCAGCAGAATGGACATCTGAATACAGAGTCAGCATGTTGTCCGGGTCGGAGCATCCTTATGTTTACGTCACATGTTGAGGTTTTTGTAGCCACTCTGTCAGAGCTACTTTTCTTGGCTAAATTTTAATCCATCATTCCAAATTACACATCAAACCTTGGTGTGAGCTAAGAGGGACCCTGAAAGAGGTCTGTACATCTTTGTAGTCTGTTTCCATGCACATGTCATGTTTATAGAACCAAACCTGGAGACAGCCAGTGACTTACCCAGGGTCACACCACTGTGCCAGGTCTGCTGAGTTCTCCCAGTGCCTGAGTCCTGGCATCCAGTGCTCTTCCTGCTAAAGTGCACAGTCTCATAGACAGTGGTACAAATGCCACAGCTGGGCTCAGAGAAGTCTTCACAATGCCTCAGATTTTGAATAAGAGGTCATAGCCAGGCCCTTCCATAAGAGGAACAGGTGCCTCCTGTAACGCTGACTTAGATGAGGACTGGGCAGGAAGGAGATACCAAAAAGCCATTGTGAACTTCTATGCATCTTGGTGCTGCCCAGTGTAGTTTTCACTGAGACCCTTAGCACCTTGATGGCAGGATAATACATGGATTCTTCCCCACATCCCACCTAGTACTAAGTTCAAATTCAATAAATGTTGACTGAGTAGCTGAACTAAATGAAGTTAAAAGTGAGTCAATATAGGGGGACACATGCATACCTATGGCAGATTCATGCTGATGTATGATAAAAACCATCACAATATTGTAAAGCAATTATCCTCCAATTAAAATAAATTAATTCAGTTCAGATCAGTTGCTCAGTCATGTCTGTTGACCCAATGTACCGCAGCACGCCAGGCCTCCCTGTCCATCACCAACTCCCGGAGTTTACGCAAACTCATGTCCATTGAGTTGGTGATGCCATCCAACCATCTCATCCTGTCGTCCCCTTCTCCTCCTGCTCTCAATCTTTCCCAGCATCAGGGTCTTTTCAAATGAGTCAGCTCTTCGCATCAGGTGGCCAAAGTATTGGGAGTTTCAGCTTCAACATCAGTCCTTCCAATAAACACCCAGGGCTGATCAAAAATTTCATAGAGTGAGTCAATAACAAATATTCAACAAATGGCATGAGGTTAACTGGCTAATCATTTGGGGGTGTTAAATTTGGTAGAGGAAGGACTAGGGCTGGGCGTGTGTATCAGATCTGTTTTGGCAAGGCCACTCCACAGATTCCAGTGCGGAGGACGTCGTGAAGCTTGTCTGTGGACCTTTTAGGGGGACCCTGTGCTGAGTTGTACACATAGTTTAACAATTCTTGCAATCCCTCTTCATGGAGGGCATTATTTCTTCCGTTTTACAATTGAGTACCAGAATCTCTCAGAGGCCAAGCAATCGCTCAGTCTCCCAGCTAGGCCATTAACAGAGCTTTTATAATAATGGCCATTTTAAACATCTTAAATATTTTAAAATTGCCAACAACTCTAATGCTCCCACTTAATGACACACCCTTATCAATGTGGGTGTTTCTATTGTCATTAGCACTTTCCCACTTTCTGGCAGTAAGAGATGATCCAGACTCATCTTCCATATTTCCAGCCCCAGTCCTAGAATCAGCCAGTTCTCCAAGGAGCCCTGGTTCCTTTTATTAGAGAATAATATTAGGAGCTAAGATCTGAGCCTTAAGTCTGCTTGCTGCTACCAGGTGTCTTTGAAACTTTCTCAGCTGAAAGAAGAAATATACATACAAATATGAACTTGTGTGTTTATATATAGGTTTATATATTTCTATATGTAACATCTGTATCTATATTAAGGTAAACACTGCATAGATCATTCTAGTTTCCTTCCCTTGTTTATCTGTAAATTTTTACTCCAATGGTGAGAAATCTGGCTTCCACCACCCAAAATCCATTTACTTCAGTTCCAATATCAGAAGTATCAGAATATCACAAGTATCAAAAGTGTTAACCTGTGTTCCCATGAGAAACAACTTTATCATTGAGAGTAGAGTGCTTATGTGTGGTTCCTTTTGCACTGAATCTTACACACTTCCCTCATTTCCAAAGTTACTTAGGCCTCCTCTCCCTTTAAAGAGGTTGTTTCATACATCTGTAATACAGTTAGACCCTCTTGTCACAGTGTACCTTTCTTCCTGGGTTATCTCACCTTCTAAATGATTTTTTAAAAATTCATATTACAGTCATGCTATAGAATGAAGGCTTGTGTCTGTCCCTTACTCCCCAATTCATATGTTGAAACCTAATCCCCAATGTGATGCTATGTGGGGATGGGACCTTTAGAAGGTGATTATGTCATGAGGATGGGGCCCTTGTGAATGGAATTAATGCCTTTACAAAAGTCCCCAGGGAACTCACTCACTCCTTCCTTCATGTGAGGTCACGAGAAGACATTCATCTCTGAACCAGGAAGCAAGCATCTACCAGCACCTTGATCTTGGACTTTCCAGCCTCCAGAACTGTGAGAAATAAACGTTTAAGCCAGCCAGTCTATGGTTCATGGCTACAGCAGCCTGAATAGATTACAACAAATATTTACTCACTGTGCTCAAAGTTCGATAGATTTTGACAAATGCATATTATGTACCCACCATTAAAGTATCATACAGTAGCTTTACCACCCTAAAAACTCCCTGTGCTTTGCCTATTCGACACTCCTTCCCATCACATTGATCTTTTTAATGTCTCCAGTTTAGCCTTTTCCAGAACAACTGCAACCACACAGTAGATAGTCTCTTCAGATTGATTTCTCTCACATAGCAATCTATGTTTAATGTTCTTCCATGTCTTTTCATGGCTTGATAGCTCATTTCTTTTTATTGCTGAATAATTTTCCACTGTATGGGTGTACCACAGTTTGTTTATCCAGTCAAATATTCAAGGACATTTTTGTGGCTTCCAATTTTGGGCAATTATGAATAAAGTTATTATAAACATTCACATGCAGATCTTTTTGTGAACCTAAGTTTTCAAATCAATTGGGTAAAGACTTAAGAGCACAATTACTGAGTTATATAATGAGATTATGTTTAACTTTGTAAGAAACTCCTTCCTGAGTTTCAAAACGTCTTCCTGAGTGCATGTACCGTTTTGCATTTCTACCAGCAATGAATAAGAGTTACTGCTGCTCCACATCTTTGTCAGTATTTGATATTATCAGTTTCTGGATTTCAGCCATGCCAATAGTATCTCACTTTAATTAGAAATTCCCAGTGATAAATGATGTTAAGCACCTTGTCATATATTTATTTGCCATTTGTTTATCTTTGATGAAGCATCTATTCAGATATTTCATTCATTTTTTAAGTTGTATTATTTTCTTATGGTTGACTTTTAAGAATTCTTTTATTTTTTGGGTACAAGTCTTTTACCAGAAAAGTGTTTAGCAAATGTTTTCTCCCATTCTGTAGGTTGTCCTTTCATTATGTTGATGGTGTCCTTTGAAGCAAGATTTTAATTTTGACAAAGTATCAACTTTTCCTCTTGTTGCTTGTGCATTTCATGTCACATCTAAGTAACCATTGCCTAATCCAAGATTGAAGGCAAAAGGAGAAGGGGTCAGCAGAGGATGAGATAGATATTAATAGCATCCCCGGCTCAATGGACATGAATTGGAACAAACTCTGGGAGACGGTGGAAGACAGAGGAGCCTGGCACGCTATAGTCCATGGGGAGGGAAAGAGGCGGACACAACAGAAAGACTGAACAGCAACAAAACAAATCCAAGGTCATGTTTAATCCTGTATTTTTAAAGCATTTTTATCATTTTAGCTTTCACATTTAAGTCACTGATACACTTTATTTCTTATAGTGTGAGGTAGGAGTCCAACTTCATCTTTACATGTGGATATCAAGTTATCTGAGCACCATTTGTTGAAAACGCTGTCCTTTCCTCATCAAATTGTCTTGACTTCTTTGTCAAAAATCAGTTGACCATTGTGATAGGCAGAATGCCCTCCAATCAAAGACACTGCAATCTAATTTCTAGAATATATGAAGATGATATATTACATGTCAAAGAATAAAGCTTCCAGATAAAGTTGCCAAACAGCTGGCCCTATAATGGGAAAATAATCCTGCATTGTCTGGGTAGGCCCAATGTAATCATCTTTGTTTGAAGATAGAGGATGATGGCCACAAACTGAGAATTGCAAGCAGCCTCTAGAAACTGGAAAAGGAAGTGGATCCTACTTTTAAGAAAGGCTTTTAAATATATAATTCTATAGGCCTGTATTACACAATAGTCATAATTATAAAAATAAGCTCTTTAAAAATACATGAAATCACTGTGGAATCCAGAAGCTGAAAGTCATTCAATTCTTATTCCCTTAGTAGACTGTATTCTCCTTACTCGGGAAGACTTTGAACTCGTTACTTTTACTAAAGAGAATCATGTAACACACTCAACTGTAATACACTTATTACACTGTAGTGAAGTCTGAAATAGTGATGTTTTCCTATGTCTTAACCATTTTGTGTAAAATTGCTGCTATAAGAAACTAATATTTTAATACATAGCCTATATATGCTTTATATATTTATATTAAATATTATATTTATAATATAATCATGCTTTCCTACATGGTACAATTTCAGGAGAGAGGTATTACCTCTATACTTTGGAGCCTATCATGCCTGGTTCAAATCCAACACACTTTTAAGCTTTATACAACCTGAAGAGAGTTGTTAATTTGCCTTTCTGAGACTCAGTGTTCCCCTCTGTGAAAAGGGATACCACCTCCCTTGCACTCTGCAAATGTGTGTAATACATGTTACAATGATTTGAAAACACTGATCTAAATCAGGGGTCAGCAAACTTTTTCTGTAAATACTTTATGATAGTAAATACTTTCTGTTTTCTTGGTCATACATTATAAAAACCAATCAACCCTGCCACTGAGAAACAAAATAGACAATATGAGCTATTTTATATTGGCCATGCTCCCATAAAACTTGGCCAAAAAAGACTGCAGGGTGGCCCACAAGCCTGTTTGCTGACCCCTCACACAAATCATCTGGCATGGTATCTGGCACACAGTGGGCACTCAATACTGGACAGCTCTATAACCTTCACTTTGTTTCTATCACAGTCAACAAACACAATCTTTTACTGCTCCTGAGATTCAGTCACCATTCTATCATTCCTAACTTCCAAAATATTCAAAACTACCTATAATGATGCTGCAAAAGCTTCTGGGGGGTCTCTCTCTGCTGCCAACATCCAAACAACTGATTATCTTCCATGATGTTACTGGACTGCAGATGCTAAGGTAGACAGGAACTTCAGGACTGTTGGTTCAGCTCATACTTAAACCCCTTCTATGACCCATCTCACAAATAGCTGTCCAACATGTCTGAATACTTCCAATGAAAGGGCAATAGTCTAAGTGTCTTTTCTCTTGTCTGGTAGCTTGGAGTTTTTCTGAAAGCTCTTTATTGTGAGTTTAAGTTCAATATGGTTCAGGGACTTCCCTGGTGTCCAGTGGTGAAGACTCCACACTTCCACCGCACAGGGAATGGGTTCAAGCTTTGGTCCAAGAACTAAGATCCCACATGCCATGCAGTGTGGCCAAAAAAAGGAGTTCAACTTGTGGTTGAACTTGATAAGCATATATTGAGTCCCTACTATATTCCAGAGACTACTACATGCTGGAGACACAAAGATGAATAAAATATAACCTCTACCTCCAACTCTTCACTGGACTTTGCCTGTTATTCTCACTAAAACAAGACACATATCCTCTCCCCTTGTGAGTCCTCCAGTTTTCAAACTCCCAATTCCTTCAACAATCCTTTACAAATTCCCTCATCCTCCTTTACACTGCCTTCCTCTGGACATAAAATCACACAGGCCTTACAAGAAGCCCAGCTATGGCTGGACGATGGAGAACAAAGCCAACCGACAACTATGTAGATTTAGTTTAGTGTCAACAATCTAAACCGTATTTGCCTCTTGAGAACTAACCCAGCCTCATTTACTTAACTACACCTATATCCCTTTAATTCTCCAAATGGTTCTATAGAATTAGAGCTAAGTGACAGATTTTTAGATGATATGGCAACTATTAACATTTTTTCTTAAAGAAAAGGAAGATTTTAGCCTAAATAGCAATCAGGGAACCTATTTTAACTTGATCCAGTCTGATGGGTAGCAGAACTAATAATAGCATTTCTAGACTAAATTGATCCCCCAAAAAATTTTTTTAATTTTTAAAAAATTTTAAAGGTAAATATACTAAAAACTCCAATTTAAGGATTTCAATTGTTAGACCAGGTGTTTAAAAAAGAAAATAAAATATAAAATATTATTTCTTATATTAAGGTTAAGCAGTGTTTTTAAAATGTGTTCATGTGATGGATCCTAAAGCAAAATGTGCTTCTTACTATGGTTCATGGTCAGAAGTTTTTCAGAATCACTGTTCTAGACCTGCCATCTGCTATAGAAACAGAAGAGTAATCCTTCTGTCTTACAAAAATATATAAATTGGGTTTTAGAAAATTAAAACTTCCGTTCTTCAAAAGACACCATCAAGAAGTACAAAGACAACCTACACAAAAATAAAAAAATTACAAATCATGTATTTGAAAGGGGACTTATATCTAGAACTATAGAATTCTTACAACTCAACAGTAAAAAGAAAAACAGCCCAATTAAAAATGGGCAAAGGATCTAAATAAATATTTCTCAAAAAAAAGATGTATAAATGGCCAACAGGCACATGAAAAAAAATGCTCAATATCATTAGTCATTAGGGAAAAGTAAATGAAAACCGCACTAGATACCACTTCATATCTCTTTGCAGGGCTAAAATAAAAAAGACAATAAGAAATGCTAGACTATAAATGTGAAAAAATTAGAACCCTCATACATTGCTGGTGGAATCATAAAATGATTAGCAATTTGTCAGTTTTACAAAATGTTAGATGACTCAGCAATTCCAATCTTAGGTATACACACAAGAGAATTGAACACCTATGTCCACACAAAAACTTGTACACAAATATCCAGAGCAGCATTATTTATAATAGCTATGAAGCAGAAACAACCTAAATATCCATCAACTGATAAATGGATAAATATAATGTGATATATCCATACAATGGAATATTTTTCAGCAGTAAAACAGAAAGAAGTCCTAAAATATGCTACAACATGATGAATCTTAAAAATACTATGATGCTAAGCTGAAGGAAGCTAGACCCCAGAGGCCACATATAAGATTTCATTTATATCAAATGTCCATAGTAGTCAAGTCCATAGAGGCAGAAAGTAGATTAGCAGTTGCCAGGGGCTGTGGGGGGTGCGGGGCGGGGGCAGGGGAGGTTCAGGAATTGGGAGTTACCACTAATGGTTACAAGCGTTCTCTTTCAGGTGGTGAAAAAGTTCTAAAATTAGATTGTGGTGATGGTTGCACAAATAGGAATATACTAAGAACCACTGAACTGTACACTTTAAAGGGGTTATTTTATAGGATGTGAACTGTATTTCAGTAAAGCTGCTATAAAAAAATTTTAAACTCCTTGATAGCACTCCTTTATCAAAACAGTTTAGTGGAGGCTTCAAGTTCCTTCAAGTTTTCATCACTTATTTCCAGCTAAACTTTTGAATCCTCATCCCCTGCTATCCTCCCTGTAGCACCTTCCACCTGTACCCTAAACACACAAGCCATTTTATCATTCCATGCCTTTGTACATACTATTCATGCTGCCAAGAATGTCATACTGTTTTCTCTTTCTATTGAACTCATGTATCTTTTAAGACCAAATACAGTTTCCTTTAAGAAGGAAGGAAAGTTTCCTTACTCCTCCAGACAAAGTTGATCATGCCCTCTATACTACAAGTACTGGTAGATTTAAGTACTGGTTGATTTATATGCATCTGCCCTTTTAATTGCAGAAGGCAATAGCACCCCACTCCAGTACTCTTGCCTGGAAAATCCATGGACGGAGGAGCCTGGTAGGCTGCAGTCCATGGGGTCGCTAGGAGTTGGACACGACTGAGCAACTTCACTTTCACTTTTCACTTTCATGCATTGGAGAAGGAAATGGCAACCCACTCCAGTGTTCTTGCCTGGAGAACCCCAAGGATTGGGGAGCCTGGTGGGCTGTCATCTATGGGGTCGCACAGTCAGACACGACTGAAGCGACTTAGCAGCAGCAGCCCTTTTAATGGGCTTCCCAGGTGGCCCTAGTGGTAAAGAACCCACCTGCCAATGCAGGGACGTAAGAGATGGGGGTTCGATCCCTGGGTCAGAAAGATCCCCTGGACCAGGGAAGGGCAACCCACTCTAGTATTCTTGCCTAGAGAATTCCATAGACAGAGAAACCTGCCGAGTTATAGTCCATAGGGTCACAAAGAGATGGACATGACTGAAGTGACTTACACATACACAACCTGCTAAGAGACTGAACTTGAGTTTATTAGACAGTTTGATATTCAGTCCTAGAACCTAATGCTTATAAGCACTTAGTAAATGTTTACTGAACAAATGAATGATAAAACATTTCCTCACTATTGACTAGAAACACTATTTTTTTCTCCAACTAGTTTAACTCGTAAAATCCATACAAATATAACTTTAGTGCTGACCTTTAGAGACCAGTAAAATGAAATAAAAAGACAAATTTGAGGCCACCCTTGAGACTTTTGGAAAATTACTATAAAGTAACATTTCATAGGGGTTCATAGTTCAGATACTTATCATTGTTGACTGAAAACACTTACTGAAGTCAACACTCTTTTATTCAACATATTAAATGTGTTGTTTAACTCTGGTAACCACAGCTGTGACTTAGTTAACGATCTCAATAAATCCTACTTAAATCGGAGACAGGAAAAAATTATGCAAATGAATTCTTATCTGTTTTTCTGCCCAAGGCATATTTGATAACAGATAAAACATACTCCAAATAGTCTCTACTTAATAGTCAAGAAGCCATTTGAGGTTTTATTTGGATCAAAATCAAATACAAAGAAGAGGAGAAGCCTGCTATGTTCACAAATGATTTTATTTCAGAAAGAAATTACACATTAAAAAGAAGACATAGTTAAGAGCTTACAATCATGTATGGAAGTGATTCCAAGAAAGTAAACAGTTATTAAATATATAAAGCGCATGATTTAAAAAGACAGTAATAGTTAATGACAGATGGGCTTGCCTTAGGTTCACCCACAAAATAGTATCTTTTGTCTAAAAACAAAAAGATATTGGTCTTTGAGACAGCTCTTTAGACATGAGTTTGTACTTCCAGTGGACTTGAAAAATCAAACCAATCACACCAGGCTCCACATAGGCTGTATCACACCCATACTCATCAAGCAGGATGGAAACCATCCATCAATTAAACCTTGCAGCTAGATAGGATGTCTTCCACTAATCTCTTGTAAACCCAGGCATCACCCTTAAGCCGCTGCCTCCTGATACCCACCACGTCGGGTTTTTGAAGCTGGCACACTTCTAGTTCAAACTGCATTGTCACTTTGCCAAAATCTGACTGTGTTTGACACTTCAGTGTATAGCTGTGAAAAACAAGATAAGAAGCCAGTTAGTAGGAGAATCATGAATATTCTGTATAATACAAGAGATTTCTAAGCCTCTAGGAGGCCAGTGGGGAAAATGAACCATGATTTCATATTAAGCAATGTAGTACTGCTTACAGTTTCCAGATGACCTAGCTATGCATTAGTGATGGAGTATGACTAGTGTTTTCCCAAAAGCTGAACCAGAATCTTAAAAAAAAAAAAAAAAAAAGCTGAAAAGGCTTTATCAGAATTCTCCCTTGCTCCAAAGAAAAGTGCTTTATTCATAGCTATACAAGCCATTCATGCTTAAGAAATCTTTTGGCATCCTTTAGGCAAATCTTTCAATGGTGTAACCTGTGAACATCAGGCCATTTCCACAATGTTCACAACAAAAGAAAGCAGAGGGAAGATGAAGAATATTTTATTTTGTGCATTTCATCAGAACTTCTGTCTTTCATATAAATTAAGCTGAAGCCACCAACCTGTTAGTAAGAAACACGTTTTTGAGGTTTTTCTAATAGTGAATGTGACAGTTGTTCAGTTGTGTCCAACTCTTTGCAACCCCATGGACTACAGCACACCAGCCTTCCCTGTCCGTCGCTATCTCCCAGAGTTTGCTAAAATTCATGTCCATTGAGTCAGTGATGCTATCCAACTATCTCATCATCTGTTGCCCCCTTCTCCTTTTGCCTTCAATCTTTCCCAGCATTGGAGCCTTTTCCAATAGGTCAGCTCTTTGCATCAGGTAGCCGAAGTATTGGAGCTTCAGCATCAGTTCTTCCAATGAATATTCAGGGTTGATTTCCTTTAGGATTGACTGGTTTGATCTCCTTGCAGTCCAAGGGACTCTCAAGAGTCTTCTCTAGCACCACAATTCGAATGCATCAATTCTTAGGCACTCAGCCTTCTTTAGGGTCCAACTCTCACATCTGTACATGACTACTGGAAAAACCATAGCTCTGACTATACAGACCTCTGTTGGCAAAGTGATATCTCTGCTTTTCAATACGCTGTCTAGGTTTATCATAGCTTTTCTTCCAAGGAGCAAAGAGTCTTTTAATTTCATGGCTGCAGTCATGTCCGCAGTGATTCTGGAGCTCAAGAAAATAAAATCTGTCAGTTTCCAATTTTTTCCCCTTCTATTTGCCATGAAGTGATGGGGACTGGATGCCATGATTTTAGTATTTTGAATGCTGAGTTTTAAGTCAGTTTTTTCATTCTTCTAGTTTAGTGCTTTTATTCTTCTATTAGTGCTTTAATAATGAAATTTTAGAGAGACACAACTAAGTGGAAATGCTTAGAAATATGAACATCTTAGGTAACCAGAAGAGTTCTGACTGTCCAAACCATGAGATCATGACCCAGGAGGTTTTGATGGCAGTTCTTTCAACAGTGGGAAAGAGATAAAGTGACATACTTTCTAAAGAACGGAAAACCAATCCTATCACATAGACATCATAAAGAGGAGTATGTGTGTATATATATATCTATATATATCTCCTTGATTTGAGGTATCTCATAAATTTAGATTACAACTTAGAAATACTATTATTAAGCAGAACATTAAAGAAAAATAGAAAAAGCAAAAGAAAACTGGAAAAAATTCAGATTTTTCTATTTTGAAAAGTCTAACTTTGAAAGTGGTGACAATATGGTCACTTAAAAAACTTCGAAAGCCCATATAAAACAAAAAGAATAAATTATAAACACAGACACTATCATAAAAGCTTTTTTGGAAAAAATGAAATGGAAGAAATACGTATTTTTAATAAGAGAAGGGACTCAACCTATATTTTCTCAAAGTTCAAAAGACATCAAGTAATGGATAAAAACATGCTTCTTACCCCTTCTGTACAAAGTCAACGTGCTTCTTTGGAAGAACAGACATTATTTCATTCAAGAGTTGATCTGGATTCACTAATCTGGTTGTAGTCACATTATAGTGAGGCTTAAAAAAGAAAAAGGAGGGGTGAGAAGTAAATCCTTACATCAATACAAAGACCATCCTACCTGATTTAGAGATCCCCAACTCCTCAATATAGTACCATTTCAAGTGGAAATATTTCAAGACAAACAGAATTTACAATCAACTCTTAGCAAGTTGGACTGAGATGGCACTGGGAGAGCCTACAGAAATCATGTTTATTAGTAATCACCTCCATATCATCATTTTTATACTTGCATCTTCCTCTCCTACCAGCTTTTTAAATAAGTAAATAAATATGAAAATAATGTCTATCTCTCTGAGCTCTACCTATTTCCCCCTTCTTCTATTGTGATAAAAGATTCCTGCAGTGTAAACTGTGAGAAAACAAATGCCCTAGAAAATTTCACTTGTATATAGTTGGATGTGTTTCCTTAATTCTTTCTTGATTACTTAAGGAATTTTATAGAATCCCAGGAGCTGATTCTATGACAATTCTATGAAGGAATGAATATAACAGGTTTTTCTCATTCACTCACAGCATATTTCTCAGAAATAATTTCATTCCTAATTGGTAACTGTCTATCCATTCATCCAACAACTATTTATTGAAGGCTTACTAGGTCCCAGGCACTGTTTTAATAGGTCCCAGAGACAGACAAGAATCCCTGCCTTCCTAGTACTACCTTTATTGTCAAACAAAATTATACCTTCTATGTCTTTAAGATTTCAGTTCTTTTTATAAATAACAAAATGCTGAGGTTGGAAACAACCCCACTACCTTACTTTTCAAATGAAGAACCTATGACCCAAAGAAGAAATACAAGTTTCTTAAGATGGGGTTTCCCAAAATGTGATAAAAAATTATAACTGGACTTATAACCTAAGTGGCACATGTATACTTTTTTTGGGTCACACTGCATAGCATGCAGGATCTTAGTTCCCTGACAAGAGTTCAAGACTGTACCCAGTGCCACAGAAGCATGGAGTCTGAACCACTAGACCACCAGGGAAGTCCCAGATAAATATTTTTATATATTTGTTTCAATCTGATTTAGAAAAATATAATTAGCAAAAACTAATAATATATGGTTTCCTTTTAAATAAACACAAGATTTTAAAAAGTTAGTCATCTTGATTGTGGTGGTTTCCAAGTGCATTATGCATGCCAAAGTATATGAATTGTACATTTTTAATACATGCAGATTATTGCATGTCAATTATACCTCTAAATCTATTTTAATTCTGCATCACATAATGCTCACTTTGGCAGCACATATACTACAATGCATCATATAAAGAAAGTATCAGAAAAGTAACAGTGTAGATTATACACTGATATGCCTATATGAAGGTGACTGTCAAATGACTGGCGTTCAGGAACCTCAGTTTCAGGTTATAAAAGGAACAAGAGGCACAGCTGTGACAAGCTCCTCTGTCTCTTGGCTTCCAACTCAGGACTTTTTTCACCAAATTAACTTGGTCTTTTCAAGATAATAACAAACTACACACTCAAATCACAATTCAAGTGATTCCTTTTGTAAAATAAAGAAGTGATCTTATTTTATCTATTTAAAAATAAGATTTTTAAAGACTGCTTCCTAAAAGAGGGCTGAACTACATACGACTTGCTATCTTAAAAAACTAAGGTGTTCTTCGTACCATCTTTCATCTTTTTTTTGCCCCATCTCACAGCTTGTGGGATCTTAGATCCCCAAGGGATCAAACCTACGTTCCCTGCAGTGGCAGCACTGGAGCACCAGGAAAATCCCTTTGTACCATCCTTTTAATTTTCTGTAAGTTTATCATTTTTAACTTAACAACCGGGTGGAAACATGAGGCTAATCTCCGAAAGCAAGTCCTTCAGTTCTGAAACACTTTAAACA
The DNA here is from genome assembly GCF_019923935.1 of Bubalus bubalis. NCBI lineage: Eukaryota > Metazoa > Chordata > Mammalia > Artiodactyla > Bovidae > Bubalus > Bubalus bubalis. Next base: position 122,698,267 of record NC_059159.1, on the reverse strand, counting down.
TTAGAAAGGGTTAAAGATCCAAAGTTAGATAAAGTTTCAGATGCTCAGATGTGCTAATTAGAACTGTGGTTCTGCTACACTGGGGTTAAAATGCTCAACACTGACGAAAATAATACTTGACACTGGAACACCTTATATCAATAAAGCATTTCATATGCAATGTAGCATTTCACACAGTCTTGTTTACATATCCCAACTCTGTGAAGCTGCCAGAGACATTCTCTCCAGTTTTTACAAATAAAGACATTGAGAAAGTCAGAGATAAAATGTCTTAGCCAAGCTACACTGTATGAAGCTGAGGCTACAACCCAGGCTTCTCATTCCCATCTTGTCAGTTCTCTCCTACATTCTGGAAGCACTGGGAAATACCTAGAAAGCCAATATCATAGCAGTTCCTACTGAAAAATGCATTCGAGTTCCAAACAATTTACATAGGTGAACATTTCAATGATGTTATCCATTAGTATTTGATAACTGCTTAGCATCTCAATAACGTATATAATTGGACAAGTTTCCTTCATCTTCTTTATTTACTATTCTCATAGAAATGACATATGATTTTCATAATCCCAGTGTCAGGGTTTGAAATACCTCACAACTGTCTCCAACTAGAGAAATCTCAGAATAAAAGGATAAAATATGCCTAATAAACAGTCATATGAAACATAAAACTCCAGTGAATTACATAAGTTCTACAAGGCAACAGACACTAATGGAGAAGTCCTATCTTCTCTCACTTTAAGATAGAACATAAATGGGATCTCAGAACATTTCTCCCCCGAAGCGCCCAGCCTCCCTTCTGGGCCTGTTGCTATTCTCCTCACACACACCACACTCAAAGTTCAAATTAACTTCCTCTGCATTCAAATATTTTGTGAGGGCCTACAAATGCACCCATGTGTCAGGGACTCCTCTATGTACCAGAAATAGGACAACTGAGCACAAGTTCCCACCCTTAAGACAGTTCCTCAAACATGCCCCACGCTTCCTCATCTCCATGTTGCCTCTGAGATTAATCCCCCTACCTGAACTTGAATATTTAAATTTTAGTTATTTGTCCCCCTAAAAGATAAACTGTATGTAATTTACCTCTGCATTAAGCCTACTGCACAGTAACATGTATACTTTAGGTGCTCAAAAAATATATACATATTAGCTAAACAGATGAATAAGTAAATTAAAAATACTAATCAATTCATGCATTCAGTACTTTTCTTTGGAAAAAAAATAGTACAATTATCAGTCAGCTTCTAAAATCCATGTTAAAGAACTTCAGTCCACCTACCTTTAGTCTTCTTGGCCCATCTTTGACAGAGCCTTTCCTTTTGCTCCTGGTAAGCACTGTGATAACCTTATCCAACCCCTTCTCAAGGCTCCCAAACACTTTGGTTCCTTTTCTTTTTGGAGTTTCCTCTACATGTACTTGGTTGAGATTGAGTTCTACTGAGTGACACCTGAGGGGAAAAAAGCAAAAAACCTCATGAGTAGGAGCTGGACTTCCTCCTGTTGGCCCCTCACAGAGATGCTTTTGTCCTGCCTGATAGGTGCCAGGTATGCCCAGGCCAGGCCATCTTATTCTTCTTCAGGGAGCATGAAAGCCATCTCCCACCCAAAGCAGCCATCACCTGTCCACCGAGCCAAATGCCAAAATTATTTTTTCCCCTACCTTTTTTATTTTTAATGTCAAATCTGTAGAAGAGTTGAGCAAAATATATAACAACCACCCACATATCCTTCTAGATTAATATTATATTAATATTTTGTCACATTTGCTTTATGTATATATAATAAATATATTAAAAATAAGCCATCAAAGTAACCCATATGAAGATATCACAACCCTTTATTCTAAAACACTTCAGTACACATCAATGTATCAATATTTTCCTACATAACCACAATCTCATTATATCAAGAAAATGAGTAATAATGCCATGCGTGCATGCTCAATCGTGTCTGACTCTTTGCTTCTGTTAGTAGACATCTGTACTCCATTGGCAGAAGTGTAGGGAAAGATGGGCCTCAGCACAGGAACCCTGGCCCCAGCCTCCCAGCCGGCTGTATTTTTTTATTTATTTATTTTTGGCTGTGCTGGGTCCGCACTGCGACACGGGCTTTTCTCTGGTTGTGGTGAGCAGGGGCTACCCTCCAGCTGCAGTGTATGGTCTCCTCACTGAGGTGGCTTCTCTTGGGGGGAGCACAGGCTCTAGGACACACAGGCTTCAGTACTTGCAGTTCCCAGGATCTGGAGTACAAGCTCAATGGTTGTGGTTCACAGGCTTAGCTGCTTTGCAGCTTGTGGGATCATCCCAGATGAGGGATCAAATCCATGTCCCCTGCACCGGCAGGGGGATGCTTTACCACTGAGTCACCAAAGAAGCCCCTGCTGTATTTTAAGTTAAGGTGTCGATCCTCCTGCTGATGAGTCCCACAACTGCCCCCTGAGGAAGGCAGTGTCAACATCTTCAGTAACGACCACAGACAATGGTTATACAGACATTCCTACAGTCCCTGACAGAATTCACATGCTGGTTTACCTTAATTGGGTTTATCATATATGAAAAAAGGAAATCTGGTTACATATACTGAAGAGCAAACGAGTCTTAAAAACTGAACACTTACCGCCTCTCAGGGCTAATGACTCCTGTTATTAACTTCTCTGTTCCTGTTGAATTTACCGGCATTTTAATTGGGGTTTCTTTCAGGAACTGGTTTCCAGCTATTAGAAAAACAAAAAATACAAACCATATGTAGCTTACATGCTATGGTTTCAAAATTTTTATCAATAATGCATGTATCACCTCATTCACTGGCTCAGAAATACTGTAATCACTTGCCCAGTGATGTTAACACTCTAATTCTTTAAAGAAATGTTTCCATGTGATTTATAATAAAAACAAAATCATTTTGCTTTACAAGTGTGACTCTGCTTTTTCTTCACTGTAAAACTGAGGCCATGCTTAAGATTTTGTTATAAATATCACATGACAAATCTAAATAGAACATATAAATAAGACTTCATGATTACTGATTCTCCTTTCTATAAATAAAAGTCAGTGTGTATTTATACCTTTAATTGATATATTACTGAGAGGCGTTAACTCAATTCATAGCCCTTTCAACTCCTGTCAGGCAAAGAGAACAGTTCCCTGTGAAAGCTGACAAAAGTTATTAAAGAGGTTGTGAGCTTTAGTTATTTTTATAGTCCATATTCCAGAATTTGGGGTTTTATTCTAGCAGTGTATTTGTAACTGATATAGTTTGTGACAAATCTGTGTTAACAATCTGGTTACTGCTAATTAACTTTTTGTTCATGATCTAAAAGTTGTATACTGCTTAGAAATATAAGATATCAAGGTTTTAAAAAGAGATCAGAGGTTTTATTTATGACTATATAGCATTACTCTCACTGGTTCCCCAAGAACAATAAAATAAGATTAATCAACAATACCTATGAAAACAGTTTTCATCTTTGTGTACTGAGGGTATCTACTACCATACATAGTTACCTTCAACAAACTCTCATTAAATGGATTAGACAGGATTCAGAAAAATAAAACTAATTCTTAGGTCAAAAAATGACTCAGAGGGACTGCCCTTTTGATCCAGTCGCTAAGACTCCATGCTTCCAAAGCAGGTGGCTCAGGTTTGATCCCTGGTCAGGGAATTAGATCCCCCATGCTGCAATGAGGACCCAGAGCAGCAAAATAATAAAAAATAAATATTAAAAATATGACTCAGAGCAAAAGTAAAATGCAAAGTGCTGATGGAGGCTATCAATTGGGGCTTCGGCCACTGCTTCTCTTGGCAGCCCTTATGTTTAAAGAAAAATGGCCAAAAATAGCTTCTGACCAATGTAATCTCTCACAGGGACAAGATATGTAAATTAATGACACTTTAAGATTATAAATTCCAAACTACCTATATTTTCAAAACTTTCAGGATTACATACATTTTTTTATTGAAAGTCAATAATAGAAGGGACTATTTTTAAAAAATAATTAAAAAAAAAAGCCCTGAATGGGTTGAGTTAAAAGGTCCATTCTAGTTCCCTGCCCAACTCACAACTCACAACGGACCTTGCAGGTATATTAAGAGAAATAAGAGAAGAGAAAGAGATACGATGCAAGAGTAGCAATTACTGAGATCCTACTATATGCAAATATTATCTCATTAACACTCATAAATAACCACAGGCTTTCACACATCACACCAAACCAGCCTCATGATTTTAGGAACAGTGTTGATTCAACTGGATAATGTTATCAACAGAACTTCCAGCAAATATTCTCACCAAGTGTTTCATAATATCTTTATGTATAAGAAGTAGACTCTAGAACTGGCTATCAGTTAGTCAGTTAGCAAACTGGAAACACAATGGCAGGATGTGGGCAGCCATTCACAAGGCAATGCTTCACAGTGTAGGTTCATTAAGATTTTAACATAACACATGAGTAGGTCACAATTGCTGGAAAGACAACTGATAAAGTTTAGGTGTCATTTCTTTAAAGTGACAAAGACTAGATCACAGTAAATAAAATCCCTTCAGGCTCTCTCTAATTTATCCATTTCTTCATTCAACAGAAATGGCCCCCATTATATACCAGGCACTAGTGGTAAAGAACCTGCCTGCCAATGCGGAAACATGAAAGACACAGGTTTGATCCCTGGGTTGGGAAGATCCCCTGGAGGAGGGCATGGCAACCCACTCCAGTATTCTTGCCTGGAGAATCCCATAGACAGAGGAGCCTGGAGGGCTACGGACCATGGGGTTGCAAAAAGTCAGGCAGACCGAAGCAACCTGGCATGCATGCAGGCACCTAGTAGGCACAAGATACCAAGTATGGCTCCAGCTAGGTACTATGCCATGTCACAGTAAAGTAAGACAGCGCCTCCTCTCATGACACTGTCTCATCCTGGTGAGACCTAGTACTGGAAAACTGGATTCAGTTCTAGGCACTATGTTTTAAACAGAGTGACAAAACAGAATGTGCCCAGATAACATCAGCTATGAAAACTCTGAGATGTCACCCAATGAAGAGGAAATCAAGGTAAATGAGAGAGAGCTGTAATATAGACACAGCTCTAGGTATCCAGAAGGGCATCAGTAATAGAACAGGCAGAACAGGATCAGACACCAGAACTGGAGCTCCAGACCAGTAAGAAGGGCTCAGCAAAGACTTGAATGGAGTCATTCTATGTGGGGGCAGAGGGGCAAGCAAGGTCTCAGGCTACATGTACAACCTTGGGCAGATCCCTTCACTCATCTGAGTCTCAGGTTCCTCCGTTATGAAAAGGGTAGGGGGATTAAATCAGCTATAACTTGCCTTTCACCTTTGATATTCTATGATGCTATGATTCAACTCTATAAATGTGGAAAAGAGAAAAACTTAATAACATTTGAGAAAAATCTGAAGTTGATTAATATGCTTTCATTCCAACTAATGCAAATAACATATGCTTAAAAAACAGCCTGGCTTCTCCTATATAATTCCTGAGGGCAATGCTACCCATTTCTGATCTGCTATATGTTTATTTAGCACGGTAAGAAGAAGGAATTTCGAGATATTTTGCTACTGTTTAATCTAAACAGCAAATACCTTTTGAGGGTGTACTGTAATGATTTGGTGTAGTGAGTATTTCTCTTTTATACTGGTTCTTATTAACTGGAGTCTTTGGCTCAGGAAATACAAAGCACTCTTCATTCTTTACAGCAGACTTAGGAGTACATACATTTTCTTTGTTCTTTAATTTATTGGCAGATGCCCTGCATAATACTGGAGTTAATGATGTAGATTCCAGGCCATTTGATTCTGTCCAATGCTTGGCAAACTGGAAAAAAAAAAGTTACTGGATAAAGCACACTGAAGAAGAAAAGTCAATTTCTTTACAACATGCCTTAATCATTTGCAAATTACCTTGCACCATTTTTATTAAAATGAAACACTATCAAGAGCATATTATGGGTGATACCAGGAAATTTGAAAATGTATATTCAGTTCTCTTTAGTTAGTACATGTAGATCACTTTAGGCTGTTCTATTGACAGGTAATTTTCAACATGTTTCAAACTGTATTTAATCAAACACACCCAGATTCTAGGCAATTGAGGATGGCCACAAATAAATCCCTAAGAATTGCTTCCCATATCTAGACTGCCAGTTTGCTTCTAATATGTACCAAGAAATAAAGTTTAGTCAATGACTAGCACAGAAAAACTATGTTAAAATGTTCTAACAGAAATGTTACATAGAAAATATGTCTTAATCCTTTTAAATTTATGGTTGAGCTTGCAAAAAAGATAGGAAAATCCTCAGAGGTCAAACGAAAAACAGGAGCATGAATGCAGAAATGTAATCAAGGCTGAAACTGTCTGCTGCCCTAAGGGCATCCACCCACTCTCTCGCATAATCTACAGCAGGAGATGAGACCTATGCAAGGTGCTAAGTTAGAGCCAAAGCTTCCAGGTAAAGCCAGGAGGGGCCAAAGGAAAATAAAAGGGTGAATAAATTTAAACCTGCCCTGTAAAGGAGTTGGCAAAAAAACCTGTCTGTCCTGGTTATGGCTCTGAAGAAGAAAAGAGTTTCCTTTAACAATTGTTAAGTAACCACAGGACAGTCTTCACACAGGTTTGGAGCTCAAATTCATATCCCAGAAATTTCAGCCTTAGAATTTGATTTAAAATAGTTCTAGTCCTAAATGGTTGTATTCCAGGAACATAACAAAAGGAAACACAATTCCTATCTGAAAGAAAAGCTTCAATCCAGCACAACCCAAGACCTCAACCCTTAATCCAAGCCTCAAAGCATTCCCAAAGAGTTCCAAGAAAAATAAGCCTATTAAAAAAAAAATCACAAATGATACAAACACCATGAGCAAAAGTCAGGAGTAAAAATAAACAAAAGAAACAGACTCAAAAAGATGTAAGATATTAAAATTATCAAGTATAGAACATAAACATGTTCATATGCTCAAAATAATAAAAAATTTAAAACATGAAAAGAAAAAAGGTAAAGCAATTTTGAAAACGAATAAAAATCCCTAGAAATAATGCAATGATAAAAATGAAAAATTCAATGGACATGTCAAACAGCAGATAGATAGAAATGAAAAAGAAGGTGAATGTGAAATAAGTCTGAAACGATCTAGAATGCAGCTTAGAGAGAGAGATATGGGATATATGAGAGTTTAAAATAAATGGAAGACGAAGCTCTATGGTCTGCTGCTGCTAACTCGCTTCAGTCGTGTCCAACTCTGTGCGAACCCGTAGACGGCAGCCCACCAGGCTCCTCCGTCCCTGGGATTCTCCAGGCAAGAATACTGGAGTGGGTTGCCATTTCCTTCTATGGTCTAACATATATCTATTACACGTTCCAGAGATAGAGACAATGAAAAAGCAGTAATTACTCAAGGTATTTTCTAAAATTAATTAAAGATACAAATCCTCAAATACAGGAAACACAATGAATCGCAAACAAAAAGAAATCCATATTTACCAGGTTGTACAACTCTAGAAGACACTACTCACCCAGACAGTACACCTAACAATGAGACTGCAGAACACCAAAAGCAAAGAGAAAATCCTAAAAAGAGACAGGGAAAAGACTAACTAGAAAGCAACCTGACTGACACTGATTCAGTTCAGTAGCTCAGTCGTGTCCGACTCTTTGTGATCCCCATGGACTGCAGTACGCCAGGCCTCCCTGTCCCTTACCAACTCCCAGAGTTTACTCAAACTCATGTGATGCCATGTGATGGCATGCTAGTCGGTGATGCCATCCAACCACCTCATCCTCTGTCATCCCCTTCTCCTCCTGCTTTCAATCTCTCCTAGCATCAGGGCCTTTTCCAATGAGTCAGTTCTTCACATCAGGTGACCAAATTATTGGAGTTTCAGCTTCAGCATCAGTCCTTCCAATGAATATTCAGGACTGATTTCCTTTAGGATGGACTGGTTGGATCTCCTTGCAGTCCAAGGGACTCTCAAGAGACTTCTCCAACACCACAGTTCAAAAGCATCAATTCTTCAGTGCTCAGCTTTCTTTATAGTCCAACTCTCACATCCATGATTACTGGAAAACCATAGCTTTGACTAGACAGACCTTTGTCGGCAAAGTAATGTCTCTGCTTTTTAATATGCTATCTAGGTTGGTCATAGCTTTTCTTCCAAGGAGCAAGCGTCTTTTAATTTCATGGCTGCAGTCACAATCTGCAGTGATTTTGGAGTCCCCAAAAATAAAGTCTGTCATTGTTTCCATTGTTTCCCTATCTATCTGCCATGAAGTGATGGGACCAGATGTCATGATCTCAGTTTTCTGAATGTTGAGTTGTAAGCCAACTTTTTCGCTCTCCTCTTTCACTTTCATCAAGAGGCTCTTTAGTTCTTCACTTTCTGCCATAAAGGTGGTGTCGTCTGCATATCTGAGGTCACTGATATTTCTCCTGGCAATCTTGATTCCAGCTTGTGCTTCATCCAGTCCAGCATTTCTCATGATGTACTCTGCATATAAGTTAAATAAGCAGGGTGACAATATACAGCCTTGACATACTCCTTTCCCTATTTGAACCAGTCTGTTGTTCCATGTCCAGTTCTAACTGTTGCTTCTTGACATGCATACAGATTTCTCAAGAGGCAGGTCAGGTGGTCTGGTATTCCAATCTCTTGAAGAATTTTCCAGTTTGTTGTGATCCACATAGTCAAAGGCTTTGGCATAGTTAATAAAGCAGAAGTAGATGTTTTTCTGGAACTCTCTTGCTTTTTCAATGATCCAGCGGATGTCGGCAATTTGATCTCTGGTTCCTCTGCCTTTTCTAAATCCAGCTTGAACATCTGGAATTTCGTGGTTCTCCAAGCCTGGCTTGGAGAATTTTGAGCATTACTTTGCTAGTGTGTGAGATGAGTGCAATTGTGTGGTAGTTTGAGTATTCTTTGTCATTGCTCTTCTTTGGGATTGGAATGAAACTGACCTTTTCCAGTTCTGTGGCCACTGCTGAGTTTTCCAAATTTGCTGACACCGATTACTCAATGGTAACCACAGAAGCAAGAAGACAGTGGAGGAGAAGGAAATAGCAACCCACTCCAATATTCTTGCCTGAGAAATCCCATGGACAGAGTAGCCTGGTGGGCGACAGTTCATGGGGTTGGACATGACTTAGCAATTAAACAATTCTTCATTAATTAAAAAAAAAAAAAACTATCTCTAGGAGAACAGAGGGGGAAAAAAAAAGAGAGTGGAATAATATGTTCAAAATGAAGAGTGTAAAATAACTGATAAACTAGAAATCAATACACAGAGAAACTACATTCCAAAAATGAAAGTGAAAAAGACAATTTTAGCTAATTTAGAAAGAGTGTTTGCCATCAGTTGTGACTTCCACTAAAGGAAATTTTAAAGGATACACTTCAGGAAGAAAAAAATAATTTTAGAATGAAGGATTTGAGAGATAAGAAGGGTAAGTAAATGAAGGGAAATGTGAGTCAATCAAAACAAATATCAATAGCATTACATTCTAAAAATGTAATTTATGAAGTTGAAAATGTATGGAGCCAAAAAAAATTGTACCACAGTTATGCAAAATTAACTACTGGAGGAAAATGAGTGAAAAGTCCATGGGACCATAGTATCCATTGATTTTATGCCAAAACATTTTAAAACTTAAATGAAAGGGACACGAGAAAAACAACATTCACCAAGCTGACAGGAAGAAATTGAAATACTATGTAGTCCTATAAACACAAAAGAAATTGAATCAGTAGTTGACTAGCTTCTCACAGAAAAATTCCAGGCCCAGATAGTTACATAAGCTCCATCGTACACTCAAGGAAAATATAATTAATAGCTCTTAAATACCATCAGGGAATAAAAAAGACTATGTTCCAAATCTTTTTAAAAGACAAATTATAATCTTAATATC